>NC_139253.1:34723887-36153280 GCF_977018435.1 Lepisma saccharinum
AATTTACATAAAGAGCACCTTGCATGTCCCAGTCGGACAAATGTGTCCACGCTGTTTATTCGTGAGGAACTAGCGTTCTTCGTCCAGCTGTTGAGACCATTCGTACACTCTTGCCCATTCTCCGGCAGTTTTATCGTTCTCCTATTTATCATTGCACATTACACTATACCGAAAGTCACTGGTAGATGAATTTGCTTAGTTTGATTGATTGATTTGTTTTAAGTCCACTTTATGAACAGAAAGGCTAATCTGGACTGGAGCTACAGTTTAATGTGGGATCCGAACCACTGTGCCATGTGCCTTCACCGGATATCGAACCCGGACTTGATTACGAGGCGACAACGTTACCACCGGGGAGGCCCTGAATTTGCTTAGTGTCTCGTACAGTCGCTAACTAGTCAACCGACCGTCCCTCACAAAAACGCGGCGCAGCAAATGGAAAAACTGTAGCAGAGGGAAGTTTATAATCGCTTAACGTTGATCCCCTTAACTAGCAACAGTCACCTGAAAAAGAATCATCTGAAGCGTCGCCACGAGTACTGTTGGCTAAATGTAAGATGTTAGGGAGGAGAGCTCTCGTTTTATGACAACTGTAGAGGAAATTGCAATTTAGTCGCATACGTCCTCGATATTTTCTTCTTATGCCACAGTAATGATATCCCCCAGTTAAGAAAATTCTAACAAAGCATCCACGACAAGGATAATTTGCATAGGCATTCCTTCGCCTACCGCATTTTCTCAAAATTGATCCATACAACTACAAGCATCCCCATATCTTTTCCCAAACTAGGCAAGGATTTTCACTTCGAGCACTTGGGGCAGGGTAATATTTCATATCATAAAACATTACCGTGACATTTTATTATTATTATCATTATTGTTGTCGTTGTTTTACAAATCATAAAATTTAAATTGAATTGAAAATACCGTGGCGTTGTTGCTAAGTTCAGACTTGAGTCCTCTATTTAAATAGAAACTGGATTCGACTTGCTTCATTTCCATAAACTTTAATACTTATTTTAGGAACAGTTCAGTGTCTTTTTGTATTTTTTCACGATGTGTATATCAGAGACTAGGGTCAACCCGATGGCGTAGTGGTAATGGCGTGGCCTTGTAATGAAGGGGTTCCGAGTTCGGTAGTCGGCGGAGGCAACCAAAACTTCGGATCCCACTTAAAATGTCGGTCAAGTCCCGATTAGCCTATCTGTGCATAAAGTGGACTTAAAAACAAAAACGCAAATATCAGAGACCGCTAAGTCTGATATCTTTCAAGACACACCTTGTCCATGTTTTCACGCAACAATTTCCCTATTCAAATGATATTAGGTGTTCCCAGACATCTCAGGTAGATCAAGTGCTTCACTGTGTCCCCCCTTTCCCAATATGAGCGCGAATGCTAACATCCTACAAATTTTCGAGTAAGGAAAGAAATAGAAGCTCATTAAAAATAATATGGGTTATATTTAAAGATTCGTATTTTGCATTTCTGATTTTAACAAAAGTTTTAGCATATTTAAGAATATTTCAGTCAGAGGCGCAACCACGAATTTTTGTTTGGGGGGCAACCACTAGGATGAACGAATCAATAATAATAACAACACGATTGTAATTAGTATTACTATTTTTATTATTAATAATAGAAGTAGTACCAAACATTATTATTCACGCAATAAGGGGGGTTAGAAGTCGGCGCCCAAGCAATAGTGTTGGATCAAACTATTTGAAATATTTTTTCAACACTTTCATTTTCATTAGCTAATAATGAAAAACAAGCACACAAACTGAATTTTTGAACGACAGAGAATGCATAACGAATATAATTCTTATGGCGAGCGAAGTGAGCAAGAAAATTTTTAGAACAAAAATTGTGAAAACTGAAAATAATATAGATTCTCTTTTACATATTTTTCTTTCATTTGGATCGTTCGGCTCCTAGGGCTGACTCCCGCCGCCGCTCTAGCTACATACGGCTCTGAACTTGATGAGACTGTAAGAAAATTAAGTATTGCGAGCAAGAAAAATACGAAATGTATTTTTATTTGTATAAAATTTGAAATAAAGTGGCGTAGTTACCCTTTTCTCCCCCGCTGCAGGTGCCTTGGCCGTCTAGAAGAAAAAATGCAAGAAATACGTGAAAACATATTCCATATTGAGTATCCTTTTGTCCTGTTACTCTTAGAGTCTGCCAGTCTTGCTTTTCTTTTACTTCAATGTTTGACCCCCCCCCCTTTCCCCCAGAATGGATTTTCGTCCAAGGTTGGGGGCAATGCCCCTGCCCTCTGTCGTTGCGCCACTGATTTCAGTTATGTCTGTAGAACATCATTTAAAACGCCGTATTGCTACTACTTTGAGGGGAAAAAAATTCAAGAAGCGCCTTCTGTGGATGGCTCCCTAGTCCCCCTTTCCTATCCCTCGCTAGGGGCTTGAAAATAATAAACGTGTATTCATATCATTAACTTACAGACTGTGTTGCGACAATATATTTCTTTTGTTTGCTGCGAAGAAAACACAACGTTTATGTGTGAAAATATGAAAAAAAAATAATTTATATGTCACTCACAAAGTACTACAGGGACAACCCGGTTTGAAGTTTTAAATACCGAGATCCGGAATTTCTTGCACGATGAATAATATTGATATCTCATTGTTATCAAAGGAGTATGAGTTCGACGGGACGATCCCGTCCCCACGATGTCTAAAATTGACAAAAAATCACATATTATGCAAAATGTCGGTGCTTGGGGGAGGGTAACCGTGGGTAAGGCGCCAGAATATCTAGCTGGTTATATTTTTCATTATTGACAATGTAATTGTTTTTGGAAAAAATAAACTCGTTGGAATCATTACGAATATTAGATATCTCAATTCAAAAACATATGAAACACTTGAACGTGGATCGATCTCAGGAAGAAACCCATTGAAACAGAGGCGCAACCACGAATTTTTGTTTGGGGTGGCAAGTGCCAGGATAAATATGCCATATTAATAATAGTAATAATGCTAATAATAATAATGTTAATAATAATAATGTTAATAATAATAATGTTAATAATGTTATTATTATTGATTTTGCCATATTTTACTTTGCTTATTGTGTTACTTTTGGCTAATTTGCCAAAATGGGGATGAGTGATGATTTGATGAAATTGATGAATGGACACACACTCACAAACATCCATGCCCAAGCCGGAATTCGAACCCGGCACCAACATTATTATTATTATTATTATTATTATTATTATTATTATTATTATTAGTAGTAGTAGTAGTAGTAGTAGTAGTAGTAGTAGTAGTAACAAATACATTATTACCCTCGTAAATTATGCAAGAAGGGGGTAGAAGTTGGCGCTAAAGCATTTGTGTTCGAACAAACGATTGAATTATTTTTCAACACTTTCAATTTCACATTGACAAATGCATTCCAAATATAATTATTTTTTATATTAACATGTATAACTTTAGTGCACGATATGTGTTTCACATATCGTCGGTGAAGGGATGAAGTGACGTATCTTGATTTTTACGATTTTTTAAGAGAGAGATTTAAAGTTTCTCGTTCAACATAATACCGTCGTGCTCATTTGATATTTATTATATCAATTGCAAATTTTGTACAATAAGTTTATGATTGTTGTTACATGTGGGGAAAAAGTTAAATTTTGAACATGTTTTCATTTCTGCTGGAAGAAAAATTTCGGAATGTGCTTGAATCACTTACACCCCTTCGCCTTTTCATTTCAAAGATTGTGATTAAAGTTACGCCCTCCTTACATTTTTTTTAAAATGATCTTTTTGGTATGTAGAGATACAATTATTAATTTTCCCGTTAATATAAAGTATTTAATAATAGTTGTATTGATTTCATACCTTTATTTAAAAGTGATCCATACATTCATTTCTATTTATCCATTGCTGTTGAAAATATTAGTTAAAAGAAGTTAATAAAATACAGAAACTTAATAATGGTTTATCTTTAATGCAATTCAAGATATAGTAACACTTCAGTACAAAGAAAATATGAATTCTGGTTGTACTTGTAACTAAGAATAACTATGGGACTTTGAAGGCTCGTACAATAGAATATTTTTAATATTTTTTTAATGATATTCAGTGTGGAAGATTTTTGTAGAAATACACAAACTCAGGTTCTCTCACTACAGGTGTATCTCCTTCACATAAAGACACCAAATCTGCATACATCTGTAGTGAAATCCTTGGTGGATGTGAGTGAAGACACTTTGGAGTTTTGGTGAATATAACTTTCCTTTGCAGCGAGATACTTCAATAAACCCATTTAAATGGCTGTCCTTGAAATAAATTTTATCTGGTTGATCCTTGATCACCATTAGTTATCGTATGCCTGTTCAGTCAATTCCTTCACCATTATCATCCTTCCTTACAGATAGGATCCTCAGATTTGATGCGACATCTCGGAAATCTAAGAAATTCATGCATTTGAAGGGAATGCTCAGTGTATGGTTTATCAGATCGTGCAAGTCTAAAAATTGGTAGCATCTGAGCTGGAATTAATACATTTCCAGTTGATTTTAGTTCCTTCATTCTGTCCGTGGTACGATTCAAAGAAATTTAAATTGATGACACTGATATGCTGAGCCATAGTAACAGTGTAGAGCATCATGGCTGCAACTATTGAGTTTTTATTTTTCCCTGTACAACCTTCAGCGAACAAGTAAATTTCTTCAACCTGTTTTACATCCAATTGATGAAGAAACTTGTTTAGACAAGTGAAGATTTTCGCATGCACCTCTGTAGGTCACTCCTTCGTGCCAAACAAAACAATGACATTCCCTTGTCTTCAGATCATAGAGTGTAAAATTGTATATTCATAATCGTCTTTTATAAAATAACTTTATTTCATTTGAAATGGGAAGATAAATGACTTGCTGCAACTGAAACACTGCAGCAACAGTCTTGCATTGAAAGTCCGATGTGTCTTTAGCTTCCATTTTCTTCTTTCTTACAGTAACTATCTCGGCGATATGTTTTTAATACTTATCACCTAGTTCGCTCTTCTTCGACTCATCTCCTTCCAGAAAGTTGCTACACAGACCGCACGTATCCTTTTTTGGTCAATGAAAAGAAAGGTTCATGCTTTTGAATATCTTTCTGTATGTCTGATAAGTTGGTAAAGGGGTGATGTTCTCTTTATGATCCTAAATAAACATTCTATACATTTTGCTTTTAGGCAGATCCGAATGAAGATATTGTCTTTTTGTATCTTTACTGCAGTAGTGAGATTCTACTCTTGGGGCCGGACCCTGTGGTCGAGTGGTCGGCCCCCGTGGCGGAGTGGTTAGCACATCGCGTTACGACGCCGGGGGTCCCGGGTTCGAATCCTGGCTCGGACATGAATGTTTGTGATTGTCTGTCCTGAAAAGTCCTGAAATTGAAATATGAATGAAATAATATGAGTGAATGAAGTGTGATGGGGTAAGCTTCCGCATAGGGGCTTTCCTTTAAAAAACAATAATAAAAAAAGTGGTTAGCACATCGCGCTGCGACGCCAAGGGTACCGGGTTCGAATTCCGCTCGGGCTTGGTTATTTGTGAATGTCCATTCATCAATTTCATCACTCATCCCCATCTTCGCAAATTAGCCAAGAGGCACAAAACGCGAAGTAAAATAAACTAAATCAATCAATCAATCAATCAATCGACTCTTGGGAATCTCTTTATGAGTTTTACATCATATTCTCTATTATTTTGTCCCTTTCCAGTAGGCTCTGAAGTTTTCCTCCTCTTCTCTCTTTCTCAATGACATCTTCTTTTGGCTAGAGCAGTTCGCATTGTTTTCTCTGATATAAAAATGTGTTTAGAAACATGGTTTTACTCACTGATACTACTTCTCTTTCCTTCTATGGTAAAAAGTAATGATTTGTTTTTAATCTTCGAGATTCTTCATTTTGCGTAGTTTGTGTTTACCGTCTGAAACCTTTACATATGTGTTGACGAATTCTCGTTGAAGCTGAAGGTCGTCACTTGCATAAAAGTCCTTAAAAAATTAATGTCTTTCCGCATCTGTGATTTTAAAGCATTCTTTACCAAACTTTCCACATTTTCCATCACATTTTTCTTTCAGATTTCTCCCTGGAACTAACTTTTTTGTGCATAGACTAACGTATGATTCACCTTTGTTTCATAAATCTTATATAAATTTATATAATATTTCGTAAATCGTATATCTTGTTTCCCGATATAAGCTTACGCCAGTACGCGCCTTCATTTCTTAGCAGCCACTGAAGAAACTTCGCAGATATCTTTATGCAGAAAATTTCAAGATACGCCAATTGCAGGGTGCTTAAATCTCCGGAACCAGTGGGAATTCAGCCACGAAATTTTGACAGGTAACAGAGGAGGTAGTCATAAATCAAAAACGCAATTTTTCGAGTTACGCCACTTCGCCCCTTCACCGACGATATATGCAACATGGAGCGATGTGGACACTAAATTGTGTGCATATTCAAAGTTTTTTTAATACATATTATATACAACTTATATTATTTAAATCCATTAGGCAACCAATTCATCCATCTCACAATAAACCAACAGCAAAAATTACATAAATTGTCTGCACGCTCCCTTTCCTCGAAACAATTGTTCGTGCATTTAAAACAAAATCAATTAAGACAAGTCTTATTTCTCTGTCTGGTAATTTACAATGCATTACAGAGAACAATGATATATTGCGAGCAAAGCAAACAAGAAAATTATTGAATTCAATTTTTTTGCAGGCTGAAATCAATATTGGTTTAATAGGGCTCAAACAATTTCACGAGACGCCAATGCATTCTCTCTCTCTTACAACTATTGTGCCTCCCCAACAGGGACGGCGACAGGGGTGGGCACGGATGGACAATTGCCTACCCAAAAATTGCTGTGCCAACCCAATCAAATTCAATAAATATATACTCTTGGGAGAATGCGAAAGGTCTAATAAATAAGTTTATTATGGTGTTCACTTCATGTATATTTTACTTGTGAATATTATCTATATTACAGACAAGTTCACATATTATCATTCAATAAAAAGCTTTGCCGAAACACTGATTTCGTGAATAGGTTTACAAAAGTCAGAGTAAATAATAAGTTGAATGGGATTAATTTAAGCTTTTCTTTCAACTTCCTTAATTTTATCATTGGAAAGCGAAAGGAATTTCCAAATCTTTTGAAACAAAAAATGTGATCTAATGCCCACTTGTATGCTTAAGCAGCCAGTAGGCTTAGGAGGCTTTATGAGAGGAGCAAAATTGTGCAGAATATGATCAAGATTAGAACAAGATTATGGGCCTGAGGGCTGCAGCTTCTGACTTTCACAGGGATGATGCATCAAATTGCTTTGAAAATGTGCCACATAATGAAAAGAAATAGATTCTTGAAATGTGGCAAAAATATAGAAATATAATTAACTGTCTGCCATAACTTGGCCAAAAAGTTGTAACTGAAACTGAGTGTAGAAGGGGTGGAGTGGAGTTGCTTGATGTTGTCAACTCCGGGCTTCCGGCCTGGGTATGATTAAGGTGATCTGTTAAACAAATAAAAACCTCTTCTTCGCATTGCTTCCTCCTGCAACACACAAAGTTGTTTAGTTAGGTCTATATTGAAATACTAAGACAGAGGTAATTTGATACGTCCCTTTCATCATCACGATTTTATATACCTGTAATTTCTAATTTCGATATCGTATCCAAAATAGATATAATAATTTTATATTCATTCTACTAATAAGAAGCAATCACAAAAATAGATTTTGATAAAACAGCTCCGTAGGTTTGAAAAATAGCTGCAGAATTAGTAATGACTTGATGAGTTAGCTATTGTATTAGGAATCTTCTTAAATGAGTTGTTGTTGTAAGTCCACTTTATGCACAGATAGGCTAATCGGGACTGGACCTACAGTATAAGTGGGGTCCGAATCACTATCTGCCTCCACCGGTTATTGAACCCGAGACCGCTTGATCACAAGGCGACGACTTTACCACTATGCCATCAGGGAGGCTAAAAATCTTCTTACAGATACATTTTCCCTATCAGTTACGTAATCATGTGATTTTTCTTGTGGTTAACTAACACAGAATAGGGACACAATTTTAGAACTTTGTGCTTCATAACGTAATACATACAATTTTATTTATTTATTTATTTATTTATTTTTTACATTTCGGTGATATTTTGCCAAAATGTCCTTCTTTAGCTTAGGTAAATATTATGCAGAATGAACTAATAATTTGATTTATACCCGGGTTCTTGCTTTTTTTAAATTTTGGTAATAAGACATTATTCATACTTATGTCAAACGCTGAGCTGTATTGGGCGCTCGGAAAGCACACGTCTAGTAGTGACACCCTTATACAGATCGGATTGATTTCAGTTATTATGTATTAGTTTTAATCTGCGAATTAATTAATGTTTAAACGATATTTTTCATTTCATTGCAAGAGATTTTACCATTCATTATTTTTAGTAAGGGGTTTGCAGTCTGCGTGTGAAACAAAACAAGGTGGCGAACACACTATGTTTGCATTTCTCAGTTCGTCGATTTCATCAACATGTCGTAAGTGTATCTCGCGATTCACGATTATTGGTACTGCACGACACTCGAATCACGATGGGGACATTTTAGAATGAAGCGTCTTGAATTTCAGTCCGTATCTGTTGGTAATTCTATATCTTGGCCGGTTTGTAAATGCTATAGATACTTCTTACAGGCAGGTGTGCACACGGAGGTGCCAAAGGTACCTGGCTACCCCAAACGTCTTCTAAAAAATAAAGAAAATATGTTGAACTATCATTAAAATAATGAAAATAATATCAGTGGTAAAAAATAAAGAATTTCGTTTCATTTGAGATGACCAGCTCTCTCTCTCTCTCTCTCTCTCTCTCTCTCTCTCTCTCTCTCTCTCTCTCTCTCTCTCTCTGAGTCTCTCCCTCTCCACAAAACAATGTGATATTCCTTTACTATAGTAGACAGTAATCACGTAGTAAATAAATTATTTTTTCTTGATAAATCGCAGAGCCCCTTCACATATCGGACCGTAAATATTCTTTTCCCGAGGACCGACTTGTCTGTTAATGCAACCTTATAATATTTCCAATAAAACTTTCATGTTCAAATACTTTCATGAATGCTCTCTCACTTCTCATTCAATGACAAGTGTATCAATTTTCAGATTTTTGCTTACATCTGAATGCTACGGTTTAAAATGACATGTAACGCATGACATTAACTATCGAGTGACCAGGTACAGCAATATATTTTATGAAGTAGGCTAATGTGCATTAGAAAACATGGTAAAACTGAACCTACAGATGTACTTCGTGAGAGTGATTCAGCTGATAGTACCCGTAGAGATATAGCCTTGTATTTATCATTTTCAATTGTTTACTTTCATTACTTAAAATATCGACACGGTGATAGTAAAACCTGTGCTAATGTGATAACAAATGCTCATTCTATATTGTTAAAATTTCATGTATACTTAATAGTTTCTGTGAAAATAACATGAAGTTACGACTATAGGCTAGCCATGTCCAGGTAGGTAACTGAAACTTCTCTTAAGGGACCCCCAAATAAATTATTCTCCGCGCACCAATGCTTACAACATCGCAAGTATAATTATTATTTTGTATTTTGCCAGATAAGACTCCTAAGTTTGTTGTTTTGAATTCAAGTGGCAATCTTGTTACGCGTCCCTGGAAGTTACGTCAGAGCGATCGTTTGGTGAGTTGGGTTGTATACGTACAGTCATGGACACTTCTGGTTTGTAATGATTGCACTGAAAGTTAATGGGATTGTTATAATCCAGACGTGTCCGTGACTGTACATACAGGTTAGATTTTCAGCGCTCATAGATCAGAAACTAAGCACTTTCGAGGTTATGAGTATGAGGAAAAGTTTCTTGTTTTATATATATATATATATATATATATATATATATATATATATATATATATATATATATATATATATCAGCATCCAACCGTTGTTGAAGTTGTTTTAGGACACCCTGAATATGTTGGAGGGGGGGGGGACGAGCATGAGTGCATGAAAAACTCATATAAGGTCTTAGATTTATACAGCCCACCCTAATTTATGAATATACAGCTTCTGCCCACCCGGTCGAAATTTTTTGGCGCCGCCCCTGCACATCGATGGTATAATGATAACATCGTTGCCATGTGATCAGGGGGTCCCGGGTTCGATATCCGCTGGAGGCACATGGCACAGTGGTTCGGATCCAACTTTAAACTGCAGGTTCAGTCCCGATTAGCATTTCTGTTCGTAAAATGGACGTAAAACCACAACCCAATCAATCAATTTTACAACTTATTTTCCTTCAAGTCGTTCGGCGTCCAGGGCAGACTCCCTCCGCCCCCTAGCTACGGTACTGAAGACTAAGAAAAGCAGGTAATGCGAGCGAGCGATCAAGAACGTTTTGCGAAAAGTATTTTTATTTGCATAAAATTTCAAGTTGTGGGCGGTAATTGCAGGTTCACATAGCCGTCAATGTTTTCCCCCCCTGTCCCCCCAAGAACTCATTTCCGTCCAAGGTTGGGGGGCAATGCCTCCCCTGCCCCTCCCCCCACGCCCTGTGGTCGCGCCACTGCATCGGAATGAAAGTGGCGACACGTGAGCTGCGTTCGCGCTAAATCTTTCGTTGCTGTGTCACTTGATGTCGACAAATAAACTCAAGGTCAACAGATTTAGGGTCGCGTGGGTGGTGCAGGGAAACGTGTAAACTGCTTACGTGCCAGCTATGATGTAAGCGCTCTCATTTTGATAGGAGTGTTTGGGATTGATTACGTCAGGGGGAATGATTTCCTTACGCTAACCTGATGTGAGGGTAGGAAGTATCAAGTAGGAATGAAGTTAATGGCAAGCACAAACACACCTGTTGTATGCACAGTAAGGCTAATCGGGATTAAACCTACAGTTTATAACTATGATCTGAATGTCTCCACCGGGTATCGAACCAGGGACTTCTTGATTACAAGGGAACAACCCTACCACTGAGCCATGGGTAAAGCCGAATTAAATATTATCATGAGGATTCATAACATACCCAACTTACAGACCCTATTTCCAAGATGTCTCAACTACAATTTTACATTAAACAACTCTGGGAATAATTGAATGTCGATGCTAAATTAAGATGTAACACAATTCAAACAAGTTTCGCATGTAGCAGTTTCCTAGCTTCTTCTTTGCTCCATTCATTCAACTTAAATTGACAATTTGTACTAGGTGGTTAACCGTGGCGACAAAGTAAGAGAGTGACGGAAAATGTGGTAAACAAATAAGAATAAATGCAATATTTCCGCAGCATTTGTCTCAAGTGACGATGGAAACTTTAAGTTAAACACCCACTGAGACGCGGCAACAGAAAGCAACAGAACTTCTGTTGTCTGCTTCCACTACAGGGAAACACACGGAATTTCCATGCCAGAAGTCTGCATGTTATCTTAAAGGTTATCGCCCACTGAGAGGCCGGAAACGCGTCTGTTGCGTTCTGTTGTCGCGTTTAACAACGTCTCAGTGGGCGTTAAGCTTAACGCGTGAATTACAACCGGCTACTTCCAAAAACGAATCCCTTATCTCAGACGTTGATAGGTAACGAGGGGTCCGACAGCCCCGAGTGAAACTTAATTTGTCGACCATTTTGTGATACAAACTGACATGGCAATCCTCTTGAATGTACCCCATGCTAGGTGCTTGCACTTTAGACGTATTTCTACGCTCTCTCGTGTGCGTCTAAATGAGTTACACTTCTTGACACAAATATCACTGACTTTTATTCCACAGAAGTCGAGATTTGTTGAACTTTAAGTTTTGAAAGTGAAAGTAATTAGAAAATATTAACTAACTCTCTGGCATTCCTAAAGCGGAAAGTGCGAGCGTCCCCTTGTAATCGAGGGATCCCGGGTTCGAACCTGATTGAGGCACATAATGGTTCGGATCACAGTGTAAACTGTAGGCCCAGTCCCGACTAGCCATACTGTGCATAGAGTGGACTTAAAACACAAAGTCGAACTTAAACTCTAAAGTGGAAAGTTTATTGTCACAGCAACCTAAACTTTTTATCTCTTCCTACAATGGGTAAGATTAATTCAGGTTTCTCCATTGTTACCAGTTTCCTTGTAAGCATCTTATTTATTGCCATTCCATCTTCGTCCTAAAATTAGGTTTCCCAACCAGGATTCTGTAAGTTTTCTTTCTTCTCCCATTCGTGCTTCATGACCTGCCCACCGAAACCGTCTTTATTTAATAATTCTAATAACATCTGGTGATGAATATAGATTATCAAATTCATTATTTTTTACCCATCATAATTTTTCCTATTTCCGACATACGACTCGCACAAGACCCTGAATGAAAAAGAGGAGGTCAACTGAGCAACACATGAACATTTGAAAATCCTTGGAGAGAACAGTTGTTTGGCAAAATGCAAGACAAATAACGTTTTCATTTGTTTCAACCGGAGACACTGGCACAGTTCTAGAGGTCTGCACGGGCCTAAATTGTAAGGCCCGAGTCCGGCCCGGCCCGAGGAAAAGAAACCCGAACCCGACACGAGTCCGATAATAAGTAAATATGAGCCCGGCCCGAGCCCGAAAACATAATTAAAATTACTTTCCAATTCAGCATTTGAAAAAAAAAATGGTCACTGTTGTACTTCGTTAACTAGCTGTTATAAAAAAATGTATTCTCATTCTCGAAGTAAACCATAATTTCAATAATTAAAAATTATTTTTCGATGACAATATTCGCTAACAAAATAGCCACGAGGCCCGGGCCCGACCCGAGCCCGAGAAGTTCTGGTTATTTATGGCCCGAGTCCGGCCCGCGGGCCGGGCCGGGCCTATGCCCGAGGGCCTGGCCCGAGCCCGTGCAGTTCCTCTGTAAGACTTAATCCAACTCATTAATAATAGATCGGGACACTGAGGGACGAGGTCCTCCAGCCTCCTCTCGCCACTCACACTACGCATCCCTCTCTCTTGGTATACTTTTGCGTAGATTGCTTATCATAGCTGTTACAAGAGCGGAAGTGTTCCGTTTAGGATTGGAATATGGAAGAGGATTCTAGTACTTGTATAGAGAAGTTTCTGACCTTGGTGCCTATTAATAAAACCAAGGTGTGTGTATATATGTTTGTGTTTTCTAAGATTCTTGTACTTGAGGAATAAATATAATAAAAGAAAAGTATATACAGAATATGAATATAAAATATAACAAACAAAATCATATATATGTTTGACCAGTGTTTCCAAAATTTCTAAATAGACTTGTATATGTTAAGGATTTGGTTGGTGCTGATTTTCAGCTTGAAAATCTTACGGAAATTTATAATGAAAAATATAATAAAATACTAACTTGGAATATATGATATTATCTAGTAAATTTATTGAGTAATATAAGTCCTTAGACCTTAAGCCTTCCAAAGGAACAGGAGTTGCAAGTATCTGGTCTTCCTTCTTTTAGTCCCTTTTTCCACCAGTAACAAGCGGCACTTTGTCGAACTTCAACAACAGCTATTATCAAAGTCTTGGATGTTGTACTAAACGCTCCGAGGATCCTTAACAGGACATTCCGTTGTACAGATCTGAGACTATCTCTCATTTGTTTTTGCGCTGTGAGATGCGCCCAGACTGACGCAGCATAGCATATCACTGGCATATCATTACTACAGTATGAGCAAGTAATTTCAATGGTGCACAATAACGTTTTGTGTGAACAACAAATCACACAGCATTTCACAGTGATAGTCGCTCCTGCGGCATCCAAACATATTTTTTAGAAAATAATTTTAGGCATTATATGTTTCAGAATAGTGTTTCATATATTTACATTACATATATAGTATTCTACAGACTCAGCTTTACACTTAACTTTTGTAGTCAACAATCATAACTAATTGATATATTACCTACGTGTAAAACGCAGATTTTCAGTTCTGAGATGGATGTTCATTGTATGTTTTAAGTCCAATTTATCGTCATATTCGGCGTTTGTTGAAAGCTCTTTCTGTTTCAGTGTACATAGTCTGCGTTTACAATAGACTTTCCCAGCTATATTTTCAGTTTCCTATTCTTTCGTTATTCTAACAGGCTTCTGTTTATGTTTTCTGATTCGTGTCTGATGTCAGATTAAGATCGATGACTTGCCTGTTGTATGCAGTAATACCGATCTCACTTCAAAACCTTTCTACGCTGAATATAACATGGTTTAACAAGTTGAACAAGGGATGCTGGACGGCGTGAGGAAGAAAATGAAGGGGTGATGAAGCACCCTTTCCCACCTCCTGGCGGTCCCCCTGATTATAAGTAAGCCCAAACTCATACACGAAAATAGTTATCGAACTACTAACACCGAAAAAGTTACCAACTGTATATTGCCAAGTTCATAGTTAATGCCAATCTTACATACCTACAAGTTTCTTGTGAACAATTTAATAAGTGTAAAATATCAGCACTATGCCACGAAAATTTGAGTTTCTGTTGTCTCGGCACGGTGAGGTTGTCAGTTTCGGAATGGTGTCCTTCCTTAATCCACGAAGCTGCATACTTTGGGGCAGGGAAATCTTATGACTGAACCATAAATAACAAATGATTTTTGAATGGTGTCTGTTACATAGTTAAGACATGTAATAATATATCCTTTCAATTCCATTTTTCTTTAAAGGGATAAAAACACTTCTGGCAGGGATAAAAATAATTTTCTTTTGCAGGGGATAAAATTTATTGTGGTGGGAAATCACCAGCACCCCTTCGCTTAATTCGCACACTGCTTAACTCATTTAATTATTAACCTTCCTAAAATACCACTCTTTCACCCCTCTGTCTTAACACATTCTCCCCGCTCCCGAACTTTCGTTTCATTACTAACATAAAAAGTAAAGTGTTCCCCTGTGCTTTGCACCAAGCTATGAAGGCGTATACGGGGTGTGGAGTTAGGGCCCCACACTTTCTTGATCACGGCCGAAGGTGGGGCCGCCTTTATCTCCCAGAGTATCCTCCACGTACCCACTTTATACTACACTACGTTGGGCGGGCACCAGAGCAGCTTGAACAGGTGGAAAAAATCCCGGGTCTCTCGCATGGTAGTCAGACGCTAGCTGAGCTACCGCGGTTTTCATTACTAGCAATGCAGATGCCATTCATTTAATTCAATTACTAGCAAGTAAGATCTTACAACCAAGTTCGTTTCTAGAACGCCGGGACAATCTTGGTCCACTATATCCATGAGACGTTATCTAAATTTAGCTTTAGTGCCTCGTACATACATATAATTCAAACCGTCAATACATGGACGAAGAGAAAAACGGGGGAACCGAAATTCCGCTGATCTGACGCCCTTGTTTATTTTAAAGGCAGCAGGGCACTAAGCACCTACCCCTGAACATATGCGGGTGGAGGTTGGGCGTCTTCAGGAATTTGCCCTTTTTCTTTCCTTATCTGTTTATTACTGAGGGAAAATGCAGGGCTTGAAGCTGAACGCTAGTTGTGGAAGCATTCCCTTTCATCCCGTGCTGCGGCGACCTATTGAAAGATAAATTATTTTCTACAGCAAGCTGCATTCTTTATGGAACCAAAACACAATTATAGTCTGCCCCTTCCAAGGTCAAGTGGAAACAATCTGAATTTGTTTTCTAAACATATGAAGTCACGTACGCGGTCACGAAGACGACGTGGGCGACCCAATGCTTTCCGTATCAAGTTATGTTTATTCCGAACTGAAAGAGACAAACAATACCCAGTCTGTAGACCACATCGAACCAACGAAAAGCGACGTAAAATAACGAAGAAATAACTCATACCACAAAGAGCATATAGATATCTCACATATTTAATAATAATAATAATAGGTAAAATGTAAAGTTTCCCGCGCATATAGCACCGTGCATGAGGCAAATTTAGGGGACGTGGAAGCATATATTCTTGATCTCGGCCATTTTGGAGGTGGTGTGTTCAGCACCACACTCCGGCCGCCCTTACTCCCGAGGATTACCTCAAGGTACTAATTTTTTTGAGTCAGGGTGAGCCTCAAATAATAATAACAATAATAATAATAATAAACTTCTGTATCTGTATAATAAACGAAACTTTGTATCAAGATACTTTGAGAGTTACTTACAGATATGTACTTAATCTTACATTCATTTTGAAAGACAATCTATGTTTCATAATTCCCGGGTCTCTTTGGTTATTCCTAGAACACCCTTGTTTATGAGATGGGGCCTAGTGTTGTGTAGGCCCCACCAGATCAAAACAAACATTGGAGGAGCAAGGGAGTTTGTGCTTTCTTCATAGCATTGCTAGCGACTTCTGCCCTGTAACGAATTCACAGCTCTCATAAACAAATGCGTGTGAAATAATGTGTAACTGTAAAGACAAGAGAAGAATTCGCACGAAACCTAGTGGTGTGAAAAGTTGGGTAAAGTAAGGTTGAACCCGCATTATTTTATTTTTTAAGAAATAAACTTGAAATGATAGTGAGGAAACAACAACACCAACAACAAAAAGAGAGGTTTGGCAGAAATATTGATCTGCTTTCCTGATGATACATACCACATTTCATTTAGCATAACAGAGGGCTTCCAGCCATTGGATGTAACCGTCACTTGAACCTTACATCCATGCATATACCTACCTATATGTACACATATGTATGTATGTATGTAAATATATTTATGCATATTCACTACTTACCCATTTTTTACATTTGCAACGCTCTGTAGAACTAAATATTCAGAGCTTAATCATCGAAACTCAACAAACAATAGATGTACAATTTGCCAGTAAGAAATTTACTTTTGAGTGCATAGGTGGGGGGGGGGGGGAGCGGGAACAAAATAGAAAACTTACAACTCTGCTAAGATGGTAATTACTGTAAATTTAGAGCTTTTAGGCAGATTTTTTTACAGTCGCTGTATACCTTTGAGGACTAGAGTGATAATTCATTTGAGTAAAATTGGGTCAAGGCCTTCGATAAGGCGGGAGGAAAATGGATTTTCGCTATTTTGCGCGATTACAAAATGCTGTAAGTTGAGAGATGTTTAGTTTTTCTTTCGGCGAAGTGACGAACTTGATTGATTGATTGATTAATTTGGTGTTTTAAGTCCACTAAGGCTAATCGGGACTGGGCCTACAGTTAAAGTGGGATCCAAACCATTATGTGCCTCTACTGGGTAGAAGTGACGAACTTGTTTCAACAAGTTAAACTTACTCTAACCTCTGGCGCGCAACTACTCTAACCTCTGGCGATATCTTGAATTGTACAAACATTGCCACGACAACAAAAACAGTGCTTTAATGTCGCACAAATATCTACACATTCAGTTGCTTGCTATAAGCGAGTGGTGTCAAAGCTACTATTTTAAACAGTGGATCTACAAGCTGATGGTCGATATGCTGACTGGATTGGTTTTCGTTGAAACACCCGCATAATATCGTTCGAATCTGTGCTTCAGGACAACTCAGGGCATTATTAAATGCCTCGATACCCATGGAGAACATGATAAGCTGCAACCCTAGCTCCAACTTGTTCAAACACAAATCTGGAACATATTTTGAAAACGAAGATTAATTGCTTCACAATGAAACTACTCGTTACGACCTTGTTGATTACATTTTTACAACTTTGGTCACTACAATGATAACAAACAATTGAGGATTTGAGGAATACAAGGGTGGAGGAGCGGCACCTCACGGTCGTACACATGCTTGACACATGCGTACATGAACATACCTTAGCCTAAAAGAAAAATTGTCCCTACAAGAAAAATTGTCATTTAACCAACTTTTACCTCAAGTATGCATTTTGTATGCGAAATTTAATCGGAATAAAATTTGACTATTCCTAAAAAAATATTTCGGTCCCCCCTTTTTCTTCTATCTTTCTATGTTTCCTCTATTCGGAGGAACGTTGTTGTCCATACCTTACTTTCTTCTGTTTTGTTATTTTACGTCCTTTTTTTACCTCTCTAGGTTAATGACAATACAATGAGGATGAATTGATGAGATAGATGACGGAACAAACACATATCGATTACCCAAGATTCGAACCTAGAACCTAGGATCAGTGTGTGAAAGGTTAGCCCCCAGTCCCTGGTTTCTATCCGGCCCTCTGGATTACTTCCTGCTTTAATCCTTCAAATCTCTCCTTTCACCTCACCCTGGGTGCCAAGCGAGCAGATTATATTTGAGCCGGAAATACGAAAGGGGGGTTTCACATAACATTTATATTTTTAGTCCCTGGTTCGTTACGCATGTACATCAAGTGAATAAACAACTGGTTTAAAATGGACAGTACTGTAGTTCTTAGAGTTAATTCAGCAAATCATAACATTTCTAGTAGTGCCTCCTCGATGGCGCAGTAGTAGCGTCGTCGCCTTGCAATCAAGGGGTCCCGAGTTCGATACCCGGTGGAGGTACATAGTGGTTCGGATCCCACTTTAAACTGTAGGTCCAGTCCCGATTAGCCTTACTGTGCATAAAGTGGACTTAAAACACCAAATCAACAGCAACAACATTTCTAGTAAGATTATATTGTTTATTATACGTTGTTATATAGTATATATCTCTGCAAAACTATCTCTGCGGCCTACCCTCAGCTGAAATGATATTCCGTTCATTACAAATGCGTTTCCTTACGCCTTTACTCTTTCTTTTGGGCATCAACTATTCAATACGGAAATATCCAAATATTCAAAACTTTTCTAAAGGGGACTTGGGACAGCAAACAGGGGCTGGCTTACACCAAATGCTACATTCTTATAATAGTCTAGCCACCAAAAGTGGACTAAACTTCAGGAGACATTCCTCGTCGTCGAAAGATGGGGAAACACTGTTTTCTATAAAAGCCCAATTGGCTTTTTTATAGTCTGGGTAAACGTCCGTGGACGTGGACCACGTAGCGTTGGAAAATTCCACTGTAACGGTCTTTGGAAAGACATCTCCCCCACTGGGGTGATAAAAAAATTAATATCCAGCAAAGCACAATCCAATGAGCACACACACTTACATCCAGTAATAACATATAAGTACGCACATGGAAAACATATTACTTTACCCTACACCTTGTAGCTGGCCAGCAATTAATTAACATATTTCCAAAACCAGTAATGCTCAATCCGACCATTACAAGTGCTCCGAGGTTTTTCTTGGCTATGAAATTTATGTTACGAAGATTTCATACAAAATATACAAATAACAAGTACGTACAGGAGACAAGCAAGTTGCTTGAACCAACAGAGGGTTTCGTACCAAAGCAACAAAATGCAAGGGATACAACACTTGGATCTTCTTTGCAATCTTGAAAACAGCATTCACTGCACGTGAAGGGTACAACTAGACTATAGAAAAAAACGAACCTTTCCGAGAGTCACCCAATCTACAGTCAACTGAGCTGTTTATTGCGTCGCCCCGGTGTGGAAGGTCACACTTGCTTCTTAATGTTCGTTTCAAACGACACTTGTTTCTTGTTTACTTATTTTTCTGAAATCTGCTTTTGCCTGAATCTTCCTTAATGCATCAAAATATCTGCTTTCGAAAGTTTTAATGAGCACGTTTTAAGAACATCTCAACGACCAAAGTCAAGAATTAGTAGAACTTTTGACTGTCTTCTAATCACCGCAAATTAGCAAATATATTTCCATCAATGGATTGTAAATTGATTATGTACGAGTTACATGTAAATATATTTTGTAAACTTCAAGTTAGTATATTTCATTGATTGATTGATTGATTGATTTGGTTTATTTTACTTCGAATTTCTGCCACTTTTGGAAAGTCGCGAAGATGAAGATGAGTGATGATTTGACGAAATTGATTAAGTGATACTCAGAAAGAATACTCATGCCCTGACCACTCCGACGGTTAGTGTATTTAATTTTACATAGAACTTTAAATATTATTTTTCTTCCATGTGCAGCAAGTTGTACCACAGTTATGTTCGGAATTTGGCAACTTCGACATTTCCGTTAACGAAACAAATAGTTGATGAAGGTACGATGAATAAAATCGAACTATAAAGATCACATTTTATGTATTTTCCGTCCATAATTATAATACATGAATAAAGTTAACCCACAGTTTTAAATTTTCACATGCAAATTTGCTTCATTATTCGGGCTGGTTGATTAGAGGTTAACAGCAGTGTACGTAAAAATGATCAAGCATAGCGTTATGGACCTCAGGTTGAAATTCTAAGTAAAGCATGCAGGTGCGAAAATCCCTCCACTTATTTCATGAGTTCATGATTCATGCTTATGTCACGTCGTAGATATGTAAAAAGAAGTTAGAGCGGTGTTTACAGTGTAACCGCGAATGCTCTATGCTATGGGTACTAATCAGAAAGTAGTATATCCATAGTTGAACTCACATTGACAGACAAACAATTTTATCGACATGTCAATTATTCCATAATATTAGACTTAAGACTACTTTCAATCCAATTTGCAATTATTTCTGAGCAATCGACAGGTATATGTTGTCAAATTGTTTACCCTCACATACAAACAGACAAACCATTTGAGAACATTTTGCCGAGAGAAGTTGCCATAGGCATAACTTGGCGGAGGCAAGGGCGGGCAACCGCCCCCCCCCCCCCAAATCATGTGTTGAGTGAAAGAGAGGTATATTCCACACATAAAATGTCAGAGACAGAAAAAAGTTCAGAACTCAATGTGCTGTCAGGAATGTGTGAATATAAGAACACTGATCATGAGTTTCAACCCAGAACTTTCTTGTGTGTGAGGAACAACATTTACGAGAACATTTTCCGAATTTGACATGAACTGTTCAAAACGTTATTGACAACCTCCGTGAGTTCAGGATGCTGTGAGCATTCTTTCTTGCCCTCGAAGGTTCAGGTCCAATACACTGTATACTCAAAGCTACTGGGCATTAAATACTTCGCCTTATTGCTGTTTTGTATATTTAACAAACGAATGATATTAATAGGTCCAAAATGATAAATGAATTTTACTCGGACGCAACTCGTCAAGAAAGGAAACTGAAGCTTCGTTAGATTTTTGATTGATTGGTCGATTGATTAGGTGTTTTAAGTCCACTTTATGCACAGTAAGGCTAATCGGGACTGGACCCAAAGTCTAAAGTGGGATCCGAACCACTTTGTACCTCCACCGGGTATCGAACCCGGGACCCCTTGATTACAAGGCGACGACGCTGCGCCACTGCGCCATCGGGAAGGCCTGAAGCTTCATTAGAACTAGAAGCTTCACTCATACTTGTGTGCTATATGTGGTATGTGGCGGATCGGATTTATATGCTATATAAAGATCGAAATATGCTATGCATAAAAACACCTTCGAAATTGTATTATGGTCTATATAGTATGTTTATGACCTCACGGATACTCTTGGGGATGCCACGTCTCACATGATTCCAAATACTGAAGGAATTCCCTTCTAAAACCCACATATTTCTTGGTGGCTGGGTACCATCATTTTTCAACATAGATAGCGCAAAACTATTGCATTTCTATCCAGTGGCGCCGACATGTCAAAATTATTGGGGGGGCTCTGATCACTGAAATAAATTAATGAATGACTAATTCCCTTCCTTTTTGAAGTTTTGGGCTCAGTGTAAAAGCCCATGAATTCCTCAAAAATATCAATTTTTTTGTTTTGTTTCGGCTAAAAAACAGTTTGAGGAGGCAACCCCCCCACCCCTCAAATGTCAAGATGAGCACAAATTGAAGTGGGGATATGACCTGTGTGTCCCCCTCCGACTTCCATGAAACTTGGCAGGTGTATAAAATGGCCCAAAGGAGGAAATACGTGTTTTTTGTTTCAGCTCAAAAACTGTGTTAGGGGGCAAACCCCCCCTCAAATGTCAAGATGAGGAGAAAGTCAATTGGGGATCTGACCCCGAAACCACGTAAATATGGCATAGGAAGAACACACACATATAATTGGAACACTCACAGCACAGAACTGTAGGAGTGTCGGTACCAAACGCAGTGCAATTGTAGAGAGATGCTGAATTCACAGACACCGTCGTTCCCGGATAGGCATGGGCATAACAATAGACGGACCAGAGTAGGGTAACGGAGCGTGGTTAGCCGAAACAAAAAAAAAAAAACAACACATATTTCTTCCTTTGGGCCCCTCTATACACCTGCCAAGTTTCATGGGAATTGGAGGGGGACCCAGGGATCAGATACCCACTTCAATTTATTTTCATCTTGACTTCAAAAAAGCGAACTTCCAGTCTTTATATCGAAAATTAACAGACTATAACTGGGTAAATCTATGCGATATTGAGGATGTCAATACACTAACTAATACGTTTTATGATATTTTGTATAATATTTTGAATGACTGCGTACCACTGAAACGCATCAAGGTACCTAAATATCCTGTGTGGTTCAATGGTGACATTATTAGGAAAATAATGTCAAAATTATATCATTGCAAAAAGTGGGGAAAAGGTCATTGCAACGCAGAGTATCATGAAGGGAAATACAAGAATCTTAGGAAAGAGATAAAGAAAGGGCTAACAGCAGCGTACAAAGTGTACATCCGTGAGACGGAGGAAAACATAAGGATAGATGTAAATAATGTATGAACTTATATTAGAAATAAAAAGAGGGATTCAGGTAGTGATACTTTTGAATACAACAATGAAATCTTACACAATGGACACGATATTGTAAATGCATTTACTACCTACTTTCTATCGGTGTACAAAGATTCTTTACAGTACTCTATAGTTGAATCAGATAAGTGCGAAACCGGAGTGCTTTCCCAACTCGATATATCGTATATCGAATTGAATGATATCGAGGAAGCAATTAAAATGTTGAAAGCCAAAAAAGCAGTGAGGATGGACATCATTCCTCCCTATGTGGTCAAGGGGAGTATAATATTCAATAACATTTTAGAACATCACAACTTCCCATCAAAATGGAAAATCACTAAAGTTAATCCCTTCCCAAAAAAAAGGCAAATGCAAAGAACGTTGATTGCTTTAGGCCAGTGTAAATTCTCTCAGTTTTTTTGCAAAGTGTTTGAACAAATACTGTACGACAGAATAATGGCCAACGTACGACCGGCTATATCTACCATGTAACATGGTTTTATATCGCGGAGGTCGACAATCCCAAACCTTGCCGAATTTGCACATTTTGTAGCTTATGAATTAGACGAAAGGAAACGGGTATCTATGCTGACCTGGCCAAGGCGGTCGATTCGGTAAATGATGACATTTTACTTCAGGAACTATCGTATTTTAATATATTTCTGAAAACGTAATTATGCTGCGAAAATCTTACCTCATGGACCGAAAGCAATTTGTCAATTATAGAGGATACATATCTCGGGAATACCCTACGCCTTCTGGGGTGCCGCAGGGATCCAATTTGGGTCCACTCATTTTCTTACTCTTTATTAATGACCTCCCGAAAATTATTACGAAATCACGTTGACATATTTGCTGACGATGTAAAAATATTTAGAACAATTTGCTCTGACGAAGACAGCCTTGACTTGCAGGCAGACGTAAATATATTACTACAATGGAGCGAAAATTATAGACTTGTATTCTTGATACATGTCAGGTAATGTCTATAACAAACGCTGAAATAAAAAGAAACTTCCAGTGTCAGATGGGAGGAAAACAAATAGCTAAGGTCACTAAATTCACGGATCTTGTTATCACGTATGACGCAAATCTATGTTTTAAAGAGCATATGCATCATATCGTTAACCAAGCATATAAGAAATTAGGATTGATAAAAATATGTGGGGAAGATCTAGAAAGTACATCAATATTAATAATTTTTGTATGTCTCCCTAGTACGCTCACTCGTAGAATATGCGTCGGTAATATGGCAGCCCTTGGACAAAAAAAAAAAAAAAACATATGAGGGAAATAGAAATGATTCAGTACAAGTTCTTGAGGTTCATAAAGTATAGAGAAGACAAAGTATATCCCAAATTCAATCCGTACTCTGAGCTTTTATCGCAGTTTAACATTGAAAAAATTGAAGAAAAGTTTAATCTTAATTTGATGAGCACGTTATATAAAATTGCAAATAACAAAATGGGGTAAGTATCTGCATTACAATATCATGTATCTCAAATGAGAAACAGACCGAAACCCGGTTTGTTTCATGTACCAAAATCTAGAACAAATTATGTAAATATATCTCCGATGTGGAAAATGGGTAAAACTTATAATGAAGTAGTAGCAAATGATCCGAGCGTTGATATAAACAGTCTGTCATTTCAATCATTCAAAAGAGTCCTACTGGCTCATTGGAGAAAGGAGTGAGGGGTTCGTCTGTATAGGAATTAGTGAAACAATTTTTGTTATGCAC
Organism: Lepisma saccharinum; assembly: GCF_977018435.1. NCBI lineage: Eukaryota > Metazoa > Arthropoda > Insecta > Zygentoma > Lepismatidae > Lepisma > Lepisma saccharinum. The sequence goes on from NC_139253.1 coordinate 34,748,248, forward strand.
AGATATATGTAATGCACATATATAATTCACAAAATGTATGCATGTCTTAATGGAACAATGTTCTGTGGCATCATTTGTTAAATAAATAAATAAATATAAAATATCTGGAGAAAATATATGTGCGGTTTCCGACTTTTGGATTGGATTGGAGATAATTTATACAGGAATTGTTTAGAATTTTCTTTGTCGTTCTCGTAAATTGTGTTTATTTTTGCGGATGTAGCGTCAACAGATTCTGTGATATGGATGTCTCACCTCGCATTGACTCTTGTCCCTCACGGCCAAACAGACGGACGGTCCGATAGAGATGTGTTTACCTACTATCTGTTAGGTCTATCAGATTTTTTAATTTGTAGCTTTGAGACACTGATCGTTCATACGGGCTGATGGACTTGGAGAGAAACACTTTACACATTCGCTAATCAGTTTCCTAAAAGGAATATAAAATAATCCAAAAATATAATATAAAAATAATATGGCAATAAATATCGTGTTTAGTAACGTTACAGAAAATCATGAAAAATAAAGTGGGATATTACACAGCCTTTACCCAGCCAGAACTATATTTTTCAACATACAGTAGAGCGTCGATTATCCGAAGTAATTGGGGGACATGGGTGTTCGGAAAACTGGTTTGTTCGGATAATCGAACTGTACATGTTTATTTGCCAAAAAGAAGTACTGTACAGTAAATTTATTCATAAAAACAGGCATCTCTTTAAGTATGTATTACAAAGTAACGTACAAAGGCAACTTTAGTAGGAATATATAGTATGTGGTACAGTTTATTAAACAAAAATATGTACATATTACATACGCATTTTGCATGAACAATACACACAGTACACAAAATTAACGTTTAAAAAAATCCTTTATTTTGGTCTGTCTAAGCAAGCCTACACGCTTACGAGCAGCTAAGTCACGTACTTTTTTCATTACAGATATCTGAAAGTGAGCGAGTACACAGTTCGGTTAAGCGGTCGTTCGGTTGACCGACGTTCGGATAATCGACGCTCTACTGTAGCTTGTTTATTGTGATAAATGTGAGATAAAAGGTAAAGTTCCCCGTGCAGATAGCATCGTGCCATAAAGGCACATTTAGGGGATATAGGTATAGGACCCCTCATATTCTCGAACTCGATCTCGGGCATTTGGAGGTGATGTGATCAGCAGCACGCTGCCGCCGCCTTTACCCCTCAGGGTTGACCCCAGTTAACAATAGATTTGAAACTGTGTGAGCCCAGACCCGCTTTATGCGGGGACAAGGCCGGAAAAAATTCCGAAAGTATATCATGCCCCACCCGGAAATCGAACCCTGGTCACCCGCTTGGCAGTTAGACGTCCTGAGGAAAATAACTCCCATTAATTTTTTATCACATCATTCGTAGCATATATTTTGTAATATCAACTTTATAATAAAAGATGTATGTATTTCGACGTTCACAAGATTGGACGTTTGACTTCCAATATACCTACATCACACGATGCAGTTCAAAGTGATTCCAGCGAAGGAACTCAAGGTCGAAATGGAGCAGTGGACATGCTGTGAGCAACTTCCACAAATGTTCTCTGGGGCTGCTGTGTTTTTATCAACAACGAAACACAAGACATTAGGTTCCAAGCATGTGCGTGGGTATCACGAATCGAGGCATTGCAATCTGACCTTCTAACCTGTCACGTTTCTCCTTTCCTTCTCAAGTCACAAGGCAGCTGATTCTGATATGCTTACGTCACAGGGAACGACCTACGCTTTTTATTCACGTCTGCTGAAAGGTTTTTGGAAACTATGAATTAAGTTAATGAGAAGCGAAAAATTGAAGGATCGTTTTTGTGATTGGGTGCTTGTTTATTTACTCATCATTGCTTATATGCACAATTAGCTGAATTGGTTGATTGATTGATTTGGTGTTTCAAGTCAACTTTATGAACACTTACGCTAATCGGGACTGGATCTACAGTTTATCCCTTCTCTCTCTCTCTCTCTCTCTCTCTCTCTCTCTCTCTCTCTCTCTCTCTCTCTCTCTCTCTCTCTTCTTTTTTTTCTCCTCTCTTTCTTTCATTGAGAGAGAGAGAGAGAGAGACAGAGAGAGATAGAGAAGTAAAGTGGGATCCGAACCACTATGTGCCAGGGACCCCTTGATGACAAGGCGACGACTCTGCCACTGCGCCATCGAGGAGGCCTCAAAATTAACTGAACAGCGACGAGAGGATGACGTGTATAAAAAGTGAAAATAAAGGTCAGGGAATAAAGCGTCAGCGGCACTATCTCAGCAGTCGCCTGAATAGACTCAACAAGACAACGAGAACTCTTTAGGCTGTCGTGAGATGTGAATCAGTGACCATCCAAATGTAAATATACGTATATCCTTTACCAAGAAAAATGAAAAACGTAATACAACTGATAGCGAGTGGTTGAAGCTGCAATCAAGGTTCCCCGGGACAGATTCCACATTAAACTGTAATTCCAAACACGGTTGAAAATATATGGTAACTAACTTACTCTATTTTATTTACACATACACTGAGGAATTTACGTAGGGGCATCGCCGATAGAACGTTGATCTTGTAAATATAGGTTCCAGGATTTGATTTCTTATGGGGTCACGTTTCAAGTTGTCCTTGTCGCGCTTTGAATTTGTAGCTCCAGTTCGGTCAAAAATAATATGAAATACTGGGAAAATACATCTGCAAGAGTGAAAAAGCAGCATTAGGCTTCTTACTAATTTTCTGGAAGCGCCATTGAATTCATGGCAGAAATAGACGTTATTTAATTTCGTTCACATTAGGACGATCCGATTGTATGATGTTATTTATCTAAATTTAATTTTCCTTCGGTTTCTTTCACACTTTTACGTCAACCATAAAACTTTACGTTATTTTACAGAATGAAATATTCAATGTTTGTTTCGTATGCTCAGATTATAGTATAAAAATTTGGAGCTTAACTCATGGGGGGGGGGGGGGGTTGAGCAGAATATTTTCTTTTTTGCAGCTCATAGAAATATCATCCAGGACTATTTTGATAAATAGGTGTTACATTTGCAAAATCATAAAATTACTGATTACTGTAGTCCTCGAGTTTCAGGAGGTTTACAAAAGTACCATTATATAGTGAATCTCCATAAACCTAAATCAATTGGGAGCAAGTGTCTCCTTTGCCCCTGCTAAGTTACGCCTATGGTTGCTGCGCATAAATCCGTCGCTGAAAACCCATAACAGTTTGAAGAATCAAGGATTCCTTCCTGGTAGGCCGCAACAATGATGAATAAATTGAAACGGGACGGTGCAGGGTACAGGTATCTGGATAACTTAGTGGTAGCAACTGTCGTCTTTGACTGTCTCTAAGTCATCGAGCAACTTGGCAACAATATTAAACGTACAATAGGATTGTTACATTCAAAAAGGCATATGTGAAAATATATAAATTCTATTCACATTTTTACATCACATAAATTGGTATTGATTTTTTGATTGATTTAATTTATTTGACTTCGCGTTTTGTGCCTCTAGGCTAATTTGCGAAGATGGGGATGAGTGATGAAATGATGAAATTTATGAATGGACATTCACAAACAACCAAGCCCGTCCGGGGTTCGAACCCGGGACCCTTGGCGTCGCAGCGCGATGTGCTAACCACTCGGCCACAGGGTCGGGCAAAAAAAATTGGTATTGAATTTAATTGATAGTATTTATGTGCAGAGAATGTTCTGAGAAGGTTCAAATTCGATAGGCCCCTTAAACACACCAGTACCTTCAACAAAACGATTTTTCTAGAATTGGTCTAATTACTTTTGGGACAGAACTTGCATAATATATAGGCTGTGTCCTAGAGAACAGTAAGTTTACAGTCAAGAAACAAAGAACAAAATAGGTATTAACGTTGTTCTTCCCTCGTTTTTAAGTCTGTGGTTTTACTCCCTACACATCGCAGTAATTAAGTACCAAAAGAAGTTTCTTCACTTCAACTGAATCTTAATCTTTTCTCGCTATCGAGGTTGAATCAAAGAGAAATAAGTGGGAAAAATAACTGAACAACATGTATTTACCCGTGATAGGACCTCTCTAACTTTACACTTTTAACGGACGTCTTGTTAGCTCATGACTTCCTTCTGACACTAACACTAACATTAAGGCACACAACACACAATATAACCTATCCAAACAAAACATTACAAAACCAATTACACACTTATGTGATTTTGTATCTGTATTCATAAATATTATTAATGTTGAACACTAACACACATTTACCTTCTACTATTATTAACGTTTATTTTAATCTTACTTATCCCCTAGTAGAATGCTGTAAAATCAACGTTGTTCAGGAAAACCGAACAAATTTGGTTCTTCATGCCAATGTCGCAGTGAGTTACTGTAAACAAAAAAATAAGGATAATAAAGGATGAATCAAAAAGGGAATCCGTAAAAGAAAAATCGCGGAACTCACGCCCGGAGTTAATTTTAATGTACCAGGGCATAAGAAAATACCTCCGAAAGTATGGTGTTCCCCTCTTTTTCCTTCTGATAATTCTAAACCCCTCAAACTACTCGATCATCTGTAAAAGTAAAGGTTGAGCACTGTTCCGCAACCTTCTTGTCCTCGCAGAATACCATAAATTATCCAGTATTGAACACGGCACATCATAAAATTTATTTATCTAAAAAACATACATTACGGCACTGTTGATATAAATTAAAAGTTTAGGAATGAGTTACAATATAATCAGTTAAAAATACTACTACTACTACTACTACTACTACTAATAATAATAATAATAATAATACAATTCACTGCACTCATAGGTACTTTTGGTATTATTATTATTATTATTATTGAAACGATTCATGCAGCTGATTATATGGATCCGAAACGCCTGTAGAGATTATGTATGTGTAATAACAAACTGACCCTTGCCATCAAGGCATGCCATGAAGGAGTAAAGTGGGTGTGGAGTTTGGACCCTACACTTTCTTGATCACGGTCGAAGGTGGGGGTGAAGTGATCAGCACCACGTCCATGGCCACCTTCTTTAGCCAAAAGTTTTCTCCAGGTACCCACTTTATACGACGCTGGGTGGGCGCCAGAACCGCTTGAACAGGTGGAAAATATACTGGTTCATCCCCGCTGGGGATCGAACCCGGATCTCTCGCATGGTAGTCAGATTAAATAATTTACATTCAATTTGTTACTACAAGAAAAGTTCGCAGCACACCCGTGACCTTGTGGAGGAACACCGGTTGCGAAACATAGATTTAGATAGAGGGTAATGGCGCCAAATAATAAGAATTAAAGTATTTCATAAATCGAATTCCAGAAAGCTGTGGGGTAAAAAGTGACCTTCAGCCAGACACTGTCTCAACCTCTCCTGATGAGCGCCGATACACCTTGAATATCTTGGCCTTTGACCGGGAGGTGATTCTCCGGTACCCACAAGGTCTACTCGGAAAGAAATCGTGTGTATGCGCTCCCCCTCTCACCGCACCACCACCCGAAACTTCCCCCCTTACTCCACTTCCCCCCGGGTACCGACAAGGGCGATAAAACCAGAGCGTGTGGGTGTGTAACGCGGACGCGATTTTTCTGCCACCTGGTGTGGAAAATAGTAAGCTCATTCCACACGTTGCATTGAAATTTGCCACCCTATGGGGACACGTGAAAAACAAATTTTCCCAAGTAAGGATGCTATCCATCAGGTTCTTGCAAGTATTTCCTATTAGGTAATTCCATTATCGTTCCTCAAAAATTCAAGGGCAGTGATCCGAGGCTTCTAAATGTATTTTCGTAACGATTTCCTTGTGGGGACCGGATTTTGGTCCCCACAAGTCGGTGCGGTCCCCATAAGGTGGATTCACAACTGACGAGTGTCCCCATAAGGTAGCATCTGCAAAAGCGCGCGCACACACACACACACACACACACACACACACACACACACACACACACACACACACACACACACACACACACACACACACACACACACACACACACACATATATGCATATATACAAAGGCTGTCTCAGAGAAGGTGAGACTAATTCCTGTATAGGAAAACAGCGACCTCCATTTTGCAGCAAATGTACTAGGGTGAAAATTTGGTTCAGTAGCTGCCGATTGAGACCAAAATGAGCGCAATAGGTCAAAAAGTCGTGACTGTGTATCAGTTAAAAGACAAGCATGTACATGGACCCCTCCGAGAATCATTAAAATGAAACATAAAAATTACAAACCACAAAATTTTTCATCAGAATGAGCCATATCGATTAGACGTACATCTTTTTCAAAATAGGCACCATTGACAGCTAAGCAAGCGTCCATACGCTTCTGCCACTTTGTGAATGTCTTTGGAAATTCGTCGTCAGGTAGCGAACTGATCACTGTGATCACTTCTTTGTTCGTCATGAAATGACGACCACGTAAAGCGGCCTTTAAATGTGGAAATAGCCGAAAGTCACAGGGTGCAAGGTCCGGGCTGTATGCTGGATGCGGGAAAATTTCTATTTTTCTCTTCGTCGCGTAATCCTAAAATGCCCGCGCAGTATGAGAGCGTTCGTTATCGTGATGCAGTATGAAGGAGTTCTTCAAATGCGGCCTCTTTTTGTTACGTGCTGGCGCAGAGTCTCCTTGGTAATACTGTGGCTCTACTCAGTCTGTCTTGATCGCCATATGTTGAAACATTGCATATGTTTCCGCAGCACTTTTCCCTAAACGCCAACAAAATTTTATGGCATGTCGCTGTTCATCTTGAATACCCATCGCGAAAAGCAATGTTACACACAAAAACCTGGAGGGGTAAATGAAACACGTTCCAAGTAAATCAACACAGCTGCTCACTAACGTGGTTTCGCAACATGTGACAACTTGCTACGGAAACAGAATGAGTCATCCTACACGACGCGACTAGTGCCGAAACCATAGGCAGTGTTGCCAAGCCAGGAAAAAATCTGTATATATATACAGCCTTTATTATTTTAAATTGGAATTATACAGGTATCGGCATCGGTATCGGTGGGTATCGGTGGGTATCGGTGAGAGTATCGGTATCGGTTCAAAGTGGTATCGACTCAGCCATAAAAATTATAATATTAAAATATCAGGTATACTTAGTACTAGACGAAATTGAAGGTTTTTGAAGTACGCAGAGGATTATATGGCTAAAAAGAAATATGGGTAATTATTGTCATCCTCAAGTGGGAATGTTCAATTCTAAAGTCTCACAATATTTCGAACACGTTACTCAGTGTGATGATAACTTGAAACAAACGGAATACAAACCAGCTAATGTAAATAATAATGGGGCTGACTCTGATGTAATAGGTTATTTCTCATAACAAAGATGCCAATATGAATTCTCAATTTAATTGTGTTGAAAACGTTGGAACCCACTGGTCAAGAAGGGGTGATTGTAGAACTGGTAATAATCATGCTTCTGGTTTCAGTGATTCAGATGAAAGTTATAACTCCACAGGCACAACCAAAGTACGTAAATACACTACGGCAGTAGCATCTTTTAGTTGCGAGAATCATCTTGGAAAATCTGCCGGAAGCACCTCGGAAGAAAGCAAGAAGCGTTAACGACGTTTCAAATAATCACAAAATAAACAAAAATCAAATAAAACTTTGTCGTTTGTAGCTTCCGACGGAAGAAATGCCCTCGTTTGTCACTCAGAGCAGATGATTCGATTTTCTTCCATTTCTCCTAACAGAATTTCACCGGTTAAAGATCGAAGACGTGGAAAATATGGCGAACGATGTCCTTTCGCCTTTGAACCCTTTGAAGCTTTCCAGAAGGTAATATTTTGAAAAGAAAAATCTTGTTCTTTCTAGTCAGTACGTTGCTCATGCGAGAAGGTTGCCAACTCATGCACGTTACATATTTTGTACACCTCTCTATAATGGAATTTAATATTTTGTTGTTGCAGCAGCATATTATAAATCTTGGAGTTTGGCACACACACAGGAGATATACTACGTAGACATTTCAATAGAAAAATGACGTACCATGCCACTGCACAACCAACTCAGTCACCGAGCCAGCCATGGATTCGCCTGATTTTCTGCTCTTGTTGTTTCATCTGCGTGGAATTATCTCTTTCATTTCTACAGCAATTGGCCCCGTCTGGTTCGCTGCACTTTTTGACACTAGGTGTAGTGCAGGTGTATCCAGGTGTCAGGCTGGTTCAAGGAAATGACGTTGAACCAAGTAGACGAATAACGGTGTTCAAGTTCAGAACATTCAACAGATGCCTGTCTGCTGCTTTTAACGATCATTTGATTAGTTAGCACGCACCATGTGATAATACACCACATACTACTACACTGCTCCAGAACATAGTGCAAACGGTGCAGACACCAAATACACTACTTGACTCCAAGCCAACGAAGTAGACGAGTCGGTGTTACACCGTGTAACGAATTAGACGTGCGAGTGCAGAGAGAGACAAAATGTGCAGCGAGCTAGACTGGGCTTTTCAAACATTGTTGGCGTCATTGCCTTCCTGTTTACACACACATTTTCGCTGAAATGTCTACGAAGTACATTTCCTATGCCCGCCAAAAAGCAAGGTAACTTATATCTCTACGCTGGGAGAAACTAGATACTGTTGACGTCAACATTGTTTCAAAGGCAACAGATCCCGTTGACGGAGATAAGTCCATGCAGGCAAAATAGCAAGAGCGGAAAATCAGGCGAATCCATGGCTGGCTCGATGGCGCAGTTGGTAGTGAAATGGCATGATGTCAAAGACCATAATATATCAGACCCCGACTGGGTTTTTGGCTTGTATATAACACCGGTTTCAACCTACCATCATGAGGAAATTAAGAAGCTATGAGTGAGTAGCCCTGTGTGGGAAATCTCTTATAACGGCTGAGGATTCGACGTGCTGACCTCACATCACCCCATTACTGGTTGAATATCTCCACACCTCTAGGTAGGATTGTGGGAGGAAGACTGGCAGTCGGGAGATAGGCCAAGGCCCTTACGGACTGTAGAGCCACGGTTCATTATTATTATTACTATAGTATCTCAGAAACCAGGATTCGAGTCGCAGTTGAACCTACATTTTTCGCTGAGATTTCTGCGAAAAAATATATCTTGATTCAGTGTGTTGAGTTTTTTCATACTATTGCTCAGTTACTCCAGCGGAGAACTAAATCAGTGACATTTCTTCAACTTATTTTTCCCTTTTTTCCCATCATCAACTCATCTTTTTGTCGCGTTTAACATAACTTTACATATAATAGACTTTTAAAAAATCAACCAATAATTGGATTCTTGGCTCTAGGATAGCTCGATACTGATGTGGAGGCTTGTAGTGTATAGAGTTCTAAATAACAACACCGTTCTCTAGTGGATATAATTATTCAGCACTAAAGTAACACATTGTTCTGTTGAAAGTGATTCGAACAACTCAAAAACGTCTTCTTATCTACATGCATTGTTTACATCTCGTTGCTTGGCAACGAAACAGGATACTAACTATAACATCTTTTTTTTTAATTGACATTAGAATTGATCATACGGTTTACATTAGCAACAAATACTTGTCTTAATTAAATCGAGGGTAAAATGGAATTAATTATCATTTAAAATTCAAATTTAAAATTGTTAAAATGACATATAATAAACCATTAAGTTCAATGATTGGGTAAGATTCCAGCAGAAGTAATTCTGAAATATCCCGCCTAACGTTTCAGTAGTTTTTTTTTCATTTTTCGATTTTGTGCCAACATTCTCCATTAATGTTGAGTTAATGTAAAAAGTAGTTTGAAGAAAAATTTCAAAGGGAAATACAATTGGGGTTTAATGTCGCCCCCCCCCCCCCCCCCCCGTTTGAGTGAGAAGTATTTCTACCAGAGCAATTAACAAAATTAGACACGATATTGAAGAATCTGTTTAAACCTTGCGTCCAATCAATTTTACAATGCCGTTAGTGATTACTTGAACGCTAACCATTCCTCTATTGTTTAAGTGAATTCATTTTTCTTTAGAAGGTTCTAATCTATGATTAGTCATTTACTACTTCATTGTGGTAACCACAATTCTACATTTTTCTCTCTCAGTTTCTTGAATTGGAGGTCTTCGTTGCGTTCCTGGTAAGTTCAAATTCTCTAAGTTAATTAGGCACTAAATGATTTGCCATGTGCTTTGGTTCCTACTGTGTTTTTCTTGTGTCGTGTTATCCGTCGATTTCGGATGGTGCTATTTTTTCGGCTACCTTGCAGTACTCGGAGTAGTATTTCAGATGTCATGCCAATTGTTTGTCCTTTTCAGTTGTCTGCATGTCTAGAAATTGCATGTGTGAAGGTTCTTATACTTTCGCGAATACTTCCGGATTGTAACGGACCAGAAGTACTCGTGACTGTACAGTGGGATCGATGAATATTACCGTGCAAATTGTCCATCACCCTGTTCGTACACTTTATTTGACCCAATAAGAGCTTCAAGAATTAAAAGAAAACTCAAAACAAGCTGTTGACAACTTCTGCACCAGCATACATAAAAATCAATCGCTTAAAAACACACCGGATGTAAGAGAAAAATTAATGAAAATAGTCATGGTCAAATTGCACGGTAATACTCATGGATCCCACTGTACATCCCGTTTTTTAGTAATGGGCACGTTTATGTAACGTTCAGTTCATCGGTACACATCGCAACATCTTATTTGACCGCCCCGAAAGAATTCTAAGTCCCGAAATCGTAAACTTAGCAACATTGCACTTCAGCTCCAGGTGAGAGGAGCCGACTTTGAGTAGGTCCTTTCACTGGACGAAAAACGCTGCGGTGATAGGTTTTCAATTTAACAATTTCCATGAACTTAGAAACTATAAACCGCTATTATAATACGCAATCAAACAGAAATAATAAATTGGAAAAAGAACCTTGAAGGATATTTACGATTCTGCTTGCTCGACTTGAAATTTGGGGGGTTTGAAACACTGAACAGAGTTTTTCTCCACCTGCAGGAAATTGCCATCAAGTTTGTGCAGAAAGAAGCAAATTTGTGAGGAGTTGATGCGACATTTTATTACAATATCTTGCTAATATCGAACAGTTCTCAAAAACATACATTTTACACGACTTGTCGAGAAAATGTGCTTGAAACACAGAAAGGTGGGAGTCTTCATAACGTCAAGATGATTTTAAGGGTATAACGTTATGAAGTTAACGTAGAGCAGTTGGTTTAGGCCCTGCTTGCTATCCTTACTTTTCGTCAAGCGTGAAAGGTCGCGGGTTCAAATCCCACCTCTCCTCTTTCTTTTTTTTTCAGTTTTTGTTTGCTGAACAGATACCGTTGATATTAGGATATTTGAAAAATGAATCCAATGCACACTTGAGGGACGTCCCTTCTGCGCATATTTTCCCTTAGAAGTTGGAGATTTCCAGGATTTAAAGTTAAAACTTTTCTTTTTAGTTATTGTTCATATGTTGTGTTAACACACACATCATGATTAATTCACAAATCACATATATGTATTCAGGATGCAAAATGTAATGTTATTTAAGTTATGTATTGTTTGTTCTTCACTAACACCTAAAATATTGATTATTTGATTTTGATATACTAAAAAAAGATACACAGTTATGTTAAGTAGTGATGTAGTGCAGTACTGTAACGAAGGAGAGCGTTTAATGAGTTCACATTGCTAAGATTGGTAATTTTATGTCCGTTCCTTCGTAATGACTGTTGTCAATCCCCTCACCACCATCTTACCATGCTTCTAAAACTAATAGTAAATCGCTAATTAACATAAGTAAATTGTTATTGCGACGAAGGCCGATTCGATAAGAAACTACTAATAAGTATTTATATAGTGAGTGACAAACAAAAAATTCAAAACCTCATAATGATCGTTAATTCCTCATTGCTTTGTATCTAAAATGTTTGTCTTCTTTGAACAGAAAGTACGAGTATCAGATATAACAAACTTTCCGCACTAACTTTGCAATATTCGAAACCATCATTATAGACTTAGCTCTATGTAACTTGATTCTGCGCATTCCACGTGGCATGTGACTTCCTCCTATCATCGAAATAACTTTCTCTTACTATTTCCTTTCCTCTCGTGAAATGCAGACACCAATGTTAACTTCTTAGCACGGTGGATAAACTTTACACCCAACGATATAATAAATAAATAATCCGTTGCGCAACAGACCATGAAGGGCCTAGGCATACCTACCGACTTCCGGTCTCCCTCCCACGCTTTCCTTCGTCACTTCTAAACGTGGAGATCTTCAACCAGTATTGGAATAGTCGGGGGGTCAGCCGGACGTATCCCCAGTCATTATAGTAGGTCTCAGACCCAACGATATACTCCTGAAAAAAATCCTGCGTAGGTGGAGAATCGAACCTACGACCTCCCTCGTAAGAATCAAGCACGCTACATCTTCTGCAGGTAGCTCTTGTTAAAATTTGTTACCAGTTTGAAGAAACCAATTCACACATAATGTCATGTCTATAATTTCCTCATGGCAATTTTCATGGGGAAACGAATTCAGATAAAATTGAGAAACGCTGAAGGAAAAAATGATGACATGTCTATTGGCGTTTTGCCATATTTTGTAAATTGTGTAAAACTTCCGTGTTTTGAACAAGCAATCGTTTAGTTACGAAGTATTTTGTTGTTTGTTTAAAGTAGGAACAGGAGAGCGAAAAGGAGTCATTTGAACCAGACCCCGTTTGACAAGAAACTTCTTCTATTTTCCAAAGACTGTATGAAAAGAGAGAGGAAATGGATATTCAACGTATGAAATATAAAATATGTTTGAAATTATAACGATGGAAACCTTGAAAGATAATACTAACGAACTTCAAACTATGAAAAACATATTTTCGTGGTGGAAAACTCCAAGTCATTTTCGAAATATGAACTTGATTATTTTCTGTATTATAAAGTGGAGATATGGGACGATACGATCCCTCAGCAAGAGAATTTTAAGTAAGCTACCTCCAACTTTTTCAATGGTCATAATTACTAATTAGGGTCCGGAAGTTGATGAAAAATCAACTTTTTTTCTGACTCTTAAAAGCAATGCTAAACCTGATATCATGTCCGTTCCCCTTCAGTTAGAGCCGGAAAAAAACTTTATATTTCACATTTTTTTCCATTTTTCGGCCTTTTTTGGCTTTTAGTTTATTTGTCAGTATTTTTAACAGTTCTTGTTGCATTTTTACTTATTTTTGAGGTTTATTTTTCTCCTCCCTTGTTGTTTCGTGCATTTTAAATGCATTTACTAGTAAAACTTACATATTTAGATTTCTTGACATGGTCCTTTTAGCAAATTCACCACGAATCGAAAATACGGTCAATGGAAAAGCATAATATTATTCTTAACTGAAATGTTTGGCAATGGATTAAAATACTTTGTGTGAAGATCTACTTTGAGGTTCTTTTTCTGGACACTATTATCGCTTTAATCTGTAGTTTTAAAGTAAAATTAGTCACAATATTAAATGCAATTACACTCTGGTATACGCGAAGCAGAACTGTATTTTCGTATGCTGGCCGACTACAGTATCATAGAAGGCCCACTGTGAAAGAAGATGAATTGGTTGATTTGGTGTTTTAAGTCAACTTTATGCATAGTAAGGCTAATCGGGACTGGACCTACAGTTTAAAGTGGGATCCGAACCGAGTGCATAAAATAACGTGAACCGTGTGGTGTAGGGGGATCGTTTGCTTATGGAATGGAAGGTCATGGGTTCAAACCTACTTCTTTGCAAAATCTTTTTCAGGAAGTAAACGGCTTTGGACGAGAATGCTTTCTACGTTTCCAGGATATTTCCGTTGATATTTATGCGATTTCGTCCAGCATTTCCGGATGCAGAAAGTTGACATGTAAGTTCTTAATATGTGTTAACTTATAACAACTGAATGAAAGGAAAAGTATTTCCTAAAATCCTGCCAATCACTGAAAGATTAAAAACATTAGTAGAATCATTACTTGAGGCATGCACAGTGGCGACGATTATGGAGTGTGGAGGGGCAGATTACCCAGCACTATGCTAAACATTATCTACAAAGGGAAAGAAACTGTCCTTGCCCTCCCCCCTCCTCCCTCCCCCACCTTGCCCCATCAGTTTTGGAACCCAATCGCCGCCACTGAGCATGCATCGCATAAATATTTACAGTAATATCATATAATATTGTATTACGTTATTAGAACACTTCGTACTCGGTAAATAAAAAGGAAAAAAATAATAAGGAAAGGGTGGGATTTGAACCTACGATGTTTCGATGTTGACGAAAACAGTAAAAGAACGAAAGTGCTGTCATCTAACCAACTACTCCAGGAAAATGCTAACAGAAAGCTCAGTAAAACACGTTAATCTCAGTTGAAGCAACATTGTGCCGGAGTTTCGAACCATTTTTCGCCAAGAACCAAGAAAAAGACACACTTTGCAGAATCGTTTGGTGTTGTGCAAGGTATCTTTACTAAACATTTCGCATAAAATCATCATAAATTTGCCTTCTTGCATTCAAATGTGACCGCAATTCTTTCCAGGTGGATGAGAACCTGTTCAGTGTTTCACAATGCACATACATTTTTCTATTTTCAAATTCAGAACGAAGAGTCTTGAAATATTTTCAACATTCGTATTTCTACTTAACATTTTTTTGTCTACTCATATATTTTATTACTGCTTTAGAGTATCTTTACTTTATGGAATGTGAAAGAATGAAAAAAAATCACGAGCGTTTTCATTCATGAAGAAGAAATGTTGCAAAGTTGGCTACTCTTAGTTGGCTCTGAAGCGCTATGCTGCCAAATTTACGAATTCCGGACTTTGAAATTTTTCAGGGCGGTCAAATAAGATGTTGCGAAGTGTACCTTGTGTATAATCCGAATAGTACTGGCACAAATTTGAATATAACATTAAATAAATAAAAATGTTCAGGATTTGTGCTACTACTGATATTTTTCTTTTATGCTCTTTTAACTTCTATTGTTGATACTTTCAACTCACCAGATAAATGTTAAGGGTACCAACTTTTATGGTTTTAGATTTTTCCTATTGTTAAGAGAATATCAATTTCAGGAATCATTTGTAAAAAAACCTCCATTGTTGCGTGTCCAATAATTTACTCCCAACTCAAATTTGTTCAATTCGTTTTGCTTTGTTTGCTCATTTCATTGTCATAGATTTCCAGGAATCCAATGTCGATTGAGGTTAAATACATTGAAATATATACGGTGCAATTGCTTTTGTTGGTTAATTATGGACTAGTTTGTCCCTGATTATTCCTTCTCCATTAACGCTTAGAAATTGCAAGAATAAAGAATACAGGGCTGTTCATGTTTATGAATATTCTGACTGAAATGCAAACCAAGACTTTATAGATAAATAAAATTGAATTTAATTAAATATATAATAACTCAAGGTAAGAGTCTAAGAAAATAGTGTAAAATATGTATGCATAATGTAAAAAGTAAAGTTCCCGCTACACATTGCACCGTGGCACGAGGACACATTTAGGTGTGGATGTGGAGGTAGGACCCTACACATTATAAATATCGCTCTTGAATGTGTTGCGATCAGTATCACGCTCCGACCGTTTTTAACCCCAAGGGTTGCCTCAAGGTTCGCATTTATTTGAGGCTAGGTACACCCCAGAGCCGTTTTATACAAAATCAAGACCGGATCACCCACCGCGGGAATCGAACCTGGGTCTCCCGCGTGACTATTAGAAGCCGTAACGACCAAACCACTGCGGCACCTTAATATATTTAATATATATATATATACATACACAGTAGAATTTCGTTTATCCGCACATCAATTATCCGCAACTTCAGTTAGCCTATATGCACACTCAAAAAAGCAAGAGCGGCAAAAAAAGACGATCAAATCTGTTCCAAAAAAAAATTCTGATTATTTTTCTGCATAAATAACACAGAACAGGTACTGTACAGTACTGTAATTTAGGCACGTACTGTACGTACGTATTTTCTTGTACTGTATACGTATGCAGTACTCTGTACTCTATGTATAAAATAAACCTGTAATGTACGTGCTTTTCTTTGCTAAATAAACACATGTGTGATTATCCTCAAAAATCGTTATCCGCATAACCTTCGCTCCCAATTAACGCGGATAAACGACATTCTACTATATATGATATATTTTCCATATCATGTCCGGCGCCTCCACCACGTATCTATCATACCCTGCGGTATGTGGATCGAATTCTGACTGGCGTTGCTTAATACTACTCGTTTGTCTATTGAGAACACAACTGGCCCAATACGAGAGGTACACAAATAATGGAATGGCAATACGTATACATGGATTTTACACTCTTCAAGACTGACTTGGCATGATAAGGTTAAAGGTATATGGCATATATTTTTCATTATTTTTTAAGTTTAACAATTTTCCCTCATCAATATATATTACACTTGTATTCAGTCATATCTCTAAGCAAATACTTCAGTTATTCGTTAAATGTATGTGCTGAATGAGTGAAAATACTACTTGTGGAGGGATACGTTAGGACAGATACCTTGTATGCTTGCAGTAAATGTTATCAGAAGTTCCAAATATATTATAAGCCATCTTTTCTCTCCTATCCCGTCGCCAGAATAAAGTAGTATGATTAAATTTTTCATATTCCCTTTCGGAGCCGTGGTGAGGTTTCCTGGATGAGCGTGGTGAGGTTGTTTATTGGGAACCGAAGTGAATCTGTGCTTAGGCGGCCAAATCATTTCCACTCCGTCATGTAATAAGATTTCTTCTCCAGCTTTTGAAGGTTCGCAGATTTTTTTTCTCGTCATGCCAGTCGCTTCTTTGATTTCTTGCAAAGAGATTTTCCATGTTTCGTCAAGGTTCCGTTCGCGGTAGGTGGCTTACGAGTTATTGGTAACCTGAAGTGAAAATCCAATGATTTATTATCATATTTCACATTTTTTCGTTTTAAAATGCGAGAATTTTCTGTCTTTGATGCTTTTTCTACGTTTTCAATATTCGTATCTACACGATTCCTCCACTTGATCATTTGCATTATAAAAATAATTAAGGAAGGAATGAAAACTTACTTGGAAGCAGTTAAAGATAAAGACTAAAGCTTGACGCCCACTGAGACGCAAAGAAACGCAGTAACAGAATGCAACAGACACGTTTCCGGCGTCTCAGTGGGTGTTAACCTTTAAGATACCCTGCAGAATTCTGGCGCGGAAATTCCCGATTCGGTTCCGCGTGTTTCCCTGTAGTGGGCGTTACACCATTTGATTTCAATAGTTGCAGACAACAGAAGTGGTGGTAATATGTGTTTTGCAGACTTTTGTTTGTGTATTGTTTTGTTGCTTTACAGAAACAGATGTTTACTCATGTGTACTACCAGACACAGTGCAATACTGATTTTCATTTTGCAATATCAAACTTATTTTTATTTCAATAAATCTCTTAATTATTAGCAATTTTTCCTCCTGAGGCCCCGTGTAGAGAGCTATCTACATAACGGTTTTCTGCATCTGCGAAGAACGGGGCGTGTGTCTGTGTTGAAAACCGCTGTAGAGTATTCTTGACATTCTAATTTCTGGTGCCAACGACAGATGGAGCAAGAATTGTGAAATTTTCGATGATTGTTTGTTATTCCAAGATGGCGTCCACTAGTAGGGAGGTGAAGCGCACATTGTCTGCAGGTATGTATGTGTTTTTGAATAGTAAAAGTTTAGAGATTATCATCAATCCTCTTTAGGGGAAAGAGTAATAACTACCGATTTACTTGGATGTATTTTTTCGTCAGTGCTTTCAGATTCTTCGTTTGCAGGGGCAGTTTTTTGCCGATGAAGAAGCTTCTCTACATTCGGCCATAATGTGTAAATTTCATGATGCTGAAAAAATTTCACTTTTTTAAATTTTTAGATGGAATCATGTGAAGAATTGCATTTAACTCTTCCAGAAAAAACACTAATATTTTTGGTGTACATATTTATGTATGAAAATAGTGTTAATCAATATTCTACATGACTTGTATAGGTTTTATAGCAGTGTTGCAATTTTTCTTACATATCATAGCAGTGTTGCAATTTTTATTACAGATTGCAGACGCAATATTTTGTCCACTGAAGATGTGTTATCGGCCCTTGATATGACTGATGTGGATCTATGTGATATATCGGATGAGGAATATAATCCACCTAAAGAAAACATTTCTGAAAATAGTGAGGAAGACAGTGGCAGAGATGAGTCAGTCCAACCAGATAAAGAGTGTCTCACAACCCTCGTCCTCAACTCAGAGGACTGCAGTATGGAAAAGGAAAAGGTTTGTAATTGAATGAACAATTAAGTGTAGTTTCATTGAATTATTAATGGGATTAGGATTTTATTTCCTTCCTGAATTCCTACACAGAATTAACTACTCTCTACAATGGTAGGCATAGAACCTCTTGAAATGTGTAAAAGATGCTGCAAGAAAGAAAAAAAGACACATTGACGTTACAAGACCAGCAATAGTTTCAGAATACAACAGAAACATGGGAGGCGTGGATTTGTTTGATCGCATGATGTCTTTCTACAGGATGCAAGGTTGTACGAGTAAATGGACTACAGAAGAGAAATTTTGTCGAATGGTATTCCAACCAAGAACATTCTCAAATTCCTTGATTTCAAAATATCAATTGCAGAGAATCTACTATATGATGGAAGTGAAAGCAGGAAGCTAATGAAGAGAGAAACAATGCCAATGAAGAATCAGATGTCAAAAGGAGAAAAACACAAGTTCCCATTCCTTGTTCACCAGCAAGACTTGAGGGAGCAGTGCATCTTCCAGAAGTCATAGATATGAAACACTATGCACGATGTAGGAGACCAGGATGTAAGGGCTTTTCTCGAACAAGATGTGTAATATGCACGATTTTCTTGTGTTTGCAGGTTGATCGAAACTATTTCCTCATGTTTCACTCCAAGAATTAAAAGCTTTCAATTTGTGACATTCAGTCTAAAGGTTTAATATTTGATAAAAATTGAATTGAATTCAATTAAATTAATGAAAAAATTAACATTTTGTAAATAATTCAAATGTATATGAATAATTAATGAAAAAATATTTTCCACCACAATCATTATATTGACTTCAATATTTTATTGCATACAGCAATTGAGTAGAACAAAATATTATGTCAGATTCTTAAGAAAAAGAAAAATGTGTCTTGAGTTTATTATTAAAGTGTTTCATTTGTTACACCTTGAAGCCAATGTAGAGAATACTCTACACCTCATTCTGCGCATGCGCAACAAAAGTTTCAAACAATGTTGATATTTTTCTTCAAGTTGGTTCTCGATTAATGTGAACAACACAAATTTTCTGAAAAAAGTAACCCCACAAACTCATGGGTCTCAGGTCATATTCACCTCACTTCCAATATTGTTTTTGAAATATTGATTTATTTGGTTTATTTTACTTCGCTTTCCTACCACATTTAGCTGTTCGCGAAGATGAAGTCAGGCAACTGTTGCCTAGCCAACTTCCAGCGGCAAAGTTGACAAAGATTCGAAGTTTCCTTTTGGAAAAAATCCAAAAATCCCAGATTAACAGGACTATTCTTTCATTCGTGATTGAAACGTTTCGCTGCTATTTTTGAAGTTAAACTACTGTTTCTAAATAGATTATATTTACGGCTGTTCTTGTTTTAACTTGTATTAACAGAGGTTCGACTTTGTCACTTTGTAACAATAGTAACTTTGAACATACACAACATAACAATTAAAAATGTACTCACTACCAACGTAAATGCACACAGGTGCATATGCAAAGTCCGCTCAGCACCAGTCGGAGTCAAACTCATCTAGCGGAGAAATGTGGAGTTTCAGCCAGCACAGAAAATCGTATTTGGATCATAGCGGGCTATGGTTATAACCACCTATTTCAAATTTCCACCGCTAGATGTCGCGTTTGCTTCGTTACTTTTACTTGTTCTCGTGTCGAATTAAGTTGCGGTTTTGTTTACACTCTTGAGAATAGCATTTAATAACTTACATCCACATTGTGGAAATTTCTTATAATGATTCCGGTTTGGATTTTGCAGTTAGTGATGATTTTGATCCTAAGTTTTTACATTATTTTCATGAATTAATTTTATATTACCTATTCAAGATATGTTTTCGGTAACTTTTGTGCAGTGTAAGATTTATATGATCTAAAAATCACCAAAATATGCAAAATGAAATATGCTCTTATAACCTAAAATTGTACAAAATATGCACTATAATCTGAAAAATATACCCTTATAACTGGACTGGTAAATAGTAAATTATGGTAAATTTATGTGTTTATAGTATAGAAATATTTTTATTGACCCAGATTTAGATTTGTGTTTGGCTCTTTAAGAACATAGTTTTAGAAGCTCTTTTTAGTTTAGATATTTAGTGTCATTTTATCTAACGTTTTAAGCGGATCCGGTTGTCGAGCGCGTAAAGTGTCCGACTTTCGAAACCTCCCCCGGCGATTTAGTGAATTTTAATAGCAAATTTACAATGACAAGTTCTACCAACACCTTAGAGTTATGCAGGGAAGCGAACATTTCAGGATCTAGGTGTCCCATTTTTATTGCCGCTCACTGTACATTGAATGGATTTGAAAATAATGTAAATGTGAAAAGGAAGGGCGTTATTGTAACTATATACTTGCAGTATGATATTGTGTTCTTCCATTGATAAACAAACTTGTTATTTGTATTGATTCATTTTCTTTATTTTACTTCGCATTTCTGCCACTTTTGTCTTATCCCTAAGATGAGGATGTATAATGATAGGATGAAATTGATGAAGGGACACAAAAGGAATGCTCAGGCTGGGATTCGAACCCGGACTCCTGGTTGTTGGTAAAGGACTACAGTGTGAAACGATCATGATTTACTTTATCCCAAGAAAAATTCGCTAAACTCGTACGCTTTTATTGTTCTTCAGAATGCTATCCTTCGTGTTCAAATAAAGGTTATCGATTCTGTGCGTTTCAAGCTCTCGAACTAGTCTTTTCACCGTAAATCGAACGGCAGCTACGATAGCTTCTATAAATATGTCCGGAGGATATCCGTTGTCATATCCGTTGTGGAGGATAAAGAAAAATCGTGTGGGGAAGGGAAGGTGGGGGCTAATCGTCTCTTCGAAAAACACCCGCTGAGATCGAAGCCTATATGTCTAAAACGCTTGTCGCCCTATTTCACGAGTCCCGATCTTTCCACACCCGCTGCGTGTCGTGCTGTCAGGTTCGCAGCGAGTGAGATTCTCTTGTTTGCTCGACTACAGGATGCCCACAAAGTCTGGAACCAACAAGGTTTGGGAGACCGTCTTTCTTTACACTATGCGTTCCTCGTTGATGTGATCGACTTGGTATATTTTACTTCGCTTTTCTGTCACTTTTTACTAATCGCGAAGTTGACTGATGATATGATGACATTGATGAAGGGACAATCACAAATAATATTCATATCCTGGCCGGAAATCGAACCCAAGACCACTGGCTGCGCTGTGATAACCACTCCGCCACGAAGGTTGGCGCGTTCTTCATGTCCATTCTGATACTTGGAACACTTTATGAACGTTTGTGCCGCCAGTAAATAATAAAAATATTGAAGTAAATAGATGGTACCCGCCTGCCCAGATAAAATTGCACACTGACACACGCTAACTCTCTCGCTTTATATGAACAGGAGTGTACAAAGGTTCAGCAAGAGCATGAAGTATCGGGATAAACACGTGGAATATAGAGAGGAACTGGTATTGCAGCAACTACAGGAGGTAGATTCCTATGAATAATACACGCAAAGACATCAGAATCATCATTACTACTGCTTTATTTTCTCTGAACTTTACTACATTTGCCTTTCTCTCTCTCTCTCCCTCTCTCTCACACACACACACCCCTATGTGCGCGGCCACATATAGATTTCTTCTTTACAAATTATTGTGGAATCTCAATTGGACAGCTTTTCACTAGAGCACATCTTCTGTAGTCTCCTCTTGAATTATTTTATTATCGAAACAAGGACGGGAAGGGAAACAATTAAAAATTAATGGAAGCACCCAATAAAATATACAAGTTTCAAATAACTCGGAACATAATTACTACGAAACGAGTTTAAGGTGCAAAATTATGGTTCGGAAAGGTAAAAAAAAAAGGTTCTGCAAGATATTTTTAAAAAGGTGTAAGGAAGGTACTCTCTTTTTCTGCGCCTTCTGTATATAATGCGCGCGGACCGCATAGAGAGCTGTGGTTCTGCCGAATAGGTTTTGTTGAAGTTTGTGTTTTCTCTCGCGGGTGTTGCTACATTATCTTTGGAACTATTGGGGCTACAATGTTTATATTACACCATTTTATAGCTCTCATTCTGCTCTACAAAATGAGATTATAGGACGTTATGTAGATGCCCAAGAAGAGTGAAAATAATTTATTTTCTGTCCAATTTTTTAAACAAAACACGAAAGAAAAGGAAGGAAAATTGTGCTGTAGCATCAAAAAGGGGGTAAAAAGGGAATAAATGTTCTAATCTCACGATAAGGTGCAGCAAAGTGTGTTCATTTTACTTGATTTAATGTCCTAAAATACATATCTCAAACGGTCGTTATGAAAACAGCTATATTTTTGGAAAGATGCAACACCTTAAAATCCTTTCCCTAATAATTACCATCGACAATAGTATTAAGGAGGAAAAAGCAAGTATAACAGCTGGTAACTGAATTAATTTTGCACTACTAGAGTGTTCAGTTCATGTAGTCTAAGTTGATATTTGGAAATCAAGGATCATCGTGTAGTTGTGAAGTCTGTGGTCACATTGGAGACAGAAACGTTGACTTGTTCGGGCAGACCATGACATTGGGGCGATGGAAGGAAGTAGGTATACTAAAGAGAATATATAGTGCAATGGACAATGACGAATAAAGGACACTCAGAACAGATATAGTTTCCCATGAAACCGAGGTGGCTGGGGGATGTAGATAGAATGCCTGAAGATCGAGCTGCCAAGAAACTCTTACACAGGGTGGCCAGTAAGATGGAAGTCCAGAAAAATGATGATTGGAAGATGCTGAGGACCACGTCAGGAAGACGGTGTAATTTGATGAAAAAGCAGAGTAGAAAAGACAGAAGATTGGTCTAATATTGTAAGAGTCAGCCAAGGAGTAAATAAGTAAGTAATTTACCTACAGAACAAGAAATTGACCAATACCATGTAATACGAGTACAATAATGTACTAGCTTTGCAAGTGGAACATGACATTAGATTTTACATCCTTTGTACTGAAATGTCGGAGGATCCATGAAATTCCTTCGGTAGTGAGAGATATTTTCAGCTTCTATTATGGCACAGCTTTCCGAAGGCGGCATAATTAAAACGAACCGCAAGGGCACGGTTCATTAAACACTGACAGCTCTACGCGATGAAGTATCGCAGACTGCATGCTTGCAGACAGAGGGGGGTATGATGAGCCGGAGGAAATTTTTGCCTGATCTGCACTGCGAAAGGGAATTTTTAGAACAATAGGCAACAATTAAAATTCCTTACCTTTCATGTCACCTAGCAGCGCGTCGATGGTATTAACCACTGAATAGGTAGCGTGAATTAAAAAATGAAAGTGTCACCGACGGCGAAGAGAAATTAATTGATTGTCGCCTGTTCATAAATATCTAACGTGGTTTTCTTTGCAGGAGCTTATGCAATATATAAATGATGTAATTCTGACGAAATTATGAGGAAATAAGCTTTCTTTAGAAAAAAAAAAAAAGAAATGTAGCAGTTAATGTGGAAAGTTGCATAAAAGAGACAGCACACATTTTCTGTGCACTTATGTATAACTCTCTTTCATGAACGATTTTAACACATAAACAAAGAACTTAGGCAGTTACTCAATAGGAAGCTGCTCGTTTAATGTTTCAAAATAAAGTAAATGTTCCCAAATGGTATTTTCATTGTACGAGGGTAAGTCAAAAACTATCCCCACTTTAGCCATAACGTTCTTAAGGTTGGCCACACTGCCTTCAGCGCTCGTATTATAAATGGTGGTAGTTTTGTAGTCATGTGGCCAAGGTTGGATCTTAATCGCTCCATTTTCCTTTCCTTTGTCACAGAGTTAACATGGCCGCTCCACTGGCAGTGTACACCAAGGAAGATCAGCCATCAATGATCCGATTTCTCTGGTCTGAAGGTGCGTCAGGGGCTGAAATTCATCGTAGGCTTTCAATACAATACAGGGACAGCGCTTTACCGCGTAAAAGTGTGTATGAGTGAATCGAGAAGTTTAAAAATAGCCGGACAAGCGTGAAGCACGAAGCGGGAGCATGCCGCCCATCAACCTCCGCTACTGACGGAAAGGTTCACCAAGCTCGAAAGATGATTCTGACGAACCGATGCCCACCCATCGTCCGAAGTTATAATTATGAGTGACATCATCGGATATACTGAAAGCCTGCGATGGATTTCAACACCTGAAACACCTTGAGACAAAAGAAATCGGATCACTGATGGGTGTTCTTCCTTGGTGCACACTGACAGTGGAGCGATCATGTTTACTCTATAGCAAAGGAAAGGAAAATAGAACGATTAAGATCAAACCTCGGCCACGTAACCACAATAGTATCACCTTTTGGCACGCAAGCGCTGAAAGCTTAACGGGGAACTAAAGGCAATTTTGTAGTAACTTTTCGATAACAGATGGCAGCAACGTTTGTCGTGGCGACCGAGTGCCATGTTGCCAGATCTACGTGTGAATCAATGGTAGGTACTATTTGTCTAGAAAGTCCATGCTTGGTTGATGGTGGCGTTCCAAGCAAAACTTCAAATACAACATTTGAAGGTCAAATGTGTGACTCAACACACCACTTCCACCTGAATGTTCTTGAAACTAAGATATTCTCTTTCCGGGAGTTGGGTCCCAATAATGTTTTGCAGAAAGATTTACATGAGTACCAGGAGGTTAAAAATTATAGCGGTCTGAAAAAATAACAACATCGAAAAGAAAATCAGCGAAAAAAAAAATACACGTTGCCCGTGATGAAATAATCGAAACAAGTTACGTTATAAGTAAATATTCACATAACTACCTGTGGGAGCTGTAGGTGAATGGTCAGTGTTACGGCTTCACGTTTTGAAGGATGCGTGTCCGAGCCCGGTCAGAGATTTTTTTTTTTGTAGTTGCCAATCAGGCTCCAACATGTGTGTGTTCGAATCCTCATTTGTACAGTGTAACTTTTTTTAATTTTGCGTAACTATGCATATTCTCGAATACATGGAATGTGGGAGGTGCATACGACATACATTTCCAATCGATGATTTGACCCGCTAATTTATAAAAACGTCTTCCATTTTTCCTTCTTCACAAAAACATTTAACACTTGGGGACCAAACATGGAGCTGTTAGAAGATACATACTTTCAGTGTGACTGTAAATTAAATGCCTCTACATTTTAAACTAAAGTTGATTTCGAGTTTGTTTACATAAGTTTGTACTGTCACCTATTAATATCTTTAATATAATCTGTATCTAAAGAGATATTGTTCCAGAATCCTGAAATAAGAATGAAAAGGACGTTTATACCTTTACACAAGGTACGCATACTACAAATGTAAATCTGGACGATACTGATTGGCCGGAAAACGATGTGGTCGTAACAACATTCGTTTCGCTATTCTTATACGTAGATACAGATTTTGAAACAAAATTATTCGGTCGACTTATAAAACCCAATATGTTCTTAGCTACTACATTTTTCGTTTTAAAATTCGAAATCTATAGCTTCTGTGTAATTTCTATTCATAACTCGATCAATATTATTTTCAATAATCAATAAAACCTTTAAGAACACTGGGATAGTTAGAGATCCAGAATCCATACATTCTAATGGATTCTATTAAGTTCCGTAACATGATCTGAACCTTTTCTCTCGCACTCTTTAAGTTCGGTCCAAGTCGCGTATTGTTTCATTTCAATGCGGTACTTGCACCCAATTTATACTGATCCGTAAAAAAGGTTCCTGCACCGAATTTAAATTCAATCGGAAAAATTGTTACTGGACCGTATTTAAATTGATTCCGTAAAAACTTTCCTGGACCGAATTTAAATACTTTACAGATAAAGAGGTTCTTTTAGGTCTACTTTCCTGGAATGAAATTAAATCTATGTAAATTTCCTGGTCCTTTAACAGTTCTGCTTCATATACCTGTGTATTGAAGTACGTTGATTGACCAAACATGTCTCCAATACCAATGCAAATTAATAACGGACCAGGATCAGCCAGCAGATGCGTACATGGGACCGGAAATTCAGTCCCATATCGTCATTAGACTTTAAGACCGAGACGGAAATCTTACGGTTTCGCTAAACTAGGATATGTTTTTTTTCTTTTTCTTTTTCTTCTCCTCTTTCGTGCTTGTATGTGCTCCAGGTAATATCCGTTTCCAGGAAGTGACTGTTCTGAACAGAGGGAGAAGTCGACAATAGCACTTTGTGGTCATCTGCCACTTAACTTTGCCAATACAAGTTGATCACTGTATGGTTGGTTTTCATTGTAGCGATATAACAGAGCAAATGGACAAATATCACTTTGCACCTAATTGAAACAGGAGTTTCCAAGAAGTACAATCTGTTTTTTTCCTTTCGAGTTATTTGCTCAAGCCTACTCTTGTCCTTTGCTATAGTTGTAAGGAAGTTAGAAGGCCCTTTTTCTATCTTCCCGGTACTGCCTACAAACGTTGCACGATATTTCTAGACTACACTAAGGTGAGGTTAGTTACTAACTCTTTATAAGAAAAATTGATTAATTTGATATATTTGACTTCGCTATTGTGCCACTTTTGCATAATCGTGACGATAAGGATAAGTGATTATGTGATGAGATCGATGAGGGGACACTCAGAATGAACATCTTGTCTAGGTTGGGATTTGAACCCGGAACCCCTCATATCGTAGTGATCTGTTCTAACCACTCCACCGTGGAGGTCGCCTTTGTGAGATTAAGTCAATCATTAGGTCAATTGACAGGAGTTACGAGTAATGAGGGACTAATGGTAAGTATATTATTGTGAAGGGTGCAGATAAAATGGAAGCTGGTGGAATTCGTGTACGTGAGTGTTCGTTTAAAGTATCGATGTCGTTGCTACATTTAGGAGAGAATTACCAACGTGTGTTTCACCGCGAATCTCAATAATTATATTAAAGAAATACGAAGTTCAATGCGTCCCGGGTTCGATTCTCGGTGCAGCTACATTACACATTGCTTCGGATCCCATTATCCTGTGCGTTCAGTCCTGATAAACTATCTAAGCATAAAGTGAACTTTAATGAAACATTAGTAAGGAAGAAAAATGTTCTTAGGATCATGAAGTATCGGAATTGTCATGCGAAACACTTATTGTAAAGGCTAGCTGACACAGTATGGCTAATTAAGCATAAATCCCATTAATAATTGTTGAAACTTTCCTGGCGGCGTTACTGACAAAACCTCTTCATAAATCCCATTGTTTTCAGATTTTTCGGATACCCAGTAGCTTATTCGTATTTGCACGTCAGTGGATCCTGTTGATGGTTTATCTCTATACAATTCTTTCCCTATCTCTTCGACTCTTTCTAGCATTACACCTTTATTTATTTATTTATTATGCTGCGTACAACAGGCAACTGCCCTTTTACAGTGCACAGTGAGTTTCTTGCATTTGGAGTTTAATATATACATAAGAAAAATACATTTTCAAACATAGAAAGTACATACAAAATTTCATATAACATCCTTATACATTATCTTGTACGAAACATTAATCAAATTTTACACAATTACATTGAAAGAAGAACATAAATTGAGAGTATTTAAAATTAAGATACTTAGGAAAATCTTTGGACCTAAAAGGGATGAGGAGACAGGTGAGTGGAGAAGGTTACATAATTTAGAACTACATAATTTGTATTCATGTCCAGATATTATTAGAATAATTAAATCAAGAAGACTTAGGTGGGCAGGCCATGTGGCACGAATGGGAGAGGAAAGAGGACTTTTACAGGATTCTTGTTGGGAAACCTGATGGTAAGACACCTGTAGGAAGGCCAAGACGAAGATGGAGGGACAACGTTGAGATGGACCTAAGGGAAATCTGTAGGGATGGAAAAAAAATATAGAGAACTTGCTCAAGATAGGGAAAGATGGAAGGCCTGTGTTGCTGCACCCATGAACCTTCGGGTTTAAGAAGGCTAGGGAGTTTTTAGTTAGTTAGTTACACAATTACATTCATAAACGTATGTAGATGTATTTGCTTACATAAATGTAAAGAAAGTAAAGAAGAAAAAATAAAAATAAAAAGATATTAAGTAAGAATATTGCCCATTAAATTGCGTTTGAACTCAGGAAATTTAGACAATATGTCCAGGTGTATGCCCTTCTCTAATCAGCTACACATTCTTCGCAGGGGAGCCATTTTCTGCACATTTTGTCCTGGTGCAGGAAATTGCAAAGAGTTGCTTTCTTGATCGCAATTTTGGAAGGGGTACATAAAAAGCTATTTTTGAAAGCAGAGAGGTAGAATCCAAATTGTCGTTAAGAATTTTAAAAAGAAAAAGGAGCTGATGTATCGTTTTGTGTGTATGACGATCGTTTCTTATTTATTATGAAAAACCTATGAAAAACCAGAATTGCTTCATGTCCCCTGTTTTAACATTAGCTTCAATTCTTTTTAAGTAGTTTGAGTACGCATCATGCACATTCTTCTTTAGTGTGCTTCGTATATTTTTTAATTTTGCTGCATGCATTTGAGTATTCCCTACGTTATGTTGCTCTGATTTGGATGCCAGGTCTCTTGTCGCGCGAACCAACAAGGGTAGTGCCGGGAAGGGGGGGTTGAGTGAGGAACACATGCATCGAACACGGACACCTTCAGGTGTTACTGGGACTTTGTTCCATTCCATGTGTTTTCCGCTTACCCAGTTTCGTGATGAAATTAATGTCATAGTCCAAAACAGTCACTGCACAATTTTCTAATTGCTGGTTAACATTCGCACGAGGTGCTGAAAGTCACTCCTGTTTGCCTCCAGATCCATAGAAACACCCCCCCCCCCCAATCTCGTTGCTCTACACTACTCTTCATATCCAAATGGTCTGCAAATATCTTGCAGAAGAGCCATAGATGTGAATGTCGTATGAACTCCAGCACCATCGTGCTGCAAATAGCCGCAGTAAATGTCATATTCTGTTAAATATGCAATAAAAGGATATTTGTTTATTTATCAGAAAGTTTCAAATACAGTATTGGTCATTTTATATTGGAATGTACTAACAGAAAATCACAATATAAACTAAAATTAAATGCCGTAAGATGACTTACACATTTTTACACTACAGCCTTCTAACACGTGCCTGTATTTAAAACAAATATCTACTTTGTTTTCTAAATTATATTGTATTGGTTGGGTAGCCTTTGGAACATGAAATCTTGCCTTCGGGGAAGCAAAAAGTTGAGTACATAGGGTGGTGCGACGCCTCACTCGAAACTGAATTCTTTGTAGTAGGCGATCACTTCTGATATTGCCATTGGCTATTTTACGCAGGAATATATGGTCTTCTAGAGGAGTGTGGATATTTAACATTTTCAGGAGTATGTGATTTTGCACGTATTTTGTGGATGACAGACAATGGCCAAGATGAAATGTAGAATGGAATTTATCTATCTACATTTTAGGGGCATGCCATGGACCAGATCGGAGAGCAGTATTTAATTTTGGGTGAAACTGAAAATTTCCAATTTATGTTTAGTTAATTGAAACGTTGCTACAGAAAATCTAAATTCCCTCTACATTGCTCTCCTTGAAAAGCATCTTCCCCGAGCAATCGACATTGTGCGAGCATCATTGTTGAAAAATAGAAATATTTATTATTCATGATTGAAATCTGGAACTTTCCTTTCAAAGTTTCTTGGAAGACATTTCGTGTATAGGGTTCGTGAAGCGCTATAAACTCTGGATTCAATTTCCTAATCTAAAGCCCTGAGGTGCATGAACGAAAATAAATCTCTGAAAATGTTATTTGCATTTGTTCCGTTAATGATTGTTGTTCTTTTAGGACTACAAGTCATAGTAATATACATTTGAAGCATTTCTTTAGAATTTCTGAAATTTTCCTGGAACCATAAGATCCCACAACCTAAGATTTCGGGTTTGAATCACGTCCTGGTTGTGTGTTCAGTTGCATGTATCCTTTCATGAATTTCATTAAATCACCATTCATCGTAAAGCACGAAAATCACATAAAAGATATGTGTGAGTGTATATAAATAAAATGAGAATATGTACAAATTCGTGATGGATTTGCAAGAATATATTTTACGGGCAAAGACGTAAAGTCGGTTTACCAAATTGAGTGAAAATGATGAGCGATGGTTCTCAACAGTGGCGTATCCTGGATTTTCATAAGGGGCATGCTGTAACACAATTCTTTTAAAACATATATATTATGGAATGGGGGATAGCATTATACGTATTCAATAGTTGACGATTTGAACATTAACATTACTAAATATTGCATAACGTATAAAGTAATGAAATATTGATAATAAAGTTCAAAATTCACCAGGTTTGATGTCTGATGTTGAAGTCTTCATAAAATTATGAAATCACTTGATATTTATAAACAGTACATTGGAGATTCACAATTTAGGTTTGTTTGGCTTATGCAAATATCATTATCGTAGAGGCCTAAATTACAATCAGATATTCAGGAACAAAAGACCAGACTTAATTAAAATAATTTAAATGTAAATTCTGATCTTCTGTTTTGAGTGGTAAATTCCATTATAACATCTTCGTAAAATGAGGGCAATGCTTTAATTTTCAGAAGCAGCTATTTTTTTCAATGGATAATATACCAAGTGCACTTAATCTTTCTTGCGATTGGGTTGCTCTAATATAATTATTAATTCTTCTTAATGCTGAAAAAGACCGTTACACTGATACAGTTGAAGCTGGTATTTACAAAATGAGTGTAGTCAACTTGTAAGTTTCACTCATAATGTTATGAATATTTTTCGTGTTCATATATGGTACTAGTTCATGTACAGGTTTATTTTCAAACTCGGAGGAAGAATAGAGAGCATTCAACTCATTCTTTAGCTTTACAAAGTCAAATAATAATAATAATCCTGTATCACGCCCTCTGTTTCATTTTCCCTCATTTTTTAAAAATATTTCGGGAAAATACTGCACTAAGCTATGTGTAACTTTGAAAGAGGCCCAGAAAAAAACAACTTTAAACTAAATGTGCATTGCACTGTACCTCCAAGGAAAAATCAATCGCTGTCACCTCTTTGTTCAACGAAACAACAAACATACTCTTCTCTGTAGCTGTTACCTCACAGCATGCAGCCGACGCGATATTGTGAAGGGGAAGTAGCAGAAAGGGGAGGGAAGAAGCACGGGAGCATCGCCTGCCCAAGTTAAAAACTTCCTTCGCTGATGAGGTACATCGGACACCTTGCTCTGCGACGACATTAATGAGCATTTCTACATTCTATTTTCTTCATATAAAAGAGAAGTATTTATTTTACACGAGAGCGCCCAACTAAGCTTATATTACATATCTTGGATGTGAAGTGAAAGAAAGTAATAATTCTTTTCCCACAATTGACGCATGCGCCGCATGCATCGCTTGCGCCCAGAATACGCCTCTGGTTCTCAATGTTTTATTTCACTTTTATGGTTGAGCGCTTGTAGTACTTCTAACAAGGTCACATAAATTATTTCTTATTTCTTGAATTTACGTGTATTTCTCTATCTTCCTTGTAGCGACTGGGAGAAGAAAGGAGGAAGTAGACTTGATGACTTCCACTTAGTGCATAATTTTCTAATAAAGTTGTTTTTCATCATTCGAATTCATTCATCTAGTTAACTTTTTAGGAAGGGCAGAAAAAGTGCGAAAAGACATCCTGTATAATGGTCTCTGTTCCCGTGAAATTAGATGAACTGCGTTTGCAACAATACTTTATGGCTTTCAGTTACTTCAATCAACTCGACTGCAGAAACTTTTATCTTTATTCTCTAGATATTCTATTTCCTCTATTCTTTAATATCCGCTTCCTTCCAGTAATGAAAGTATTGTATTCTGCTCATGGGGAACTTGAATTTCAAGAACTATTTTTTTGACTGTTGTAGGAAAACGAAACTTTTGAGTCCTTTTGTAGAACATGTTTAATATAATCGACCAATTACAGAGCAATCGATCACTAAATGTACACATTTTATTTTAATTGTTTATAGCACATGGTTTGGCGTGAGAGGTGAATTGAAGGGAGGAGAAAACCTGGATGCAGCTATCAGCCGTTTGCAGCAGCGCGCACTACTTTGCTCCGTCCACTTGCTTTCTCCACTTTTCTACCGTTATGAGCTTCTTACCTCATAAATTCCCGAGAAAGGATGTAGTCTCTATGGGAGTGAAAGGAAAGGTTTTTAAGGATTATGATAAAGCATGTGTCAACCGAGGAACCAGTGAGGAACAAGATAATAATAAAGCAAACGGTGTGACTGATGTGGAATGCGTTTAGATGTAAAGGTTCTTACTATAAGTAATGAATTCCATTCATTTTACCCAATTCTCATTACAAAGCAATTTGGAACATTCCATTTCAAAGTTCCCCTGCATCTCAATTTTAAAAAATAAATACAATGCTGTAGCTTTATTCTATCCTATGAGTGACCAATGTAGAATTGTCATTTGGATAAACAGTCAAGTATTATACGAGGGTCATCCGGAAAGTTACCGCCGTTTGGCTGTAAATAAAAAAAACGCATAGATACAACAAATTTCTACTTTACATCTGAAAGGTACAGCTGTCCTCTATTTTTCAACATAGTTGTCATGTAAATTCAAGCACTTGTCATAGCGTTTCACTAACTTACCAATCCCTTTTGCATAAAACTCGGCCGCCTGGGAATTTAACCAACTTGTCATAGCATTTTGAAAATCCTCATCGTAAGCGAAGAGCTGTGACCCAAGCCACTTCTTCATATGAAGTGAACAGATGAAAATCAGAAGGAGCCAAGTCCGGGCTGTACGGGGATGATCAAAAACGTCCCATTTGAATTGGCGCAAAAGGTCTTGTGTTCGCCGAGCAGTGTGAGGGCGAGCGTTGTCATGCACGAACACAATCCCAGCTGTCAGCAGACCGCGACGTTTGTTCTGGATGGCCCTTCTCAGTTTATGCAAAGTGTTACAGTAAACTTCAGAAGTGATTGTCGTATCACGTTCCATGAACTCGACAAGCAAGATTCCCTTAGCATCCCAAAACACGGTGGCCATAACCTTCCTCGCTGAGAAGTTTGACGGGCTTTCCTTGGCTTGTTTGGAGAATCGTTATGACCAGATGCCATTGACTGTTGTTTTGTCTCAACGTTCACATATGCCACCCAAGTCTCGTCGCCAGTCACTATTCTGTTCAAAAACTCCTCCCGTTGCCCAAAGAAATCTTACCACTTTCCGTACCTCGCATTTGGCGGGACTTTCGACGGCAGCACACATTTTGTGACGTTATAACGAGCACACGCGCGGCACTTCGATGCTCTCACTAGCACAGCTGAAAGCTTACTGAATCGCAGATTGAGTGATTTAACAACGATTGCGCTCTCCCCACTACTACTAGCGCTACGCCACATTGGCGGTTACTTTCCGAATTACCCTCGTACATAATTAACTTAGAATGTATTTGACATATTGTTCGTTTATATTACGCTTTTCATTTACTTTTGTATTGTCCTCCACCCGTTACACCAAAAAGTAATTAATTATTTTCTCCGTTAACTGTTGCATTTCCCTTTCAACTCCACTAGATTATTCAAAGGTCAATTGCGTTCTCTCTGTGTCTTAATAATTTCATATTTGAAAAATCACAGAAATTTAATAAATTAAATTAAATTTCTTATTAAAAAAGAGACAGTGTTTTTTTTGTTCCACCCGTAACACAATAAATATTGTTCACTTATAGCTATAAGTCTGGGAAAGTTTTGTAAGGGTAGTTATGTTTAATCAATAGTGTTTAGTTTCATAATTTATTGCGCAGACACTGTAAGAAGCATGTTGCTTAACTATGAGTAGAATAGTTACTTTAATGAAAGAAATGTAGTATGTCTGTCCCGTCCGTGACAATTGCGATGGTGCAAATACTATTATGGCGCCCAACGTGGGGCCTATATGCCATCTTTCATGGCGCCCAACTTGGGGCTCGATATTGGATGCTCCTTAGGCAAACACCGTTAAGGTGGAGACATTAGACAAAGGCATCCTTCAAATACACTTTAGGAACTCAACATAAAGAACATTGTAATAGAGCCTGGAGTTGAAAATCCAAGTCTCCATTCTATAGCACAATCCCCGTGGTTCTGAGAATCCTTAATGAGGCATATGAATAACGACCCAAGCTTCCGTCAACACTGCTTACATTGAGAGCTTGTTTGACCTATGTTGAAGTTAACGTTTGAGTTAAAGGGCTATCAGCTTTAGGACCGAAGAACACCCTTCCAATTGCATGAGAAATTCAACTGGAACCTCACTACTAATAGGTCAGAGTTCCAACTTCAAGATCAAATTACTTGACTTATTAATACATTCACCTCGCAACTCGTTTTCATTCGAGGCATTTCCTTCCCGGAAATAGAACTTTGATAGACTGCTGATCTGCACTAATTGCGACCTCCTCTGCTCACACTTGAATGAAAGACATTGAGGCCAGAGGGAAAGTCCTCTGAAATGGTAGCTGCAGTAAAGGTGAACTAACAAAGCCAGAGGGGGCAAGAGGGGGGAAAGCCTCTCGATCAACAACTCGCCCCGAAAAAATATTCAAACAAATGCTATATTTGCCCAAAATATGCATTTTTGGTAAGTTTGGCTAATCGCGAACGTGAGGATGAATTGTGCTAAGCTAAGATGGTTGAAGGGACAATCACAAATATATAGGGACGACAACACGAGCCCCACATAAGATAATACTGGCTCTGAGTCCAGACGGCAAAGCCTCGCTAGTCTGCCAAATGCAGTGCAGGATGCATTAATACGTAGATAAAGCAAGTCTAATTCTTTTGTTAAATACAGCTTCAGTTTCATCTTCATGTGGTAGTTTTTTTAATTAAATATTTTCGTAATTGCTAATTTCCAACTTTACCTAAGCAGAGGTTGTATAAATGAAGGTAAAGGAAAACTGAAAAAAGGTCAAGAAAAAGTCATAAAAAAGTAAAGAATTTTGGATTTGTTATTTTGGTAGACACCAAAAGGTGGTCGTATTCAAAATAAAATAGATTCCGATTGCTCCGGGATTCCAATCTGAAATCCGTTGTACAGTCACGGACACTTCTGGGTTGTAATAAATACGAGGGCATGTAAAAAAAAAGGCCCGATTGGTTTATTACAGAGAATAAAATCAAGCGATAAAATTTTTATTTTGATGCTATACAAGTGCATACCCTGGCTATTTTTCTACATAGTCACCATGACGCTCCAAGCATTTTTACTACCGTGGAACAAGTTTACGTAGACCCTCTGCGTAGAAATCTGCCTCCTGGGATCTCAGCCAGTCGAGAACTGATGTCCTGAGAACTACACTATCATCGAAACGTTGCGAAGCAAGCAACTTTTGGAGGTGAAGGAACACAAGATCGGGACTGTATGGTGGGTGATTTAAACGTTCCCATCGGAATTTTTGAATTGTCGCAAAGGTACGGTCAGCTGTGTATGGGTGGGCGTTGTCATGAATAAGCAGAAGTCCAGACCGTAAAATTTCTCTTCGCCGGTTTTGGATGGCACGTCGCAGATTAGACATTGTCAGTAATGGTGAAATGGCTATTGGATAGCACTTTCTCATCAACACGTTGCACAAGGTCGTCCGTCTGAACACTAGGCCTGCCGCTCCGCTCGTTATCATGAACATTTGAACATCCTTCCAGAAATGCACGGCACCATTGTCTTACCATTCGTTCACTCATTACTGTTGGTCTGTAAATGGCACCCAATTCCCAATGAATGTCAGCTGCACTCAGTCCTTTTGCGTTTAGAAATCTAATCACCGACCTCACCTCGCATTTGGCAGGATTTTGTATTACAGCAGCCATTTCAACTTCCTGCTACTCGCACGTACGCACCTCTACTCGGAGGAATATACCTCTGTTGCGGGCACAGAATACTAAAGCATGCTTTCGTGCACGCGCACCTTCGTCAGTGTTGCCAGTCGCAAGTAAAAATTAATCGGCCCTTTTTTTTTTTACATGTGCCTCGTACATTGACTTTCAGTGGAATAATTACAAGCCAGCAAGCGTCCGTGACTGTACGAATCATGATCGTAGATCCAATATCAGATTCCAGTTTTCCGTTATCCGCAGTTCTAGTCGTCAGTGTCCTTCCATATCAGACGAGAAAAACCTATCCTTTGTTAATGTGATCTACTGAAGAGAAAACAATCCATCTCTCTTTTTCGCATTTTTGTCTCATCATAATTTATCTTCCCCGCTGCAGTTAGCTTAAAAAGTCAGAAGATTGCCACGTAATCAGAAGAATATAAATGCTGAAAAATTTATTAAATCTATCCTTGAATAACGTAAATACCAAATTGGATAATAATCTTTTACTTCACAGGATAAATCCTTACCTTTCAACTACAAATACTATACTCCGTCTCGGGAATCTCTGGAGCGAGCGAATGAAAACACAGCTCTGTGCAAGTAGTTACTCAAGAGCGCTCCATCAATGAGTCCGTGAGAGGGGAAGAGAGTGCAGCTACCAGCTGTTTGCAGCAGCACACGCAGTGTTCCGCCAACTCGCTTTATCTCCTTCTTTTCAGGACAGAGTATAGTGACTTATAATTCAAGTCGACTTACCATGCACCTGTTTCTTGAATCGAAGTCTGCGTATGTGCATTTTTTTTTGTGGTTTTATTAAAATTCAAGGACGCACATGCAAAATGTGCGATGATCCGTAAACTTCGAAATCATGCGGGTCGCGTACTAGCCCTGTGACGAACATCTACCCACTGTGTCGGAAATCTGTGGAGCAAGGGCAGGCATAGCGGTGGAGAAGGGGAGAACGCGAGTAGGCGGAGCAGTGCGCACTGCTGCAAGCGGCTGGTAACAGCAGCCGCGTTTTTTCTTCCATAAATTCACTTCCCCTCTCGAGTCATCGCTTTCGCAGAGACTTGTTTTCGCTCGTATGTTCCAGACATTCCAGGAAGAGACTGTTGTTGTTTTCTGATGAAGAATATAATTTGTCCTCCCTGCAAACATTGCTTGCCTATACACAGTGCTTTCGTGTGAAACTATTTTCTCTTTAATACATTAACATGTGTCTGTTGTTCTTAGCACCGTTGTTTGCCTTGTAGAAATTGAATCATCACGGTGACAAAAACACGCAATGATCGCCTTCACAGTAAAGCATTGGGAAAATACACATGCGATGTAAGACTTGGTGTTCCTTATTATATCGCTTGAAATATCACTCCTGGATTTTCCATTCTCTATTCGTACTTTGTTATTTCTTATTTTATTCTGCGAAATAAGTATTCGATTGCTTGCATTACTCTGTGTGGTACAGTCTATAGTACTTCTAGCATGACTTTCATTTGATTTGATTTATTTGGTGTTGTAAGTCCACTTTGTGCACACTAAGTCTAATCGGGACTGGACCTAAATGTTGAAGTGGGATCCGAACCATAATGCGCCTGCACCGGGTATCGAACTCGGGAACCCTTGATTACAAGGCAACGATGCTACCACTGCGCCATCGGGGAGGCCCACTTCTAGCATGACAATCGAGAATAATCTTTCCTGAAGTTTATTATTATTCCTTTTGCTTTGCTTTTTGGATATTGGCATCGCCTCGTTAGTAACTTAGAAAAATCTTTATATTGTAATGCATGGTACAGTCATCGACACTTTTGTGTTTTTAATGTTCCCATTGACTTTTGTGGAAACAAAAGATTCCAATAGCATTTTTCTATCTAATCTTCCATAAATATGTATTTGTTGTACCATCCTTGAGTTTTAGTTTTTGTTTTAAATGCACTTCATGCACAGATCGGACCTGGACCTACAGTTTAAAGTTGGATGCAAACTGTTATGTGCCTCTACCAGGTATCGAACACGGGACCTCTTGATTACCACTAAACCATCGGTCAGGTTTTATTGTACAGTTACGGGCACTTCTGAGTTGTAATGATGCAATTGAATGAAAACGAAGTTGTTACAACCCAGAAGTGTCCGTGACTACAATAAAACCTGACCGATGGTTTAGTGGTAATCAAGAGGTCCCGTGTTCGATACCCAGTGGATGCACATAACAGTTTGCATCCAACTTTAAACTGTAGGTCTAGGTTCGATCTGTGCATGAAGTGCATTTAAAACAAAAACTCGAACTCAAGGATGGTACAACAAATGCATATTTATGGAAGAATAGATAGAAAAATGCTATTGGAATCTTTTGTTTCCATATCTGTTTCTTGTATCTCCTTTACCCAATGATGCAGTTGCTTGAGCTTTGCTACACAACTTGGAAACTCAAGAAACCCACACATATTAATGTCCGACAGGGAAAAATGATGTCCCCAGTAAAGTTATGGACAGGAAAGATTAGCATTTTTCGTTTCCATAGTGATGGACGTCCTACGTGTGTGCTCTCAAGCGTTCCATCTTTATGAAACGAGGAACATTGACATGGAGCAAAAGACTTCATCTAATTTTGTTCCCATGTCAGAAGGAAGATTAAGAGCGCGGACGGTAAACATTTATATCGAGCAACATTACAAGCCGACATTGGTGAAGATGGATCTCTTCTTCTTCGCAACTCCTGGACATCTTCAGCGTTCAGTTCCATCCCACGTTCATTCTCGTCTTTGCGTTCAATTTCTCTTGTCGCTCTTAGTTTTCCCTTGCAGATGATGTTACGTCGTGTGACGTCACAGACATGACTTCGTTAAAAAATGACGTTCTCTGTCTAGATGATGCTGGCTGGCTTCTCTCTGCTCAGTCGCGTATATGTAAGTGTCCTAGAAGCATACATTATGTGATATAATCCGTGTAGGCTGATCCCTTGAGTATACATTATATGAATTGTATATCATCCTCTATGTTACCTTTATTTAATGTTCAGCGTTTGAATTCTGTAGACACCTTCTATGACTTGAAAATGATCGTAAGAGAATGAAGAAATGAACATTGATAAAATAGCAGTTGAGAAACATGCCTCTTACATATTGCAACTTGTCAACAAATAGAAATTCAATGCAACACATTACATTGTCCAAGTTATAATTCAAATTCCTGCAATTTGATTTGTTAATTAGATACTTGACGAGAAAATATTAGATTATTTTGATCATTTAATATCAAATATAAACGAACACATCTCAATTGGCATTAGCAGACTTTAATTGTAACAGTAAAATATTACATAAATATCACGAGATTAATATTCTTCACATTAATAACTAATTTATTCAATACAGAGTTTGCCTGCGTTACAACGCAGTCTATTTCGATGATGCCGGTTAAAGTTTTCACACCTTGATGATGAACAAATTTTAGCAAAAATAAAGATTAACGACATGCATACTACAAAAGCTGAGATTCCATTCGTCTGACAAACATCACTACTTAAAAACTCGCTGATTTTAAACTTATATTTTTCTTTATCAGCTTTGAACTTAATCTCCAAACAATCTCCGACTTAATGTTCGATTCTGATTCTACGAAGTATGTATAAATAAATAATTGGTTTATTGTTTTAAGTCCACTTTATGCACATAAAGGCTAAGCGGGACTGGACCTACAGTTTAAGTGGGATCCGAACCACTATCTGCCTCCACCGGGTATCGAACCCGTGAACCCTTGATTACAAGGCGAGGACGATACCACTGCGCCATCGGGGAGGCACGTATAAATAAATCAGTTCGATCAAAGAGACAACACTTTGTTATGCCTTTGTCTTGTTGATTTTTAACTTGTATACATTTTACTTGTCATTTTTCCCTCTTATACGTTTTACTTGTTGTCATTAATGTTATTTAATTTAGAAGAAAGAGTCTTAAGGTTCCCGGAACCTGAAGCAATTTCCTGTTTCCGATATTTCCTAGAAACATCCACATTTAACGAAAAATCTATGGTAGAGACTGTATCCAAGGCAACTGGTGGTTACGACACAGAATAAGATACGCTATAGGAGTGGATGTTAGGTTTATTAAGAGACAAACCAGAGAGTATTACTGTACTGAGATTGTATGTCGCGAATATTAACAGTGATATTGTTTTTCTGAGCGTGTGTTGATATTGCTAAGACTCCAATTGACTGTGTATTCAAGGTAAGACGTTACGTTTTCTTTTTTTGTATCTTTACGTCCTGGTCAGGTTCAGTGCAGCTATTATTTTAACGATTCTCATAACTCCACCGTTCACGGACATTTGGCAGAGTTACCGTAACGTGGTAATTCTTGGCTCCGACAACCTGATTTAGGGTGAACAAATATAATATTCAATAAAACCATACCGAAATAACTCAACTCGGAACAGCAACTATGAGGTTAGTGGCGAGAACGTACTCTGACACACACACACGAGGAAGCAATGTACTAGTCGCAAGAAATAACAGCCTATGGTACACAAAAGATTAATGTACTCTTGCACTAAAAGCATAGAAGTATTGGTACTTTAGTATTATGCGGACTACCTCATTTGTCTACATGATGAGGAATGCTTACGAGGTTAGGTTAGGTTCCATTAGCATAAATACAACGAAAAATTATTATTTAGGCTGTATTTATGCTAATGGAACCTAACCTAACCTCGTAAGCATTCCTCGTCGCGTAGACAAATTACGTAGTCCGCATAATACCTAAGTACCGAAGTATTAGTCAGCTTACACAGTACGTTACAGCAGGGGCGGCTTATAATCTCTGTGTGCAGGTGTGCACTTGAGCTTCGCGTCCAAAAGAAGTGTCACCACCACTATCTAATACTCAAACCCGTTTTTGCTTACATAATGAATCTACATGTACTGGCCACCTTTCACTGATAATGAGATTATGGCAGAGTTTTATTTCATGAAAAATGTTTAATCTATAACTGTTACAAATTCGTTATATCTCGGTGATTTTTTTCCGTAGATCACAAAAAGAGCGATATAATGGAGAGCATTCAATAACCTGACAAAAATTGCTCAATGCATGGAAATACCGTTCTACAATGTCAATATCATTGTCGAGTTGCAAAATATTTAGTAAAAACATCTTCCTCCCTTGCTCCGCTGACAATAGTGAACAAGGAGTATAACTAAATTTGCATACACCAATCAAATAAGCGGATCCGATTACCACATGCAGAAAATTTGTTGTAATCTATCAAGCAGTTATTTTTATTTCTTATGACCAACTGACTGAACTAGCAAAATATAGCAAAATGAAGATAATAATACCAGTAAATATTTAAATATATACGTATTCATCGTATATCATCCCTACCGAGACAAAGAGGCGTATCTCAGTTTTCTTGATTTTTCAGGAGAGCATTGTAAAGTTTGTGTTCATACATTATCATTGATTGTACATTTGATTTTAGGGGTATTGAAATGTGTCGAAGCATACAGATAGCCGTGCTTTTTGGTGAGTGTGTTTGCATTTTTGCAAATCAGTAATAATGGCTTTTTTGTCCGTTTCAAACAGAGACGCCCATTTGTCTTGTGAGAAAAACATGTTCCAGTGGAGATATTTTGAGTTACGCCACAGATATGCCATTGTGTCTCGTAACTGGAGATCACACAAAGTAATTATGCCATGAAGTGGGGAATAAGTGAGTTACGCCCAAAGTAGTCACAGCATCATGATGATGAAGAGTACAGAAGGTCTTCCTTTGTATGATAATCAGGGACGGCGACAGGGGTGGGCACGGGTGGGCAAGCGCCCACCCAAAATATCCTGTGCCCACCCGATTGCCCACCCAATCAAAATCACTAAGTACATACACTTGGGGATATGTGAATGTTTCAGTAAATAAGCGTATTCTGGTGTTCATTACATGTATATTTTACTCATGAATATTATCTATACTAGAAATGATCACATATCATCATCTCATAGAAAGCTGTCTTAACTTTGTCATTAGAAAGCAAAACGAATTACTAGAGAATGATTAGAAGCAGCTAATAGGCTTAGGAGGTGCAAAATTATGCAGGGTATGGTCAAGATGTGATCAGGATTTAGGGTGACCTTGAGGGCTGCAGCTCGGGGCCTTTACTGGGGAAAACTGCTTGGAAAAGTACTGCATAATGAAAAAATGGAGGTACTTCGGATGTGATGAAAAAATTTAGAAATGCGTATAACTAACCACCTCGTGTAGCTTAGCGAAAAGTTATAACTGAACCTGTGGAGGGGATTTGGGTGGTGTCTTGGTGTTGTAAACTCCGGGCCTTAAAGAAATCCCGGCCTGCGTATGATTAAAATAATCTCTAAATATATAAATAAAAAAACCGATCTTAGCATTGCTTCCTCCAGCAACACAATACATTATTTCGACTTCTTAATTAAGTCTACATTGAAATTCCAGAAGTGTCTCTTTCTTTATTTCATTACAACTTTTATTACATGTCATCTTCAATATCTACGTGGTATACACACTACAACTTTGTATTCATTCTACTAATAAATACTAATAAGAAGCAATCACAATAATCACTACAATACCGAGATGTATAAATTTTGATGTAACAGTTATGTGGGTTTGGAAGAAGCTACAGAATTATTGAATTAATAATAGCCTATCCTATCAGTTAGGTAATCATGCGATTTTTCTTGTGATTAACTTACGTAGAATTAAAAGAAGAAAGGGGTTGGAAGGAAAGCTTTGTTTTGAGGGCGTCAGAGAACTAATCAATCACGATGAGAATGGTTTAAACTTTAGAAGCATCAGAGGTTCATCCGAAAAGGTCAACAGAATATGTAGATGCAGATGAAGTAAAGAAAAAAGGTGTCACGAAGTATCCATTAGAAAATTTTGTTTGTTGTTAAATCCACTTTTATGCTCAGATAGGCTAATCGGGACTAAACCTACAGTTTAAAGTGGAATCCAAACCAGTATGCATTGTGCTTCCACCAGGGGAGGGGGCAGTAGAAACCAGAACCTCTTCATTATAAGGCGCCAACGTTATGCCATTCGATAAAAAAATATACAGAAATAACTCACAGGAAACGTGTCATTTTATCACCACAGAAGGTGCGTTCATTTAAGAGGATGTTTTGCCAGAGACAAATATTTCAGCCTTTCGGAAAACAACGTTATTGTTCACGGAGTTAGCTGCCTTGATCCAAGAATGAAACAATGTGAAATTGAAACTACCACCTCAACTTTCGAAGGGGTATGAACTAACGAAACTCCACTTTTGGAAGATTAAGTTGTTGCTTATTCGACTGATTTGTTCTATGTGAAGTCACTTTTATGCTAATTTGGCTAATGGCGACGATGAGGTTCAATGATGATTAGGTGAAAGTGACGAAGGACGAAAACAAATACACGCAGACACTGAAAATACAACCAACCACAAATTATTATTTTGACTGTGATTCCAGGCGCCAGAGATTCGTTCACCTGCAAGATTAAAGTTTCCAGGGTATGCTGGGCAGAATAGAGGTTGACATTTGTTGCACGTGTTGCATGTGTTCATCTAACCCTACGTATGTTACTTCTCCCGCACGAGTAACGAAGACTAACTTGAGAAAACGAATAGCAACTTAGCAAATAATCTTTTCAATTCTTAACAGATTTTTCAATGTTACTTGATTATTACTTTTGGGCGATGTCTTGTCAAAATAGCTTTTTATAGGCCTTGGGATACTTTATGCAGAATGAAGAAAGAATTGTATTTCTCGCGCGCACG
This sequence comes from Lepisma saccharinum, assembly GCF_977018435.1. Lineage (NCBI taxonomy): Eukaryota > Metazoa > Arthropoda > Insecta > Zygentoma > Lepismatidae > Lepisma > Lepisma saccharinum. The sequence continues at coordinate 34,792,115 of NC_139253.1, forward strand.
CGCGCGCGTGTGTGTGTGTGTACATTCCAATAAGACATTAATTTTAATCCAAATATCCAGTGGCGGCGATTAGAAGGAACAAAGGGGGGAAAGTTCCCCCCGCCACATTTTGTCACTTGTTGCATCCGCACTATGGCCTCTTAATGCTAAGACTTTTCTACCAAAAGAGTAAACTGTCCTTGCCCCCAAGTTTTGGCACCCGATCGCCGTTGATGTTTTCGCCGTTACTGCAAATATCAGTTGCAATAACCTTGTAACCCAAGAAATGTGATCATTAACCCCCAAGTTTCAGTCAAAAACGTATGATGAAAATAAAATGATCAGGAACATGCATTTAAATTACGAGAAAGTAATTTAATTCTTCACCATTGTCTACCATCACACTTTCTATCACTGTCGCCGGATAGCTATATAAAATTGAGTATGTGCCTTGTATTTTTTGCACTTGAAGGACAAAATATGATGCAAAGAATATGGTTAGAACGTATGGCTGTGCACACACAAACAATTCCTTGAAATAATTATGTCCATCCGAGACAAAGAAGTGGAAAAAGATGCGAGAATAGATTAGTAAAGAAGGAGGAAAGACACCAAATACACACATGTGTGTGTGGGTGTGTGTGTGTGTGTGTGTGTATGGCCTTACATTTATAACTGCCCACCCTAATCTATCAATATACAGCTTCTGCCCACCCGGTGAAAAATTTCTGGCGCCGCCCCTGATGATAATATTTCGCGGATGTTTGGTAATGAAGTGAAACATGCCGTTCAGATTATAGAGCTTTTCTATTCAGACTTGATGCTTACAAAACAGTTTTAAAAAGAAGATATGATGGAAGTTGCAACATGGTAAACTGGTTAATGGTAGGTAAATGAAAATAAACATTTGGTAGTGTCAGAAAAATAAGTAAAGACATCTGGAAACTCACCAAAGAACATAAATACAAGAAGGCATTGCAAAGGAATGAATGTATACATGAGAATTACTTACAATATGCACTTAGCTAGTTCGTGATATTCCATTGTGGAAAGTATTGTACTATAGATCGCATACCCATTAACAAAATAATACTGGACACTTACAGTAACAATAAACCACATAATACAATACTGGAACATGTTTGGTATTGCCATAACGATATTGATATTAAGGTAAACAAACATACATGCAGAACTACATGGACTCCTGTCACAAATACTATGAAGTGACATTATCACAAACTGTCAGAACATCACATTTTGACCCTTAGATACAAATAATCACATCTAAGAAGGTATTGCAAGCAAGATTGTCTTGTTTTTTCAATGCGGCAAGAATTCAAAAAACCTGACATAATCCGCTACTCCGACTACAGGTAAGATATTGTGACAAAGGGACATCAAATCATAATATTTGTCCTTTGAAATCTTAGGATGTGCAAAGTTAAGCTTGGTTGGCCCCACGTAATGGGCGCCACTTGCAAAGTTAAGCTTGGTTGCCTACGTTGCCTAGCACACGACACACCGGCTCGGTCCCCTCGACTGACAAAGACCGGGCGTCGCTGCCTACCAAATATCTTCTGTTATTAATATATAAATGCCACGACTACGCTCAGTTCCTGCGGGGCATGAGACCCCGCATCCCAAAGTTCGGGTAAGGGTCTGCTTCTGAATAATAATATAATTAAAATTAAATTTATGCTTACTTAACTAAGACTTCAAAATAAGGTAACCTTTCTCATGCTCGAACTCCATCGTGATCGCACCCGCATCCCACTGACCAGTGAGGACACGCATGCGAGTCGCGATTGAAATCAGCATAATCGATTCTGGCGTCCTTTGGATTGATAAAGCCTCCGCCTCACTGACCAGTGACGGCGGGACACCTCACCAACCAAAAGGATGCCAGTTAATTTATACTTATTAGACAAATTTACTATAAGGAAATACCAATTAACGATTATAAATTTATTTACAAATCCAAACATTAGTTAGGTTGAAAGAAAAATATACAATCTTCTGATCAAGAGAAAACTACAATGCCAAAATTAAATTTTTGTTCAACAATTACTTCCGTAACAGACTGAAACTTGCTTTCAAGTAAAAATACAATCCAGAGAGCTCTCTCTTATACATATATTGTCCATATCCCATCATAGAACTAACCCAGCTTAACTTGGTTTCAATAAACAGGTGACAAATTATTCAGTAATGATCGACAAAATTTCTATTAACCACAACCAAAGAAAGATTTATATAAACATCTATCCGTAAATATCTATTCGTGCTTCTGTCATATTTTCACATCTGCATTATGTTCTCTAGAACTCATGAGGTATACTACCCTCGTCTGGGCCAACCTCCAATAACATTCATAACAAAATATAAGGGGAGCCTTTCTCTATCCAATACCAAAGCCATATCTCGGCCACAAATTACAAATGTTCACGTGGAATTCCTTAACATAACAGGGGACTCTATGTCTACCCTTTTTGGCTACTCACATTGCAAAAGCAAAACAATAGACTTTTACATAAACGAATTTCTATAGAAACATATACTCGACCGGTCACCTATTATAACTGTTTCTAAAATATATTTAATATAAAACCTAAATAAGAGAAACCAATAAACTTTCCTTAACATTCCGGATACCCAGATTTTAAACGGACATGAAAACTATATAAGCTATGAGATTTAAAAGACACCCTCTGACCAGAGGTATGCTCTCGGATTTAAGTATCAAAGAAACAAATTTATTTAAATGAACCTCCTGACCAGGAGAATTCAGAATGATTTAAGAATTACTCGACGAGAAGGATGTATATCTTTGAATTTATATCGGAGTCACACTGACCAGTGCCAACTTCGACAGAATTTATGAATCAAAATTTTAAATTATTAAGATTAAATATGTATGAATCAAATTATTTATATGCTCGCTAAATCCCCTTTAAGGATCATGCTGACCAGCACAAATCCTGAAAGGTGGCTTACGGAAAACCTCGGACATTGTGGAAGGGAGAGCTGACCAGCCACTCCCCACACAACGCCCGTTTTCTCCCAGCCCTGGACCTCGACAAGCGATTTAATCACCTAACGATTCCGGAATCTACTGCTATACTGATTATTTTGCCAGCGAAACGGCTGGTATTTATACTTGCGAGATTGCGCAATTCTATTCTCCCAACAAAAGATTTCGACAAACTGAAAAGTTATTTTTAGCATCCAACAATTACCCCTTCCAAAAAGGCATATCGAAAAACACAATGCAAGCTAAACTTATTTACAAACCCGCGCAGCGCCGAACGAAAAAGAACCCATTGTTGTTAAGAAAGAAAAATAATGCAAGCTTCAACTTGCTTCGCGTTCTTTTTCGCTCAGCAGAAACTGCGTTACAATTTTTAACAAAGATAAAATGTACATTCAAAAGATTAAAACTCCAAAAGAATTTATACGACGGCTATCGAAAAGTAATTTAAATATTAAGGAAATTTACCAAAATTTTTCAATCGTTACAGATGTTCTGAGTACAATTTAAATGGTTGTTGCCAATTAATTGGGTTTAGCTTGCAGTCGTTGTTTCGGACTCAAGGATCTGCATGACTCCACCAGATGACTGGTTTTGAAGAAGACTTTGTCCTTATCAGCCTTTTGCACCATCATCTCTCGCATTGCAGTCCAGTCAAAAGAATCTCCCTGATCATCTTTTCTGATGGATAGTATGCGAAGATCACGTGCCATGGTCTTGTAATCCAGGAAGTCAGAAGTCTGGAGTGTGTGCACGATATATGGTTTCTTTCTCCTCGCGAAGCTGGGAAGGCACGTAGAGATCACCAGCATTATCTAGAGCTGTGCTAATGACACTATGTGCAGAATCTCCCTCGTTCTGCCCGTGGTAAGGATAAAAAAAGAACATTTATCTTCTCAATGTTTTCCAAGCTCGATCATGTGTGCAAGAACATGGTTACTAGAATGGAATTATTATTTTGTCCAGGGCATCCATCCGCAAATTAAGTTACTTCTTTGATTCTATGTAGTGTTGCTCACGGGACGGGACATGTCCCGTCTCGTCTCGTGTCTCGTCTCGTTTTCGAGACGAGACACGAGACGGGACAAGCCTTTTGAAATTCGAGACGGGACGAGACGGAATGCCTTTCTCGTCTCGTTTTCGAGACGAGACACGAGACGGGACGGGACGGCTTTTAAAAAGTCTCGTCTCGTCTCGAATGTCTCGAAAAAATAAAAGCAAAATATTTAATCAGTTGCAAATACTTGTTTGCTTGGAATAAAGTATTTCAATTAAAAACGTTGATAAGCGCGTATTAAGTCAAAAGAAGACTATTCTAGAGAGAGTAATGAATGAATACTTAAACTTACTCGTATTTTCAATACTCTATCGAAACACAACATTACTCCCCATTTTTGTTTTTCAATTTATTCCAGATTAATAACTTTATGTTACGATAGTACTCCAGATACCAATACAATTCTGAATAACATCAAGTAAAAGGGCAAGTAGAGAAGGTGGAAGGAGGGGCCAAAAGATCGTGGAGTGTCTGCGTCCGAGGTTTATCTTGTAAAAATAGCCTCAGCTCTATAGGTTGGAAAGATAAATGGACCGACGGATATGGTTTATTATTATTATTTAATTTTTACATCAAAGGGTGTACAGAAGTTAATGTTATTAGGAAGTAAGAAAAACATTGTGGGAAACATGGCAGTACAAATTGATAAGGAGTTGTTGGGAAAGTTATTAAGGAGTCCAAGATATTAGCAAGACTAAGAAGGAGATAATTAGGGACAAATAATATTGCATTATCCCACTCCGAACAGCTGAGAGCTAAAGAGGAGGAGAAAATACGGGAAATATGGAAAGAAGTAATTTGGTGATTTTAGTGTTTACCATGACAAGATTTTACCACATGATTATTTGCACGGGTTGCGAAATTTTTAGAATGTTATGGAAATTTCGGAAATGTCTTTGTTGAGAAAATTCTTGTTGTTTCCCTCAGGCATTCTACAGGTGGTTGGATTCGATTTTTTTACGTCCGTTTGAAGATTATTTCCAATGCTATTTTTTTTATTTATTTATTTCTTATTTAAGGAGAATACTATTCCTTGGATTGTAATAACGAAGTACTGAGCCTGATATAGAACAGATTTCAAATGACGGAAGTGCACTAAGTTCTGTATAATCGTCGTAGAAGGAAACTTTGTTCTATGGGGACTCCCCGATGGTACAGTGGTAGCGTCGTCACCTTGTAATCAAGCGGTGCCGGGTTCGATACCCGGTGAAGGAACATAGTGATTTGAATCCCACTTTAAAGTGTGGGTCCAGTCCCGATTAGCCTTTCTGTGAATTAGATGAAGGAATGTTGTAGCTGTTCTTTTTATTCTGTGAATTTAGCCTTCAAGTTTATGAGCAAAATACATGTCTACATTTTCAATCGTTACTAAACAAATTTCACAAAGTAGTTTTATCAAACTTCAGAGAGAAGCTGACACCAATATCAGGGTGGCGGGAGCCTGTTTACGGCCAGGGTGTATTCCGAGACTATTTCTCGCCGTTCCCCACTGACAGAGGTTTCGCTTTGAACAATGGACACCGTTGCTTCAGGGGGCAAACACCAAACATAGGGGCGAGGTTTACCTGCAGTAGCGGGTAAGTGCCATAAATCCAGGCCTAAAGTAGGAATGAAGGTTGATGCAAGGGAGGGGCAATAAAAATTCTGTAATTTGCTTTGCTTGCTGACAGGAAGTTTTGCAGGAAAAGCTGAAAAGGAAAACGGAAGACTTTGAATGAAAGAGGGACAGTGAACACAAGTTATTTGTATTATTCGCCGACACACAAGCTTCCATTTCGAAGGTGAGGCTATCAGCAGCGAAGTTATTAGAGGGTTGGAAGCAGTGACGACGCCAGAGGAGGCAGGGGGACGCCCCATGTCAGACACTTCGCCCCCCCCCCGGACCTCCAACTGAAGTTAATTAAATATCGAATAATAAAAGAGTTCATTTATAAGAGTATGACGATTTTCACCTTTACAAAGTGGTGTATTCTGCATGATATCACTTTCCTGCTTATAAGATTCGAGCGCCGACCTGGGCATAGGTGATTTCTCATTCATTTATGTCCTGTAATAGCCGAGATTAACCTAAGTTTTATCCAGTCTTAATAACTGGGAAAAAGTGTTGAATATGGATGGTTTTAAAACATCACGAATATTTTCAGGACCACAAGACATCATCTGTAGTACGCGCAAATTATTCTAATCGTGGTCGTTAGTGACAACGCTAATTATTAAAAGACATTGAAAGTTGATTCAAGATTTGGTTGGTTGGTTGATTTGGTGTTTTAAGTCCACTTTATGCACAGTAAGGCTAATCAGGACTGGACTTATAATTTAAAGTGCCTTTAGTCCTGGGTATCGAACCCAGGACTAAAGGTGATCGAAGAAAACCCGACACTCAATGTCAGTTGTTGTGGATTCATCGCGGTTTCTTACTATTCAGGGACTTGAATTTCGAGATGATGAGTCTGAGGAAACCTTAACAAAGGGAATTTCTTCGATACTCTTGAAGTTAATGAGGGGATATTATATGGAAATGTATTGAACGTGAACCTTAAAATGCAAATTACACTTAAAATTCGATACAAAACATATCGCGGGCAGGTAAAAGAATGCTTATTACGTAGAATTTGCCACTCTTCAATCATTAGATGCAAGTTCGCTCTTTCTCGTACATATCAAAATCGAAGAACTTCTTCCCAAGAACTCCATAGGTACTGTATTTGTGTAGCACGGACATACGTTGGAATGGTAGAGTAAGAGTAAGTAATGCCAGGGTCAGAGTATTTCTTGAATTATGAGATAACTGTAACCTTTTTCAGATTTTTTATCCTGTGATAGCATTTCCCTGAAAGGCGAAACACAAATTTTGCCCAAAACTCTTCAGCGTTACGAAGATGGTTGTCCTTAAAATCTTTGAAAAGGCTTGCTCGAAACAGGATGCTGGATGCAAACTGCCTCATTTGGCTGTCCTTGCCATTGAGAAGAAATGTCAAGTCCTGGATGTACCAAAGGTGGGCAATGTGTTCTCCAAATCACATAGAGCAGAATTCTCCTACAGGAGAAGTGCCTCACATTGTTTCTAATACTTAAGAAGATTCATTTCTTCCAACGTCACGTTTATTTTGCAAGAAAATTAAACTCTTCGAAGCATTTTTTCGTCATTTATATTATTATCTTATAACTTAAATATTTATATCAGTAGTTTCATCTCAAGAAAGACGATGAATTATAAAATTATGAATGTCTTCCAATACTTAAATAGGCCACTAGAGACAACGCAACTTACCAATAAAAAAGAATTAATGTCTTTATTAAAACGAATCACGTGGAGATAAACTCGTAATCAAGAAGTAAATTTAGGCAGTAAACGTCCACTCTAAATAAAAGACAAACACAAAACACCATACATGAATATAATAATAATAATATTTATTATTATTATAAGTATTATTATATATGTATATATATGTGTGTAGTGTTTTCGGGCGTTTTAATGTGACTGCCCCCTTACAATATTTTGTTGCCAGCCTTCCGCCCCCCCCCCCCCCAGTCACATTTCCCTGGCGCCGTCACTGGTTGGAAGTAAATTGATTAGGACGAGGAAAGTAACATTAGCTGTTCACAATGTTGCACCAAAGGACGTGATATGTGCTACTGTTTGTATAAATTATAGGAAATTTAAGCAAAAAATTATAATTGTTGAGACTTGAGAGTTGTTTCCGCCATTTGACCGTAGGAAGAGGTTTTCTGAGACAGAGTGGGATTATTTTACACATACATGAGAAAGGGTGGTTGTTTAAAGACAGAGAAGTATTTTGCAAGTTTTTTAAAAGTTCAGATAAAACGAGAATTTAGCCTTACTGTTATGAAAAGAAATAACGCAGTACAGGGAAAGAATAACTCTTCACATTTCTCGCACCTGGTGGGATGAAACACACATACAGAAGAGTATTGCAGAAAGTCTATGAACGAGGATGAAGAGGGATATGTGAAATTTGACTTAGCTGCGGGTGAATTTGTGGGTTCTAATATTCTTAAGGTTGATATTGGTTTTAAGTCCACTTGATTCACAAATAGGCTAAATCGCGAACCGACCTACAGTTTAAAGTGCGATCCGATCCACTTTGTGCCTCCATTGGGTATCGAACGCGGGGACCCTTCATTACAAGACCTCGACGTTATTACTACGCCATCGGGGAGGCACCCAATTTACATAAACATGTTCATTCCAATAACACGTTATATGTATAATATGATAATGATGCACGTTTGGTGCATCTAAACATATATTTTTTTTAACTATAGCATGTCTAAAAGAATCATTGAAGTTGGGATTTTTATAACTTCAGGAGGCACGGCTTTGTAAATGTGCGATATAACATATATGCAGGTTTGCCTTCCATACGTGGTGGTTTTGTCACGTTTATTCGCTTCGTACAACATACACTTTTGCAGGAACGGCTTTTTGCATCCTCCTGGCGCCTTGCTCTAGCTAAACAAAAAATATATCTATTTGTTTAGCATAATCGAGGGTTACTTTTTCCTGCCGAACAAGGATTTTATTGCGATCATACGGCTTTGAATGACAGTACCAATGAAGATTTATGTACACTACTACTTATAATAATGAGCATAAAATATTAATCAGGAACTTTATTTTTCGTCAACTGGATGTAACATCCTTTTTTGTTATTCAACAAATATTCAATTCATCACCTTTTTTGACATTAAACTTCTTGCCAGGACAGCTGTTTTTATGCAAATTTTGGCGATCTTAACTACACGTAAGCTAGATATTAGCTAATATTGGTGCTGTTATATTACTATTCTTCTACAATTTTTGTAACATTTCATGCAATAACAATAATAGAATTGATTAATTTACATATTCAAGTGAATAGACCTATGAATTATATTAATGTATTAATTTAAACATTTGCTTAATTGTTTGATTGATTGATTTAGTTTTATTTTACTTCGCGTTTTGTGTCTCTTGGCTAATTTGCGAAGATGGGGATGAGTGATGAAATGATGAAATTGATGAATGGACATTCACAGACAACCAAGCCCGACCGGGATTCGAACCCGGGACCCTTGGCTTCGCAGCGCGATGTGCTAACCACTCGGCCACAGGGTCGGGCTTGCTTAATTGTTGTCGTTAATGTTATTATTATCATTTTTTCTGAAACACTTGGCCCGGACACCCTCCCCCGACATATATTTTAGATGCGTGACTGCCGAAGGATAAATTAGATCAAGCGGTGGTGGTACCGGACTTAGAGGCTAAAGAGAAAACAAAGAAGTGTGTGCGTCATAAGCTGAGCATAAGAAACAGCACAATATCACAAAGAAACACTTTTTGAAACTTATGTCATAGAAGATGTTTAACAATATTAAGAACAATAAATGCTTTCTATTTGTAATTTACTAAGTATTGCAATTTTAAATAGTCTTTTGTGTTCGAACTACACATTTAAAAACTTTTTTGTTGCTCCCGAGCGCCAAGCTTAGAATTTGAAGAAGAAATGTACATTTTCATAATGCACGGAAGTTCGATATTCAGAAAGAAAGAAGATCTAGTGGAAAACATTTCAAAACTTCCAAAAGGTATAGCAGTAATGAAAAGAACACTCTTGTATGGAAGCCAGAAAAACCACAAGGTAGATTTCATAAGATACCTAGCAATCAGTAACCAACAAACTGCATTTTTAATATTAATGTCCTCATTATTAACGAACCTTATTTATTCTCACCACGCAATGGGTAAAATATTTGGAGCTTTATCCCACTTTCCGGAAAAATATTGTGTTTCTGCTACTTTTGACTTTTGTTGGCATGATATCTCGGATCACTTTTACGAGACGAGACGAGACAAAACGAGACGGGGCGAGACGAGACGGGACAGAACCCTTCGAGACGGGACACGAGACGGGACAAACGAATATTTTCGAGACGAGACAGCACTTTCACGAGACGGGACGAGACAGACCAAAGTCTCGTCTCGTCTCGTCTCGTGGGCAACACTAATTCTATGTTTGGCATTGAGATTTTCGAGGTACATTCTCAAGCAAGTGGTGATTTCACATGATCATCTTTTTCCCTGTTCCTCATGCACGTAAAACAGTGACACATCTTAGTTTTGAGGTCGTAAATAGTAAAGTTGTAGTTCGAGTAACTCGAGTAACGCCCTTCTGTCTTGCGACAAATGCTTACTTTTTGAGATGCGTCGTCACTTATGGAGACAGTATCTTCGCATCCGTTAAGTTTTGCGATACACCACTACGGCAATTTGTAGATGTCACCAAGAGGAAAGCCCCGGTGGACTTATCTCAATTTACCCTTTTTTTGAGATACGCCCCTTTGTCTTGGTAGGGACCATATATATATATATGTAGAAAAAGTAACAGTACTCACTCAGCCGGCACTGCTGCACTTTGTACTTGAGAACTTTTCCTTTCCTTCCGCCGTATACGTATTGTTACTGCAGTCGCTGCTAACTTCCTTCCACTGTTTCATTATAATAAAATTCAACAATGTTAAATATTATGTTTTTGCTTCCGCTTTGTACAGTTTTCCCTTCCATCATGAAATCAAACACTTGACACTGAAAAACCCACGAGCTGTAGGCAGTGCCGCACAATTTGGCAACGCAGGAACAGCCGAACAATGGAAACAGCTGATTGCCATGTCTACGCTCCTTTTGTTGTAATGTATTTCGATGACAGCGCCACAGGGGCATTTTTGCTAAGTTGTGTAAAGCAAAGACAATGCAAGACATTGTTTGAAACACTAGCTTTGCTTTCCGTCCCCGCCCCCCCCCCCCCCAGCCATGCTCGGAACAGAGTCACATGGTGAAGAAGATAGCATCGAAATTTCATTTTCTGAAAAAGAAAAAAAAATCTCTCATTTGCGACTCCTTCACATGGTCTCCAAGGGAACGGGTTTGCAACACTACATTCCAGCGCATAGATGGTGGTGGTATCAAGCGAGCTTCCTGTGCGAATGAAATCCCTAATGATACGAGCAAGTTCAGAAGATTCAACAAATGCCTGTCTGTTGCTTTAAACGTTAATTTGATTAGTTAGCACGCACCACATGCTACACCGCTACAGAACGTAGTGCAAACAGTGCAGACACCATATAGCATACACTACTTGACGTCAAATCAACGAAGTAGACGGGTCGGTTGCATGCGGGGGAGGGGGGCTATTAAGAGGCCATAGTGCAAGGCAAAAAGTGTGTGTGTGTGCGGGGGGAAGTACCCCACGGCCCCCTAATTGCCATCACTGACGAGTAGTGTAGTCTGACTGGTTAAAAATGAACGTCACAACTTCTGCGTAATATAACTTAGACTGCATTTTTAACAAATCTTAGATTGGTAATTTTCTTTTTGTGCCTAATAATCCCGCCGCCATTTTCTGATAATTGCCTTTAACGACACGATTGTAATTCACGACAAAGGTTCCACGTACCATTCTTCGACGTAAGACGAAACGACGGCGTTGTTCTTAAAGTTTGCATCCTGATTTAAGAAAAGCCTCGAAAAAATTAATTTGGCGGAACATAATCTCCTCTTAACAACTTTAATAACCTTGCTGACGTCACAGAATCGGTCATATAACATGCCCACACCGCCCTCAACATTAGCCTTCCTTCCTGTCATTGCGGAGTATCCAAGGCAACGGAATATGACCAGATGCCTGTCATAAGCTCGTTGCTAATTTGGTCGCTGGTGGTTATCTTATGATATGAAGGACGACTCTTGTAGATGGTGGAACATATTTTCTGACATTAAAGCTAGATCCCAGCTGCCTGTGCAGGTTGCTTTGAAAATGTTTCATCACATAAAATGAAGCTGTGAATATAAGCTGATGATCGAGGATGAAGGATGATAATATCGTTGAGATTTATCATTAGAGTGTAAAGTTATTTTTAAGAATATCAATGAAAAACGAACATTTGTCCATTAGGACTTTTTTTAAAAAAACAACTACGTCACACCCACTCCAGTCATTCAGTTGCGGATGTCAAAACTTCATTTGACTTTTGTTTTCAAGTCCTCTTTATGCACAGAAAAGCTAATTGGGACTAGACTTACAGTTCAATGTTGGATTCGAACCACTGTGTCTTCACCAGGACTCCTTGATTACAAGGCGACGATGACGCCACTACACCATCAGAGAGGCTCTGCAGTGCAATATAACTGGAATATTACGAATAACTAATCTAGACATTGTTGTCGCATTCCTTCACACACGCACACACATACATATATATGCATATATTCATACTTGCTAAATTTTCGGTTTGCTAAAGGAATCATGTAACACCCAAAAGGTATGAGGAAAGGTGTGTCGAAATCATTAAAATATTTACCTCCTCCAACAGAACGTTTCAAATCCCCGATTTATATGTGGACATATGTGTTTCTGTAGCTACATGAAACATGGAAAAAATTTGTTCCAAGGATGATGAATGCAAATATGGAACATTCACCGTGCTCTGAAAAACTAATCCTGGAACAAGGAAATTTCTTTCATATTATTTTTCCTCCTGGGATGTATACTTACCCAATATCCATGCATCAACGGTTGTGCATTACTAAGAGGTGCGTAAATTTCCTCCTTCCTAAATCGAAAGCCATTCGAACCACTTGACTGCCTGTTTAGGAGTTGAAATTGAAAAGTAAGGGAGCTCGGAGCAATCTTATGCCTAATGTCGAGAATATTTGGAGTCTTAGAGTAGGTCTCTCATCGTGTATGTGCCTCCATAACATTGTTCTGAAGCAGTGTGCAAGAGTATATTTGCTTGAATGTTGGAAACAATGGTTCCTTATTAATAAAATACGATCTTAATTTAACATTATCCACTAAATTTTTACGCCTACTGTATCTTCACCTGAAGTCGAGAGAAGAGGTACTTCCTCAAAACGTAGTGATGGAATATATTGTGCGTAAAAATGAAGCGTGTTTTGAAGTTTTGTTTCAAGTACACTTTATGCACAGATAGCCTAATCAGGGCTGGTCCTGCAGTTTAAAAGTGAATTCAGAACAACTATGTGCCACAAATTGGTATCGAACCCAGGACCTCTTGTTTACAAGGCGACGACGTTACCACTACTTCATCGTGTAGAGAATAATAATTGTCATATAAGAGGTATGTTTCTATGAATTTCAGCTACGTTTTGCAAGTGACAGATTATATCGGAATTGAACTGACGTCATAAATAAGAGTTTGGATACGTTTGAACTTATTCCAATTTTCAGACTGTTGTTGGTTATGCAGAAATGTTGTTTTCTGTTCCTCTGGATTTATGTGGATTTCCTGTTGAATCCGAATATAGGGTGAGGGTGAGTTTGAAAGTTCATAAAGGCTAATTGTTTCAGAAAGATAATGGATTTCACGAGTTATCAATTGAATGGCTCGGGTGTAAAACATGTTAAGTGACATTTTGGTTATTTCTGAGTTCATTAAGAAAAAAGGTTATTAGAGGCTATACTGTAGATAAATTGTTTTAGTGTTGTGTTTATCAATTTCACAAGGCTTCACTGAGTCCAATGTAAATTGTATGACATGGCAATTTCACTCGAAAAATTGAATTTTACTTTGTAACTCAAAAATTACCAAAATGTCACTTACCATGCTTTACACAAAGACGGATGTGGCAAGTCGAGATGTGGTATTTTGAACGCCTATTGTGTCCTTATAGAGGGGGACCAAAAACAGATTATATTTCTTTCCTTGCTTAATTCTCATTAATTTTGGATTCAAATAAAGAGAATGTATAAAATATCAACTCTTTCCAAACAAATGCATCAAGTGTTAATAATACTGCTATCAGAGTTACAATACTGTGCATAGGGAAAGGTAGTGTTGGTGTCCCATTCGACTATGGTAGCCCATACCTGAAAACGTTTCCTACAAAATTTGATCGAAATTAAGAGACCTGTCTAACAAGATATCATTCGAACACTCCGTATTGAGACACCACATGGTCAAAATAGTACCCCTCGACTCATGAGGAAGAGTTAATCATTTGTGTAATGTATTTTTCGTTTCGAAATGATCAAACAGTTACAAAGTTACAGAATCACCCTGGATATACAATCTATATGTTTTCAATGTCCTTGCTAGAAAAATTATAGATTATTGTTGATTAAAATGCCGCATATACCAAAACACAAAAACGAGAAAAATTATTCAACAATATCGAATATTCCGACACTCGTACGGAATGTTTTAAGAACGAAAATTCTGCAAGAGAGAAAGCCAATATTACATTCGCCGTGAAAAGCCCGCGGGTGTTGGAATCTGATTATGTTGGAATTCAAATAAAACAAGAAGAGTTATGCAAATTGGGCGGGGGGAGGGAAGTCTCCTGTTATTTGAAGTTAAATTTTTAGAACTACTTGGAGCAGATTATAATGCGTGAAAGTGTGGGAGGTGCATATGTTTATCTTTAAAGGGGATATATGTGCTCATGGCAATATATACACAGAAATAATAGATAGGGTTTAACTTGGCAAACCAAGGGTAGTAAGGATAATACAATTTTATTAGTTATAATTTGTTACTGCTTATTTATTATTAATAAATACTTTTGAAATGCAACCATTAAAATTTTCTCTGTAAACGATTTGGTTCTAAATATTGACTTGATGTACTATAATTTACATTAACCACAACCAAAACAATATAACTTTATTTGTGTGTATGTTATTAATGTAACTTTCACAACATTTTCAACCAATGTAGTGTTTTGACCAATTTTGAGACCTAGTTTATTTGATTATACAATTAGTGCAAAATGTTTATGGCAGAAGTTTGGACCCCTTATACTCTCCCCATTATATATAGTCAGTCATATAATTTAAGCGAACCAACTTTTAAAAAAATTAAAATGAGAGAGACATTTTTAGTACAATGCACGTAATTACCTTAAGGTATAAATTTTAATTGCCAATACTTTTTTGTTGTTTGTATTAAGTACAGTTTTATGCACAGATAGGCTAATTGGGACTGAACCTACAGTTTAATGTGGGATCCAAACTACTGTGTCCCTCTACCCGGTATCGAATCCGGGACCCCTTGATTACAAGTCTTTGATGTTACCACTACGCCACGGGGAGGCCGAAATTATCAATATGAATAATACAATTATATATTTAGAGCAATTATGTGTGTGTGTATGGTATTTGATTTCACATTTAATTCATACACTTGAGTATTTTATTATTTGAATTTATTCTCATCATTGTTACTGCATTCATATTTCATCTATAACCATATATTTTTTTGATTTTTTTTCGATATGTTTCTGGTTGTATGTTGCAAATATTTGGGAATTATTTTCAATTAATCGCATCCATTTACATATGATATATCTTTGATTCAGCTATTTAATGTAAGGCAACTGTGTGAGGTAAAGGTTTTTGCACATCATTTAACAGAAACGGATATATCAGGCACATTGTTTAACAATTATCATGCAGTGTTATTGTTTCTGACAGCATTTTCCACAAACTTCACTCTGATAATTAGTAACCTTTGATCATTTCATGAACTGTCGCTTCCTGAAAACTACTGAAATTGCATCAGTGTTCGTTCTGTGATGTTACCTCAATGGAGAAAGTTGATTCTTCTGTTGTTTCTCCCATCCTACCCTGCAATGCAACAGTTGAGTGCTTCATCCTCTTTGTTCTCACAGGCAACCATCGTGGCATATAATCCCCAACACAATTGAAAGGATAAACAAAGGTAAATCCTGACCCTGTTAGATAAGATTAGTATCTGCACCCGATACGTGCACAATCCTTTACAAACACACATAGTCTGTTTGCAGTACCGTAATCACACCATCTTCATGACTCGTTTGCAAATACGAACCAAAATGATTTGATTTCATAACAATAAATCCAACAGTATGGAAGGTGCAAAATTCTACTGATGAAATATGATAATACCGGTTACGAATGCTACAACGTGATGTTTTAATGTTAATGTTTGTACTCTGTATTCATTGTGGACGCTTGCTTTGAATAAACACAGTTTGTATAACATAATTTATAATTGCAAAATATTGCACGAGAAACATTCTTGTCGTTTTATCCCAATTTTCAATAGGAGTTGAGTTGGTGTTTTACGTCCACTTTATGCACAGTAAGGCTAATTGGGACTGGACCTACAGTATAAAGTGGAATCCGAACCACTATGTGCCTCCACCGGGTATCGACCCCGGTACCCACAATGCGACGACGAATTTTCAATAGGAAATTGTTAATGTGAGATCAGTGGCGGCGATTGGGGGGGGGAGTTGCCCCTCACTTTTCGCTACTTTTGCCCCCGCACTATGCTAAACCTTATCTACAAAGGGAAATATACTGTATTTGCCCCCCAGTTTTGGCACCTTGCTCCCCTCCGGTTTTGGAACCCAATCGATGTTGCTCCACAGACTCCAGGGACGGAGTATTGTAATATTTGCATCTATTAATTCACCTTCGAAAGGATATATTTAGTAATATACTTCTTTGGAGAAGATCTATAAGGGAAGCAAATATAAATTGTAGAGGTAAAATATAAATACGTTCTTGTTCAATGTAACGGTATATTAAAGGTGACCTCCCGCGTAGCCGAATGATTCGAATTCTCGCCTTTGTCTAGAACTGTCCTTGGTTCGATTCCCGATGGATCTCAACATTTCTGTGGGGACCTGTACTCTATCCCGAGCATCTCTGGAGCAAGATCACGCAAAAAGGGTGGGGAGCGAGTGGGCATAGCGAAGAAGTACGTACACGCTGCTGCAAAAGGCTGGTAACTGCAGTCGCTTCCTCCTCCACGCAATCCCGTTCCCTCTCACGTGTTTATTGGACGAGCCCTCACGAGTCACTACTTACGCAGAGACTTGTTTTCCAGAGATTTCCGGGATAGAGTATAGGATTGTAAGGTATTTGGGGAGCTACTTGAAGGTAACAATAGTGGACTTGTGTCTTTCAAGACAGAAAACAGCGGGATGGGACACGATGCTCTGAACACACGTACCTCGAAGAAATCAACTCTTTGGGCCTTGGCCTTCTTAGGTCTGTTGTGCCACGGAGTGATATATATATAGGTAATTGGTACCCTTGCTGGGGTGATGGAAATATAACAGTGGACAAACCATACACAGCGGTCAACATGTTCAAAGTGTGCCTTATGTGAAGCTGATAGTTAATACAAAAGATCTTGACAAAGAAAGTTGTTACGCCTTGTTTATTTTCAACATGTCCACGATTTATTTGGTTGTAATTTTCACAGTAACATGTTTGAATTATTTGTCTGTTTAATGTTATTATTAGCGTTGTTATTGAATTTATTGTTTTTGGTTTCATGATTAAATGTGTCAAGTTTCCTGGACCTCAACACCAGAAACTGAAGCTCTTTCCGGTATCCGTAAATTTCTAGAAACATCAAATTTATTCATATTACGGGACTTTAGACGCGGTTAAGATATTATTATACACAAGTCACACGAAACGTTCATAAGTATCCGCGAACCTGTTTATTTTGTTCGCGACCAAGAGGTTTTCGCTCGAGCCCCAAATAGTTCGCACGGATGACGCTAGATAGCGTACGGAATTGAGAGCTTTTTTTCGCTCGAGCGAGTAACGCTCGAACAGGTAAAACGAGCAGCATACGCTCGAAGCCCAGTAGTACACGTATAACTTTAATTTGTCTGTCGTAGTGGGTCTCAAATGGATCGTGAAGTGAAGGGACACAATGAAATTGAAACTTTAGTGAACATAGTATCATAGTGTGGGAGCTTTCGATTTCTACCACTTGGCAGCGACACCGTACATTAGACTGCATTAACAAGGGACTAGCAGGGAGGGAAGAGGGAGCAGTGCTTATGTTAGAGTTAACATCGAAATGTATTGGCAGTCCCCGAGGGGGAAGCGGCTTCATATAGGCTACCAGTTTGCCGCTTGTCGCGCGCCAAGTGAATTTGAAAGCTCCACACAGAAAAATGGAACGCAGTAAGATAGCGGAAGAATAAGTATTTAATTTTTGCACTAATGCCAAGTAAATATAATTTGTTTGAGGCCACTGCTTAAAACTCAAGAACACAAAAAGAAAAACTCGGTGTTTGCAGCGAAGAAATAGCCTTGGAGTTAACCACAATTCTTCCGGTAAATAGATGTAGCACACTCAATGATCTTGGATTACAATTTCGTCTTCCTGTATTTTCCTCGCATCGTTTCTTACACAATACTCTTCTTCAGGTAAGGAAAGTCCCCCCGAAGCCTTTTACGATATATCTTGTTATTGACATTCGCGATATAGGAATCTGCCTGTAGGAACGGGTATAACTGAAGTTCGTCTCTTTCAAGAATTTAATAAAAGTCTTTCCATTTCTCTATATTTCCTTTCAGTCCCTTAGGATTCCTTTCTCTCAGGAATCCCTTCTGGATATACAGTCCTATGGAACTCTTTGATTGAACAATAATTGTTCTGTTCGTGATGCAACGGAAGAGGATCAATAGAACATGTTATTCTGGTGCTCTGATGTGTGAACGGCTCAGTGATACATCAAGTCTCTCAACACCATAACACCCGAATGGAGTGATTCTCTTTAACGACATATGGTAACTTCGATCTCCTCCCTTTAACGTGTGGATATGAGGACCACAAATGTTAAACTCATCTTGTTATATTCTGATATGTTTGGCATTAATTTTTATCTACTTCTATAAAAGCCACGAAAACAGTCAAGTCAAGGTCGGGGCTTCCCCTTGCCTCCTCCACACCCCTGGCCCTCCAGGGTTGCCACACTTCTTCTAAGCTGCTCAGTCGACACTTCGCGCATTTTACGTATGTAGTTGATTTCGTCGGTTGAAATTGTTGCTCATTGGCAACACTGTAGGTGGGTGGCGTGACCTTGACAGGACTGTTTTCGTGGCGAGAGCTTCTTTATTGGCGTCTCTGTTCTGCCAGTTTTGACGCCACGAGGAGGAACAATGATTAAGCAAATGAATGATAAACACTCTAAAGACTGACTGTTCATGGCCAGGACAAGAATTGAGCCCGGAATCTTTGCTGGTGGCGTGGAAGTATTGTTAGAATTAGTATCTCTTTGTATATGATAAAGTTTAATTCACGGTGAATCTTTACGCTCAATTGATCCTTTTGTTTTCTGCCACATTTTGCAAATCGCGACGATGGGGATGAGAGATGATGCAATGAAATTGATGAAGAGACACTCACAAAGAACACACATGCCCATGTCGTGATTCCAACTCGGGACCGAGCTAATCCTCTGCTCTATGAAGTTGTGGAGTTGCATTTATCCTTAGGTCGCCATTCCAAAGTGTATATATATATTGCAGACGTGGAGCGTAAACTAAAAACGAAAGTACCAGAGGCAGCGATTGGGTTCCAAAACTAGGGGGGGGGGGGGGGGGCAAGGTGACAAAACTAGAAAGGCAAGGGCAGTTTACTTTCCCTTGGTAGATAAGGTTTAGCATAGTGCGGGGGGAAGAGCAACAAAAAGTCGTCCCCTATCGCCGCCACTAAAAAGTACTCATTATTGTATTACACTAATATAATAGTATATAGAATGGTATAGTACATATACAGGCTGGGGCAACAAAAGGTATGGGAAGTCGTATTTATACGTATATCATTTCCATGTTTCGGTAACCTTTTTTGCCTCACCCTGTATATCATTCATATTTTGAAATTCATAATTCTCCTAACTCAAAATGCTCACCTTGTAACGCTAGGGTGCCGTGGAGCAGTTGGGTAGCGAACTTGATTTGCTGTAAAAGCAAATCTGTCGTAAGATCGATCTTCACTAGCGGTAAAAATAAAATTGTTCACCTGAAGACGAGTGAAGAGATGCTCTTCGGAAAGTAGTGTTGAAGTTAAAAGCACTAGACAATGGATTATGTCCAATTTACATTGCATGCTAAATGCCTGAATGGCCTTTTAAAAGGGAAAGAATGTTCATCAGCTACTGCTAAAGCCTAAGATTTGGAAGAGCTGTTAAAGAGGCAACATCCCAGCGTGTGGAAGAAGGGTGTGTGGGAAGGAAATAGAGAGAAAGCAGTAGCAAAAGGCAGAGAGAAAGAAACATCGAAACACATCTGAGCTAAGAGCGGCGGCTTGGCACAATGGGGGAAGATGGAAAAGAGTGGGCGTCGCCAAGTGTCTGCTCGGAATTAGGCGTCAGTGTTTGGCTGTTTCGAGTTGGGGAAGGTCATTTGAAGCGATGCCAAAGTAATTCTACGGGAGAAAGGCTGCTGCGGGAGAGAAAGGAACGAAATTGATTAGACGGAACCAAGTATGATCTCCTCTTTATCTCGCACATAAGTTTTCCAAGAATGACTTTCATCAGTTCCTTCCACTTGAAAGCTTTTTCTCTTGCAATCTACACTCTACCTCGGGAATCTGTGGAGCAAGGTTGCTGCGGGAGAGAAAGGAACGAAATTGATTAGACGGAACCAAGTATCAAGTATGATCTCCTCTTTATCTCGCACATAAGATTTCCAAGGATGTCTTTAAGCAGTTAGTTCCTTCCACTTGAAGGCTTTTCTCTTGCAATCTACACTCTATCTCGGGAATCTGTGGAGCAAGGTTGCTGCGGGAGAGAAAGGAACGAAATTGATTAGACGGAACCAAGTATCAAGTATGATCTCCTCTTTATCTCGCACATAAGTTTTCCAAGGATGTCTTTAAGCAGTTAGTTCCTTGCACTTGAAGGCTTTTCTCTTGCAATCGACACTCTATCTCGGGAATCTGTGGAGCAAGGCTGCTGCGGGAGAGAAAGGAACGAAATTGATTAGACGGAACCAAGTATCAAGTATGATCTCCTCTTTATCTCGCACATAAGATTTCCAAGGATGTCTTTAAGCAGTTAGTTCCTTCCACTTGAAGGCTTTTCTCTTGCAATCTACACTCTATCTCGGGAATCTGTGGAGCAAGGTTGCTGCGGGAGAGAAAGGAACGAAATTGATTAGACGGAACCAAGTATCAAGTATGATCTCCTCTTTATCTCGCACATAAGTTTTCCAAGGATGTCTTTAAGCAGTTAGTTCCTTGCACTTGAAGGCTTTTCTCTTGCAATCTACACTCTATCTCGGGAATCTGTGGAGCAAGGCTGCTGCGGGAGAGAAAGGAACGAAATTGATTAGACGGAACCAAGTATCAAGTATGATCTCCTCTTTATCTCGCACATAAGTTTTCCAAGGATGTCTTTAAGCTGTCAGTTCCTTCCACTTGAAGGCTTTTCTCTTGCAATCTACACTCTATCTCGGGAATCTGTGGAGCAAGGCTGCTGCGGGAGAGAAAGGAACGAAATTGATTAGACGGAACCAAGTATCAAGTATGATCTCCTCTTTATCTCGCACATAAGATTTCCAAGGATGTCTTTAAGCAGTTAGTTCCTTCCACTTGAAGGCTTTTCTCTTGCAATCTACACTCTATCTCGGGAATCTGTGGAGCAAGGTTGCTGCGGGAGAGAAAGGAACGAAATTGATTAGACGGAACCAAGTATCAAGTATGATCTCCTCTTTATCTCGCACATAAGTTTTCCAAGGATGTCTTTAAGCAGTTAGTTCCTTGCACTTGAAGGCTTTTCTCTTGCAATCTACACTCTATCTCTGGAATCTGTGGAGCAAGGCTGCTGCGGGAGAGAAAGGAACGAAATTGATTAGACGGAACCAAGTATCAAGTATGATCTCCTCTTTATCTCGCACATAAGTTTTCCAAGGATGTCTTTAAGCAGTTAGTTCCTTGCACTTGAAGGCTTTTCTCTTGCAATCTACACTCTATCTCGGGAATCTGTGGAGCAAGGCTGCTGCGGGAGAGAAAGGAACGAAATTGATTAGACGGAACCAAGTATCAAGTATGATCTCCTCTTTATCTCGCACATAAGTTTTCCAAGGATGTCTTTAAGCAGTCAGTTCCTTCCACTTGTAGGCTTTTCTCTTGCAATCTACACTCTATCTCGGGAATCTGTGGAGCAAGGCTGCTGCGGGAGAGAAAGGAACGAAATTGATTAGACGGAACCAAGTATCAAGTATGATCTCCTCTTTATCTCGCACATAAGTTTTCCAAGGATGTCTTTAAGCAGTTAGTTCCTTGCACTTGAAGGCTTTTCTCTTGCAATCGACACTCTATCTCGGGAATCTGTGGAGCAAGGCTGCTGCGGGAGAGAAAGGAACGAAATTGATTAGACGGAACCAAGTATCAAGTATGATCTCCTCTTTATCTCGCACATAAGTTTTCCAAGGATGTCTTTAAGCAGTTAGTTCCTTGCACTTGAAGGCTTTTCTCTTGCAATCTACACTCTATCTCGGGAATCTGTGGAGCAAGGCTGCTGCGGGAGAGAAAGGAACGAAATTGATTAGACGGAACCAAGTATCAAGTATGATCTCCTCTTTATCTCGCACATAAGTTTTCCAAGGATGTCTTTAAGCAGTTAGTTCCTTGCACTTGAAGGCTTTTCTCTTGCAATCTACACTCTATCTCGGGAATCTGTGGAGCAAGGCTGCTGCGGGAGAGAAAGGAACGAAATTGATTAGACGGAACCAAGTATCAAGTATGATCTCCTCTTTATCTCGCACATAAGTTTTCCAAGGATGTCTTTAAGCAGTCAGTTCCTTCCACTTGTAGGCTTTTCTCTTGCAATCTACACTCTATCTCGGGAATCTGTGGAGCAAGGCTGCTGCGGGAGAGAAAGGAACGAAATTGATTAGACGGAACCAAGTATCAAGTATGATCTCCTCTTTATCTCGCACATAAGTTTTCCAAGGATGTCTTTAAGCAGTTAGTTCCTTCCACTTGAAGGCTTTTCTCTTGCAATCTACACTCTATCTCGGGAATCTGTGGAGCAAGGCCGCGCATGGCGGCAGAGAAGGGGTGAAAGCGAGTGGGTGGAGCAAAGCAATGGGCGCTGCTGCAAACGGATGGTAGCAGCAGCCGCGTTTTCTCCTTCATGCACTCACATCCCCTCTCACGCTTTCATTAGTTGAGCCCTCTCGAGTCACTACTTGTTCAGAGACTGGTTTTCTTTCGTTCGCTTGCCCCAGAGATTACCGAGACTGAGTGTCTGATATTTTATTAATTTCTTACTTTCTCTCGTGGAAATCCCTGGTTCGAACCAACATGAAACCCACAAAAGGTAATATTTCCAAAGATACTTTCCATAAGACGCTCAAGCCTCCCCGATGGCATAGCGGTAACGTAGTCGCCTTATAATCAAGGGGTTTTCGGTTCGATACCCGGTTGAAGGCACATTGCACAGTGGTTCAGATCCCACTTTAAACTGTAGGTTCAATCCCGATTAGCCTATCTGTACATAAAGTGGACTTAAAACAACAATTCAATTCATAAGACGCTCAAATGCGAACCTCTCTTCCGTGCAGTGTACAGTGACAAATGAATTCTTTGCACATACAGTCAGTGTATTTGACGCGAAGAATCCGTCGAACGTTGAATTCCCCACCCGTTTGTACCACTTCTTAAGAATTTGTGTAAAGCCTGACGTTCGACGTTTTTCTTTCATCTCCTCGTCTGCACCGAGCAAATTGAATCAAATATTTCGAAATTTACTAGGGCTGAGCCGATACCACTTTTAAACTATACCGATACCGATGCCGATACTCTCACCGATACCGATACTTGAAAATTACTATAATTAAAATTTGTTCAAAATATTGATCAATATCGGTGTGTAAATATTCTATGCATCAATTTACCAAGAAATTTGCTTTAGAATATTCAAGAATTGCATCAGAATATTAAAATATCATGCAATCGCAAAATACAGTTTTTGGTGCAAAATTGGTGCAAAATTATAAAAAAAGTTTGAATTTTGCATAATTTTCAGGATAATTAAACTCCGCGAAAGTGTCGCCCGAAATTGGGGACCTGGTGATAGACAAATATGCTGGAAAAGTATCGGCTGGTATCGGTAGATGAATCCCAACCGATACTTTCCAATACCAATACATCGGTATCGGCTCAGCCCTAATATTTACATGAGCATATTTTGAGTTTCTATAAACATACTTGTTTCAGCTCACATAAAACCTGTTTCTACAAACATACCGTCTTCCGAATTCATAGATGTCACCCCTCGCCTCCCCACTTTCTTGATTGTAAGAGGTTAGGTTAGGTTATAATGGTATTTGACGTACGTAACGTGGAAGTAATGCAGTTTACATCAGGGAGTCGTAACGTAACGAAATGGAACGGTATTTTCAATTACGGTTTCCGTTACGTTACAACCAGAAACAGAATAACTTTTTTCGTGAACAGAAACATTACCTCAGGTATATGAACATTACGTTACAGGTGTGCATAACGGTACAGAACCATAACTGATCTCTATAGGAGTAGGTCTTCACGTGACACTTTAACGTTACATCCATTGCCGGCAACCAGTAACGTTACAGGGTAAGAAAGAGGTTCGTCACGTATTGACTAGTAACTTTAGTGTGTGTGGAAAGTGATAGTAACGTTACAATTAACCAGTAACTTAATTGAGGTCACGGCTGTAAAAACGTTACACTCCTTTTTTCAAAGCAACAACGTTATTTATAGCTGGTATGATACAGACGTTCCGATGTGCAATACCGTGCCCGATGCCGTGTTCCGGAGTGAATAACATAGGTCTCTCGTATAATTGTGCTCGTTACTTTTGTAACGTTACAGTTCTTTTCCTCCACAAAAGTCTGTTTCGAAAAAGTGATACACATATCCGTTATGAATAGCAAATACCGTTATCGAAGGCGTTTTCGAAGCCTCATAATTATGATCGGCAGCATACTAACATTACAGTACTTTGACCCCTTGAAAGTCACTAAGTTATAATACGTATTTTCGTTTTGGATGTCAGTGGAAAAATTAAATTGTAAAACAAAACCTTTGAAAACATCCGTAAACAAGATTCGGCTTGACAAAAGTTCTGGTTATTGGAATTTACTTATTAACTATGTATTTATCACAAATATATTTCTTTTCTGCATACTTAATCGCTTTATGTGAATTTGTTCTAATTTGATTATTTATGCTAGATTAATTTTAACATGTACGTTCACTTTATACGATAGCAAAGCAAACGTTTGTTGAGGGAAAACGTTTATATCTATCTATCTATCTCTCTCTCTCTCTCTCTCTGTTTACATGTATTACATCATTATTTTTTTTAAAAAAAAAAACAGTTGTTTGGCGATGAGAATGATTCGTGCTTAGATTAAGTTGCTGAAGGACGAAACATAAAGGACCAACCAAGGTCGAGCCAAAAAATCATCCGTGCCACGCGTTCGTCCACCTAAGCCAGAGGCAAGCTTTCTCCTATCGGAAGACGAAAAATAATTGCTTGTTGCGCGACCTTGAGAAGGCGAACCGAACTGATAGCAGCAGCACCATGCAAAATCGGAAAATCTGAATCCTGAAACTTTGTACACGTGACCTTCGATCACGGAGCATCCGATTAGACAACGCCTTGGGGCTATATGAAAGGCACTTTTGGCAAGTAGAAAATGCGTAGAAACGAAATGTTAGATGGAATTGTTGTACGAAACAAACGAAACCGCGTTTGTGCAACTGATATGTAGCTAGACAGGGCCATTGGACTCTCAAGAAGGCAAGAATTGTATGGATAGTGATTCTCAAAACTAAGTGAATAAAAGGACAGTATATTTTATCATTTACAAGGACCCTCATCGCTTACAATTTTGAAAATTACTTTCAGTAATTCTTGTCTTCTTGGACAGGAGGTGCATTAAACTTTTTGGTGTAGAAACAGACAGAACGCCCGCCTACCTACCACGTTTGAAAGAAGAGCATAGACAGACAAGAAAGTAATTTTCAAGAACGCAAGAATGGCAGTCGACATGGACATTGAGCAACGTGTGACTGAGAAATACAATCGGAACAAAGGACAAGATTATTCAAGAAACAGTAATTTTATAAAACTTCCTATCATTAACTCAAACTCAGTTCATCCTTTTATCCTCTTTTGTTTGTTATACTTTTGTATTATTCATGTTTTATATCGCTTTTCTGCCAGTTGTAGATAATCGCGACGATGAAGATGAATGATGATCATATTAAATCTATGAAGGGATGCTTACAAAAAAACCAGCCATGGCCAGATGTCTACTCGAACTTGAAATGTTTGGTACCGAGTGTATGAGTGGATCACTAAACGACTTCGGCCTTCGAGGCTACGGTTTCAGTTGCAACATGCAGTATAATTACGTTTCTACTACTCTGAATTGACCAAAGCATGTGGTATGTATCCTTCATTTTACTTAAAAAGTCCCCTTGATACATGAGATACTACAAATAATTTCAGACATAACCTCGAATTCTGATCGCCTGGCACTTTTTCTTAACTAAGTAATGAAGTGACGTTTATATTCATATTAGGCCTACGACTAGCTCGAACTAAAAACTCTTGTGAAATACTGTGTATGTTAGCCTTGTGAAGTGAGGAAATTCATATTTTGCTAAGAAGTATGTATGAAAAATTATATTTGTAGCTACTACTTGAAGAATTCAAATTATTATTATGATGGAATTTCAACTTACGTATACTCTGCATATAGTGTGTTATCGGAGAGGAGTTTTTGTCTCGCAGTCAATTTATTTTTAGTTGAGGAACTCGAGAGTAAGTTGGAAATATATAATGACCCACGTTGTGGTGTGCTGTTCAATTAATCAGAATTGGAGTGAGAGAAATCTGTAGTTAACTCATTCAACACGTCAATTTGTAACTGTGAATGCAAGTTTTCTTTGATTTAGCAGGAAATCAGTCTGCTATTGTTGTAAGTAATAAATGGAAATATATATATTTTCTGCTCGAGTAGGAATCCGCAGCCGTTATCCAATCAATCAGTTTCTGTGTGTGAAACTTCTGTCTAGGAAAGCTACATACAATTTGCTTTTAATAACAGCAGCTTCAAAATAACCTATCCATTCTTGTCATGCCAAGTAATGTTTGATTTTGATTTGTTATATTTAACTTTGGTTTTATTCCACTTTTGGTTAATCGCGAAGACGAGGATGGGTGATGAAATGACAAAATTGATTAAAGGACATCACAAAGAAAATAATGCACAGTCTGTGATCCGAACTCGGAACCTGTGGCGTCGTATTGCACTGTGCTAACCACTCCGCCACGGAGCTCTTCAAAGTAATGTTTGACCATACATTGTTCATGAAATAAAAACATAACATATACAGTGGCTCACATTAGTAATCAAATACGTAGCATCTTGCTGCATTTCTTCACAATATTTGAAAATTAACAACATGTACATAAATATAAACGATGGTGAAATATTTATACGCATTTCTTAAAGTTATATGTAACTTTTTTTTAAAATTTTGGGTGCGTTAGCACTTAGGCTATTGTGCACCCGCCACGTTATACGGTGTGCAGCCCCTTACCATAACAAATAACATAACTGTAATGTCGCATAACTGAAATATTAAAATATTCTGACAGGTTAAAAGCTGAGGCTGTAAAGAGGCACTCAGTGCATATGACAAAAAGCAGGAGAACACACAGAATTATACTGGCCATAGGGCCAGTCGCCAGAGTCTCGTTAGTCTGCAAAGAGCAGTCCAGGGTGTACTACGTGGAATGAAGTTGAGGATTGGATGTAATACGTGGAAGGTCACCCCTTACACCCCTGTTACGTTTTCAAATCTGAAAATAGTTATTTATATTTGGGTGTGAAAAAAGATATCACTTTAATATTCAGGCAAATCGTGAAAGCCTTCTATTTCTGTTAAGCTACGTTTCCATTCTGACAAGTTCCAGACCCATGACGCGCAACATGTGCCGGCGCATGTTGCGCGTCATTCAGTGCACTGTTTCCAATTCAAAACTACTTCTGCAAAATACGCCCGCAACAGCACCGGAGTGCAGGACTTGAGTGTAGCGTTGTTCCATTGTGCTTTAGAGTAGTCAGTGTTTCTTCTCTTATATTGTAATAATTTGGTAGTGATTTAACTTGTGTAAAGATGAACAATACAACTATGGCGGGTTTTGTGGTTATGGCAGGCGCGTACCATGAACTTGTAAAAATACGATACGAAAACTTTGTAAGAATGACTGTAAGTGATTTTGCATTGTTACTAAATCTTGTTGGACCACAGATTGTAGTCGCGTCGTCTGTTTCTACTCTAGTGCGCATGCCCCAGGAACTTGCTGCAGGCTGTTTCCATTGTCCGCGGCTCATGTTGTGCGTCTTAATTGTTGGGGCAATTTTGTCCCCCGCACTTGCGCCGCGGCATGTTGCAGACAGTTTCCATTTCAACAAACGCTTGGGACATGCAGCGTTGCATGCCGCGCGTCATGTTGCACGGCAAATTTGCGGTAATAGAAACGAGGCTTTACATAGTTTTTTTTTACTGGTCAACTACAGTGCGGGGAAGGAAAAATTGATGCTACTTCCTGACTACATTTGTTACCAGTAGCTGCATTGCTCCCTGACTGAAGTACGAGAAAAATGGGTAACAAAAACAAAAATACAACATTTGACGAATGGCAGCTATTTATTTTTACCGTACCTAACCAAAGGGTACAGGGAAATTGAAAATGTTAAGTAGTACATGATGCAATAAAACGTAATGAAAAGCAAAATGAGGTAGATTCCGTATCTCAGAAAATTCAACCAAGAGAAATAGGAGAACGAAATGAACGAGCTTCAGTATAAAAAATCAAGACCCTTTCCTCATCCCCACCCCCTTTCCAAACCAAGAGCTCCGAAAGCAGCTGTGCAACTTGGAGCAGGCATTGGGACTGCTGTACGGTTCAGTAGCGTTTCGTCCGAAAGCGAAATTTCTAGAAAAATGCTACAGTTCGTCTGCGACGGTTTAATAAGTTGCGTTTCGTTCGAGCCTGGCTGATGATGAGTCACACCTTGACTAACCACTGGCAGCGATGGAATTGGTGACTAGTATACCTCGGTTTACAACTTTTAAAACTACATTGCATAGACAGCGGAGTGCAGACTCAAGACAAATTGTCGAGAGAGAGGTCCCGGGTTCGATACCCGGTGGACGCACAAGTGGTTCGGATCCCACTTTAAACTGTAGGTCCAATCCCTATTAGCCTTAATGTGCATAAAGTGGACTTAAAACAACAAATCAAATCAAAACAAATCGTCGAGAGGAAGTGAACTTGGATCTAGAAATTTTAGTCATGGCAGATGGCAACACTTTCTTACTATCTGACAACTACGAAGGTGAGATTTGCAATTTCCAGAGGGAAAGAAATATTAAAACAAAAAAAACAAAAATTTCTTCGATGGAGCATTTAAGAGTGTTAGCAAGAGTTTGCTTCATTAAACACTATTAGGATGGTAGCCCTCGGACGAAACGCTACTTGGTCAGGTAACCGTAAGTTGCCTGTTCCTGGAATTCGGACGCGAAACGCTACGCCACGTGCTGTACAGTCAGAGAAAGAATTACCTGGGCCACGGGACGTAGAATTTCGTAACGTCTTAAAGCCTGTTGTTTATGCAACCCAAATAACAAAATATTCGCTTAAGTTTGTCTGGTGGATCAGAGTTCTCGGGAAGGATTGAGCATTGATAACATGCGTCACATGACTCATGCCCCAGCCACAACAGACAGCTGGGTGCTACGAGGCCTCCAGAAGAAAATTTCAGGAACCGGTTTCTTAACAAGAGCTACTCGTAAGGAAATATTCTTTCCTGTATTATTAGTTACTGTCAATAAGGTTCACTGAAATGATGTTTCTCATCACAGACCACATACCACACGCTAATTATTTAAGTCCAGTTTATGCACTGGATCTACAGATTAAAGTGGGAACCGAACCAAATGTACCTCCATCTGGTATTGAATTCCTAAGCCTTTGATTACAATGGCGAAGACGTTACCATTACGCCATCGGAGAGGGCAATGGAACGCCTTGAGAAAGAGACTAAAACCATATTTGGCGTAAATTTTAAAAATAAGAAAATAATTTGTGGTCACAGGTTCGAACCGTGGGAGCGGCATAGATTTTTGTGCCATCGTCCATTTCACGAGTTTATAATTCTTCCTCACCGACACGATTAACGCGAGTGGTAGAAGAAAAGCGAAGTAAAATAACTGAAACAGAAAGAAAAGGAAAAAGCGAAACAAATTTTATCTATAATATTCTGCAGTCACTTCAGTCGTATTCACGGAATGTCGTGGTCCCTAACTTGTCTTTTCCCCTTCCTTTGTGCTCTCGATTTCCTCTGTCACGATTGGTCTAAACTAATTAATGCGACGTTAATTAAACAATCCAAACAACGAATCAATGCACAATCAACTGCACAAAACAACATTCCAATTGTTTTCGAATCGGAAAACAATTGAGATGCTGTAAAATGAAGCAAGATGCAGTAATAAAGTGGGATTTTGGTACGGTATAGAATTAAATCGGTGAAGATGTTCGATTTGATTGGATGCTTGTTATTTAGTGGCACTATTCTTTCACTTTTGGCAAATAGCGACGATGAAGATTAGTAATGAGTGATGATATGATGATATTGATTAAGGGACACTCACCAAGAACAACCATGGCCAAGCCGAGATTCGAACCAGGGGCCCATGCTGTCGTAGCGCGCTGTGCTAACCACTGCGCCACGGAGGTCGGTTAGTAGTGGATATTATACCATATTTTGTGTGCGCAATTGGGATCAATCAATGAAATGACTAGGCATATTATATTATTAATATATTCATTTCATAATATCACGTCGTATTATTCGGCACGAAGTAACATCAGAGACATTCAATCTTGCATTTTTGCCTTTCAACTAATTCTTCGACTTCAGATTAATCACATCAATAAGATAAATTATGAAACAAATGATAATGAATGTGGGATATTAACAGTTATTACAAATTGTCTGACACAAGCAACATTAAGCAGACTCGGTGGGCAAGCTCATTAAGTGGTCGACATTCGATCTCGTCACCAAAGTTCCCGGGTTTAAGTACCGTCCTTGTCACAGGTGTTTTGAGTATTTCGTCATTAATTTCATGTAATGGTCACTCGTCTGCGACTAGGAAGAAAAGTGATGTTACGTAACAAAAACAATAAAAATATACATGATCGAACTAACTAAACTAACTAACTCTCTAGCCTTCTTAAACCCGAAGGTTCATGGCTGCAACAACACAGGCCTTCCATCTGTTCCTATCCTGAGCAAGATCTATATACTCTTTTCCATCCCTACCGATTTCCTTTAGGTCCATCTCAACGTTGTCCCTCCATACATGATCGAAGGGTACTTATTTCATCTCTCACGAAATCTCCTACAAAACCGGGATATATGAAATAGTATATGTATCTTCACATACGTTTTCGATTTCTATATTTAACTAGTCGAGACCGAGAACGAGAGAGCAATTTTCAATTCGAGAGACCGAGAGACGGAGACACTGTCAGGTCTTGTTTATTTCTTGACATCTTCCTAATTGAGTTGTTGTTCTGTTTGTTATTGGCTTTGTATTGGCAATTATTGTCATTATTCTTCCCCTGTAGGTAAACCATTACGACGATTTATGATGAAATAAAGCAGATAAAAGGGAAAGAACAAGAAAGTCATGTCTGCCCGGGACTTCAACCCAGAACCTTACGTAACGAGATTTGAAATTCTGGAGAAGGCATCCGTGTTTCCCTTGGCTTTCTCTTTCCTCTACTTCTGTTATTTTATCATACATGTATAATCAAAATGGATTTGAGAAAATATGTTGCGATCCATAACTTTGTTGATTAGATGCTACAAATGTGAACTCCAACATGGTATAAATTATTATTTTTTGTTTCGTATGTGGTTGAATAGGAAATTTTCTTACACTGTTACAATTTATTACTTTAGTTTTTGTTTTGTGCACAGATAAGCTAATCGGGACTGGACCTTTAGTTTAACATGGATACAAACCACTACGTGCCTCCACCGTGTATCGAACCCGGGATCCCTTGATTACAAGGTGACGACGTTATCATTACGCCATCGAGGAGGCTCCGTGACAAAATGTTATTTACTCGATCTCTACAATAATTTATTTCCACATTTACATTTTCGTTTTCTTCTTTCTTTTTGTTAACTAATCTTAAACGGCTCTTTTTGCGTCTTGGAATTTCTTTTTGTTTCAGGAAAAGAAAAATAATACATGCAGGCTGTATAAAAAACACCCGTGCAAATAGATAGAAAGCTTACTCTCGAGAACTAATTTATAAATAACGTAACCATTAGGAAACTATTCGAACGTTAATTGATATAACTGCAGATGAAACAATACTTACAGACGATAACGAAATAACTATTCTTGAATAAGCTCACAGGCAACAGGTATCTGGTGAGTCATTCACTCTTGCTAACTACGAGCGAAGGTCACTGAACCAAAGGGTGGCAAACAAGCGTCTGCTCTGCGAAACTAGGGTTACAGACGAGGCCACGTGTTCCTGTTATCAATATCGTACGAAATAAGGAGGAACACAGTTTTCGTATAAAACTACTTTTTTTAGACGTACGTTTTGGTCCCATCATTGCACACTTTCTCGTCGTGGCTTTGAAGGCCTACGTAAAGGCTTCTCTGCAAGAAGGATAGCTTACCATTGAGGGAAGAAAACGTGTGTGTGTATCGAGATCCTTCCACTTTCGTATTCTTCTTTATTTCAGAACGCGTGCTGTATCGTTGATTTAATACAATCTGTCCGTTGTAGTTTTTAGGTTCTGTTTCTGTTCGGTAATTTTACATTGTGTTCCAGCTTATGTTATTTGCGACGAAGGTTCTGGATTCGATAATCTGGACAATAACGGGATTCTGTTGGTTGGTTGATTTTGTGTCTTGAGTCCACTTTATGCACAGCAAGACTAATCGGTAATGCACCTACAGTTTTAAGTGGGATCCGAACCACTATGTGCCTACACATTACTTTGCTACTAGATATTTGCATGCTAAGATGTAGGAAGTGCTACATTTTCAGTGTGTGGAATTGAGAGTTATTGTGGATACGAAGGATCGGACAATGGAATAGTGGGAAAGGATCACTTTACATGTGTGAATTATAACCCCCCCCCCCCACACACACACACACACAGGATATCGGCCGTGGTTTTTATAACGAAATATAAAATGGATGAATTGTGTCAAGAGAAACTGGAGCCTATTTACATCCCTACGGAACTTGGAAGAAAGTCCACGTAGAGATTAGAAAGTTCTGTTCCGACAAAATCTGACGTACAGTAAATGAAAATGCAAAGTGCTACCTTGTGCTTTGCACCAAGTCATGAATGCGTGTAGGGGGTGTGGAATTAGGGCCCCACACTTTCTTGTTACGGCTGAAGGTGAGGATAATGTGATCAGCACCACGCCCCTGTCCGCCTTTACCCCCCCCACCGAGTTTCCTACAGGTACCCACTTTATACGATGCTGGGTGGGCGTCGGAGCCACTTGAACAGGTGGATAAAAATTCCAATTCTCCCCAGTCGAAGATCGAACTCAGATCTCTCGCATGGTAATAAAACGGCCTAACGAACAAGCTACCACGGCACATATAGTATAGTAGCCTTTGTAATTAAGGCAATAATTATTTTAGCGTTTCGTTCAACGCTTTTAGGCGAATCATTTTCGGACATGTAACATGTAGCTCATTTCGGTTCTGCGACTTGGTTTGAGAACAGGCGATATTCTGAAGAACAACATTTCACCTGACAAGTCACGTGACTTTCCTACATTTCCTGTGTCTGTTGGCTATTGCATGAAAGACGAGTTGCTCTTGAGACAGACAGAATCACCCGATCACCTAAAGGTGCAATGTGTGTTGCCTACCTTTCCGGCATTATTTACTATCATTAAAGTCTTATGGGGAAGAACTTTTTTCCACCACTGTACACCTGGCGGTTCAGAAAGCGAAGATGAGCATGAGCGACGAATGCTGAAACTGATGAAGGGACACTCACAGAGAACACTCATGTGCAGGTCGGGATTCGAAACCGGGACCCCTGGCGTCGTAGTGCGCTGTGCTAACCACTCTGCCACGTAATATTTTTTATTTACTCATTTTTAGCTACTTCCTTTTAAACTAACTAACTAACTAACTCTCTAGCTTTCTTAAACCCGAAGGTTCATGGCTGCAGCAACACAGGCCTTCCATCTGTCCCTATATTGAGCAAGATCTATATACTTTTTTCCATCCCTACCGATTTCCTTTAGGTCCATCTCAACGTTGTCCCTCCATCTTGGTCTTGGCTTTCCTATAGGTCTCTTACCATCAGGTTTCCCAACAAGAATCCTATAAACTCCTCTTTCCTCTCCCATTCGTGCCATATGGCCTGCCCACCTAAGTCTTCTTGATTTAATTAGTCTAATAACATCTGGACATGAATACAAATTATGTAGTTCTAAATTATGTAACCTTCTCCACTCACCTGTCTCCTCATCCCTTTTAGGTCCAAAGATTTTCCTAAGAACCTTATTTTCAGATACTCTCAATTTATGTTCCTCTTTCAATGTAAGGGACCAAGTTTCACACCCATATAATACTACAGGCAAAATTACTGTTTTGTATATTTTAACTTTTAGTTTCTTAGTTATTAAACTAGAAGACAGAAGTTTATGAAGAGAGAAGCAACATGCATTTCCTGAATTAAGCCTACTTTTTATTTCCTCTTTAATATAATTTTCATTGGTTAATATTACTCCTAAGTATTTGAATTTCGAAACTGGTTCAAACGAGTTGTTATCAATAATTAGATTTCGATTATTACCTAACCCTTGGTTTCGGCCTGTAAGCATATATTTAGTTTTCTCTTGGTTAACTTCCAAACCTATCTCTTTAGCAGTTTTGAAAAGTATTTTAGCATTATTCTTAATTGTATTTATATCATCCCCTAATAAGTCTACATCATCTGCACATGCTAACAACTGAGTCACACCATTTAATTTTAGTCCTTCGTTAGTTTCTTTTACCTCCCTAACAGCATATTCTAAGGCAAAATTAAAGAGCAATGGATATAATGCATCTCCTTGTTTTAACCCATCATGAATTGTAAATTTCTCAGACACATAAATACCCACACGAATTTTACTTTCTGTTTCACTGGTGCATACTTTTATCATATTAACAAGCTTCTTAGGTATTCCAAATTCGACTTATATATTATATAATTTATCTCTTTTGACCGAATCATATGCTTTTTTGAAATCAATGAATACCTGATGGACATTTTGGTTATATTCCCACTTTATTCAAGTGACTTCCTTTTACCTACGCTAAAAAAAAGAAATTTAAAAAAATGAATATTAGTCTTTTTTTCAACATGTCCATTGAGAATATAAATGATCTGTCCATTTTTTATTTTGTCAGGAAACCTTTAAAGTTTGACATTATAGTTATTGGACCTTTGTCGCCATTGCACTGAAAGTTTACATCATTGCAAAGGTTGATATATCTATCTACCAGATAGAACACTGGAATTGAATGAGATTAGGTAGTTGTTCTGTAATGGAGATAACACAATTCCATTATAACTTTGTCATTCGGTAAAATAATCGATTACTTTGATTTCACTATTATTCAAAATGTATCTATCTGTTAAAAGCAAAAGTAAGAACCGAAGTCCACCATGCCAGCAAAACTACTACTTTTAAGCAGCTCCCAGAATTGACTGACGTTAGAATGAAAGTTTGTCTTGTTTTAAGTTCACTTGTATGCACAGATAGGCTAATTGGGAGTGGACCTACATTTTAAAGTGGGAAATGAACCACTGTGCCTCCACCAGGAATCGAACCCGGTTAGAATGCAAGTGGTTTCTCATACTCAGATGGCAATTGTAGTTGATCGAGGGAAATTGTAGGCTGCAATTGTTTCATCTCTTATCGGCTGATGTCTACATACAAGCAATTTGGTATATTGAGTGTGTTTTTCGTTCATCTACGCAGTATGGCAGCAGCCACGAAAATGCAAACTCAAGACAGGCACACAAATTTGGAAGTAGTAAATACTGTATAGATGAATGAACAGTGCAAAATTTAAATTAACACGCAAGTATTGCTTTCGAAAATCTTAGCATGCTGTGGTGCAAATTGTGGTTTTGCATTAAAGGGAAGACACGCGAATACCACTACTCACTCGTGCATGCAGTGATCGAAGTGGTAGTTTGTAGCTAGGGTGAAACGAGACTTGGAAATCGGTCGGGAAGTTGTTTGTTATTGTTTCACATAATTTGTAGGTAGTCACACGTAGTCTGAGAAACAGAAAAGTCACACATACAAGAACCTTGCTTGCAGGCCACGGATAATAATCCTAGGGAATTGGCGGTATCAGCTCCTATTTTCGAAAATTTGACACGTTAGGTATTACACCAGATGTGTCATTTCGGTATGATACATTTTTATTATATTCCTGTGGAGATTCGAACAGTGTTCTCGGCTTGCGAGCCAGCTTAAATCGGCGTTAGGGTCCAATGTTTCGAGCGCATACATTGCTCCCATCATAAGGTAGAGAGCATCCTGCTTAGAGCAATGTATGCACTCCATTAGTTTGAGAAAATCTAAAATAAGAGGAATTCCTATACCTGTTCTCGTGTTGATATTTCCTGGCAAATAAGAGGCTGTCGCGGTCTATTGCTGCGCTATACATTGAAGAAACAATGCTATCTAACGACCGCCATGTTGGGCAGATTTCAGTTGTATATTGGCATTTATATTATTCGTATATTTTCAAGTTAAGAACTTGGATTAAATTATTTATAGTTAATTGTTTTTATAATTCATGTATATATTACGTTTCTTTATATTTTATAATATTATTCACGTATTTTTTTTTTACTTTTATTTTTTTGTTCAACAATGTACAAGATTGAAGTAATTTGTCTTCCTTATTAACTAAATCTTTATTTAATCATTTTTTATGTACAAGGACAAATATGCTTTATTTGATAAAATGAGTTCAGTTATTTCTATATAGTTTAATATTGTATTATTATAGCAAAGTATTTCTCCCTCGTTTTCAATAAAATATCGTATTCCTATTGGCTGTTTATGTTAGGAGTAGGGGAACCACGCTTCGTGTTCTTGGCGATGTAAAAACTTCCACGTTAGCATTTTTAATTGTTGCCAACCTTAACTTTGGCTTACTATCGCTAATTAACATTGATGTGTTATATAAATTATCAGTTTTTCTTGTGTTATTTTATGTTATGAGTTTGTATTGTAAGTTAGAACAATCTGTTATGCTGCACCTCGCGCTTGAGGTAGCAGTTGAGGTCTTGCTATTAACTGTGAAGGCGGTGCGCGGACTCTCGTGTTAAATAAATTGCTTATGACTGCCTACGAGCGTGCATGACCCAATAAATTATAACTTTTAACTTGTGCGAATTAGTATTTACGCGCGCGATTCGTGATTAAAGATTTTGGACATTTTAATTATAAAGTATTTGGAATTTTATTTACTGTTACGTTTTGCAATTCGGTGGTTTCCTTTCTGGAGGAAGGGTGGATCGTCTTAATCCCGATCCCTGGGTGAGAACTGGTGCTCCCAACTGACCAGCCGGAGCAAGGAGCGGTGTGTTGCCAATTCGGATCTCCATACATACCCTGGAGTTACGAGTGGTGGCACGTTGCAGATTTATACTCAGAAGTCGATACCAAAGGTTCATGGATGTCTGCAGGATTTTTTTCCAGGGAGGGGCAAGCAAGGTAGTTTTTTTCCTGGGGGGGGGCAAACAAGGTGCATGTTCCCCCATAACAGTGTTGTCTTCTCAAAAACCATTGCTTTAATTTGAAGTTATCATGTTCATGCAATAATTAACATATATTATTATAGCTAAAATGCAATTGCGCGATATATATAATTTTTGGTTGACTTTCCTCTTACAGGTGGGTCGTGCCCTTGCCTCTCTTTCGGACATTCATGCAAAGGTTCTATTTTTATTTCGCGTCTACCACATTCGGTTAATCGCGATGATAAAGGATGTGATAGGTGATGGAAGTGGTATAAAGACAAATGACCCATCCATATTTTCTAATCCGACATTAGACTTCGCAGTGTATTACGCTAACTAATTTGCCACGGGATCGGCTTCTTCGTGTTTGTCTGCTCATCAAATGATTGATTAGTTATTCAAACTATATAGGTAGCAAAGCTATATAAAATAACGAAACAGAAAAAAAAATCCACTTGACGTCTTGTAGTACTATCATCAACCTACAATTTCATGCTCTCAAATCCACACAGAAAACTTCTTGTGGCATTAGTTTTACGGAATGGGCTTCGGGAATAAAGATCGCCCATTTCCTGGTTCAGCTCGAAACAATTCAGGTGCCTTATCGAAGCTGCTCTTGAGCACGCAGGGTTTCTAACCTACTTCGCCGTAATTCAGTTGTTGTATCTTGTTTAATATGATATGTTGTAGAGCCAACCGCAGATTAAATAGGAGGAAAAAGACTTTTTCCGACGGAAAATAAGTTGGCAATGCTGCGAACACCGAGGCATTCTTGATAAGACGCCTGAGGAGGGTCGAGAAAACTTTCCTGAAAAAGCGCAACCCCAGTATCGAAGGTCATGCTGCAAG
The DNA here is from genome assembly GCF_977018435.1 of Lepisma saccharinum. Lineage (NCBI taxonomy): Eukaryota > Metazoa > Arthropoda > Insecta > Zygentoma > Lepismatidae > Lepisma > Lepisma saccharinum. The sequence goes on from NC_139253.1 coordinate 34,830,750, forward strand.
TGGATTGGCAACTTTCGGGAGCATGCTCTCTGTCTACACAATTCTACCCAAATACCTGTTTGAAAATGAATCTTCTGCTCGCATTTTATTTTTCAAATGTATTTCTGACATTGTAGTCATTTTGCAATTATTTTTATTTGTTCTTATTTTGCTTTGCTTTTATGTCACTTTTATAATTGATCGAAACTATGAAGATGGATGATAAATAGATGAATTGATGAAGAGACACCTAAAAAAGATATTTACAGACCAGAACTCGAACCCGGAACCTAAAGCGGATAGGTTGGGGGGGGGGGAGACCGTCAATAACTCCCGGTCACGAACTGGCTTATAATTTTTGTAATTTCTCAGGAGTATTTTTTGTTCTGTTCATGCATAATGCCTGCTTTCGGAAACTTAATTTATAAGTGACACACTTCGTTCGGTGAGGACAAGCCACGAATTGTTTGAGAGGAGGGACAAATCTCGTTCATATACTAGATACAATCATGGACTATACTTGAAGTGGCCTCCCCGATGGCGCAGTGGTTGCGTCGTCGCCTAGTAATCAAGGGGTCCCGGGTTCGATACCCGGTGGAGGCACAAGTGGTTTGGATTCCACTTCAAACTGAAGGCCCAGTCCCGATTAGCCTTACTGTGCATAAAGTGGACTCAAAACACCACATCAGTCAATCATATACTTGAAATGTGACGTGCTAAACACTACTTTCGGAGATCAGATGGACATGGCAATTTTGATATACAAGTTGAACTTTTTCTACTTAGATTATTTATGTCCAAATTTTATCCTAATAGATAATCTCGCAACAACGCAAAATGTTTAAATTGACTCGAATTCACAATGGCTCATATACAGTGTGTTTATAAATGAACGGTGCGGCTTCAAAAGTTAATAATAAATCTATTTATTACCTTACATGGGCAAAACTTACACCGTAATCAGCAGCAACTGTCCAAGTTTATATAACTTTTTTTAAATTGGTATAAAGAAGAAATAGTGCACGAAAGACGTGAAAACTAAATCCATCTTAGTAGTATCGGAACGCGATAACGTCTGTCGATATTTAATATTCGCAATTTAATTTGCACGTACTTATAACTAATTTGCACGGGTTTTAATTAATTCGCATGTACTTAGAATTCATTTGCATGTACTTAGAATACTTTACATTTATGTATTTGCATGTTTATAACTTTTTATGAATATATAATTATTTATTTTATGAAAAATATGTATATAAAAGGTAATTAGAGGTAGTTAACGCTATGCATATGGTTTTATATTCATTACTGCAAAGTATGTAATGTATCAATCGATAATAAATAATGTTTATAGTATTGAAAATAAGATTTTATGGTTTATGAACAGCTATGAAAGGTGGTAATGGGTGTAGGTACAGGTCAAATTACGAAAGAAGACGGTCCCGGTACTCGAACCCACGATATGTAATATTATTAATTAGTACTATGCAATTATTTCATTATGTTATAAAAGACGGTGGTTTCACATGCCAGACAGAATACTGTCTCCGAATCTCGACTCGGCTCTGATGCCAGACAGAGAGAATGAATTAATATTCAGCGCAGGTAGACGAGAAAGGAATTTGGGGAGTGTGCGTTCAAGGTCAAATGACGTCAGAACGTCAGAACAAAGGAAGAACCTGATTGACCAATCAGAGAACGCGTCGGTAGGTTTTCAGAACCGGTTTTTCCAAGGTTAACCAGTACGCAAGAACAGGAGAAAGGTATGCAATACTGTAGAGCAGGGGAGGGATTGAACCAGACAACAAAGGATGTCTGGAAATGAAATGCGCAGCAAGGGTCAAATCTCTGAAGCTATGCGTCGCTTGTAGAACTGGTTTCCGCCGCCAATTAATATTCCGCTCAGGGTTGCCCCAAGGCACAGGACGCTTTAGCGAAGGTTTTAGGGTAGAAAGCTTGCATGTTAGAACAGGTTTCTGTCTAACTAAGCCAAGGTTACCGAGAACACAAGAAAAAAGGATTTTGGATACCGAATTAGATTGGAGCGAGAACTTTATTTTGAACAAGGAGAACGAAGCGTAAGGGTTTATTATCTGTACTAGGAAGAAGGGAGAGCTATCAGGGACTGGGCCTACAGTTTTCACTATTTGCTTTTATAACGGGGTAACGAACCTAGGACCTTTTGATTATTGATTTAGGTAGTAAATTTATGTTACTGTGTGCTATTTAACTTAATTTTGAGTTTATTTTTTACCAAACTTTGACTTTATGTCAAACATTTTCACAGCTTATCCTTATTTTTACAAAAATAACACTATTTGTACTATTCAGGCAACATTTTTTATTAAGTTTTGGACTCGCAAAGACATTTTCTCAACTTTTAATTTATTATTTTACAAAAAAATCTACATAAAATTGTAAAATAATAAAATTAAGTTGAGACAAACTGTCTTTGCGAGTCCAAACATTATTCAAAAATGTTGCCTGAATAGTACAAATTAGTGTTATTTTTGTAAAAAATAACGGATAATGCACTTCGTGAAAATGTTTGAATAAAGTCAAAGTCTTTGTAAAAAATAAACTTCAAATTAAAGTTAAATAGACACACAGTAACTTATTATTTTACAATTTTATGTTAATTTTTACCAAAATAACACTATTTATACTATTCAGGCAACATTTTTTCATTAAATTTTGGATTCACAAAGACATTTTTTCAACTTTTAACTTATTATTTTACAATTTTATGTTAATTTTTTTACCAAAATAACACTATTTGTACTATTCAGGCAACATTTTTTTCATTAAATTTTGGATTCACAGACATTTTTTCAACTTTTTAATTTATTATTTTACAATTTTATGTTAATTTTTACCAAAATAACACTATTTATACTATTCAGGCAACATTTTTTTCATTAAATTTTGGATTCACAAAGACATTTTTTCAACTTTTTAATTTATTATTTTACAATTTTATGTTAATTTTTACCAAAATAACACTATTTATACTATTCAGGCAACATTTTTTCATTAAATTTTGGATTCACAAAGACATTTTTTCAACTTTTAACTTATTATTTTACAACTTTATGTTAATTTTTTACCAAAATAACACTATTTGTACTATTCAGGCAACATTTTTTATTAAATTTTGGACTCTCAAAGATATTTTCTCAACTTTTAATTTATTATTTTACAATTTTATGTTAATTTTTTACCAAAATAACACAATTTCAGCTGTTCAGGCAACATTTTTTATTAAATTTTGGACTCACAAAGACATTTTTTCAACTTTTAACTTATTATTTTACAATTTTATGTTAATTTTTACCAAAGTAACACTATTTATACTATTCAGGCAACACTTTTTTCATTAAATTTTGGATTCACAAAGACATTTTTTCAACTTTTAACTTATTATTTTACAATTTTATGTTAATTTTTACCAAAATAACACTATTTATACTATTCAGGCAACATTTTTTCATTAAATTTTGGATTCACAAAGACATTTTTTCAACTTTTAACTTATTATTTTACAATTTTATGTTAATTTTTTTACCAAAATAACACTATTTGTACTATTCAGGCAACATTTTTTTCATTAAATTTTGGATTCACAGACATTTTTTCAACTTTTTAATTTATTATTTTACAATTTTATGTTAATTTTTACCAAAATAACACTATTTATACTATTCAGGCAACATTTTTTTCATTAAATTTTGGATTCACAAAGACATTTTTTCAACTTTTTAATTTATTATTTTACAATTTTATGTTAATTTTTACCAAAATAACACTATTTATACTATTCAGGCAACATTTTTTCATTAAATTTTGGATTCACAAAGACATTTTTTCAACTTTTAACTTATTATTTTACAACTTTATGTTAATTTTTTACCAAAATAACACTATTTGTACTATTCAGGCAACATTTTTTATTAAATTTTGGACTCTCAAAGATATTTTCTCAACTTTTAATTTATTATTTTACAATTTTATGTTAATTTTTTACCAAAATAACACAATTTCAGCTGTTCAGGCAACATTTTTTATTAAATTTTGGACTCACAAAGACATTTTTTCAACTTTTAACTTATTATTTTACAATTTTATGTTAATTTTTACCAAAGTAACACTATTTATACTATTCAGGCAACACTTTTTTCATTAAATTTTGGATTCACAAAGACATTTTTTCAACTTTTAACTTATTATTTTACAATTTTATGTTAATTTTTACCAAAATAACACTATTTATACTATTCAGGCAACATTTTTTCATTAAATTTTGGATTCACAAAGACATTTTTTCAACTTTTAACTTATTATTTTACAATTTTATGTTAATTTTTTTACCAAAATAACACTATTTGTACTATTCAGGCAACATTTTTTTCATTAAATTTTGGATTCACAGACATTTTTTCAACTTTTTAATTTATTATTTTACAATTTTATGTTAATTTTTACCAAAATAACACTATTTATACTATTCAGGCAACATTTTTTTCATTAAATTTTGGATTCACAAAGACATTTTTTCAACTTTTTAATTTATTATTTTACAATTTTATGTTAATTTTTACCAAAATAACACTATTTATACTATTCAGGCAACATTTTTTCATTAAATTTTGGATTCACAAAGACATTTTTTCAACTTTTAACTTATTATTTTACAACTTTATGTTAATTTTTTACCAAAATAACACTATTTGTACTATTCAGGCAACATTTTTTATTAAATTTTGGACTCTCAAAGATATTTTTACAACTTTTTAATTTATTATTTTACAATTTTATACCTATTTTTACCAAAATAACACTATTTATACTATTCAGGAAAGACTTTTTAATTATATTTTCGACACACAAAGTGTGTTTTTTCAACTTCTATCTGTTTATTTCACAAGTTTAGGCTTATTTTTACCAAAATAACACTATTTATACTATTCAGGAAAGACTTTTAGTTACATTTTCGACACACAAAGTGTGTGTTCTCAACTGCTATCTGTTTATTTCACAAGTTTAGGCTTATTATTACCAAAATAATGCAATTCAATCTGTTCAGGAAAGACTTTTAGTTACATTTTCAACACACAAAGTGTGTGTTCTCAACTTCTGTTTATTAGGCTTATTATTACTCAAATAACACAATTCAATCTGTTCAGGAAAGACTTGTAGTTACATTTTCGACACACTAAGTGTGTGTTCTCAACTTCTATTTGTTTATTTCACAAGTTTAGGCTTATTATTACTCAAATAACACAATTTCATCTATTCAGGATATTTTGTATTTACAAAGAGATTTTTTCAACTTTTAATTTATTATTTACAAGTTTATGCCTATTTTTTTACTCAAATAACACAATTCTATCTGTTTAGGAAAGACTTTTAGTTATATTTTCGACACACAAAGTGTGAGTTTTCAATTTTTATCTGTTTATTTCACAAGTTTAGCCTAATATTTACTCAAATAACACGATTTGAACGTGTTTTTTTATTACATTTTGGACACACACACACACACACACACACACACACACACACACAGATATATTTTCCAAGTTTACAGGATTATTCTCTAAGTTTACTCAATAACACATTTTAAATGTGTTTTGAATTAAACTTTGTACACACGAAGTGTGTTTCGTCAATTCAAGAAAGTTTTCAATTATATTTTGGATGCAAAAGTATGTTTTGTCAAGTTCTACCCTTTTATTTTACAAGTTTAGGCTTATTATTACTCAAATAACCAATTTCATCTATTCAGACAACATTTTGTTTGTTATATTTTACTCACAAAGACATTTTATCAATTTTTAATTTATTATTTCACAAGTTTATGTAATTTTTTATTCTAATAACACAATTTTAACTATTCAGGCAACATTTTTGTTGCGATTTGGACTTACAAAGAGATTTTTTTAAATCTTTGTATTAAATTTTCTATTTATTGCGTTTTGTATTTCACATTCGATATTACAAAGTTCTAAGGTGTGTATAATATTTCAAACTATTTTCAGGGTGTATTTGTTAATGCATTTGGATAATAACTATTAGGTTTTTGGATGAACTAATGTTAAGAATATTTCAACCAATCAGAAAATGTGTCGTTTTTATTTCCACCAATCAGAAAACGCGTCGGTTTTATTTCATCCAATTAGAAAACGCGTTGATTTTATTTCAACCAATCAGAGAAGGCGTCAGTTTTGCTTATGAGGTATAAAAACTGCGTAAAAGCAAGCAGAAGCTATTTTGAGAAGTGTTTGTGAAGCATTGTGTCAGAGAAGACATCAAGTTGTGATTATTGGGCGTGAGTTTCAGACCAAGAACTCAAGAGAAGCTATAATTAAGGTAAATGATTTTTATTATGTAGCGTTTTTAAATAATATGTAAATGCTAATATTGAAACGAAGAAAACGTCAATACAAACCAAAAAGAATATGCGTAATGTGAACAAGTACTACAACTATTTTTCTTTTTTTCAGGTGCTTCTAATTTTGTATGTGTGACTGAAAGGGACCATTAGTGAAAGATGGCGTTTTCAACCTCCACAAACAAGGCTAACCACACTACGGTGAGTACCTCGCAAGAGATTTTACCACTGGAATGTTTATTTCTCCACTAGTTTTTGAAATAATATATAAATCCAGAAAACAAAGAAACGAAAAAAGCAAATACAGAAATGAATATGCGTAATGTGAACAAGTACTACAACTATGTTTCTATTTTTCAGGTGCTTTTATTTGTGTACCTGTGAGTGGAAGGATCTGTTACTGAAAATGGCGTCAACGAAGTAACCGACAAGGGCATGAGTAACATGATTTCAGATGTTATCCATAAGGATTGTGTGTTGGAGACTTTGAAGAGGTATACACCTAGCAAGTATATTATATGCAGGGGTTGCTATCTAAATGTAGGCAACCATTTTTATGAATGCGAGTGCGTATGCTGTAAAGATGAATTTCTGATTTCCGAATGTTTTCCTATTTGCCAAGGGGAAAGCTGTTTGAATAAATGCCAGCATTGTGTTGAGTGGATGTGCGAGAGAATCCAGTATTATTTACAGGATTTGGATAACACAAAACATATTTTTGATTTTTATATTACTAACAATGAGGATGTTGCGAATGCTTTGACGGCACACGAGGTACAGACAGAATACAAAGCTTTTTATAGTGTGTTATGTGAAATTTCAAACAATATCGAACTAGTGAAAACTCTTATAGATCCTATACGCTCAGCAGAGCTTACTTATGGTAGCACAGGATTTTTGTGAGAGTTGAATAAAGAGAGACTGACTAATAACAGCGAAAATGGTGCAATACATTATTGATGTACAAGGATTTATTTATAACAGAAAATTTATATTGCGTGAGGTTTGTGTGAGTTCTACAAATTTGGACACTGTGTATTATGCGCTTGTGAGTGTTCCCGATTATTTCAAAGAGAACAAAGAATCGCGCTGGGTTAAAGACAATCTCCATGCATTAATGTATGATATTCCTTGTGGATGTGAAATATACTATGTCCGGAGGGCAGTTAGGAACTTGAACTGTCAAGGTGGTACATTTTTCTGCAAAGGAAAATCCCAAATTATCAAAGATTTGTTTAATATTGATAACATTGTTGATTTACAAACTGTAAACTGTCCATCCCTTAAGAATTTGTATATGTTTCAAGGAGGATTGTGCAAGTATCATTCTGATACTTCTCCCCCAGCTGAACAAGGTTGCGCATTCAGAAATGTTCAAAGACTTGTATGTTGGTACAATAATAAAAATATTAATGTGTAATGTATTTTAGTGCAAATAATAAAGATTTGTGAAAAAGAAATGTTTTCTATGTTGTTATTTAGTTTTAAAGCCTGCATTCAAGGTATTTTCAAGTATTACTGGTTTTTTGAGTGATTGACTTAATACCAGGAGTTATACGAGCTGTATTTTAACTACAATCACTATATGTCTATGAGGACTAAAATCCACTGATTGAACCTTAAAGCTTAGGCTTACTATGTATATTGATTACTCGCAGGACAACACGAATTTTACAGAGGATTGTAGGAGGCATAGGCCCACACGCCAGATCCTTATTAGCCTGCAAGATCAACTTATATGTTGAATTGTGACTGTTTAGAAATAATAGTTATAAAGTTTAAATCATTTTCATTAGATTACATATATATTTTGGATTCAAATAAAACACTCAAGTTAAGTTTTTTAAGTTTATTTTTATTTAATATACAAATAGAGAATATATCAAATTTATATATATGAAAAATACTCTACCAAAGAGCAAAAGTCACATAGGGATTACGATTTAGCCGATGCTGAAATTCTTCCATGAGGGATTTGTAGTAAGAGAGAAATTTTCGCCATTGGTTAAAGTTGAGGGTGACTCCACAAGAGATGTTGGTGATTTCCACTTTTATGTTTTCTCCACTGCCCTCGAAGGTGAAGTAAAGTTCTTCTATAATGTTTATAGATCTGAACCTGTCTTCTCGTGTGGGGAATCTGTTTTTGTAAGTGTCGAAGATCGCATCTGATTTGTACACGCATGATGGGTACTCTTCTCTATTTAGGACAATGTAATTTTTTTCATGTTTCAAAATCAATTCGGTGTTTGTGAAAGTACCTCGAATAATGATATCCATGTTGGCATCGATGATGAATCTGGTTTCTGGTTTTATGTTGTTCATTTGGTGGGTACCTCGGATAGACTGCATTTTGGTTTGCTATCAATAAAAAGTTTTAAAAATATGCAACTAGTGCTACAAAAGGAACGGAAATTATCGACAATTTCTGGATTATAACTAAAATTCAGTTTGCCTTTTACATATCCAATATTTACAGACCAACACTAACTAGACTTCGATTTATATAAATGTAGCAGGAACTATACTTCTGAGAATCCAACTATATTAGTATTATATGTTAAACATATAAAAAAACAGATTATTCTATTTAAGTATATTTATATTGACTGGATTATTTAACAGATCAAACAGAAAGAAGGCAAAATCCACTAAACGTAGGTGATTGTAAGAAAATAACTAGGTCAAGGAGTGACCAACAGTGAGCTGAGGTTATATATAGAGGGTCGCTCCTTATAATTTTTACCTTCGCTGGATCGGTGAAGGAACGCACTTGTGGGCGGTAGAACCTGAATGGGCTTCACCAAGACATCGGAGACTCGAAGCAGATGTCTTGGTGGATGAACCCAAGTAGGGTCATAGGCGCTAGGGTCAATTTGGTCATTTTTTGTATGAGGAACCAATTTAGCCAACTTCCAAATTAACTTACATTGCTTATAACTAATTAAATTTGAAGAAAAATTATAATCTTTTAGACTGTAAACATATTTCATATTTAGGCTGTACAAGATCCGATGCCAAAATTAAAAAAATGGTAACCACCCAGACAGGGACACGAACCCTGCACAGATAGGTTCAAACCCTAATGCTATACCAACTAAGCTATCTGGGCACAAGGTATTCTTTTCTTGAAAAGTTAGTTATGTTAAGAAATATCATTTGAGAACATTTTTGATCTGGGTCGACAGAGAAGGAGACAGCATTTCCAAAATTTTACAGACTGGATGTATTTTACCATTATAGAGGCCTTTACTATATGTAATTCGAAACGCTAGAGTTCAGTTAGCTTTCAAAATTGAGGTTACATAATACAATATGTTGAAGATTTTGTGTTTGGCACATATAACAAGTTACACTATATCCATTTCAGGACAAATGATGCTAAAACTCTCAAATTTACTGTCAACTCATCTACTACTAGCAAAGTTTTAGTATCATTTGTCCTGAAATGGATATAGTGTAACTTGTTATATGTGCCAAACACAAAATCTTCAACATATTGTATTATGTAACCTCAATTTTGAAAGCTAACTGAACTCTAGCGTTTCGAATTACATATAGTAAAGGCCTCTATAATGGTAAAATACATCCAGTCTGTAAAATTTTGGAAATGCTGTCTCCTTCTCTGTCGACCCAGATCAAAAATGTTCTCAAATGATATTTCTTAACATAACTAACTTTTCAAGAAAAGAATACCTTGTGCCCAGATAGCTTAGTTGGTATAGCATTAGGGTTTGAACCTATCTGTGCAGGGTTCGTGTCCCTGTCTGGGTGGTTACCATTTTTTTAATTTTGGCATCGGATCTTGTACAGCCTAAATATGAAATATGTTTACAGTCTAAAAGATTATAATTTTTCTTCAAATTTAATTAGTTATAAGCAATGTAAGTTAATTTGGAAGTTGGCTAAATTGGTTCCTCATACAAAAAATGACCAAATTGACCCTAGCGCCTATGACCCTACTTGGGTTCATCCACCAAGACATCTGCTTCGAGTCTCCGATGTCTTGGTGAAGCCCATTCAGGTTCTACCGCCCACAAGTGCGTTCCTTCACCGATCCAGCGAAGGTAAAAATTATAAGGAGCGACCCTCTATATATAACCTCAGCTCACTGTTGGTCACTCCTTGACCTAGTTATTTTCTTACAATCACCTACGTTTAGTGGATTTTGCCTTCTTTCTGTTTGATCTGTTAAATAATCCAGTCAATATAAATATACTTAAATAGAATAATCTGTTTTTTTATATGTTTAACATATAATACTAATATAGTTGGATTCTCAGAAGTATAGTTCCTGCTACATTTATATAAATCGAAGTCTAGTTAGTGTTGGTCTGTAAATATTGGATATGTAAAAGGCAAACTGAATTTTAGTTATAATCCAGAAATTGTCGATAATTTCCGTTCCTTTTGTAGCACTAGTTGCATATTTTTAAAACTTTTTATTGATAGCAAACCAAAATGCAGTCTATCCGAGGTACCCACCAAATGAACAACATAAAACCAGAAACCAGATTCATCATCGATGCCAACATGGATATCATTATTCGAGGTACTTTCACAAACACCGAATTGATTTTGAAACATGAAAAAAATTACATTGTCCTAAATAGAGAAGAGTACCCATCATGCGTGTACAAATCAGATGCGATCTTCGACACTTACAAAAACAGATTCCCCACACGAGAAGACAGGTTCAGATCTATAAACATTATAGAAGAACTTTACTTCACCTTCGAGGGCAGTGGAGAAAACATAAAAGTGGAAATCACCAACATCTCTGGTGGAGTCACCCTCAACTTTAACCAATGGCGAAAATTTCTCTCTTACTACAAATCCCTCATGGAAGAATTTCAGCATCGGCTAAATCGTAATCCCTATGTGACTTTTGCTCTTTGGTAGAGTATTTTTCATATATATAAATTTGATATATTCTCTATTTGTATATTAAATAAAAATAAACTTAAAAAACTTAACTTGAGTGTTTTATTTGAATCCAAAATATATATGTAATCTAATGAAAATGATTTAAACTTTATAACTATTATTTCTAAACAGTCACAATTCAACATATAAGTTGATCTTGCAGGCTAATAAGGATCTGGCGTGTGGGCCTATGCCTCCTACAATCCTCTGTAAAATTCGTGTTGTCCTGCGAGTAATCAATATACATAGTAAGCCTAAGCTTTAAGGTTCAATCAGTGGATTTTAGTCCTCATAGACATATAGTGATTGTAGTTAAAATACAGCTCGTATAACTCCTGGTATTAAGTCAATCACTCAAAAAACCAGTAATACTTGAAAATACCTTGAATGCAGGCTTTAAAACTAAATAACAACATAGAAAACATTTCTTTTTCACAAATCTTTATTATTTGCACTAAAATACATTACACATTAATATTTTTATTATTGTACCAACATACAAGTCTTTGAACATTTCTGAATGCGCAACCTTGTTCAGCTGGGGGAGAAGTATCAGAATGATACTTGCACAATCCTCCTTGAAACATATACAAATTCTTAAGGGATGGACAGTTTACAGTTTGTAAATCAACAATGTTATCAATATTAAACAAATCTTTGATAATTTGGGATTTTCCTTTGCAGAAAAATGTACCACCTTGACAGTTCAAGTTCCTAACTGCCCTCCGGACATAGTATATTTCACATCCACAAGGAATATCATACATTAATGCATGGAGATTGTCTTTAACCCAGCGCGATTCTTTGTTCTCTTTGAAATAATCGGGAACACTCACAAGCGCATAATACACAGTGTCCAAATTTGTAGAACTCACACAAACCTCACGCAATATAAATTTTCTGTTATAAATAAATCCTTGTACATCAATAATGTATTGCACCATTTTCGCTGTTATTAGTCAGTCTCTCTTTATTCAACTCTCACAAAAATCCTGTGCTACCATAAGTAAGCTCTGCTGAGCGTATAGGATCTATAAGAGTTTTCACTAGTTCGATATTGTTTGAAATTTCACATAACACACTATAAAAAGCTTTGTATTCTGTCTGTACCTCGTGTGCCGTCAAAGCATTCGCAACATCCTCATTGTTAGTAATATAAAAATCAAAAATATGTTTTGTGTTATCCAAATCCTGTAAATAATACTGGATTCTCTCGCACATCCACTCAACACAATGCTGGCATTTATTCAAACAGCTTTCCCCTTGGCAAATAGGAAAACATTCGGAAATCAGAAATTCATCTTTACAGCATACGCACTCGCATTCATAAAAATGGTTGCCTACATTTAGATAGCAACCCCTGCATATAATATACTTGCTAGGTGTATACCTCTTCAAAGTCTCCAACACACAATCCTTATGGATAACATCTGAAATCATGTTACTCATGCCCTTGTCGGTTACTTCGTTGACGCCATTTTCAGTAACAGATCCTTCCACTCACAGGTACACAAATAAAAGCACCTGAAAAATAGAAACATAGTTGTAGTACTTGTTCACATTACGCATATTCATTTCTGTATTTGCTTTTTTCGTTTCTTTGTTTTCTGGATTTATATATTATTTCAAAAACTAGTGGAGAAATAAACATTCCAGTGGTAAAATCTCTTGCGAGGTACTCACCGTAGTGTGGTTAGCCTTGTTTGTGGAGGTTGAAAACGCCATCTTTCACTAATGGTCCCTTTCAGTCACACATACAAAATTAGAAGCACCTGAAAAAAAGAAAAATAGTTGTAGTACTTGTTCACATTACGCATATTCTTTTTGGTTTGTATTGACGTTTTCTTCGTTTCAATATTAGCATTTACATATTATTTAAAAACGCTACATAATAAAAATCATTTACCTTAATTATAGCTTCTCTTGAGTTCTTGGTCTGAAACTCACGCCCAATAATCACAACTTGATGTCTTCTCTGACACAATGCTTCACAAACACTTCTCAAAATAGCTTCTGCTTGCTTTTACGCAGTTTTTATACCTCATAAGCAAAACTGACGCCTTCTCTGATTGGTTGAAATAAAATCAACGCGTTTTCTAATTGGATGAAATAAAACCGACGCGTTTTCTGATTGGTGGAAATAAAAACGACACATTTTCTGATTGGTTGAAATATTCTTAACATTAGTTCATCCAAAAACCTAATAGTTATTATCCAAATGCATTAACAAATACACCCTGAAAATAGTTTGAAATATTATACACACCTTAGAACTTTGTAATATCGAATGTGAAATACAAAACGCAATAAATAGAAAATTTAATACAAAGATTTAAAAAAATCTCTTTGTAAGTCCAAATCGCAACAAAAATGTTGCCTGAATAGTTAAAATTGTGTTATTAGAATAAAAAATTACATAAACTTGTGAAATAATAAATTAAAAATTGATAAAATGTCTTTGTGAGTAAAATATAACAAACAAAATGTTGTCTGAATAGATGAAATTGGTTATTTGAGTAATAATAAGCCTAAACTTGTAAAATAAAAGGGTAGAACTTGACAAAACATACTTTTGCATCCAAAATATAATTGAAAACTTTCTTGAATTGACGAAACACACTTCGTGTGTACAAAGTTTAATTCAAAACACATTTAAAATGTGTTATTGAGTAAACTTAGAGAATAATCCTGTAAACTTGGAAAATATATCTGTGTGTGTGTGTGTGTGTGTGTGTGTGTGTGTGTGTGTGTCCAAAATGTAATAAAAAAACACGTTCAAATCGTGTTATTTGAGTAAATATTAGGCTAAACTTGTGAAATAAACAGATAAAAATTGAAAACTCACACTTTGTGTGTCGAAAATATAACTAAAAGTCTTTCCTAAACAGATAGAATTGTGTTATTTGAGTAAAAAAATAGGCATAAACTTGTAAATAATAAATTAAAAGTTGAAAAAATCTCTTTGTAAATACAAAATATCCTGAATAGATGAAATTGTGTTATTTGAGTAATAATAAGCCTAAACTTGTGAAATAAACAAATAGAAGTTGAGAACACACACTTAGTGTGTCGAAAATGTAACTACAAGTCTTTCCTGAACAGATTGAATTGTGTTATTTGAGTAATAATAAGCCTAATAAACAGAAGTTGAGAACACACACTTTGTGTGTTGAAAATGTAACTAAAAGTCTTTCCTGAACAGATTGAATTGCATTATTTTGGTAATAATAAGCCTAGACTTGTGAAATAAACAGATAGCAGTTGAGAACACACACTTTGTGTGTCGAAAATGTAACTAAAAGTCTTTCCTGAATAGTATAAATAGTGTTATTTTGGTAAAAATAAGCCTAAACTTGTGAAATAAACAGATAGAAGTTGAAAAAACACACTTTGTGTGTCGAAAATATAATTAAAAAGTCTTTCCTGAATAGTATAAATAGTGTTATTTTGGTAAAAATAGGTATAAAATTGTAAAATAATAAATTAAAAAGTTGTAAAAATATCTTTGAGAGTCCAAAATTTAATAAAAAATGTTGCCTGAATAGTACAAATAGTGTTATTTTGGTAAAAAATTAACATAAAGTTGTAAAATAATAAGTTAAAAGTTGAAAAAATGTCTTTGTGAATCCAAAATTTAATGAAAAAATGTTGCCTGAATAGTATAAATAGTGTTATTTTGGTAAAAATTAACATAAAATTGTAAAATAATAAATTAAAAAGTTGAAAAAATGTCTTTGTGAATCCAAAATTTAATGAAAAAAATGTTGCCTGAATAGTATAAATAGTGTTATTTTGGTAAAAATTAACATAAAATTGTAAAATAATAAATTAAAAAGTTGAAAAAATGTCTGTGAATCCAAAATTTAATGAAAAAAATGTTGCCTGAATAGTACAAATAGTGTTATTTTGGTAAAAAAATTAACATAAAATTGTAAAATAATAAGTTAAAAGTTGAAAAAATGTCTTTGTGAATCCAAAATTTAATGAAAAAATGTTGCCTGAATAGTATAAATAGTGTTATTTTGGTAAAAATTAACATAAAATTGTAAAATAATAAGTTAAAAGTTGAAAAAATGTCTTTGTGAATCCAAAATTTAATGAAAAAAGTGTTGCCTGAATAGTATAAATAGTGTTACTTTGGTAAAAATTAACATAAAATTGTAAAATAATAAGTTAAAAGTTGAAAAAATGTCTTTGTGAGTCCAAAATTTAATAAAAAATGTTGCCTGAACAGCTGAAATTGTGTTATTTTGGTAAAAAATTAACATAAAATTGTAAAATAATAAATTAAAAGTTGAGAAAATGTCTTTGCGAGTCCAAAACTTAATAAAAAATGTTGCCTGAATAGTACAAATAGTGTTATTTTTGTAAAAATAAGGATAAGCTGTGAAAATGTTTGACATAAAGTCAAAGTTTGGTAAAAAATAAACTCAAAATTAAGTTAAATAGCACACAGTAACATAAATTTACTACCTAAATCAATAATCAAAAGGTCCTAGGTTCGTTACCCCGTTATAAAAGCAAATAGTGAAAACTGTAGGCCCAGTCCCTGATAGCTCTCCCTTCTTCCTAGTACAGATAATAAACCCTTACGCTTCGTTCTCCTTGTTCAAAATAAAGTTCTCGCTCCAATCTAATTCGGTATCCAAAATCCTTTTTTCTTGTGTTCTCGGTAACCTTGGCTTAGTTAGACAGAAACCTGTTCTAACATGCAAGCTTTCTACCCTAAAACCTTCGCTAAAGCGTCCTGTGCCTTGGGGCAACCCTGAGCGGAATATTAATTGGCGGCGGAAACCAGTTCTACAAGCGACGCATAGCTTCAGAGATTTGACCCTTGCTGCGCATTTCATTTCCAGACATCCTTTGTTGTCTGGTTCAATCCCTCCCCTGCTCTACAGTATTGCATACCTTTCTCCTGTTCTTGCGTACTGGTTAACCTTGGAAAAACCGGTTCTGAAAACCTACCGACGCGTTCTCTGATTGGTCAATCAGGTTCTTCCTTTGTTCTGACGTTCTGACGTCATTTGACCTTGAACGCACACTCCCCAAATTCCTTTCTCGTCTACCTGCGCTGAATATTAATTCATTCTCTCTGTCTGGCATCAGAGCCGAGTCGAGATTCGGAGACAGTATTCTGTCTGGCATGTGAAACCACCGTCTTTTATAACATAATGAAATAATTGCATAGTACTAATTAATAATATTACATATCGTGGGTTCGAGTACCGGGACCGTCTTCTTTCGTAATTTGACCTGTACCTACACCCATTACCACCTTTCATAGCTGTTCATAAACCATAAAATCTTATTTTCAATACTATAAACATTATTTATTATCGATTGATACATTACATACTTTGCAGTAATGAATATAAAACCATATGCATAGCGTTAACTACCTCTAATTACCTTTTATATACATATTTTTCATAAAATAAATAATTATATATTCATAAAAAGTTATAAACATGCAAATACATAAATGTAAAGTATTCTAAGTACATGCAAATGAATTCTAAGTACATGCGAATTAATTAAAACCCGTGCAAATTAGTTATAAGTACGTGCAAATTAAATTGCGAATATTAAATATCGACAGACGTTATCGCGTTCCGATACTACTCATCTTGAGTATCCTTTTGTCTTGCTACTCTTAGATTCTGCAACCTTTCTTTCTATAGTCCAATGTTTGCCTTCCTTACCTCCTAGAATTGATTTCTGTACAAGTTTGAGGGCTAATCTCCCCTGCCTCCTGTGGTTGTGCCACTGCACCTTCTTCCGCCGTTGTTCCTTTGTGAACTTTCATCGGCTTCAAAATACTTCATTTTCTTCAAGAGCATAATATCGTTTAATAACCGGCGATATGATTCCTCTACCCTAAATTTCTGGAATAAAGTATAATAATATAGGGGCATGGAAATCTGGAAGGGGGGCGAGGATGCCCACCTCTCCCCTTTAGAAAACGAATGTCAGCTAAAAGTATATATTTCACACGTATAATTTGATTTGTCATAGTAATTTACATTAATTACGTATTATAATGTGGATGCAGGAATGCGATAATTTCGATTTCAAGTGGTGTTTCTTGAGGGGGCAACACTATTATCGGGTTAATATGAAATTGCATATGGCATATTTCCCTGCGTCTAAAGTATCGAAAGATGTCCATGACGAGGGGGCATTTGCCCCCCCCCCCCCTTTGCACCCCGTGCGCACGCTTATTGCTACTCATTTCTACACTGGTTGGAAGCTTTATTCAATTTCGAGCCAAAAATGTAATTTAATATCAAATCAGGGTTGTTAAACGTCCACGAACCCTTAAATTCTAATGGGTTCTATTGGGTTCCGCAACAAGACCGGAACCTTTTTTATCGCACAGTTTAAATTCGGTCCAAGTTGCGTATTCTTTCATTTCAATATGGAACTTAGACAGTCTTTAAATTGATCCGGAAAGAAGGTCCCTGTGCCGTATTTCAATTGATCAGGTAAAATGTCCCTGGAACGAATTGAAATACAGTCCAGATCCATTTATGCTTGCTAATATTCCCTGCTGAACCGGAATTGAATTGATTTAAAATTCCTGACCCTTTAACAACCCTGGTTGAAATTCATTTTTTTACAAACAACCATATTTTTCACGGCTATTTCACATTAATCCCATACGATATACTGAGTTATTTTTCGCAATGTTCCAATGAAAGGTAAGAGATGTTGGCTATTGCTTTTTCCCTTGATGTTAAATAGATTATATTCGTCACGCGCCTATAACGTTACTAGCTAACATTTGTGAATTGTTCTTTCCTTGTAACGTTAACATCTACCATACTGAATTTATTTACGTTCTTTATGCAGATGGTATGTACCCAACTGCATTTTGTTCCGTTCCGCTACAGTGGTTTACATTTTGCTACATTCCTATGTAACGTTAGTTAACCATATTGCCTTTCACTTCATTCCGTTACGGAGGATTGCATTCATTACGTTCCTATGTACCGTTATTTACTACCATGTTGCATTTCGTTACGTTTTTGTAACGCTAGTATATACCATATTGCATATCGTTACTACGTTCCTTGTAACGGTAGTATATACCATATTGCATATTACATTATGTTCCAATGTGCTCATTTCGTTACGTTCCTTTATAACGTTAATATTTACCATAATACATTTTGTTACGTTCCTTGTAACGTCAATCTATAAGATATTGAATTTCGTTACGTTACATAGGTACCAGCAGTTGAACCATACTCTTCCTCCTACAAAATGGAACGTACCGTGTAACGCAAATTGGGTACGTTACGACTCCCTGGTTTACATATCAATAAAACTTACATCCATCATTATTTCTTCCAGGGTCCATATCGCATAAACGAAACAACTTTCACTTCGATCACAAAATGTTCACTTCGCACAACCACGTCAATTCGTGTGTGTTTATTGAATGAATCCGTGAAGGTGCTTGTGGGGGAGTGGTAAGGTACTTCCTCCGAGGAGGTGGGCGCGTATTGTGGACGGGGGAGGGAAGAAATCTGTGAATCTGTAAGTTTCGATAAGATTGCACGTGTCACACTCCGCCGGGGGTCATGATTGGTGAATCGAGAAGGAATTCAGGCAGTCTGTGAATTGGGCATGAATCCGTATGAGAACCAGAGGAATGGTGTTTTCAGCATTGTTTAAATAATCTCCTCTGAAGAACTCGGTTTGAACTCAGATCGAACAATCAGTACCTTTGGAGTTTCAACGCTGAGTTCAGCGCTGAAGCTTTAGTTGACATCATCGCCAATTCCACCACTTAACGTTCGAATTTTCATCACAAATTGTTTCAAAATGGAAGCTACAGTTGCTCTTTTCTCTGCAGTTTCGGCTGTTGCTTCGGTTTTTATAGAAACGCCGTTGTTGAATGAATTTGAAAGAACAACTAAAGATAGTACGAAGGAAGAGGAAGATTTATTTCTACTTACAAGTGCAATGGCAGAACACACATTTATTCTGTAGATTTCCGGCCCGTAATTCACTTCCATCGTTCTCATCGACGCCATTGTAGCTCATCGTTTGCAGACTACAATTACCCACAATTCCTAAAATCCACCGCTTGCACCAGCCCCTGTTTGTGGTGGATGAGGTGGAATCTGATGGATTCAGCGCTGAATCCATCGGTGAATAACCGAATAAAAGTGCTTAAGCGCTGAAGTCAGCGCTGAAAATCCGAATGTGCGGCATGTATCTCCAATTTAAGAGCCAGACATATTCATAAGAATTCAATATTTCTTCTCCTGTAAATTTGATAAATTGAAGTTCTGTACCTCTCGTTCTCACACGACGATACTTGTTTCACAAATCCCTGGTTTTCTACACACTGTCTCGGGAGTCCGTGCAGCAAGGTCGCGCACAATGATAGAGGGGTCTGGTGCGGGGCACACTCAGTTTGCAACAAACACCAAAACTAAATATTAAGAGTACCTGGCGCTCCTAACTTAACCACATGTGCATTATTAGACCTAAGTGACTTTGTAGGTTAGGAATTGTTAGGTTGGTAGGGGCAGGTTTAGAGTTCTTAGCATTTAGTTTTGGCGTTTGTTGCAAGCTGGGTGTGTCCCACAGTAGTTCCTATGGTATAGAAGAGGGGTGAGCGGAGCAAAGCAGTGCGCGCTATTGCAAACGGCTGGTAGCTGCAGCCGCGTATTCTCATCCATGGACCCACTTCCCCTCTCTCACGTTAATTGGTCGAGCCTTAGACTCAGTTTCGTTCGACCATTGATTCCAGGGACAGAGCATAGTAAAATATTTCTTTCAGCTCGTACAAATCGTGAAACATTTCGCTTTCGAAAAGACGGCGAAAATACATGGAATTTGCACGAGTCGGAACATTTTGAGCAAAATGTTTGTATGACAAGACGTTACATAGAGAAAATTGCCATTTTTACGAGGCTTAAACCTCATCCAGGATAATCCTCTAGTTCCGAGTCTGATCCTGTGTTATATCCTTATTTTGTATACTGAGCGCTTCTGCACAATCTCTACTTTCGTCGTACGTATAGCGATTTTAATTCAATATCAATATGTTTATTCATCATTAAGCATTAGAATAATGCAATAGATGTCGTCATCGGTACAAATATAAAACATAATACAAGAATAGTATAAACATGAAAATGTAAGACATAATGCAAGAATAGCATAAACAAGCCTACATAAATAATAAATATATATAGGGTGAGTATTAAGAGTTCTATGGAATTTAAATCATCTTTTGAGTGCAGAATAAATTAATTTATTGAGTAGAAAACCTTTTCTCTTAGCCAGTCTTGCAGCACCCTTCTAAAATTTTCAAGAGGTGCATAAATAAATAAATAATAAATAAATAAATTAAATCTTAAAGAGAAAGATTTGGATTTTAGAACTATGAGTCTAGAACTTAGAATCTAGGACTCTAGCTGATTTATGAAACGCTTTACCAATGGCGAAATCCAATATTTGAAACATACATGGGTTATGCTATCAAAGTGGAAACTCAGTACTTGGTTCGGAGTAACTTTATGTCAACTTCAGGCTCTGCATATCGCATAGTACAAGACCTTGAACTCAACACAGGGAAGTTCGTATGTAAACTTTAAGGCAAACATGATTCTCCTGGTTGCTGTAAAGGCCGTGAAGAAATGCATTTTTTTGTCGAACTTCGTTAATTTTTGCCGGTAGGCAACTCTGGACAGATAAAGGTCGACTCTAACCGCTAACCGTAACCTAATTCAAAACATCTTGATTACAAACCGCCTGCATTAGGTATAGCATTAACAGGAGACTCAATATCATGTTGTAGTAAGATATTTTTGATCAGCAGTCTTATATCGATGTAAAATCCCAAATCGAAAAATACTGGGTCGACCAATTTCACCTATTTCATTCGACAAAATGTTGCCGTTTAGTCCGTCCGTTTGTCTCTTCGTGTACAGTAACCGCCAATAAAAATGGGACTACGGGCTTCTCTTCCATGTGTTTTGCGTGTTGCCTAACTCTACGGCTATGAGCCGACGTCAATAGCAAATTTACAATAGGAAGTTCTGTTGCAAGGAGAATTAGACAACATACACAATGCATTGCATGGAAGTCAGTATTTCAAGATCTAGGTGTCTCATATTTATTACCGGTGAATGTACATGATCGAATTATTCGATATTTGTTTATTGTTCGGAAGTTATTGCGGATGCAGCAAAGATTTCATGGACTTCTGGACCCTAGACTAATGAGTTATTTGAAAGGCTTGGGTGTATAGCATGGTAAGTGACATTTTGTTGATATCTGAGTTCATTAAGAAAAAAGGTTATAAGAAGCTATACTGTAGATAAATTGTTTTAGTGTTGTGTTTACCAATTTCAGAAGGCTTCACTGAGTCTAATGAAAATTGTATGACATGGCAATTTCACTCGAAAATTGAAGGATGGCACATTTTACTTTGTAACTCAAAAATGACCAAAATGTCACTTACCATATTTTACATACACCCGAGACCTTCACTTAATATCCCAATCGATCTACCTTTTAGTGTGAGTAAAATCTGACAGTGACAATCGTCATTACGCTCTTTATGCTTGTGAATTTAGGAATTTTCAATTGTTGGAATATTCCAAAATTAATTGCACGCATTTGGAGTACATTATTACCTTTCATTACCATGGTGAAAAATTTTCATTTCAAGTAATAATGCCTACCAACAATGTTTTTTTTTTCTTCTTAAATTCCTATATTACCTATGCATCATCCAACAAGGATTCATGGTTTTTAAAATCTATTCTTTTAATGTTCTTTTAAAGATCCTATATTTATGCATCATCCAACAAACATACTCTTTTTTTAGCAATATACTCTTAGATTCGATTGGTTTAGAGAACTGGCATTTCCTCACCATTTCTTAATAATTCCTCCTGAGTATTTGGCTTCATTTCACTCAAACAATACAGTAAGATCATGAACATTTTTAGAACCAAGTAGTATAGTTGTAAAGTTATTTCTTTACTTCCTGATATAAATTATTTCATGTCCCCCCTCCTATTCCTGTAAATCTTTACTCTTGAGGTACGAAACCACATTCCGTGTTCTCACTACCCACATGAAATTCAGTGATTACATGGATGAAATTTAAACGATACCAGTTATTAACTACGTAGCTGAAAACTCTCGTGGCAAGGCCACAAGTTCCGCGAAATGGATGGGTTGCGATTGCAACCCTCAATTTGCGCACGATCAGACCCCAGCTGACCGCGCTACGTTATCTTGCGGTCGCACCAAACCATGTCGCCATCACTAGTGGTAGGGAACACTGTTCCACACCGTGAGACTCGAACGCTTCGTTGAACTTCACAAAAACATTCGAATAAATAACCAGTGTAATGAGGAATGAAATACTTTATTATTCTTCGTTATTCGCCGCTTTTAAAGCTCTATTCTTTTCGTTAAGAGCAAAAAGTAAGCATAGAGTGAAAAACGGACGCCTCGCTTAAATTTCTAATTAGGTAACTTCAGTATTTCTCCAACGTCACGGTAAAGCAAAGATGATTATTGTTCTGAAGCTGTTATAAGTACAAGTATGTTATGCTTGTTTTTTGGGTCTTAATTTATCATCAGATAGGCCAATAAGTCTGGACTTCCCATTGTAAAGTGATTCCCTTGAAGTTCTGCTTATTATTTTGACATGTCAGATGTACATATACAACGTATATATTTTTATTTTGGTTTTTTAACGACGCTTTGATACCTCAGGTGGTGAGGTGTATAAACATCCGTTCCAAATCCGGGGCACGAACACAACGTGTTACAGTAAACACTACACCAGGAAGATTGGTCTGTTTGATTTTGCAACCGCCCTTTAATTTAGGGCGGTTTAATTTGATACGGAATATTGATATTTGGTTACACTCGTGGTCAGAGTAAAGTAACTTTTTATGAAAGGTTTTTGTCAATTTTTTGTGTGCATCAGCAAGCCTATCAAACCGGAAGAAGGAAATCTAATGTACACTTTCTGTTTTGTCATTTCGAAAAGCATTCCACCGTCTTTGCCGAAAGTGTCCCTTCTGCAGTTCTTTCACGTTAGGCAAGCTTCTTCTTCTTATTAGCTAAAGTAGTTAAAATTACCTGGTAATTTATCGGTAATTGTTGTCAAATTCTCGGTGGAGGCAACATCGCACAGTGATTCACATCCCATTTCAAACTCGAGGACCAGTCTCCATTAGCAGTTTTGAGATAAAAGTGCACTTAAAACAAAAAGTAGCCGATATAGGGTGATTTTTGTTATGTGTACTTAATGTACTAGCATAGAAATTCTTATCGAGTAGGAAGAAGTGAGCGAGAGCTTCGTACATTACAATAAAGACTGTAAATGTGATGACTTCTGACATTTTTCTTATTTCTGTAATGAGAAAATATAAATCTTATGAAAGATTTAGTTGGTGTCACTTGCAGGTTGAAGTAATATAATCTCTAACCTATTCAATGCTGCTACATTCACGTTAACGCTAACTTGTGCAGTATCACTTTTAACAGAAACGGTGTATGAATGACGTCACAAAGGACCATCATGCAATGCTACCACCTGTGGGCGAAAGTTCTGTAGCGTAAGATACGTTTCGAAGTTCACTGAGTGTTTGTTCGTCCCTTCGCAGATGACGTGTTTCATACAAACTAGTGGTAAATAAATATAATGTACTCTAAAATTTAAGATTTAAATATGCCAACTAATCATATCAAAGGAAAGAATCATGTGGTTTGGGTGAAAGATAGCGACAAACTTGTGTTTTCAGTTTTTCTTTAGAAGTAGGTCATAATGGTTTCTGTCACCATTCGTGTTCATATATTATTCAACAAGTATTAGTTACAAATTGAAGTTAAATAACGTCAATTTGTTTTTGTATCTTATGTGTGCATTTCGAAAATAGTGAGCATAATTTTTATTAAGTATGTGTGTAACAGCTATACATGCTAGTAAGTGAACTGAAGTAATGTTATTGCATCAAATTATTTACGTTGGTGGATATTGTGGGGAATTTTACATCAAACTCGATTGAATACATAGTATTAATTACAAATAAAATGTCACCAAATTCATTAGTATTTTGTAAATTTAGACAATAATATGTAGTGGCTCAAAAAATATATGTCATACAACATGGAATCAAGATTCTTGGTACGATGTAGTGTTCGCGACGAACGGTGCTCCCTTATCAAAATGGATGTCATCTTCGTGGATAATTAAAACCGATAATAATTCAATTTTGAGAATTTGTTGTTATATGAGTGTTAGTCGGGTAATTAGTTTTTATAGTTTTCGGTTTAAGTTATTTCATGATCGAAATTTGGCCTAGACACACGGATGTGTGTGGATTTGTGAAAAAGTATTTCTACACTCTGTAAAAAAAAATTAGCATCACTGTATTCTTGTTACGGATGTTGAAAATTTTGAGTTTCGCATGCATGCATCTTTCCTGCACAACTTGAAATCAATTGATTGAAGCATTGGTCTGGTATCACTGCGTAGTGTGGTGTTATTCTTTTGTTGATTTAGTGTTTGGAGTGTCCGCTAGAGGGTGTTGCAATCAGTTACTGCTGCAAGGCTTTGTAATCAATTGTCAGGAATCTGTAAAACGATTGGTAGTACTGCAACTTTTGATGTGTTTTATGTTGAAAACTACATGTTCACTATTGACAGTTTGGATACATTATCATGTTTGTGAAGTGTTCTGGTGGTGTGTAGTGTATTTGAGCATGTTTTCTCGAAAAAATGGGCAGAAAGTGTGACATTTCACCACGTAAGCAAGGAATGGTTCTTGCTTTGCATATGGATGGTCATTCTCAAGAGAGAAATTGGTCGACAACTTCAAATGCATCAATCCACAGTTAGCCGATGCCTGCAAAAGCAACAAGAACATGGAAAATCATCACCGAGAAGTCACTGTGGCAGAAAGAAAAAGACATCACCTCGACTGCATCGTGTGATAAAGGGCATGTCACTGAAGAACAGAAGAATGAGTTCACGCCAAATTGCACATAAACTTTGAAATGAGGTAGGAATCAATCTTACTCATGCTACTGTAGTATCCCAACTAAAGAAACAGGGTGTTTCTAGACACGTCCCACGTAAAAAACCCAGACTAACTGACGCACATGCAAAAGCTAGACGTCAGTTTGTCACACGCTATGGCGCATGGAATCATACAGATTGGGAACATGTGATATTTTCTGATGAAAAACAATTTAAATTGCTGGGGAATGACAGCTCATTTAAACTGTGGATGCGGAAGGGAGAAGAACTTGCAAAATCTTGTATTTTAGAAACTCAAAAGTTTTGTGGCAGTGTTATGATTTGGGCATGTTTCTCTGCAAAAGGGATTGGCAGGATGCATATTTGCACAGGGGCCGTTAAGGCTGATCAATATCTGGAAATCCTGAATCGGAAAGTTCTACAAACTGAAGGAGATCATTTTTCTGGACAGAATTTGGACTACTATACGATAATGCAACCTCTCACCGTGCTCAGGTGGTGAATAACTGGTTTCATGATACGAATATTGAAAGACTTTGGTGGCCACCCAACTCTCCAGACATGAATCCTATAGAAAACCTGTGGGCTATGATGTGCAAAAAACTTGGTAATCAGACGTACATGTCAAAAGAGGAACTTATGGCAGCAACTGTACATGTTTGGAATGAAATCGAGGTCGAATATTGTCAAAATCTCATTCATAGCATGCCCCGAAGGTTGGAAGCACTTAGGAAGGCCAGGGGTGGCCACACTAAGTACTAGTCAATGTATTTACTTACTATCATTACAAATTGACATATCATGATGCATTTAAAACCTTTGTTCCATCTTTTTACTTATAAAAATTGTCTTTGTGAGAAAACGTTCCACAAACTATATTTGCAATAATTTTGTTATTAGTTCTGTCAGGTGGATTATGTACGTAACTATGACTTAAAAATATAAAAATATATTGTACAGATATAGTGTTTTATATAATTGTTAGGAAAACAAATCGACAAGTCGAATTAAATCAATAAAACTACTGATAATTCACGAGCGAAATGCTGATGACCAAAAATAATGAAGTGATGCTAATTTTTTTTTACAGAGTGTAGTTTCTCACAAATATTGATTTTTCGTGCTTCGAACTAGGAAACGAAGATGGCGCAGTTGTCGTTTGCGGCCACGAAGGTACTGGATTACAGCTACACGTCGTAATATTGTTTTCATTGTTCCTTGTGTTTACAGTAAAGATTTTCCATTGAGAAAGTTACAGAAAATATTTTGTTTTTATTATGTTTTGAAAGGAAAATAAGCTAGTAGGTTTTCATGTGGTTATTCATTTTACAGTTAGCTGGGCATGTTATTTCGTAGTTACGTTACCTTTTGTTGAAAGTATATGAAGAAATTTGAAAGAACATAACCAAATGTCAAATACAGCCATCTTTTACCGATTTTTTACGGTCTGCTGTGTACTAATTAAAACCCCAATCATTCGTAGATTGGGTCCTACATTGTACGGTCTGGAAGTCGTAATTTTCGCCTTGTATAATACCATTAAGCCTTGTTTCCATGATATGAAAAAGTCAATATGCTGACCAAGGCAGAAATTTAATTTATTATAAAACATAAACTAAACGTAACGTTTCAAAATTCTAGCAAGGTCTTCTTCAGACTCTGCGAAATGTACTTGGTGCAGAGTCTGAAGACCTTGCTAGAAGGTTGAAACCTTACGTTTAGTTTATGTTTTATAATAAAATAAATGTCTGCGTTGGTCAGCATATTGAGTTTTTCGACTTGAAATTTAAAATAGGTCATTGCTTGACGGTGCTTGGAAGAGAAGGGTGCTTGTCGAAAATGGCTGTGTCTAGTTTACAGAATGTAGGTCACATAACGTGTTTCGTCGATTGGGAAAACGGTGTGGTAAACTGACTGACTGTACAGTGTGCAAGGGCATGTAGTGCTGCCTCCTAGAGGAAGAAGAAACAAGCTACTGTTGCTAGACATGAGTCTGTGCAAAGAGGACCTGGAATGGTGAACGTAGTTTTGTTATAATGTAAAGTATTACGTTGTTTGTGAGTTTGTGTAATAAATGCAGTTAATCTTGTTAACATATGTGTTTCCATCGCACAACATTATGGCGCAGTCGGTATAAAAGAACTTTACTCTTCATGGATTGCAGCATTTGCAAGAACCTTACATTTCCGTAAGTTTATTCTATTCGAACTGACTGTCCTCATTAGTACAACAAACTGTTGGAACAATCATAAACGTGTCGGTTTGACGCAATTTGTCATAACACGGTAAGGATTACCGTCTACATTGTTTAAGTCTTACAAAAATAGTGTGATGTAAATATATATATCAAGATTCCTTCTAATGTGGAAACAAGTAATAATCATGAAACGTACAAAGGCTTTGTCACGTTCATAGATACATTGTGATCCGATGCAGATCAAGTATAATTATAAGTGAAAACTCACTTTTCATAGTTGTTAGGTTAAACGTTTGGATTTACAGTCATAAATATGTACACAAACTTGACATTTAACGCTTTCGACGAAGATTCAGAGGACATTGAAGATTATCTCTTACGTTTCGAACAGTTGTGTATCATTCAAAAGTTCAGTGATGATCAGAGAGTTCCTATACTCATCGCCTTTATAGGTGCAAAGACATTTAAAGTCTTGAAAAATGTAGTCGCACCAGACCTTGTACAGAATCTGTCGTATTCTCGTCTAAAGGATAGTCTTTTGTCACACTACAAACCTGTAACTAATAAGTTTGTTGAACGATATAAGTTTCGACGTTGTGTACAAGAGGAAGGTGAAACCGTTTCTGATTATGTCATAAGGCTGAAGCAACAAGCCACAAAATGTAACTACGGCAATTATCTGGACGAAGCTTTAGTTGAACAGATAGTATTGGGCATACGATCTGAAGTTACTAGAAGAAAGTTGCTTTCAGTACAGTCACTAACCTTTCAGCAATGTCAGGAACTGACATTACAAAATGAAATGTTAGAGAAAGAAACCCGATTGTTAATACAATCAGAAAGTGTAAAGCAAGAGTCAGCAGTTTCACGCACCTCAACCCAATTTCCAAGAAGAACAGTGCAAGGGGACAAACATACAAAACAACATATAGTTCGTCTAATCCAACGATTCACGGAATGAAATATACTGATTACAGCTGTCCTAACTGTACGTACAAACATGATTCTAAATACAACTGTCCAGCCAAGGATTCTGTTTGTTCATTCTGTAGGAAACGTGGTCACTGGCAAAAGCGGTGTAGGAAGAGAGAGAAGCTTAAACAGAAGCCCAATAGTAGTAATAACGTAGGGCAAACTACTAAACACACAAATTTACACATGTCAACATCTCAAAGTTCACTTGATGAGCAAACAACATGGTTACCTAGTGTCGTCTCATACAGTTGTGACTCACACATCCTCGGGTCACCTACGTCCAATTACCCTTTATCGAAGAATCCAATGTTAAAGGATTTACTTATTAACGGCAAGTTTATTCAATGTGAGCTCGATACAGGATCTGCCGTGACTCTATTCCAAGCAGATTCATTCAGGAATTGGTTCCCAACGACACACATTATCCATTCCTGTATAAAATTATATGGCGTAGGGAAACATGCTCTTTCAGTGCAAGGACAAGCTGAACTGGGACTTACACACTCTGGATCGACTTACTCACTTCCTGTTATTTTGTGCAAGGAACATCTAAATTATCCACTCATAGGTCGTACTTGGTTAGATATCGTTACTCCGGATTGGAGAACGCTACTGTTATGCTCAGAGCCGGCAAGTTCTATGGTAGTGATACCTACAGAGATTGAGAAACTTCAACACTCGCAGTCGAATTCTGGTCAAGCCCTTACTTCTAGCACTGGTATAGACGTAACGAAGTCGATGTCGAACACCATACACGTGCCGTTAAGTGAAGATGCTGCACCTACATCGAATAGCGGATTGGTTTTTAACAAGGAAAGATTAGTTGAAGAGGAAACTTGTCAATCCTCAAGTCCGAAAGTCAAGAAAGTTCCAGATAATAGATGGCCGGAAGCTAGATTTGTAGGTCAAAGACTCCACGTAAACAATTTCTTCTTGGATGGGAGGAAGTTCCTGTTGCTTGTAGATGCTTACAGTCACTGGATAGATGTCTGGCCAGTATTGTCGTTAGATACACCAGATACCATACGCTGGATTCTTCAGTCATGCTCGACTCTCGGAATTCCACAGACAATAGTTTCCGACAATGGTTCAACTTTCAGCAGCATTACGTTCCGTTCTTTTTGCCAGCAGTTCGGGATCGAACACATCACAATACCGCCGTACCACAGTCCTAGCAACGAGCTTGCAGAGAGATACGTACGCATGGTGAAGACTGGCATGTTTAAGGTGTTGCATGAACATCCACATCTGACTTCTTTACAGTTCGATGCGAAGCTAGCAGAGTACCTGCTGTTTTTGAGGAATTCCCGGTTGGGAGAGGAACGTAGTCTTCCTGCAGCCTCAGTTCTCACCTTCAGTCCAAGAACATGGTGGAACTGTATACGTGGTGATCATAATAGAGATGCCGAGAGGACAGAAGCTCCTCCTTTCTTGAAACCTAGGATCAACCACAACAAACCATACAGGACATTTTCACCTACTGAAACCGTATGGATTCAATCACCGAAGCACTTGTCACCTAACTTCAAGGAGGCAGATATTGTAGAAAGGTTGGGTGGAACTCACCTATACAAAGTGCGCTTTGCCGATGGAACTCAAAGAGTGGTACATTCACGTTGGATTCGTCACAGGACACACAGACAACAAAACCATCCAGAAACCTGGGATGATGATAGTCCACCCGGACCAGAAGGCGCGGCGGAGAATCGAAATTCAGATTCCAAAATTACCCCACCTCAACCAGACGTTGATGTCCATCAACCCCAAGACGCTGACGCTGCTCCACGACCAATATCCACTCCTCATGTGCCTAGAAGATCGACCAGGATTAAGGTACCCCCTGACAGATACGGGTACCCTTGTTAATTTTTTTTCTTTTGTAACTCTGGGAGGAATGTAGTGCTGCCTCCTAGAGGAAGAAGAAACAAGCTACTGTTGCTAGACATGAGTCTGTGCAAACAGGACCTGGAATGGTGAACGTAGTTTTGTTATAATGTAAAGTATTACGTTGTTTGTGAGTTTGTTTAATAAATGCAGTTAATCTTGTTAACATATGTGTTTCCATCGCACAACAGGGCAAACCTACGTTTTCAAAACAGAACTGACAATCAGTTTTAACCTAAAAGACTAGTTTACATAAATGTAATCGTAACAATGAAATGAAGCACATGCAACAGTGTGCTCGTGAAGAACTAGTAATTCGAGTTGCGTTCGTTAAAACAGGAAGGTGGCAACTGAACGAGAGAATGGAAATAAATAGAAGATTACAGTAGCGAATAACATAGCGAACCTTATCAGTATACATAAATAAACGAACTTCAGTCACTCCAGCTTGTCATGCATGATAAATTTTATTATCTTTAGCAGAAAAACTTTCAAATGACACGCATTCGACTTTAATGATATTGAAATTAAGTCCCTAACACGACTTTTTTTTTCATTAATCCAAGTTTCCTATTTAATAATGATATTAATTTAATGATACATTGTAACATCCGTGAGACGCGTTTTATCAATTTGCACGAATATTAATAGTCTATAAGATTTAATTATCACATAGAAACCCATAGTTTTTGGCATAGGCGTAGCGAGGGGTGGAAGAAGTGGGCGACCGCCCAAGACCTCGCAACTGAAAGGGCTTTGCATTCTATGGGCCTTAATTTTTTAAATTTTATTTTTAATAATAAAATGGAATAATTAGATGTGAGAAAAATAAATAGGAAAGGCTAAATTTTGTGGGCGATAAAAGTGCACAACATTTTGTTCTCATCAGGTTATAAATTCTGTAGTTAAATGTATGAATTCGTCAACTATTTAGTATCTTAAATAAACCTGGCGGTAGCAGTCTGATTTTAGAAACCAAGCAGCCATAAATGAGTTATGAATAAAATAATTAATCGTTGTAGGATCTGTGATTGTTGTTCATGTTATCCTTTTAAATATACATTGCTGGATTACCAAATACGTAGAGTAGGCGCCAGCCTATGAGTCCTACGCCTTTTAGGGGTCCCTCGACAATGGAACACAATGTTAATGATTTGATCTTGAAAGAAAACTACAATCAAGTTGTTTTTTAAATTGCTTCCAAAAGATAGGAAAAGAATGAATCAATTCAAAGAAACGAAAACTTTACATTACATAGAGCCACCTCCGTGGCGGAGTGGGTAGCACATCGCGCAACGACACCAGGGGTCCCGAGATCGAATCCTGGCCTGTGCATGGATGTTTCTGAGTGTCCATTCATCAATTACATCACATCATCACTCATCCACATTTTCGCAAATTAGCCAAAAGTGGCACAAAAAGCAAAGTAAAATAAATCAAATCAATCAATCAATCAATCTGCGTGAATAGAGAAAATACTGTTTTAGCCTTAATACTAAATATGTAATCAATAATAATAATTATTATTATTGAATGTTGCTGATCCGTTTCTTTTGTTTTCTGAACTGTCTTCTTCCTTTTATTCTCCATAGATCAAACATTTCTTTCTTCCACGGTTTACTGCATCTTGAAAGAAATCTATTAGTAAAATTTAGCATGAAATGGATTGATATGAATTTATTCTTCTCGTTGTTGTCCTTCTTCACTCGTAGTCCTAAAGTTGTATCGATTTACATTGAGATATCAAATTTGAATATAGGGTGGGGCCTCACATTTTAATCTCGCTCAGGACCTCGCAATATGTTCCTATGCCAATGATTAAAAGATAATGTGTTAAAGTTTTAATTTCAGTAGTTGGTTTGAACTACAGCGCCTTGAATAACGTAGTGTGAAAAACGGCCCGGTTCTGGGCTCTCTGGCTTGTTTCACTCGAATATGATACCGCTAGAGGCGCAGGTGTTGGTCTCGGTGCTTGGTATTCGTCTGCTTATAATGGAAGTAAGTGGAGTTTTCACTGCAACGTCTGATTCTTTTACATGAAGCATTTCTATGAATGTGATAATTGCTATGATATTTGGTACAGTGGTCGCGAAGATATTAACGAACATTCTAAACAGTCGACCACGTCCTGTTATCGTCATACTTTCGTTAATAATACGGGAGATAAAAAAACGCGTGGAATGCTCTTGGTAACTAAATTTTTGTGTATGAATTAGGTTCATAATTATTATCATCATCATTATTTCTTTTAAAGATATACACACTGAAGCATTTGTATGTTTGGTCTATATTCTTCCGCTTTAAACTAATCGCGGCGATGATGATAATGATGATTGCATAAGACGACAAGGGGAAACCCACAAAACTTCCTTAGTGCCATCGACATGAGTGTAAGAAAACTTTCAGACCAATGGGATAAGCGACACGGGATGTTCACACTGATGTGACTAGTGACACAGACACTTCCAATGTGACTAGTGACACAAACACTTCCAGACTGTAAAATAGCATTCATTGCGCATGAGGGTCCAAGCAGCAAACGACACGTTCATATGCCGTATTCGCGTGCTACTTGTTACTTCGGGCTGAAAGCTCCTTAAAGGAAGAGTGCTCAGACCGAAGCGACGCGCGACAGGGGGGGGGGGTCCCAACTAAGTGACAAGTGACGGTGCCTTCAGTCTATTATCAAGCGTTTGCTGCTACTTATGCGAACAGCAGATCTAGGCGACACAATAAACTGCATGTTACAACAACAGATCCAGGCGACACGATAAGCCACACGTGTCGCTTTGTCGCTTGTGTGTCGCTCAAACTGGGCCATTTCCTCAATAGCTTGCAACGTGTTGCCGTGGTTTGTTGTTCGGGGATGCGCGATGCAATGAGTGTCTTGCTTTAATGTTGACTTGTAGGTAAAATATTAGAAGGTGTACTTGAAAATGAAACATTACGGAGACAGGATGTTCTCGTCGGTTTGGAATAGGGATGGCCAAACGGATCCGGATCCGTTCGGATCTGGATCCGGATCCGAAAATACCGGATCTGGATCCGGATCCCAAAATTCCTGATCTGGATCCGGATCCGATAGTTCCGGATCTGGATCCGGATCCGATAGTTCCGGATCCGGGTCCGAAAGTTTCGGATCTCAATCCCATTATAATATTACCACACCTTAAAAGGTATTATGATCTTCGATTACAAAGAAATTTATGATTAGTTAGTCCTACAATAATTTTTTTCAAGTGTTGTTCCTAAAATACTTTGCTACGCATCGGCTAACACACACGTGCACAAAAATAATCTTACTTGTTTAACATAAAATGTCAGAGGTGATTTTGTAAATGCCATTGAAAAGAATATGTATTCATTCGAATGTATTGGAAATGGAAACAAACATGAATGTGAGACATTCCATTCCAGGATGAAACCTTTAACAAATTTAAGTGGGCATTTGACCCCTGTGTCCCCCTCCGATTTCCATGAAACTTGGCAGGTGTGTCTATAAACGGACCCAAATGAAGAAATACGTGTTTTTTTTTTGTTTCGGCTAAAAAACTGTTTTAGGGGGCAACCCCCTCAAATGTCAAGATGAGGACAAATTGAAGTGGGGATCTGACCCCTGTGTCCCCCTCCGATTTCCATGAAACTTCGCAGGTGTATAGAGGGTCCCAAAGGAAGAAATACGTGTTTTTTTGTTTCGGCTAAAAAACTGTTTTAGGGTGCAAAACCCGCCTCAAATGTCAAGACGAGGACAAATTGACGTGGGGATCATCTGA
Organism: Lepisma saccharinum; assembly: GCF_977018435.1. Lineage (NCBI taxonomy): Eukaryota > Metazoa > Arthropoda > Insecta > Zygentoma > Lepismatidae > Lepisma > Lepisma saccharinum. The sequence continues at coordinate 34,864,907 of NC_139253.1, forward strand.
CCTCTTTGTCCCCCCTCCGATTTCCATGAAATTTGGCAGGTGTATAGAGAGGCTCTATGCCCCCTGTTTCTTCCTATGCCATATTTACGTAGTTTCGCGGTCAGATCCCCACTTCAATTTCTCCTCATCTTGACATTTGAGGGGGGGTTGCCCCCTAAAACAGTTTTTTAGCTGAAACACAAAAACACGTATTCTTCCTTTGGGCCCCTCTATACACCTGCCAAGTTTCATGGAAATCGGAGGCGGAGACTTAGACCTCCCTTGTAAGTGTATTAATTAATTACAAATCGCGCACGCGCACACACACACACTATATATATATATATATATATATATATATATATATATATATATAATATTAGCAGGTAACAATATGTTATAAACACATTCTTACTTTCCAAACAAGCGCATGTGGGATGGCAAAAGGGATCCGGATCCAAAAGTACCAGATCCGGATCCGAACGTTTTGGATCCGGATCCGAAAGTTTTGAATCCGGATCCGAAAGTACCGGATCCGGATCTGAAAATTCCGGATCCGAAAAAATTTAGGATCCGGATCCTGATCCGGAACCAACCGGATCCGGATTTCGGATCCGCCACGATCCGGATCTGGCCATCCCTAGTTTGGAATGCAGACCTTACAAATTCCATTACTTGTCTCATGCGTGGAAAGGTACCAGCCTGACAGACGGATATGAATCGACAGGTATTGGAATTTGTATAGCGAAGCAACCGAACCGATCTGAGAAGATCGGAAGGAAATTTCGAGAACAGTTTTGGATTTGGTTTTGGTGTGTGAACATCGAGGAAGACAGCGCAGGTATGTACCTGGATGACGGAGGCGTCAATCCGAACAAAGAATGGTCTGAGCCTTGTTACTAAACCTCTCGCTAGTACCTTTTCTTGCTTACACCCCGGTAATAAAATAATGAAATAAGGGAAGGAGGAAACATGGTTGGAGGCACCGGCCTTTTTTGTAACATTTAGTTGTAGGTGCGAGTTCCTTATAGGAAATATGTGCTTCAGAACGCGGATTAGGAATGCTAAGGAAAAATGAACACGAATTCGACTTATCTTTAACGAGGATTCAACTGCTGGCGTAACAAACGGATCCGATTTCACCGTCTCGTCCCGTCACCAGGGCAAGATCGCGATACATACATCAGTTTTCCACCAACACTGCACATTCCACGGACTGCGTTGCCATTATTCCTTCCACCGTTGTCAACAATACTGAAGTCATGGCATTGAACATACCAAATTTTATTCAACCTGAGAAGTTTTCAGGGGCAAAACCCTTAGAAGTTGATCAATTTTTCACAACTTTTGAAAATATGGCGGATGCATTAACTTGGACCCCTGCAAAAAGAAAAGATTTCTTGGCTTTATTCCTCACTGGAATCGCTTTAGATTTAATAACGGGAATAAAATCTCAACCAGATTATGCAAATAAGGAGTATCAAACGCTCAAAACAGAAATTACCAACACTTTTAGGGATATTGGTCAACCTCTCCTGGTTGAGGATTTTTTAAAGGAACAAGTCCAACAAATTCAGGAAACCCCGCAAGCTTACATCTTACGTAAGCGTGCCTTAATTCAGAAATATCTCCCCCAAGCATCCCTGGACCATGTAATTTATTACATTGTGAGGGGACTGCGTACGCAGTACCTTCAAGTAGCTTCCGACAAGAATTTTAATTCTGTGAATGAACTTCTACGGTTCATCAACAACTTGCAAAGAAAACAAACCCTTTTGGAAGAGCAAGCGTACAGAGAAGCTAGGGAATTAGCGACGCTTAAATATACTCAAGGTCTAGTTGCATCAACAAATCAGATAGGATTGCAAAACATAGTAACCCAACCTCCCATAAAAGAACCTCAAACTAGCTCAAATAATCAACAGGAAATAAACAGTCAACTGCAAACACGAAAAAACTTTGTAACACAAGATCAATTAAAAGATTTGGAAATTAAAATGAATGAACTCCAAATTAATCATTTTCAGAATAGTGCACAAACGTTCAGAAATAGATCACAGCCTACTAGAACTAATAATAGATTTCCTGCACGCCAAAGATATAACGGTAGGAATAGTTCACATTCCCAAAGAAGTAACAATTTTTATAGATCAAATAATTCAAACAATGGTTACCAACGTGGGAACAGGGGACGTTCAAATTACCATAGAGGAGGTTATAGGCCATTCCAGAGACAACACCCTCAACAAGCTCATAGATGGCAACCCTGTGAAAACTGTTGCCCTCAAAGTGAACAAAATACAGCCCATCAATATAATCAACAAGTATATTACAATCAGACAGGTTCATCGGACCAACAATCACCTAATGTCTCTTTAAACTATTGAAACCTTATGAACGTGGGAACGGTCGTCAGGGGAAAAGTTCGCATACAGTTCCCATAATTAAACGGAATAATCTTAGTTTTCTAGAAGCATCAGTAAATAGGAAACCTTGTAAAGTACTTGTAGAGATAGGTGCAAATTGTAGTATAATAAATGACAACTTGGTTCCAACAAATGCAAAAAGAATAAACAAAAATTTAACCATAGCAGGAATAAGTGGAAATTCCATAACTGTCAAATTGCCTTCATACGATTCCGAATCGGTGGGAAATTTTACTGTTACCCGTTTAGAATAGCTAATACAAAATTCCAGTATGCAATTTTGGGCACAGATTTTTTAAATCTACATAAAGCAAACATATCGTTAGGAGATAATACGATCTCATTGCAGAGATTAGGGTATTCACCAAAATGGCAATTTTCCAGTGACGAAAGCAAAGTACACACCATTCCTGATCAAATATTTCAAATGCTAGATTTAAATCAAAGTTCCACATTTGTAGCAAAACATAAAATAACATTAAAACCGAAATCCTCAACTTATGTAAAACTACGGCTAGAAAACATCCAGATTGGGACTAAATATAACACATTTGAACCGAATAAAGAATTGTTGGACTCATTAGATGTTTTAGCACCTTATGCATTAGTTAATGAAGAAGAACCCCACATTTTGCTAACAAACACAAAAAATCATCCGTTAGTAATACAGAAAAACACTCCAATTGGTTCAGCAGGAAGTAACCAAATAATTTCTGAAATTTATGACACTAACGTCAATGCGAATGCAAATAGTGGTCATAAAGTACATCATTCATTCGAGCAAGGTGACGAAAATTTAGACCAGGAAACCTTAAAACGACTCACTAAACATAGGAAATTTTATGACGTTAAACAAATTGATATAAATCCAGAACTAACAGAAGACCAAAAGCTCAAAATTCAAAATTTAATTTACAATTATGCGGATATCATGTATTGGAATCCAGAGTGCTTTTCTAAAACAAACGCAATGGAAGCCCACATAGATGTTGCTGAATGTGTTCCTCCATTTGCTAGGCAAATTCCCATACCCATAAATTTAAGGGAAAAAATGAAAAATGAAATAACAAGACTTCAAGAACAACAGATCATTGAACCTTGTGAAAACTCACCATTTCGTCATCGCATATTCTTAGTTAAGAAACCAAATGGAACCTACAGACTAGTTTCAGACTTTTGAGAAATTAATAAAGTGATATACAATGTTTCATATCCCACTCCAGATTGCAATGACATTTTAGCACGTCTTGCGGGTAAATTTTTTTACACTACACTGGACATGGCTCAAGCTTATTTTCAAATTCCAATATCAGAAGAATCACGTCCAGTTACCAGGTTCGCAATTCCAGGTTGTGGTTCATTCCGTTATCAATGTTTACCTATGGGCATGAAGACATCCAGTAGTTTTATGAATAGACTAATGGACATTGTATTTAGTGGTCTTCCCGACAATCAAGTAGCCACCTATTTAGATGATTTGTGCATAGCAACTTCCACTTTTGAAGAGAATTTCTCCCTAATTCAACAAATATTTGATAGGATTAGGAAAGCAAACATGACGGTTGGAATAAAGAAATGTAAGTTCGCATTTTCAGAAACCATCGTTTTGGGACATCTTCTTTCTGCAAAAGGGATGAAAATTTCCGACAAAATCATTAATTCAATCAAGAATTTTCCAACACCTAGCAATAAGAAACACGTGAAGAGCTTCTTAGCACTTTGTTCTTACATTAGGAAATATGTGTCCGGATTCTTATTTTTAGCGGATAACATATATAAACTTTTGAAAAAGAACGTTCCGTTCACGTGGACAGAGCAGCGCCAGAAAGAGTTCGATGAACTAAAGGATAAAATTATCAGTTCTCCCGTTCTCAAACCGTATTCTCAAAACAAGAAGACCTACCTCATCACCGATGCGTCTACAGTTGGCCTCGCAGCCAGTATTTGGCAAGATTCGGAAGACGGAAGCTCACGCCACCCAGTTGCCTTCGCGAGCTGCAGATTAACCGACACAGAGAAGAAGAAATCAATATTTGAACTAGAATTTCTCGCAGTGGTCTATGGAGTAAAAGCGTTTAGATATTATTTGCTAAACAGTCATTTTACTTTATTTAATAACTGATAATCGCTCCATATCATATTTACGACAAGCATCAAATTTGACAGGTCCGCTGGCACGGAGAGCGCTGGAACTACAGCAGTTTTCCTTCGATGTGAAACATGTCAAGTCATCAGAAAATGCCCTTGTAAGATACCTTAAGCCGCTATCCAGTAGAGGAAGCTCCTGCCGACAGTGAAGACAACCCTGAACTAATTTTCCACCTAGAGGACGAAAACTTCAGCATTCGACATCATCAAGAAGACGATCCATTATTCGGCCCTATCATTAAAGTCATCAACGACGATCCGATGCAAGATCCAGGAGTACGAGCAGCACAGTATTACGTCATCAAAGACAACAAACTGTACAGACGTCATCGATACAACAAGACAGAGGAACTTCTCTTGTGCATTCCACACAAATTAAAAGATGAAATTTTCGAGAAGATTCATTGCAGTGAATACAATGCAACTCATGCTTCACCATCTTCCACGTATGAAAATTTCAGGAAAATATTTTACTTCCCAGGATTAAAACGATGGGTGTACATCAAAAAGTTGCCTCGAATGCCAGATGTCGAAGAGACATTTCGGACCAAAGAAGCTCACCCTTCAGACGTTCGAACCGATCGCCACCCCATCCAGGAAGTGGGTCATCGACACTTACGGTCCACTGCAGGCCACAGCCAACCACGGACATCGGTACGTTCTCATCTGCGTTGATCAAGCGACCAGGTACATGGTAACGACATCTATACCTTCAGTTGACGTCGAAACGATCGCCAATGCATTAATGGAACAGATCATTTTGCGATGTGGTGTGCCAGACAACATCACACTTGACCGTGCACCAGCGCACACTTCAAAAATCATGGAGCAATTGAGTCAAATGTTGAACGTCAAACTCAGATTCGCAAATACAGACTTCCACGAAACAGTTGGACTCGCCGAAAGACATATTCAGAAATTAAAGCAAAAGCTGAGACCGTATGTAATGAAAAAATGTGCACAGTGGTATCTGTATCTCTCGGCCATAACGTTTGCGATAAATTCAGAAGTACACACAGGAACAAGATATTCTCCACATTACCTTATGTACGGTTACGAACCAAAGAATGTGATGGATTCATTGCTAGGAATAGATCCAAATTCGTTGCAGCACTCTAACAAGGAACGCCTAGACATATTGCAAGCGATGCGTGAACAAGCACAGGAAAATCTCCAGAAGAAATTTAAAACACAGAAAAAGTACTCAGACCAACACACACGGCATGTTGAATTTCAACCTGGACAAAAAGTGCTAATTTTAGACACAGTACCGAAAAGAAATGTACCTAAGCACTTCGCAAATTACTTCAAAATACATGGTACAGTTATTGATATGGAAAATGCCAACAGCGTACGAATAAGCTACAAGGACGGCCGAGGAAAGGATAAAATCGACACATTTTCCGTAACAAGAGTCAAACCCTTCTTCGAAGAAAAGGAGAAAATACAAGATGAAAATGATAACATCGACGAAAGGTCTGTAGAACAGTCAGAAGCCGAAGAAACAGAAGTCAAAGAGACATAATTCCACAGAAAGTCAAATGGGAAAGAACGTTGTCATTCCATAATTTCATCGTCATCGTCGCGATTAGTCAAAGGGGAAGAGAAGCGACACTACAAAACAAGCAGTCCAATGGAAGCATCCGTGTTTAATTAAAACCTAAATGCATTAATTTTGTTAAATCTTACCAAAATATACAGGAACTGTCCTCTTCCAAAAATAGAATTTCGTGATAACCACGCCAAACTGCCCTTCGTTCAATAAACTGGTTTCTGTTCATGAAGATTGCAACACTCGCCTCCTCGACTTGGAAGAGAGCGATATCAACAAAACACGTACATCTCCTATTACAGCGGCCAAGGAACGAAGTAGCGTGACGTCATCCTGAAAGTGACATTAAACGAACAACAAGCAACTAGCAGAAGTGACAGAGGTTTCGCATGTAAGCAGTTTCTCCAAAACTCACATCATCTGCATTCGAAGATTACAGTGAAACACGATTATGCAAGAAACGTATATAATAGAGACATTAGAACATTAAGAGAATAACGAGCATTAAGATATTCAGTGTAAATTCTCTACAACAATATACATACGTATATTGCAGAGTATATAACTCCTGTTATAATTTAAATGAAATAGTGCACAAGTTATATTTATATACAGTATGTATGAATTTACGCTCGCAATAATAATATTTCACTTATGTGAAGTTTAATGATGCTAGGGACAGGTTTTATCTTCATAGATAGCCATTTAAGTATAGTGCGCACTTGAGCGTATCTGATATCCCTTAGTACACAATTTCTGGAATTCTGGTAATTCCATATATATATCGAATTCCTCATAATACATATGAGTGAGAATAGTAAATGAATTAATTTTCATAAATATTGATAATTCTTGTGTTTCATTGCAATAATAATCATAATAATAATAAATCACTGCCCTTCGAAACTGCGTCTCATACAGCGACAGCGATATCTTTAATAATTATAGGGACTATCTTATTTTTATTAATTGCGGCATTTTTTGTTCGTAAAATTAAATGCTGTTTTTGTTGTCGTCCCCTTGCACAACAAACAACCAGTCGACAAAAACCTACCCCTCAAGCTCGCAGTATAAATGTCACAAATGAAGAACAAATAATTCCTGTAAGAATAGCACAAAATAGACATATCAGACCATCAACGGCACCAGCCCCTATTCCTTCTTCTTCCAAAGCGCTGGCTAAACAATCTTGTATCGATATCCCATCACATCACAGTATCTGTTAAGGCACATCACCACCGACTTGCACTTAGCCAATGGATTAGACACCCTGTCCAGCAGGCAGACAGTGAACTTCTAAAGCCGCCCTACATTTGGCTGAGTACATGTCGATTGGTGTATGTCCAATATCTACTACATTCCTATCCTTATTTTCTCTTTCTCCTTCCTTTCAATGGCTCAGACCACCTCTAACAGGTACCTACAACACCAGAGCATCATCGAAGATAGACAGAGGAAAACTCGAGGACCAACGCCGCCAAATTGTCTTCCACCTTCTACAGAATACACCTCCAGATTAAATCCAATTTCGGAGCATCCCCCCCCCCCCCCCCAGATTTTGATGGACGATGGACTTGCCGTATTGGAGAATAGAAAGATGAAAGACAAGTCACGAAGAATGTTCCCGGAGGCTACACTTTGTTTGGACAGGACAAAGAAGGAACAGCATTCATTGAATGTGTGTCTATTACATTCAAATTGATACTGCTAAGACAGGACAATGCATCCAAGAAGAACCTTCTGTCCCAGTTGCGGAAGTTGGAGAAGAAGTGTAAGTCGTTTCTCACCTAGGACAACATGTGATTCTCCCACTGTGATCTGATTCCCAGCTTACAACACCTTAGTATAACATGCAAGTATTTCACGAACTTGGAAATCCTTCCCAGCAGGACCAATTAGTAGCATTACATGTTCCAAATACCAATTCACCAGAGCATCCCAGCTGCCCAGGATGTCATCAATCATTACAAGTTGCAACAAGGTGCGAAAATGCAGAAGTTCGAGGAACTGGACACGCCAAGTTCACCACTTCAATCCCTAGTGAACTCCCAATAGACTACATGAAGTACAGGAACTAGGTTCGTCTCAATTGTGCTACGAAGTCAGATACATTTCTATGCATGGACAAACGTGAACAGTTCAGAACACGGGAAATCGAAATGGCACTGATCTGCAATCATTGCGTGAATTCTTTTAGAAGAAACTGGTACCCTCAAGGTGATAGAACAACGTGATTAAGTGAAAATATACACAATGATACGAAATAATGTCGTATTGAACCCTTAAGGTTTGCACCCAATGTGTTTAAACAGTGAACATTCTCTAAGTGATTACATAGTGTCATTATGGCATACAGTGTGAACTATGCCTTATCAAAAGTGAATATTATTTCATTCAGATTTGTAAATAATTATAAACTTTGGTTCCAGGATTTGACTATTTGGGTATTATAGTGTATAGTGCATCATGATTTACGTTTTCCTTGGCGATGCAAAGAACACCAGTGATAACGTAATATTAAAATAATCAATTTAAGGGACAAAAACATCGTAAAAAAAAGCTATTGTGCTGGTAATGGTTATGGTTATGTATGTATTATAATCAGCTATACTAATTTTATATTCATATGTTTAATTAATCAACTTACTGCTCTTTGGTTCTTAATGGGTATTTCGTTGTTTATGCATTATTTATGCATAATAATAAGTATTATGGATGGGTACTGGTAAATTTTTTTTTTTTGCTTACCAGGCTTGATAGTTTCTTGATGTACTACTATATCGTTTCAAAGGAATTTCTGACATGTATGAACCAATAAATGATACACTCAGACAAGCGACCATCGGAGATGACGCTTCTTGACGGGGGGGTAGGTTGACTTGTAGGTAAAATATTAGAAGGTGTACTTGAAAATGAAACATTACGGAGACAGGATGTTCTCGTCGGTTTGGAATGCGGACCTTACAAATTCCATTACTTGTCTCATCCGTGGAAAGGTACCAGCCTGACAGACGGATATGAATCGACAGGTATTGGAATTTGTATAGCGAAGCAACCGAACCGATCTGAGAAGATCGGAAGGAAATTTCGAAAACAGTTTTGGATTTGGTTTTGGTGTGTGAACATCGAGGAAGACAGCGCAGGTATGTACCTGGATGACGGAGGCGTCAATCCGAACAAAGAATGGTCTCAGCCTTGTTACTAAACCTCTCGCTAGTACCTTTTCTTACTTACACCCCGGTAATAAAATAATGAAATAAGGGAAGGAGGAAACATTAGGGATATTGCGCACCAAAGCGGCACCCGACACTTATCGCTTGAGGATTTCACCAACCGAATGCTGGCCTGTGCTGCCCGTCATGCCTTTACAATGTGAAATGTTGCTCTTGATTGGCTCGTTTCCAAGCAACACGTGTCGCGAATCGCTTCGGTATAAAAGTTGCCTTGGACTGAAGGACCCGTGTCGCTTTCGAGTGAAATCCTCGTATCGTTTGTCGCGTGTCGCTTTGGTCTAAAACCTCCTTGAGGAAACGATGCAGTCAGAACTTGTGTCCTACGGTTCGAAAGCCTGCATTTATTACAGACTGCTCGCTTTCAAGCGACACCACTGGTTTGCCGCCTCGGTATGAAATATTTCTCAGGATACTATTTATATTCTACTAACATAGAAAAATAAACTCTAATACACAGTTCAAGACCTGACATCCGGAATCACATTGCAATGTTTCCTCTTCTGTTAAGCCCGCATGTTAGTTCTTTATTCATTTTATTTTACTTTTCTTTCCAAATTAATGCCATTTTGTGACTGCAAATCACTCCACAAATATAACTGTTTCCATCAATTCACGTACCGCCTTTGAAGACAAACAAATCTACATAATATATTCTAAAAACTAACAAAGCCGCATTACTTTCATAAGAAAATTAGCACCGATTCTGATCGCACTGCCATCTATGTTCTCATCCGTCTCGGGAACCAGTTTCTTGGGTCGTTTTCCACACTATGTTATTCAAGGCGCTGTAGTTTGAACCGAGCATGTGTCATTAGAAATTATTATGCTAAAGGAACAAAGTTTACCACAGATGATAATTCGGAGTTGCTCTCCCGCTACACCAGTTCAAAAATTACCCCAATGCCAATTACACCGGTGCCGTCGTTTGTGTTTAGCAACAGCGTTCGCAGAACAATGTTGCTAAACATTTTGTATAACATTTTTGAACAAGACACTACATGGAATAGAGGACAAAGTCGTAACAAATAATTTTCTTTCGGTGCATGCATCCAGTTTTTGAGCTCACCATTTTTCCTTTTTGGCATTTAAATTTCAATTTCAGTTGATAAAGCAAGCTACTTAAAAGCGCTCGAATGTTGCAGCCACTACGTCACTTCTTACAATGAAATTATTTCTTACCGAACGCATTTAACGTGCACTGGAAGAAACCGTAAGTTAATTTTCGCATTGAAATTCTTAATTATCTACGGTCTGCACTGGGAGCAGGCAAGTGAACTTTATTTAACCTACTGACTCGCTCTAGGATTCGTCGTACGTTACGCTTAGAATAAATACAATTAGGAGACGTTTGCACAAGGCTGGCGAAATTGATTGATCAAATTGTCTTTCTTTTTCTCTGCCACGGTGGAAAAAGCACAAGGAATCTCTCTTTGAGGATTTTTCCATGCGAAAAATCTGTGAAGAACAAGCGAGAGAATAGTCGTTCAAAAGAGCCGTGTAATGCAGGAAAACGAATCTCTCGTGGCAACATGAAAGCATCTCTTTGCCATGTAAAGGATTCTCCCCATAAATTTGTTAACTCATTAACATGGCTGTGCGCTCTCTCGAAGTGTTCCAAGAAGTTCTTAACGTGCTGAGTGTTTGTGTTGTTTCGGACTCAGGTTCTGTAAACACCCGCGCGTTGCATGATCCATGGTAAGCAAGGAAAGGAAGAATTTCGTTCAGCGTGAGTCTTGAAGACAGGAATGTAGTTGAGGACGACGGTTATATGCCCTCTGGTTAACCTTACTCATTAGCTTATACCTTCTGCTACAATGCGTATAGTATTTTCGTCTCGTTTACATTTATTTTTGCAATTTGGTCATTTCTCCAGTGAACTTATAATCCTGAAGTGGCACGTGTCGGTTGTCGCTTCAGTATGACATCTTCCTAAATAATTACCTCTCTTTTTACCGAAACAAATGACGGCGGACTATAAAGGCTCTTATCGTAAAACACGCCAATCGAAGTCTCTTGTATTTTAGTTTCAGACCCTGAGAGAACAAAATAAAGTTGTTGCTTTTTCTGTTCATTTTTTCTTACATTAGTATTTTTCCAATATTTTAACTTTTAGTGTAAATAGCAGTATTATTAAAATTAACAGTATACAAACTGATAATGCACAGAAGCAATAACAAGAGAATAAAACACAATAACATGATGTACTGTAGCCTCTAAAATACTACTGTACACACTTTATGTGTAAATGCAATCATTAATATACGGGTTCATAGGCTATATTATATTTTGCAAATGCCTTCTCTATTGCAACATGTCTCTCTTATGCCAAATATGGGTATATCATTATCAGTGTTCTACCATGATTGACATTTTTGTAGAAGTTAATTGACTTCATCCATATGTCTAATGGAAACATGTTCTGCCACGTCCTCTCACGTGAGCATCTGCCAGCTTAGCACAGGGTAGAAACAATGAGATACCTCTGGGCACAGATCAGGGGTGACTAACACTACGAATATATGGAAAGAAACAATAGATTTAACCCACTACGGAGGGTACAATTCGTAATATATTCTTGAATAATCATGTCCAAATATTAGATAACTTTGGCAATCTTTTCATACAATATTTTTCTTCTATTTTAATTTCTTATTAATTGTAGTCAATCTTCTTCTTTGGGCTTCTTCTTCTTGTATTGGCTAAGGCTTCTTCTTATTATTGCTAAGGTTTCTTCTTCTTGTAATTAATAAGGCATCTTCTTATTATTACTACTACGGCTTCTTCTTCTTATAATTAATAAGGCATCTTCTTCTTATAACTACTAAGGCTTCATCTTCTTGTAATTACTAATTATTCTTCTTATAATTACTAATGCTGCTGCTTCTTCTTGTAATTATTACATATTGTGTATTTTTCCTTCTTTCTTTTCTATATCGATCTTATTCAAATTAACGTAAATATTAATCGATCACACAGACAAATAAAGAGAAAGGGGTTAGTTAAAGATCGCCGCCTGGCCGGCGCTAACCTTAACTTGGAGCTGCAATAGATGCGCCTACCAAAAGTGCTTGGGTGCTGCCGTGAGATGGCGCTACACCTGGTACAAAACAACCCAAAAGCCGCACGAAACTCTCAGTTCGTGGGAACCGAAAAAAACTCAGAATCGCAATTACAATTCGACTTCTTTACTTTTATATCATGATCACTTATGCTATTACTGAATATTAATCACGCTTTCCACCTTATTTATATCCTGTTATTGTATTAAGTTCATTTATTTCTTTCATTATAATTAGTATTAATATCTACAATCATTATTTCACCACATCAGCGCTTTCCTTTTTCTCTATTTACAATTGTATAAGTTTTCTTGGGTGCTGCCATCTCTGGCCCACTTTCTAAGCTGCTTTATGTATCATCAAATTTAAACGTCTTTCTTTTTGCATGCTGCCATCTATGATCCTATACCTCAAAGAACAACAATGCAGTTTGTGTACGTGACAGTTCTTAATTTAAGGTTTTACGAAACTTAGAGTACACCCTGTAAAAATTTTGGTACTTTCGCACTGCTTAAAGACAATCCGTTTTGGTTATCAGACATCTGTTGCTCGTTGAAAGCAAACCCTACCTATATAATAGCACCCTTTGATTTCTTCAACTTGCACTGTGTACCTTGAAAACTTTGTGTAACAATACTTACATGTGAAATTATTTCTCATTTGCAATATTTGCGTTGTGCGTTGAGTGCATTACTCATGATCTCGCCATAGAAGGTTCCCGGATACGAGTCCTGGCCTGTCAATGATTGTTGTTTATCTAATCATCATTCACCTCAGGCAAGGATTTATGAGGGAATGGGTATATGACCAAGGTTTCCGTGTGAGAAGCCCAAATACTTTATAATATGGGGCATATGTGTGTGTTGCACTGTGATTACATGGATATACTCTTAAAGAATCAATAGCAGTTTCAAGGATTTCGTTTTATTCGTATGCAGGGGTGCCCACAGGGAGGGGGGGGGGGGCTATGGCGCAGACTGCGCCATCGAGATTTTTTGGGGGATTTTTCCCTTTCAAATAACATAAAATTCAACATTTATATATTTTTCTAAAATATATCTAAAAAAATTACACCTTAAATATACCATATTTAATCCATTAGATGACGAAAAGAAAGTACTTATGGTTCTCACAGGTGGGATATGTGGACGTTCGTTGCGTCCACCCAATTTGGGGGGGGGGAGAATTTTTATGTTGAAACTTTGACGTGAACAATATAGCATTGGACGCAAGTTACCATTGCTCCTCTATAAATAGCAATTTGTAGACTTCCAAGGGAATTGTAAAGGGTAATACGTAATGTCGGGAGGGGAGGGGGTGGAAGGAAATATCCAACTCTTACATATTGACACGTGGATTCTGGGGGGATTGAGAATTAAATGTTTTGGGGGGACAATATCCAACTCTTGAATACCAGTGTTAAATCTTAGATTATATTGGGTATTTTAGTGAGGGGGGATTGAGCGTTAAATTGACGGGGTACCCAATTCTTGAATATTACTATTATCTAGACTGTTGCGAAAATTCTGGTGACAGAATAATTTGTTTTGGAGGAGACAACATCCACTCTTCAACATAAACAGTAAGTCTAAAATTGGCACGGAAATTTTGGTGGGAGGGTTGAGTATTAAATTTAAGGGGGGAGATAAGAAGTTCTTGATAAAGTTTTAAATCTTAGATTGTCAATGGATTTCTGTAGTCGGGGAGAGTTCGAATGTATTTAGGGGAATATATTTAGCGATATCGTATTTCCACGTTTTTGGCGCCGAATGTGCGAAAAGAGAAGCTGGAAAAGAGTAAATATCGCGGGATCCTAAGAAAGTATTTACATGCCATTAAATTAATATTCTTGAAAGACTGCAATGAAATGGATTGGGTATAGCAGTATTGGGTTAAGAAAACGCGTGTTTCGCATTTTACTAAAGTTTCATACTATAGCTGCATTTCATAACATCACTTCTTAAATATAGTGTTGGTATTCTGCTTGGATGATGTACTTCTACTAGCAGTATTAATGTAGTATTGATTTCCTGTATAATGTAATGTAATAATTGTACTAAGTGTACTTCATACAGTAACACCTTGCACGTTACCTGATAAAACAGAAGAATTAAAATAAATTATATCAAATTCATTCGCATTTCTATCATGTTGCCGCAGGACAATTTTACTTTAACAAGTGACATTTGCACTGAAGATAGAATCCACATACTTATTGCTATTGATTACTAAAATCATTATATTTACCCCAAGCAGAGGGGGCGAGTTTTTTGAAGGAGGAACCGTATTATATTCTCGCCATTAGTTTAGGAATTTCTAGCTAAGGTTCTGTAATGTCTCGTGAAACAATAACGGAATCGGAAGAATGTTGTTTGTCTTGCCCAGGTTGAATTTTCTATCTTAAGTTGTGTAACAGTTTCTGTTAAATACTCAAATTGTGGGTTTTATAAATCTCAAAAATCTTATTCTCCATTCACAAACACTGTTTTAATGCATATATATATATAATTTAACTTATTACACTTAACGAATCAATGTGCTAAAAATTTGTAAAAATTTAAAATGGTGTTGTATTCAAATAAACATCAATTATTACTAATTTATCCAAACGATTTGGTGGGGATTATGATGAACAATTTTGGGGAGATAATGCATCCACGGTCTTGAGGTGATGTTCGATTGATTGATTTGGTTTATTTTACTTCGCTTTTATGCCACTTTGGGCTAATTTGCGAAGATGGAGATGAGAGATGATATGATGAAATTGATGAATTGACACTCACAAACATTAATGCCCAGGCCGAGATTTGAACCCGGGGCCCCTGGCGTAGCGCAATGAGCTAACCACTCAGCCACGGGGACCGGCAAGTGATGTTAGACTAAAGGTTATTAAAAGTAGGTTGCGTTCCAGTTTGGGGGATTCATTATTGTCAAGTTTGCTTGTTTCGTGTAGTGAGAGTGACATTCATGCACAAATTCCAAATGATGAAGTAATAGATAAATTCGCAAGGTCAAGTATTCAGACAAAAGCTTCTTTTAAGATCTTCATACTAAAGTTTGTTTTAGTATCTATGCTGTCTTGTAAATAAACATTAATTTGAAAACAGCACAAACGTTCTACTTCTGATATTCTTTTTCAATGAGTAATCAAAAAACAAAGCAAAAAGAGTAATATGGCTTACCATTCACGTGATACTCTGAGAACTTAAGATTTCTTGTCGTCATAAAAATGTACTGTGTAAGCTGTGGTTCTATTAATACGATTAATTGGTTTCTTTCTACAAAATATTAAGTTTTTAGTTCTTACTAGGAAAACAATTGTACATTTTGTTCATATACATCTTTTAATTAATGAGCACAAAATATAAATAGTAAAAACTCAATACGTGCCTTTACTTAAATTCATATAATTTTAATTACCTATTGTATTTCCAAATATGCAGCATATTTTCTCTTTAACAGAACTCGCACATTGTTATTTCATATACATTTAAGCAGTTTAAAAATGATAATGCATGTTATGACGTTAAATATGATAAGAGTTGTATCCATAGCATGTAGTTTGATGTGGCAATTCATCTCATATCCCCTGATTAATGGTAAATCTTGCTCATACTAGACTCAAAACAGATCATCGGGTCTCCACTTTGCACTACACAGTATTTGATGTAATAGTGGTATGTTAGATACAGAAAAGGAATAACTCAGGACGGGGAGTATCAAGTGAACAAAAAACAAAATGTGTCCTAATTGAATACTTTATGGGGATTATGACATGAAATTTTGGGGGGGTGCTTGATTAGCTTTTGGGGCGATGCGTCATTGGCTTTTGGGGGGATTGCGGCATTGGCCTTGGGGGGAATGGGCACCCCTGTTCGTATGTACGGATAAAAACGATGATGAAACGTTTCTGCATGAACGTTCGCAAATGGGTCTATTAAAGTTCGGCTTTCAGAGTAAGTTGAAGTGTGGTTCCGCAACACATTCTGATTGTCTTCGACTTAGTTGAGATGCTGAGCGAGAGAATCACCTGAGTAACTTGGATAATTGTTCTAAGAGGAAAATCCCACAATTACCAGAGCATTTAAGAGCATTTCCTCAAGAAGAGAAGAACCACAACAGTGACGTGTACAAATTGTGTGGAAATCAATGTAATCTTGATTAACTAAACTTCGAACACAAATTCCTTCCGTCTAATGTCCTGCTGTCAGGATAGTGTCGTATGAATTTCTTTCAGGTTAAAAAACAAGATACAGGTTGTCGAAAATGGAAAATGTAGGACCTATAAATGCATGTTTGAAGCTATACATTTCCAACCATGTGCAAAAAATGCTTTTTTGCTTCCCTTGTTGTGTAAAATGCAAATACATCAACAGATTTTTTTCATGAAAATGCCCTTCAGTTTGTTGCTCAACGTGTTGTCAAACATTGGAGGCTTGATGATAAACGGGAAATGCTTTCATTATTCTTATAATACATATCGATTACACAATTGTCAGCAGACTAGCCAAAGCGAGAAAACTGTACTATCAAATTGTTCTTTAATTCCACAAAATATAATTTACAGTTTAGTTATATCTTAGATGGGGATTTTCCACTATAATGCTGACTTAATGTCAGCTTTTTGAGTCTTATTCCTAGGGAGATAGGAAGATCCTTTGCATTAGAACATGATAATTTTTCTCTACATTTGTAGTAGTCTTGAAAATTCAAGTTTCACGAATATTGATTGATTGATTTGCTTTATTTTACTTTGCTTTCTGTGCCACTTTTGGCTAATTTGCGAAGATGAGGATGAGTGATTTTGAGAATCCGTTTTCGCCACCTAGGTTTTCATTATTTTATATTTTTGCGTAACTTCGTATTCTCTTGAAGCTTGGGTAGACAAGCACCACTTTACTGAACCTTTTGTGTTTCTCTGCTTTTGTCGACTTTTCCCCTGTTCGGTCAGAGGAGCATGTTACGTACCGGATGGAGGTCCAGGCGTTAGAACTATTATTTTCACCCCATTCTAACGCAACACGTGCGCTTTGAAGAGACTGGACCAAAGAAGACGCTTGACCACCAACGACGGAACTTCGAATTTTGCGCGCGTAAAAGTACGAGGGCAGATCGGAAAGTAACGCACAATATTTTTTTGCGCAAAAAGTTTAATATGTAACAAAAACCAAACAAATCACAAAATAACTGACATCTTTGACCTACTTTTCTACATAGTCACCAAGTTTCTCGAGACATTTCTCCCATCGGGTACCAGTTTCAATATGCCCTGTTCGTAGAAGTCCGTTTGGTTGGAGTATAGAGTAAGGTGGGGCAAGACTGCGCAGTTTGAGTTCATAATTTTATATTCAAGCTATGGAACTACAGACACACATGAAAAATGTAATACACATTGCACTATCCTTTGCCGACTCACAGTAAATTTCCGAAAGCTGAATGAACAATATTTCTGCATGAAACAATTACAAAACCGTAACCATGCAAATGCGCAGTCTTACCCGCACCGCGGGGTAAGACTGCGATCAAGTTGGGGTAAGAATGCGCACTTTCTACACAGAGTCACATTTGTATAAAAAGAAACACAAATCACCTAAAAAAGTTCTTCTATCATATGGGATACATTTCTCGTGGCATTCTCACAGTAGGCACAGTGAATTCCGTCCTTCACTTGGGTTAGGAATCGCTAACACAAATCACAAATAAAGGTTCCTGTTTCATACGAGGTGCAATTTTCATGCCACCACTCGTCACATGTGGAACACTGGATCCAATCCTCTACTGGAGGATCGCTGTACTTCTCATTACAACCTGGGTAATTGTACTCTTTCTTCTGGCGTTTTCTGCTTGCTACATCTTCTTCAACAACGATGTTCCGTTTCTGTTTCCCCTGAACTTTCTTCTTACTCTTCTCAGCCAAGGAGGCTTCCAAGTTGACTTTGAATGGGGATCCAGTTAACACCTGAGACTGCCTTCCCTTTCGTCGGCGGTGCTGAATATGCTCTGCACGTGGAAGTGGTGATATCTGGTTAACGGAAATGTGCCCGTATGATCCAGTATTGTTAACCCCACTTGTTGAAGGCTGCTCAAATGGAGTTGGAGCTGATACATTTGTCACAGTAGAGGGAAGAAACTCGTCCTCAGTGAAGATGTCTTGATTGAATGGGCAAAATTCAGTCACTTCAAAGCCCTTCATGGCATTCCCAACTGTAGCTGCCTTCCCATATGCCTTTGTAAAAATGGATGCCACTTGGAAAACTGTGATTGGGCGACCCGGATGGTTACTCATCCACTTATCACACTCAGATGAACGAAACGACTTCAGTGGACCAAAAATGATCTAATGGCTGGGCCTTGCAAGCCACACACTTGCACCTGCAAGCCACACACTTGTGGGGTAAAATTGTGCACGTGCGCAGTCTTGCCCCGTGCTGCTTTCCTGAACAGATCACGTGATGATGCCCAGCCATTGCACAAAGCAATGGAAACTAATACACAGGTGGGCTCGGCATTAACACAGCTTCTTCTATCCATCAACATCGTAATATTGTATACATTCACAGTGACGTAGTACTCAAAACAGGAAGTACCAAAATAAATAGCAAACACCCTCAAAATCTTTTCACTTACCTCTCTCAGCACAACGAATTTCAAACGTATCTTCTTCACCACTGTCCATAGCTAGCTACCATCTTGGACGAAGTAACGGTGGCGCAGTGGTGCCAACTGTGTGTGATTTTCACCTCGAAAAACCGCTGCGCAGTCTTACCCGCCGCGCAGTCTTACCCCACCTTACTCTACCCATCTGCGGACTGCCGATTTCACTTCCGCATCTGTCGCAAAGTGTTGTCCGGCCAGGAATTTCTTCATGGGACCAAACAGATGAAAGTCCGACGGTGTCAGGTCCGGACTGTATGGTGGATGCTGGAGCACCTCCCACCCAAATTCGGTGAGTTTCTCACGAACAGGAGCAGCAACACGGGGACGGGCATTGTTATGAAGAAGTTTGACACCATCAGCATGAATGTTGCGGCGTTTGTCACGAAGGGCACGACGCAATTTAACCAAAGTTTTAATGTAGGCTGCAGCATTCACAGTGGTCCCGTGTTCAGCAAAGTCCACCAATAACACACCAAACATGTCCCAGAACACTGTCACAAGCACTTTCCTAGCAGATTTCGTACTGGGGAACCAG
The DNA here is from genome assembly GCF_977018435.1 of Lepisma saccharinum. NCBI lineage: Eukaryota > Metazoa > Arthropoda > Insecta > Zygentoma > Lepismatidae > Lepisma > Lepisma saccharinum. Next base: position 34,884,496 of record NC_139253.1, read on the forward strand.
CATGTTTCTACTCCATAGAGGTCTGCTTGGTTTCGGGCGTGTAGTGGTACGCCCACGACTCATCACCAGTGACGATTCCTTTCAGAAAGTCATGCCCTTCTGCTGCGTAACGCGTTAAGTGATCCATGCTTGTCATCATTCGCTGGCCCTTGTGGTGGTCTGTCAGGTTCTTTAGCAGCCAGCGAGTACTAACCTTACGGAATTTCAACGTGTCATGAACAATGTCGTACACCACACCATAGGAAATGTTGAACGTATGCGATAAGGTTCGCAGGTGCACACGCCGGTCGTTCACAATTGCTGCCTCTATGGCGCGGATAATCTGCGGAGTTGAAGCTGTTACCGGCCGCCCGGAGCGTGGCGAATCACTAAGGTTCACACGGCCCTCTTGAAAGAATGCACACCACCTGGAGACATTGCTACGGTCCAGACAGTCGTCCCCATACACGCCACGCATGTCCCTGTGAATTTCACTCGGTGTATGCTCTTTGGCCCACAAAAATCGAACTCGCTGCTCTTCACACGTGGACGACAGTAACATGCGCGCCATGTTTGTTTCGTAGTTCAGGCTTCTCTCGCTAGAGCTGCACAGGAAAAAAAATACCCTCTATGGTGCAAACTTCAAACTCTCTCGTCGTGCAATTTCAGCATTCCAGCTGCAATACCTGGGGAGGAAAAAAAATATAGTTAGTGCGTTACTTTCCGATCTGCCCTTGTATGTTAGAATTTGAAATTTCAAGTTGTCTTTAAATAGTGGAAGAACAGACGAACAGTACACAGTAGACCGTCAGTTTTCGATTCGACAACACCTCTGCGACAGTCGGAGTAAGATTCGGGTCTTTGTATTTTTCCTACCGCGCCGTGTGTTTTACTCTGCGTGAGTGACAGTGACTAGTGCAATAGATACGCAGTTAATTAATTACTGACCTTTGCACTGGATGTGTTTTATTCTTTTGTGACGAGGAACAGTGATACGATCATGGCGGGCTAGAGCAGAAGAGAAGGGGGGGGGGGCTACATGGGTCTTCTGAGAAGCCTGCCTGCATGAAGCCGACGCAGAAGTTCACCGCTCAGCGTCGCACCGCCACACCGCTAAATCGCCTCCAGAAACACCACGCCACGGTACAAATGACGTCCACAGCCCGAAATGAAGCCATATCACGATGCCGCCGAAAGCCGCCAGCCGAATCTGTGAGTACACCGACGCTCGACAGTAATTCTTTACAGAGAGAGAGAGAGAGAAGAATGGAGAGATGAAGCGACACCAGCCCACGCAGATATCGTTTAAGATGAAGCGACATATTACGTCTTGAGACGACGTCTGAGACAATGCCCGATACGGCGCCGACGACCCGCGTAAGCCTAGCGGTGAGAAGCCACGAGTGCCCAGTAGAGCGACTTCGCTCATTTCGCCGTCCTCGAGTAGCCGAGAGAGATGATGTCGAAGCAATTAATCGCTCCACCACGAAGTAGACAGATGGCAGAGAGGCAGATTCCCACCATCTTCGTCCCGTGTTCAAGAAGTTTGCGAAGCGCAGCCACTTATGAGAGAAGATCACGGGGCCGACGACGCCGAAGAACCGTATTCGTCCACTAGGAGAGCAGAAAATTGAAATGTTAGTGCCGCGGATTGACGTCACGCCGCCGTCTAAAAGACTACCGTAAACATCGCTGGAACGTCTAGTACGCCGAAATGGTATAGTATACAACTGTTAATTTTTCTACATGTGTGAGTGCCCATCGACCCAGGACTCTAAAGATCGGCCGTCAGATGAAAAATTAAAAGTCGCAATATTATTAATTAAACTTTTGGCTAACATAATCTAAATTTCATAACAATTTCTAATTCGGAAGATCGATTCACGGCATACTATTGTTTTCCCCACGCTCTGCGCCGAGCTGTTTGAATAATACTTTTTATTTTTGTCAATTTATATGTTTTACTCGGTAAATACTTATGATTATAATTGTGTATCTTGTCCCCCGTCCGGAGAATTCGCGTACCTTTTGTAGAGATCGCATATTTGTTAGGTAGGAATGTAACTTTAACTTCGCGCAATTTTAAATATACATGCATCAGTGTCTTCATTTTTCATTTAGTAAACATGTACTAGCCTTGCGTTTGATATATGATATTTGTTCTACGAGTTGTACCCTGCCTAATGTTAATACAATTATAGGCACTTTTGTGAAAAGTTGATAACAATAATTAATGTTTAACTAAAAATTGCGAAATGTAAAAGATTACGTGCTATACTCGTTGGCAGAATTTAATAAGCATGCGCAAATGAAAGCTAAGTATCTTGGTTTCTACAAATTAACGTCTGCAGGCACAGATTCAGATTCATCCCTGCTCATAAGAAAACCTAAATATTTCTTGGTATCTAAAAAAGGACCGATGTATTGAATATAATGTATTTTTTACCCCTGCAGTATGAGTGAGAGTGTGAATGCTTGAGTGATAGTGAGGGGTTGTGTAATGTGTCTATTTTATGTGTGTTATACAATATACATTTTTTTTGTTATCCTACAAATGACTATGATTTGTGTTTACATATATAATATATCCTCTTTAATATTGGTATTAATATTTGTTCAACATTAAGCCATTGTTCAGCTCATTTCCGCTAGATTTTTAGGGCTAAATATCAATTATTATTATTATCGACGTCATTATTATTATTATTGATTATTATTGTTAATTATTCAACATCGCTTTATGCACGAGTTAACTGTGTGCCGGGGGTGAAAACCGATCCGGTCACACGTAACCTTGAATCGAACCGTTTAGCTTGGCACCTAGAAAGGGGACTTCGGTCCCCCGACGAAGGTAAAGTTTCTCAGTGAGATTTGGCGCATCGAACAGGTCTCCCCTGGAAATGCCGCGTGAGACAGTAATTCTTTACAGAGAGAGAGAGAGAGAAGAAATGATGAAATTGATGAATGGACACTCGCAAACATCCATGCCCAGGCCAGGATTCGAACCCTGACCCCTGGCGTCGTAGCGCGATGAGATAACCACTCCGCCACGGGGGTCGGCAAGTTTCACGAATAGCTCTATTGATGTCGGCCCAATGGAGAATGTATGGTGTCACCTTAAACATAGGACTAAGATATCTAAATGTGCATTTTTCTAAAAAGTATATTGAATGAAGTTAACCCACTTGTGTTCTGAACACCTCACATGTGCTTCTTCGCACTTTCAACTTTCAATTCAAATATTCCATAATTCCTGAAATACAAGACTCCACTCCAGTCAAAGTAAAGTATTTGTAAACTACAACTTAACCATTCGAACACAAACATAAGGGTGCCTCTATGAACAAAAATTTAAAACTTAGGATATACTTACTTCTAGCACTGAAATGTTGATACTTCACAGTTCTAAGTAACTCAGTTTTCATGAAAAGTGGAGTTACGCCACTTGTGCTCTGTCACGTGCCAGTTTCACACGACACAATGAATGTTGCAAGGAGGAATGGTTTCTCGGAATCGACAAGAGATGGCAGCACGCTATGTAAAGAGGAGTGAAGAAAATTATAAAAAACTTAAAGCGGAGAAGAGGGATGATATATATTATAGTAAATTGAGAAATATATAAAAGAAGAGTTCAAATACTATAATAGAAGTAAATAGAATGATGTATGTAGTAATTTAAAAGAATTAAGAATATGGCCGCATACGAAACGTTTAGGAAAGTTATTAAACGAGCAAATGAATTCAGAAATGTATCTCAATTTCTTTTTGATTCTCTGACGAGGAGAACATCGTCAGCTTTTGCATTTGTCCGTTCCCCGGTGGCGCTGTGTCAAATTAGACGCCCCGAAGCACTTTTCGGTTGCGCTTTTTATTAGTCGCACTGGGCCATTGGCAGCGCTCGTTATTAGCGATCCTGGTTATTCCCCTTTGGTCGTCAAATAGGAGGTGGCGCTATTGTCAGTTTAGTCGACCCTACTCTTTCTACAAGTATAGCTTGTATTGTTTGACAAAGAAGCGGGGGGAAAGCGAGCACATAAATAAGATTACGCTTTAATAAAAGAAGAAGAAATTCAAAGAAAAAGAAGAAGAAGTCATTTCCATATTAAAAGAAGAAGAAGCCGTTTTCATAATAAAAGAAGAAGAAGCTTTTTCCATATTAAAAGAAGAAGAAGCCTTTTAGAAGAAGAAGAAGCCTTTTAAAAGAAGAAGAAGCCTTTTAAAAGAAGAAGAAACCTTTTAAAAGAAGAAGAAGCCGTTTCCATAAGAAATGAAGAAGCTTTTTCCATATTAAAAGAAGAAGAAGCCTTTTAAAAGAAGAAGAAACCTTTTAAAAGAAGAAGAAGCCGTTTCCATAAGAAAAGAAGAAGCTTTTTCCATATTAAAAGAAGAAGAAGCCTTTTAAAAGAAGAAGAAGCCATTTAAAAGAAGAAGAAGCCTTTTCGATTATACATATACATATATTTTCTCTGTATTTTGTTAAGTTCTCAGAATATAGATCCGCATTTTACTATATCCTCTTGGCTATAAAACGCTTTCTTATTTGGAATTTTCAAACAAAGAACCTATCCCCCTGAGATTAAGATATCTGTAGCCGTGGTAAATAACATTTAAGTACGTACCCACAAGGGGCGTAGCAGCTCTGATCCCTATTATATATCTGCGCATGACTCCGTTATGTGGTGCTCAAGTACAAATAGTAAACTTACATAATGGGAATTCAGGGTGCGTAGATAAAGGCTTTAGCTCGTCATTCAGAGTGCGTGTGGGATGACCTGTTCAAGTGACACGTTTATAAACTGCGAGCGATGGAATTGGAACTGGCATGTTCGCCATAACAATAACCACATTTGACAGAATAGGCAGCCCGCTGCAGAATGTTGATAGTATGACTAACGTTTGTTGCTCCGTTGTGGCGTAGATGATGTCGAGCGACATGATTCAGATCCGTTGCTTAAAAATTGGGAATCCTCGCTGTGTTTCAGAACGTCAGTTGCATGCTTTGAATCAGACGACACTGAAGTATATGCATTAAACTCGTGTAGTCAATATGACCCCTTACTGAATATTCATTTGTGTTATTGAATCTGTTCCATGAATAACTGCTTCCATAATCTTTGGTGATTCCTTAACGACTAGATATGAAATAGACTGAGTGACATTTCATCGTTGGTGAAAATTTAATAGAAAAATATACCCCTTCCACCTTCATTTTAATTTACAGCTCCTCATCTTCTAATTAAAATTTAATATTTCCTGATACCAAAGGTACGATTATTAAAATCTCCACGCTGAATATTGAATTTAATCAAGTTTTTTGCATTCAAGTAGAAGATTACGAAAATATATCTCTGATGCCCACAAACAGTAGCATACTGTTTTATGGTAGTTATTATTAAAGATTACCAACATATTCCAGCGTACCCAATGGCATTTTCACTTTAGATCTGAGCCTCCCAGATGGCGTAGTGTTAATGCTGTGTCCGTGCAATCAAGGGACTTGTTTGATATCCGGTGTAGGAACATATTGTTTCGAAGCCCTCTTCAAACTGTTGGTCCATTCCCAATCAGCTTATCTGTGCATAAAGTTGACTTATATTTTTTTAAAAATTAGATCTTTCATAGCTTTTCTAGTTCCAGTTTCACTTATAACGGTGACGAGTTGGTATGATCAGTATTGGAACATCTGTGCATAAAGTAGATTTGAAGCTAATCCCCTTGGATTGCGCACTCATGAAGTAAATTGGGTAACAATCAGAATATAAATTTGCTACATCTTCTTTGGAACTTTATCATGTGTCTTAATTTTGATAATCAGCTTCATTGGAGCAGAGGAACGGAGGACGTCGATTTGTTCCTTTTGATGCCTACTTATTCTCGTGATATTTGTGTAACAAGTTTTTATTTAGCAATGTTTTTTTTATATTTTCTTATTCAGCAAGTTCCTTTTGTATAAGTGCACATTATGTTCATATTGCATACAATGAGCTACATAATATGATGCACATTGAAGCCCTTTACACCTCACTTTCAAACTGTAGGACCAGAGCCGGTTTGCCTGATCATTTTACTCAAGACATTGATTTCATTACAAAAGTTCAGAGATAAAATAACATACAAGAACTCAATATCACTTATAAGAGCTGTGGTCACTCCACAGCAGAATTAACGTAATATAATTTCTTCATTACATTCTAAAAAAGGGAGGAATTAGTGTTGAATGTTAATTGGATGAATCTTTATAGAAAAAAGATGGAAAATGTTAACTAGCATCTTGTTAAGCGTGGCGAGGTAGAACGAATCTAAGGAGTATAAATATTTTTTGTTTATTTTATTAGACATGAAATATATTGTTATTACTGAAGAACTGAACAATTCTCAAATTATTACGCTTATCTTTTTTGAACCGTGCTTAAATATCCACAGAAACCATTTATTTTTTCGATTGACTCAAACGTTCCCTTCCATTATAATGAAGTGCCCAAAACTTGTAGCATCTAGTTGTAAAAATAACTGAAGCACAAAAAGCGGATTTCCGGTTTTCATCCCTTTGACTCATCAAATGAGAGGGCGCTAATGAATGTCTGTAGGAAGACAATTACAAGACTATTTGAACAATGGAATTCCCCTCTGTTGCTGCAAAGAACATGGCTTGAAGCTAGGAATATTTTCATTAGGCAAGTTTCCGCCAGTTTCGTCGATGCAAGATTCATTGCCCAATACGCGTAACCGTAAGTCTGTATCAAGTTATTCACAATCGTATATTCTTATTGGGATTTCAAACATAGTAGCATCATTAGCAGGTGCTCCTTCGTGTTTCAATCACATTCAATCATGCGTAGCAAACATTGTCATCTGTAACTTCTCCTTTCTTTCCTCGGACGGAATATATTATTTTTGGAATGTTCCTCAGCACTTGCAAATTATTAATGGAACATTTTAGGACCACATAATTGTTTCTCATATCCCATCTCATCTCTCTTCGATATAACTATTGACATCCATTACCCGCATATCATATTAATAGGTAATTCTCCCTCTTATCCAAATATCGTTAGATGCCCACACAATTTAAGCAGAATGTTAATGACGAGAACATTTAGGGGCACAAAGTTTTGGAGAAAAACCAAGAATATCCTCAAAATACCAATTACGTATGTGACAGTATTACGTATGTGACATTTAAATAAAACCCCGGGCAACGACGGGGAATGAGCTAGTATTATGATAACATTTAGACGTAATTTAGAAACCAGTATATTTACATTCTAGGAAAACCCAAACCCATACACAAAAAGAGCTATTGAGCTAGTAACACAGAGAAAACTTGCCCAAAGATCTATTGCGCGTTCAACTCAATGACAGCGTGATGCGAGGAATGTGATTCACGTGCCTCCAACGAATAAGGCTGAAAACTCAAAATGTTTTTTTTTCTTTACCGGGGATAAAAATTTTTGTGGGGGGAAATACCCGGCATTCGCACACTGTTCTTATAAATGACATCACCCAAGAAGTTTGTAACCATAGATTCATCTTGGGTAATCCTTCTCAACTCTAGAGTTTCTTCGCCTTACAAGCTTCTGGAAATTACTTCTTAGCACTGTAGATTATTCGTACGTCACTTTAATGCGTTCCTAAATGAGAGCGTAATTGTGTCGCTTCCTACGGGAAGCAATTAAGTCCCTTCCCTCGACAACAGGTTCTTCACAATTATCCTCATTAACATGAAGAAAACAGTATCATCGCTCCTGCAATTTCAGTTATTGCTCTTTGCAACGGCAGGGAGACTCGGTGCACATTTCCCCCTCAAATCCTGCTGTTACATCTTACTCGTAGGTCTGCTAATGGGCAGTAAATAACAACTATGAATTTTCCAAAACAAAATTAAAAGTTTCACACAGATACAACCACTGTCTCCAAAATAATTAGCCGCTCTTCTCTGCTTCATACGCTTCAGATGACAAGTTTTGGAGGTTGTACGAAAAGCGGAACACCAAAAGAGCTTGTTTCTTCTTCCTTGATAAAGAAGTGAATTACAATTATACGAACATATTTTTCATTTTCTTCCTTCTCACTGAAGCACTTGCGTACGCAGGAGTTCTTTTCGCAAAGTGCTGCAATTTTAAAGGTGGATAGTACAGTGGGATGCATAAGTATTACCAAGCAAATTGTCCATCAGCACGTTTATTCTGTTTGTTTTACTCAGTGATAGCTTCAAGAATTGAAACAAAATGCTAAACAAGATACGTACAACGTCTGCTCTCGCATGCGCAAAAATTAATTCCTTAAAACACGTATGGTGCAAGAAAAAATTAATGAAAACAGTCATGGACAATTTACCGGGCATTACTTGTGCATCCCACTGTACATAGTTGCTTTCTAGGAGGGCGGAACACACAATATATTTTATATATTTACAAATTTTCACTCTCGCTCAAAAATTGCAATCTGGGGTCATTTCAAGAGAGGTTTGCATTTACTACTCCGGGTTTCCTCGAGTTTTTAAGGGTTTTTTATTTGAAAATGTTGATTTTCTTAAAATTTCGGAGGGGGCTGAAGCCCCATCAGTCCCCCTCTGCGTACGCCAGTGCACTGTAGTATGAAAACTAACTTAGAAACTAAGCCGTTCCGATAAGTGGTTAACTTGGAAATGTTCAGTTAGTACGTGTCTGCCCTACCAGTGTATGTTCGAATCTCGTCGGAAGAATGCAAATATATTCAGTTAGAAAATCTGTTTTATTGCTGAGACAATGTTACTTGTATGCTATATAATTAGTTCCGGAACTTTCTTCTTTTTTTTATATTGAATTTTGAAACGCTGTGTTATGTTTCTATCATGTGAGGATCGTATCGCCATTAACCATAGAACGTCTACAATTTGTTAATCACGTTACGAGTGGCAGAAAAAGTATCACTTTCAGCAACTTACTTGACTTCTACTAATAGCTTTTATGGTATTTCAGTCCAAGAGGCTCGATTGATGATTGACTGATTTAAAGTTGGTGGGTGGGTCGGCACATATGGTCATTATGTATAGCCTACACAAGAGGCTGGACTACGTTCTATTAGTAATATAGTACTTTAGCGCTTCGTTTAAGTAAGATGCTTCTTACTGGCCCGAATATCGCGAAAAATTCATAGACATCAATGTCTGATTAAAATTTCCATTGTAGAATAACATTTTACGAAAAGAATTCTAAAACCTGGAATAGAAGAGAATATTAAATATGTTGAGATTACTTAAATGTACATTTATCACGCATTGAAAACCAGCATTTTCTTATGTCTTTTTTTTTTTATTTACTTCAACATGAACGTGCACTGATTTGCTATATTTTGCTTCGCTTTTCTGCCAAACATGAGAATGCAGTAGAGTGTGTTATTCTAAATTTTGAGGAAAATAACAAATGTTTACAAATTAAAGTGCTGAAAGACAATGCCCAATGGCTGTATTGCAAAGAGTGTTTTAACAGTTAGACACATGTTCCATGGTCTGTTGATAAACTTTTGACCTGGTAGTGTTTTCAGCTATGGTGATTACTATTCATGGTGCCCTTAAATCGCACATTTTTACTTAGCCCATGTAATCCCCAGTCCAAAATTTATCAAATGCTACATATGACCCATATTAGTCGCAAATAACAAATGAATATGGCATTGATTATCAGACGTCTAATTATAGTCCTTCAATAGTTTGTAACATATTTTTCTCACCCAAAAGCGGCACTCTGGAAATAAATTAATGTTGACTTCCATCATTGATAAATTTATAGAATTTCCTGTATGAAGTAAACTGATAATGGGGTTATTCCACATTAAATCAACGCAAGAAAACTAAGATTTTGACACCCACCAACTCCGATTTCGATGAAATTTGGTATACACCTTTCCTTTACGGTTGAAAGAAACCCCCTATATTATTTTCACTATCTCAAACGGTTTTCATTTTTCAGCACTTTGAAATGTCATCAAATCACTGTTTTTTGTCACTCTTGAGACCCTCGTCACAAGATACCCTTGCTTACATTTTATTTCTTTTCTCCTTAACCAATCATCAGATCTCTTTGAAATTTTACACAAAGTTCATTGAAATAATGTGGATTTCAGAAAAACATATGTCAGCACTCAAAAAATTTTACAAATTCCTATAAAAAGACTAATAACGGATTTGTAGCCTATTTTTTGTAGTGGGAAAACTAGGTTACGAAAATCTGAATTTTCATCATGTGGGTATGATTGAACCAAAAACTATTAATGTTGAAAATCATTGCAAAGACATGCTCTTTCTCTAAAGAAAAGAAAATTTTTGTTTTTTTTATTCCATCTAACGAAAATTTTACGTTCTTTGGAAATTGCCTAAAATTTCAGGGTCAATCCGTACGAAATGGTCCAGCACTGGTCGCTTGACCATTTTTAATTTTTTTAATTTTTTTGTCGCATTTTTTTCTAAAACAAGACTTCGTTTGAAAATGGCGGCCATTTTTGTTTCATGACTTGCAACATTTTGGGCCTATGCAGACAGTTGCAATAATTATGATAACTCAGCTAAGAAAAATTATAGAAATCTTGGGTAAAAAACATTGTTTTCAGTATATTTCAGGCTACATTTTATGTTCCGTATCTTTTTTCACCACATCTAATGCAAATGGCTGAAATTAGCCAAGAGGCACAAAACGCGAAGTAAAATAAACTTACTCAATCAATCAATTAATATATTCTTTATTGGTATTCGGTATTTAATACAATTAAATATTAACACTTCTTAAAAGCAAAATAAGTAGAAAAATTAAGGAATGGTCTGAAAGTTTATTTTATAATATCCTGAAAGCTGGAAAATTCCATGTTTTTTTTTCTTTTAGTACGACTATGAATTCTATAAAGGAATTCCATCTTTAGTACGTTTGTTGTTCAAATTGATCGAAATGTGAATCAAAGTTCGCCCCCGAGAGAAATCTAATTATCAATAAAACTGTCGGTGTGACAAGCAAAAGCAATCTGTTGTGAAGTCCAGTTGGAAGTGACAGGCACAACACTAGATTGAAGCTGCCAGGCTTTAAGTTCATATCGACCCCCTCCGAGATCAAAAGCCCCTTTCCTGCTGATCTCGGAGGTTCATGTCATCCGCAGCTTTTGATTCCGATTGGTGATCACATGTTTCTGCGCATTAGCAGGTATATTGGACTCTTTGTGGTCTGAGCCACGCCGCAATCGTCACCTTTGGCTTCACCAATTCAATGCGATTGAGGTGTGTGAACTTATATCATATAATATGTAACTTTTTACGTCATTCGCTACTATGATTGATTGGATGTCTTTGGTTGTATAGTTGCAATTTTCAATTACGTGGACATGAAAGCAATTAAGGACATCAGAAACTTTTGTAACTTACGCGCCTCGACAAAACGATACAGGAAATCAATATTGATGTTTCAGTTGTACAGTCGCCGGCAATAAAAATGGGACACATACATCCTGAAATAATCGCTTCCTTGTAAGGCGGTATGTGTGTTGCCTAATTCTACGGCGATAAGTGGATCTAATAGCTAATTTGCAATGGCAAAATCTACCACCGTTTTTGATTTAGAAATTCAAAGATAGCGATCGTTTGCAAAACTAAAAAAAAACTTCCCCTTTCTTTGTTCTCACGATGATAAAAAATAGAAGGCATACTTGAAAGAAAATTGTCTAGTATATATTAACGCAGAATTGAATAAGCTAAATTTTGATGTAACTCGTTTTCATGTAGATCTACTGGTTATTTTTTAATTGGAGTCTAAACTCGAGTATCTATAATTTTTATTCCGATCTTAGTGTTAATTATCAAATCGAAAGTTATTGCCGAAAAATAGGCCACATGGGTAAAGGCATTGTGCGATTGTGTATCAACGACAAAAAACAAAACTCTTTTCTACTTTGTACGCATGTAATTAAAGTAATTTAGATAGAAATTTGAATGCTGTTGTGTTTTCTAGTAATTTGTGTCTCTTTTCTATATTCTGTGGTAATAGCAGCCATGACAATCAATTGATTAAAACAGATAATTCAACGGATTCGAACCCAGGACCCCAGACTTCACAACACGTTAGGATAAGCGCTTCATAACGGAGGAAATTTAGAGCACTCCTTTATGAGATGTGGAATCAACTAGTTGTTAATCCGGGGTCAAATGGATAGGAAAATATATGAAACTATAAAATAATGCAAATTAAACTGTCTATCGTGTACCACAAACTTAAGGAAAATTGTTTTTACCAGAAGATCCGAAACTTAGATACTAATTAAACAGTGAGTTGGTACGGAATTACCGTTTCCATGGTGAAAAATCTCATATGCAAGCAAGATTAAATCTTATATTTCGCTTTCTATTGTGTTCTAGTAAAGGACAATTGTCTTCTATGGCAATTCTGAAATTGAAGCTTCTGATTAAAATAAAACTAATTAAATTGCTGTTGTGCAATACTTGCCGCATGCATACTCTGTCTTCCGTTTTGTTGTGCCGGATTTAGTTGCAAGAGTGCAGGATTGCAGCTGATGTAAGTGAGAAGTTATCTCTGACCGTCACAGAGGTTTGAGTTGGAAGATGCATAAAGTAAAATTCTGTACGTGGATCTAGAGGACTTGGGTTGGGGAAAAGCTCAGGCCTTCATATGCAACGGGGGTCTCCATTCGGGAATAAATTACTTTGGAAAGGTTACTGAATGGGGGAAAATATGTGTTTAAAATGTGATTATAATATTAAAACATACAACTGTCTGACAGACATTGGCTTCCCTGGCGGACAGGGTTAAACGTTTTGGGTTCTGATATTGTTTTTCTTTTTAAAAGGGGACACACAATAAGCATATAGACATTGATATTTTAAATCGGTCAATTTCCCTTTTTTGTAGTAGTAGTAGTAGTAGTAGTAGTATCTGACTAAAACTTTCAGCAATGTACGAAACTACTAAAATAACATATCCAGCCTCGTTGACTAAGTGCTTAACGTATCACATTGAAAAACCAGGGAGCTTAGATTCAATTGGAGCTTAGACTACAAGGCTTAATTTATCTGTACTCATTTATGTAAACATGCAGTATCTCTTTTAGGCATTTTCATATTGAATGGCTGTTACATATGTTCTAATATTTATGACATAAACAGAATTATACATCTCAAGAATGGAATTTCATACATAAGTACTAGGGACGTTCAATATATAAGTTTCCCTGTGCTATAAAATATTGCATAAAGCAGTGCCATTAAAAAGAAGCACATGGTTGACAAGCGCCATCCTTCGTCTACAAGGAACAACAATCGATTCGTTATCAGATGTGAAGGCGCATGCGCTCAAGGGCGAAAAGTAAATGCTTGTTCGGAAAACGCGGGCTCGCGTCATAAGGAGTTCAGAAGCATGGATGCTAAAGGCGTTCTGCTTATGGACTTTTTGGAACGAGGAAGAACAATTAATGCTGACCGTTATTGTCAAACGTTGGATAAACTGAAAAACGCAATTCGACCAGGTCTCCTGTCAGCTGGTGTCATTCTTCTTGACGATAACGTTCGCCCCCACTCAGCAGTGCAAACACAATACAAAATTGAAGAATTGGGGTGGGAACGGCTGCCACACCCTCCATACAGCCCCGATTTAGCGCCGAGTGATTTCCATCTTTTTCCGGTGTTATAGCCTGAATTGCAAGGTTACCGCTTCGAAACAGATGAAGAAGTGAAGCGGAATGTGAGAATAGTGCTCAATAGCCAGAGCCCTGATATTCTTGCAAAGGGTATGGACAAATTGGTGGAACGGTGGGAGAAATGCCTGAATCTCTATGGGGATTATGTGGAGAAGTGAGGAAGGATCCTCCTACACATGTATGTATACTTTTCTAATGTATCTTAAAAATATTTTTTTTACAGCATACGGAAACTTATATATTGAACGACCCACGTATATTCAAACTTATAACAAGGTGGATTACATTTTTAAAATGTATAATCATACATCAGGATACATAGACAAGGAGCATAATTGTTACTATGCACAGACTATTACATTGGCCATAGCTGCTAGTTTACCATGTGGCAGAAGCAGATTGTGCGGTTTATCCTCATAATAATATATTTTTGAAAGTGCCTTTGAGTTTTCTTTTAAGTCCACTTTAGGTACAAATAGGCTAACCGGAACTGGACCTACGGTTAGGTATACTTTAGGCATCCGAAACACTATGCGCATCCACATAGTGTCCAACCCGGTATCCCTATATTAGCAAGCCACGACATTCATCTCATTTTAAACCACGAGGGTGGTGTATGTTCGTCATGATTGATTGATTGATTGATTTAGTTTTATTTTACTTCGCGTTTTGTGCCTCTGGGCTAATTTGCGAAGATGGGGATGAGTGATGAAATGATGAAATTGATGAATGGACATTCACAAACAACCAAGCCCGACCGGGATTCGAACCCGGGACGCTTGGCGTCGCAGCGCGATGTGCTAACCACTCGGCCACAGGGTCGGGCTGTATGTTCGTCATAAATCAATTTTCATTCTAATCTATCTTATTAGCAAACCTCATTTTCGTAGTGTAGGAGAGTATATTCGCATATTTACGTTATTTTCTATTTCGTAGTTCAGCTATTTCCATTTAATTTAGTATTACATCGCTGTTGTCCTATTACATTAATCGCAACGACAATGATGGATGATGAAGATATCCCAGAATTCAAATCGACGACGAAGTCCTGCCTTCACAGTTCGTTATTCTGATACACCACACAAGCCGTAAATAGATACAATTTGTATTTGTTACCGAGAAGATAGTGTTTTGTATTTTTTTCAGTTACTCTAAAACGGCACATCGTCCTTTAAAATTTTCAATATTTATGACGTATATTGAAGTCCTTAGTCGCGAAGGGTTTGATTTCAACCCACACAACCGTGAAACTTTGCGAATATTCGCATTGGGAACTCGAGTACGAATATGCATTCCGCAGATTGATTCCTGGGAGAGCATCCTTTATCGGAGCCGTGGATGCGACAAAAGAATCTATTTGTGGGCGGTTGACAGGCAACAGGCAGCTTGCACAATTCATTACCGGCACCGTACTTCGGACTGCAAATCTGATGGGATTTTTGAAATCCAGGGGAGTATTTCTGCTGGACAAGCAGAAACGAACCTCCTCAGTCAAAAGTCAGATGAGAGAGTTCTTTGTTTAGCGTTAACGTAGTGGCTGATGGACATCCGAAATTACTCTTTGTGTACCTCCTAGTTAAGGGGCTTACACGAAATTTTTGCTGATAAAGTAGACATACAACCAGGGAACAGATTTATTTGTACCATAAAGTGTTAGATATGCAAATATGTATTTAATTATTTTAATCAAAACGTGGAAATAAATATTTACTTAAAATTGTGAAAATGACAATTTTTATTAAGCAAGCCGCTCACCTATCTCTAATGCCAATTTCAAATTTAAAATGTGCTTAATTTTCTGTAAACAAAACAAAGGATTATCAAATGAAGCTCACATGACAGACATTAATTGCAATGTAAAACTGATTGCAAAACATGCTTTATTTTTTGTTACCAAAATATTGGATTACCAAATTTCCTTTAAGAACTAAAACATGAATCTCCTCCTGTTGTCCCTCAAGACGGATTTATATTGATTGAAATTCCTTTCAATATCGCATAAAGTAATGGGTGTATATTTAAAATAATAATTAATGGATTATACCGAGAAAGCTTTAGCTTTCATTCTCTATTGTTGGAAGAAGAATTATACAGAATAATAAATGCATTGTCTATTGTCAAGATTTAAAATAAACAGCGACTACAAAACGAACAAAATACAGATGAACGGAAAACCTTTGAAAATATTTTATGTGGGAAAATGTTTGAAAATGTGGAAATTAATGTAAAAATAACTAAAATATGTAAACATATACTAAAAGCTGCAGATTGTTTTAGCTTACCACAATTCGCAAATATAGTACAAAAGAACATTGATATTATCATCATGTGAAGATATGCATTTACATATACATTTGTTCCCTGCGTATAACTCAGCGATATTCAACCGATTCAATATAAAATTACAAATATTCCTCGTTTTAATGTACTAAATTCAACTTTCCATTTATTTTGCAAACTAATGTATTCACAAAAAGAGATCGGAGAGACTAGAATCTGCGCAACATTCAGGATTTTCATTGGTCCTGTGATTTGACGTCATGAAGATGTCTTGTAATGCTTATGTTCATGAAAGGATAACGAAAATGACGCCCGGCTACCATGAATTGAATTCATGAAGTGTAATTTCAACCCGCTGTTCCCTTGAGGAGACTATTGCGTTAAAACTGAAGTACATTGTACAAACACTTAAGAAATTTACCAAACATCAATTACACGCAAACCTGAACAATGGATTGCGCTAGAAGTTTCTTTCATTCTCCACAGTGCAAATTCTCCCGGTGTTTAATTAAAATGGGTTTTGCATGCTAATTAAAAATGGGTTTCCCTAAACAAGAACAAAACAAACGCACTTCGCTTAGCTTTCAGTGATTGGTATAAATACTCTGCAAGAATACAAATAAGAAAATATATAGGAATGTTGATGGGTATTGTTATTTTCCTTTCTCTAGAATTCGTTTTAAGGAGAATGGAAAATTCAGTTGAGAAAACACGTTCAGTTGATTGAATGCAAGGAAGAAGGAAATTGGAGCTACGTAACCATCAAGTGTGGTAACTGTTGTTAATTGCTTTGCGGTCAAATTAGTTTCAAGTTTTGTGATTTTCTGTACTTAGATTACGCATTAACTATTATTACGTAAAAGTCTAAATGACTTTAAAAAGTGGGAAATTAATATTACGAAAAGTACTCATGGGAAAATATTGACAATTCTTTCCCTTTGAAGTATTTTATTTATTTATTTTATTGAAGTTATTTAGTGAGGTAGATTTATATCATGATTTTATCTAGTGGAATCAGTAAGCAAATTGCAAACACAATAAAATATTATACATTGTTCATTTCTTGTATTCGTATTTTGTATCACCGTAATATGAATTTATTCCTTGTACCTTTCTAGTTTAATTTTGACGATGAGATTGAATGATGATATACTGAAACTTTATTTTAATTCCTTCATCGTTTCTCTTCTTCGTAACTGCTTCTTTAATATACCTATATATACACAGTCCGTCCAGTGGGAAAGGTGACTGATTTTTTCGCCACGGAACTACCAGTGCCATCTATGGAGAAGTATATGTACTACGTAGCTACACATTTCGACTTTCTTCCGGCAAAGTTGCAAACCGTCTACGGTCGACGCGTACGGATCTTGCGACTAACAGTACCTGCGAACGTGGGTCGGAAACGGAGCAATGGAGGAACGTGCCAACATTAAATTCTGTTTCAAATTGGGTTAAAGTGCAACAGAGACGTTTGAAATGATTCAAACCGTTTACGGTAGTGAGGCATTGAGCCGTAAGAACGTGTTTAACCTGTATGCAAGATTTCGTGATGGTCGGGAGAGAATTGAAGACGATCCGCGACCAGGCCCATCAGCGACTGTGCGAACTGACGAAAACGTCCAAAAAGTGGCGGAGATTGTACGCAAGGATCGTTGTGCATCTGCAAGGCTTATCGAGGATCTCACTGGAATTCCGAAGTCCACAGTCCATGTCATTCTAACCAAAAATTTGAGCAAAAGGAATGTCTGTGCGCGGTTTGTGCCACACACACTCAGTGACGAACAAAAACATTGCAGAGTGGAACACTGCAAAGACATGAAACAAGCAGCTGATGTGGATCCAGGATTCATGTCAACCATTGTAACAAGTGATGAAGCATGGTGCTTTCAGTACGAACCACTCACAAAGCGTCAGAGCTCGGAACGGAAGGGTCGAGACTCTCCAAAACCGAAGAAAGTGCGCATGCAGAAGAGCCGAATCAAAACTCTGCTCACTGTTTTCTTCGATTCCAAAGGCATCATCCACAAGGAATTCACTCCAGAGGGTCACACTGTGAACGCTGAGTAATACGTTGGTGTTTTGCATCGTCTATTGGCCAGGATTCGTAGAGTTTGGCTTGAATATCGGGAACAAGGCTCATGGTTTCTGTTGCACGACAATGCACCCGTGCACAAGATCAGGTTGGTAAGCCAGTATTTGGCCAAAAAAGGGATAGTGGAGCTGGACCACCCCCCATATTCTCCAGATTTAGCTCCATGGGACTTCTGGCTATTTCCAAAACTGAAATTGGCGTTGAGAGGAAGGCGTTTCGACACCATTCCAGACATCCAAAAGGCTTCGACCACGATTTTGAAGGCAATCCGAAACAGAAGTTCCAAGACTGCTTCAAAGTTCTACAACCGCTTCAGTGCATGTGTTGATTCATAAGGTGTATATTTTAAATAAACTTTATTGTAAACAACCAGTCCACAACGTCTTGTCTTTCATTTCTCATTAGTCACCTTTCCCACTGGACGGATTGTGTATATAGTAGAGACTGCGCTTCGGGCAAGACTGCGAGATTTTTTTTTCAGGTGAAAATCATACACGGTTGGCACCACTGCTCCACCGTCACTTCGCCTAAGATGGAAGCTAACCGTGGATGTTAGTCAAGACGTGTTGGTAGTTCGTTGTGCTGAAAGCGTTGTGCTTCACTGTAAATGTATAGAATATCACGATGTTGATTCATATGTGTTAATGCCGAGTCCATCTGTGTATTCGTTTTCATTAGATTGTGCAATGGCTCGACAGCATCACATGCTTTGTTTCCGATTGCGGCACGGGACAAGACTGCGCAATAAATTTCAGGTGAACAGATATTTGACAAAGCTGCTGTAATTATTGGATACATATAAATTTCAACCATGCCGTGTATTTAATATGGATGAATCTGGTGTCGGCACAGTTCCTTCGAAACCTCCAAAGGTGATAAGTGGGAACAGGAAAGGATCTGTTAAGAAAGTTGTTAGTGGAGAACGTGGACAAACCATGACTGCTGTATGTCGTATGAGCGCATCAGGAAGTTTCATTCCTCCTGCATTCATCTTTCCACGGAAGAGAATGAAAGCAGAACTACTTGAGGGTGCATCGCCATCTGCTATTGGTATGATTGTGAAAACTAACATCCTTGCTGAAGAAGACGTATCAAGCTGGAAACGTCAAAAGAAAGAGTACAGTTGCCCTGGTAGTAATGAGATGTACAGCGAACTTCCAGTCGAGGATTGGATTCAGTGCCACTTGTGACGAATGGTGGCATCAAAACTGCACCTCATATGAAACCGGGACCTTCATTTGTGATTTGTATTAGCGATCCCCAGGACTTGATTCACTGTGCCACATGTTTGGATGACACGACAAATGTTTCTCATATGAAGGAGGAACTTTCTGTAGTGGCTTGCTTGTGTTCCTTTTTATAGAACCTTCATACGAATGTGACTCTGTTTAGAAATTGTTAGTGCAATGCGCATTTTTACCCGAACGTGGCCGAAGTCTTACCCCGCGCTGTGGGTAAGACTTCGCGTTTGCATAGTCATGTTTTTCCATTGTTTACTGCTGAAATATTGTTTACAGAATTTTCGGAAATTTACTGTATGTTGGCAAGGCAGTGCATTCTGTGTTACACTTTCCGTATGTTACTTACTATAGATTCATAACTTCAATAAAACATAATGAACAAGAGCTGCGCAGTCTTACCCCATCTTACTCTATATATACACCATACACTCACAAATACATATATGTGTGAGGTGCCTCCCCGATGGCGCAGTGGTAGCGTCGGCTGTGTAATCAAGGTGTCCTGGATTCGATTCCCGATGGAGGCACATAGTGGTTTGTATTCCACTTTTAACTGTAGGTTTAGTTTCGATTAGCCTTACTGTGCATAAAGTGGACTTAAAACATCAACTGAATCACTGAGTTGGGTTTGGGGTGTCATATATGCATATGTTTGTGTGTGTGTTTGTACATATATATACACACACACACGCAAACACACAAGTATATATCTATCTACCTCTCGATATAGGTATATGTAGGTGTGGTACTGGTGTACGTAAAAGAAAACCAAAATATTGTACCGGCAATGGACAAAGCATCTGATTTCGAAACGGGTACGAAGAGAATTAATCTCCTGCTTGTCCATATTGATATACTCGTAGGTATTTAAAGTTTGAAAGCAAGGATTCTTATCGTCGCTCCAAGTAACTTATGAGAAGCATAGAGAGGGTGGCGAAGGAGGGAAAGGAAGAATGGAAATGGAAATTCAACGTCGCCTGCAAAAACACAAAAGGAAGATAAGAAATTGTGAGCAAAGTTCTTAGTTCCCTAAAGCTCTCTTTAGAAGAAGCACACCATTGTTAAATTTGGGTCGGGACAGTTTGATTAAACTTACTTCTTCCCCGTCTGACCTTTCGACAAGGGTTTCAGTAGAATGGATCGTAAATTTACAGAATGGCATCTTCAAACGCGTGGAGTTTCCGCCAAGTAACTCTTGATATATATATATATATATATTTATCCATATAGGCAATTGTGCAGGATATGCTTCTTTCCCTTAGCCCCAAGGAACATTAAAGAACTTAAATAAGTTTTCAAAGGTTCTACTCTCTATGTAAGAAATTATTAGGCTTGAAGCAGACTACACTCTGTCATCTATGGAGCAAGGTCGCGCATATCTGTAGAGAAGGGGAGAAAGCGAGTAAGAGGAGCAAAGCAATGCGCGCTGATTAAAACTGCTGGTAGTCCTCCATGCACTCAATTCCCCCCTCACGCGTTCATTGGTGGAGCCCTATCGAGTCACTACTTGGGCAGAGACTTGTTTTTCTATGCTTTCTCTAGACATTTCGGGACAGAGTTGACACGTCCTTTCCCATTGCACTAATATTTATTGTTATTAATTATCTTTTCTCTTGTACAAATGTTTATTGTTCTTTAATCTTAATTTCTGTAATTTACCTATCTCTGATAATGTCAGGATAGTGACTAACCTGTATATACTTATCTTGTAAGGGCTGTTACCATTGCAATTACGAGTGTGTTTTGTCTTGACTTTGAAGTTCGGGCTCGGTTTTTGAATAGAGTGATCAAGTTGAATTATAAGAAGTTTAATTCCTTTGAGTGACATGGATTATAGTTAGGCATATAAGTATTTAGTTTGTAAAGAATTGAAATAGACTTCCTTTTTCTTAGTGCAAACTTAACTTTGATTTTTATTTGACGAACTAACAGAGAGATATTACCCCAGACCCTGAGAGGCATCACGCGAATGCTTTCGAGTCTTTCATGTGAACTTATTATTTGCTCTTTTGGTTAAATCATGTTCTTTTGACTCAAAAGAACGTGTGTCAAAGTGTAGGGCCGGAACGATGCGAGGCGGATGGCACACGGAAGATTGATTGATTTGCTTTATTTTACTTCTCTTGTGTGTGCCACTTTTGGCTAATTTGCGAAGATGGGATGAGTGATGACATCATCAAATTGATGAATGGACACTCACAAACATCCATGCCCAGGCTGGGATTCGAGCCCGGAACCCCTGGCGTCATAGCACGATGAGCTAACCACTTCACCACGGGGGCCGGCTCACACATAGGAAAAATATAGTGTCATAAAGTGTAAGATAGCCCACTGAAGGGGATACGGAGAGAAGCGATATTCTTCGCTTACAAGGAGTGCTCATTCACTACCAGCTTGTTACGTCCGCCCTGGATCGTACTTGGTTCGATGGGTCTATTGAGCCTCGGCTTCACAATCAGTATCGCTTCGGGGCTTGAGTCTCCTCGGCTCAAGGTTCGGGTTATTCCGGTTTCTTCAATCCTCGATGTAAGGTCCCTCGTATATTCTAGGTCAAAGGTTCTCAATGTACTTATAGATCTTGACCAAGATTCTATAAGCAATCAAAAATCCTTTTTCCCACTAGGTTCTGTCGATATTCAGTTAAGTATCCAGCTTCCTTTTCTCTTTTCAGCCTCTGACCAGAGAACTGAAAATTAATCCGTGACCACAGAATAAGAAAAGCTGTTCCCTGACCAGGGACACAAACGTTGACTACCAACAGTCTATCGACCGATCCTGAATTCTGGTATATCCTAAGACAACCACAATCCTCTCAATTATATCTCCTGACCAGGAGCATAGAACCGAGAGAACATAAGCCTTCTGACCAGAAGAGCTAAGTAATTGTCCTAAGGTAATCCAGAATAAACTAATTTCTAGTAGCGACGTGGAAGTAAGCGCAGAAATACGGGTGTGAAAAGAAAAGACGGTAATACGAGTTCCGTATTTATCTGGAGTTCGAATACAAAAGGCCACGGGCCACCGAGCTTCGCTGCTTATATAGGATTTCTCGGTGCCGTGAAGGATTTACCAACTTTTATCTTTACCTCAATTTTACATTACAATAAAATACATATTAATAAAATATCAAAGAGGAACATAATTAGCTACATACAGAAATTACTATTTTTAACCTTTTGTGAATATTAAATATGCAAAATAATTTTAATTGTTACACTCAGCATTTAATTTGACTAGGGAGTATTGCTTCTTCCAACTCCCCTCTCTCCCTGCAACGGCCACGCGAAAAGACAACAAAGAAAAGAAAGAAAGTTTACAACGTTAAAATGTTAAGCAATTTTTTTTTTAATACAGGTTTTGTCTTGCGCGGGCATAACTTTCGTTTACCTTAACATAACTAAATTCTGATTACACCGTCTTGCAGTAAAAGAATCAGGGATTAATATGATATTAGTTAAATTATTGTCCGCCAAGGGACACGACAGATATAGCGTGGGGAAGACAACCTAATCTTTCGTCTTTTCCCCGGTTTCAACGTTTACATAAAGTTGAGTCTGCCTGGCTTCTACACAATAGCGATTGCTTTCTCGCATTGTTGTCCCCGATAATGAAATTCCAGCTCAGCTTGCTGGCAGAAAGAAACAAACTCTTTGAACTTATATTTAACATCTGGATGTATACTCTATATACGAGGTGTGTTTCACTTTTCTTGGTAATTAACCATTAACACCCAAAAATTATAAATACCAAACAAAGGAAAATATTAAGTTTATATACATCCTTGTAACGTGAACACTGCTACACGTTACAATTGCCCCGCTTCCTACGAGAAAATTTGAACAATTTTCTCTTTCACAGAAAAATTGTGAAAATTTTCAAAACTTCACTTAATGTTCATAAACAATTCACTGACAACTCTTGACGTTCCACACTAGTCACAAGAAATCTGGCTTTCTCCGAGTATTTCTCTCCGTCGTTCCTGGGAGCAGGTGAACTTCTTTAGGTTCTGGTAGTTAACCCGATCTACAGGCTCCTTTGTAGACGGCTGCAGGAGAAGTGCGGAGTTGTCCCTCATCTGGGTAGCGATGTATGGACCGACGTACACCTCGAAGAGTTTGGAGATGGTTTGGAGACGACTGGAGCTCAGCTTACGGTTCTTCACTAGGACCAGATCTCCTTCCTTCAAGATCAGTGCTTGTCCTTGATTCTTCACTCTTCTCTTCTTCTGTTGGGCTTTTTCTCTCCCTTGAGCTTGATATAATTTAAAGGCCCAAGTCGTCTTCTCATCCTGTGGTACAGGCCAATAAAACCTTTCATGAGGTTCCTCCGGGATGGCTCTATTGAAGAAAAGTTCAGAAGGAGCATATCCCGTAACAGAGGAGACGGAATTGTTCAATAACCGAACCACATCATTGATGAAGGTGGCCCAACGAGTATGCTCTCTGTAGCAAAACAGCCGCAAAAGACGGACGACTTCTTGGTTAATTCTCTCTA
The DNA here is from genome assembly GCF_977018435.1 of Lepisma saccharinum. Taxonomy (NCBI): domain Eukaryota; kingdom Metazoa; phylum Arthropoda; class Insecta; order Zygentoma; family Lepismatidae; genus Lepisma; species Lepisma saccharinum. Next base: position 34,908,253 of record NC_139253.1, read on the forward strand.
CCACATTACTGCTGGGATGATAGGCTGTAGTGCAGACATGAGTAATGCCCTTCCTTCTCATATACTCGCTCCAGGTTGTCGAAGTGAACTGGGTACCTCGGTCTGAGAGGATGACTTTTACTCGAGGATAGTGAGCAAAATACGTCTTCTCCAATAAGTTCACGATCTCCTGAGATGTAGCTCTCCTCAGAGGATAGGCCGAAACGAATTTCTTGCCAATGTCAACGGCGGTAAAAATGTAGGAGAACCCATGGGAAGTTGGTAGCTGGCCTATAATATCAATAGACAGCATCTCATGAGGATCCTTGGGTGAAATGTGAAGCTTCTCTCTCAGGATTCCTATCTTATCCATTTTTGTCTTGGCACACATCTCACAGTCCTTAATATACCAAATAACATCTCCGGATAGTTTGGGCCAAAAATATCTATATTTTATTTTAGCTTTGGTTTTTGTAATGCCAAAGTGTCCTAGGTTATCGTGATTTTCTCTAAGTATCTGGGAAACAAATATTGCCGGCACACAAAGCTTCCAAATAATGGATTCACCCTGAACTCTTCTGAACAATAAACCTCCATGTAGACAATAATTCTTCCTAGTTCTACCTTGAGTAATGGTATCAGTCTCTTCTGGAGCTTCCAAGATGCTCAAGATGCTTTGACAAAACAAGTCCTCCCTCTGAGCTTCAATCCACTTCTCCAGTTCCTCAGTTTCTTCCCGTTCTTGCCAAATATAGTTCACCTTAAAAAATGTCTTCGGAATATCTCCTTCTGGTGAATCGGACACAGGATACCGGGAAAGAGTGTCAGCTATCTCATTATCCTTTCCTCTGACGTAAATAATCTGGAATTGGTAAGCCTGTAGTTTCAAAGCCCATCTAGTTAACCTGCTATTAAGATCCTGAGAGTTTTTTAACCAGACGAGTCCCTTGTGGTCTGAGTATATTTTAAATGATTGGCCTTTTAGATAAACCGAAAATTTCTCCACGCCAAAAATGATGCTCAGACACTCCAGTTCATGGATGGAATAGTGTCTCTCATTGTTTCTCAACTTTCGACTTGCATATTGGATAACATTTACAATTTTCTCGCCACCTTCTGGTTCTTGGAACAATATGCGGCCTAACCCTTTAGCAGAGGCGTCGCACTGTAGACAAAAGCTTAAATTAAAGTCTGGCTGAGACAAGGCACCAGTAGTAACTAACGTAATCTTAATTTTCTGGAACGCCTGTTCTTCCTCTTCACCCCAGCTCCACTTAACATCCTTCCTTAGGAGGTGACTTAAGGGTTCTACATCCTGTGCTAATCCAGGGTAAAATTTTCTTCTCCAATTAGCAAGACCTAAGAACTTCCGGAGGTCTTTCCTACAGGCTGGCCGAGGAAATCTCAAAATGGCTTCATTACCAGCAGGGTCAGGTTTTACTTCTTCTCCTGATAATATATGCCCTAAAAAGCGAATCTCCTTTTTGACAAATTCACATTTCCTTAATTTAATGGTCATTCCACATTCTCTCAATCGTTCTATGACCAATTGTAAATGCTGTAAATGCTCTAGAAGCGTCTTGGAGTGAACAAGTAAATCATCCAGATACACGGTCAGATACTCCTCACTCTCTGGACCAAAATATTTGTGCATCACTGAAACAAAAGTGCTGACCGCATTCGAAAGTCCAAAAGGCATCCGAGTAAATTCATATAAGCGACCTCGATAAGAAAAAGCGGTGTATTTTCTGTGGCTAGGGTGTATTTTTACCTGAAGGTAGCCAGACGCGAGATCCAAGCTGGAAAAGTACCTGGATCCTCGGAAACGTTGCAAAGACTCATGGATGGGTTCGACGGAACTTCTTGGAACTATCATTTTGTTGTTGAGCTGGCGAAAATCAATGCACGGGCGTATTTGTCCTTGAGGTTTATCCACTACAATTAAAGGATTCAAATAGGCAGAATTCGAAGGTTGAATGACTCCCCATTCCTTCCATAGATTTAGTTCCTTTTCTAAAGCTTCACGCTTGGCAACAGGGATCGGATAAGGCTTCCTAAACACTGGCTCTAAATCCTTCAACAATATCTCACACTGAACGTCTCTAGCACAGCCAGGTCTTTCTGAAAATACATGGTGATATTTCATAAGCAAATGGAACAAACTATCCTGTTCACTCTTGGACAAGAACTGACTTTCTTCAACCTTTTCCCTAATTTTATCTTCACTGGCACTCCACTTATCCAACACAGCGACGTTTACTCTGGCTTCCTTGCCTCCGTCGTAATCTATATTAACAGTGAGCGGGGTGCAGCTACTTTGCAGTGTCAACTCGTTCTCCAACAAACAGATATTGGCTCCATAGGGCTTAAGAAACGGCATGCCCAGTAAAACATCAGCACCTAACTTCTTTATCACAAATACTTCAGTGTTCAACTCCTGGTCTCTAAATTTAATGCTAATATTCCTTCTCCCACAAATCCTTATCCGATTCGAACCGGTTACTCCAACTATTCGAATTTCTGGGTCCTTCTGTAGTTTCATTCCCCTGTACTTCTCAAGTACTTCCATCCAAATGTCGAAATTTAACAACGAAGCCTCGCTCCCAGTGTCGAGTAAGCAAACGACAGGAATGTCTGCAACTTGAGCTTTAACTTTGGGCGTACTATGGAAAGTAGTTAATTCAACAGACCTCTTAATCCCTTCTTCTACAGCTTTCTCTTCTATTTTGGTTAAGGAGTAGCTGTAATGGATTTCGTAAGCCCTGTTAAAAGTTTCGCCATTGGATACTAATCGTTCCTTACTACTTCCTTGCCCAAGCGGAACGGAACTTAAGCAAGATTCCCATTTAAACCTTGGTTAGTGGGAACTACTGGAGCGCTCCAATAGAACTGACGAGTCTGATCAACGGCTTGTTGTTGTTCAAATGTCCTCGGTAACTCTGATTCATATGTCTGAGATCCTGAAGTCACGAATTGCCGGTTAGGAGAATTATAGACTCTTCTTCGAGGAGGAGATGCTGAGTTTCTTCTTCTCTCGACGTAACCTCCTTCTGGTGCTCTCGTCTCGGGATCAGATCTTGGTTCTTGTCTATTAGGACGACTTCTATACCATGTCCTTCCTCTAAACTCCCTAGTTTGACGGTAACCATTATTACCTGTCCTTGGTTCCTCATGGTTACGGACGTTGTTGTTAATATTTCTTCCCGCAGGTCCGTGGTTTTCTCGGATGACTTGTCTCACTGTTGTATTTCTCTGTATTGGTTGCTGATTTCTAAACCTTCCATTATTACTGTTCCCAGCTTCATTTCTCTTGAACCAATCTGCTCTCCAGCTTTCGGCCTCCTCATTCACTTCATATCTCTTCAGGAATGCCGCTAACTCTTCCATTGTCTTTGGTGGGTTAACGAGGCAAAGTTGTCTGACTTTATAAGACATCTGTTTAATTATCAAATTCAAGACCTCACTTTCTATGAGTACTGGAGAAAGATTCTTAAACCCAGCATAGATTCCCCACGCATACTCTTCCATGGTTTGATTGGAGCCTTTAGTGTACTTTCTATTTCTCAAGACGTCCAATTGTCTTTGTTTTGCTTCCCCTGAAGCAAATGTAGCAGTGAACTTTTTACAAAATCCATTGTAGTCCCTAAACTCTTCGTAATGAGCCTGGAACCAATGCTCGGCTTGTCCGGTAAACAATCTGGATAGTAACTGGAGACGATATTTCTCTGGAACTTGCATAAGTTCAAAGTTAACATTTAGTTCCTTCAAGTACTTCTGTGCACTTTGAGCTTCAATGTTACCACTGAACTTAGTGAGTTGATTTAAGTCAGATATTCGAGGTAATTTGACATATCGTCCTCCGATTTTTTTTATCTAATTCCGAATCTGAAGATGGAGTTGAGTTCCTTCCAGGTTTCCGCCTCTTCCGACGAAGCCTTCCCGGTGGTCTTTCGTCCTCCGAAGATGAACCACAAGAAGGTCTCTTCCGATTTTTTTCTGTCTTCGAGGTTTTTCCAAACCTACCAGCATCAGAGTTTCCAATGGAGGTCACAACTTTACTGTGATTAATTCTTTCTTCCATACCTCGAACAATTAGATCTTCCACTGTGGGCCTAACATTATTCTTCCTCGAGATCTTTCTCTTACTCGGAGGTCAGCGTGCACCCTCACACTCAACGTAATCTGACGTCTCCCCAGCTGACTGATGGTTATCAAAGCCATAAGGTGACTTAACAGCGGTTTCCTGCTGAGATGGATCTATGTGAAGTCCTTGAAGCCTGTCTCTCAGGGAGCTTATGTTTTGTTCCACGTTTAATTTCAGCTGACGTAACTCGGTGGCCACACAAGTGTTATTCTTTGCAATGTTATCAACATCTTCACGAACGCTGGTTATATTGTGGGTTACTTCTTCTCGGAAGCTGGAAATACTAGTATTTATCTCTTCACAAAAAGAGGAAACCTTACTTTCTCCTTGACGTAGTTCTTCACCAAAATTCTCTAACCTCTCGAAGCACTCAGCAACCTTAGAACTTACTTCCTCATTTTTCCCTAGATATGCAGTCATCTGTTCCTTAATCTCGGTTACACTCACTCCCAGAGTGTCCATGGAACGAGTAATTCCTTCCATTTCACGCTCTCGCTCAACTGTAAGCGTTGTGTGGAGTACCTCCCACTTCTCATTATTTTGGGACAGTTCCTTGCTTAGAGTTTCATGCAGCTGTTTCCACCGTTCTTCATTTTCCGATTTATCAGCATGTCGCTTTCTTTCTTCTTCTGCTTTCTCTTCTTGTCGCTTTCTTTCTTCTTCTACTTTCTCTTGTCGTTTTCTTTCTTCTTCTGCTTTCTGTTCTTGACGTTTTCTTTCTTCTGCTTTCTCTTCTTGTCGTTTTCTTTCTTCTTCTGCTTTCCCTTCTTGTCGTTTTCTTTCTTCTTCTGCTGCTTTCTCTTCTTGTCGTTTTCTTTCTTCTTCTGCCTTCTCTTCTTGCCGCTTTCTTTCTTCTTTGGCTTTCTCTTCTTGTCGTTTTCTTTCTTCTTCTGCTTTCTCTTCTTGTCGTTTTCTTTCTTCTTCTGCTTTCTCTTCTTGTCGTTTTCTTTCTTCTTCTGCCTTCTCTTCTTGCCGCTTTCTTTCTTCTTTGGCTTTCTCTTCTTGTCGTTTTCTTTCTTCTTCTGCTTTCTCTTCTTGTCGTTTTCTTTCTTCTTCTGCTTTCTCTTGTCGTTTTCTTTCTTCTTCTGCTTTCTCTTCTTGTCGTTTTCTTTCTTCTGCTTTCTCTTCTTGTCGTTTTCTTTTTTCTTCTGCTTTTTCTTCTCTTAATATACTCCAGAACTGTTGCCACCTATTCTCTTCAGCAATTTTTTTAGCTTTCTCTTCCGCCTTCCGAGCTTTCACCTATGCAGTCTTCTCGATTTGACGTTTTCTTTCTTCTTCTGCTTTCTCTTCTTGTCGTTTTCTTTCTTCTTCTGCTTTTTCTTTTTTTCTTTCCTTTTTTCCCATTTCGGACCAAACTGTCAACCACGGAGGACGTTCAATAGCAGGTTCCTTATTCTCATCTTCATTGCCCTGGCAACCTTTACACCGGACGACATCTAAATTTTGTCCTTCCACGGTTTCAGACTCAAATTCGCAAACGAAATGCTTCCACTGGCTGCAGGAAATGCACCTAAACGCCCCCTTATCTTCATCTTGATCCGAGCAACAATCAAAGTGCAAAATCCCGTGTTCCTCTACAATCGTCGGCAATGAATTGCGTTTAGACTTTCTTGTTGCCATCTCGATGTTTCGTAATTTCTGAACAACCACCGGATATATACTTCGAGCCCCAAACGTTGCAGCGCCACTTGTTACGTCCGCCCTGGATCGTACTTGGTTCGATGGGTCTATTGAGCCTCGGCTTCACACTCAGTATCGCTTCGGGGCTTGAGTTTCCTCGGCTCAAGGTTCGGGTTATTCCGGTTTCTTCAATCCTCGATGTAAGGTCCCTCGTAATTCTAGGTCAAAGGTTCTCAATGTACTTATAGATCTTGACCAAGATTCTATAAGCAATCAACAATCCTTTTTCCCACTAGGTTCTGTCGATATTCAGTTAAGTATCCAACTTCCTTTTCTCTTTTCAGCCTCTGACCAGAGAACTGAAAATTAATCCGTGACCACAGAATAAGAAAAGCTGTTCCCTGACCAGGGACACAAACGTTGACTACCAACAGTCTATCGACCGATCCCGAATTCTGGTATATCCTAAGACAACCACAATCCTCTCAATTATATCTCCTGACCAGGAGCATAGAACCGAGAGAACATAAGCCTTCTGACCAGAAGAGCTAAGTAATTGTCCTAAGGTAATCCAGAATAAACTAATTTCTAGTAGCGACGTGGAAGTAAGCGCAGAAATACGGGTGTGAAAAGAAAAGACGGTAATACGAGTTCCGTATTTATCTGGAGTTCGAATACAAAAGGCCACGGGCCACCGAGCTTCGCTGCTTATATAGGATTTCTCGGTGCCGTGAAGGATTTACCAACTTTTATCTTTACCTCAATTTTACATTACAATAAAATACATATTAATAAAATATCAAAGAGGAACATAATTAGCTACATACAGAAATTACTATTTTTAACCTTTTGTGAATATTAAATATGCAAAATAATTTTAATTGTTACACTCAGCATTTAATTTGACTAGGGAGTATTGCTTCTTCCAACTCCCCTCTCTCCCTGCAACGGCCACGCGAAAAGACAACAAAGAAAAGAAAGAAAGTTTACAACGTTAAAATGTTAAGCAATTTTTTTTTTAATACAGGTTTTGTCTTGCGCGGGCATAACTTTCGTTTACCTTAACATAACTAAATTCTGATTACACCGTCTTGCAGTAAAAGAATCAGGGATTAATATGATATTAGTTAAATTATTGTCCGCCAAGGGACACGACAGATATAGCGTGGGGAAGACAGCCTAATCTTTCGTCTTTTCCCCGGTTTCAACGTTTACATAAAGTTGAGTCTGCCTGGCTTCTACACAATAGCGATTGCTTTCTCGCATTGTTGTCCCCGATAATGAAATTCCAGCTCAGCTTGCTGGCAGAAAGAAACAAACTCTTTGAACTTATATTTAACATCTGGATGTATACTCTATATACGAGGTGTGTTTCACTTTTCTTGGTAATTAACCATTAACACCCAAAAATTATAAATACCAAACAAAGGAAAATATTAAGTTTATATACATCCTTGTAACGTGAACACTGCTACACGTTACAAGCTACAGATGGGAAATTCTTGGCTTCCATGTTGATTTGCAGACAATGAAGATAACAATTATTTTTACAATTGTTAATGTTGTATTCAATGTCAAAAGCGCTTCCTCTTGAAAAGTATGCATATTTGTAATTATTGATTGGCCCACAAAGGTAACACACATAAAAGTATACTGTGCTTACCTTTTATGTTCGTCGTTCGATACATCGCTTTTATGCTCGCCCATCCTCGCCTTGTAATCAAGGGGTCCCGGGCTCAATACCCGGTGGAGGTACATTACCTAGTGCTTCGGATCCCATTTTAAACTGTAGGATCAGTCCCGATTAGCCTATCTGTGCATAAAGTGGACTGAAAACCAATTTAATCCATCAATGGAAGTAATCATTGAACCTACAAGGTGTTTTACATTTCTATTCAATATTTTAATTATAAAGCAAGGATTATACAGAAGAAAGTTATGAACCAAAAGCCACCCCAAATGAAACTTCTGAAACCATGAGATACCACCAATACCAATTTCAATGGTACAATCAATCGTCGTTCGATACTACAGACTTATAGAGGAACCACAAGGAAAGAAACCTGCGCAGAACCTCATCGCGCTGGCGGGTGGGGGAACGGACAGGGGGAAGGAGTTTTTCAGCGCGGCCACGTCAGTGGTACCAGACCTATTGATTTCTCGGTAGAATTCCTTAATAAACTATTGCCTGCTCAAAAACACGTTTCCTGCTTATCTTACTTGAACATGGAGGGGAGAGGTAGAGTGGGTTAGGGGGCAAAAGCTTTGATAAATATTCAGTCGGTAAAGAAAAACCTCATTCCATCTCACTGTTTTATTGCATTGGTGGGCACAAAACAGGGGCGTAAATACCGTCAGGAACCATCGAAAATCCCCTCAGTGTAATTTTATATTGTGTGTGTGTGTGTGTGTGTGTGTGTGTGTGTGTGTGTGTGTGTGTGTGTGTGTGTGTATATAATGTATATATATTAAATGCAGAAACCAGGGTGGCGACAGACCTGGAAAACCGGGAAAAGTCAGGGAATTTGAGGTGACAAAAAAAGTCAGGGAAATGTCAGGGAATTTAGTTTTTTTTCTTTTTTTTTTTCCATGAAAGATATCGTTATGGAACTCTGCACGGGAACAGGAAATCTCGTTCCTAAGTTTCGGCCTCAACTGTTAGGCCTCTTTTATGCGCAACACAACTACGGCGCCAGAAACCAGTGATGGCAGGAGGAGAGAGAGAGAGAGAGAGAAATTTCTCTGGCCCGGGGTTCTCGGCGGGAATTTTAAATTCGAACACTCTTTGGAGGAAAATTGTTATAACTCTGGCACTATGGGAGCAATCTATTTCGGATAACTTTTGTCTTGCAGCTCTAAAACATCGGCGCATGTAACCGTGTACAATTCAGAACACCGGACCGAGGAAGGGGGGCTGGGGGGGGGGAACGTACCCCGAATTTCAATGGGAAAAAAAATCTGGAGTTTGCTCTCTCTTCTCCCCCTATTTTGGGGAGAAGGCGCGAACTTTAGTATTCTTTTCAAAGAATGGACATTTCTCAAGAGAATGAAACATGTTTCATGTTCTTGGGTGCCATACAAGTTGAATAATAAGCCAAAATGTGAAACTGTTTTTTACGAAAAATAGGTAATTTGCATATTGCTCAGAAAATTGTTTATAACTCGGGCACTATGTAAGCAATCTACTTCGGATAAGTTTTGTTTTCCAGCTAGAACACCATTGCATGCAACCGTGTACAATTTAGAACGCCGAACCGAGGAAGGGGGTTTTGGGGGGCGCGACCTCCGAATTTCAAATTTCTCAAGAGAATGAAGCATGTTTCATGCTCTTGGGTGGCATACAAGCTGAATAATAAGCCAAAATGTGATTGTTATTTTTTTTTTTACTAAAAATAGGTAATTTGCATTTTTGGAGGAAATTTGTTGTAACTCGGGCACTATGGAATAAGTTTTGTTTTGCAGCTAAAACATCAGAGCATGCAACCGTGTACAATTCAGAACGCCGAACTAAGGAAGGGGGGGGGGGTTGGGGGCGCGACCACCTGAATTTCAATAAAAGAAAAATCTGGAATTTGCCCCCTCTTCTCCCACTATTTTGGAAAGAGGGCGCAAACCTTAGTATTCTCTTCAAAGAATGGACATTTCCAAAGAGAATGAAACATGTTTCATATTCCTGGGTGCCATACAAGTTGAATAATGAGCCAAAATGTGAAACTCTGTTCGGAAATGTGGCATGGATATGTTGCGGAGAGGGGGCGAGGTTGGTCATCAATATGAATTTCCCAGGCTTGCTCCAGACCTGTGTCAGAGTTTCCACCCAAACATAAGAGTATGAAGATCCAAAAAGCACATTCATTTCGTAATCAGCACCATGATACCATATGGTATCATCGGGCCAGTACGACCGTGGTATCATCGGGGGAGGCTGATCACATCACCCCCACCTTCATCCGTGATCAAGAAAGTGTGGGGCCCTAACTCCACACCCCTATACACCTTCATGGAAAAGTGCAGGGGAGCACTTTAGTTTTACTTCCTCAAAAATCTGTTCCAACATATCAAACTGTCACGAAAATACGTAGACCATGTGACGTACAATTTTAAATAATAGTTTAACGTACAATTTTAAATAATAGTTTAAAAGCACATATATATTTAGCAGATAAATGTTCTAAAATAAAAATGCGAATGTTGGGAAACTTAACACTAACAAGTCAAAAAAAGATAATGCCAATTTTTGGTGCCATAATATATCGGTATCTGTCACGTGAGATTGATTGATTTTAATTTTTTGGGTGCGTAGCCACTTACGGTCATTATGCACCCTTCAGTATATATACGAGGAAAATTCCATTATCTACAATCCTTACCTTAAAATTAAAAAGGGGGTATGGAAAATAACTTTCCCAAAATAACTTTCAAGATATCAAACTCTTACGAAGAGGCGTAAGCCATGTGACTTACAATTTGAAACAGTAGTTTAAAAACACCATGAAGGTATAATTTCAGATATTTGGCAGAAAATTTGTTAAAATGAAAATGTGAATTTTGGGGAAAATAACACCGTATAGTAAAAAATAAAAAAATAAGAAAATACACGAATTTGAAAAGAAAAAAAATATCAAGGTCCCTACCGATTAGGCATAAATAAAACAAGAATATCAGTTGTAATTTATTGCATTAGTAACAGTAAGTCATAACCTAATTTTCAGCATAATCACCACAGTTGTTCTAGCATTCGTCGTAGCATGGAACTAAATTTTGTATGCCCATGGCATATGTGTCTGACGGCAAAGACTGGAACTATCTCTACCACAGTGTAGCTGTCAAATCCTTGCCCTGCCAGAAACCTCTTCAGTTAAACAAAGAGATGAAAGTCTGTACATTCAAGGTCAGGGCTGTACAGGGAGTGGTTCAAGATCTCTCGCCTGAAGTGATGCAAAGGCCCGTGTGTACTCAGGGTTGTGCACATTCGACTGGCCTTCCGTGAATTGTCTGCACCATCGTCTGACCATACTATCCGGTCTACACCTCACACGATTGCCGGTGGCTCTGTGCCAAATTCTGAGCGTGCAATCGCAGTCGGTGGGAAACTGTATGAGAGCTGCAATCTTTAACCTAGAACTGTCCTAAAACGGCTGCATTGCAACTGTACCAGATTACAGCTACATGCCACTTCTTCCTGCCTGCATGTGTGTGTCGCTCTCCGACCACTAGTGCTGCGTATAGGCACCATTGGAGCTTTTTTCAGCACGCCCCTCATATATGAACTTTCATAAGCTTGTATTATTAGTGTTCCTGTTTTAATGTGTGGTTAGCTAAATCGGGTACCTATACAATGCAATTCTATAAATTCCTTGCGTTAAATTTCTAATAGGCAACCTACATACCCTTTTCGTCAGCATTAATGGTATAACTGCATGTTGTCAGTTTCACAGTACTCAACTTGGATATACTGTACTGAAGCAGAAATCCCGTTGATAATGTAAGGAAATATGACACTTTATTTTGTTTGATTCAATTGTTTCACTTATATGCAAGAGTTACTTGTTTGCTTTACAGAGAAGAGAGAAGTAGCTTTATGCATTGAAAAATGAGTCCGCACTCATGGTTCTTGCAAGCAGAGGGTTCCAAACCTCAGTGGAAATATCAACATATAATACCGAGAATGTATAAGGAGACTGATAAATTACAAATTGTATTTCTTAATCAATCACTCTTATCTCATTTAGTCGTAACTTTAAAAATAATCAAATATTTTATTTTAAGCTTACTGTTTATGACAAAATTCCGTAATCCTTCCCTAGCTTGTGAATTGTAATAATTTTCCAAATTCACTATTTTGCAGTTTGAATTCAAATCATAGAGAATAGAGAAATTAAGTCAATTTCATAGAAGATGATATTGGTACTTAACAAAACCATACGTGGATCTGTATGAGTTTATTATTTCCATTTTGCAAAAACATCGATTTAGTTTAGTTTGTAATTGTCAGGGAAAAATGTAAATTTTGTCCTGGAAAACCTGGAAAAGTCAGGGAATTTCATTTCTGCTTGTTTGTAGCCACCCTGAGAAACATAGAAGCAGCATAACTGACGGATAAAGCATGTGAGTGTTAATAACAAGAAATTTGCTAGAGAACGAACCGGCATAGTTCAATTACAAGAAATAATGCACCCCCTCCCCCGTAGTTGCTTGGAACTTTCATGGACTTGAAAATACTTAGTTTTCTATCCTTAATATACTATTCTATACTTAAATATTTAATTTTCTACAAAATTATATAGCGGCATGGACGTCCAGAATGAAGTGCAAGGATGGTCGTAACCCCCCGACCCCTTGTGAAAAATAAATGTTGACATAAAAGTACCTATTATTTCAGACGTATGAGTTGATTACAGTCACAGTAATTTACATCCATTTTATAATAGGGATGTAGGAACGTGATAATTTCAAACTCAAGTGGTGTTTTCTGAGAGAGCAACATTATTACGGGTAATATGCCTCGTTTACCCGCCTGATAAAAAGACATTGTTTCCCCCTCGCTGAAAGAAATCTGCGGACGTCCCCTTGCCCCCTGTGCGCACGCCTATGCCGCCCCCGAGAATGTCGTTCATCCGCTACTATTAGATCATCGGATTTTGTAGCAGATCCTCTGGTTTCCCAAGGAACAATCTCCCGATTTTTTCAAGTCTGACCTGGCAACACTGCTCTGAGCACGGAGAACGGCAGGGAAAGTGCGCGAACGCTTTTGACGGAAGGTTTTTTCCTTGTTGTCGAGATATAGCAAGTTGTTGCTTTCAAATCTTGCCTGCAACTCACTTCTACAATACACATCCTCTTACTGGCGAGACCTCAAGAAGACACAGTAGGAATGATGAAAATGCTGAGGTCAAAAATCCGGCCACTTACTTCTGATACTCCACACCAATTGACGTGGAAGCAAATCGGAGCGAAGAGAACTTTGCTCCTCCAGAAGTTTCTATACTTCTTCAGTGGTAGAATTTCGCCACGCTTTCGTATCAGTGGACGAACTTGCACTTGGCTGCATGGATTTTTTTCAATGCTGCTTGGCCCATTTTCATACAAATATTCTGGAGTAGGTTATTTACCAACCATGCATATTTTGATGTCATACTATTTTTTTTATTATTTTTTTCAAAAAGCCCCACTGTGTCATACATGCACAGTGGATACTGCGTTGTATATTTACTTTCAACATTTGATATAGCTATATAGATTATTTTGAGTTGTAGGACATTGTACAAGATAAAAGTAAGTACAGTAGTCCTCCGTAGAATGCACAATTTTGCCTTTTAATCCCCAGATACCCGTTGATTAGAGGTTGGTGACTCCCACAGCCACTCTGTGCATGCCATTGTCGATATACGTGGAAGAAAGATTAAATGCCTTCCGAAAAACTCGAACCCTAAGCCTCTGGTTTAATATTTGAATAGCCTTGTAATGAAGGGGTCCCGGGCTCTGCAACGTTCCATCCGCGCGCTACACACTACACCAGTAGGCGATGCAAAAGTGTACCCATATACGCTAGCTTGTAACCAGCCATAGACATGAACTCAAAGTATCTCAGAGCTTGCGGGGTTTAGTAAGGAAAGGTAAGAAGTCAACCAGTAAAACTTTATTTACATTTAAACCCGTGCAAATTACGTGTTTAGCACACTGTCACCTGATATCATTACTGCTCTGAAGGTCTTGAAGATAAAGGAGGACAGGGACCATTCATTTATACCTCGCAGTGAAGTGCCTGGAGGTTGTTAGGGACCTTATTTAATTTAGGGGCATCCATTTGTGGTGGCCGCGGTGGCTCAGTCGGTAACGCGTCTGACTACCATGCTCAAGGTCCCGGGTTCGATCCCCGGCCGGTTCAAATCCGGGAACTTTTCTAACGGTGGAAGCGGCCCCGGCGCCTACCCAGCGTCGAATAACATGGGTACCTGGGGGAAACCCTGGGGGGTAAAGGCGGTCAGGGGCGTGATGCTGATCACATCACCCCCACTCACGACCGGATCAAGAAAGTGTGGAGCGTTACCCCCACACCCCCTATACGCCTTCATGGCGTGGTGCTATGCACAGGGGAACACTTTACTTTTACTTTTCTTTTTTTTACCATTTGTGCGAAAACCAATAGCAACCTTTGTAGTAATCACGTGCCGCGCAATCTGGGGACACATGCGAAAGCGTCCAAGTCAATTGCTTGGGACGGGTCGGGGGCCCCGCGGAATCGCAAAGGTGAGGAGATCAAAGGACTCCGAGGAGGGGAGGCACTCCGACTACTACAAGGGAACGGACAGGTCCGTTGGTATGTCAAGGCAGTAGTAAGAGGCGGCGAAGTTCAAAGGATAGGTCTGGGAGCACCTGGAGACTTGGGTTTAGGCCGCCAAGACCTAAGACAAACACTCCCAAGCTCGTATTGGGCAGACCTGGTGGTTAGGTTATCTGCTTCTCTTCTTTTCCTCCTTCCTTCAGGCTGGCTGATGGCTATTGGAACCTGGTCGGGGAGGCATCCAGATTAGATCTGGGAACCAGGTCTTTCGCAGTCGTCATCTGGCAGTCGACTGAGCTCAAGCTTTTTATTATTATTATTATTAATCACCTCGGCTTTGAAGAAAGCTCAGCTTTCAACCTCGGCGTTAATCTTTATTCAAGTACCAACAATTAGTTACAACCTTGCATCGAAAATGTTTTATTACATAACATAACAAAATAATATAATATGAGAATTTGGGTAGTAGGCTTTACCTACCCTACTTCTCAAGGAGATATAATTGACCGGTTGCAACTGTCGCAAGCCGGGAAATAGCTAGTGTTCACATAAAAAAGGGGGGAAAACAATAACACAACAAACATTAAGGTTTCAAGGCGTCAGCCAGGTGTAGAATGGCTGGGAAAGTTTTTGAAGAATGTCTAGCAGTGAAGCTTGTTCGTAGTCGGAACTGCCGCTGGGCGAGAGACTTGACGTGTTGCTGGAGGGCGTGGAAAATCCGTTCGGCGTAGAGCTGGCTTCTGATCTGAGCTGATGAGCGAGGTTCCTTGACGGATGACGACATGACAATATCCTGTCGAATGGGCCGTGTATGTTCACGTCGTTTGTAGTCCTGTTGGGCACGACGCTCGTCTTTAACCTTCTTAAATAGAGGGCAACCTCTATAGCTGGCGTAGTGATGTTGTGTGCAATTAGCACACGTCGGTGGTATAGCTTGATCCTTCTTTGGGCAGTCAGAAAATAAGTGGCCCCCTGCTCATTTAACGCACCGGGGCTGGGCGAAGCAGTGGCGTTGACCATGCCCTATCCTCTGGCAAGCATGGCATTGCAAGATTTGTGACGAGCGATACTTTTCAACTCGAATGGAATACATGTCGATATGATCAAGCTTGTAAATGCGTTGAGATTTCGGTAAATTAGGCAGAACGACCAACAATAGAGGTAATGGTCATCTGGTAGAAGTGGTACCACAGGAAGCTTGGTCCGTATTGTTCGGTTGCTGCTGCCGTCTAACTGGGGCAGTAATTCGACTCAAACTATGGATTTGGTAGCCATAGCGGGCTGTCAAAACTTCGTACACGGCATCGGTGGAAACATCCATCGGAATCTGACGAATGATCACTTTTAGCTTCGCTGCAGCGGACGAGCCGTAAGCATATTGGAGCTTCTTGTTGTGAAGGTATTCACGAACAGTCATGAAATCCCTCTGGTCGCACGTGTGAACTCTGCAACATCCTCTGTTGTAGGTAAAAGTAACTCTGCCCTTGAGGAGATCATATAGTTGAGTAGCTATCAATGTGCTTGTCGTACCAAATATGGAAATACAAGGGGGGTCTGTATGTCTTCTCAGTTGGAGTGTCTTCAGGTTGAACACCTTGGATCGTACCATTTCGGCGTTATCGAACTCGCTATTGGCAGAATCGTCTTCTTAGCTAATTTGTCGACGTTTTAGGCTTCTTCTTTTTTCCTGTTCCATCGCTTGGGCATAAAGAGTCGAGTACAATTTCGTTCTTTCTTCTACCTCTGCGGAGAGCTAGAGACCTCGCTGCTCCGTTTATATACAGTTTGGTGGCAGCACAGAGGCGGGTGGAGAAGATCGGAACTAAACCAGCTGCAACGTTGCAAACTCCCTTCAAATTACGAGTTGCAACCCACCCGCTATGCATTATCATCTTTTCACCTTGTTAAAATCACTAACATAAAAGTTACTAAAAGCACGTGATGATACAATCTTAACACTTGTGTGCTAAACTAAACAAGTTACAGTAAAGAATGTACAATCTATGCACAAGACAAAGAGATTCAACAATACAAGTGACATGTTAAGCAACAATTACTGTGCATAAGATTAGACAAAACATAAACTGAATGCGTATGTCTCGCAGGGCATTTAGCATACCATTTTTAACAAAACCTTGTTAAGAAAATATTTTAAATAATATGGCGACCACGCAGGATCGTTACAGCTCGATACCCGGTGGAGGCACATAGTGGCTCGGAGTTCACTTTAAACTGTAGGTCCAGTCCCGATTAGCTTTACTGTGCATAAAGTGGAGCAGCAAACCAGTCAATCAATCGTTAATATTTGAATAATTTGCATTTCTTATATTTAGCGTCGCTATACTTATACTTTCAACTAATCGCGACGATGAGAATGTATGATGATTAGACGAAGTTGGTGAATGGATACTCACAAAGGACCACACATATCCAGGCCGGGACTCGATCCCGAAAACGCCAGTGGTAAGACCAAAAGTCGACTATTTTAACGCACTATCAGGATGGAAGATTACGTACAAGGTAACAAAGATGAAGATTATTGTTCAATATAAAGGTGATGGACCATATTTAACCCAAAGGCAACGTAGTTTCAATAAAGTTGTAAATGATGTTAGCTGGGTATGCTGAATCCTATATAATGACCGAAGACTACTTCTGTTTAGTGGTTACGAAAGTTTCTCTGTTTTTTGCGTTTTGTCTCTGTGTTATCAGTTTACGATCTCAATACAAAACGTAAATCTAGAGTGGATGCAATATATGACCATAAAAACCGAAGTAATAGTTTTGGAGTTAAATTGAACTAGTCTATTTAATGTCTGATGAAACCACATTTTTTTTGCTGAAGTTCAAGCGTCCGTAGACATTTATTGCTTTGATATTTCGAAGTTAAAACTACACCATTTTTCACGTTTAGAAACACCCAGGCGGAGCTTTGTGTGGTTGGTAATTAAAAGTTAGGAAAAGTTACCAAGTTTCAATGTTCCTTTTATCCACTCTCCCATTCCAAGTTGAGATGCGGCAATCTTGTTCTCGGATGCTGGGCGTGAGAAAACCGAAGGAGGAAGTTGTGCGCACCAAAGCGACTGGGAAAATCAGTTCGTTATCTTCAGCTCTAGACTAATTGAGTCAAAGGAGTTTCCTGGAGTGTTTTAATTAAATAAATCATTCGTCCTAAGACGGTGAACACGTCTGTCCACTTTGAAGCATCATCGTAAGCCAATATGATTTTTTTATCTGCCTCTATCTAAGCTTTCAATTGAATTTACATTTGTTTGCGAACTCAAATCGATTTATCTATATCGGCTACAAGATGACATCTTAATCAACACGTTAATTGAAGTTTGCACAGCTCATCCGTTTTGTCCTTTACAAGATCGTTTCAATACGATAAAGATAACGAGCACGCTGTAAAATGGATATTGATTATGTCAATAACGTTTTATTATCTTCTTAGTGCTACTAGCGTGCTCATGAATAAATCCAGACCAGCATTTTCCAATCGAACCTTGGCAAGCAGGTTTAACGCAGAAGTGACAAGCGACATTCGATATATGCCAGTTGGAAACGAACCAATGAATGTGCGTCACACCGCATACCTCTGCACTTGATTGGTCGGTGTCTCGTGTCACTCGGTGTGAAATCAGCGGAGAAAACTACAAGTAACATGTTTTGTAAATGTGTTCATAATCAATTCACGAATATGCTCTTTGCAGTAAAAGACAAACGTACTTACTAAGGTCTTGTGGGTATAGAAAAATACACATATGCTCCTTGTGGGGCGAAATATGCGTATGTCCAAGCGGTATTCGAATTTTCGTCGAATGTTCACGAGCGTGTGCGAAGTGACAGTTTCATACTCTCTGACACAAATGCATGTGAACTACTGGAAATGTTTAACAATGTAGGAAAATCAAGAGAGGAATTATATCTGGGAATTCAGAAAACCATGAAATGCATTCACTACGCACTGTGAATGGCATTAACACTTACTAGCTATGAAGAGAAATGCAGCGTCATCTGTCATGCAAAGGGTTGCAGTTTTGCCACTACTAAAACTTAATCAATTGCTCTATGTTTTGCTGTGAACATAATTTTCCTCACTGCAATACGAGCAGACTTTAAGAAAATGTCTTATGATTGTTATCGTGCTTGCTATCCTCTGTAAATGGTCAACATTCATCTATATTCTAAAGACATAAATAAATCCGTGATTTATATTGGACTTCTGATTCACTGAGCCAGTATCAAAGTTCTTCTCTTCAAATTCTCAAGTTGTATGTGAAAATAAGTATTGTGTATTCTCCTAACATACATTTATTCTCTTTCTTCCAGAACGATGCCAAGTACCTGATTCGGAAGACGATCAACGTTCGTCACAGCTGAAAATCTGCAAAATTAAACCTTACTGTATTCGGCAATGTGGTAAGTGAAACATCTTAAATTTTGAATATCATTGAAGTAGGGAATATATCTAAACTTGTTGCCTAGTGTTCTTTGCTTGACAGTTTGATTTTGATTTGCAAGTTTACACATCTGAAGTTCACATACAGATTGCTTGATACAGAACATTCTCCCAGCTTAAGATTTAATTTTAGTTCACGGAATTTTGACTGAAAACGTTTTGACGGAATGCAATGATTCGTGGTTCATAATTCAGATCATCAATCATGAGAGACACAAAAGATTTATAAATGCAATATTGAATGACGTTACTGAGAAAGTAATAGATTTCGTTTGTCAAATACGTTAATGTACGAGATTTATTACTTGAGATGGCCATTCCTTGTTGTCTGTTGGTCGAATTTCCTTTTTTGAGTACGTCTAGAATAATGAAGAGCTAAATTTTCATGGTAATACGTGAGCTTATGTATCAATGAGAGGACTTGCCTAGACAGCAACCGTAATATAAATAAATCAACTCTTCCTTAATGGGCGAAACACCTCAGCGTGAGTATTGATTCATGAATTGCATTCGGAAAGTTACTTTCTAAAATTAATTGAGTTAAAGTTACGTTACTTGGTTCAAAAGGTAACTGGGTTACAGTTACTCATTTTTAAAAAATAACTCAGAGTTGCTGGTACACTTTTACAGTTCCTTTTTGCTGGAAATTTTCTTCCCAACAAATTACACATCGTAAACAATAGTCATAATTGTAATGAAACAATATATGAAGACTTACATTTGCTTATAAGCAAACATAAGTCTCCATGTATTTATATTATTACAATAGAAAAGAATAATGGAACAAAAACATTGAAATCTTCAAGTGCAATTAGGAATGACGAATTACAATAAAAACCTGGATGTTCTAAATTAAGCATGCGACGAAATTAATTTCACCTTAGCATCCAGAGAAGATACGCAGTTGGAAACCAAGTTGCAAAATGTAGCTCTTTCCCCGTGTTACAAAGTTTCAAGTTAACAATTTAAGTGTATAAAAGTAACCCTTGATAACGTTACTTCTGTTTCAAAAAGTAACAATTAGACTACAGCTACTTACTTTGTAAATAATTCGTAAGAGTTAGAATCCCTCCCCAAAATTTGTACTTGTTCATTGATTGATTGATTTGATTTATTTTGCTTCGTATTTCTGTCACTTTTGGTTAATCGCGAAGATGAAGATGAATGGTGATAAGATGAAAGGACAATCACAAACACGCATAGACTACACAACACAGGTTACACGGAGGATTATACTGGCCGTGAGTCCAGACGCCAGAGCCTCGCTAGTCTGCAAAATACAGGCCAGGGTGTGAAAAGTATCACTCCTTACGCCCCCACTTGTACTACTTGTAACTGCATTGTTCATAACTGAAGAACAAGTTTGTCATACTGTCAGTTTGTCGGCAGAAATATTTTTTTAATAATATATGTGATTGATTATACAGGGTGTCATTTTAATGGCGCCCACGGACCACAGATTCGTGTAGAGGACATCAAAACAAACAACTTTTCTCAGTAACATTTTTCACGTTGGTGCGTCAATTCGACGCTACAGCCGTTCAAAAAAGACAGTTTTGCCGCCTGGATGCTGGCAACCCAACACAACATTTGATCGGATCTGTGACGTCATTTCCTGCGGCGAAACAGCGCACGGCAGGGTTGCAAGGAACACACAAATTGTGAAAAATGACAAACTACCAACCACATTATTAGCTGTAAAACGAAGCGAGAAACGCGTCCAGTAGACTGAACATCATAGCCTACCAGCCAGAAGTTCAGCAGTCATCTCAGAAGAAGGGGGAAGTGAACCAACGATATGACAAATGGTAAAAAAACGTATTCAAAATGAATACTCTCAATTGTCCATATGCTGGGTATTCTATCGCCATATCAATTACCGCCTTTTCCTACCAGAGGATCCACTCTATTAGCGATTATTGGCTTCTTGCAACTTATTTCGTATAGCGCTTCTTCACCTCCAGTTTCATATAGTTCTTTAAATATGTAGTAGCTACAGGCCCGTTGCACCGGCGGCAAAAAGCCGAACAAGGTAAATTTCAGAATTCGTTTGTCTATGCATGAACGAAGTCGCCACCAGTCGGCGCGACCATCGATGCTAAATCCTAAATTTCTCATTGAAAATGTAGTTTAAGTCTCTATTAATCAATAATAATCAATTGTACGTGATTTTATATTTCATTAATCGTCTTTCGCTTCTTAAACATGTATAATAAAAATCGTATTTTGTAGTCACTGTTTATTTATACATGACGTGACGAAACATCGTTCCATCATGGACGGCACATAGGAATGTGATGTTGATTGATAAATCGACGAACTTGAAATCAAAAGCTTCAATAATTACTCGAAATAAAAAGTACAACTAAAATGTGCTATACTGTGTGTCGTTCTAATCCAAGAAGGGGAATCCAGAGCTGATCTTTATAAAGGAAATCTTGAAAGGTTAGTTAGTTATGAATTGTGCTCACTCTATGTGGGACATGTGTATTTACAGTGTAAAAATGATTTTGGTTATGGGGAAAAGTTGTCAAAGAGAATAATTCGGTTTTAGTATTGTATCATTTAAGTAGAATGACACATGGGATCGTATCATATGTTGATTATTAGTGTATATGTGAACGGGTAATGGTGCAGATTGTGTATGTATTGATATTTACAAGTTTCACAGGAGAACGAAGGCATCGTAAATACTGGAAATCACCATTGAAATAATTTGAAAGTTCAGAAAAAAAATTTGTCCGTGTTAAAGATGCAGAAAATTGTAATGTGTGAGTACTAATGATGTATTGAAACGTATGTTGTTTGATTACTCGTGCTCCTAATCGCTGCTTCCGATTTTTTGTTTCCACATTGAAAACATTATAAACTTTAACAGATCATTGAAAGTTTCTAAATAGCTACTTAGGCGATGAAACCTACCAATATGGGCCTCCCCCATGGCGCAGTGGTAGCGTCATTGCCTTGTAATCGAGGGGTCCCGGGTTCGATACCCGGTGGAGGCACAAGTGGTTCGGATCCCACTTTAAACTGTAGGTCCAGTCCCGATTAGCCTTACTGCGCATAAAGTGGACTTAAAACAGCAACTCAAAACCAAAAAAAACCTACCAATATTTAGACGATGAAACCTATCACACTTAAAACGTACGGATTGTTACAACATAATCACATAGGAGCATAATTATAATGCTAAAATCCCTCAAACCTACACCTAGCATAAACATATGCATTAGAGTGATGGAAATACAGTTATCTACATACAAGTTCATCAATGTGTACTTATATACCTACATGAATAGAATTCGATTCAGCTTTAGTTCAAACGTACAGTTCCCTTATTTCCTTCAGATTCATGTTGCATCTTACTATATTTAACTCTTTGGTGTAGAACCCAAGTTACATTAGCCCCGCTGCAGACACCAAATGTACTACTTGGCACCAAATCGACGAAGTACACGAGTTGGTGTTGCACCGTATAACTAACTAGACGGTTTAGTGCAAGGAGAATGAAAAAGTGCAGCGAACTAGACGGGGTTATTGTAAGTCAAAGTTGTTTCTTTTTTGGCACCAGTTAGGTTAGGTAGTAAGGTTCAGTGGGACATAACTGCTGAGTAGGTTCGGAAATTTAGTTCAATGTCCCTCTTCTACAATAACAGTAATTTTTGTATTTGCATTGTCCCACACTTTACGGTTCCAAGCAAAGAATGTAACTTACAATGAGAAATAATGTAAAAATTGAGTAAATATGAAGAAATTGAACATATTACATTAAATAAAATATTTACAAGCAGGTAACATTTCCCCCCAATATAATGGACCTTCTTTCATTTTATACATGGCTATTCTTGTATGGTCTCAATTCAACAGAAACTAACAATGATCCAGTAAATGAATGTTCCTTTAAGTATATTTTCTTTGTGATGGCAAGCTTTTTACTCAGATCACAAATAACTATACACCATGGAAAATATCTCTTTTGAATGACAAAAAATGGAAAATATGTAAATCTTGTTGCATTATGTTGTATTATTACATGTTTCTAAAATAATTTATTTTCTTTTACAGCTCTGATATGCATGGAAAGAAATATGGCAATAAGATATTATTCACAATACTTAAAGAATAAAGAGTATGTGGAGTGCAAGAAACAAGTTCGTGTATGATGCATTCCCAGATATAGAACCAAGTAAGTACATTGCAATGTGGATTCTGAATGTCGTCAATGCTGTCTTCACTTTGCTCACTTGCTTCACCAACATTTGCCACCGTGGCATGCCGCTAGCATATACTGTTTTTTTCTAAATTCTCAAAAGAGGTACTAGTGATATGATCTAAATCATTCAATCTTACAATTTTGGACGTTATTTCAATGCTTTTCATGTGTGAAAAATTTCGTAGGAAATTTAAATGGGATGCTGGAAGTTACTTTTAGATTATTTAAAATATGATTTTAAAATTTTACTGTTCTGTTTAAAGTCTTATATTTTTATAAAGAAGTCTGGAGGACTTCAATGCATTGTCATATGTTAAGCAAAGAATATTAATTGCCAATGTTTCAATAAATACATGTACCTGTATAACAATGTGTTTGTTTATTATCCCTTTCATTTGTTATTAGCAATAATATATTATGTTTTACTTTTCTACGGAATCATTAATAACTCATAAAGTGTAGTGCATTTACTGTGAAATTGTTATTTTCTTCGGGAATGTTTCTGAGAATTCCACGAGAAATAGAACATGTCACCATAGTGAGTTAGTTGTAAATGGTTTATTTGATGGACTTTCATTAACAGTATTACGGTAGCATTGAATACAGTGGAAATTAATTTATCTAGGATTTTTAAGACTTATTTCAGTCTTTTATTCTAGATTCCATGTATATTTAATGTTAACAATATAATTTACATAATGGCACTGAACTAGTTTCTATGTTGTATTTTCCAAAATATTATTTCATCTACAGAACACTGAATGTAAGTTATGATAGAAATTAACTGTAGTGTAAAATATTTACTTTTATGTACAGCATAACATAACCCATGATTCTACAGCATCGTTTCTCAACCTGTAGGGTGCGACCCACTCCTGGGTTCTGAGGGAACATTTGGTGGGTCGGGAAGTTGGGCTCAAACTTTGTTTACTGGGTCTTAAAAACCCATTACATTAAATTACTTAGATATATTGTTTTAACAATTTAAATTCAGGCCGTGTTGTTGTAAAAGAGGACTTCGACTTCGATGTTAGCAAATATGTGATTATAAACTGGGTGCACACCCCTACAAAGTAATTCCGCTGGTGCCCATCTTATGGGTCCCATGAAGTGTAATATTACTCAAGGTGGGTCCACGACTGAAAAAGGTTGAGATCCACTGCTCTGCAGCACTGGAAGGACCTTGGCCTATCTTCTGACTGCCAGTCTGCCTCCCACAACCCTAACTAGAGGTGTGAAGATCTTCAACAGCGATGGGATGATGTGGGGTCAGCACATCGAACCCTCAGCTGTTATAGATTTCCCAGATTGGGTTGCGCTACTCACTTGTAGGTCCACAATTTTCTCAGGATGGTGGGTTGCCACCAGTCAGTCCTATACACAGGCTGAAAACCCAGAGACTGAACCCAGGTGGACTCAAGCCCGTAAGAAAAAACTGTGCGATGAAAGTCCTGTTAATATATTACATCACATTTTAAGTTTGGAAAACAAGTAATGGCTATATGTATATATCTTTTATTCCAGTATATTTCATACCTACAAGCCCCCAGCCGATTTGTAATGGTTTCGTTAGATGAATAGCGCGAATGTTCCATTAGTAGTTCTTAATAATACGTTTTATGTTTTATTCTTATTTCCTGAAACAAAACCTTCCAATCCTGTATTTTGTTTCCTTGGCATTTTCAGCATCAAATGGGTACTTCACTGATATCAATTGCAGAGAAAGTGTATGCATTTGTCTTTCGTTTTATGAGTCCATAGACACATGAATGAAATTTTCTACATTGGTAAATCACAAATGTCTACATCTTGCGATTGAATATGGTACACAAGGGAGAAAATTACAGCCGATCCCCCTATAATACTAGATATTCAGTGACGGCACCAGAAACAGTTGCTGTATCCTGCAGTTTGCCGCCCACGTTAAACTGTACAGCAATTGTTATGAAGAGAAAGAGATAATTTGGGAAATATTGCAAGATGGCTCGAGCGCCCTTTAGAACACCTTGGGTAGCGCAATGATCCGCTCACCCCACCCTTCCATTCCTGCTTTTATTTTCTGCTAATAATTCGGATATATCTCGTAAGGTCGTATTATTTATTTTATTTAAGTGCATAAAAATGTTCTACAAGGATAAATACCATTGTTCAGTTAATGCAGGGGTCCTGGGTTCGAATCCCTGTTAGAGCTTTCTTTGTCATCAATGTTTCATAGTATCGATGCGATTAGCCTAAAATTGAAAAAATGCGACGCTAAATTAACAACGACGAGGGAGGGGTAAAACGCATTGACCTACGAACAAAGTAATCGCCGTAGAGTTTACACAAGATAAAATTGCGATTTGCCCAAAATGTCAGAAAAGCAAAGCATAATAGGGAGAATACGAAATAAAAATACTTATTGCCACGGATAATACACGGACCATTTTTCATGCACAACGGAATGATTTACGTGCTGGAATTTCAGAAACTTGAAATTATATTCCTATGTTGTGTTTCTGGGCTACTAATAATGTATATCTCGTAACTTAGATGTAGAAATCATTCAAACGTAACATGCATTAACTGAACAACGGTATTTATCCTTGTAGAACATTTTTACGCACTTAAATGAAATAAATAACAAGACCTTACGAGATATGTTCCGAATTATTAGCAGAAAATAAAAGCAGTAATGGAAGGGTGGGGTGAGCGGATAATTGCGCTGAGACGCATTCAATTGTCACTGCAAAGAGTAAGACGTGATTGGCGGAGAGGTTGCTATGACAACGCTTTAAGTTTCGAAGGCGCCGTAGGGTGGCTCCACATGCCATTTTTGGTATACGCACAGATTACAAAGGAGAGATAGGAAGTAAGCGATCTTGTTAATCTGTGGTAGCTATCTCTACTATAACCCATAGCCTTACATGATTAACTCTGCCTACATGTCAAATATCAACAATAAATTTTATTGTACTTGTAACTTACATTTGGCTGTTTACGCCCAGCTACATGTCAATTATATTTACAAATCTCGTTCCAAGGTTGATATCTACAGGTTTGTGTCCAGATGCCTTGTGGTACTTTTGTGCTGATAACGGAAGTATCCGAGGTTCACGTTGTTACATTACGGCTAAAACACGTACAACCACAGTAACAATCTAATGATGAATCAGTAGCGAATATACTGGCCTGTTCAGAGTTGCAAAGTATTACATGTGTATCCGGTGCATAGATAAACACAGTCGTCGGAGAGTTTGTTTTACTATTATTTATATCCCTGTATTTTCAAACATTTTTGTCAATTGCCTCATAATGCCCTGAATATACATTATATTATGTGTTGCTTACCTTTGTAATTTTGAGATCTTTCATTTCTATTTTGTCATCTGTTCAGTGTGTCACAGACAACTAGTATCAGAAGGACGAAGTGGATAGACTAAATTGTAGATACCAACTTGGTAACTAGATTTGCAAATATTTGATATGTAAGCTAAGACAAAATTCGATATGACTTGAATTCTATTTTCTTTCTACCATTTTTCGTATCGTTTGTTTACTTCCTGTTAGGTTACAAAACGTGTTTTCTCGTTTTGTTTTACGGTACATAATGTGCCTGATTGTAGCTATGACATTTTTCACAGAATATGTGTGTTCCTGGCAACCCTGGAACGCATCGCTTCAAAACGGGATATGACGTCACAAATGCAATCAAATGATGTGTGTGGTTGCCAGCATTCAGGCGTCAAAACGGGCTTTTTTGAACGACTGTAGCGCCGGAACGATGCACCAACTAGAAAAATGTTACTGAGAAAAGTTGTTTGTTTTGATGTCCTCTATAAGTTTCCGGGGTCCGCGTTCTCCATTAAAATGACACCCTGTATATAGCGACTCGCGCACTATTGACGTGGCCTTTGGCCACGTCTCGTACGCTCGCCGACGTGCTTCGCTTATTTGGAAAGTTTTGAACGTAACTTTACATGTGTACGGGCTCTAATATGGAATAAATATTCAAAGTATTATTGCCAATTCTTTTAATGATCAAGTGAGTAAGCAATAACAGTTTCAAGAGAGTTAGATTTCTTGCATAAACGAATTCAATAGCGATACTAAATTGAAAAAGCAATATTTACTCTTCTTGTCATTTCCACATTTGTAAACGTAATTGAAAAATAATTGCTTTCCGTCATTCCCCATCAAATTTCTACCTCTCCTCTGTAATAAATTCTGATGCTCATGTTTTGAAATTCGAAAAATCTATCATAATTTCCTTACAGTAGTTTTCGGGGTGAAAATAAACTTTCTTTAAGTTCCCTAGCAACGTCTGTTTCCATGGACAACAACAAACACGGCAAGCTCTAAAGAAGTGCTTGTTATTATACTCCCTAAACATTTAGTTAAAACAAGCACGATGTAGATATTTTCGCATTGAGTATAACAATGTATGCGTAATTGTATCTGGACTGAATCTTCTTCTTATGTAGATGTCACCCTTGTTTGAGGCACTTTTTCAAAACCAGGAGTTCATTCATCTGTGTGTGATCTGTGATAAATATAATGTATCTCGACAATTAAGAATTGAAGCAAACAATGTATGCAAAAGAAATGCCCGTGGGAACGGTTGCTAAGGACGTGAATAAAGGGCATTTTCACCCTTAAGGAAGGGCTAATTGAGCGATTTTTAAAATTTTGTCGGCCTTTTGGGATGATTTCATGGAGGGTCGTAGTCGGACATTTTTTGCCTCCGGGGCTTCCTTCATGGAGAACATTTATGTCAGTGAGTCAGTCAGTGGTGGGATTGGGGCTTTATATTTATTGGACTCGAGTACCTTTGACGTGGCCTTTGGCCACGTCTTGTACGCTCGCATACGTGACCTTCGGCCACGTTGTGGGCGTAATCATATTATAGATGGGGTAAAATGTCTGCATGTTGTATTGGATGAAGGGGAACAAGTGTATATGTTCGTTAATTTGAAAAGTTTCGAAAGTTACTTTATATGTTTATGATCTCTAATAAGGTACAAATATTCCAAAGAGTATTGTCTTATTTCTTAATTTTAAACTGAGTAAGTAATAACTGTTTCAAGATAACAATTCAATGGCGACACTAAATTGAAAATGCAATATTTACGTCTTCTGTCATTTCCACATTTTTGAACGTAATTGGATAATTACTGTTTTCCGTCATTCCCCCCCAAATTCCTACCTTGCGTCTGTAATAAATTCTGACGCTCGTATTTTGAAATACGAAATATCTAGTATAATTCACTTACAGTAGTTTTTGGGGTGAAAATAAACTTTCTTTAAGTTCCCTAGAAACGTCCGTTTCCATGGTGAACAACAAGCACGGCAAGCTCTAAGGAATTGCATGTCATTATACCCCCTAAACATTTAGTTGAAACAAGCACGATGCAGATATTTACGCATTGAGTATAACAATATATACGTAATTGTATCTGGGCTGAAACTCCTTATTATGTAGATGTCACCCTTGTTTCAGGCACCTTTTCAAAACCAGGAGTTGATTCATCTGTGTGTTACTTATCTGTGAGAAATATAATGTAGCTGGACAATTAAGAACTGAAGGAAACAATGTGTGCAAAAGAAATGCCCGTGGCAACGGTTGCTAAGGACGTGAGAAAAGGGAATTTTTACCCTTAAGGAAGGGCCGATTGAGAGATTTTTGAATTTTCTCGGCCTTTTGGGACGATTTCATGGGGGGTCGTAATCGGGCGTTTTTCGCCTCCGGGGCTTCCTTCATGGAGAACATTTATGTCAGTGAGTGAGTGGTGGGATTGGGGCTTTATATTTATTGGATGGATGAGGTTGGTTGCATTTTTAATGTCTCTTTAGAGGGGTTTACCTTACAGAAACGGAGGAAACATGACTATTTGGAAACACTTTTGAAGATCTTCAAGATTCAAGTTGTTTTTACAGGACACATATAGTCTTCGTAGTGAGTTTCGGAAGTGTTTTTCTTTCCTTTGCATTGGCCAGGAATTTGGAGAGCTTAAAAAAAACGTTATTAACAAAAGAGGAAGCCCACTTTCCTGTTTTAAAGGCCGCCATTATTAACACAAATTCTCTGCTCCAGGAGTCAAAGTGGCTTTTTTTTCAGCATGGAGGAGGCTCCCAGAAACGGGCCACATTAATTATATGTTTTCAAAAGTTTGCCGCCTTGTTTTCTTGGATCTCCCGTAGAGCAGTATAATCGATCTGTTTGCTTCAAAACCAGACTTTTTTTTCACGTTCTCAATCTGCACCTGAATCTAATTCTAAACTTTTCCTCCCGCAAACGACGTCTTTCCAACCTCTAAAGATATAATTCAATTTTTTATGTGGTTTTCAAATGACACCTCCTGACCCGTAAGTTTCCGCAACCTTACAGCCTAATATATACACTTTATTACACCCTGAAAGCTAGACTGCCTATTGTGAGGTTCCCAACACACAAGGAACAGAGTTGCTATTAATATGAGTAATTTGCACCCTTCTCTCTCTCTCTCTCTCTCTCTCTCTCTCTCTCTCTCTCTCTGTTTCCTGTAGAGTTTTTTTCTAGTTTCTGGTAAACGCACGGAGCAGATTTTTACTGTAAATACATATCTTTATGTGATGCTAATAAAATCAATGTTATCATATTTACTTATTTATTTTATTTATCGGCT
Organism: Lepisma saccharinum; assembly: GCF_977018435.1. Lineage (NCBI taxonomy): Eukaryota > Metazoa > Arthropoda > Insecta > Zygentoma > Lepismatidae > Lepisma > Lepisma saccharinum. The sequence continues at coordinate 34,937,602 of NC_139253.1, forward strand.
TTTGCACGTACATGGCGAAGTTAATGCTTTAGTTAATGCAATTTCTTAAACATTTGCTTACATCTATTAGCAAATAAAGTATAAAAGAAAAAAATAAAACTCACCCTTTGACACACATAATGAAAAAGGCAGTACAGTTGATATTATACACACACATGCACACACACCTTCTCGTTCTTACACACACACACATTCTCGTTCTTATACACATACCCGTATTTTGTATTATCTTTGTGAATCGTAGTGTGCAAGCTCGGAAAATACTGTTTTTGTTTTCCATATTAGCTTTTAGCACAAACGTTTAGCTATTTTTACATATAATTTCCACATTTCCTGACACACACACATATTATATATATATATATATATATATATATATATATATATATATATATATATATATATATATATAACTGCTCGCCATTAAAATTGCAACACCCAGAAGGAAATGAGATAGAAACACGAAACTTGGCAAATATGTAGTTCATAATAAGATAAGAAAATGATTACAGTTAGAGCTCGGTGGTGTGACATGTGACACGTAGAACATGGTTGCATAACCCCAAGGAGCTAGTAGCGTGTACAGCCTCCACGGGCGGCAATAACTGCTGCAACACGGCGAGGTATGGACAGAATGAGTCTATCGATGTCTGCTTGCGGCATGGCGTCCCAAGCGGCTTCCAAACGGTGCCAGAGGTCTTCAACATTACGTGCCGGAAACCTAAGTTGGGCCAGCCGGCGACCCACCATGGACCAGACATGTTCAATTGGCGACACATCCGGCGAACGTGCTGGCCAAGGAAGCAGGGGCACGTGGTTAGCTTCCATAAATGCGAGGACATTCCTTGCAACATGGGGGCGCGCGTTATCCTGTTGAAAAGTGGCATTATGCAGTGCATGGATTAATGGGACAGCAACAGGGGTGAGAACCTGTGTTATGTACCGTTGGCTGTTCAATGTCCTTTAAATGAATGCGAGAGAAACGCGAACGAACACCTATGGCGATGGCACCCCATACCATGATACCCAATGAAGGCCCTGTGTGATGATGCATGATGCAGGCGTCATGAAGCCTAGTGCCACGGTGCCCCCACACGCGTGTACGTCCATCATGATGTTGTATACAGAAGCGGGATTCATCAGAGAACACTACAGCATTCCACTCCGCCATCCATGCACGACGGTCTTGGCACCATCTCAGACGCAAACGCCTATGCTCTAGCGTCAGAGGAATCCGCAACAGTGGGCGCCGGGAAAAAAATTCCCCGGTTCGCCAAACTACGAAGCACGGTTCGTGGGGACACTGGACGTTGTAAAACATCCCGTACTTCATGCGCAATCCTCGTTGACGTGGCCGTTCTGTCTGTAAGGGCCATGCGTATCAGACGTCTGTCCTCTCGTTCCGTCGTCCGACGCGGACGTTGTGAACCTCTACGTCGCTCTACAGTGCCTTCCTGGACCAACTGGTTCCATACACGGATCACTGTGGATGCATTCCGTCCCACACGGGCACCGATCTCACGGTAGGATAATCCGCATTCACGGTATGCAACAATTCGGCCGCGATCGAACTGGGAAACCTGCTGGAATCGCTGCCGTATTCGACGACGTGACATTGCTGACCGATTTTAACACACTACACTCACGACCATGCACTTTTACTGCTCTTCTGCACCTATCTGACCTGCTACAGGTACCACTTACCAGATGGCGTGGCAGGCGCACATGACGCATGACGGCCTTGAACACCTAATCATTTCCTTCTGAACCTCTCCTCTACACACTGTGCACATTTCGTCCGATTCCGATTACTCCTTCTGGATGTTGCATTTTTAATGGCGAGCAGTTTATATAATGATATCACATATTAATGCTCTTAATACATATTTAGCATATATTTTACGCATAATATATTTTATGAAAAGTAGGGGTATATCATCATCACTATTTGCCATCGATGATATGTTTAGTAGAAGCTAAATTATTTCGGCCGGATATTTAATGGAAACATGGCCCCTATCTAAAGTTTCACGGAACCTGTGAACGTTTCGAGCATACAGCACTGAAGCCTATTGCGTTTTATTTAGCTAGATGAGCCTCTGCTTAATGAAAATTGCCAGTTTTTACAATTATAAGTCCATATTTAATTACATATTTTGATTAAACTAGTGTACGTATTTACATTATACCAGCACTTTTGCCTGTCCCACTGTATTACACTTTTGCACCAGTATGCCTATTTGAGCATAAAGCAAAGCAAATCTTAATTACTGTACGGATAGACTATGTTACATTTGGTTCCAAGGAAACCGTGTTGGCCACCACGTATCTCATATTTGAATCACCCTCCCCATTCAAACTCAGTGCATATAACACTAACTTATCACATTTTTTTGCCAATGGAAGTAAATCAAAATGTATGTAAATCAAAGCGTTTAGGAACCGTAGGCATTCAAGAATGATTGCACACTACAAACAGGTCCAACTCGCTCCCATCACATAAAGGGTATTTCCTAGCATCATCTCGCAAAGTAACAGAGTTCGAATTTATATCAAGAAATATTAGCATCACTCACATCACCTCCACCTGCGGCCTCGTGTGAGGAACAATGGAGGGAGAGCAGCAATAAATCATTCAGCCACTCACCCAGGCACTTCACGATTCGTTACATCCAGCAGAGACAAATTTAATAAATTTACCCTCCCCATAAGACCAAATCACAATCACATGTCGTGGTTTCTCTCAACATCAGAGATACATCCATTAGCTCTGTATCATATTTTGTTTCAAATTACATTGTCATCAAATGGCTGAAGTTCAGATTAACAGTTTTTCAAATGGAAAGCTGAAACTAGTTTGCTGTTTTCTATAATATTTAAGACCGCTGAGCACCCAACGAAAACAAAAACAAACAATGGTTTATTTCTGCCATAGGCACTCAGAGTCACAGCCATAGAAAATTTGTCCTCAATCATCCTCAGTAAGCACTTTGTAAAACGAGTTTCGAGATAAATATTTTGGTTTCGAGTATTGTGTTGCTAACCTAACCAATTACGTTAATTAATTTAACTAGAGATGCACAAGTTAATATAACATAACATAACATATCGTTGCCGCAATGCCAAAATCACGAATGTGCAAATTTTCGCTTTTTTACCTAGTGCAGTTTGTATATTCCTATGCTAATTTATATAACCTGATGAACAGTCATAAGTAGATACATATTTTACTGATGACAACATTTATCCTAAGGTAAAATCTGTTTTTTTTTCAGGGAACTGGGATGTTAAAAAGCTTATATCTCAAAACTAAGATTAACCACATGCTTGGTTTTGAGATTGGTGCAATGATATAATGTAATATAAACAACCACAAAATAATAATGCACTCATTACTTTTTCACTTTTATTGTATTCATTGTGCATATATGAGCGCACATGTGCAATTTCATTAATTTTCAATAATTAATTTATTAATATTCATTCAATATGAATATGGAAATTTATTTCTAGAATCGTAATTTCCTTTTGTATGCCAATGCTTACCCACAGCATGAAAATTATGTAGAGTTGTCTTTATGTTTCTATTACCACACACATGTCCACACTCTTTAAAAGACTGATGCTATGTAAGATATGCCCATTCATTTTGTTGGCCATATTTTTCCACAATTCCCTTACAAATATACAGAACGATCAAGGATATGGCGCAGACGTTACGATCTTGGCACAGAACCTTCTCATGGTATATATATATATATATATATATATATATACTATATTATAGGCATTAAAATCATCTAAACCTTAGTGCTCCGGTTTCGAATCGTATCTAAGACAATCAGGCATGAATATGAGATATTTTGTTATGTTACTTATTGAGCAGCCCTCGTACATTCCCATTCTTGGCCTTAACCCCTCCCCCCCCCCCCCCTAAGCGGTAGAAATATCGGAAATAAAGTAACCAGTCAATAAAGAATGAAAAAAATGGCTTGCCAAATGCAAGTCCGACACACTTCCCAGCACATTTGGAGCTCCCCTAAACATCGCCGAGCGAAGTTTTATTCCGTTCACGTCCACACTCTCTGAACTTTGATCATTTTTCTGACGTCATCGATTCATTTCTCAAGATCGGGATCCCTTTTCGTTCCGTTCCTCGCACGCATCGTCAGGGTGAGATTAATGGTAAGCTTAAATGGAAAATGTGAAAACCACGATGTGATACTGTGCTTCATTACACAAGTTAGCATTTTCCCTCCCAAAGTATACCCTTCGAAAACTTGTTCATGAAACATAATAACCGAAACCTCATTTTTTTTACAAGTTCATTGCCATCTGGTTTACGGTATCTTTATAATGTATTTTTTCGCATGTTATTTGTCACTGTGAGTGCATGTAAGGTGGTGACTGACATACACTATTTTTCACATGTGTAAGTGCGTGTGTGTGTTTTGTGCGAGACAGAGGGCTCTGGATTATACTATTGCAGACACATGTTCAGATAATATCCCTGATATGCCTAACCTAGCCCCGGGATTATTCTTTTCATATACAAAATATATATGAAAAATATTCAAATAGTGACCTAATGTAATTAAGGTGAATTCCCTATCTGAAAACGCGAAATACTTTTTAATTGTCTTTCTTAAAGCTGCATGTTTCTGTCTCACGTTCTTAGAACATAGCTGGATGAAATATAAGAATATACATTGAGCAATTCTGGAAAAAAGGATTACATGTAGTCTTAATGGATATATATTGAATGAAGTTTAGAATATTATATACACACAGAGTTTTGTTTTGTCCCAATATCCAGATTAGGTCCAGTTCTAGTGCAGAATGAATGCTTTTCTTATTCACATCATATTTGAATCAAATATCATCCAGATGACGTCCCGTTCACGTGAACAACATTTCACTGATGCCCAGAACATCCCAAATTGATCCAAAGACATCCATTAAATATTATTGCTGGATATCCTCTGTATGTCTCCTGTACGAACATATGGGTATCGAGAGCCATACAATGGAGGTTTACTAAGTATTCCTGGATATCAAAAACTTTGGCACGAATATCCCAGAAATATCGAATGAACATATGTGTGAAGTATGGACTTTGCCATGCATTTTGTGATTGTAACAATAAGCTTCCAGGCGTTCAAGATTGGTTTATGTCCTCTTTGTGCTCGGATAGTCTAATCGGCAGGAACAGAAAGTCTGATTTATTTGAATTACTGTATTTGGTTCAGCACTGGAATAACAAGATTGGTATCTTGAACTAAATTGGGCTAAGTTTTGTCTAAATTAATTCAGTAATTTTATGCAAATGTTGCTGGTGGGCAGTCAGTGTGGGTGTGTGATTAACATCAACTTGTTTCATAAAAAAAAAACTTGTCTGCGTGAATGTGCAATTTGTAGTAACATTCGAACCACTACGTGTAGAAGAAAGGGGTGCATCTTTATTAAGACACTCAAACATTAACCTATCTTCCACGTTGTACATCCTGAACTCAGGTTGGCTGCTCGCCGGGAATTCCTTAAATTTCTGGGATTGTGCGTGAATTATTGGCTCCGGGAATTTTGCGTGAATTTTTCTCCGTAGACGTAAAAAATTGCAACTTTTATTAATTTACACACATTTACAAATGTCCTGAGGCAAGTTTTTTACAGTTTATACAATCTATTTTACTGACGGGAGGTTATTGCAAGATAAGATACCGTGAAGTTGATTAGGTAAATTGAGTTTGAATTTTGTATACAATTAACAATTTTTCGTAGGTTAAAATATCCCGTAACATTTGTGACTTGTGCATAAAGTGGACTAAAAAAAAAAACTCAATCCATCATTCATTCAAATTTGTGACTTGTGTTTGGAAATTTGAGCCTGAGTATGTGAAATGGCAAATGTAATCTCAGCACCTTAAATTAAATATTTAAAAAATATATTAAAATTTACATAAATATATATAAAATTTTATGTATATTAAATTTATTCAATGTTTAATTGAATTGAATTAGAATTTTTGGATATGTTGGAATCACAGAGACCCGTTAGATTGTTAATATATTTGCGTGTGTATTTCTGTGAGTGGTGAGAGGCGTAGTACGTAAGGTTGAAATAGAGAAAGCATCTGCTTGTAACCTTGAATTTTTGGAATCTTTGCCTTGAAATCCGGGAATTATACTTGAATTTTATTATGGTCTTGGATTGTCCACCCTGGGTCTGCATTATGCAGACTAACGAGGTTCTGGCATCTGGAATCCCATCCAGTATAATTCTCTGTTGAACACATGTTTGTGATTGTCCCTTCATACATTTCATCTAATCACCATTCGTCTCCATCGTTTCGATTAGCCAAAACAAGAAGAGTGACATTAAATAAACTAAATCAATCCATAATATATATTTTTTTTTTAAAAAAAAAAACATTTTTTGCAGTTCTTACGTCCTATGAAAATGTTCGTCTGACAACACTGAGCAGTTGCTTGCAAGAACGACCGGAAGACTGCGATACGGGAAAGACGTCATTTGCAATATCGCATTGATACCTTCAACCGTCAGGAAAATGGAAGAAACTGCTCCATTCAACGCGAATCATGAAGCGTGAGATTTAATTATATCACATGACCTACTTTGCATCTGTGACCTAAGTTAACGAAGTCCAATTCTACGAGAGGAGAGAACTGACTTTGGACAATTTGTGGTGGAACCTCTCTCCAAATCAAGGTCGTTGAAACAAACCTCATGAGTCTTTCTAAAAGCAAGTGCAGATATAATTATATTTTGAAATGTATTTATTGCAGGATGAGTATAAATGTGCTGAAATAATACAACACTTTACACAGGATAGTAACCCAAAATCATTGATTTAGTCCACGTAGATTACAAATACAACAAGGAGTTCAGAAGAAAATAATGGTAACAAGTATATAAATTTCTGCGAAACCAACAATAATTAAATCTTTATATTATATAGTATTTACTATTTGTGTTTATAAGGCTAAAAAATCTGTAAAATTCAAGGAAATCAAGTTATGAGTAAAACGTTATTAACAAATCAGGACCTGCTATACTCTGTCCCTACTATCTATGGAGTAAACGAAACCAAGTCTCTGCGCAAGTAGTGACGCGAGACGGCTTAGCCAATGAACACGTTAGAGGGAATGGGATTACGTGGAGGGGGAAAGCGACTGCACTTACCAGCCTTAGCAACAGCGGGCACTTCTTCACTCTGTCCACTAGATCCTCCTTTCTCTGTCAATATGCACGGCTTTGCTCCAGAGATAACCGGGACAGAGTGTAGACTTGAAAACTGAAAACGTATTTGAAATTTTTCTCATAACTGATTTATTTTATGAATATTTTGTACAAAAATGTTATTTTAGTTTTTCGTCAATTATTTTCAACAATGTTAAATAAACCTGATTGGTATGCTTAACGTTCAAAGTTGAAGGTATTAATGGTATAGATTCATTTAAAATTATTTTAAAGGAATCTACAAAACCTGTTGTAAGAGTACGATAAAGAAATAGTACATTACTTTGAAATGCGATTAGTTTCCGTGTGGAAGAAAATAAATCTTATCCAATTAAATAATTTTGTGGCAAAGTGGATTGTAACAAGCTAAAGAAAGTTAACATGGACAGATTATTCTACAAACGAATGTGAAAAATTGATTCGTGGAGGTTAATTATAATGAGAAAATCTTGTAGAGGAATATCTAGCTGGAGAAGATAGCAGCTTTCCTGTTGCAGTCCTCTTTCACTTCCAGCGAGATTTCTCTCCTCCGATTCGAAGTTTCTTCGATTCCTTCCTCTAATGCACTTCTGAACATCTTCACCAGACTGCTCCGGAGTTCTTCAAAGCAAATTGGAATAGCGCATCGCAGTTAGAAGGAAGAGAGTAAGACATTTCAGATTCCTGATGACGTAAATCAATTAACGCTTATTGATAAAGAAAAGATTGGAGAGAGGCGAGAAGCGTATGGCATGTTGCTTTAATTAGAGCAAAATTCTCTGCTCCCAACGAGCTACGTTTGGAGGATATTTGCTGTTATAATTTGAAAGTAGGTCACCAGTGCACAGACACACAATAAAGAACTTATTGATATTTCCGCGAGACGCGAGAAAAATCAAATAGTTATGAAACACAATGATATTGGTATCATTCAGACACGTGTAGATGTGCGCACATGATTCTTAACGTCTGAAAACACCTGATACATGTCAAACATGATCAGACAATAAGTATAATATTAAACGTAGTAGAAAGTAATGATTTATTTAATGAATTTCGGCAGAACCCCACGGGGAAGTGGTTAGCACAGAACGCTGCGACGCCAAGGGTCCCGAGTTCGAATCCTGGATTGGGCATGGGCGTTATTTGTGTCCTCATTGGACTTGTGCGTTTAGATCTTACAATATGTGTAAATCATTTTTGAGCAGAACCCTTGAGTGTCCTGTTCTTTGGGTATCTAAGAAAGACTCTAAACTTAATTTTTTACATGTACAATTGATCATAATTTAAATCTCTGATTACGTTTTTATATTACCTTATGCTGGGAACGAAATTACATATTTGTTTGTGAAAGTAATATTATTTCATGATTTTTCTATTAATTATAACATTTTTATTATATTTTAAAGCACGTTATTGAAATAGTATACATATCAATTTAAAAATCCTGTTGGATATAAACTTTTATATTAATGATACAATATACATACTATCAGTTCATCATTCATCGTTATCGTCGCGATTAATCTAAGAGGTATAGAAGCTACGCAAAATGAAGAGAAATATGTATGAGGATTTTTCAGGAAAACGTAACACTCAGGTCCGTCCACTTGTTTAACCTTCGATTTTTATTATCTATACTAAATGTAACAGATATTTAATTTTCAGTTAGTTTCAAACGAATGTTTTCCCCTAATAACGTAATTTGCAACTAGTTCCCATCCAGAAACTAACGCTGTTCCTCCCCTGTAAGCATAACATTATCTAATTTTATAATCAAGGGGTTCCAATTTTTGGTGTTCCCTGTATTACAGCTATATTGCTGCAAATTAAGTAGCGCCGTAGAAATTTATACAAAATCTGCAGACTCGACCAGGACTCGAAGTCGGCTCTTTGCACACCGTGCAATCGGAAGCCAGTCCAGCGTGACTTTTTAATTAAGTAGCATATGCGCATGTAGCCGGTATTCGAACCCAGAGCATTCAGTGGCAACAATTGACACGCTCGATCACCGAAGCGGCAGCATTCATCTAAAAAATGTTGTAATAATCATCTTTGTTACTAAATATTGTAAAATATTGGCGAGAAATGTCGGTTCTGAAAAGCACTGTATATAAGTAGCGATGCAAGTAGTTTCAAGACTAGATATTTTCTCCTCCTCATCAAGGTTTATCTTTCCTCTTTTTGTTCTTTTACTGTATTCGACCTTCCGAGTGTTTTCATTCATGATTCTGTAACGGGAAGTAAGACTCGAGACTCAGCTTCCTGCCATCTACCGGCAAGCTGAGCGAACTAAATCTTGCAAGCAACTGACGACTGGAGTCATCTGGTGAGGATCTGAGGCACTAGCGACAGATCGTAGGGATGTTAAAGTTGGAAAAGGCCTCAACCTCTCTCTCTCTCTCTTTCGTTTCCAATAAATCACTGGAAAATTGCGTTTATTTGAATCCCTTCTATTCTGCCCGCGTTCTTTGAATGAATATTCCCTGTCCAGTTGTATAGTCGGCGATCTGACTAACAAGTAGGTACATAATTAATTTATACTTGGCTATTGGTTCGGCATATTTTGATGTACTTATTCCTCGTTGGGTGACTAACGGCGCAGTGCCTCTGGAATGAACCACAGTTCATTAATTGATTATCTAATGTATTTAAATAATATATGTTGTGTATGTGTGTATTAAAAAAGCTTTAGCGTTAGCATGTGTGTTTTCTTATATTACGTCGCTCCATGTTGCATATGTGTAAAACATATACTGTACGTGAAACTTGTATATGTTATGTTAAAAGAAAAATAATTATATTCGGAATGTATTTATCATGCATTTTCATTCTTTCAAAAATATAGTTTGTGTGCTTGTTATCTATTAATAATGTGAAATTGAACGTTTTGAAAAAAAAATATTTGAAATAGTTTGTTCCGACACAAATGCTTCAGCACCAACTTCTACCCCCTCTTTTTTCGTAATTTTCAAGGATACTAACGTATTAGATACTACTACTACCACTAATAATAATAATAATAATTATTATTATTATTATTATTATAATTATTATTATTATAATAGTAACAATAACATTATTATTATTATTGGTACGTTTATTATTTTTAAGAGTATTTTAACAAATAATGATGTCGCTCAACTTCAGGCTGATCTCGATAGAATGACATATTGGTGTAAGATTAATGAAATGGAAATTAACTTGAAAAAGTGTAAAGTTTTAAGATGTACTAAGAAAATTCATTATATAGTCTCCAACTATTTTATTTATGAAAATAAAATCCAAGTGTGCGACAGTCATAAAGACTTAGGAATAGTAATAGACTCCTCTCTCATATTTGATGAGCACATTTCAGAAATTTGTAAAAGAGCAAAGAGAATGCTTGGTTATATATTTTTCTCATGGAAAGTTTTTAAAAAGGAAGATACTTTAATATTCCTGTATAAAACGATAGTTCGTCCTATTCTTGAATATGCAAATGAATTATGGTTTCTGACTGCAACCAGTCACCTTCAAAAAGTTGAATCAGTTCAAAAACTTTTTATCAGGTTATTATGCACAAAGTTTAAAAAAAATTACTATGACCAACATTACTCTGAATGGTTATCAGAGTTGAATATGTTTTCCTTAGAAGAAAGAAGAAAAATGAAAAGGATAAATTTTGTAGAGAAGATATTAAATTTCCAAGTTGACAGTGAATACTTTTTGAATAATATAGCTTATAAAATTCCCAGATATTCCCATAGGTATATCTCAATTCTCACATGCCTAAACAAGGCAAGAGGTTTAGTAGCTGATCTTGTTGAAACCTATAATTTGAATTTATGTTGATGTATAAGATTGTAGGATCCACTCTTATATTTTATAATAATGTATTCAATTTTTTAATTTTGTATGACATAGTGGTTGTTTAATCGTTATCATCACTTCAATAAATATGATGATTATTATTATTAGAACAATACACAGTTAATTGAACAATATTATATAACAATAGACCATTATTAGTATCAGAGATATAATAGATCTCGTTGAAAACTGTAACTTGAAGTGTAAATATGCTAACTTGTTATGTGATGTTATTCTTCGGCTTATGTATTTGATTCGTGTAACTTAGTACTTTTGTATTTGACTTAGTGCTGTATTAGGTTTCATACTGTGCTCAACACTTAAAATAAACGATTATTATCTTAGTACTTGCCGCCCCAGACAAAAAATCGTGGTTGCGCCTCTTTCCTTCATCAATAGAAAACAATTCACTCATTCTCATCGTCGCGATTAGTTAAAAGTAGCAGTAAAGCGACGCTAAATAACAAAACTAGATCTTCTCCTTCAGTTCCTAGACATGTATCTTCCTTTTTTCTCTTTCATTTGTTTTTTGACAAGCCATATTCGTCCATTTTCATGCGTCGTGCTCAAGGAAGGAAGAGAAATGGCTGTATTCAACACTATTATGGGAGTACATTTCAGTATTTCTGAGATCGCCCGTTATCAAAACTATTGTTCAAGTGTCAGTTAACCTATACTGGGCAACATAGATCCAATCCTTATTATTCTTATGAATTTCCTTCAGGTCATCCTAATATTGCCATTCATTCCTCGTGTTGGTATCCCGGCCTCGGCATGGATGTTCTTTGCGAGTGCCTTCATCAATTTCATTATATCATTACTCCTCACCGTCGCGATTAGCCAAAAGTGACAGAAAGTCATATCAAAATCTTTGTTTTGGCTAACACCACGCTTGTCAACAAGCTTACTGTAATTCATAACAAGCTGAAATTTGATATGTAGCGTCATTATAGAATTAATAACAACATACCAAAAGTCCCCGGCGATCACCCTTACGCTAAGTCCGCCATATTGGAAAATGCGAACAATGAAAGTTTTCACAAAATAAAGGAACTATAATTCATAACAAGCTGAAATTTGGTATATAACATCCTTGTAATATTAGTAACAACATACCAAAAGTCTCCTTCGATCACCCTGCCGCTAGATACGCCATATTGGAAAATGGCGGATAAATTCCAGATTTCACTAACTAAAGAACTAATTGACAATATCTTGCTGTTGGATATATATCTTTCTTTTAACTCTACTAACATCAATTACAACATGATAAGTCTTCTGCAGATCATTGATACGGTAGGTAACGGCGCCATTGTGGAAGCACGGCGGATAATTTCAATATTTCGCATGAGAATGGAATTAACTTGTAACAGAATGGAATTTGGCAAATAGGTTTGGTATGTAAGGTATGACAATATTCTTTAATATTACCGTCTCATCAGGCAGGCTGTTGTTTTCACGTGTCACGTTCTGTTCACAAACTAAATCAGATTGTCACTATGGTAATGCACTCCTGTAGGTAACACACCACAAAAGATATGTCTGAATCAAAGAGTTCGTAGCTTTCATCGTTGTCATGTTGATCATCGACATCTTCACCATTGTCTTCTCTGGAAACACTGAAAACAAGAATGAAATTCGTACAAGAATCATCTTGTTAATGTACACATAATCTGCTTGCATGCAAGTGCATTCTCCATCACAGTCTTTGGAAGATCCTTATGAAATTAAATTCAGTATATCGTTTGGAGCAGGTGGTGTCAAAGTGGAGACTGGGGCTATAACTTATCTTCTAGTTTCAGTTGTCAGGTGATTTTCTCGCCAGTCAAATACCATTTCTAAGCAATAATAAAACAAATCCACATGTATTACTCGCCTTTCTTCAAAGTTAGTTGAGGCAAGCGTTCCTGTAAAACTTTCCCCTGGCGAACTGACGCCCTAATCGTTCAATCTGCCTCTGTCAGAGGAAAAGGTGGAAGAAATTCGAGCGGGGTTTTAGAGAAACCCAAGTAAATGCATCCTCCAGGCATCTAGGCAATTCAATGTGCCTCCAACAACAATGCATCGAGATCTGCACAAACGGCTTCGGTTGTATCCGTATAAAGTGCAGATTGTGCAACAATTGAAGTCAGATGATAAGCCGCGTCGCAAAGAATTTGGTATGGAAATCCCGCTCGATTTTCTTCCACCTTTTCCTCTGACACACGACGGCGAGCTCCACCAGATTGTTTTAGCACACTGCCGGTTGTTAGAAACTTACTAAACCGCAGCCTAATTGATTTAGCATCAGGTGCAACTCCTCCGTACACTCGTCTGAAATTTCGTTGCGTTGCAATCACAGATTTTGTCTCAGCATACAACACCACTGCCTGCGCGCGTTGTTCAACAGTCGCCATTTCTATTTATGCGACCGTGGCGCTGCGTAGTGAGCAAACGGACAACTTCAAGTCATGAAAACAAAACTTGAACATCTGGCCTTTCATTTGGTGTTGCAGTTTTTTCACAATTCATCGTATTTCGTTCACAGTAATTAATTGAAATTAGGGAGATTTGAACGGAACACTCTGTATATCCAGCAGCAAGATATTGTCAATTAGTTCTTTAGTTGGTGAAATCTGGAATTTATCCGTCATTTTTCAATATTGCGTACCTAGCGGCAGGGTGATCGCCGGAGACTTTTGGTATGCTGTTACTAATATTACTAGGATGTTACATACCAAATTTCAGCTTGTTATGAATTGTAGTTCCCTTATTTCGTGAAAACTTTCATTGTCCGCCATTTTCCAATATGGCGGACTTAGCGTAAGGGTGATTGTTTTTAATGCTATAATGACGCTACATACCAAACTTCAGCTTGTTATGAATTAGTTCCTTTATTTTTCCTATTTTGACTGCACTAATGCAGAGATATGGTAATTCTTTGAGTAATTAAATTATTTTGAAACAACGTTTACACACAAAAAATAATTGGGGGAACTGACGTACTGGTTTATTATTAAAGGCACCAGGACATAAGCGCCTACCCCTTAAGTATGCGGATGGAGGCGGGCTTTCTTCAGGGGGTTCCCCCCTTTCTTTTATATTACTACTTTTTTCTTCATAAGTATCCTCTCATCAATTACATCATATCATCATTCATTCTCATCGTGATTCGCCAAAAGTGGCAGAGAAACGATGAAAAATAAATCACATCAATCAATCACTACCAACCTAGGGTAGTAGACGATCAATATTAAATAACGAAAAATCAAAACATTTTGTACCTCTTTCTAGCTACTATGTACGGCACTGAGTCCTTGCCGTACTTAATGGGACCGTTTAACAGGTTCAACCTTGCCCAATGGATTAGTTGGACTGATTGATTGACTTGATTTATTTTACTTCGCTTTTCTGCCACTTTTGGCTAATCGGAAGTATGAGGAAGATGGCATTGATGAAGGACAATGACAAAGAACACCCGTACCCAGGTCGGGATTCGAACGCAGTGCACTGTGCTAAGCACTCCACCATGGAGACTGCATTGTTTGAAAAGATTCGAACGCATCATTATATACCGGGTGGTCCAAAAGTCCCGGAACGGTCACATATCGTGAGAAATACACATCGAATCGGAAAACGAAAAAAATACGTGTTTAATAAGTGAAAGAAAGCTATTCAATGATATCACACTTGATTTCCCAACTGTAAAATTTTAAATGGAAACCCCCATTTTGTATTGTAGAATCGGAAAAAGGACTTCATTCCGAATCCAACGAGCTATCAACCATCCCCCTAGCTCAATTAGGAACGGAGATATGGCGATTTTAAATTTTCAAAGGGACGCTCTGCCCCTAATTGAGCTAGAGTAAAAGCGATTGCAGATTCGGAATCTGCACGTCAAGACCTTTCAATAGAGTATATGGAAAGGGGGTGGTCTACTCTAGATCAATTAGGGGCAGAGCGTCCCTTTGAAAAATTTTCGGGGTACGGGTTGGGGAATCAAATGTGAATAGCTTTCTTTCACTTATTAAACACGTATTTTTTCGTTTTCCGATTCGATGTGTATTTTTCACGACATGTGACCGTTCCGGGACTTTTGGACCACCCGGTATGTATTGTTAAAGAAATAACGAAATAATGTTTGCATTAAATCAATACCAGGTCGAGTCAAAAGTTCGTTCGTTTTTTCACGTGGGAAACAATGAAGCCGGAGAAAAAACCTGGAAAGCCAAGTGAACACCTCGCGGTCGGCACGTGGCTTACACGGCACCTGGTACATACATTCACACAGGCACAACACATTTCGATAAGGCATAGTGCAATTACAGTTTGTCATGAAGGTCAACATATTGGCGGTGCTTATCTTGTTATGACATTATTGGCAAAAAATTGTGAAAGCTGCGAGTGCTGCGAGGGAAATTTGTGTGGTGAAAGGGACCAGTGAACATTGGGACAGCACAGAAATGGTTCAAGCGGTTCTCGTCTGGGGACGTGAGTGTGGAAGTCTAGCCCCGATGTGTGAGACCAGGTGCCATGGATGCAGAGCACGTAACAGCTGATGCAAGCGACAGTACACGGAAACTAGCATGGCAGGTTGGATCTTCCTCGACTTGCTCCACACGAGTTGACACCTCAAAGCTGATCGAGGAGTCTCCATCTGCCAACAATTGCTTCAAAATCCACGGGACGACAGGTTTTCGCGTCGAATTGACACAGGTGACAAAAAGTATACGATATTCTACCAGTGGTAAGCAGTGGTTGCGGCCGCGGCAATAAGCAATGCCACTTGTTCAAAGGGGGCGGTTTGAAAAGAAGCTCATGGAATATCGATGGTCTATTGTTCTGGGAACTCGTACCAGACGGTCTTTATGTCAATGGGAACCTTTGCGCTGTACAACTGCAGTGGGTCCATGATGTTTGCTCCAGAAGTACTCAACATTGATGCTTCGGAAGAGAACCTTGTTTCAGGTCAATAACGCCCCATGTCACCGGTCACGAATTGTTACCCAGAAACTGCAGAACGTGGAGGGAATTGACATATTGCCTCATCCTCCGTACAGTCCTGATCTCGCGCCATCCGATTACCATTTGTTTCGATCTCTCGCGCATTTCCTGCAAGGATGACAGTTTGACACATTGGATGCTGTGGAAACAGGGGTGCGCGAGTTTTTGGCCTCGAAACCAACCGAATGGTATCGTCGTGGGATCGTGGCTCTCACGGAACTTTGGCAGAAGACCATACAACATAATGTCCTATGGTTTGCCAAATAAGGCCGATGTCACGCCTTGTGTCTCCAGTCTCCTTGTCCATGTGCAAAAAAGAACGAACTTTTGACTCACCCTGGTTGAAAAGGTATATTTTATTGGATAGTTCAAAGAAGTGAATAATACACCAATAGTTAAAGTAACAATAATAGCGATAAACAGTGGCGGAGATTAGGGTGGGCGAAGGGGGCAGTTGAGCACACTATACCCAATCGCCGCCACTGGCGATAACTTTTGAGATTTTATTGTCCTTGGTTGAACTCCTCTATTTTCTCTCTCTCACACACACACACACACAGACACACGCACGCACGCACGCACGGCGTGTCCAAGGGGGGTCATACCCCTCCTTTGGCCCAGTATTTCTAAAAAACAGATCATGAAATATGGCAAAATGAGGAGTGACTTCTAAAAAGAAAAAGTAGACAGAACCCCCTTTCGAAAATCCTGGGTACTCTACTCAGGGGGGAGGGCGAGGGCGTGCTTGCACACCCCTTAATTTTCTTCAGCACCCCCTACCTTCAACTGAAAACACTAACCCGGTCATGTCATTCTCTATATACCTTGGGTCATGTCATATTGAGCGCCGAATGTTAGGTACTGAAGTAAGACCGTTATTATTGTATGCAACATGCAAGTACTGAAATAAATGCCGATACGATATACATATTTTCCTGTACTGGCGGAAGCCTCTCTAAAAATCAGCGGCCGTTTTTTTTTCGTCAGCATTGTTGTTATGAATTTTTCTTCTTTTGTTTCTTCAAGTGGTCTCTTTTTGGTTTTTGATAATTGCCTATAGCTTAATGTGAGTTATGTTTTTTCTTTTTCTTTTCCATTCTTGATAAACGACTTCATTTTCCACCTACTTGTTCTTCCTCACACTGGAGCAAAAATTGCAGCTGCTTTCAAGGTATCACCAAGTCGTGCTCGGGAAATTATTTAATGCAAGTTGTAACATGAAGAGTAGTTTTCTTGATAATATGTTCTATGTATTTGTTCCTTGTAACATGTCCGGTAAACGAACAATTTCAGGATTTTTCAAAAACTGTTAGGAAGATGCCCAGTGTTCACGAAGAAATTTTACAGTTCGTTGTCGGGGTCGGAGATAGTGCGGCACAAGGGATTTTGACGAAGGCGAACTTGCTGTGCTCTTCGCGTTTTGTCCATAAGTGGCAGACGGAAGATACATATTATGTACTTACTATGTACCATAGGCGTGCGCAGACACTCTGATTAGGGAAGGGGCTCATTTCATCTCATTATTTCATTGTACCGATAGATGGGTATGAAACAAGGGCGTGTGTGTGTGGCCCACAAAGCGGGATAGTACTTGAATTTCATAGGAAATAATGAATCCCTTCCCCTACTAGTTTCTTTGAACTTCTATTAGATTGAAAATGCTTCACTTTATTTAAGAGCAAAATATAGTTTAACAACGACGATAAGATTTCTCTACACTAAAGTTCTAGGAGAAAGCACAATAATAATAATATGGGGGCTGTAAGGGGGTCAAGGACAGCCACACCTTTCCTTTAGAAAACGAATGTCAACGTAAAAATACATATTTCTCACGTGTAATTTGATTTCAGTCAGAGTAATTTACATTAATTATTATAATGAGAATGCAGGAACACAATAATCACAATTCAAGTTGTGTTTTATTAGAGAGCATCACGATTATCGGGGTAATATGCCTCGTTTACCTCTCCGAAAAAAACTTGCTTGCCCCTCTGTGGAAAATATCTGCCGATGTCAATGATTAGGGGGGATTGCACCTCTTTCGTTTGTACGCACGCCCATTCCATGTACTATGTATTTTGTACCTCCATTGGTTACATTGAAAAGGTTCAAAAATTGTATTTTTAAGGCAAGGGAAATTTGATTTTGTATTTCACTATATAGTTCAATAAGACTGCAACGTGTATCTGAATGTTTGCACTGTACGAACACTTTCTTGGACGTCCAGAGTGAGGACAAGGGGGGCACAGGCTCCTCTCGCCGTTTTGGCATCTTGTTCCCCCAGTTTTGAAAGGTTGCATTCGTGTCTCATGTTGTTTTTTTTTATTTGCAACATCGCACCCCTTAAATTTCTTTCCGCACCCCTAAATTATTAATCCTGGCGCCGCCGCTGACTCCACTGCACACACGGTCATGATTTCATGATTTGCGTGTGCGAACAAGTTTATTATAATATTTTTCCATTATGCACCTCTGTATTTTGAAACATGTTGCAGAATAACAACGTGTATAATTATGATTAAGATAAATACACTGGCTCTCCTTCAGGCAAGTGTTAATGGATTTTCCTGTCCGAATGAAGAACAGGAGAACTTCCGGTGTTCTCGGAACGGAAGTAATGAAAGCCTACCCCCCCCCCCCCCCGAACCGCCGGCACCCTGCTCAGCAAAACAAAGTCACCCGGTATGTGCTGCCATCTAAGATGCCAGCACGCGACATGTGCTGCCATCTCGAATGCAGCAACGCGATCGCTGCTTCCATCTGGTGCTAGCTTTTGTAACGTCTAGGGAAAGCATATTTTTTGAGTAGAATTCAAAGGGTTGCTTCGATCCCTGTGCACTGGATGGGAAAATTTGCAAAAATGGGAACATAGGCGTAACTTGGCGGGGCAAGAGAGCATTTGCTCCCCAAAAGTTTAAGGTTTATTAATATTTACAAGTATTACCTTAGTATTTAGGACGGACAAAAATTGTGATGATTTCACTGGAATTTCTTCGTAAGGGTATTTTCGTTAACCCCATCGGACCTAAGGATAAAGACACAGTATATTTTGGATTTTGTAAATGTAACAGTTCATTAGCAAAATAGTCACGGACAGGCACGTAGTAGGGGGAGGGCTCGGGGGATTGAAGCTCCATCCCCCGAAATCGTACAATATCTATTTTAAATTGTGTAATTAATTTTATTTCTTTAGAAGGATTAATCATCTTGTGGAACAAGTTGTAATGTACTGAGAAGTGTATCTTAAGATCTTCTCTCCACCACCTTTTCACCGTTAGAAGGTGGATGTTGCCCTCTAGACATGAGCGCCACCACCCCCACCCCCACCCCCACCCCCAAAATACTGGCCATAGGCCTCGTCACGGACGTCATTCCTATCGGATGGAAAACTTGTCGAGTCTGTCTGTGGACAGATAAGCTAATTTGGATTGGACCTACAGTTTAAAGTGGGATCCGAACCACACCGGGTATCGAACCCGGAACCCCTTGATTATATTTCTTGTCGTTCCCATTGGCCAGATTACAATAAACCCACCGTCAATTAACGAAATTGCCACAACAATGACACAAAAGAATACATCCATCAATTTGTCTTGTTATAATTTTCGAAATCTCTGGTGTATTCAAAATCAAATTGTAGAGAGCTCATTATTAGATATATTGTCACAATGTTCTCTGTCCGAGTTTCAGTTGAGTACAAGGTAAGATAAGATTTCTAGTTTCAAATCCTAGATGATCCCTTACCCCTCTCTACATTCAATTGTTTAGTCATCCATACTCATTTCTTAGTTATTATTTTGCGTCCCTTTTTACTGGGTCTAAATACAAACTAGGCGAGAAACTTATTATTTTCTGTATGTACGTACCAACGGTTGGTTCTATACTAGAATGCACTGTTAATTGGACATTGTCCATTGCTTAGTAGTTTATGCTTTTTCTTACCCTTGCACTACACTTCGAGGAGCACCTCTCCTATCGCCTTCAGGTGCAAACATTTATTTTTGCCAGTGGTGAGAAACGAACATTATGACGAGCATGTAATTTACTGCAAATAAATTTGGTGCGCTCTCGATTTCATTTTTTTAGTGTCGTTTTTCTTCCACTTTTGATTTATCGTGACGATGAGGATGAGTGGTGATATGATGACATTGATGAAAATATTATTATAAAAATTTGTTACTGTGCATCTCTATATTCTAAAAATATTTGCAGAATAACTAAGGTATACAAGTCTTACCACAGCACGCTAGGATGCCAAGGTTCCAGGTTCGAATCCCGAGTTGGTCATGGCTGTTCTTTGTGAGAGTCCCTTAATCAATTTCATCGTATCATCATTCATCCATCTTTGTGATTAGCCAAAAGTGGCAGAAAAGCGAAGTAAATTAACTCTAACTAATTCTCTAGCCTCTTAAACCCGAAGGTTTATGGCTGTACCAGCACAAGTCTTTCATCTGTCCCTATCCTGGGCAAGATCAATCCAATCTTTTCCATCCTTACCGATTTCCTTTAGGTCCATGTCAACGTTATCCTTCCATCTTCGTCTTGGCCTTACTACAGGTCTCTTACCATCAGGTTTCCCAACAAAAATTCTCAAATTTCTTCTTTCCCAAGAAACCAAGAAACGTTTTCCACTGTATAGTGGAATCTATGAGTAGAATCCATGATTTTTGCTACACCGTCGTATGCGACACTAGCATTTCTGCCGTCATATGCGACACTGTATGGAAAATATATTCCATGACAGTTGCGACACCCGACATCTGCGACACAAAGTGTAAATAGCTTCCCGTCACACTTTATCCAGGCTTAGGACTGTCAGCATCATGGAAGCTGGTGTGTTTCTTAAAACCTTTATTAGTTTTCCTTCGCACTGGCATCATGGAAGCTGGGTGTTTAAAAGCTGGATGTATTTATCCTTTGTCAATGACGGATTTTTTAGATGCCTTGTCAGTATAGGAGCAGACTGCAATCACTTGTCAATGTAGAAATGTAGAATGCGTCGTTTCTCTTGTAGTTGAACCAACATCTTACTATTTTCATTCTAATTACTGAACGTACGCCATTTCATAGTCTGCAAACACTCTTTGTATTCTCTCATCTAATGTAATGTACTGACGTCGTCTACGTTTCCCTTTAAGATTCAAGGCCCTCCTCTCACATAAGTAGTCGTTGTACACAGCTTCTAATCTTAAAGTTTTCACTAATGGGTACACGTTAGGACTTGACTTTTCCGTCAATATATTAACTGTATGGTTCCATTCCTCGACTGCATTGTTAGTCCTGTGCCGCTGTTGGGAGCAGTTCCACATGGAAATGTCGAAAACAGAGTTGTTCATCCACTGTTCAACGAAATAATCCAAACATTTTCTCAATATGTCGTGGTTTGGCGCATCTTCCATCGCACATTAACATTGGTTAAAGTGATAATTACAATCACTGATCTGAGCCTCGGGAAATACTTTCTTCAGAGACGCTATTGCTGCTGCACGTACGCAAATGTCGCTAATTCTGGTAAACAATTTAGAAATCGTAGGGGAAAATCCAAGCAGTGTTGCTTATGACGGGAAAAAAACCGTTTTTGCATTAGTGTCGCAAATGACGGTGTCGGAAATGTCGGAACTCCCTATGAGTATTACCGTGCAAATTATCCATCACCATGTTCGTGCACTTTATTTGACCCAAGAAGAGGTTCAAGTATTAAAAGAAAACTTAAAACAAGCTGTTTACAACTTATGTACCAGCATACATAAAGATCCATCGCTTAAGAACACATAGGATGTAATAGCAACAGTAATGAAAATAGTCATGGACAGTTTGCACGGTAATACTCATGGATCTCACTATACGTAGGACCAATATTGAATTTTATTTGGTATCTAGAATTTATAAGAATTGACACTGTGATTTTATTTGATATATTCATGGCATTTCTTTCAGATTACATACTTAGGCACGCGATTTACTGACTGGGTATTAAACATTATATAGGATGCATCAGCACTGAAACTATTTACAAACTTCAAATACGGGTACGGTCATGGCAATAAAAGTGGGACAACTAGAATACAGCCATGTCAAACTCAATTTGTGAGTAGGGCCGCATAATGTTAATGTCAAAACTCTCCGGGCCGCACATCTCGAACCCCAACCCTTTGAAGTCCAAAACTAAGGGGTCGCCCTTGACTGGGAAGATTGCAGTTATTACTATTGCAACATCGGTATCTGTTATAAAAAATATACACAGAGTTCCCATCCTAAGCTCCATAAATTAGCAACCACAGGGGATGTAAAAACCAGAAGCCTGAATTTCCTCGCACCCTCCCCCTTCACGTATCACCCTGCTTAGAACTGAATAATTACACGATTATGTGTGTGTGTAATTGTAATAAAAATATTTTCATTACAATCCTTACTGGTTTTATTGAAATAAAAAACAAATATTTGTTCGTAGTCTGTGATACTATTTTATATTTATAAATTGATTACAAGTGTGCAAACATTTTGGCAAGATAATTCTAGTTTTGTTTCCTAGAGATTTGACACATTTTTTTAGAAACTAACTTCTCAATGTCCGCATTATGTTTTTCTGAGCAACAAACTCTTAATACAGACCACAAATGTTTGTCAGTCATTCTTTATCGTTGGGCTGTTTTATTAAGCTTCATAATGGAGAACAGCTGTTCACCAAGGCAGAGTGCTGCCAAAATCACTAAAATTCCAGCAGCAAAATCTCTAATCCGAGGATACTGCTCTGGGAGATTTGAGAACATCTAGAAACAACCACACCGAGATATTTCTCTTTCAAGTCACATTGCAATTCAATATGTTTCATTGGGAGGTCGGGTCTTGCCTTCGCAGCATCAAAAGGAAAAGGAGCAGAGCAGTGAACAACAACATTGCCATTCGCACTCTTTGAAGTCTTGAAACCTTTTTTCAAATTCATCAAGTACGTAGTATTTTTACTTTGGACAAGTATTGACTTAAATCAGGTTCACAGATTGGCCGCTGATATTCCTGACAAGTTGGAAAATGTGATACGCACCCACTTATTGTATCATTTTAAGTGTTTAATATTTTAAATGTCTATGATGACGTAATTTGTTTTGTTCAATTGCGTAGTCTGTTATGGTTATGGACTAACCTTAAAACATTTGATTGTGTGTTGTTATGAGAGATATTATGAATGTGTGATGGAGATAAGAGTGAGATTTTCATGGTGGTATCGTTTAGATTCTGTGTGAATAGCGTGTTGAATTGTTTGTTTTTCTAGTTTGAGAACTAATTAATTGAAGTTTGATTTGAGAATAATAGTTCTACAGTTACAAGATTAAATCTCTCTATACATTTTACATTTGATATGTGAAAGAGAAAAGCGAAATAAAAACGCTTGTGATTTCCCAAGATTTCCCAAGATGGCTCAGGATGTGAAGATTAATGAAGAAAATTTAATGCAAGCAATCCAGAGTGATATGAATGAGATTGTACCTGAACAGTTAGCGGAAATGGAAGTTAGTGATAAGACTTCTTTCAAAAGAGGTCGATCTAATGAAGAATGCACGGAACCTGAAGTGGAGAAAAACCCAAAAAATCCGAAAGTAAGTGCAAGTACAAAGATTGGTGTTGCTAAATATAGAAATGAGGCATATGATATGTCTTTATATTATGAGGGACATCAAGGCCCATATATCGTGTTGGTGGACAGTACATTACCTGGATCACAGAGCTTGAATACGGTAAAATTAGGTTATAATTTGTGTAAGGAGAAGGTTGATGTTGAATTCGTTAAACAAAGTGGTTTGAAGCAGGCAAAATTGACATTTCGCACAGCATATGATGCAAATAAATTTGCTAAAAATGAATTCATCAAGGAAAAATACCATTTAGAAGCCAGAATTCCTAAAGGTCTTTTAGTGAGAGAAGGATTAATATATGGTGTACCTACCGACATCCCAGTAGACGAGATAATCGAAGACATTAGAGCTGAAGTTCCAATAATAGATGTAATAAGGATGAAGAAAACTTTTTTCAATGAAGAGGGGGAAGTAAGGCAAGAACCTACTAAACTGATTAGTGTAACATTCCAATCTCAACAGTTACCAAAAGAAGTGAAGTTGTGGAGACAAATATTTGAAGTGAAGCCAAAAGTAAGATCTGTGATTTTATGCAAGAAATGTTTCCGTTTCTCACACACACAAACACAGTGTAAATCCTCTCCCGTGTGTTATAGATGCGGTCAAGCGGAACATGGAATCTGCAATGCCAGTCCTAAATGTATTAATTGCAAAGGAAACCACTTATCTACCGATAAGTCTTGTGTAAGATGGGAGCAAGAGAGAGAAATACAAAGGCTGATTGCTTATAACAACATCTCCTATCAAGATGCAAGGAAACAAGTACTTTTTGGAATTGATGCACGAAATGAACAGCGAACATATGCGACCTCTGCTAAAGACTTTCCTAAATTGCTAGAGATAAGAAAGGAATCAATAAACAAGGAAAGCCCTTGCACATCAGAAAGTCCTACTACGATCAGATTAAATTCTGTTACAGATTGGGAAAATAGAAGAAATGACACATATCTGAGTAACCTCTGTTGGAAGAAAGTGCCACCAGAATCTGACCGGTCTTATGAAAGTTTTAAAAAACAACACGGGGAAAATTTTAGACTGCATTCTGCTTCACAATTGAGGAAAACAATTAAACCTGTTTTGATAAAGGACAAAAATAAACACAAGGATTCACAAATTGCGTCAACATCATCAGCAGTGGCTAATTCAAGTGAACCTGTGAGCACGACGTGTTCCTCTAAGGAACAGGATAGAAAATCAGATTCGATTGGATGCCGGACAACAGCGGAGAGTCCTTCTCAGAAAGAATCGCTAGTAAATCTGCTACATCTAATAGCTGAACTTACCACAACAATTTCAGTGAGTGATGATTTATTATATATTAGGAAAATAATCTTAAAATGTAACGAAATTTCTGTACAAATTTTAAAACTAATTCAAGACTTACAAGATTTCGGGGACACCCCTTAATTTAAAACAACAATGTGTTACCAGCAAAGAAAATACTTGCCATTAATAATACAATGGAATTTAAGATCCTTCTCTGCAAGGAAACTTCAATTAATTAAATTAATAGATGAGTGTCACCCGTTAATTATTTGCGTTAGTGAGGTATGGGGTTTAAAATCAGAAAATATTCATATTGCTCACTATCATAGTATATTAAATGATTATAATGTGGGAAATAAGGGTGTGGGAATTTTTGTTCATGAAAGTGTACCATTTCAGCAAATTCAGTTTAATTCAACACATGATTTATTTTCCAAATATAATGTAGAAGTGGTCGGTATAAAAATTCAGTTAAACAACTTACTTTATAATATTATTAGCTTGTATATTCCATCTCATTATACTTCGCAACAAATACAGAGCTCTCAACTAAATTCTCTTTTATCTGGCTTTCAACATCCCTTTATCATAACAGGAGATTTTAATTGTCATAATACACTGTGGGGTGATCATAGAATTGATACTTTGGGAAAGACAGTTGAAGATTGGATGGATTATAATAACTTGACAGTTATAAATGATGGATCTCCAACACATGTTCCACCAAATGGAAATAATATGTCCTCTATTGATCTAACTTTAATATCTGATAATCAGTGTTTTGATTTTGTGTGGGAAATAGACTTTGATTTACGAACTAGTGATCATTTTCCATGTTTCATCACGCTAACATTATCTCAAAAATTTCCAAAATTAATAAAACAAAAAACAATTCGTAAGTGGAGCGTAAAGAGGGCAGATTGGATGAAATATAATTCAGTTTTAGACTTAAAATTTTCAGCTAAAGAATATCAAAACCAATATACTGTACAATATGAAAAATTTGTGGATATAATAACTCAAGTTATGGATTATGCCTGTCCCCGACTAAAACCGCAATATGACCGAAATTTTCCTAAAATAGATTGGTGGAATGAAGAATGTTTTCAAGCAAAAAGGAAGCGAATACAAGCATTGAAACAATTTGTAAGTGCTCCTTCACCTGCAACTTTGATAAATTTGAAACGAACTACTGCAAAATCTAGAAAAGTATATATAAAGGCAAAGAGATTTTCATGGCAAAAATATTGCGAAGAAATAAACCCTAACACAAAATTAGACGTCATATGGCGCAAGTTCAGATCACTTAGAAAAGCACATGTAAGTCGAACTTTACCTTTGACCACTGAATGGAAAACCGATTTTATTAATAAAGTCATTCCTACACCCTTTACATCAGCCTGTGAACCTCCTAATATATTCTACACGTTCTCATCTACATCAAAATACTCAAAGGGGTTCACATCCTCTATCACTGTTAATGAAATTCATGAAATTCTTCAAGGGTCTAAAGATTCTGCTCCTGGCATTGATGGAATTACGTACTCTATGGTACGAAATCTTCCACAGAATGCACTAAGCATGTTATGTAAAATTTTCAATCAAATATTCCTATCGGGTAAAATTCCCGTTGCATGGACCTCTCAAATTATTATACCAATTCTAAAATCAGGGAAAAATCCTTCGTTGGGTCAGTCATATCGCCCAATAGCTCTAAGTTCCGTACTGGCAAAAATTTTCGAGAAGCTTTTATTAAAAAGATTAGAGTGGTTTATGGAAGGCCAAAAGGTATTTTCGCCCAGACAAATGGGATTTCGTAAAGGTTATGGAACCCAGGATGCATTAGTAACATTATCTTCTCATATTTATAGCGTTATTAAAAGAAACCAATCAGTACTTTCAGCCTTTATTGATATTCAAAGTGCATATGACAACGTAGATATTACTGTTCTATTGAGACAACTACAATTACTAAAAGTGCCACATTGTATACTCATAATGACATGGAAATTGTTATCTAAAAGACAACTTTATTTTCATTTTGGTTCAGAAATGGTAGGTCCAATATATATTGGACAAGGACTACCACAGGGAAGTCCTCTTAGCCCATTATTATTTAATGTTTATTTATCAGATATTAAAACAATAATAGATTCTCCATTTCAGTTTCTACAATATGCTGATGATGTATGTATATATTTAGACTCAAACAATCACTTAAAAGATTTTTCAATGTTTGAATATAAATTAATAGAATTTAACGAATGGTTAAAGCAGAAAAAATTATCAATATCTTTAGAAAAGTCCAAAATAGTAGTATTTAAGCATAAGGGTCTTCAAAATATTTTCAACATTATTCCTAGGAGATTACAAATTCCAATTGTTTCACAAGTAAAATATCTAGGTGTATACTTTGATGCTTCATTATCATGGCAGTATCAAATAAATATGATGAAAAATAGATCCGATAAAATATTTCATTTATTTAAAGCTATGGCGAATACCAAATGGGGAGCACATCCTACCAGCATGCTTATGTTTTATAAGAATTATTATCGAGCAGTATTAGATTATGGATTAAT
Source organism: Lepisma saccharinum (assembly GCF_977018435.1). Classification (NCBI taxonomy): domain Eukaryota; kingdom Metazoa; phylum Arthropoda; class Insecta; order Zygentoma; family Lepismatidae; genus Lepisma; species Lepisma saccharinum. The sequence goes on from NC_139253.1 coordinate 34,965,153, forward strand.
GGTCTTGTGTAATCTTCCAGTAACAAAACTTTCTTCACTAGAAGTCCAGCAACGAAAAATTCTAAAAAGATGTTTGGGATTAATGAACAGTACTCCTAATGTAGTGGTATATATGGAGTCAGTAGAATGTTCGGTTTCTGTGAGGATAAAGTTAATTGCTATAAAAATGTTATTTAAAATTCAACATTCACCATGGCATCCTTTCAATGATGTTTTATTAAATCTTTTAGAGCTGCATGATTCAGGAATAACCAATGATAAATCAGCTACGCTTTGGGTACAACTATTTAGTAAATATCATCATGAATGTAGTCAAGTACTCATAGCAAGAACATTGCCAGTGTACTCGCTAGAATTTCCCACACAACCAATTCAAAATATATATTTCCCGAAATATAATCATTCAGCTGAGTTTAGAGAATCTTGGGAAGACTTTTATCATATATATACAGATGGGTCTAAAACTGAAAGTGGAGTAGGAGCAGCTCTTTATGATACTGAAAGAAATATATCAAAAATGTTTAGGTTACCAGTGGAGGCATCCATATTTACAGCAGAAATATATGCGGTATATCAAGCTTTGATTTATATTGGTACAGTTCCTGAACAGAAATTTCTAATACTGGTTGATTCGCAAAGTGTTTTACAAGCAATACAATCTAATTATAAAAATTTATTTAAAATATCACCATATGTCATCAATTGTATTCGTGCAACTAATAGCTTAATTAGCAATGGAAAGGTAGTTCATTATGTGTGGGTAAAATCACACATTAATATTTACGGAAATGAACAAGCAGACAGATATGCAAAACAAGCTGCTCAGATGAATGAAACAATCCAGTTACCATTGCATTACACAGATCTTCTGCCGAGGGTTAAGAAGAAAATTGTTGAAGAATGGAACTTATGGTGTAATAATGCATTAGAAAGCGTTGGTGAAAGTTATCGTCCTTATGTTGATTACACTAGGAAAAAAACCTTGGTTTTATAATTGTAAAGGTTCAAGAAATGCAATTGTTTTAATAAATAGACTAAGAAGTGGTCACGCGAGAACATATCATCATTTATTTAAAATACACATTTTAAAATCTCCGAATTGTGACTGTGGTGATTTAAGGGGTGATGCTCATCATATTATTTTGGAATGTCCAATTCACTCAGAGAGAAGAAAGACTTTATACAAAACATTGTCAAAAAATAATGTTCCTTTCCCTATTAATATGACTTCAATGTTGTATGCTCCAGATATTAGAATTGGATATGTTATACTTGCTTTTTTGAGAAAAGCTGATATAAAATTATAATATATTTTTGTTACTGAATGAGTTAATGTAGTTATATAAAATTGTGTTTAAGAGCGTTTATGAATTTTGTGTGTAAAATTATATCAAGAATGTATCTTATGTACTTATAATGTATGCTGGGCATAAACAGCCACCTGTAAGCTGTAAGTCCAATAAAGCTTAGTTGAGTTGAGTTGTTGCATGATGATGGAAGTGATTTTGGAAATGTGAATGTGTTAATTTGTGTAGTCAAGAACAATTATGATCTTAATACAATTTTGTTTGTAATAAGGAGTTTAATTGCGAGTGCAAGTGTAATATATTAACATTAACTGACATCTAAATATATTTATGGTGTGCGAGAGTTAGTAAGGTTTACGAAAACATACCCGTATCTGTTTTCCCACAACCTGAGGGCTTCATAGTAGGCTGATAAGTCTCATGCTCGCCGTAGAGGAATAAATGTAAGTAGATCCATTGAGAATAAACCGGGTAACGTAACAAATGACTGCAATTATAAATGATATTCGCATGTTACTGACTGAGACGAAGGAAGACTGTACCTTTGCAAAATGGCCTTCACTTCCTTAAAAATATCTTCTGTTGTGTTACAGAGAGAAATTGTATGAAGCAAATCTTCTGTCACATTTAGATGAGATTCGCATCCACCAATAAATACAGTTAACCGAGCTACCCCACATACGCACGTATAGTTTCATCTATTGCGAATGAAAATGAAAAAAAAACATCAATTTTCGCTTTCAATTGTTCGTTGCTATCGCCTGTTAAGTCATCAATCCTCTCCCCAACTTTATTTCTGATTTTTTTGTTTTATTTTTGTTATTTAGCAGCGCTTTTATGCCAATTTTAGCTAATAGTGACGATGAAGATGATCCTGAAATTGATGAAGGGTTAGATGAGGTTGGCAACTGTATTTAGAGAGAAAGAAATATTTCTGAATGAATTCATTTATCAGGGCACAAAATGTAAGCGCTATTCACTCTTCACTTCACAACAAAAGTAGGCAATTTCTCATTTTACTTGAAAAAGTCTACATTCCAGTTCAATAGCTATTTTTTTTACCACAAGGCTTAATAATCGACATGATTGTATGAAACTTTAAAAGAATATAGATGTTCCTTCAAGAAATCCTTCACAATGGAGGAACTGAGTCATTGGCAACCGAAAATATGCACGCTTCCCTCCCCCAACCAGCAAGATATTCTTTCACTTCAGAACTAAACTGTCAACCAACTTGCTTAGTCGCTACCACACCTATCTGAGCAGGAAAAATAGGTGAATCTTGGGAAGTTCGATTGCGTGGGTGCTTGTTTTTCGAGATAAGAAAATGCGGGATAACTACAAATGTTTAAATGATATTGCATGCATGAATTGTACGCAGGGCCAAGGCATTAATGGATGGTGGGGGTAGCATGCGACTGGCGAGTTTGTCATGGCTGCTAGATCCAGAAATGCTCGCTTCACTGTAAGGCGCTATGTGCGTTGCCTAGATCTACGGCGATAAGTAGATTTTACTTGCAAATTTTCGATGGCAACTTCTACAACTCCTTGGAGGAAAACGAGTATTTCAGGATCTAAGGGTCCTCTCAACTTATTTTATCGTGAAGATGAGCATGAGTGATGATATGATGAAATTGATGAAGGGACACTCACAAAGAGCTTACATGCCCAGGGTGGGATTCGAAACCGAAACCCCTGGCGTCGTAGTGTTCCATAGAAGGAGTTACCCGTTATGCCCCCAAATTATACCACTTTTGGAGACTTTCACCTCCATCCATTCAACACCTGTAATCCTGCAGAATCACATCCCTCGCATCAAATATCCGCGCCACGGTTGAAACCCAAAAAGCGATTTCAGTCATCCAGAATTGATCCGCAGTCAGTGTGTCGCAACGGTGAAAAATGTTGGACTCGCTGAAGATTTCACGGTCGCTAATGCCTAGTTGCATCCAACAGGAGATCCCCCCGCACACACACACACACACACACACACACACACACACACACACACACACACACACACACACACACACACACACACACACACACACACACACACACACACTACACCACGCCGGCTTCTCTCAATGGCGGATGCCATCCCACACTTGAATACTGCAGGGGAAATGCTCCCCGTTCCATTAAAGGAAATGTTTTATGTACGGCCGCTGGGAGCGGGAAAAAAATTTGACGTCAAAGATCAAAGCGGAATATTAAAGCATGAGCGTGGGAAATTCTGTGTGAAGCATGCTCTTGATTTTATCAAGTTATGCAATTGAAATGTCATATTACAATATGCTGATGGTCACGAATGTCAAGGAAGTCAAGAAAAGTCAAGAAATCAACAGGTAGGTTAATAAAGTCTAGGAAATTATGATTGCGGTCAAGAATTTTTGCTATTTTATTTTTACACTATAGTGAATTTACATTGTTATATACCTGTACTTGGATTTGATAAAATTGAATATTTGGAAATCTGAAATTGTATTGAATTGTGGTTATGATGTTTTCACTTTGTTTCTTAAGAATTAAATTCTTGTGCGCATGAAGTTTTGTAAAAATATTGTTGGTAAGGCATAGATGTGTGATTGTGTCCGCCCCATTATCCATTTCATCATTCATCTCTATTGTCACCCAAGGGGTAGGCAAGCGATCTAAATAAAAAGAAAGATCAATTGAATGGACATTGACCTGAAAAGCGAATGAAGAACCTTGCGTAGGGGAAGGAAAAGTGGCGTGTCTCCGAAGTGAACGGTGTCTCCCAAATTACACACAAAAGAGTTGAATATGAAAAAAGTAGGGGAATGTTGTCACCGGATTGTTTAAAATTGACATTCTTATGTTACCAGAGCTGGAAGACAAAGTATGACATTTAAACCCATGTTTACCTTGTATCCGATTGTTTCCGGGTCCAAGACATTGAATCTTCATTGCCAATTAGGTGTTGAACTCCAGCAGGGGTACGCATACATTTATTCTGAAGCACCCACAAGGATTTTAAAAAGTTACAGAATTTTCTTTACAAAACTATAATGGTATAAGATCCGCCAAATATTAAATGTATTAATTTGCACCACTCTTGTGTTCATTAATGAAATTAATTCAGTTTTATCTATACCTTTACGTATGTGTGCTGTTCTGAAGGGCATTTCAAGTTTCATTCGCAACTGGGGTACTCGAGCTTCAGGGGCCTTGGGCAAGATGAAAATAATTGTTCGTGTACGGTTTATTACGAGTTTCATAAAGCGCTGGTGCTTCCAATTAAGGAACTAATTTGATTTTTCCTGACATCGTTGTTCATTTTGACAAAAATTACGTAGTATTTCAATCAAAAAATGTTAATATGCACTTTTCGTTTAATTGTAGAATGAAATCATGATGCAAAAATATTACTTTTTTAAACATTTTGTAAAAAAATGAATGAAAATTTATCAAAAGAATTATGATAGATAACATTATTGGCTACAACTTTTTTTTAAAAAATTGTCACTTTCATAGGTAAAATAATAATTTCATATTGAACATGCCCAGTTTTGTAATATTAAGTATAAAGAACATCGCACCAGTGGCACGTCGGAGATGAAAAGAAACACTAATTTAAAAGCTTGTATTAGCCCAACATAATTATTGGTTTTTACCTTAAACATGTTCTGCTTGTTGCTCTGATTCCATTATACGATTGATTTGTTTTATTTAAATTCACTTTTGTGCCACTTTAGGCTAATCACGAAGATGAGGATGAATGGTGATTAAATGAAATAGATGAAGAGACACTCACAAACATATGTGGACGACACAGTACAAGCCCCATAGAATATTATACTGGCTGTGAGTCCAGTCTGCGAGTCTGCAAAATTGTCATTATATGAAATGTATAAATTAATTGTTTATGAAATGTAATAATGTTTATATCGTGATTACATAGGATTCTTGTACTTCAGATTAAGGAAAGAAGATCACTACGCTTTTCACAGCTCTTAAAAAAAAATTTGGTATAGCCAGTGGCGTGATATTCCTTTCCCCAGGATTTGCGAACGGAGAGGGGGGGGTCCATATACTTTCTTTAGTAGTCAGCTGACTTTTTTTACATCTTTTCCTGCCTTTGACATCCTTTTTTTATGAATAGTAGGCCCAAAGGGGGTTATGACCTCCACTAATCCCTCCTTGGACACGCCACTAGTTATAGGCTACAGGCCTCGCACCCATCTAAAGCCAGCCCTTTTGTGGTTACTTGTTTCTTGAATTTCTCACTGAGGCAGCAACAAAAAGCACAGATCGAAAGAAACTGCTGAATTAGATAATTGCCGACTTGGAAACTAAAGCGTCATTCATCTCCTGTTGAGAGTGGAGGAACGGACACACAGTTAGCATCCATTTTCCTTCTGGTATAACCCTAACACGGGAAACTCAGGGCAAACGAAGATAAATCACCTCTCCAGCATGGTGAAGGCATTCCGTGCAATTTTCCAAATCTAAACCTGTGTATCTCTGCCTTCCTCCTAGCACTAAGAACAAACTTTCTGGAGAAAAGATTCATCCTGTACGTACAATGTACAAATTGTATTTTGTTCAGTCTATAAGCTTTCATGCTGCAAGATGATACGGACAAGTTCAAACTCTGACTTTTAAGAAATTGGAAACATTGTAGTTGGCTATAATAGTGACACATCTGTCTCTTTTTGTGGGGCGTAAGTTTACTTTCAGGCATCTGGGATACATTCTTCCAGTGAGGTTTACAACAGCTGCCAGCCTTTCATCAGTGTGCTATTTTTACGTGTTGTTCTTGTTGATGTTGATGCCGCAAGCAGGTGGAGGCTTCCTTGTTCGTAATTGTCTGAAATTTAGTGATGCCTTATGCTCGGAAATATTAATAGCATTGTCCTTAGCCTTGGAGTAAGTATACGATTAACCTGATACTTCTTCCCGTGCCTTCGTCCTATCCTCTCGTATATAAGTCTGTGCAGATAGAAATCTTTGTATTTATATTTTTGCATATAATTAATAGCCAAAAGTTCAGTCAAACATCTGAGTTGTTTTTCAGTAAAATCTGAAAAATAGTTCTGCCACGCATATGTTCTGTTTATCACCCCTCCCACCTTATGAACGTTGATTGACGGTTCAATTGGGCTATTTAACGTTTTTCTGCCACTCTTGGTTAAGTGCTACGATGGGAATGAATTGTGATACAATGAGATGGATGAATGGTCAATCACAAACAACACAATTCCTACGGAGAATTATCCTGGCTGCAAGTTCAGGCGCCAGACCGTCGTTAGTTAGCAAAATACACCTTGGAAACGTGTGAACAATGCATAACTCCAGCCAGCCAAAACTATTCTGATCCATCAAACTGTATCATGGAGGATCACTGTCGGTAAGGGCGGATAGAGTTAGTTTTAGATGCATATTACTGGGGAATTGAACAACACAATTTGACTATTAGATGAATTTGTTTTGGTAGCCGAGGGCTTTGAATGTTGAATTCACGATCTCGCCACCAACAGTTTCAGGTTCGAATCCTGTCGTAAGCATGAGTGTTCATCAACTTCACCTAATCATGATTCATCTTCATCATCGTGATTATCCCTAGGAGGCATAGAATGGAATGTTTATAAAAAGCTGATACGTTCTAAGCACAATTATTTAGACGCGTCGTATTATTTTACTATTAATATTAACTTAATAATACTCAGCGGTGAACGATGAGACTCGGTGAAGTACACAGACTCCTCTCAGGTACAGGGATAGTGTTAGGCAAGGACAATATTCACAGCACAGAGAAATAAAACCACATTACTGCTGTATGTATAAACTGAAAAGTTTTATTCTTTATTTATTGCAATTATAATGCAACTATACTTGAGACGAAGGCGAGGATTTCGCTTTGTCTATGAATTGACTCAATTAAAACGCATAAAACTCAATGCGTGGCTATCGGCAAGCCTATGATCACATAGACCTAGCTTGCGCCCCGAACTACCACACCAAGAGATATGCAATGATAACTGAGCCAATATTTGCTCTTTAGCCTTTTATTTCCAAATTAATCCTTAGGCTAACTTTATTATTTGACGTAGAATGGTTGCAGTATTGTGCATATCATCAATGCATGGCTATCGGCGTACCTATGATCACATAGGCCTAGTTTGCGCCCCGAACTACCATTCCAAGATGTATGCACAACACCGAGGAGTTCTTTTTAAGTTTAAAAGCTTCGTCGATCCGTGGCGAAAAAGTGTGATGATTCTTACGCGATATCCTCGCTTTTATACTATTTTCGAGAACACAGATTAAAGTACAGATGAATCATTCACTATCTACAAAAGGATACTATCAACAAAACTGACATCTATACATCTTTAGAAATACAAATTCGTATAGTGCACTCTTGCAAACATGAAGACACATTAAACTACTCATAACAGAGCATAAAATACAATAAACATTAAACAAAAGATATATATTACAAACAGGGTGCAATATTACATATAAAACAAAGAAATTACGCTTTCTTTTACAAAAATAAATACATTAGTGACATATCTTCTATTGGTGACGTCACATAAAAAATATGGATCATATCAAAGCCACTAAGTTGTTCACTGTAATATATAAAATTCTTCTGCAAGAAAAATATATCTTTTTATGCCTGAATTCAATAATGTATTTCATCTTCTTGTAGCTTATACTATTAATAATCTTAATGCTCTTAAAATAGGATTTTCAGGCTGAAAGGTAAAATTCCTGTTCAAAACATACATGTTTTGTCAATAAATCACAGTTGTATTTGAACTAAGCTCTTGTAGATTGAAAAACAAAATTATTCTACAGTACATGTATATTACAGTTTCTCGTAGTTGCCATTACAAGCAATATCCTCCTATTTGTCATGCGTTAAAATTTACAAGTTTAAATTCCTTGATTTCTTAGCACGTAATTTTCTTTCCTCGAAGCTTGAAATATTAAAAGTTATTCATGCACTTAAGTAAAGATTTTCAAGGCCAGTGATAAGATTGTTCTGCAAAAACAGTGCAAACTAACGCAACATAAACGTTAGAAATGTTTTAACTGTAAGTTCTGCGTCATAGAATTATATTCTCGTGTACCTCTATCAACCGCCGTATACAACACAGGGAATTCTACAGCATTTTTCTCCCTAAAAAACTAGAAATGTAATTTGTTGCCGTCTCTGACAAGGATCAACGTGAACGAAGCCGAGCAATCGTTCCAAAATCAATTTTGTTGTAAAGAGCAGTTTCAGACTTACCCTGTGAAGATCTGTAATTTCCAGGAATGCACTGATTACCAGGATGTACTTACACTACGCATGAAGGGATAGCAAACTTCATTAACAAGTAATAATGAATGAGTGGTTTCGCAACTTTGAGATGGTAGCTACTGATTCCGTCGACGAAGTTAGGTAAATACACAGGATAGGCCAAGCAACCTTCATCTGCCAACCGATTCCAAATGCAGATTCATTTGAAGAAGTAAGTGCTGCTTTTTTTATGACGCAGGTTCTTCCATTACAAATTATCCTTGATATAATACAGAGGTACAACTTTTATTTTGCAAAACCTGCAGTAGATTACTCCGTCATATGCCAACCTCGTGGCAGAGTTGTTAGTACAGCGCGCTACACTGTCAGGGACTCTGGGTTCGATTCCCGGCCTGGGCATGGATGTTCTTTGTGAGTGTCCCGTCATCAATTTCATCCTAATCTTCGCGATTAGGCAAAAGTGGCATAAAAGCGAAGGAAAATAAACCAAATCAATCAATCAGTCGATACTCCATCATGGCAGAATTCGACATACTTCGGCAGCTCTCATTTTCAAAAATAATATTAAAATTCAATGATCCATTTCAAGTTTTAAGGAAGTTGCAAGTTGCTCGAATGATATCCCTATGCTATATCACATACTCAGATGAAACTTTTGCCCCCTCGATGGTGTAATGGTAACGTAGTTGCCTTGTAATAAAGGGATCCTGGGTTCTATACCCGAGTGGCTCAAAGTGGTTCGGATCCCACTTTAATCTCTAGGACCAGCCCCTATTAGCCTTTCAGTGCATAAAGTAGACTCAGTGGCGTGTCCAGGCTTTTCAAAAGGAGGGGGTTAGGTATACATTTTTTAGTAGTCAGCCCTCATTTTGCCATCTTTCCTGCATTTGATGTTCTTTTTATTTTAGGAATACTTGGCCATAACCCCCACCAACCCCCCTTGGGCACGCCAATGAGTGGACTTAATACCAAACGCAAACAAATTAATAATTTGAAACGTATCCTTATGAAAGAGCATGAATAGCCTTTACAATCATAGCTATGATTCAGTTGTACAACAAAGTGTGATTCATTCTTATTTCTTTCTTTCCCGCATTTATGGACATCGCAAATAGCAATAATAAAAAAAAACGAGTTATATCTTGTTACGCGAGTACAGTCGGCTCAAGGCCAAACTTCTAGCCTTCACCCTGAATCTACCTTCTTTCTACCTCCCCTCCAAATGCAGTGGCCTGGCTGCAGGGTTGCCAGAAGGATATAAGTGGTCTTCATTAGATCCATCTGTCCGTGTACTGTTGAAATTTAACTAAGCAACTCCATTTTGCGGCCACGAATGCTGGGAGAAGGTAAACATTGTGTGGCAAGTTCTTTTGACCAATTGAATTTTCATCGTGACATGTCTTAGCCATAAATACATAAATCACAGTTGAAAAGTACTGTCTCAGTTAGCAATCACAGTTAACCTCAGATCTCGAAATTACACATTTCTCCTTTATTTGTCAGAATTTGCTACAAGGATGAAGTGGATTCTCATTTTCATCCGGCATTTTGTGGCAATCCCTTCCATGAATATAGCAGTAAATGAGGAGCCATGGTCGTCATGTAAATGAAATGTGTTTTCAAATTATCTTTACAACTTCGCAAATGTATCACGGATACCCTGTACTTTGTAAGTTCATGGTATTTGTTGCATAATAAACTGTGAATATCAAAGCTTTAATTGACATTGCCGTTGTTTGTGTATGTCTCAGTTAGTGCCTTCATATCTCGATAATCTCTCAGATCTTTGAGATGCACGTGTAATCACTTATAAGTCATTGCGAAGGTTCTTGTTCCCCAGACGTTACACCTATCCCCATAAGAAAGTACACATGTAAAGGATATCGTTTATCAGATAAAAACAACCTGAAATAGAGGATCAACAATGCCATTTCGACTATTACTGAGAACATGCTGCAGCGCACATTGTTGGAACTGGAATGGAGTTTCGGCTATACGTGCAACAATACACAGAACTAGAAATGCATCAATTGAAGGTTGATGCACTTTTAATGCATCAATTGATAGTGTTAAATGTGTAATTTGCTTTTGTTATCTTTGGGAAGATCGTGTCTGATCTTCCAAATTGATGTATTTTAGTACATAACGTGGAACAGGATATGATAAAAGAACCCTTTTATGCATTTCTGTGTGTATTTTGACACACTAAAAACTGCACCATTTGCAGTTTATGAACGTTAATGCGTTTTATGAGTCAACATACGTGGTATGCCAATTGACATGTTTCGGGTTCTGTGTGAAATGGTGCAAATATTGAGGTTTTGTAATTAAGGTAAATAAAATTTAGTCTTTGCTCTTGCTTATGTACTCAAGCAAATTTGACCCTTATACAGTGCTTCCGTAATAAATGTGCACAGTTATGAAGATACTTCGTGGACACCCTGTATATTTCTGTTCCATTGAGAAGAAGTAAATCCTGGTGGTAAGGAATGAAAATAACATTTGTTGAAGCTAAGATGTCTAGAAGTGTTAGTTTTTCAGTCCGTTCTAGTGTGATCTAACGATGAATACACAACGTAGCTCTTGAAACATTCGAGTCGAATGCAGCAACATCTGTGAGCACAAATGGGAAAAACACACACACTGCCATTCTAAATCAGTTTATTTGTAGACAAAAGCCTTGTCAAAAGACAAGTGTTCTCGTCTTTTGGTCCCAGTGTTTGCTATCAACTTGCTTCCCGTCGCTGTGGAAACAAAGCGTCCTGCGAGGGGGACTGGCAATGTCGCATTAAGAACGTTAATTAAATTATCAATGCCACCATATTTCAACTCTCAGCGGTGGCTGGAGGAGGAGTTTTTGGTTGCGAGCAGAGAAACAACAAACGTTTTTCATCCCTCGCATTATCTTCTGCGCAGAACTTTGCACTGGGAAAATTTTTGGGTGGTTGCCAAATTGTGCCAGGTTTCGGCCAGGCAAAGGTGGATTCCTGGTAGTGTGTGATATCACCCGAGGAGATTCCCTCTCTCTCTTTCTTTCATGAGGTTGAGAAAAATGGCAAGATTAGAAAACATGACTTCCTGGCGCAGTGGGACACTTGCAAAGAAGCTAGGCGTTCTAGCAACAAGAAACTAAATTCAGAGGTTTAATGGGAATTTTCCCCGTTGGTAGCTGTGACCTAAGTCAATAAGCAAGCAAAACATCACTAAGATGTATTATTTTCTATTATATCAATATGCAGTGAAATTACATGATTGATTTGTTTGATTATACTTCGCTTTTCTGTCACTTTCGGCTAATCGCAAAGATGATGAATGGTGACGAGTTAAGATGGATGAAGCGAAATTCACAAACATATAGGTTCGACAAAACACAAACCTCACAGAGGATTATACTGGCTGTGAGTTCAGACGCCAAAGCCTCACTAGTCTGCAAACTGCAGTCCAGGGAGTACTACGTGGTAGGGATGGCCAGATCCGGATCCGGTTGGTTCCGGATCCTAAAATTTTTCGGATCCGGATCCGCGGATTCGGAATTTTCAGATCTGGATCCGGATCCGGTACTTTCGGATCCGGATCCAGTACTTTCGGATCCGGATCCAGAACTTTCGGATCCGAATCCGTTTTGCCATCTCACATACGCTTCTTTGGAAAGTAAGAATCTGCTTTTAACATATTGTTACCTGCTAATATACACACACACACACATATATATATATATATATATATATATATATATATATATATATATATATATAGTGTGTACGCGCTTGCGCGATTTGTAATTAATTAATACACTTACAAGGGAGGTCTAAGTCTCCCCCTCCGATTTCCATGAAACTTGGCAGGTGTATAGAGGCCCACCCACTCAAATGGCAAGATGAGGAGAAATTGAAGTGGGGATCTGACCCCGAAACCACGTAAATATGGCATAGGAAGAAACAGGGGGCATAGGACCTCTCTATACACCTGTCAAATTCCATGGAAATCGGAGGTGGACACAGGGGTCAGATGAGCCCCACGTCAATTTGTACTCATCTTGATATTTGAGGCGGGTTTTGCCCCCTAAAACAGTTTTTTAGCCGAAACAAAAGAAAACACGTATTTATTCAATTTGGCCCCACTATACATACTATACTATACTATAGCTGAAGCAAAAAAAAACACGTATTTCTTTCTTTTGGCCCATTTATACACACACCTGCCAAGTATCATGGAAATCGGAGGGGGACACAGGGGTCAGATCCTCACATCAATTTGTCCTCATCTTGACATTTGAGGGGGTTTTGCCCCCTAAAACAGTTTTTTTTAGCTGAAGCAAAAAAAACACGTATTTTTTTCTTTGGGCCCGTTTATACACACACCTGCCAAGTATCATGGAAATCGGAGGGGGACACAGGGGTCAGATCCTCACTTCAATTTGTCCTCATCTTGATATTTGAGGGGGTTTTGCCCCCTAAAACAGTTTTTTAGCTGAAACAAAAAAACACGTATTTCTTCCTTTGGGCTCCACTATACGTCTGCCAAGTTTCATGGAAATCCGAGGGGGACACTTATATAACCTCCCTTGTTAGTCTTACACTTTGTAATTATAACACTGCATATATTATAATGTTTTATTTTAATTTGTAAAACTGTAACTGTAGAACAATTGTATAATTTTTGTATAACATTTCTATCTTGTTATATGTGTTAAAGGTTTCATCCTGGAATTGAATGTCTCACATTTATGTATGTTTTCATTTCCAATACATTCGAATGAATACATATTCGTTTCAATCGCATTTACAAAATCACCTCTGACATTTTATGTTAAACAAGTAAGATTATTTTTGTGCACGAGTGTGTTAGCCGATGCGTAGCAAAGTATTTTAGGAACAACACTTGAAAAAAATTCTTGTAGGACTAACTAATGAAAAATTCCTTTGTAATCGAAGATCATAATACCTTTTAAGGTGTGGTAATATTATAATGGGATTGAGATACGAAACTCTCGGATCCGGATCCAAAAAATCCGGATTTTTCGGACCCGGAACCGGATCCAGATCCGGAACTCTCGGATCCGGATCCAGATCCTAAACTTTCAGACCCGGATCCGGATCCGTTTGGCCATCCCTACTACGTGGATGAGTTGAGTGACCTCTGAAAAGATCACCTCCTAACACCCCAGCGAAATTAAAGTTATTATCTGTATATTACACCGCAAGGGAATTGTACTACGTTAGAAATTCAAGCCAATACAGCTCTACGCTGGGAGAAACTAGGCACTATCGACGTCATCAATGTTTCAAAGGCGACAGATCCCGTCGCTGTAGCTGTAGCACTAACAGACAATTTCACACAGATAAAACAGCTGAAGCGAAATATCAGGCGAAGCCATGGCTGACTAGGGCGTTCAGTTCGTACAGCAATGGCACGCATGCCAAAGATCCGGGTTCGAGCCATGTCGATTACCATGGCGGAGTGGTTAGCGCAGCGACCTAAGACGCCAATGGTCGCGGGTTCGAATCCTGTGCCAGGCATGGATGTTTGTGTTTATCTGTCCTGAATGAATAAGTTGGGAATTTTGAGAAGGAATTAGAATTGTGGAAGAGCTGGAAGGTGATTTAATCTACACTGTCCCTGTACCTGAGTCCTCTTCTGGTTGTAGACAAACCTAATGACAATGTCCGGCCCTTTATAGATTTTCGTCAGTTAAACGCTGTTATGCTAGTACCACAGAGTTCTCTTCAATCTTTAAACGGGTTTCTCCTGCGATTCGAAGGATTTAGATACTTACCCAGCCTAGATCTAACATCCGGGTATCTCCAGATAACCTACTGGATCATTTTGATCGGTAAATCGATGAAATCCTTTTTTCCCCAGACCAAATGGGAATTGAAGTTATTCCAGCCTAGAACAGGAGAGCGTGAGAGAAACAGCACAGTTGCTACATCCCAGAACCAAGCAACTAATGGGTCGTGTGAACTTTGACAACCTCAAAATCTACAGTTGCTCCTCAGAAAGAAGAAAGGACGTTGGATGTGATTCAATGGACTAAGGTGTTGTGAATTTTTTTTCAGCAAGATATAAATAAACTTCATTCTAAAATTTTCCCCGGAGGAGGGGCAATTTGTAACGACCCAAGTTATGTCGTAGCAAAATATTATTATTTCTTTGTTTCATTTATGTACATGTTCGTTTGAATCAATGTTATTCTGTATTTGTATAACACGGTCTGTATGGTCAAAGAAGAATTCTGGTGTTATCGCACGTATAGGAGGGCCTGTATGATCATAGAAGATATCTAGTGTTATCACACATTTCGGTAGGATAATTTTCTGTGCGAGGTTGGCAACTCCGTAAAAATAAGCGAGTTGATAACGATGGGAAAAGATAGAGATTTTTCCTTGCTGTGATGTTATCAAACAAATGAAATATGACTTTAATGTAAGTCTAAGATTGTGTTATTTCAAGGCTTTATGTGAGTAATTTTGTGACTTTTTCTTGTTTCTAACACTGATATGCGACTATTTTGCTTTATGAAAAGTAAATGTATATATTCTTGTAACTTCCCTCAAGGTATCAAGGGAAATCATATCCGTTTTTGTCAGTCACCCTCCATTTTTGAGAAATAGCCCATTTTTGAAAAATCAACATTTTTACTTTCAGTAGGATCCTTTGTACGTCCACCACTAGGTAAAGTTTTTTTTATATATATATACAGGGTGACTGGTAATTAGATGTATTCCCTGAAAGGGATTAAAGTAGAGACAATTTGCAATAAATTTGACCATATGATAATACCCCGTCCGAAAATTAGTAGTTTTCGAGATAATACAATTTCTTTTGTTTCTTTAAAAAATGACAATTTTCCACATAAAAAGATGAATTGAGAAAAAACTGCTCATTGTATGGAACTTATTTTAGCATTTTCTGATAGCTAACAAATAAGTGGTTCGTTGAAAAATAATTTTTTTCCAAATAAAAATCACATGTAAGTACCGGGTGGGTCTAAACTTTCAAGTGATGATAAAAAAATGTACTCTTAGTTACTTGGCAACGTATTAATAACAAAAATGGTATGTCACGAAGCGTAAAAATTACTTAAATTACTTCCTTCTGTCATCTGCTATCCAACAAGGTACAAATTTTGCTAACATTCACATTTGTGTAAAAGAAATAATACTTCATTCATCTTCATGTGAATGGAATCAAAGAACAATAGAATTAAAGAACATTACACGTCTTGCTCAAAGTGGGCCCCTCCGTTACGAATGCAGGCACGCAGGTTTTTACGGACATTCGGTCTTGTAACTCGTTATGTGATGGTGTCTTTGATGTGTTGACCAGCTGTTAAGATCCTCTCCCTGAGTTCTTCTTGCGAGTTTACCGGTGTCTTGTAAACTAAGTCTTTCATGTGGCTCCAAATGTAAAAGTCGCAAGGCGTCAAATCGGGGGATCGAGCCGGCCAGGGAATCGGGTCGCCTCGGCCAATCCATTTCTTTGGGTAATTTTCATCCGGACACTGCCGCACGCCCAGGCAGAGGTATGGATGGGCGTCATCAACAATCATTTGATCGAACCATTTTTCCTGCCCAAAATCTTAAATGGCATTACTTATGAACATTTTTTTGAGGAATGGGATGGCAATGTTGTTGGAGGATGCGCCTCTAGCTACAAGACGTGACATGATTTATCAGCATGATGACTGCCCAGCTCGATCCCCCGATCGATTTGACGCCTTGCGACTTCTACATTTGGAGCCACATGAAAGACTTAGTTTACAAGACACCGGTAAACTCGCAAGAAGAACTCAGGGAGAGGATCTTAACAGCTGGTCAACACATCAAAGACACCATCACATAACGAGTTACAAGACCAAATGTCCGTAAAAACCTGCGTGCCTGCATTCGTAACGGCGGGGCCCACTTTGAGCAAGACGTGTAATGTTCTTTAATTGTTTTGTTCATTGATTCCATTCACATGAAGATGAATGAAGTGTTATTTCTTTTACACAAATGTGAATGTTCGCATCATTTGTACCTTGTTGGATAGCAGATGACAGAAGGAAGTAATTTAAGTAATTTTTACGCTTCGTGACATACCATTTTTGTTATTAATACGTTGCCAAGTAACTAAGAGTACATTTTTTTATCATCACTTGAAAGTTTAGACCCACCCGGTACTTACATGTGATTTTTATTTGGGAAAAACTTATTTTTCAACGAACCACTTATTTGTTAGCTATCAGAAAATGCTAAAATAAGTTCCATACAATGAGCAGTTTTTTCTCAATTCATCTTTTTATGTGGAAAATTGTCTCTTTTTAAAGAAACAAAAGAAATTCGATTATCTCGAAAACTACTAATTTTCGGACGGGGTATCATATGGTCAAATTTATTGCAAATTGTCTCTACTTTAACCCCTTTCAGGGAATACATCTAATTATCAGTCATATAAATGTATATTTGGTTGTAGCTTTGCTGCTATCCACCAGTTACATTTGCTTTACATTTTATAATTTTACAATTTCATAATTTTTACAATTTCCTAATTTTATAATATAATATTTTCTCTCACAATATAGTTGGTAAGTACATATATTATTTTCTTCGTTGGGTTCCTCAAAAGTGTTGACAAGGCGTATGGGACATTATATCCTGCTTCTTTTAGGTCTCTAAAGAAATAATCACGCGTAGTTGCATTAAGATGACATTAAAATATAATGTGATCAGGTGTTCCATCACTTGCACCACACTGACAGATTGGGGATTGAACAATCTTCCTAGTGTACAGGTCTTTAGGTGCTAGGGTGTAATTTAGCCGACATCTAAGAAGACTTGTTAAAGAGTTTCTTGAATGGTTAATGTCTTGATACCAAGGTTCTTTAGGTATAATTGATTGAATTGAATAATATTTTTCCCATTAGTCTTCCCTGTAATTGTCCATTGTTTCTGCCAACTTTTCAACAATTCTGTTTTAGCATGCGACTCTAGCGCTTTTCCATAAAATTTAATCCGAAGCGATCGGTTACGTGATTCTTCAGCTGCGTACTTGGCTAATGCTTCTGCTATGTGGTTCCCTTCTATGGATGTATGCCCAGGAGTCCAGACAAAAGAAATACTGTTTCCTGAGTTGGTCAGTTTGTGATACAAAATTTTTATGTTAACAATGTACCAGTCTACATAGTATGCAGCTGTTATCGATCCCAGGGAGTGTAAGACTGACGCTGAATCAGTGGCGATCACTACCCTCTTGAGGTTTTTCTCCTGTATTGCAACAATGCTTGACGAATAGCAAAGACTTCCGCCGTGAATATTGAAAATTCTGGTAGATTTTCTATTCCATTAGATTATTGCAATATATTGCAGCTCCAGTGTTACCAGTTGCGGACTTTGATGCGTCTGTATATACTATGTAAAAATCTTCGTGCACTACAGAGTGTACATATTCCATGAATATGTTATTCACCATACTTGGCATTGACGTTCGTTTATCTTTATCTGGATATGGAGGAAAGTGGACGGGAAGTATTGTTGCTAATTTAAAATAGTCTGTCGTAAAGCACGGAGACGTTGAAAATCTAATAACTTTCGGTATGAAATCCTTAATCGACTTGTATGCTGTGAATAAGATTGGAATATTTAATTTATATTTAGCTGTACGGTTTGATGACATTAATGCTTGTAAAAGTAATAATTTTGGTATTATCGGACTGGATATGGAAGACAGCTCTTTCATTAAGAATTTTCTCGCAAGATATTGTGCCCGTAGATTAAATGGTGGTTCTCCTACTTCAACAAACGTAGCATGTTTCGGTGTTCCTTTCCATAGACCAAAGATTCTACATAAACTATGATATTGTATTGAAGATATTTTCCCAAATGCCCAATTTAGATTATTGTTAATCAAGAAAGAGCCATATTCTAATCTTGAGTTTAGCATTTGATTGTGAACAATATGGAGTAGTCTAGGATCTGCTCCCCACTTTTTCTTGACTGTGAGAGAGACATTTAATAATGTTAAACGCCTTAAGCGCCTTTTCTTCCATGTGTTCTACTTGGGCTTTCCATTTCAATTTACCAGCCAACATAATGCCAAGAAATTTGTGTGTCCTACTTTGTTTTATGTGTGATCCATTAATGTCTAACGCAACTGGAGTTTGTAATCTTTCTCTATGGAACACAATTTCAGATGATTTTTCTACGTTAATGTTTAAGCCATTGTTACCACACCATGTGCATAATTCGTTTAAGGCCAGTTGTGTTTTCTCTATACCATCAGATAGATTCTTGCTGCTTTTGTATATAACAATATCATCTGCATATTGCAATAATCTAGCATACTTCAATACTTGTTTACCAAGATCATAAGTATACAAATTAAAAAATGTTGGACTTAACACCGCACTTTGCGGAAGTCCTTGACTAGTTGTGCGAGCATTCGAAAGTTGGTGACCGTAACGAACATAATTTTTTCTCTGTAGTAATAATCCAACTATACTTTTAATAAATTGCTTAGTAAGATTGAGATTTTTTAGTTTTTTAACAAGCAAATCTATAAGGACTGCATCATATGCACTAGAAAGATCCAGAAAAACAACTATACAAAATTCGCGACGAACAATTGACAACCATATGTCTAAAATAAGTGTAGTCAAAACATCTATTGTCCCCATTCCTCTTCTGAATCCCATTTGATATTTTGGTAATATATTGTTATATTCAATCCATCAAGTAATTCTATTAAGTATAAGATGTTCATAAATTTTTGATAAGCATGACGCTGGTGCTATTGGCCGATAATTTTTAGAACATCCTGGTGTTTTTCCTGGTTTAAGGATTGGAATTATAACAATTTCCTTCCATTGAAGGGGAACTTGTCCACTATTCCATATCACGTTATAAAGTTCTAATAATTTATCTATCCCCAGTTGCGGTAAGTTTTGTATACATTCATATGATATCCCATCCATTCCTGGTGACGACGAAGGTTTCCTTTCACTTATAACTTTTCTTAATTCTGCACTGGTATATGGACATTCCTATGTTGATGGTGTGGATTCATTCATTGAATTTAATATGGCATTAAAATCACAGTCGCTGGAATCTAGTGTTAGGGTTTGATGAAATTATGTTATCCATTTACTGCTTATGTCGCCTCCATGATATCTACTAATATTATTGGCATTAGACATTCTGTTAATAACTTTCCACGTTGTGGTTAAGGATGATTCATTTGTTAATGAGGAACAAAACTTTTTCCAAAACTCTGCCTTAATTTGCCTTAAGTACCTTTGAGTTTTGGCTGCTGTTTCTTTGTACTTCAAGAAATGGTTCATTCTTGTGTTTTCTTTATATTTGATGAAAGTTGTGGAATGCATCTGTTGAGTGACGAAATGGATTCATCCTCGAGTAAAGATTTAATTTTCAGCCAATGCCTTGGGTGGGAATCAAACCCGCAAACATAGTCCGAACATCAGAGACTAGCGCCTTAACGTGCAGAACTTCCTAGGCCAATTTGAAATTAGGTTTCCTCCAAGTAGATCGCATAACGAATGATTTCGCATTGTGTAAAATTGCCAGACATAAAATTACGTGAGGCGTTATTTCCTAACGTTTCCCAAGATTGCCGCATAGAGGAGCCACAGGTTGCTCACTTCTTTTGTTCGCCCACGCCACGGCAACATTAGTTGTTGGAAGATCGCGTCAGTTTGTTTGTGTTGTTGACATTTGTGGACATATTGCTTGTGGTTCTGCGGTAAACTTTCTTGTATCAGCAGTAACTATGTCGCATTTGGGGGTTTGTGTTAATGATCCTAATTGTTTCTGCTACACGTGTGGACTGTACACTCCGACGAAACAAAGAAGGAACATTATGGCACGCTACAGAGATGCTTATTTCGCATACTTTGGTGTTCGCGTCGGTGACCAAGATAAGCCTTGGGCACCACACATTGTTTGCGCTACGTGTACTGTTAATGTGTTTCAGTGGTTAAAAGACAAACGAAAATGTTTCAGTTTCGGGATTCCAATGTATTGGATGAAACTTCGATACCATACAACAGATTGCTATTTCTGTTTGAGTAAAATTTGTGGCAGAAACAGAAAAAACAAAACATCTGTGGAATACGCAAAAGTTGATTCTACTATCCGCCCATTGGCTCACAGTGAGCAAGTGCCGATACCAAAACTTCCTGAAAGCATGGAATATGAATCTTCTGATTCGTCTCCTGGCAGTGACGAGAATTACAGTGACCCAGGCACATCACAGGTACCTCAGCACTTCAGTCAAAGTGAGCCGAATGATTTGGTGAGAGACCTGGATTTGCCAAAACTTAGTGCAGAGCTCCTTGGTTGCCGATTAAAGGAGAAGAATTTGCTCTCGCATGGTACATTTTTCTGGTGGTATAGGAACAGAGAGAAGGATTTCATGCAATATTTTACCACACAGGAAGATATGGTTTACTGTAACAATGTTCAAGGCTTGCTCCGTGCTATTGGCATTCAGTATAACCCTTCAGAGTGGCGTTTTTTTTATCGATAGTTCAGTGAGAAGCATCAAAGCGGTTTTACTAAAAAAAATGGTAATGACATACCGCCAATCCCTCTTGCTTATTCAGTATGTTTTTGCCTGGTGAAAAAAATATACTGCATGAACCGCTTGTTTCCCCAGACAAAGTGTTACTGCCACTAGCTGTGATGAGACAGTTCATTGTGTCCTTACCCGCCGACAGTGAAGAATTTGTTTTCCTGAAGATAAAATTTCCCAACAAGACTGAGGCTAAACTTCGAGCTGGTGTGTTTGAAGGACCTCAAATTCGAGCTTTGATGCAAGACCGCAGTTTCACAGCAACATTAACCGATCAGCAAAAGCCGCCTTGGGTTGCTTTCCAAAATGTAGTACAAAATTTCCTTGGTAACCATAAGGCTGCAAATTACGAGGAAATTGTAAATGCGGTGCTGGAATCATTTCGAATATTGGGATGCAGAATGAGTGTGAAACTAAATTTCCTCTACAGCCACACTTTCCCGAAAATCTGGGGAAATATAGTGAAGAACACGGTGAACAGTTTCACAAAGATATGAAAACAACAAATCCAGATACCAGGGTCGCTGGATTGCAACAGTGCTAGCAGACTTTTGTTGGTGTTATAGCGAGATTCACCAGCTGAACGTCGCAAAGTTTCGTGTGAATGAAGACAGGTTGTCAGGTATCTGAATCCTTGCTTAAAACTGTAAACTGTAAACTATTAACATATATGTATGTATCATTTAAATTTAATCCCATTAATATACGTATAGCATATATTGATTCAGGTAATTAATGTAATGTAATTAGGTTTTCTAAACGTACATTAAAATTTACATGTATTACATTAAATTGTATTTCTCAACTCTCTAGCCTTCTTAAACCCGAAGGTTCATGGCTGCAGCAACACAGGCCTTCCATCTTTCCCTATCTTGAGCAAGATCTATATACTCTTTTCCATCCCTAACGATTTCCCTTAGGTCCATCTCAACGTTGTCCCTCCATCTTCGTCTTGGCCTTCCTACAGGTCTCTTACCATCAGGTTTCCCAACAAGAATCCTGTAAACTCCTCTTTCCTCTCCAATTCGTGCCACATGGCCTGCCCACCTAAGTCTTCTTGATTTAATTATTCTAATAATATCTGGACATGAAAACAAATTATGTAGTTCTAAATTATGTAACCTTCTCCACTCACCTGTCTCCTCATCCCTTTTAGGTCCAAAGATTTTCCTAAGGATCTTATTTTCAGATACTCTCAATTTATGTTCCTCTTTCAATGTAAGGGACCAAGTTTCACATCCATATAATACTACAGGCAAAATTACGGTTTTGTATATTTTAACTTTTAGTTTCTTAGATATTAAACAAGAAGACAAAAGTTTATGAAGAGAGAAGTAACATGCATTTCCTGAATTAAGCCTACTTTTTATTTCCTCTTTAATATAATTTTCATTTGTTAATATTACTCCTAAGTATTTAAATTTGGAAACTGGTTCAAACGAGTTGTTATCAATAATTAGATTTTGATTATTACCTAACACTTTGTTTCGGCCTGGAAGCATATATTTAGTTTTCTCTTTGTTAACTTCAAAACCTATCTCTTTAGCAGTTTTGAAAAATATTTTAGCATTATTCTTAATTGTATTCACATCATCCCCCAGTAAGTCTACATCATCTGCATATGCTAACAACTGAGTCACACCATTTAATTTTAGTCCTTCTTTAGTTTCTTTTACCTTCCTAACAGCATATTCTAAGGCAAAATTAAAGAGCAATTGTATTTCTCAACATTATATAATAACCTGACGTGGTGGAGAAAAAGCTATTTAAGATCAGAGTTCAGCACATTCGAAATGACAAGGATCAGCTATTTTCATTTCTGAAGCAAGAAAAAAAAATCAAAACGCATATCAGTGTAATCTGTTGAGAATAGCAGAACTGGAATTTAATTGAAAGATTTGTCTCTGCAAGGCTTGTGTAAAGTAAGTAATCTCAGTGGAAGTGTCTTTTAAACGTGTTGAGTCACGGGTGTTGTTAACTAGTTTCTTGTTAAAACTATTACTCTTAATAATAAAGCGTTAATTATGTGATATTAAGACTCTTACTTAAACCCAGCAAGCTCTGGGTGTAGAAGAGTTCTCATACTTATATTTACAGTAATGTTATGTGTCACCTACACGAAAATAATAATTTGCTACAAAAATGTAGAACTTTTAGAAGAGAGATAGATTATTATATTTTTATTAGCAACTTGATAATCCGAAAGCATTTGATCTAGTTATTTATCTAAAATTGAATTACATCAGAAATGTATGATTTGAGAGAAAAGAAAACTCATCTTACCCAAATGGGTTTCGCTTGTTATTTCTATTTCATATGAGCATCTTGCATCTTCTTCGCAATTGTATTTTGTAAGGTTCTCCCTGTACTCAAGACAATTTCCACAAGTTCCAGAATTGGTAACGATCTTTGAACTAACATAACCTGAAACAACGAATGCTCAAAATACCGAAATGTAATTCTCTACTGGTGCCTGCATTTTTTATAATAATAATAATAAATCGCCTTTATTAAAGCGGGCGTGTTTCGGCCTCTAGGGCCGTTCTTACAACAGACACTTGTCTTGAAGATCAATATAATACAATGGAATAAAGGGTATACATTGAAAGAAAATAAAAACATGAAATGGATTACAAATCAATACAAATAAGAACAATTATATATATATATATATATATATATATATATATATATATATATATATATATATATATACACACACACACACATACGCACGGGTGTATATATATATATATATAAATATAATGAAAATAGGTTTACCTATAAATTATTGAACATAGGTATCTAAGGGTTGTTGCTTTTGTCTTCAGTAATCTGGATTGAAAAGTTGCTGTACTTTAAATGAAATTGTCATTTATTTATTGAAATTGTTCGGCATATTGATACTTCCATCAACGTTTGGTTCCCCGCAAACTCAAAATATAATTTATCCATTACCTAATAAACATATAAAATTTTCTCAACACGATTAAATGAATATCTTATGTTATTTATCAACAAATGTTCACATATACATGGGAGTATATGATCATTTAAGGCTCTGATCATCCCACTGGAATTAGAATTTACAGCCTTGGCTCTGTGCATTGAGTGAAGTATAACTTTTTAGATATCAAGTCTCATATTTGTGATTTTTTTTATATCACCACAGAGAGAAATGTTTATTATCCATTTAATAATTTCCATTTTCATTTAAAAATTAAATGTAGTGGCTAGTGGCTTAAGATCTAATGAACGTAAGAAAAGTTCTTGAAAGAATTTGTTTTCCTACAGGCATGCAGTTCCTACCAACGACCTCCTATTCTATCCTTGGAAATCATAGAATATAATAGAACAGAATGGTCTTTATTTAAGCAGGCGAGTTTCGACCTCATGGGCCGTTCTTACAACCAACTCTTTCAGAGATAAAATAAAGATAATATAAAGATTATACAATGATAAAATAATACATTGAATTGATTAGCATGTATACTGTGGAGTAAAGATAAGTTATAAATTATTAGTAGTGCGTTGTTGGGGGGGGGGGGGTTGTATGTATGCGTTATATGATGTGTATATATCCCTAACCTACCGTTCTATAGATGTCCTCTGCTGATCTACGTAGGCGCTGAAAACATGATATAGAAAGAAATTGAGGTAGAAATTTGTCTCGATCCGAATGGTTTGAATTTTAGTTGTACCATATTGGCAATACTATACTAAGAATTTGTAGACTTCTATGGCAAAGTCATTAGCCTTAAGGCGTGGCTGTTTCCGTGTACTTGTTATTTTTTCTGTTATGGATCCATCAGGTTATTCTCACACCGCCATAATTACAATTAACGAAACGAAGTAAAAGTCGTTCCACTGAAGTAGGAAATATTTTTGTCTTGGTATAAGGCACCACACCAGTCGAATGATGAAATCTATATATATATTTTTGTGATTTGTAGTCGCTTTTCTGCCACTTTTGACTAATTGCGACGATGAGAATAAGTAATATGATGAAATTGATGAAGGGACATTTGCAAAGAACGCCCATGTCCTAGCCGCCATTCGAACCCGGGACCCCTGATGTCGTGTATAAAAGAGGAAATGCTTTCCGATAACAACTCTGGTAACATATTTTACTTTAGCAGAATGTAGGGCTTATACAAATGTTTTCAAACTTTAAAAATTATAAGGCCTTCCATTTATGTTATACATCGAAAGCTTTTCATAACTCTATCTGCTAATTTATATATAGAACACGGTACAATTACTTTTAAACTACTGTATCCTTATATTTTAGCCCCCAATATGCCTTTTTTATGACAGCAAAGGACAAAGTTGAGTGTGGACTTTTTGTCTCTTTGCAATGAGACATTTGCTTCGTTGTTATAAATTCTACTTATATTGTTCTGGTATCGAATATACACGATGCCTGCAAATACATACTTAGGGAATGTTGATAATTTTGGGGATATATATTTTCCTTGGATTTGCTTGCTATATTTCGAGGTTAGATCATGAATTCGATACTGTAGATTTCTGCGGCAAGAACAATAATAATTGTAGATAAGTACCCCTGTCATAAACGATGCCTAAGAATTGTTAACAGGTTATAATTTTGCTGCTCAAGTAGCAGACCGTCTATATTGTGATTCTGGTATTCGAATGTACAGCAAGTAGCGTATAGACTTGAATAAACATAACTTCTGACAGAACTATGACCAATTAGTTGCCTGCATGAAGTAAGTTTTGTGCATGTTACAATCGAGATCACACTACCAGTCATCTTCAAATCTCTTTAAAATCGTCGTTTTCAAAAAAGGAAATAGCCTCATTGTTTTTGTTCCAGAAGATCCTCAAAAAACAATTAATCTTGTCATAAAACTTGGAGGAAATACGCTGGCGGGTAGGAGTTGAATACATAAGCACCCAATTGACCTGTTCCATTTTAATAAATGCTTTTGAAATGCTTATTCCGAAGCATTAATATTCAACAGGGAGTACCAGTGCTGATTTCATAATCTATTTTTGTTCTCCGGAAGAAATACCAAGGCAGCCATGTTTGAATGGCTGGCTATGGGTTGAGGTTATTTTAGTCAAATTTTAGTTGCGTATTATACCAGAGCCTACTAGTTGATTTAACGGGAGGGGAACGTTTCAAAAGACACCGACCGTTATTGAAATATGTTTCACCTACTAGGACTATGTTTTACTTCTCAGACAAATCTGATACTATGTTGTTTATTAAGTGTTTAAATTTTACCCAACCGGTTATCCAAAACGGGGGCATTGCATATTTTCTAGAAAAATGTATTTCCTACCATCCCTATATTATTCCTTACAGAAACCATCTTCTTTCCTAATAGTCTAGGACATACTCAGAAAAAAAAAAGTTTTGCAACATTTTTTTCATTGATAACTTTGCTTTTGGTAGGCAAAAATATGTTAGTGTCCCCATTTGGATGACTCTCCCCTTCCTTCCAGATCTGTGTTGCGCTTGTGTGCATTCCATTGTTTATTATCGCTCGTTGTGTGTATTTGCGATGGCTGTTACGGCTCGTATGAAGCCGTAGTGGAAGATAGATTTTTTCCGAAGTCTGCTTCCCCATTTGAGTTCCACTTGCAGTCATCACCCCCTTTTCGCTGTTGAACTCGTCCACTTGGCGCATGCGCACTTGAAACGGTGGTCGCACTAATGCGACACACTGTCCACTCACCTCGTTTGCAATCCACTTCTGATTGCTTATTAAGGTTGGTTTCGCGTCAAGTGAATGCAGCGTTAAATAGGGAAACTACAAACGAGCAAGCTGTCAAACTTAATCAACCGTAGCTAACAAGGAGCTCGATAGCGTTGAGAATTCCGCAAGAGGTCCTGGGAGTTGTGCACATGGCGCAAAAATGAAATCCCGACGACACAGATATTGACTTCCCGTGACTGAAAAGTTTAAGATTCAGACTGCTGGTCATTAGTCAAGCGAGGAGACGCTGGCACGTTGCCTGCCGCGCTTTTTCCCCCCTACGACTCTCAACATTTGCAGCGGGATGTCCTTGACTTTATTCCCTTCTGCGAGGAACGCAAGCCAGATTTCTAACTTCAAGGTCTGGAAGAAGTTGTTCAAAGTACGAACTGAAAAGCGTTGCAAAATAATTTCTCATATTGCGTCTGGAACACTCATTGTTCATTCGAAAACTATGCACACTTCGTCTCATTCATATTTCTGTGATGCTACACTCTCCAAATCACATTATATTACATATCATGATTCACATCTATACAGAACGACCAGTTAAATTAGTATTTTGTATAAGGTAGGTGAATCAAAGGTGTCCATAGTTAAGCTTCTAGGTCAATTTACAAACCTCTGAGAGATAAATTTCTGAAATTTTAAAAAAATAAATCGTGTAACTATCTAACAATTTTCACCAAATGGATCTTTTTGTATATTTGCCTACAACTTTACATATATATATATATATATTACAAAACCCAATGGTTGTCCACTGCTTACAGTTCCTTAGAAAATGTTGCTTGTTCTCAAGAAAACATATTTATTGATGTTTATTCATGTTTCTACAGTTTATTAGAGAAAATTATTTGTCTGAAACTTTTGATTTTTGACATGCATTATATATAGCAACGACAAACAGCCGCCAGGTGTCCCGATTTCGAATACCGGCCTGGCGTTCTTCATGAGAGCCCTTTCATCGATTTCATCATATCATCATTCATTCTCATCTTCGCGATTAGCCACAAGTGACAGAAAAGCAAAGTAAAATACACCAAATCAGCCATGTGCCACATTAGGAACTCGCTTCTGGACCACGTTTTTAAACAAAAATATCCTTGCGTTGACACAAAAACATTTTTATAATGTAACTAATATGATCTAAAATTAAATTAAATGAGCTTTCAAAATATGTATAATACATGAACAATCGTTAATTTCAAGAATGTACACATACACATTTCTTGTTTACTGAAAATAAGAATGACGACTAATCTGCTCGCCCCCCAACACAATAACTTACATAAAATGGCTGCTGGCAGCCCAAGACAGTTGGTTTTCTGATAGTACGCCAGAGAGGGACTGGGCACATTAATGTACTGTGATTTGTTAGCTGTGTTAAATACTAATATGATTTTCGTAATACTGGGCCACCTTGCAAACACGGGCTAGTTTTGACTCATCTACCTTATTTCAATCTTAAGATTCTTTGTTACTAGAAATAACATTTTCATCTTTATAATTTGTTACGTATAAATGTTTCATGTTATGCAATTATTCCAAGTATATGGTTTGAACTTCCACACCTTTTATACACTATCTACCAAAAAGTAATTGGGCAAGTATGATGGTGGTTAATTTTGTATCTAATTTGAATCATTTAGTATCATTTAGTGGGAGCACTGGTGGTTGTTCGTGGCACAATGAACTCACAGGCATACTGTACAATACTAGACAATGAAATGCTCCCAACCTTGTGGCGTTTTTACGGAATGGACCCCTGTTACTTCCAGGATGACAATGTTAGGTGGCATGTTTCGGAGGCTACTATGCAGTGGTATGCCGACAACAATGTTCACCGATTGGTCTGGCTTGCACAGAGTCCTCATCTCAATCCCATAGAACACCTTTGGGAGGCATTGGACTGACGGGTGAGGTCTCGAGAGATGAGGCCAAATTCCATTGTCCAACTGAGTGAGACCTTGCAAGAGGAATGGCGACGCATTCCAATGGACGTCCTCCACAAACTAGTCGAGAGCATGCCTGACAGAGTGGCTGCTGCTGCTGTTATAGCAGCAAGAGGTGTCTCCACGAGGTTCTAACAGGGTTCGCACCACCAGACAACCATTTTGTACACGTGCCCAATTACTTTTTGGTAGATAGTGTATTTTAACATTTAGATATTGAAATTTGTTACAGTTTACTTCAAATTTAATTTTAGCAAAGAAAACAGCCTGGTTTTCAATTCATGCAGGTAGGAGTGTAAAGGGTAAACCTTTCGGGAGGCATTCAAACGTCAACCTCACTTCCACGTAGTCTCTGCTGCCTAGACCTGCAGCCGGAATAATCCTATATACGACTTGTTGTGTGTTGTTCATATGTGTGTGTCATTCTCCCTTCATCCATATCATCTTGTGACCAATATCCATCGTCGCGATTAGCTATAACTTGCAGAATAGCTCGTAAAATAAACCAAATCAATCAACCAATCAATTCATGCAGGTAAACGCGTTCTGCAATTCTACAGTTACTTTCTTATTCAACGGTAACTCTGAGTTACTTTCTGAATTTAGTACGTTTTAAAAAGTAAATTTCCGAAGACTCTTCATAAATGAATTCACTCCATCTATTAATCAGTCGCTGCTTGATTGTAGCTGATGGGTGATGAATACTGATTGAAATATTAGGCAGAAATCTGAGGCAGAACTGTAAAATATTTACCATAATAAAAACCTTAGCAATTCAAGAAAGAATTCCTCTTAGAATTTTAATATTTCCTCTCACGCCCTCCATTCTCCATCATTCCCTGAGGTTAGCAAATGAGTTTGTAAGAGGAGCGGAATAAAGAAAGAGAAGATTTTCTGGATTAAGCGCTTAAAGGGGAGAAAAATTACTTGGTCCCACAAAGCGTGTTACCCGAGGAGGTCCAGAAGCAATTTTTATGTCCCATCCCGCCTTGCGCGTTTATCGACTACCCCTGCAGTGAATGCTGTAAAAATATATATTTCCTTGAACCTCTTATAATCTGCAACAGCTGCTGCTACTGCTGTTTCTGCTCCCACATTAATAGCAATAACTGCTACATTAACGTGCTTATATCAACATTACATGTATTCCTCTGCCTTAACCTAGGAAGGGAAAATTTTTCAATTCATCGCAAAAATTTACATAAAAATATGTTTTTTTCATATTATAAATGGTAAGAGGAAAATCTTCCTTGTTTCTTTTCAACCCCTCTTTTTCTGTTGGGTTATGGGATTTAAGGGAAAGGAAGAAATTTGCGAAAATTGAACTAAAACTTTAAAGAGTTTTAGAAATACCTATTCCAAGAACTATCCACTATGTTGGATAAAATAATGTGATTGGATTTTTTCTGTAATTCGCACAGTTTGCGTATTTGTGTAAATCTTCAAATTTCACAACAATCGCATTGAAGAGCATTTTAAACGCTTTAAAATGGTTTGGTTGAGCTTTTCGATAACCATTCACCATGCATGTTGTTTTTTTTATTAAATTTAGTAACTTTAACTATTTTTTATTGTTATTCAAAACAAGGGTACGAATCCGTCAGAATTTATTTTTAAAATGTGGCAATGATGAAACATAATTCGTAAACAAATATTTAGTCGCCAGCACCTATTTTTTTTTTTTTGTTCATTCCTGAGGAATATTACTTTCTATGTACTTGATTTGTAATTATGTATGCGAGAAAGATTTTTTTTTAAAAGTGCAGTAAACATTATTGAAAATTCAAACCTTTATTTTGTACAAACCGAGCATAAACTTGACAATTACACATTGCTGACCTCTAGACAGACGCATAAATTCAAGTGTAAGTAATTTGGTCACTAACACTTGTACTTTTATTATTTTTACTTGAAATTGGATGCCCGCAATCCCTTTCCGTTTCATAAGCATCTCGTTTTGTGGAAAAAGTGAATGCTTGAAAGTCATGTAGGATTGCTTGTTTGGATCCGCAAAAATTATCAGTTGTTGAACAAACATTTGTTTAAATCGTCGACGAACCCGTGATTATTCACCAGTACTAATTGTTTTAGTAATTCTGACAAAATCAAGCAGAATTTGTTTAAATTAAGAAATAATTAGACCAAATTTAGTACATTCTGCCATGCATTTATGTCAGTATTACGAAAACATTTTTTGTACATGTGCATCTTGAACATGAACTCTAATAATACTTATTGTCAAACATGACAGCACAGAGGTTAAAGCAGTTACACAAAAATATCAATATACAGTTTAATCCACAATTGTTTGCCATAAGTAATCTCGAAAATGCATATCCCACTCAGTCTCCCATACATTTACAACAACATATTAATACATATGTATGCTATTAAATGTGGCCGCGGTGGCTCAGTCGGTAACGCGTCTGACTACCATACTAAAGGTCCCGGGTTCGATCCCCGGCCGGTTCAAATCCGGGAACTTTTCTAACGATGGAAGCGGCTCCGGCGCCCACCCAGTGTTGAATAACATGGGTACCTGGGGGAAACCCTGGGGGGTAAAGGCGGTCAAGGGCGTGATGCTGATCACATCACCCCCACTCACGACCGGATCAAGAAAGTGTGGGGCGTTACCCCCACACCCCCTTCATGGCGTGGTGCTATGCACATACTTTTGTATGCTATTAAATACATAAATTTAGATTCGTAATGCTGCTGCTTAAGGACATGCGTTATTGGTGGTGGCTGTTTGCCATGCTCATCTCCCCTCAGGCACAGGTAATTAATTCCTGATAGCTTTGTTCCCTAATACGTAGTACCAGGAATGAGCCCTAACCACAACAGAGGTTTGGATTCAAAATAATACTCGCGTACTGTATTGTATTGACATCAACCGACTTTGGCATACTTAACAATTGAAGCTTCTTTTTGTAAAATCGAAAGTAGCCTTTCTTGAAGAAGTGTAGAGCAGTGAATTCCAATGTCCTGTACGTACGCAAGATCCTTGATTTTTCGAAATCGCAGTTGTACTATAAGCGGTGTCCCGACTAAACGTACCAGCGACAAAACGTACCACTTGGGTTTTCGCGACGAAACGTACCACTCAGATAAACAGCTATATGTGAAGGATCCACTAATAACTTCAAAATATTTACTCCGCGACAAAACGTACCACTTCAAGTAAAATGAACTTGCCCATGACATGTCAGACATTACAAAACGGTGCACTATCCAACACCCAGCTAGGTTATTCGTTTTACCTCATTAGTCATTACGACTTTGATCTCCTAGGTTAGGTTAGGTCGAGTATCGAGTGAATCAAATCAGGAAATCCGTTTGCATATACGCATGTGTGCCGGTCTGGCCTTCTTAAAAACGGGGGAAGTTTATGATGGATGGCTGGAAATACACTCTCAAGCCCCAGAATCAGCAAAGCTAACTCTTTTCTTTGATTACTTTGTGAATTCTTGGTTGCAAAATGCGGAAAGTCCAATAAGTGTGGAACTGTCCAAAGCCTGGATAAATAAAGTGTGATGGAAATCAGGAAAACTAGAGAAAATCGTAATTTCGGTAAATGATTTTTGATGCCGTCCCATCAAGTGGTACGTTTTGTCGCATCCCAAATATTTTAAGACTCATTCGAAGCCCTTCGCAGGTAGTCGCACAGGTGGTAGGTACGTTTTGTCGCGTATTCGTACCAAGCATTAATCGTTGACAGAAATTACTTTGATGTGGATAATGAAGTAGCAGTTTACGTATATTTCACCACTTTTGGGACGGGCACATATTCTTCAAATAAATGTGCAAAACAGTGAGTTTATTGTTTCCGATTACATTATAGGAAAAAATAGTATTTTATTATTAGACACCGGATTTTAAAAGGAAGTCCTTTTTTTATTTTTCAACACGGAGCATGGAAAATATAACAATAGTGTTTATAATTATCTTCCACCAACAAGATTACCCTCCTTCATCCCGAATTCCCTTTTTCCCCTTTTTTAAAACATTTCCTTTCTGGCCCCTTTATTGACTTTTTTCATCGTTTTTGCCTTTTTTTTAAAAAAAAAAACATTTTTTTTATCCCTTTATTGACAAGACATCAAATATTTTGTACTACCGTTTTTTTCCAGAACAAGACATTCAACAATTGTCTATTTGGTGCAGTTTAGAGCAAAGAAGGAACAGGCTCCTCCTACCTTACATTCACTCCATGAGTGTAAAGAGTACGTTGTAGCGACTGTTGAAACAATGCGAACTTGGCTTAAACAGCAACAAACGCATGTAAGAGGCACGCCTGTCGAGTTGAAAGTGTACTTATCTGCTAGATTCAGACTTTTATTGTGAAGTTCTTTAGAATAGTTTTAACTCTACTGTGTGAGTGACGACAGTATTGAGTGTCAGTGAAATGGTGAAGCCAGGTTCAAATGGCAGCAAGCTATGGAATTCGGTAAGCTGTTTCAAGGAAAATTACATCGAAACGAATGGTAACATTATTCTCTGTAATTTACCTTCAAGAAAGTGAAATGAAAAAGGACAATAGTTTATTTTTGCATTCCACTAAAAAAATTATTATAAATATATACCATTCATAAAAAGGGATACATTAATATGAAATTTAATGTGAATGGTATATATTGCGCTTTCCTTTAAAATAGTATTTTTAGTGGAGTGAAAAAAATGTAGTCCTTTTATTCCTTTCTTTTTGGCAATTATTTTCCCTTTTTGTCCTTTTTAGAGGAATTTTTTCCCCTTTAAAATCCGGGGAATCACAATTTGATATTCATAGTGGCAGGTACGTACATTCCAAGTTGTTTTAGTAGCACAATTTCCCCTAAACAATTTTCTATTGATTGATGCATTAAAGTGTGTTTTCTGGTCCTTAGGCAAGAGTGAAGTTTACAGTTTTATGCATTATAAAGGTAGCATCAAAGTGCATCAAAGTGCAAATATTTCTTTCTATGTCGAACTGTATTCTAATGCATCAATTGATGTGTTTTAATACATTTTCTGGATGATGCACTTAAACATTTGGTCTGAGTTTCAATTAATGCATTTACTTTTCTGTGTGTATTGTGTACAGAGGAGAGGAAAAGAAGATGTTAATTAATGTAGCCAGAGATTTCAGACCATTGTCTTCCATATAGAGGCCTCCAATGTTAATTCGATAATAGCAGGGTTGTTCGACTGAGAACAAGGAAAAAGGCTAGAAGAAATACTACTTTTGTGCTATAATTTAGGTCCTACCATGCGAGGTGTGAAATCGAGCGTGAGTCTTTTGTAACTCTGGAGTTTCTACCATTAATATATTCGGCTGAAAAATTTTTCCACGTCCCAGCCACAAAGGGTTTTCTTCCATCGCCACCAGCGCGGTACGGAAAGTATCCGTTCGCGGCTCGCGATGCTAATTTGTCTCCCCGTTACGTCTTTGTTTGCGGCTAATTGTTCGTTGGTAGAGTTTGAAAATAACATTCTCCATTCGTTATCTCCCTCTCGCGTTCTATTTCGGTTCCCCTCTTCCCTCCAAGGTATCATCCTCACACTTCGGGATTTCTTTTTTTGGTACGGGACGAATTGACGCGTGCTCTTTCCTCCTTGGCTCCCGTCCAGCTTTAAAACACAACAATGGGTCAGCGTGGAAGGGCCATTTTTCTGGCCCCGGGTCAATTCGACAAACTGCTTAGGTTCGTGATGTTTGTGTGCTTGCAGCTGTGCTGTGCGGTTGATGGAAAGAGTTGAGCACGCAGTTTCTTGTGACGTGACTTGGAGTAAAGTTCCTACCCCAATAAAAATCTATATATTTTTAAAATTGTATGTAGCTTTTCCATCAGTCTACGCTAATCACTCAATTAGGAAAAGTGATGGCAAGTGAGACTCGAAGGCGAGAAATCATTAGTCAATGCATTTGGTCGGATTTTCCACAGTGTGGTGTTTTACTGTGACATTCTGCATAGCAACGAGCTCAGGGTTCGTTTGTTCCTTTGTGCCTCTCCTCTCTCTAGGAATTGTATCGAGACGAGACTTGACAGAAATTCGGTCTCGTGTCCGATTAGCCGGCCTGTGTGGCGAAGTGTTTAGCACAGCGCGCTGCGACGCCAGGGGTCCAGGGTTCAAATCCCGGAATGGGTGTACTTTGCGAGTGTCCTCATCAATTTCATCATATCATTACTCATCCTCATCTTCGCGATTAGCCAAAAGTGGCAGAAACGCGAAGTAAAATAAACTACAACAATCAAAATCAATGAGTGTGGTCCAATTGTAAATGCCTGTATCGTTCTCGATCTCTTGGCTCGGTCTCCTCTTCAAGTCTCGAAATGTACAGCTTGTCGACAGACAATCCTTCCCAGCACGTAGAAGTCATTAAAGGAAACACCTTATCTTAATAAACATTTTTATTCTGTTTGACATCTCGTTTCGACGCTAGCACCCTTCGAAAACGTCACCCTAAATACTATAATATGCATTGTAATCAAGGGGTCCCGGTTCGGTACCAAATCGAGGTGGTTTAAATCCACTTTATACTGTAGGTCCACTACTGATTATGCTATCTATGCATCAGAAACATAACTCAAACACGTACACTTACCTATAAACAATCAGGTAGATATCCGATTGCTATATCTAAAGAAGCAGCACAGTAAAGTAGATTTAGTTAAGTTGAATGTTTTAAATATCATAGCAAAGTCTCAAACGAGACCGACATTCTCAGACGCTGAGTTTCGTTCTGGTCTCGATATTAACAAGACTTTTGATACATTCTCATTGTTGGAGTTAACCTAGAAATGCAGAGACAGGTAACGATGGTGTAAGGATTGTTTCTATCTACGACATGCACAGGTAAATCTTCTTTCGTAGTTAATATTGTGTCAGTAGTCTGCACTATGATATATCAGAGAATGTTACTCCAATTACGCTTGTCGTATTTTCCATCTACAACCTTCATTTTTTGGTATTTGTACTAATAATGGTATACGTAATGTAAACTCTTCGTATTTATTGAAGTTACATATATATTTGCGAAAATGTGGAAATATGAATATCACTTTTAACTTTTTTCAATACAAATAAATCAGAATACATATGGGAAAGTAATATATTTTGGCGAAGAATGTTACCTATGTCTAGTCACCACTACGAAACAGAATTTCGACTTTGATGTGAAGATTTGATTTTGTTTTGTTTACGTAGTTTTTCTGCCTTGACTAATCGCGACTATGGAGATGAGATGGATGAGGAAGTAATCGCAAAGATACTGTATAATGGACAGTGTAACACAATTCTTACAAAGGATTATCCTGGCTGTGAGTCCAGGCTTCAGTGCCTCATTTTCAAGCAAAAAGCACCTCAGGGATTTAACATTTGTGTGTCTTCATATGTCACCCCTTACACTTGTTTTAATGTGAAAAGAATCAAGATTTGAACTTCAGTGGCATGTGGAATTTAGTTTAAAATATTTTAAGTGGTATAGTTGCATCGAGTACACATTTTTGCAAAATTGCCTTTATTTAGGACTATCAGCAACTAAAACTGTTACTATTTTTTGACTGCATTTGTTGTTGTTCTTTTTCTTGTTACAGCAGTTGTGCTCATAAAATACGAAGGAGAGTAAAATGAAAAACCTTAAAAGTTCGACAAAAAGTACAGCACAGACTGTAAAGAGCTCAAATTTACAAGAGGTATCGACTGTTATTTACAAAACGACCCCAAGGCTGCAACACTGATCAAGTGAGCTTTACAACACCATTTTTGTCATTTTAAAGATGGCGCCTCCTGCGTACACATGCACAAGCGAAGGGTAGTGGTTTCTTGCCCGCTGGAAGCCTAAAGCTTATAGACATTCTACAGCAAATGAAAATGCAATGTCTCTATACATGCTTATCACGCTAGCAAGTTTAAAAATAGAGGAGGAAGTTCGACAATCGCTCAAGTCCACACGCAGATGGGTGGAAAGGCCTGCGTGGTAGCACATAAGTGACTGCACATAGATTACAAACATTCTTTTTCTTGACGTATACAGGTACTAATTCATACTTGAAAATATATGTGAATCAGCAACTAAAGTGCAGAAAACTTGTGCAACTTTACGTGCGGAAAACTATTAGATAAAAGAAGATTTGTTTTTCATTTGACTATCCCTCGTGTAAACGTGATCAAAAAGTGAAATACCCAAATACATTATATTCTGCATCACAGTCTGGCAGCTAACATGTTATTTTACCAAGGGTCGTATTCTAGAGATGGATGAGGAAGAGAGGAAACTTAGAGATGTTCTGGTACTGTCACCATGGTGATTGTCACGTAGAGATCGTTGCGGCGAGTGAAATACAATGCGCTGCTGAACGGCGACGTAATGGCATAGGGCTCTAAAGAGAAACTGGAGAAGTTTTAATACCAGAGAACTCTCCTTGCAGGAGAAAGCAGGAAAGTAAGCTATTAAAACAAATCCAGAAGTAATGTTGCAACTCGTGCAGTCTTGCAGAATGTAGGGTATGGAGATTGTATAAAATCATATCCGTGTCTGAAAAAATGTAGCATATGTAAAGGCATGTTAACATTTCAGTAGATGGTATAATTTCTTTCATTTGCTATTGTTCTACACACTAAACTTATATAATATTAAATCAAATACGTCAATTTGTACATTTTGTATTTAAACCTCTTTAACATACAATAAAATCAACAGCATAATATGACAACAACAATAAGGGAAAGGACCCGATTATCGTCCCCTCTCCCAATACCGTCTTCCATGGTATTGGCGTTGTACCGTGCTGCCAACTACGGAAAACAGGCAGAACTATTTGAACGTGGCCTGTTTAGTATGCAGTGAGAGAACAAAGGTTGTTGTGTGAACGCTAGCTATTGTGTTGTGGAAACTAAGTGTTTTGCTGTTTCCAAAAGTTTAGGAGTGCTGTATTCATTACCACCGCACCACAGAAAGGTAGGTGTTTCACTTTACCTTAATCTAGTACATCAAAATAGAGGTTGTAAAGTATAGTTAAATGTATTTGATTGGTCGTTTCTCGTACCACGCCATGCTCAATCACGACGCCATAGCGCTTATAGGATAGATACGAATATCGTCCCTATGTGTGCTAAATACCGTCCCCGGGACGATATTAGGCTCTCGGTTACATTGCGCTTTCATCGTTTCAGATGCCTCCTGGTCCTACAAAACGAAGAAAACAGTGGGATAAAGAAGCTATGGATCGAGCCGTGGAAGCAGTTCGGAAGAAAGAAATGGGACTGAAGAAAGAACAGAAAGAAGAACATCAAATATCCAAGTTCGTCATCGGAAGATGAGGAAGAACCTGAACTTGTAAGCACAGATGATGACGACAGCGATGACGATTATCCAGACGGAGACGAGGATTATGAAGACAGTGAAGAAGATGCCGTGTGCTTGTATTGTGATGGTTTATTTTCTAGCGACAGGAATTATGAAAAATGGATGCAATTCTCAACTTGTAAAAAGTGGTGCCACGAGGACTGCTGGAGGACAGAAGCCACGTAATTACTTCACCTGTTCAGTTTGCTTAAGTGTCTAGATAAACGTTTGCGTTTTTTTCAGTCCAAAGTCAATCAGCTTACGTTTTTCTCATTATGGTTGCAGGGGACGATATTAGGCAACCCATTCCTTACTTTCGTGCATTTGAGCACTTTTAAGATACTTTTTTTCGCAGGTATTTTGTATATTATTTATATACAGCCCACACATATAAGAAGTATATATAGTATTCTAGTGAATCGTGTTGTTTTCCATTTTTGCACTTAGCTTTTCCAACGGAATTTTTTGTGTTTAAAAAAAGGGGACGATATTCGGGTCCTTTCCCTTATAAAGACTAGAAATTTTCGCTGATTCAGCACATGCCTGCATACTTGCCGCTCTTCGTGGATATATTCTATTAAAATCGTATGTAATGAGATACGAACTTCTCTTCCTAGCAATCACCTTGATCTCGATGTGTTACTGAAGCGCTTTAGACATTTTTCTGCTTTTTTTCTAACACCTCTAGCCCGACCCTGTGGCCGAGTGGTTAGCACATCGCGCTGCGACGCCAAGGGTCCCGGGTTCGAATCCCGGTCGGGCTTGGTTGTTTTTGAATGTCCATTCATCAATTTCATCATTTCATCACTCATCCCCATCTTCGCAAATTAGCCTAGAGGCACAAAACGCGAAGTAAAATAAACTAAATCAATCAATCAATCAATCTAACACCTCTAAAAGGAGCAAATTGGTACACCAATTCAGTCATAACGTTTTACTGGTTAAAGATACCTCGAAACAACCTTCACCGTTGCATTTTCGTGAAATTCTAGCCTGATTTGATATATCATGTCACCCCCTTCCAATTTATAATTTTGAAGTTGAATTCAAAATGGCGACCGTCATCGTTATATGCTCTATACCATTTTCCCCCACCCCTATTACAAACCTACAATGTTAGTTTTGCGGAACAGGATGTCATTCAACTTTTATTCGGGTGTCTCCACACTTTTGGACTACTCTGTACTATGTACGTACATAACGGATGGATCGAAGAATAGCGTGAACTCAGGAAGGTAAAAAGTTGATCAAGTAAATTCCACGCGTTTACTTTGTTAACGTCGAAGAACTGAAGAAAGCCGCCGCCACGAACGTGGGTGGGGATAAATAGCGGGCGAGTTGTTTTCGTCCAATCACACTCAAATTCAGCCAATGGGCCCAGCTGTCGTTCTACTCGTCTACTCCACGTGGAGTCTCAGTCACATGACTGCGAATACGCTGTTGCCGTACTTTGCAACTTCAATGTGGAGACCGTGGGAAGGTGCTTGTGTGCGGAGGGACAAGGTGGCGTAGAGTAGATGTATGGCAACACTGTGCGTTGAATGTGAGTGTTGCAGCTGGTGGGCGCGCTCCGTGGACTTCACAGCCAGAGGGTCGTTAACGTAGCTAGCGCGTCGACTATATAAAGTATCATTTCAGAACATAACAGAAGCTATAAAAGAATTTAAAGCAGGGTTAATAGTGATAAAAAATGGAATTTCCTGGCGAGTTTAGAAAATATTTCACAACATCATTTCTATGTATACAATATACTGAATCGGAAATTGGATATAGTTCTCAATTTTAGACGCTTTGTGTACAAACGAAACACTAACATGGACCCCCTGATGGCACAGAGATAAAAATTGGCGCCTTCTAATCAAGTGATCCCGGGTTCGATCCCCGGTGAAGGCACAGTGTTTCGGATCCTACTCTAACCTTAGGTCCAGTTCCGATTAGTCAATCTTAGCATAATGTGGACTTACATTTGGAGCCTCCGTTGCTATCTCTCACTGTATGCATTTTCCTCCAAGATGGAAAAAGTTTCTTTCAGTGAGAGATTATGTGAATCCTTTTACGTTAATGATAATAATTGGAATACCTTACATTAAGGACAACTGACTTATTATAGTCTACTTCCCGGGCGTAGTGGTTAGCACAGCTCGCCACGACCACATGAGCAGCGGATTCGAATCGTGGGCAAAACGTGGATGTTTACGTTCGTATGTCCTGTTGAAAATGGAAGAGAAAAAATGAGATGTAGAAAGTAAACAATGAAAATATGGTATGAAAGAGTTTAAAAAAAGAAAGGCACATTAAGTGGTCGATTTTCGATTTCTTTATGAGTATCCTGTCAATGCTGACCGTTATTGTCAAACATTGGATAAACTGAAAAACGCATTCGACATAAGCGACCAGGTCTCCTGTCAGCTGGTGTCATTCTTCTTGACGATGACGCTCGTCCCCACTCAGCAGTGCAAACACAACACAAAATTGAAGAATTGGGGTGGGAACGGCTGCCCCACCCTCTATACAGCCCCGATTTAGCGCCGAGTGATTTCAATCTTTTTCCGGTGTTAAAGTCTGAATTGCAATTGTTCGAAACAGATGAAGAAGTGAAGCGTAATGTGAGAATAGTGCTCAATAGCCAGAGCCCTGATTATCTTGCAAAGGGTATGGACAAATTGGTGCAACGGTGGGACAAATGCCTGAATCTCTATGGGGATTATGTGGAGAAGTGAGGAAGGATCCTCCTACACATGTATGTATAGTTTTCTAATGTATCTTAAAAATATTTTTTTTTACAGCATAGGGAAACTTATATATTGAACGACCCACGTACATCTGTACATAAATTCACCTCTGCGTAAATACACGGCATACCGTTTCATCTAATCATTACTCATCATCATTGTCTCGTTCAGCTACAGTGTTATTAAAAAACGACGTAAAACAATTATACAAATAACCAGGAGCAACTCTGTTTAATTGACATTTTCTACGAAAGGTAATTCGCAGTCATATTTGCATTAACAAATAATAACAATTAGGTCACTATGTCGAAACAATTACATCATAGTTGAATGTGTGTATGTGGTTATATATATATATATATATATATATATATATATATATATATATATATATATATATATATATATATGTGTGTGTGTGTGTGTGTGTGTGTGTGTGTGTGTGTGTGTGTGTGTGTGTGTGTAACTATTCATGTTTCTAATAAATTAAATTCAGTGGCTTTACTGTTACGGAAAATCTCCATTTCGGAATCCATTGTGCATTGCTGTCAGTTTACTAAAGTAAGTGATGCCCGTTGATAAAAGATTCATCCTGTCCCTTCGTTGAGAAATTGTGGTTTTGCGAAGGTGCTAAGGGCCTTTCATATTTCTGCATCAGTCTCTTCTTTTGAAATAGAAAATTAGCAAGGTGATTATGTGAGGTAACAAAGAACAGAAGTTTCGGTACTTTGAATTAAGGAGAAAGTCCTGCTCCCTCATCTGGAAGTATCCTCTGTCTCCTTCCACTCAAAGTAAGCATTACAAAGCACTCATTAAGCAGTATAATGGATGAGAGGGAGTTTATTTATTCTCCAAGGAACTTCTGGATTCGGCGTAGTTGCTAAAAGAATTAATAAAATGAATAAAACGAGAAGCAAGTTAGTAGAGTGGGATGCATAAGTATTACCAAGCAAATCGTCCATCACTATATGTATTCCCTTTTTTACGCAATGAGAGTTTCAAGAATTGAGACAATACACCAAACAGCCTGTTGACAAGCTCCGTAAATATCTATTCCTAAACACACATAGGATGCAAGAGGAAAGGAGACAATGAGAGTGGACAATTTACCGAGCAGTACTATGTATTCCACTGTATGGGGTGCTAAGTCGTTCTTCATCGTCCATCGATTTCTTTTATGGAATATGTGGTTCAATGAGTGAAACATGCATATCAATAAATCCAAGAACACACCCACTCTAGCAGCACTAACAATAATTACCTCTTGTGGAAGCATCCGATGCAAAAAAAAAATGAAAACGAGGTGTAAGGAGTGACCCTTTGTGAAGACAACCAAATGTCAATCTCCGTTCCTCTGTGAGTCTTATGTTGCGTCATGTCCATTTGTGTTTGTGATTGTCTCTCCATATATTTCATCTTGTTACCATTCATCCTCTAACT
Source organism: Lepisma saccharinum (assembly GCF_977018435.1). NCBI lineage: Eukaryota > Metazoa > Arthropoda > Insecta > Zygentoma > Lepismatidae > Lepisma > Lepisma saccharinum. The sequence goes on from NC_139253.1 coordinate 35,007,490, forward strand.
AAACTAACTCCCTAGCCTTCTTAAACCCGAAGGTTCATGGCTGCAGCAACACAGGCCTTCCATCTTTCCCTATCTTGAGCAAGTTCTATATACTCTTTTCATCCCTACCCATTTCCCTTAGGTCCATCTCAACGTTGTCCCTCCATCTTCGTCTTGGCCTTCCTACAGGTCTCTTACCATCAGGTTTCCCAACAAGAATCCTGTAAACTCCTCTTTCCTCTCCCATTCGTGCCACATGGCTGCCCACCTAAGTCTTCTTGATTTAATTATTCTAATAATATCTGGACATGAATACAAATTATGTAGTTCTAAATTATGTAACCTTCTCCACTCACCTGTCTTCTCATCCCTTTTAGGTCCAAAGATTTTCCTAAGGATCTTATTTTCAAATACTCTCAATTTATGTTCCTCTTTCAATGTAAGGGACCAAGTTTCACACCCATATAATACTACAGGCAAAATTACTGGTTTGTATATTTTAACTTTTAGTTTCTTAGATATTAAACGAGAAGACAAAAGTTTATGAAGAGAGAAGTAACATGCATTTCCTGAATTAAGCCTACTTTTTATTTCCTCTTTAATATAATTTTCATTTGTTAATATTACTCCTAAGTATTTGAATTTGGAAACTGGTTCAAACGATTTGTTATCAATAATTAGATTTTGATTATTACCTAACACTTGGTTTCGGCCTGTAAGCATATATTTAGTTTTCTCTTTGTTAACTTCCAAACCTATCTCTTTAGCAGTTTTGAAAAATATTTTAGCATTATTCTTAATTGTATTCACATCATCCCCCAGTAAGTCTACATCATCTGCATATGCTAACAACTGAGTCACCCCATTTAATTTTAGTCCTTCGTTAGTTTCTTTTACCTTCCTAACAGCATATTCTAAGGCAAAATTAAAGAGCAATGGAGATAATGCATCTCCTTCTTTTAACCCATCATGAATTGTAAATTTGTCAGATATATTAATACCCACACGAATTTTACTTTCTGTTTCACTGGTGCATATTTTTATCATACTAACAAGCTTCTTAGCTATTCCAAACTCTACTAATATATTATATAATTTATCTCTTTTGACCGAATCATATGCTTTTCTGAAATCAATGAATAGCTGATGGACATTTTGATTATATTCCCACTTTTTTTCAAGTGTCTGTCTGATGTGAAAAATTTGATCTGTAGTTGATCTGTTACGTTTAAATCCACATTGATAATCACCTATAATTTCATTAGCATATGGGGTTAGTCTTGTTAAAAGAATGTTAGATAATATTTTATATGTTGTTGAGAGTAGAGAAATTCCACGGTAATTATTGCAGTTCATTTTATCACCTTTTTTAAACACAGGAACAATTATGGATTCTTTCCACTGTTGAGGGATTTCTTCTTTATTCCATATTAAACAAATTAATTTATGAATTTGACATATTAATGAATTTCCACCATATTTAATTAACTCAGCTGGTATTAAATCAATGCCAGGTGATTTCTTATTCTTTAGCCTTTTAATAGCATCTTTAACTTCAGTCAAGTTAGGTTCTGGAACTAAAGGTTCTGCTGTGTGCACTTCATTTACTTCTGACGTATCTCCTACATGAACATTTAAAAGGTCATTAAAGTAGTTCTTCCATCTATTTAGAATATCGCTTGGGTCAGCTAGAAAATCACCGTCTTTATCTTTTATCAAGTTTACTTTAGGTTGCCACCCCTTTCTAAACTCATTTACACCTTTATATAAATCTCTGATATTTTTATTTTTGCTGTTTGTTTCAATTTCGTTAATTTTGCTTTTCAAGTAATCTCTTTTTTTACTTTTAAACGTGCGGTTAACTTCTAGCTTTATTCTATTATAATTGTTTAGATTTGTATCATCAGAGTTATTTAACCACCTAAGTATAGCCTGATTTCTTATTTCTATTAGATTATGACATTCATTAACAAACCATGGCTTACTTTTTCTCGGTTTATGGTATCTTATACTTTCTTTAGCTGCTGATTCTATTGCATTACGTATGTGCTCCCAATTCTTATTTACGTCTGTTTCATTTATATTTTCATCATCATTTAAATCCTGCAAAACATCAAATCTATTTGACAGTTTAATTTGGTAATCCTTCTTAATTCTTTCATCAGTAAACTTTCCTGTATCAAATTTTAGAACTTTCAGATTTTGTTGCTTATGATTTATCACTGAGAGTCTTTCTCTTAATTTAGCAATTACTAAATAATGGTCACTGGCACAGTCAGCACCTCTATGTGTACGAACGTCAATTATACTAGTATGCCTTCTCTTATCAATGAGAATATGATCTATCTGATTATGAGTTTTACCATCTGGAGAACACCAGGTATATTTATGGATATCTTTATGTTTAAAAGTGGTACTTTTCACAATTAAATTCTTTGAGGTTGCAAAAGTAATCAGTCTTATACCATTATCATTACTTAATTCATGAAGACTTTCTTTACCAATCGTGGGTTTAAATGTCTCTTCTTTGCCAATCTGTGCATTACAGTCACCTAACAGAATTTTCATATCATACTGAGAAAATTTATCAAAGACCTGTTCTAACTCTGTATAAAAATCATCTTTAGTATTATCATCTTTATCTTCCGTTGGTGCATGTATGTTTATTAAAATAATTTTACACCACCTACCCTTTAAAACTGCATATGATATTCTATCATTAATAAATTCTACTGTTTTAAGAGCCGAGATAATTCTATTATTTATGAAAAAGCCTGTTCCAAAATTATGATTTTCAGTACCACCATAGAAAAAAGTATAATTTTTAGTTTTACAATTCCCTTCTCCTGGCCACCTAACTTCCTGGACAGCTACTACATCTAATTTATACTTAACTATCTCATTAACTGTACACTGAAATGCCCCAGGCCGGTAAAGGCTCAGAACATTCCAGGTGCCTAATTTAATTTCCTTATTCATCCTCATCTTCACGATTACCCAAGAGTGGCAGAATATCGAAGTAAAAGAAATGCAATCAATCAATCAGAAAAGTGAAAATGGCGGTGTACGCACAGAAAAGTAAATGCATAATCTGAAACAAAGAATGCATAAAGTCTGTAGCTCAGACAAAATGTTTGAATGCATCATCGAGAAAGATGCAGGAAGGTGCATTCAAAACACATCAACTGATGCATTAAAGTACATCTCGACAGAAAGAAACACTCACTTGCATCATATGATGGACTTTGGTGTTTTCTTTACGACATAGATAAATGCATCTAACTGTAAACCTGATTCTTTACACAGCTCATAAAACACCCTATAGTGTGTCAATAGATGCGTTTCTAGTGCATCAATAGATATGAGGCTTTTAGTTTTCTGTGTGTAGAATTGGCATATGTTACACGGATTCTTGCCGATGACTCAATTTAGTAGCTTCGGTGCAGTAGGGTGACAGATATCAGGCCCATTTGATATTATTAAAGAGACATATCATCTTTTATATTTACAGTTCTTCAGATTGTGAACGATAAAATATTAATAAATAGGCCAGGGAGACTTTTTCGAGTTTATATACAAAATATTGCAGTTGTTTTAATCTAAAACGGGCTTATTTCAAATCCATGATGTGCTCCGATAGGCGAACAGGACTTGACCTGCAGCTTAAAGTAGGATCTGAGCCACTGTACAGGGGATCGAACTCACTTCAATACGACGGTGTTATCACAGTGGTCCAGAATTTTAAAACATATAACTGGTGTAAGGAAGGTTGGAATTCGCTCGTTCCTATGTATTACAAATAGAGACCGGATTTTAAAGGCAGACATTTTCCTCTAAAAAGGACATAAAAAGGGAAATTGTTTGCCAAAGATGGAAAAAAGGACTACATTTTTTTGGCACTCCTTCAAAAATACTATTTTAAATGAAAGCGCAATACGTATATACAATAAATTTCGTATTAATCTATTCCTTTTTCTTTATATTGTGCTTTCATTTAAAATAATATTTTTAGTGGAGTGCAAAAATAATTTATAGTCCTTTTTCATTTCCTTGTTTTGAGGTAAAGTACAGCGAATAATCTTGCCATCTGTTTCGATGAAATTTTTCCTTGCAACAGCTTACCGCATTCCATAGCATGTTGCCACTTATACCTGGCTTCGCCATTTCACTGATACTCAATACTGTCGTCACTGTTAAGTTAAAACTATTCTAAAAAAACTCTACAATAAAAGTCTGAATCTAGCAGATAAGTACACTTTCTACTCGACAGGCGTGCCGCTTACAATGCGTTTGTTGCTGCGTAAGCCTAGATCGCATTGTTTCAACAATCGCTGCACCAGGACTCCCAACACTCATGCAGGGAAGATAAGGTAGAAGTCCCTTGTTCTTTCATTCCTCTAAACTGCATCAAATAGACAATTGTTGACTGTTTTGTTCAGGGAAAAAGCAGTCGAACAAAATATTTGATATCTTGTCAATAAAGGAACCAAGGAAGATGTTTTATAAAAAAAGGAATGTGGGCTCAAAAACTAATCAATAAAGGGACCACAAAGAATGATGTTTTTAAGATGGGAAAAAGGGGAATTTGGGCTGAAAAAGGTAAGTCAAAACCATGCAATCTTGTTGGTGGAAGATAATTATCAACACTGTTGTTATTTATTCCATGATCCGTGTTGAAAAATAAAAAAAGGACTTCCCTTTAAAATTCGGTCTCTAATTATAAACGATGAATAATTACTTTTCTATGGGAATTTGAATCCCGGTGCAGATATATATATATAATAACTTTTAGCGTTTCAAGTGTGACTGAATGCTTTGGGTTTAACTGACTGCTTCCCGTTCCTCTGATCTTCAAAAGGTTGTCGAATCGTATCACGACTCTCGCCTCTTAATTACAGATGCCTCCAACGAAGCTAATTCAGTATAAATTAACGTTCTAGGCGGTTTGAAGATGCGTTTGGCAGTCTTTCCTAGGAAATGCTCGAGAACGAAACCCTGTTATATGGTAGAACAGGGCATCCGGATCAATTTTTGCTTTACAACAGTTTTCTAGCCTAGAGAATAATGTTAGTGATACCAAACTAAACCAGAAGAATAGCTAGTTTATTTTACATGTTCACAACATTGTATGAGTCAGAAGTTAATAATACCTAATTAGCTGTATTCCGAGCTGAGGTAAACATTCGGCCTTGGAAGTTGATGTTTTGGTGACTCTTCTACATTCACAAATAACTAATATTTACTTGATTTCTATTGCGTACAAGTTTATAAAATTAACAGGGAACTATTGAGATTAAGAACGCTGTATCAATGTCGATATTTGTTTTAAGTTGTTGATTTCGATTCGTTTTTGTTATATGTAAGAAGATTGACTTAAAATGTCTTGTGTCAGAAAACGAAAATGAGTTTATATCAAATGTTATAAAGTGAAATAATATTTTGGAAGTTGAGTTGTGTTGTTTAATTCTTGTTATGTAAGTATAATAACATTTTGAAAACCAGTTGAGCGCTGAGGACTTGCAATTTAATTTTAAAATTGTGCTAAAGTCTGCTCATCCTTCGCGTACAATATACGTATATTCAGTGTGATGTATCGTTGCAAGATATTGGTATATCTTTAAAAATATGTATTTTGTTAGACATTGCAGTTGATCCGTTTTGCTTCAAAAGCATAGGTAAAGTAGATCAGTAGCGGGGCAATAGCAGTGCAATTATAAGTAACATGAGAATAGTATAAAATATGATGATAAAGTAAGTGCATATATATATATATATATATATATATATATATATATATATATATATAAATAATAACTTTTAGCGTTTCAAGTGTGACTGAATGCTTTGGGTTTAACTGACTGCTTCCCGTTCCTCTGATCTTCAAAAGGTTGTCGAATCGTATCACGACTCTCGCCTCTTAATTACAGATGCCTCCAACGAAGCTAATTCAGTATAAATTAACGTTCTAGGCGGTTTGAAGATGCGTTTGGCAGTCTTTCCTAGGAAATGCTCGAGAACGAAACCCTGTTATATGGTAGAACAGGGCATTCGGATCAATTTTTGCTTTACAACAGTTTTCTAGCCTAGAGAATAATGTTAGTGATACCAAACTAAACCAGAAGAATAGCTAGTTTATTTTACATGTTCACAACATTGTATGAGTCAGAAGTTAATAATACCTAATTAGCTGTATTCCGAGCTGAGGTAAACATTCGGCCTTGGAAGTTGATGTTTTGGTGACTCTTCTACATTCACAAATAACTAATATTTACTTGATTTCTATTGCGTACAAGTTTATAAAATTAACAGGGAACTATTGAGATTAAGAACGCTGTATCAATGTCGATATTTGTTTTAAGTTGTTGATTTCGATTCGTTTTTGTTATATGTAAGAAGATTGACTTAAAATGTCTTGTGTCAGAAATCGAAAATGAGTTTATATCAAATGTTATAAAGTGAAATAATATTTTGGAAGTTGAGTTGTGTTGTTTCATTCTTGTTATGTAAGTATAATAACATTTTGAAAACCAGTTGAGCGCTGAGGACTTGCAATTTAATTTTAAAATTGTGCTAGTCTGCTCATCCTTCGCGTACAATATACGTATATTCAGTGTGATGTATCGTTGCAAGATATTGGTATATCTTTAAAAATATGTATTTTGTTAGACATTGCAGTTGATCCGTTTTGCTTCAAAAGCATAGGTAAAGTAGATCAGTAGCGGGGCAATAGCAGTGCAATTATAAGTAACATGAGAATAGTATAAAATATGATGATAAAGTAAGTGCTGGATTAATATGGTGGAACCTGATGTATGCTACACTCGAATTGTGTTCTCCCAACGACATTTACACAACGCTCGTAATACCATTTACTGCAGAACTCACACTGAATCCAGTCTCCCATCTGCGTACTTCTTGGGTCATCGCATGAAATGGAACAAAATCTGCAAGAATTGCTAGCAAATGTCTATACTAGATATGATACTTCTTTTTATGTCCTACCTCTTGAAACTTCCTGCTTTCTTATTGCCTTTGGGAGTAGGTGCTATTTATTAATGCCTTTTTTTTGCCTGGATTGCTGCAATGTGTTGTGGCGAAGTGCTGTGCAATGTTGTTGGGCGCTGTCTTTATACTCTGGCAAACATCGCTTTCTGTGGTGATAGCAATAATTGTCGACCTTGTTCTTGTGTGTCATCGCCGCTTTCTCTACTGCAACTTGGTGTGAGCTGTTGATTCGATGAGGCGTTTCTCGCTAAGATGTCAACCTGCTTCACAGTTGCTACTACACCTAATGTTATATGTGTATTGTTATCACTAGCATGTTGAAAGCGTCGCGTTAAAAGAGATGCTGTTAAGTAGCACTACGTTAAACTATAGCCCGCTATGATCCTTCGAGCCTCGGCGCTTCGCCGTCGCAAATACGATTTTGTGTGCTGGCTGAAACTCCACATTTCTCCGCTAGAGGCGCTGGACGCCGACTGGTGCTGAGCGGAGTTTTTATGTGCACCTGTGTGCGTTTACGCTGCTAGTGAGTGGATGTTTAATTGTTATGTTGTGTATATTCTAAGTTATGCTTACTATTGTTACAAAGTGATAAAGTCGAACCTCTCTTCATGCAAGTTAAAACAAGGACAGCAGTAAAAAGTAAGCTATTTAGAAACACTAGTTTAACTTCCAAAGTAGTGGTGAGACGCTGCTGCATGAATAAATGAATGAATTGATTAATTTCTAGAATTTGTATATTTTACTTCGCTTTTCTGCCACTTTTGGCTAATCGCGAAGATGAGGATGAACGTTGAAATTGATGAAGGAACTTTCACAAACATCCATGGCCAGGCCGGGATTCGAATCCGGAACCTCTAGCGTCGTAGCGCACTGTGCTAACCACTTCGCCACGGAGGCCAGCTTGAATGAATGAATGAATAGTCATGTTAAGCTGGAATTTGTTTCAAATGAAGCTTCGGATATTTATATCCAACTTTTGCCGCTGCAAGTTAGCTAACAAACAAATACCCGTGTTTTAATAGCTGCTGAAAAAACCTTGAAAAGTTGTTGCCGCTTATATTCTGCTATTATCGTGTATTCTTTTTAAAATAAGATAATTATTTCGCCTTGTGAATTTCGTATACGTTAATTACACTGTCCAACAATGATTTTGTTAAAAGTAAAATTTCAACGGTTCTTTAAGTTTTCCCACCTGCTGATTCCGAAAATGAAGTCAGAAATTGTCAATCACCCACCATTTTTTTGTAACAATAAAAATATAATTCTGCATTATTATTGCAGCATGCAGTCCATAATTAGCTGATTGGTAGGCAATATTTCAAATATTTTTATGTCTTTGCTCCAACAATACACTAGTAACTTTATGCCATTGATGTCTGCATGAATGACAACAATTTAACTTGTTAAACAATCCGACTGAAAAATTTGACAATGATTAACTTTTCAACACAATGCTATGATTTAACTGTTATGTCTACTTCTCATTTCAATAGAAAGTTGTCTAGAGGAAAGAAGCTTTCCTGAGTGTTCTTCAGTTCCAGTGAGTGTTTCGAAGCAAAGACAGAATCATGTCAAGAAGTTGCGTAAACGACAGGAACCAATTTTGTTATATCTGTGGTGAGTTGACCTTAAAAGCAAATAGGGGAACATTTACTCCTCGTGTAAGAAAAGCTTAAGTGTGTTACTTTGACAATAAGATAGACGAAAACAAGAAATGGGCCCCTGATATCTGTTGTGCGAACTGTGTAACGCTTTTGAGTGGTTGGCTGAAATGATCTCGTCATATGACTTTCGGAATTCCTATGGTATGACGGGAACCTAAGGATCATATAACAGACTGCTATTTTTGCTTGACAAATATATCTGGGATAAATTCGAAATCAAGGCAAACAGTGAAATATCCATCACTAGAATCATCAACTCGACCGGTGCCTCATGGACCTGGAGTTCCTATACCTGCCCCACTAGATCACATAAATATTAACGGAAGAAAGTGAAAGTGTTCCTAACAAATGTAGTGAATTGCATAATGATCCTGATTTTGTGGGGAGTGTTTCAACAGCTGAACCTCACTTAATAAATAACTCAAGAGGGTCTTAACGATTTAGTTCGAAATGTAGAGTTAAGTAATGGCAAAGCAGAACTGCTTGCATCGCGATTAAAAGGATGGCATTTGTTGGAGAGTGACACTAGTTATTTTTTCCGGCAACGCCAAAAAGATTTTGTAGATATGTATGCCGAAGATAAGGACCTTGTTTTCTGTTGTAACATCGATGGTCTATTAGAGTCACTAGGCGTTGTCCATAAAAGTGAAGAATGACGTTTGTTTTTAGACTCTTCGAAAACAAGTTTGAAAGGAGTGCTATTGCACAATTGAAATAAATATCCAAGCATTCCCGTAGCATATTCCTGGGGCACGAAGGAAAGTTATGAAAACATGAAACTTTTATTAACAAATATCCAGTACTATAAATACTCTTGGCAGATATGTGGAGATTTAAAAGTTATTGCTATCTTCTTAGTATCTCAACTAGGTTACACCAAATTTTGCTGTTTCCTGTGTAAATGGGACAGCAGAGATAGAAAAAATCATTATGTTACAAAGAACTGGCCGAAGAGAGAGTCACTCATATCAGGACAGGAGAATTTTGTTCATCCAGCACTTGTAAATTCAGACAAAATCTTACTGCCTCCTCTCCACATAAAGCTTGGTCTGATGAAGAATTTTGTAAAAGGAATGGACCGCGAGGGTAGTGGATTTATGTTCTTCAAAGATAGGTTTTCGCGAATTACTGAGGCGAAACTAAAAGAGGGAATATTTGTTGGCCCTCAAATCAGGAAACTAATGAAAGATAATGATTTTGAAAAGAACCTAAATGAGCTGGAAGTGGCTGCTTGGCAATCTTTCAAGGAAGTTTGAATAAATTTGCTCAGAAACAACAAGTCAGAAAACTACCGAGAACTTGTCAGTAATTTCATTCAGAACTATTATGCTCTGAAGATACAGTTTTTAGACTCCCACCTCGTTTCTTCCTGCAAAACCTTGGTACAATGAGCGACGAACATGAAGATCATTTCCACCAGGATATTGGTGAAATGAAAAGGCGATACCAAGGAAAATGGACTCCAAATATGTTGGCAGATTATTGCTGGACACTAAAAGGAGATGTTCCTCAGGCAAAGTACAGCCGAAAATCAAGTTCGAAGATATTCTAGATATGCCATTGTAAATAATATTGCATCGTATCACTATAAGGATATATAAGATTTGTATGTACCTGATATTTTGTATGTACCCTGTTACTCAAATTTCATGGGTGATGGATAAATTCTGTAATTAGATTTGAAATCAGCACATCAAATTCAATTAGAATCACCCCCAACTTCTCTTTTAACAGACAAAAACTTCAATTTTGTTGGACAGTGTTATGGAAGAAGGAACCGCGCTGGTCCAGTAGTTAGGACTTCAAAATACCACGTGAGGGACCCGGTTCGAATCTGTGTGTTGTCATCTCGGGTGCTCCATCGGTGTTTCTGCAAAAAAAGGTCTGGGTCTCACCCAGATTCACATAAGTTGCAACCTAATATGAAGTCCTGGGTGAGTAAATGTCACCTGTGCGTGGTGCTGATCACATCACTTCCACTATGCCCGAGGTGGAGAATGTGTCAAGCCCTAACTGAATAACCTATGACACCCTTATTCGAGAAAAACTTTTTTCTCCATGCGGGGCCGGACAAATATTTTCCAGCAGGACAAATAACACTTTTTCGTTGAGTAGGGACAAACAACGATTCGATATTTTTTCCCGACTCTTTTTCTCTGCGAATGGCCCTCCTTGCCTCCCGCTGGATACACCAATATGTCATAACCATTTAGTACATAGATGGGTTATTTATGTTTTGTTATTCAAAGTGTAATCACTTTCTTACGTTCTTATTTTATTATTTTTTTTTAGCTTTTCATTAGCTTCTAGGCAGAAATCGGTACAACTGTCTTTCCTTGTTTACGTTGCTGGATTTGTAATGAAAAAGTAATGAAAATTATGTCTTGCTTCAAATGCAACGCACAAATATATACCTCATCCTGTAGTTTGGCATTTGTATGAATCCAGTTTATAAATGTGACAAAAATCGATTGATGCAATATCCATCGCCCAGCTATATTGGTGTTTCGTGGACAATATATATATATATATATATATATATATATATATATATATATATATATATATATAGGGGAGACCGGGGTAATTAGAACATGGGGTTATTGGAACATGTTAATGTAGAATAATTTAAAACGAAAAGACTGGTGTAATAACATTTCATACCTATGTACCTACACTAAACCTACATGCAGAAAATTTGTTATTGGAATAACTACACAAAAGTAAGTTTTATTTGACTTTTATTATACACCTGCAAAAATGATGTGATGCATGCTTGGTGTTTCTCTGCTTCTGCATATACTGGATGTGAATGAAAGAACCCTTTCAAAATTTTCTTCACCCCTATAATAAAACATAAGGGCACACATCATTTCGTATGAGTTTGGTTGTCTATGGGCAATTTGCCTGGTTTTTATAAGCAAAGTTCTTATTACCCCAAAAATTTCTGCAAAGGGGTTATTAGAACATTGCGTAATTTGCTTGATTTCGCTTGGGTATACTAGATTGTACATGTAACTATTAGAAGTTTTTTCTTTACTACATTGTAGAATGGCCTGTAACCTTTCAAATAAATCATAGAACACTGATTTTCAATCACACATATTTGCTTCACAGCTGGGAAATTGAACTTTATGAAAAAAAGACGTCAACTTGGGATTTTATTTAAACAAGCATTGATAACTCCAGAAGAAGTAGAGCTATTGTGTTCAAATTTGCAGGGTAAATGGGACATTTATATATGATGTTCGTATTACCCCAACAGCAATCTAAAGCTATTCAGTTGAAATTTCTAACTTATGTTCCATTAACCCCAAATGGGGTAATTGGAACAATTTTATGGTGTCATGACAATTTTTTTTTTTTTTGACGAGTATTTTTAATGCAGGTATGGTCATTATTTTTTTCAAAAATATGCAAAAGATGTCCTTTTAAAAGGTAGAAATTTTTAAAAAATCCATCAGTAACTTTCTGAGTAATTTACAGTGGAACGTCTACAGGCTGTTTCCTGTTCTAATTACCCCGGTCTCCCCTATATATATATATCGAAAATGCTGTGCCTCTCTTGCCCAGAGTGTGAAGCGAAATCTACAAGAAAATATAGAGCCTACTTCCGGCTATGAGACAGTGCAATGTGTATTTCTCTTCTACGAATAATAATCATTCTGAAGACGTAAGTGAACTTATTTGCAGATTCTTGATTTCAAGTATGTTTGAAAGACCTAAATACTTAAATCACAAGCCTGTCAATCATAATGTTCACCTGCTTTAGAAGCGTCTTGGTAGAAGCAGACCAGTCGGCCAACAGCACCATTAGGTGGATAGCGGCAGAAATTGAATGTTCTTGGAATGACATGCGAACTGGTTGAGTGCCTAGGCTGGAAGGATCGTAGCGGGCTATTGTTAAAACGCACTAAAAGAGGGAGATCCGTTTTGTCCCGTTTTAGGTGATCCGTAATGCCCTGATTTGCTGACTTTTGAAATATGCCAAATGAAGTAGGAACAAGTTGAGTTAGCCATATCAAATAATAACACAACACAATGGCACATCCTACCTTTTGACATGTGAAATAATGGACTGACAGCACTAAGTAGATTCCAAAATGAAACGTTACCAAATGTTGCTGAAATCTTACAATTCCTACTCTTTTCGCACAGTCTTTATCAACATGATTAGCAACAATCACTTTTCAGAGATGTGCGCCAACTGCTACATCAAACAAAGGTAGTTCGCGGGTAAAAGGAAAGATGACAGTGTGATCTGCTGTTTTTCGCACGTTCTTAACTGCAACAGTTTTCGAGTTACGTCCCGATAACCTTAGCTTGATCCGTAATACCCTGGGGTATAGGTGTAGTATGTCTCCACATTTTAATCACGGCAGTTTGTCTCCACATTTTTTCTCGATACGTCATTGTGAACCACGGTAGGTTAGGTTAGGTAAATAAAACATACACATCTTGTTTTTGTATGTTTCCCTTACCTTACCTAACCTTACCTAACGTGGTTAACAATAAAGTGAAGTGTAGAAAATATACACAAATAAATAACTTGAAACACACATACATATCATACCTACATTCTTCCAGTGTGGAGACATTCTTTCAATGTGGAGACATAGTACACCTATACCATGCCCTGGTCTACCCTAAACCTCGTAAGATCCGTAGTTATTTCATTTGAGTTGTCAAAGTGATCGTAGATCCGTGCAATCAGTTGCATAATGTATTTTTCCTCATCTTCTTCTCAGTACTATACCTGTAATGCTATTTTCTTATTCATAGTTATAAATATTATTATCAAGAATAACGATTTGTTGCCTACCTTTTCTTTAGATTCGTAATGTTTAGATTATATTACCTTTATGAGAAACTTCTAAAGAAATTCCGTATTGAACCGCTTCGTCAGACTGAAGAAAAAATATTATAATTTTTTCGCTAAAATCTTAAATGCTGATCATAACGTACGGGAACTATTTAGAACAATTTCTATGCCTACATTAGTACATCTTTTAAGAGTTATGAATGTGCACAAATAATGTTTTAAATATATTTTTTATTTTCATTTGTTTTTAGTTCATGTTTTGTTTTCTTTATTTTATCAAGTGAGATATTGTCTTCTTATCTGATTGCTGCTGTATCAAGACATTTCAGCTACTTTCAGCAGTAATAAATATATGAAAGGCCGAATGATACATTTTATTCTATGTTTGCTTTTGAGGATGTCTGATGGCTCAACCAGTATCAATTATGACCTTTTAATTTAACACATAAAGCTTTACTCTTTACTTTGAGTGTACGAGACACAAAGTCCCCCGCATGTGGTTATAAAGTTTGGTAGGAAGCAATACTGCAGAGTGATGTTTTGCGAACATTTCCTTCGTGTGTACAGTCTCACTCGATCGTCTCCGAAGATGTACTTTAACTCAAACGAGTGTGCTACTTTATGTGAACAGAAATGTTCATTATCATAAAGCACGAGTGAGACACTTAATGTCGATAGGTGGGGAATCAGACATTTTGGTGCAAGCAACATGTAACTTTGTGTGAAGAAACTAATTAATGTTGTATTTGTTTATTATTATTGATTCCATCCCCATTAAGGATAGCTTCGTAGCTATTTCAAAGTCCGACTGAGACCTTCGGCTGACGAGTTCCACTTCTTCGCAGCGGATGACGTATTTGTCCTCTAAGTAATTTCAGAACTGGTTGCAGATTGTCTGATACTTCGATGCAAAGTTTTTCAGCTACATCCACTTCTGGTTCCAATGCCAGAGATGGAATCATACTGCATTGAAGTGAGAATGTTACATCGTTTTCATATCTTACCTGCAACCCTTCCAACTGCACACATATACAGAAAAACAAAACTTCACTTGCATTCGTTGGAAGATTAGGCTAAATGCGTTTGAGGCTGCCACTTCCATATCGAGCACCACATCCTGTGATCTTGCATTTGGAGAGGTTAAAAGTTGTGTCAGGATATATGCACCAATGTTAGACACCAAAATTACCTAGCACCAAGAACTCCGGCCGGATACCAAATGGTCCCAGACCCGAATAGGTGTACAAGGGGATGCACAAGCACGAGACGTATTACCAAGCAAACTATCAATCACTGTCTTCTGCGCTTTGTTTTGTCCAGTGAGACTTTCAAAATTCGAAGCAAAGTATCAAATAATATGCCTATAGCCCCTGCGCAAGCACAGGTAAAAAAATATTCCTTTTAAACACGTTTGATGCGGAAGCAAAATTAATGAATATAGTCATGGACAATTTGCCGAGCAATAGTTGTGCATTCTACTGTATATTATTATAAAGCAATAAGAGTACAAAAACCTTAAATATCAATAATATTTAAAATTCAGCAACCATAGAAAGAATAATATTAATGCAAATTTATCAAATTAAAATATTTGGAATTAATGACAATAAGTTTAAGACTGAAATATCATGCATAGGTAAAAAGTGAATAAATGACGAAATAAAAATAATAACTTTTTAACTGTATATATTCTTACGAAAATCTAAACAAAGCTGAGATTTGGATTTAACTACACAACTCATCGAGAGATGAGGTACAATGAAAATTAACCTTTAACAGGTATTCAAATACATCAATCTATTATACATATTCATCTTCTAATACGCATCTGGCAGCTCGGAGTTTTAAATTATTTTATTCCTGGATCTGATTTCGGACGATTCCTGCATCTCAGTGTAATTTATCATACCTCTAATTCTGCATTTTACTGGAAATTTTCTCCACATAACATCTTTCAAACTTCAGTTCCGTCGATCCTACTAATGCGGTCTGTTGACTGCTGATCCTCCATAGCTTTCATCTTTACATTTTCGTTTCAGACAATAATATTGTAAAACATATCAACGCATCGTAAATTTCGCAGTCCTCTTTTTTTATGAGCCCATTCCAACTTCACGGAATGTTGCTTTGGAAGTTCTAAAAACTTTGGCACTGTACTGAAGGAGTCCTGTTTTCCGAATGAACTATTTCCACCAACGTTCTCTTGCCAGTTCTTCCATATTTTCAATAAAAATTGCTTCGTTAGTTTGTTTTAGAAATATTCGTGTGTCATTCATCAAGCTAACGTTTTTCAGGCCTTCCAGCACATTGTTTAGATGTTTGAAGTGAGCCACTTGAAAAAGGTGACTTATCTTCTGAATTCTATATCTCGATAATTATGATCCTGCAACTTCAGCGCTATTTCCAATATACCTCCTTTCCATAGGTTCATTCCAATTATTCGAACGTATCATCTCAATGAATTGTTATTTTGGCTGAATAGTTTGACTTTATCTGCTTCAGTTCAAGTACAAATATTTAAATCATTTTATATGTATTGGTATTTCAGGCGACTTATCTTTGGATTTCGTTATCTCCACAGATGCGCTTTCCGACATCAAGGTTATTTACAAGAATCCTTCCTTCCTTTGTTTGCTTTCAAATTATTACTTTGTCTGATTCTGTATATGATTTTACTATTTTGTTATTCTGGCAGGATATTTTGCCTTATCTGTTTCATTTCCTGCATAAACATTTAGATCCCCTTATAAGTGTTGGTCTCTTTGAATGTCTTCTTTCTGAAGTCTCCATTCCCAAATTTCAGCACATTTCTGTGGTAGATGCGAAAACGTTTGCAGTCAGTTAGTAATTTTATTCGACTTATCTTCGGATTTCGTTATCTCCACAGATGCACTATTCCCACATCAACGTTATTTACAAGAATCCTTTTTTCCTTCGTTTGCTTTCAAGCTATTAGTTAGGCTCATTCTGTATATGATTGTACTATGTAGTTATTCTGGCAGGATACCTTTCAGCACATTGCTTTGGTAGATGCGAAAACGTTTGCAGTCAGTTAGTAATTTTAGGCGACTTATATTCAGATATCGTTATCTCCACAGATGCGCTATTTCCCCATCAACGTTATTTACAAGAATCCCTCCTTCCTTCTTTTGCTTTCAAACTATTAGTTTGTCTGGTTCTGTATATGATCTTACAATTTTGTTATTCTGGCAGGATATTTTGCCTCATATGTTTAATTTCCTGTATATACATTTGTATATATTTAGATCTATTTATGAGTGTTGGTTTCTTTCGATATCTTCCTTCTCATGTCTCAATTCTCACTTTTCAGCACATTGCTTTGGTAGATGCAAAAACGTTTGCAGTCAGTTAGTAATTTTAGGCGACTTATCTTCGGATTTCGTTATCTCCACAGATGCACTATTCCCACATTAACGTTATTTACAAGAATCCTTGTTTTCTTCGTTTGCTTTCAAACTATTAGTTTGTCTGGTTCTGTATATGATCTTACAATTTTGTTATTCTGGCAGGATGATTTGACTCATCTGTTTAATTTCCGGCATATATTTTGATCCCCTTATAAGTGTTGGTTTCTTTGGATTTCTTCTTTCTCATGTCTCAATCCTCATCTTTCAGCACATTGCTTTGGTAGATGCGAGAACGTTTGCAGTCAGTTAGCAATTTTAGGCGACTTATCTTCGGATTTCGTTATTTCCACAGATGCGCTATACCCACATGAACGTTATTTACAAGAATCCTTCCTTCCTCCGTTTGCTTTCAAACTATTAGTTTATCTGGTTCTGTATATGATCTTACAATTTTGTTATTCTGGCAGGATATTTTGCCTTATCTGTTACATTTCCTGTATAGATATTCGATTCCTTTACAAGTGTTGGTTTCTTTAAATTTCTTTTTTTTCTCATGTCTCCACTTCCACCTTTCAGCACATTGCTTTGGTAGATGCGAAAACGTTTGCAGTCAGTTAGTAATTTTAGGCGACTTATCTTCGGATTTCGTTATCTCCACACATGCGCTATTCCTTCATCAACGTTATGTACACTGGCGATCTTTAAAAAAAGGTCTCGCTCCTATTATTTAGATTGGAAGGTAGTTGGAAACACTTCATTACTCCTGTATTGGATAAGAAAGTGGGGGAAGGTAGTTGCAGACAAGGCCATCACTACCTTATGCGCACGTAAACTTGTTTCCGGAAAGTTTTCTGTTGGAGTCTTGTCAGGCATGATCTGGGCAGTTTGTGAAAGATTTTTGTGTTTTTAGCCCCTCCCTTTTTCTCAGTGTATTTGTGTGTGCGTGCGCGCGCATGCCGACACCCGTTTCTTTTTAAGTTTGGCGTATTTTTATTGCATCGACTAATTGCTGTTATGGCTTGGAATGAACCAGGTTACCAATGGGCAAATAAAAAAGTATAAAAAATACCAAAATTCCTGGCATGAGTAGTTAGTAGTAGTAAAGGTTAGGTAAAGTTCCTCGTTCGTATAGCAACGTTCCATGAAGGTATATTTAGGGGATGTGGTAGTAGTGCACTACATATTCTCGAGCTCGACCATTTTGGAGGTGATGCGATCAGCACCACGCTCCAGCCGCCTTTTTTTCGCCAGGGTTGTAGTAGAAATGGGAAAATAGAACTGTTTTGCATTCTGCGTATGTGACAGTATTCTTTGGATATTGTTCCTGAAATATCTGTTAACATCCTAACCCGCAGTTTTTTCAGGATAAACTAGTTGAAGGCCACGAGTGGTTCCTGAGAAGTAATGAACATATCACAGAATGCGCACTAGTTTAGCTCACGTTTCTTGGGGGGGGGAGGGGGAGAATGATATACAAATTTATTCTACGAATATTTACGTTATTGTGACAATGGAGTATATTTTGCAGACTAACGAGGATCTGGCGTCTAGACACAAGCCCAGTATAATGGTCTGTGAAGTTTGGCCTGTGTCCTACGTTTGTGATTGCCTTTCACAAATTTCGTCTTAACACACCTTTCATCCTTATCTATGTGATTACTCTAAAGTGGAAGAAAAGCGAAGTAAAATAAATAAATCAATTGGTCATTTTTTCCCTGCGTTTTTCAATATTTCTTCCTGAACGAAAATTAATGTTTCACCGATGTAATGCATGAATATAGTCATGTGAATTATTATTTTCCGTCATCGTAGTGTGCTTAATCATTCCTTAAAGCATAGACTTTAACGCTGTTGTCCTTAGTGTAAACGATCTTAACTGTGTGGAAGTTTTTATGTAGGCAAAAAAATTGTTAAGAGTAAATCACAATTTATCGTTAGAAATTTAAAATATTATAACTCTGACGTGACGCATATTAACTGTTCTTACTTCACTGTCAAGGAACGATTTCTCCTAACTAAAAAGGATTTCGGCCTCCCTGGTAGAGTGGTTAACACTGCTTGCTTAAACACCGCCTTGGCATTGTGTTCGTTCGGTGTTCATTGTGACTGTCCCTTCATCAATTTCATCATTTCATCGCTCATCCTCATCGTCGCGTTTAGCCAAAAAGTGGCAGAAAAGCGAAGTAAAATAAACCAAACAAACATAAATAAGAATCTGAAGGGAAAAATATTCCATTACCAAAAATAAAATATATAAATATACAGTAATTACTTTGTTGACACTGCAGTTTTATGGCAGTGTGTAGCTGTCTTAGGATCCTATGTTCGAATTAGCTGACCTCAAAATATACGAAGAGTGAACGATTAATGGAAATGGGGATGCACATTTCTTTTTAATTTAGTAAGCGTTCAGTCGTAAACCATGTGGACACAGTGTGATTTTCGTGCAAGGAACGGTTCCTGGGACATCAACTACGTCGACGATTACTTATAACATTACGAGTGTATGGATTTCTCTCAACAAGTGCAACAAAAGTTTATGGTCGTGGAAATTATTTATACAATTTGTTTGAGTAACGTCGTTTTCTACCTCTTGAAATGAATGGTGACTGGAGATGAAAAGACACACGTGGCAGATTGTAACGTGCTTTGAAGACAGAGGTCTTAAGTTCGAACCATGATTAAAGCATTTTTGCCCCATCACATCCATGTTATCAATTGGTCAATTATTCTCATCGCCACGGATTAACCAAGAGGCTAAAAGGCAATGTAATATATCCTAAATAGAAAAAAATACAGAAAAGGGGCAAGAAAATGCACATATCGTGCCTAGTCGAGGTTGTGTGTTGCAAGACGGAAATGTGTAACTATTATCGCAAGAGCACGTTCAATTATATTAGGGCAGAACCATATATCATACAATACAGGTGAAATTGTTGTAGGTTGACGTGAACTGTTAATCTGCCTAAACTCTTAAAATACTCTAATATCAGGTTGGTTTTTTGTTCCACTTATTATTTCAATTTTGAGGGTCTTCATGACCGAGTGCTTTGCATACTGCTCTATGAAACCGGAGACCCTATGTTCGATTGATTGATTGATTTGCTTTATTTTACTCCGCTTCTTGTGCCACTTTTGGCTAAGTTGCAAATATGGGTGAGGCCTCCCCGATGGCGCAGTGTTAGCATCGTCGCCTTGTGAACAAGGGTTCCCGGGTTCGATACCCGGTGGAGGCACATAGTGGTTCGGATGCCACTTTAAACTGTAGGTCCAGTCCCGATTAGCCTTACTGTGCATAAAGTGGACTTCAAACACAAACTTAATCAATCAAACTCAATCAAATATGGGCATTAGTGACGATATGATGAAATTGATGAATGGACACTCACAAATCCAAGCCCAGGCCAGGATTCGAATGCGGGACGCCTGGCGTCGTAGCGTGATGTGGTGACTACTCTGCCACTGGGGCCGGGATCTATTTCCGAAGCGTGGGTAATATTTAAGAGCTTTTTGTGTTCGTTCATTTTTCTGGTCACTCCAATATTTGTCCTTATCGTTGAAAGTAAACAAGAGGGATATAATATGGTCGTAAAAATAGCAAAGTTACCACATATGCCTGTCACGTGCCGAAAGGAACGACCTTCTTTGTTCGTTTTCTTTTTATATTTGTTTTAGAGCTAATGACAAAAGAGAGAAAAGAAACGAAAAAATGAACAACCTATTTTTATTCATGAAGGAAATAAATCGCCAGTTCAGAACCTGATTTCTTGAAAGCTCAAAATGGACAACAAATATTTCTTCCGAGGCCGAATGACCACAGAAAGAAACGCTGTGTTAATTCCTTGATGACTCATGGTTAACATTGCTCTTCTGTGTCGTGTTCACGACTGACAACTGTGCAGCTCTTCCTTATCTTGCATGGAGATTTGGCACTGACGATAGAGTGTTTCCAATTCAATATCGGTTTTTGTTTGTTGCTTCCAATCTAACTGAGAGGAGGGAGACCTTTTTTTTAAAGTTCGCCAGTGTACAAGTATCCTTCCTTCCTTCGTTTGATTTCAAACTATTAATTTGTCCCATTCTGTATATGGTTTTACTATTTTGTTATTCTGGCAGGATATTTTGCCTCAACTGTTTAGTTTCCTCTATATACATTTCTATATATTTAGATCCCTTTATAAGTGTTGGTTTCTTTGAATTTCTTCTTTCTCATGACTCCATTCTCATCTTTCAGCACATTGCTTTGGTAGATGCGAGAACGTTTGCAGTCAGTTAGTAATTTTAGGCGACTTATATTCGGATTTCGTTATTTCCACAGATACGCTATTCCCACATCAACGTTATTTACAAGAATCCTTTCTGCCTTCGTTTGCTTTGGAACTATTAGTGTGTCTGATTCTGTATATGATTTTACATTTCTGTTATTCTGGCAGGATATTTTGCCTCAACTGTTTCGTTTCCTGTATATACATTTCTATATATTTAGATCCCTTTATAAGTGTTGGTTTCTTTGAATTTCTTCTTTCTCATGACTCCATTCTCATCTTTCAGCACATTGCTTTGGTAGATGCGAGAACGTTTGCAGTCAGTTAGTAATTTTAGGCGACTTATCTTCGGATTTCGTTATCTCCACACATGCGCTATTCCTTCATTAACGTTATTTACAAGTATCCTTCCTTCATCGTTTGCTTTCAAAATATTAATTTGTCCCATTCTGTATATGGTGTTTCGATTTTGTTATTCTGGCAGGATGTTTTGCCTCAACTGTTTCGTTTCCTGTATATGTATTTAAATCCCTTTATAAATGTTGGTTTCTTTGGATTTCTTCTTTCTCAAGACTCCATTCTCACCTTTCAGCACATTTCTTTGGTAGATGCGAAAACGTTTGCAGTCAGTTAGTAATTTTAGGCGACTTATATTCGGATTTCGTTATCTCCACAGATGCGCTATTCCCACATCAACGTTATTTACAAGAATCCTTCCTTCCTTCGTTTGCTTTGAAACTATTAGTGTGTATAATTCTGTATATGATTTTACATTTCTGTTATTCTGGGAGGATATTTTGCCTTATGTGTTTCATTTCCTGTATATACATTTCTATATATTTAGATCCCTTTATGAGTGTTGGTTTCTTTGGATTTCTTCTTTCTCATGTCTCAATTCTCACCTTTCAGCACATTGCTTTGGTAGATGCGAAAACGTTTGCAATCAATTAGTAACTTTAGGTGACTTATATTCGGATTTCGTTATCTTCACAGATGCACTATTCCGACATCAACGTTATTTACAAGTATCGTTCCTTCCTTCTTTTGCTTTGAAACTATTAGTTTCTTCTGATTCTGTATGTGATTTTACTATTTTGTTATTCTGACAGGATATTTTGCCATATCTGTTTCATTTTCTGTATAAATTTTTTGATCCCCTTATAAGTGTTGGTTTCTTTGGATTTATTCTTTCTCAAGACTCCATTCTCACCTTTTAGCACATTGCTTTGGTAGATGCGAAAACGTTTGCAGTGGGTTAGTAATTTTAGGCGACTTATCTTCAGATTTCGTTATCTTCACAGATGCACTATTCCCACATCAACGTTATTTGCAAGAATCCCTCCTACCTTCTTTTGCTTTCAAACTATTAGTTTATCTGGTTCTGTATATGATCTTACAATTTTGTTATTCTGGCAGGATATTTTGCCTCATATGTTTAATTTCCTGTATATACATTTGTGTATATTTAGACCCCTTTATGAGTGTTGGTTTCTTTGGATTTCTTCTTTCTCATGTCTTAATTCTCACCTTTCAGCACATTGCTTTGGTAGATGCGAAAACGTTTGCAGTCAGTTAGTAATTTTAGGCGACTTACCTTCGGATTTCGTTATCTTCACAGATGCACTATTCCCACATCAACGTTATTTACAAGAATCCTTGTTTTCTTCGTTTGCTTTCAAACTATTAGTTTGTCTGGTTCTGTATATGATCTTACAATTTTGTTATTCTGGCAGGATGATTTGACTCATGTGTTTAATTTCCTGCATATATTTTGATCCCCTTATAAGTGTTGGTTTCTTTGGATTTCTTCTTTCTCATGTCTCAATCCTCATCTTTCAGCACATTGCTTTGGTAGATGCGAGAACGTTTGCAGTCAGTTAGAAATTTTAGGCAACTTATCTTCGGATTTCGTTATCTTCACAGATGCACTATTCCCACATCAACGTTATTTACAAGAATCCTTGTTTTCTTCGTTTGCTTTCAAACTATTAGTTTGTCTGGTTCTGTATATGATCTTACAATTTTGTTATTCTGGCAGGATATTTTGCCTTATCTGTTATATTTCCTGTATAGATATTCGATTCCTTTACAAGTGTTGGTTTCTTTATATTTCTTTCCTTCTCATGTCTCCACTTTCACCTTTCAGCACATTGCTTTGGTAGATGCGAAAACGTTTGCAGTCAGTTAGTAATTTTCTGCTACTTATCTTGTGATTTCGTTATCTCCACAGATGCACCATTTCCACATCAACGTTATTTACAAGAATCCTTCCTGCCTTCGTTTGCTTTCAAAATTTATAGTTTGTCTCATTCTGTAAATGATTTTACTATTTTATTATTCTGGTAGGATATTTTGCCTTATCTGTTTCATTTCCTGTATAGATATTGCCCCACACATTCTCCATCTCGGACAATATGGAAGTGATGTGATCAGCACCACACTCCAGCCGCCTTTACCCCCCTCCAGAGTTACCCCCAGGTACCCATTCATTTGAAGCTGGGTGAGCCCAAGAGCCGCTTTATACGGGGAGCAAGGTCGGAAAAATTCCGACCTTATTAATTATTTTGTGATAACTTTCGCCATATGAAAAAAATATTTTAAAAAGGTATGTTGTTTCCAAGATTAATAATTTTATGTAGATATTGTAGAAGTTTAAATTACGTGATGTTATTGTGCAACACCTTAGATACACGTAAATATCGGCTAATTTACCTTGGAATTTTGTCAATAACTTTTCTGTATATAAAGGGACAAAATTGTTAACTTTTCGGCCTACTTTATCCGTTTACCGTAAGTCTGTTATTACAGGTTAACCCTGTAGTAAGAACTACCCGTGCTTCGGCTGATGGTTCCTGCGACACTAATAAACCGTTGATTGATCTTGTAAAGGTTGCCCATTACAGAGTTGTAAGCAGATCTGTATTAGTCTACTCCCTTGAGGATTATCAGTGATTAAGTTTCACTGTATTTGTGTGAAGAAGAACAAATACGACTTTATTGAAAGACATTTCCATAATCTTTCATTTCAAATCAAAGAAAGGTATAATTCCGACACCTGTGACCAGTCAGTGTCTGGTCATCTGTTACCCTCTTAGCCGAACTGAGAAGTCCGATTTGTGGTAATCCAGCTGTGACCAGTCACAGGCCCTTGAGGACTAGTGGAGGGGAGTGTCACACGAAAGTTTCTATGTATTATAAACATATCATTATGCAAGGCTTGCATATTCAAAATATTGATGACAAAATGGTGATGAATAATGATTCGAGCCCTGCATGTCAGAGTGGCAAACGTATTGGCGAACCTGTTATTAACGTATTGGTCGTTATTGGTGTTTTGCTATAAGTATTGAATTTCTATTTCCGAAGGCTCTGTTAACTTCCATAAATTAAATTTACCTTCTTTTCTTCTAGTCCTTGTCTCCAACCAAGCACGCATCAGGCTCCACAGAAGTTCAATATAAAATCGAAAATAGATTTTTATTACGTCGGTAAAATGTGTTGACGATAACCGAAAGTGTCACTTGGCAAGAACCATGCTGATAGTGTTCGTTGACACTGTGGTACGAACATGACATTTTCAGAGGCATATAACTGGCCTCTAATACAAACACATAAATCAGCGATTAATAGCTACGGACGTGAAGGTAAATAGAGCTCGGGAATATCTAAGGAAGTTCCCGTCTGTTTTGCTTGAGGTTTCAAAATTTGGTACAAAATATACTCTCCTATTTCTAAATCAAGATGTCGTTAGTCGGGGAAGACTTATTGTAGTGCTGCTTTCGCAGTTGCGGGAATGAATAACTATTTGATACGAACCAGACATTATGTTTCCGTGGTGATTCCGAAAAGGAAACATAGATTTCGGGTCAGTAAGCAGAGAATTTCGAAACGTATAAATGTGATTCATTCAACACGATATATTTTATAATTTGAAACAGCATGGCAAGTACGTTTTCTAACGTTTACATATAGATATTACTCAACGATAATAT
This sequence comes from Lepisma saccharinum, assembly GCF_977018435.1. Lineage (NCBI taxonomy): Eukaryota > Metazoa > Arthropoda > Insecta > Zygentoma > Lepismatidae > Lepisma > Lepisma saccharinum. The sequence continues at coordinate 35,032,585 of NC_139253.1, forward strand.
CGTGTTATAGTACACAAAGTAGCGTCGTATAATATATAATAAGGAATAACATTTCTTCATCGACCAGCTCCTTTGTCTAGCAGCCAAACATCCAGTGTCGATATCTCGGTTCAGACATTGATAAATGTTTATGTGTTTTCTCATCTACCTAATCAGTACATCTAATATTCAAGTTTAAGGTTGATTTACAGTCTGTCCCGTCCCAGGAGTCTGTGGAGCAATGCCGAACATCACGGTAGAAAAATGGAGAAGCGAGTGGGCAGTGCAAAGCAGTGCGCGCTGCTGGAGACGGCTTGTACCTTAATTTGTGTTGCTTCCCCCTACAATCTCTTTCCGCTCCGCGTGTTCATTACTTGCGCAGGGACTCGTTTTCGTTTGTTTGCTCCACAGACTCCCGGGACAGAGTATGGAGTATGAGAAACCTACACAAACTAAAAATAATCTCAATTTCTGTTTAAGTCATACAGGAAAATCTAGTATCATTATCTGATATTTCCTGGAAAGCTTCGTTAATAGAAATGAAAACGAAATAAAATCACAGAAGATAAAATTTGGACGTTTTGAAATTTTAGAAGCATGTACCTATATGAGCGCTAAGAATTCTCTAATTATTTCTACAAATTTTCAGAAAATGTAAATAATATATGTGTGTGTGTGCGTATGTTAAAATATATATAAATCACCAAATGTTATCCAGATAATTAACAGATTTAGATGAAGATTATTTGGAAGTAGTTATGAATAAATAAATTAATTAGTAAATTATAGCAGCATTGAAATTGATTGTTCCATAACGTAACATTCTTTTATCATTAATCAGTAGAGGTAACATACACTGATGTACGATGAACTCTCGATTGTTCTTGAAGGAATATACTCGTATCTTGGAAGCATTAAAGAACGGTCGTAATTAAACAGATAACCTAATTGTTCCTAATCATTTTGTCATTGCACGAGTTAGGTTTCCATCTGCATTTTTAATGATAACAAGAGACCCCACTCGTGGCAAAATGTACGAAATCAAATGGAAAATTATCTTTCCGTTAATGGCAGTGGCCGACGGAAGCACCTGAATAATTCATTGGTAGAGCATGGCCTTCGTACCAAAGTATGGGAAGCGTTTTTAGGAAAAGTCTGAAGTGGAAACGAAAGGATTATAAAGTAGAACGGAGAGAGTGAGAAAGAGAGAAAGAGAAATGATGTAACCATAAGTATAGCCGACATATTATAACCAATAACAGTAAATGCTGGACAATGAAAGTTGACCTTCTTTAAAGAAAAAATCAAATGTCTTTCGAGAAAAAGTAGTCACTTTAAGACTGGTTATCAGTGAAACATGAACTATACATGGGAGCTGTATTCCAGAAACCAAGAACCTATAATCTGTCCCAAGAATCTGTGAAGCAAGGCCGCAAATAAAGGTATACAAGGAGAGAAAGCAAGTGTCCCTACATCAATTTCATATTATCAGTCATCTCCATTGTCACAATTAACATATAGAGTCAAGGAAGCAATTATAAAGAACACAATACCTAGCATGTTGTCAAATTACTGTGCAATCCATACTTTTGTACCCAATCTAAAATAAATTAAGTTGACAACTGCTATAAATAGTCCATGCTGTTTTAAAGTATACATGTGCAGTCATAAAAGTAAGTATGGAATAAATAACCTCAATATTCAAAAAATGTAATTGTACTTTTTAAATTACACAATTTGAGAGTTTATAAGTTGCATAGTTACTATGTAAGTTGTGCCTACTTCTTTTTAACCCGGTAAAATTTTCTCTTAATTTTTTTTTTAAAAAAATGGGATTATTGGGCTTGTGGAAATGCCATATTTGCCGGCATGTATGCATTTTTGAGGATAAATCTGTATCACTGAATATTACAATTAATTTACAGTATTTCAAATATAAAGTAATATGTATGTCTACTGTCAACAAACAACTTAACTAATCTAACTAGGAAAGAATACATTTTATTCTTCGTCAAAGCCCAAACATTCGTCTGCAGAGCTAAATGAAGAGTCACTCGAAACCTCTTTTAAATAAGAATCTGAGTCCTCATACAACAAAATTCTTCTCTGTGCATTACTGATGCCACACATCTTAAATGATTTATCCACTGTCTTAGTTTTCACAGCATTCCGTGAGACATTTTCAGTATGAAAGGTAATAAGAAACTGAGTATCGGCGTAGAAGACGAACCCTGTTTTTCAGATCTACTTTTTATGGGAAAATAGTACGTCAGATTCGCTGGCAAATACAGTAATCATCCTCTTATCATGCAATATCAACTCTGTCTTGGATCCCGTTATCGAAGTGTTCCAAGAGAAACTAAAACCATTTGATATCCGTCCAGTGACCGAGCGAATATCTTGCCTTGCCTTTCCATGTAAAATACTTCTTTGGAGAACTTACATGGGCAGAGGATGACGTCATTGTGGGCGCACTCCTCCAGATATGTCATCTCTTAAGGGGAAAATATATCAAAGGCGATGTTAGGAGATAAAATGTATCATGAGATTGGATTGAAAGCGAATCCTCAGCGTAGGAGGGGCCTCAAAGCTTTCTCAGCAATGCAAAGAGATCAAAGCGGCAGAAAGATTCGTAAAGAGATGTGGAGGAAGGAGTTATACTGACGAGCGTGCTTGTAGTGGAACTGAAGACAGTACCGAGGAGACTCGAGAACCCTAATGGCCATCTTCCTAAAACGATGCTGTCTTTTGTGATCTCTTGCACGGTTTCAATCCAGATCAGCGGAATCGTAAAATTTCCATCTTCTACGTAAACAGTCCCGTGCAGAAAGTTAAGGGAGAATTTGATATTCCGTCTTTTTTCACTAAATTCTCTATTCATTTATTCTTCCGACCTCCATGGCCATAGGCGTGCGGAGGCTAATTGATTTGGGGGTGCCTTAGGGAGAGTTTCAATTGCCTATCTGAAGATCGTTAGCCTAATTGTTGTAACTTCATGTTCCTTTTTCACATAAACTATTAGATATGTGAAGATAACATTTTAACATTTTATCACTCTAGCACATGTTTTCCTATCATTGAGAAAGTAAAGAATTGAAAATCAGAACTTGTGCAGTATAACCAACTCGGAACAAATATAATACGTACTACAATATAAAGCCATATTACTACAGGCAATATCAGTTGAATCCCTTTAAATAAATAAAACTGTAGGATATTTTTTTCATGTTTTCGAATTCAAATGACATCATAAAATATAATATTGTACCTGGCCACTTGATAGTTTATACTTTGTACCATTTATAAAGTGAATAGTTAATGCTCTGTGTCTGTGTGATTTATAAAGTGAAAAACATCTTATAGTAAACAATATCACAATGTTTTGAAGGGAGAGAGAGGAGCCTTTCAAATGAAATTCTCTTAAGACATGGACATTATTCATTATTATAATGGTAACTTCTACATTTTATATATTTTTAGGACACAGTAAAGGGGTGCTCTGGCACCACTGGCACTTCCCGTGCGCACGTCTATGTCCATTGCGGAGTAGTTAACACAGTGCGCTTCGACGCAAGGTGTCCCAGATTAGAATCCCAGCCTGGGGATTGACCGTTAATCAATTTCATCATGTCATCACTCATCCTCATCTTTGCGATTAGCCAAAAGTGCACGAAAGCGACGTTAAATAACCCAATTCAATCAACGAATCTTTTTAATTATTCTTGTTCGTATGTTTCTCTGAATACCAATCTCTACGGTGAGGACGAATGATGATGAGATGAAGGGGCGGCGCCAGGGAAACGCGAAGGGGTGCTTGCGCACCCCTTAATGTTCTCCCGCACCCCCTTCAGCACCCCTATCCAATATTCTACAGAAAACATTACCTCTTACAGTGTCATTACGTTATACGTATTATGTTATGTCGTTGTCATATATTCCGCATTTATTTTCCTGTACTATTGGCAGTCTACAAAATCAGCGGCCCTTGTCTTCATTTCTTCAGAATGGTTATTAAGAATTGTTTCTTCTTGTGTTTCAAGTAGTCTGTTTGTATTCTTCGATAAATGTATGTAGTTCAGTGTCAGTTGCGTTTTCCTTTGCACTGTTCATACACGATTTTCTTGTTCGCCTGATTGTTCTTCCTATTTTCTTCAAGTCTCATTGGAACAAAAAATTCAGTTGCTCTAAGTATCATCATGTCGTTCTCGGGAAATTGTTTAACACGTGTTGTATCGTGACGGTAGTTTCCTTGTTAATTCGTTCTACTTGTTCTAGTAAACGTAACATTTCAGACTTTTTTTTCCAAAAACTGTTACGAAGAGGCCAAAAATTCGCAAAGAAATGTTATAGTTCGTTACTGGGGACAGTGCTGCCCAAGGGAATTTAACTAAGAAGTTGCCCACACTTAGCATTTTGTCTTGATACCACAGCATCTTCGCAGACGGAAGTGGGCTATAGATTATGTAAAACGAACGCATATGAAAAGAGGGGTAATAAAGCAACGGAACATTTTCAGAAAAATGAAGCAGCTCAAAAAAAAAAAAAAGTGAATTGATAATTACATGACAGTAACTACATGATTTCGTATTTATTGTTTTATTTTCTTTTTTAAAATTGCAGAATTTTAGGTTGCATAGTAGCGATTTATTTCTTTTACCAAACACACACAAACTGAACACTCAGCAGTTGTTATCATGTATACAACGTATTTGACATTTGATTAATAACTGAATTTTGTACTGAATTGGTTGTGCCTTGTAATCAAGGGATTCAAGCTTCGATACCCGGTGGACGCACATAGTGGTTAGGATCTCACTTTAATCTTAGGCCCAGTCCCGATTAACCTGTATGTGCATATAGTGGACTTAAAATAATGGATGTCAATCTAAAATTGTCCATTTCAGTCACAGTCATTTATGTTAATTAAGAGCGTTACAGCAACATGGTATCTTCAAAGTGAAGGATTTTTTTAAAGAGAGTGAGCAACACTATTACGGAGGAAAATTCCTTACCTTGCTTGCCTCTCCATGGAAAAAAACTACAGTATTTCATATATATCATTGGCCTCCCTTGAACAAGCTGTTCTTTTCAAATTTCCAAATGTCGTTGTTGTGCTAACATCAGGCAGAAATGAAACAAGTCGATAGTATTCTTCAGTTTCATTAGAATATCATCATAGATGCCTCTAAAAGTTGATTGATATTTGATTTAGGGACTAAAACATGCATTCATATTTCATGTTTTCTCTATTTTCAACATAGCACCCCCTAAATTTCTTTCCGCACCCCCTCAGCACCCCTAGATGATAAATCCTGGCGCCGCTGATGAGATGAAATGTATGAAAAGCGTAGTCATCTACACACAGGTGATCTTCGGAGGCGACCAAACACTACAACTCGTGCCTCCAGAATTATTGTTCTAAGTTTTTATTTTCTTAGTTCTTTATTTTCTACTGAAAGTACTGATGAATATTATCCCTTACTTGTTGTACCCTGTAATCATTGCATGTGTCCAGAGTAGTAAACTACCAAACTACACCACTGTCTACGATGCATATGCTTATTTAGATTTCTTCAAAGTTAGCACAACATTTATAGTTAAACAGACGTTTATAAGGTGTCTCATAGATTCAGAGGGCTACGCTGGATGAGGTTAGTGATATACGAAATATAAAGAAACCCAAGCAGTTTATAGTCCAGGCAATATTTGAGCTCTTTTTGCTTATTAAACTATTTTTGGTGTATTTACTTTAATTAATCCTATGTGTAACATAGGGGCGCGGTGAGATATTTCCAGTGAACCCGATTCTGCACCATCTTCTTGCCCCTACGGACAAGTCCTTCAGTCGAGATTCAACAGTCCTTACCCAGTCTGTATACCTGTCCAAAGCCTTTTCGTTGATGTTATTTTCGTGTATTCTAAAAGTGTGGTGTGTATTACAGATACACACACCCATACCTTCCCTTTATCACTTCTGTCCAATATACGTATCTTCGTCCACATCTCAAGGTTCTCTTCTTTGTTATCCATTTTGGCCAGTGGATCTCCAAAATGTTTGTTAATTAACTCCAGAACTACCATCTCTTTACATCCTCTTTTTATTATTATATATATATAATTATATATTAATAATAATAATATGTAATAAGAAGGACATATTTTTCTTTCAGAGTAAAAATGTCTGGGTTTTCTACTAAAACTAAACAAGATATTCAAAACGTTAAATATAAGCGTAGCAAGTCACAACATGCTTGCTAGATATCATGCTAGTACGAGTACGAATACAATCATTGCTAAATCGATACTCAAACACAGTCGATAGCAATCGATTGGTCGATATCAGAAATCTACACAAATCATCTCTCTCGTCGCTTCATCTCTGACTCGAACTCGTAACTGCATTCATTTGAACGTGGTGTCATGTAGCGAACAGTTGATTTAGCGTGCTTTGTTGTTGTGTTTCTATTGTTGCATTATAAAACAGAAATTGCTGAAACGGAAATGCAAATTTACGGGTAAGCATAAAAACAAGTAGAATTGTTTTCGAAAATTGAAAGAAAATAAAATGTCATATTTTTCACTTCACATAGTAAGTCGAATCGATTCGTATGGTTCAGTTAAAAAACGCTTAAATGAAAATTGAAATGAAATATTTAGAACATCATAATACGAGCAGGTTTTGCTCCTATAGTAAACACGATTTGGGGGGAACGGTTCAAAGAGGTATTATAATGAATCCTTTCGAACACCATTATACAAACAGTTATTGTTGCTTCTGTAGTAAAGGCAATGTGGGAAAACTGTTTGTTCAAAGAGTTATTATAATGAATTCTTTCTAACACCTTCATAAACAGCTTGATTGATTGATTTGGTGTGTAAAGTCCACTTTGTGCACAGTAAGGCTAATCGGGACTGGACCTACAGTTTATAGTGGGATCCGAACCACTTGTGCCTCCACCGAGTATCGAACCCGGGACCCCTTGATTACAAGGCGAGGACGCTACCACCGCGCCATCGGGGAGGCCATTCATAAACAGCTGTTACTCCTATAGAAAACACAATGTAGGACAACGGTTCAAAGAGTTATTATAATGAATCCTTTTGAACACCATTATACAAACAGCTGTTGCTCTAAGCACAATGTGGGACAACGGTTCAAAGATTTACTGTAATGAATCCTTCGAACACCATTATACAAACAGCTGTTGCTCTAAGCACAATGTGGGACAACAGTTCAAAGATTTACTGTGATGAATCCTTTCGAACACCATTATATGATTAAGTAGTTGTATTTACGGTGGGATAAACTCGAGAAAGTATGAACCCCCCTCAAGCAGCTTTGGCCATACTTAAAACTAGCTCAACATGCCCATATGAGCTTTTTGCTCTAGTGTAGTACCCCGTCTAATCCAAGATTTTTGTAAAAAATGCCCTCGGGAATTTCTCAGAAAGTATGACCCCTCTCAGATTGAAGTGCATATACTTATAAAAGGCACTTCTGAGAGATTGTTGTCCATAAACTTGTCAAAAATATGCCCCTCTTGATATTGTATGATATCTTAAGTATAGTAACTGCTATAGTGCCCCAGCATGTATAGATTTCAAAATATTAACAATTTTGCTAATATTGCATTTTTCAGAAAATTCTATTTATAAAAATTAGGCATTTACAGCTTAAATATTTCATATATCAGGAAAATTATAGAGACAAAAAATGTAGAGAATCATGCCTAGAATATGCCTACAAAATTTCAAGTCTCCAGTACTGATAGTTTTTGAAAAATCTCAAATTCAAAAAATTATCGATTTTTTAACAAAACTTCTAAACAGCCTCTAGATTTCAAATATGCAACCCCCATGCACCTATCTTGAAAAATAGGCAAGTTATTCAAGATCTAGAGAACAACAAGAGATTTTTGAAAATTTATAGAGACCAAAAAGTTGCATCTTGCCGTGCTGAGTCCAAAGCAACAAACCCCATGTCTCTAGGATTCATGGTTCCAGAGATAATCAAAATCCAAAAAATTATCGATTTTTTCAAAATTTGAGTATGTTGCTCTGGGGAACATGCAGAGTCACCCCATAAAATATTACTGGCCTAGGATCAAAATTAGTGAAAATTGCAAAAATAAAATAATCGATTTTTTCAAAATTTCAGTATGTTGCTCTGGGGGCCATGCAGAGTCACCCCCATAAATATAACTGTCCTAGGATCAAAATTAGTGACAGAATGCAGAAACAAAAATTATAATAGGGCTTGGATACAGCTACCAGCCACTATATTTTTATTTTGAACACAGCACTTAAAACTAAGCCAAGATGCACCCCCACCCACACCCACCCCCACCCCCACCCCCACCCACACCCACCCACACCCACACCTACCCACCCCTACCCACCCACACCCACCTACATCCATACATATTTACTTCCCGGTCCACTTCTATTGCATCATGTTGTGCAATATTAATTGATTAAATGGTTATGACATAATGTAATTATGTGGTGTTTTCTGATTGGTTGCTTATGACATAAAGCGATTATGTGTTACGTTTAAATAAGCAGTGTTTCTATTGGCTCTGTAAATCTATATAAGCCAGGGCACAGTGCAGATTCTTCACCATTGCTGGATCGGCAGTGGAACCCACAAGTGGGGGGCAGAACCTGAACAGGCTCCACCAAAGTATAGGAGACTTGAAGCATATAATTTGGCGGAATAACCCAAGTAAGGTCATAGAGACAATATACACTGATACAATAAAAGCCAATTTTTGGCAGGGGGGCCAAAGTGGTTCCTAAATACAAAATCTCAAGAACTAATTGACATAGAGCTATGCAGTTTTTTTTGTCTGCACTGGAATAACCCAAGTAAGGTCATAGAGACAATATACACTGATACAATAAAAGCCAATTTTTGGCAGGGGGGCCAAAGTGGTTCCTAAATACAAAACTCAAGAACTAATTGACATAGAGCTATGCAGTTTTTTTTGTCTGCACTGAACTCAACTGATCCAGCATAGAGTTTTGATTTGAATCCCAAGAAATTGTATATAAATACCAAAGCCAAAAATATTAAGTGTATACACACATACACACATACACACACACACAAAGCACAGTGCTGAACCCAACTGATATTTTTTATCCAGCATAGAATTTTTATTTGAAACCCAGGAAATTGTATATAATAAACAACAACAAAAATGCCGAATCAAAAATATTGTAATCAATGCAATAAGAATATATTTAGCCCCAATTGGGCTAAGCACCAAAAGATTTGTAATCCAGACAAATACAGAACTCCCACAATAATTTGCCCCAAATGCCATAGAGAATATAACATGGAATATTTCACATATAAACATAAAGATACTTGCTCTGCACAATCATCAACACAACCATCTACTTCTGGTCTGAAAAGAAGGCACGAAGCACCTCTTAATGCCAGAGCAGCAAAGCAGCCACGCTATGAACCTATCCGTAGCAGTTTTAAAGGCCAATTAAGGGATCACCGTTTTGTATCAGAGCCAAGATGTGGTATTGAGAATTTCTTGAACAGTGTAAATCCTGATGTGCAGGCAATTCTAAATGCCCAAAATGGCTCTTATAAGCTCTCCCTCAAATTGTTTGTACAATATAAGAAACCAAATGGCACAAAATTTACACAGCCCCACATAACAGAAACTGTACCGGTATATTCAAACGCAAATTTGGACAGAATAATAAGCAGGTTGATAGATCAATTGAATATGAAACACTCTGAATTTGCAGCAAAAGAGTCAGGATGGAGCCTGTGCGGCTCTCCACACAAGTTATATGTTAATATTTCTGAATTCAGCCCATTAAAAGGTTCTACATATCTGCCATTACCTGCCAATATTAAAAACAGAAGAGCAGTGGTTAATATAGAAAATACCGACCAGAAATGCTTTTTGTGGTGTATTTTAGCTGCTTTGTATCCAGTTTCAAGGAATCCTCAGAGAATAAGTTATTACAAACAGCATGAACATGATTTTGACGATGCAATGGAGGGTTTGGAATATCCAATGTCTGTTCAGAATATTGACAAATTTGAAAAAAGGGCCAGGCATATCAATGGCAAGCAATTATCTATTAATGTATTTATTTGTTCCACTGGCAATTGCCCGATAGCACCTCTCAGAATCAGTACAATTGATGATGATTCTGCTGTTCCGATTGATCTGCTCTTAATTGAAGGGGATAGCACATATCATTATACTCTGATACATAATCTTGAAGCTTTAGTGAGAACACAACTAGACAAATATAAAAAAATATTTAAGTTGTGCAGAAGATGCTTAACTGAATTTGATGGTCAAAAAATGGTGAAAGGGGTTCGGGAAGAGAGTGCAGAAATTGCTAAAAACAAGTTAATTGAGCATCTGAAATACTGTGGGAATCATAAACCTGTTCATATGGTGATGCCCAATCCAAGTGAAAATTGCAAATTCAAAAAGTATGAAGCCTCGTTGGAACACCCAGTATATATTGTCTGTGATTTTGAATCGAACGTCAAACCTCTTGAATTCTGCAATCCAGATCCCGAGGAATCTTCAAGTACACCATACCAACAACATGAACCTTCCAGTTTTTGTTATACAGTTATACGGGATGGTGTAGCTAGTGAGCCGTGCTTATACATGGGACCAGATGCCATCAAAGAATTTGCACATAGAATAGAAAATGAGTGCCGTGACATAGCATCTAATATCTTATTAAAATCAAAGCCTATGTTGCCTTTAACAGAGGAAGAGATTGAAGATTTCAACAATGCAGAAAAATGCCCGGTATGTGATTCTGAATTTTCAGATACAAATATCAAGGTTCATCACCATTCTCATACAGATGGTAAATTCTTAATGGCCCTGTGTAATAGCTGTAATATTAAGATCAAGAGACCAAGATTTGTCCCCATATTTTGCCATGGAGCATCCAATTATGATTTCCATCATCTGATCAGGTACGAGGGGTTTGACAAGCAGAATTTAAATATTTTAGCTGAAAATGATGAGAAATATATATCTATTAGCAAGATAATTAAAGTTGATGGTGTTCCTATTCACATAAGATTTCTTGATTCATACAGAATTCTGTCTGCTAGCCTGGCTACACTGGCCACTCAATTATCTGATGATCAATTCAAAATCACACGTGCCTTGTTTCCAAATCAGGACCTGAAATTAATTAGGCGGAAGGGTGTATATCCATATGACTATGTCACAGATTTTTCTAAATTTGATGAGTGTTCCCTGCCACCACAAGAAGAGTTTTACAGCAAAATCAGAGGATCTGGAATCACTGATGAAGATTATCACCATGCCCAATTGATGTGGAACAATTTAAAATGCCAGACATTTGGTGATTATCACATGGCATATTTGAAACTTGATGTCACCCTCTTAGCTGATATAATACAGGCATTCAGAAAATCTTCCATGCAAAATTATAAACTGGACCCAGTGTATTTTTACAGTGCCCCGGGCCTAGCATGGGCCGCAATGTTTTTCAACACTAAAATGCAATTGGATCTGATCCACGATCAAGATACGTATCTGTTTATGGAGAAATGTATAAGAGGGGGGATGGTGCAATGTTCCCAGAGATATGCCAGAGCAAATAACAAGCATATTATGCTGCCTGATTATGATCCAGCACGGCCATCAAATTATATAGTGTATGTAGATGCAAACAGCCTCTATGGTCATGCCATGATGCAAAAACTACCATATGCAGGGCTTGAGTGGGTTGAAGATTTCAACATTGAAGATCTTAAGGATTTTGATGACAGTGACTATGGTCTATTCTTAGAGGTTGATCTGAAAATTCCTGATGATTTACACAACACATTTTCTGATCTGCCCCCAATTCCTGAGGTTAAGTGTTCACCTGGCTCTAAACAGAAGAAGCTAATGATGACTCTAGAGCCAAAACGGGATTATGTCATATATTACAAAAACCTCCAGTTCCTAATGAATCATGGTGTTCAAGTGACCAAAGTTGGCAAGGTTTTGAGGTTCAGGCACTCAAGATGGTTGAAGCCATATATTGATACAAACACAGAGCTTCGAACATCTGCAATGAGCCAATTTGATAAAACTTTGTTTAAATTGATGGTAAATTCAGTGTATGGCAAAACCATAGAAAATGTCAGAAAACATACTGATGTTAAATTAGTTACTGACCCCAGCCGGAGCAAAAAATTGATAGCAAAGCCCAACTTCAATTATAGAAGAATTTATGATGAGCACATGGCACTTTTCAACATGAAGAAAACAAAGATTAAGTTTGATAAACCTATTTATGTAGGGGCTGCGATATTGGAATTGTCCAAATTACATATGTTAATATTGTATTATGATGTGTTGAAACCTTTTTATGGTGATCGTGTAAAACTGATGTACATGGATACGGATAGTTTTGTTCTTGATATTCAAACAGAAGATGTTTATCAAGATATTGCACAGTCTGAATTGTTTCAATACTTTGATACCAGTGAACATACAAAGATTCAACCCCACAACAAAAAGGTGCCTGGCAAGTTAAAAGATGAGACACTTGGTGATGTTATTGTGAAATTTGCTGGGTTAAGTGCCAAGATGTACACTTTTGAGACATGTAGTGGCACTGTTGCCAAAAAGGCCAAGGGTATTGGCAAAGTAACTGTTGAAAAAGATCTTGAATTTGAAGATTATGAAAATTGCCTCAAATCCCAGAATTTAATCAAAACATCAGAATCCAGAATCCAGAGCGTGGATCACTTGCTGACTAGCAATATTGTAAGAAAAGTGGCCCTGGACCCACATGATGATAAGAGATGCATTTTATCATGTGGCATACATACTTTGCCATGGGGGCATTGTGATTTGAAAAATGGGAAACAATGCCCAATTACAGAGCATGATTTGAAATAAATAAACATGCCTATGAACTTATTTGGGTTCAAAATTATGGAGCTGCCGACACCACAACCCTCTCCTGATATGCTGTCTAAACTGAGTGGCTTGTTAATTATTCATCTGAACAGCATACTTACAGATGTTGATGATGAAACAGGTAAAACATTGTACATATTTAACAATAATTTAAATCACTACCAATTACCTGTAGGTGGGCAATTGCAATTTATTACAACCCCTGAGGGTGATGTCAAGATTTCAGTAGGGAGAAATATTTATAGAATTAAGCACTCAAACATGATTTCTGGCACTGTATATACTGTTTCTGCTGGTGACTGCTTATATATTGAGGTCCCTGGATCCTATGACAAGCTTATACCCTTTTTTATAGAATTAAGAATCAGATATTCAATAATAAATAACCACTAAAACAAAAATGCCTAATGATATATTTGGCCATACAAGACATGAAGATCTCAGTGATGAGATTCTGATGCTTGATGTCAGAGTCAAGAAATTAAGAAGTGATTTACAAGCTTTACAAACCACACTCAATGCCAGTCTTCAATTAGAAATTACAAATTTACAATCACAATGCATGGACCCTCTTCTTAAAATTGATTCTGAACTCAAATTATTGCTTCAGAAATATACTGATTTGGCCACATTGGATAATTTTCAAAGTTTGGAAGAGGCTGTAGCAGCTCTTCAAGCCAAATTTAAGACCCAGGCTACCAACTCCGAGCAATTGAAACACCAATTGGAAGAGCAGATAAATAATGTCCAGACACAGCTCCAAACAATTGTCAAAAGCATAAAATCACAAGAAGATTTTGATCTAGTCATTTCCACTCTAAAAGAACAGATTCAGTCACTCCAAATACCTAACCTGGATCCTCTGCACAATGCCATAGCCGAGGTTAAAGAAAAAATTGAGACACTTGAAAATTTTATGAACAATTTGCCATCTTCTGATGCTTTGAATGCAATAACTCGGAGTGTTGCCAATATTAAGCTGCAACTTGAAACATATGAAGATTTTGGAAAAATTCAAAGTACCATAACCCATCTTGAAGGTACAATAGCAGCAGTGCAAAGTGATTTGGCAAATGTACTAGAATCCCGCCTGCCCGGTATTGTAGACACACTTGTCAGTGTCCAGCAACAGATCACAAAGCTTGAAAACCTCAACACTGAATCTGAGCTATCACATTTTCATCACTTGATCGATGATATCCAAACAAAGCTTGAAATTTTACAACAATCCACACCCTCTCAGGCAGATATAGCCCTGCTCCAAAATGCTATGCAAAATGTGGCTGATGCATCTGAATTAAATAATGTGAAATTGGCACTTGAATCTTTGCAAAATACAGTATCAAATCTTCCCACATCACAGGAACTTAAAAATATTAAGAGAGCAGTGAATAGGATATTGAAATCAGAAGATATCAAGAATATCCAGACAGAGATCAAACAACTCACTCAGACAGTGGCCACTCTACCAACCAATCAACATATTAATGAATTGCATGCCCTGTTTGAGGATATCAGAAGACAAGTCCATGATCTTACTGCTCAAAATTCAAAATTGGCAGTTGTTGAAAATTTGCAACAAATTGTAGCTAATATCAAGCAACAGCTAGGGACCATGGAATCCAATCAAGCAAATGCTCTGTCTGTTTTTGCCACCCAGCTTCAAGAGATTGTGCAACAATACAAGAAACTTGTTGTGGACATAAAAATTAAGCCAGGCCATGATGATGTTGTTAGGACCATCAATGAGCACCTTGAATCTGTAACAAGTAGATTGCTTACAGCAGAAAAAGAAATAACAGGCATAATCGAGAATCCAAAACATACAGTAATTCTTGAATTGTACAGCATCCCCAACAAAGAATATGATTCACCATTTACACCAGGTGGCAAAATATATATGCTGTCCCCTGCACAATTTTATTACCAATTTTTTGTTGGGGGCACATTGAGACCAATCAAGATCAAATATTGGCATCAGCCACAGGCACACCACTACCCCACCTTATCAATAACAAATGCTGACAACAAAGTGAAAATCACCAGTGTAGAATTAGAGGATTTTACAGATCCCAATACATTAGAAACAGCCTATACTGAAGATGATGGCAGTTTGGAATTTAAAATACAAATAGGGGACAAATTATATTTAGAAAATCCTGTAGTATCAGCTGCTGAACACCCCATAGTTGCAATATTCTTGTTTACATATTATGTCTAGAGAAATTATTGTTGATGAACTACACAGACAGGCCAGGCATAATTTTAAGAGACTCCCAGTAGTCACAAAGGGCATAGATGATTTATGGCAGAGCGACTTGATTGAGTTGTCAAGTGGGCAGTTGAAAAACTTAGACAAAATCAACAAGGGCTACAAGTATCTACTCACTGTAATAGATACATTTTCAAAATTTGCCTGGGCTGTGCCACTCAAATCCAAGACTGGAAAATGTGTTACAGAAGCCATCAGGACAATCATCAATCATTCAGGAAGATCACCGCGCTATTTGCAAACAGATAATGGCAAAGAATTTTATAATTCAGTGTTTCAACAATTTATTAAAAGCCAGGCAATAAAACATTACTCGAGTTACAGTGATCTCAAAGCCTCAATTGTAGAGAGATTCAACAGAACCTTAAAAAATCTTATGTATAAACAATTTACACTTCAAGGTAATTATAAATGGCTTAATATTCTTCCAGAACTTCTACATAAATATAACAACTCGGTCCATTCCACAATCAACATGAAACCCTCTGAAGTAACTTCATCTGATGAGCAAAATTTGATCAGGACTGTTTATTATCCTAAATACCAGCCAACAACAAGAAAGGCCAAATACAGGGTGGGTGATCAAGTAAGAATCAGCAAATATAAGCACTTATTCAAAAGAGGCTTTACAAGAAACTGGAGCACCGAATTATTTACAGTAGTTCAAGTTAAACCCGGGACCCTTAACACATATATAATAAAAGACCACCGAGGGGAAATTCTCAAAGGCAGGTTCTATGAACAAGAGCTCAGCAAAACTAAACAGCCTGACACATATCTCATAGAAAAAATCATCCGCAGAAAAGGCAACAAGTTATTTGTCAAATGGCTAGGTCATCCTGAAAACAGCTGGATCGATGCAGACAAAGTGATAATATGAGCACCTGGGATGTTATAAAAAGGCTGCCAGAACCTGAACAACAGAATAAGAGAAATGGCAACTTGCTGCCTGATAATATTAGATGTCTTATTGTTGGGCCATCTGCTTGTGGTAAAACTACACTAATGGTTGATAATTTTTTATTGGCACCCAACTGGTTAGACTGGAAAAACAGGCACTTGTATGTCTTCTCTAAGAGCTTGGAACAATTAAAATATCAGCAGCTGATGAAGCTATATGATGGATTGGATATTGCCACTTTTGAACCAGATGTTAAGCTACTTCATGAATGTCTCGATAATTCTGTTGTTGTGTTTGATGACATTATACTGGATAATCAAAACAAGGTTAGAAATTTCTTTACACAGGGGCGGCACAAAAACATTGATTGCTTCTACCTGGCACAGACTTTTTCAAAAATACCGAAGCAGCTGATCCGAGACAACAGCAATTTTATATGTGTGTTTCATCAGGATCATACCAACCTCAAACACATACATGATGAATATGTAGGTGGGGACTTGAGTTACAATGATTTTTCCAAGTTTTGCAGTAGGTGCTGGAACCAGGACAGTTATGGGTTTGTCACAATTGATATGACAAGAACACCCAGTAGCGGCAAATACAGAAGTAAAATCAACGATTTTCTAGACGTTGAGACGTATATAAATAACCATGAAAAGGCCAATCATTGATGATCTTAAGTTAAGAGATTATCTTGTAAAAAGATTTAAGGGATGGAAATCAGAGAACCGGGGAATTTATGAAAAACACAAACAAACAGAACAGCCTGTAATTGATGCTATTAATAATTTAGGTAAGAATATCAAAACTGTTACAGAGCAAAATCAAGATTTGATCACAGAGCTTGTACCTGTAGCTGCAAGGAACATATTAGATTATCCATTCACCCCACTTTCCAGTATTCATACACCTAGTCCTGTTGCTCCTAGAAGAATTGAAGCTACTCAGGATCCTATTGAATTGGGTCTTCTTGCTCAAAAATATTTAACCACACCTAAAGACAACAAAGATGAGGTTTTTAGCTTATATGCCGATACAGAGCTTGACGGCAGCATCATTCATAGAATTGGCAATTTCAGAGTAACATTTATGGGAGATGATATAATTGTATATTCAGAATCTCGTCTCGGAGAAAAAGGTGCTTTTGTTAAGTATCCCGGCACACCTGGGTTGTGGGAACTGATGACTAGGAAAAGGCCTGGCAGCTATACAGATCAAGATTATGAACACTACAAAGAAATATTAATAAAATCAGATGCTCTATACCAGAACAATGATCCCACACAAAAAAGAGTCAAGTCGAGCAGTGGGGCAAAATACAATAATTTAATCAAGCCCATATGGTCACAGATCAAGACTGGCAGTGGAATCAAACAATACAACACCCTGCCCAAAGAATTTGTGTGGGTTGATGATGTCAGGAAACTTGTAGATAGGTTATTGGTGATAGCTGGGGAGGAAAATGCTGGGAACCACAATTTTTACAATGAAAAGGTTGGAATTATGGACATGATAAGCACAAAATTGTCTAATTTTATAGTGAATGACCCTAAAGGGATTGGATATCTTATAAAAATTATTAATACTCTACCACCTAAATTTTGGAATATTTCTGAGGGTCGGGGGTTGGTTAATGACATTATAAACAAGCTGCCATTTGAACTACACATTCCAGGCTATCAGTATTGTGGTCCAGGCACAAAATTGGATCATAGATTAAACAGAGGGGATCCTGGTGTTAATCCCCTAGATGCTGCTTGTAGAGACCATGACATAGCATACAACACACATTCTGATCTTGACAAGAGACATGTTGCAGACAAGAAATTAGAAGAGGCTGCATTTGGTAGATTTGTAAGCAAAGATGCTTCTTTAAGTGAGAGAATATCAGCATTGGGAACCACCATAGCTATGAGCACCAAACAAAAACTGGGGTGGGGGCTGTGAATATGTATATAATAAACCTACAATGAAGGCCAAGGGTGTTATGTATCAAATACCTTATGCAGGTCTTAAATCTCTTAAAACTATTGATAGTCTTTTAACCAAAAAGCAGCGCAAGAAAAAAAGCTCTTGTCTTGCAAAGGGACATGGTATGAAATTGTTGCTTAGTACCCCCCAATTAAAAAAATTACAGCAATCAAGAAAAAAATCACATGTGGGGGGATTTATATTTACCATCCCTGCCATCTTAGCAGCTCTCGGGGCTGTTGGGAGCTTGGCTGGAGGATCAGCTGCCATAGCAAAAACAGTAATAGATGCCAAGAAAAATAAAGCAGAATTAGATGAGCAGAGGCGCCATAACCTGGCAATGGAGAAAAAAGGCAAAGGTGTTAAGAGAGCCATGAATAAGTTTAAAAAAAAACAAGAGCCGCTTACAAACCAAGATATTGAAGCTTTAATCAAGCCACTGGGCATCAAAAATTTTAGAGGTGTGTACATGTCTGATTCTTTACCAGAACAACCACTCAACAAAGAGTGTGGCATTATTAATTTTAATAAGTACAAAAATCAGGGCACTCACTGGATTTGTTATCTTAAATATTTAAAAGATGAGGCATTTGTGTTTGATTCATTTGGAGGTGTTCCACCTGAAAATTTAGTAAAATATCTAAAATCAACTAATCTTTATTACAATAATGCCCGTGTTCAAAATTTCAAAGATGTTAATTGCGGACATTTGTGTTTATCTGTTCTTAGATATATGTCTCAAATAAATAAACCATCAATTGAAAATTTTCAAAAAGCCTTGTGGTATCTGAAACATCATGGGGGTATTCCATCTCACCAGCCAAAATTCAATATTGAAACTCAAATTACATGATGATATAGTGTATCCCAAAACAATAGCTCTCAGAGCATTTTACGGCATGTACCTAATCCCTAATATTACACACCACAACAACACAATTGCAGTAGGGGATCAAAAAATTGTCATCACTCCAGGGCAATATAATCTGTCCACTCTAAATGCTCAATTACCCAGAGGTGTAGTGTTAAGTCAAAATTCTGTCACTCACAGAGTAGAGATTGTATCTGCTACAGAAACAGTGGATCTGGGTACTATAGGAGAGCTGTTAGGCTTTGAGAACAACACAAAACTCGAAGCAGCCATCAAACACACTGCTATGAATATACCCAAATTCTTAGCCATAGAGACTCTGAATATTCACTGTAATGTGGCCGAGGGTATGATCACCAAATCAAATGGCATAGGCACTCACAAACAAACTGGCATCATTGCAACATTCAAACCTAATTCCGAATTTATGGAGCCAATCATCTACAATCCATCCCCAACATTATATTTTCCTGTGTGCCACAACAGAATAGATTACATTGAATTGATGGTCACTAATGAAAAAGAAGAATTAGTTGATTTTGCTGGAGCCACAACAACTGCTATCATAGAGATTAACATTTAAATAAAAATACATACAATGGAAAATATTGAGAGTTATGAGCTACAATCATTCCCCCCAAACAGGAGGACATTTGCAAATTTAAATCAACCCAACACAGAGATTGAGGTTGATCTTGATGTAGGGGATGGCTTTATACACCCCCACAGAGCAGATCTATACATCAAATTTGATGTTGTAAAGCTCGATGGAACAGATTATCCGGCAAATTCAAATATAAGATTGGTGGACAATTTTGTGCCCCATCTGTTCTCTGAAATTGAGATCAGAAAGCATGGCGTTGTTATAAACAGAGTAGATTATCCCGGCATTACCTCCACAGCTTTGGCCACTCTAAAATTATCCAAAACCGAGGCTTCTTACTACAGAATCGGTGGATTTGAGGCTGGTGATAAAATATTAACCAAGAGCCACACAGTGCTGTTCCCCATGCGCCTGTTGCCAGGATTCTTCTCAGATTACAAAGACATTAGGTGGAAGGGTGGTTTAAGAATTACATTTAGAAGAGCTGCCAATGATAACAATGCTTTGATGAGGTACAGCACATTAAACCCTACAGGAGAAGCTCTGCCCAATACCTTACCAGATGCAGGAAAATGCATTATTCAGACTATGGAGTTAAGAATCCCAGTTGTTGAATATGAGGCCAGTTATGCTCTTAAATACAAAGCTGATATAATAAAAAATCCACAGATTCCTCTGCAATTTTACACATATCAATGTGTACAGAAGCCCGCATCTGGTTCTTATTATGAGTTTGATGCCACAAATTCATTCTCCAGTATACAATATGACATGCCTGATTTTGTAGTGGTACTGTTTCAGACTGGAAGACACAACAATCAGGAAAAAAATTCAAGTAAATTTGATAACTGCAACATCAAGAACATATATCTTAAAAATGGCAGAAATGAGGTATTTCCTAGAGAAAATTACAATTTAGACATTTCCAAGGATGATTTCCTCAAATTATATGAGGCTTTTTCGGCTTTCAAAAGAGTCACTACAGGCAATACGGATATGTATTACACACCAGATGAATTCAAAGTACATAGACCCATGTTTGTAATCAACACTTCAAAAAGAAAACAAGTTGTGGTTAATGACAGAACAAACATTAAAATTATCTGTGAATTCCAGGAGACATTACCAGATGACACCATTTGTAGTGTCATTCTCATAGGTGAAAAATCATATGTTTATGATGTAAGAAATGAGAGAGTCACGGAGCAATTCTAGAAGAATTACATTGTTTTAATATTAGTGAACCTGGTATCCAATTAAACTTAAACCATGTATGTGTGTGGGTAGGTGTGTAGCCTAGTTTTAAGTGTAGCCCCAAGAGGGGCATATTTTTGACAAGTTTATGGACAACAATCTCTCAGAAGTGCCTTTTATAAGTATATGCACTTCAATCTGAGAGGGGTCATACTTTCTGAGAAATTCCCGAGGGCATTTTTTACAAAAATCTTGGATTAGACGGGGTACTACACTAGAGCAAAAAGCTCATATGGGCATGTTGAGCTAGTTTTAAGTATGGCCAAAGCTGCTTGAGGGGGGTTCATACTTTCTCGAGTTTATCCCACCGTAAATACAACTACTTGATTATGATTATGATTATGATTTTAAAATTTTGGGTGCGGCAGCACTGAGGCTATTTTGCACCCGTCACATTACACGGGGTCCAGCCCCTTACCTTTACGAAGAACAACTCTAACGTTGCATAAGTAAAATCTTAAAAGCTTAAAATGTTCTGACTTTCGTTAAAAGCTGAGGCTGTAAAGGGGCACTCAGCACACACAAGGACAAAAGAACAGGACAATACAAACAAAATTATACTGGTCATGGGGCCAGTCGCCAGAGCCTCGTTAGTCTTCAGTCCAGGGTGTACTAACGTGGAAGTGAGGTTGACATTTGGGTGTACTATGTGGTAGGTCACCCCTTACACCCCGAACACCATTATACAAACAGCTGTTGCTCTAAGCACAATGTGGGACAACGGTTCAAAGATTTACTGTAATGAATCCTTTCGAACACCATTATACAAACAGCTGTTGCTCTAAGCACAATGTGGGACAATGGTTCAAAGATTTACTGTAAATGAATCCTTTCGAACACCATGATAGAAACAGCTGTTGCTCCTTTGGTAAAGACAATGTGGGGAAATGGTTAAAAGAGCTATTATAATGAATCCTAGATGAATACGAGAATCTTTTTCGTCGGTTCAGTTTCTTGATTTTCTTCATTGTACTTCATCAATATGTTTTGTGCATATCTAAGACACGATGTATGTGGATTCCCCGACAATGCTGTTTTAATCACTGCTAACCTTCCTATATAGAAGGACTATAGACTCACACGAAAAGTAGAATTTGTTTGGTAACAGTTACAAGCATCATTCATAAGTTCCGTGGACTTACTGTCCACTATAATTAACTGATGTTATAAGCCTTGAACCCAGGCGGTGGGCACTTTTAAAGCGTTACGTCACCTTTAAATCTTGCGTGTCACGTCTTCTCTCCGAATGGAGGCCTTGCTCTTGTTTAATGCTGTCATTCCCACTTATTGACTAGTATAGTGACTTCTTAGGCTCTGAACGAGCATGGGTAGTCTTCTTGGTAATATGCAGTTAAGAATCTGTTGTTAAGAATTTTTACTCTTGTATGAATCAATACGAAGAATTATGTTGAATGATTGTAAGGAGTGTCCCTTCCGTAGACACCCAAATGTCAACCTATCTTGCATGTAGTACACCCTGGACTGCATTTTTCAGACCAGCGAGGCTGTGGCGTCTGGACTCACAGCCAGTATAATCCTCTGTGGAGCTCGTACATGTTTCTATATGTTTCTGACTGTCTCTTAATCCATCTTATCTTATCAGCACTCACTAGAAAAGCGAAGTAAAGTAAAGTAAATCAACCAATCAGTCAGTTATGTTGAAAAGCGTACTCTGACGTCAGTGGACTAAAATTTGAATCCTGGATAAACGTTGGTGCGATGTTAACCGTCATCAGTTCAGTTCAGTTCACCCTAGTCCTCGCGATTAAGGTAAGGAGGTAGAAATAAGAAAAAATAGAAACAGAATTAGATACATTTATACTTGTTTCTAACACAATAATAATTCCAATTAATTACTATTTTTGAGAGTATAAGCGTCACTTCTCTTTCCTTCTTCCAATTTTGTATTATAAATTGTTCGTGAATTGTATGCGAAGCCAGTGGGTCCGAGTTCGAGCCTTTACCATGGTGCAGTAGTGCAGAGGTTTTTACCTTGTAATCAAGAGGACCTAGCTTGTAGTTTGAAATATCAACGAGGGCTTATTTCAGTGCTTGATACCAATTTTAAAGTGTACGTCCAATCCTTTACAGACTACGTTGCATAAATGATACTTTTGAAAAGCGTTAGTTGAGCGGGTAAAATTGTCAAAGTGTTTTAAGTCCACTTTATGCTCAGATAGACTAATGAGAACTGGACCTACAGTTTGAAGTGGGATCCGAACCACTATTCAATGTACCTCCATCTGGAATCGAGCCCGGGACCCCTTGATTACAAAGCGACAGCATTACCACTACTCCAATAGGAAAGTGCTTTGCTGAGTGGAGGCATAAATATTTCTTAGCGCTCGTCATCCATTGCAAGAAAAACCTCCATTTCCTAGTCTTCCGGTAAAGCTACACTCAGTCCTGTGAATCTCTAAAATAAGCGAACGAAATCAAGTACTCTGCACAAGTATGACTCGAGAGTGATCGACCAATGAATGCGCGAGAGGAAAGGGGATTGCATGGAGGGGACAACTCGACTTTGGTGGACAGCCGGTCGCAGCAGCGCACACTGCTTTGTTCACCCATTGCTTTCTCACCTTTTCTACCGGTATGCGCGGCCGTGCTCCATAGATTCTAGAAACAGAGTGCAAACTGTCTCTCCAGTGGGTAATTCTTTGAGCTCTATCACCTTTCTTGTTACTGGGGTATTCATGTTAATTGTTATCGTTATTTTTTATATATAACATATTAGAGAATTTGAGTAAATAAAGAGGTCCACACGGCAGTGGACATAGCGAGATTTCATACCGAAGCGACAAGCGATCATGTCGCTTGGCAACGAGTCGATCGACAGCAAAGTTTCACACCATAGCGGCATGACAGGCCACACAAACTTTCGATTGCTTAAATCCTCAAGCGACACGTGTAAATTCTTCCTTAGTCTAACCTACAATTTCTGTTTCATGCAGAGCAAACAAAGAATACGAGTACGGTATTGGAATTCCAGAAATTTCCCCTTCATTTCATTGTTTTAAAGAGGGTTACGCTGAGCTTTCAGAAAAATATATAGCGCGTATCTGCTGCTCTTATTGAACAGGTGTTAACAACTTTCTGTGAAGGGAGAGGCTCTTTGGGAAATCCCACACGTGTGTTACTCGTCGACACAGAGCGCAGGACATAATCTGGCCGATTTTCAGGATCGGTATCCCCGGTACAGGAACACGAAGGGAAAAAACGGTGCCAATTGTTTAAAGCGAGAAAGCTTACTTGGCACTGGATTGTCCAAACAGTGTTTGGCAAGCCCTCTGATCCTCACTCCAAAAGACGTGATGCAAAGGAACATACGAACGAAATAAAAATAAACACTTTATTTTGTCATAGCTAGCAGGTGTGCTCGTCGCCATTCGATTGCCCGCTTGAATCTATTACGGAAGACTATAGGACGGGACAGGGGGTGCCATTTATGCTTGACAGCACCTGCTGACTTAGGTCTCTCCAGAGCTGCTAGATGGCCTAATGTATTTATATCCACGGCTGGAGCGAGGCCGCACCTGGGCACGGTGAAACAATATTGTGTTTCCTGAACCGAAGCCAACCTGCGTGTAACTCACAGAGCACGCGTGGCAATGGTCTTCTGTTTCCAGCTATAATTAATTGGACCCTATCGGCGGGGCTTGGGGGAATCCATGCTGCTGCAGTTCCTCTCCACTTGATTAGGTTTGTTTCTCTTCGAATCGATTCCTCCTATATGTTTACATGTCGGCAGCATGAGGACAAACCGCTTCGTATGAAATTTAATACGCGACATGTCGTTTCGTGCAACCAAAACTAATTTCCTCCGTATCTACAATCAGTTGCACCCTAAAGCAACATGACACAAATTTACTGGTAGCTCCTAGTAATGAAGCATCTCTATAGAGAAAGCGTGTCAGCCATTTTGCATTGAAATGCACGTTATTAATAACTGTTCTTTTAGATGTGGAAAGAAAATCAACATTTCAACTAAGATTTGATGAAATTCGTACAGTACGTGCTATGTTTTCCTTTTCAAGTTGTCTCATTCATTTACTGTTTAATAATTTTATGTCAACAATATTGATTCCAAGATTAAAGAGGTATATGATTTTTCAGCAATTAATCTTACAGTTCCCAGCTTTTTGCCAGCCGTCCATTC
Source organism: Lepisma saccharinum (assembly GCF_977018435.1). Taxonomy (NCBI): domain Eukaryota; kingdom Metazoa; phylum Arthropoda; class Insecta; order Zygentoma; family Lepismatidae; genus Lepisma; species Lepisma saccharinum. Next base: position 35,057,552 of record NC_139253.1, read on the forward strand.
AATGAAAATATATCACAGCGCGCTACGACACCAGGGCAGGGGTTTTTGATTTGAATCCCGGTCTAAATATGGGTGTTCTTAATTCTTCTGGCTCAGACTATAAGCTCTTCATCGCATTTTTATTTTTTGTGGTAAAGAAGATAAGGCTCTTCATTCTGTTTTTAATTCTTGTGGGAAAGAAGAGAAAGCTCTTCATTGCGTTTTCATTTCTTGTGGTAAGGAAAAGAGAGCTTTTCATTGCATTTTTAATTCTTGTGGAAAAGAGAAAGCTCATCATTACGTTTTTTATTATTTTGGTAAAGAAGAGAAGATAAAACTCTTCATTGTGTTAATTCACATGGTAAAGAAGAGAAAGCTCTTCATTGCTTTTTTAATTCTTGTGGGAAAGAAGATAAACCTCTTCACTGTGTTTTTAATTCTTGTGGTAAAGAAGAGAAAGCTTTTCATTGCGTTTTAAATTATTTAGGTAAAGACGAGAAGAGAAAGCTCTTCATTATTTTTTAATTCTTGTGAGAAAGAAAAGAAAGCTCTTCATTGCGTTTTTAATTCTTGTGGTAAAGAAGAGAAAGCTCCTCATTGTGTGTTTAATTCTAATTCTCGTAGTAAAGAAGAAAAGTTCTTCATTGCGTCTTTAATTCTCGTGGTAAAGAAGAGAAAGCTCTCCATTGGTTTTTAATTCTTGTGGTTAAAAAGACAAAGTTCTTCATGGCGTTTTCTATTCTTGTGGTAAAGAAGAGAAAGCTTTTCATTGCGTTTTAAATTATTTAGGTAAAGAAGAGAAGAGAACGCTCATCATTGTGTTTTTAATTCTTGTGGGAAAGAAAAGAAAGCTCTTCATTGCGTTTTTAATTCTTGTAGTAAATAAGAGAAAGCTCCTCATTTTGTGTTTAATTCTTGTGGTAAAAAAAGAAAGCCCTTGATTTCGTTTTTAATTCTCGTGGTAAAGAAGAGAAAGCTCTTCATTGCGTTTTTTATTCTTGTGGTAAATAAGAGAAAGCTTCTCATTGTGTGTTTAATTCTAATTCTCGTGGTAAAGAAGACAAAGCTCTTCATTTCGTTTTTAATTTTCGTGGTAAAGAAGAGAAAGTTCTCCATTTTGTTTCTAATTCTTGTGGTTAAGAAGAGAAAGCTTTTCATTGCGTTTTAAATTATTTAGGTAAAGAAGAGAAGAGAAAGCTTTCATTGCGTTTTAAATTATTTAGGTAAAGAAGAGAAGAGAAAGCTCTTCGTTGTGTTTCTAATTCTCGTGGTAAAGAAGAGAAAGGTCTTCATTGCTTTTTTAATTCTTGTGGGAAGAAGATAAACCTCTTCATTGTGTTTTTAATTCTTGTGGGAAAGAAAAGAAAGCTCTTCATTGCGTTTTTTTATTCTTGTAGTAAATAAGAGAGAGCTCCTTAATGTGTGTTTAATTCTTGTGATAAGGAAGAGAAAGTTTTTCATTGCGTTTTTAATTCTTGTGTTAAAGAAGATAAACCTCTTCATTGCGTTTCTAATTCTCGTGGTAAAGAAGAGAAAGCTCTTCATTACGTTTTTAATTCTTGTGGTAAATATGCTAAAGCTGAAAAGGAAGGACTTTGCATATTCTCGATTACAGCACATTTGAGACAATGATTCCAACAAGGTAATCCTTTGGGAATGCACTAGGTGGTCAACCGTCTAACCATCTCTCCAATTAGCTGGCCCTCAATCCTTACTAGGGTAAACTGGAAAGAAGAACACACATGGAGAATATAGGTAGGGAATGATGTAAGTTTCATTTTTCTTCGCCTTGGAGATTTCTTGGTGGACGCCACTTCACATTTGGCCGTCAGGTTTCTCATTTTTGCAGGAGGAAAGAGCGTTCCAAATATTTCACTTGATGGAAAAGATTCTTTATGTCAAATTCTGCATTGCAGGATTAGGCTTCAGCTCACGTCAGAGCGTGGGTGCCGCAAGTTTGAGATTTTCTTCTGTGCATTCAATCTCACCTGTCGCAGAGGCATGGAGGCGTGTCTCGTGTGAATCAAGGAAAGTAAGGCATGTGCGTAGGAGAACTGAAAGGAGAGTATTAAATTTTAAATTTATCTATATTTTCATCCAACTTACTGTTCCAACCTAAGACAAGACATGTTTTCAATTTACAGAAATTGTAGTGTAGGTTGCTGTGATTTGGTGAAAGAGTTTATATATTTTTCAATCAGCAAGATTTGACGATTTGAATTATTCTGGTTTTTGTTGATTTTACTTACTTTGTACCGCTTTTAACTTCTTACCTTGAATATTTAAACTCCATTCTTCTCTTGGCGACCTCTGTGGTAAACTGGTTATTAGCACAGCGCACTACGACGCCAGGGGACCCGGGTTCAAATCCAGACATGGACATGGGTATTCTTTTTTGTTGTTGAGTTGGTGTTTTAAGTCCACTTAATGCACAGTAAGGCTAATCGGGACTGGACCTACAGTTTAAAGTGGGATCCGAGCCAACTTTTGCCTCCACCGGGTATCGAACGCGGGACCCCTTGATTACAAGGCGGCGACGCTACCACTGCGTCATCGGGGAGGCGGTATTCTTTGTGAAGCATTCCTGGAGCATTGTTGAAGCATTCCTGGCGATGAATGATGAAAAGATTCTCTCGCTATCGACCAGGTGAGTTGCGGAAAATATTCCAAGCTTTCGAGAGCTAACATCACTCTCATCTTCAGGGTAGAAGTGCAGTGCTGAACGTCAACCCGGTGTATATACATTCGTGGAGGATGGTAGCCGGTGAAGATGGCGGACCAATCGGGTGCCGTGTCTGGTACGTCCGCGCTGCTGGTCGACTATCGCTAGCCAAGCTGGGTCCAGTTCGAGGCCCGTGTCGCGATTGAGATTCTCCTTTTCCCTATGAATAGATATTGCTTCTTTAATGATGCGGTCCCAGTAGTTTGAAGATTTTGCTATTATTTCTGTGTTGCTGAAATCTTATCTATGCCCCTCGTTGATTGAATGTTCTGCTAAACCCGACTTTTACGGATGGAAATTCCTTATGTAGCTTTGGTGTTCTTTGCAGCGCTGTTCTATTGTCCTGCCCGTCTGCCCAATGTATGCTTTACCGCAGTTGCATATAATACGGTAAACTCCAAATGTTTTAAGGCCTAAATCGTCCTTGGGGTTGCGTAGTAGGCTTCTGATCTTCGGCGGAGTTTATGAATAGTTTTTATGTTGTGCTTCCTGAGAATTCGGTTTGTAATTCCCGAGAGATTTCCGGTGTATCGCAGGATGGCTATCTTCAAGTCAGCTTCGTCCCGGTTCCCTGGAGTGTCTGGATTCCCTGTTGTGTCCGGATATCCCGATGTGTCCGGATTCTCTGAGGTGCTGCTCTTCTTGGACGTACTCGTTTCAATGTTTTATTGATATTGTTTTCCAAGTACCCGTTCTGTCTAAAAGCCGTGCGAAGGTGCTGCTGTATTTCTTCTGATAGATGCTCCGTGTCGCTGATGGAGATGGCCTGGTGGAATAAGGTGATAGTACTGTAGCTCGTTGAGACGGGTGGTGAAAACTATTAGCATTTAGATATAGATCAGTGTGAGTCGGTTTTCGGTATACACTGTGTCCCAATGATCCATCTAGCTTGCGTCTGATGAGAATATCCAGGAACGGCAGGCTGTTATTCTCCTCAGTCTCCATGGTGAACTTGATATTTGGGTGTTGATTGTTTAGGTGATCTAGGAATGGCTGAAGAGTTTCTTTACCGTGCAAGCAGACGACGAAGGTGTCGTCGACGTACCTGCAGAAGGCGGCGGGTTTCAACGAAGCTGTGCTCAGCGCTTCGTGCTCAAAATTCTCCATGAAAAAAATTGGCTATGGCAATAGCCTCGTTCTACAGGCTGCTGCGTTTCGTATCGCGCTGGATTGGTAGCTTCCCCGCCAGCTTCTAGAGCGCCCTCCATAAGAACTGGAAAGACCTATAGCCTCAAAACAAGTGCCTAATCGTCATGTAGATGGAAACACGTGATTGGTTACCTGTTTTGAGAAGGCGTGGTTCTATTCGTAGTGCGGCTGAATAACAGAGAAAAGAGAAAGGATGGAAGTAACGGGACATTACTATCTTGCCAATGGCAGGGTGCGAAATCCCGGGGGGACGGGGGGAATTCACCCCACCAACAATCTTGGCCTGAAATTTCCCCCCCCCCACAAATTCTTCTGGGGGGGAGAGTTTTTGTTTTAACAACAAACATAAACAATTAGTTTGGGATTCGAATATACACGTTATAAAACACGTTATAGCATTTATATATGAATTTTATACAGCAAACTATTATTTTCTTAATGTCTCTTAATTTTTACCCCTCCTCCCTTACGCAAATCATTGTTCATATCATCAGTAGTACATTAAAATCTTCAGTTTTGTTAAGTTCCCCGGTTTATTCTGAATGGGTCAACTTACTTTTTATTCCTCGACGGCGAGCATGAGACTTATCAGCCTACTTTGAAGCCCTCAGGTAGTGGGAAATCAGATAAGGTTATGTTAACGTAAACCTTGCTAACTCTCGCACACCAAAAATATATTTAGATGTCAGGTAATGTAAATATATTACACTTACACTCGCAATTAAACTCCTTATTACAAACAAAATTGTATTAAGATCATAATAGTTCTTGACTCCACAAATTAACACATTCACATTTCCTAAATCACTTCCATTATCCAGCAACATTCATAATATCTCTCACCTCACAACTCACAATCAAATGTTTTAAGGTTAGTCCATAACCATAACAGACTACCCAATTGAACAAAACAAATTACGTCATAATAGACAATGAACATATGAAACATATTAAACACTTAAAATGATTCAATAAGTGGGTGCGTATCAATTTGCAATTACATTTTGAATGAATGACAGTCGATCTATATTGTATATTTTATAATATAATTATATATATATATATATATATATATATATATATATATATATATATATATATATACAGGATGTTTCTAAAGGTCGTTTACAACGCTTGGGAGGTGATTCCTCACACGAAGACAAGCAAAAAGTGTGAGTTCCATTTTTACGACTGAGGCTTCGTTTATGAGATAGGAGCCTCGCAAAAGGTGACAAAGTGAACGTCACACTGGGATATATATATATATATATATATAATGACAATATATATATATATATACACAGGATGTTTCTAAAGGTCGTTTACAACGCTTGGGAGGTGATTCCTCACACGAAAACAAGCAAAAAGTGTGAGTTCCATTTTTACGACTGAGGCTTCGTTTATGAGATAGGAGCCTCGCAAAAGGTGACAAAGTGAACGTCACACTGGGACGGATACTATCACAGATAGAGAGGCGGTTCCAAGGGAATCATCAAGGAATCGTATGTGCTCAGTCCGGAAGTCACTATGAAAAGTTCACTGCACGCATGCGCAGTGGAGTCCTCAAAGGAATTGGGGATTTCCAGCAAGAACAATGCATGGGAAGGGTATGTAACGCAGCAAGAAGGACCGTGACAATGAAATATGCGTTAAAGACAACACATCCCGACCTCAAACATCAAAACATGAGCACGGAACGCAAAATCCGAAAAGTTGAGCACGGTTGCATACCCCAGTTACACGCGAGGAATGAACGAATCATGTCATGTGGCATACGAGAGACACATTACTCCACCAGGAGGAGGGAAAGAAAAACACAATATCAAATGATTGCGACAACGTGTATTTTTACACGCGACAACTACGTAATATCCCCCCCCCCCACACACACAACAAACGCTATAATGTCTTATGCACAGACAGTGCGTGTCACTGTACACCAACTGAAGATGTCACTTTCACCACACAAAGGGGGTGGGGAGCAATACCAAGAGTGTTCTCACTGGGATTTGCAGAGGGCGATAATCACAGACGGTTTTCAAAATGTCTGCCGTTCACTTCTACACAGAGATGACAGAAACGAATCAAGGATTGTCGAGTACGAGCAAACAAGCCAGGTGTATCTGCTACCGTCGCGGCGGCGACGTTGATGCGAGCAACGAGGTCCTCAGCTCATGTGACAGGTGTGTCGTATAGGAGGGTTTTGATTTCTCCCCAGAAGAAAAAATCGAGAGGGTTGAGATCTTGCGACCTCGGTGGCCAAGGCACAGGCTCATCCCTACAAATGAACCTATCGCGAAACACGTCATGCAGGAAATGTCGTACATTACGATCAAAATGAGCTGGTGCCCCATCGTGTTGGTACCACATTTCTTGCCGCAGTGCCAAAGGTACGGTCTCCAACAGTTCAGGCAAAACCTCACTAACAATTGCATGATACGTGCGACCATTCAGGCGAACAGGGAGAATGTATGGTCCAATTAAATGATCATGTACTAACCCGCACCACACATTCACTGAAAACCTGTGCTGGTGATGGGACACAAAAAGTGCATATGGCTGTTTCTACTATTGAAGACATCCATCCTGGTGAAAATGGTTTCATCTGTCCAAAATACCTCTGCCCCGAAGTGAGGGTTTGTGTCCAGCTGATGCAACAACCCTTGGCAAAACTCCATACGAGGGCGAAAGTCACGAGGGAACAGTTCTTGTACTTTCTGCAGTTTAAAAGGGTGCATTCCTTCCTCTGACACCACTCGCCAAACATTCACATGAGCGAACACGCGCGTACTGGTGCCAGGATGTTCTGCGACCGCTGTTAACACATCTTCTGCAAACTGATGTGTGCGTACACTTCGGGGTCTTCCAACTTCTTGCCGCGGTGGTAACACTGACCCTGTTTCACGCATTCGACTGTCCACTACCTGAAAGAAGGCGTGAGACGGTAAACGTGTATGTGGAAAGCGTTCTCCATAAAGACGCCTTGCCTCACGGCTATTACCACGTTCCTCCCCATACATGAGATGCATGTCTGTTAGATGCTGGGTCGTATACGCAGCCATCTGTGTAATAGGGAGCTGGAACTGCAAAGTATCGTTTTTGTTTAACACTGGCACACTGCACAAATTGGCCGTATCACCGTACGAACACCACAGACCAATTGTTGCGATACTTGACTTGCCCACTCCACCACGTCAACTTCTTTCAATACAACATACTAGTACTCTTCAATGCGTATGACAACCTAGAGCGAACTGCTGATCATATCCCAGCACCTGCAACACGATTGGGACGACTGCTGGAGAGAACCAACCCTTCGAGCTCCTCTCGCGGGTACTGCAGTCATGAAGGTCAAACGTAGACTACGAGAGCCAGACTTGCCTGCACAGCGCTTCCAAAACTGGTCTCTTTTACCTCACAGTGATCGCGTGCGAACACTCTTGGTATTGCTTCCCACTCCCTTTGTGTGGTGAAAGTGACATCTTCAGGCATGGACATGGGTATTCTTTGTGATTGTCCCTTCATGAGTTTCATCGTATCGTCCCTCAATCCTCATCATCGCGATTAGCTAAAGTTGCAGGAACGCAACGCAAAATAACAAATCAAATCCATTCTTCTCTTCTTTGCGATGCCAGAGGCCTGCATATTTTCACGATTTGAAGCTTATCCTCATGCAAAAGCCGAGTAAAGTGTTTCGTCAATAGTTCTTTAATTATGTCACTCATTTTCGTTCACTACACGACGCAGCACAGATCATTCAAGACATATTTACATAATTCAAGAACTATTATGATCTTATTACAAACAAAATTGTATTAAGATCATAATAGTTCTTGACTCCACAAATTAACACATTCACATTTCCTAAATCACTTCCATTATCCAGCAACATTCATAATATCTCTCACCTCACAACTCACAATCAAATGTTTTAAGGTTAGTCCATAACCATAACAGACTACCCAATTGAACAAAACAAATTACGTCATAATAGACAATGAACATATGAAACATATTAAACACTTAAAATGATTCAATAAGTGGGTGCGTATCAATTTGCAATTACATTTTGAATGAATGACAGTCGATCTATATTGTATATTTTATAATATAATTTTTATATATATATATATATATATATATAATGACTATATATATATATATATATATATACAGGATGTTTCTAAAGGTCGTTTACAACGCTTGGGAGGTGATTCCTCACACGAAGACAAGCAAAAAGTGTGAGTTCCATTTTTACGACTGAGGCTTCGTTTATGAGATAGGAGCCTCGCAAAAGGTGACAAAGTGAACGTCACACTGGGATATATATATATATATATATATATATATAATGACAATATATATATATATATATATACACAGGATGTTTCTAAAGGTCGTTTACAACGCTTGGGAGGTGATTCCTCACACGAAAACAAGCAAAAAGTGTGAGTTCCATTTTTACGACTGAGGCTTCGTTTATGAGATAGGAGCCTCGCAAAAGGTGACAAAGTGAACGTCACACTGGGACGGATACTATCACAGATAGAGAGGCGGTTCCAAGGGAATCATCAAGGAATCGTATGTGCTCAGTCCGGAAGTCACTATGAAAAGTTCACTGCACGCATGCGCAGTGGAGTCCTCAAAGGAATTGGGGATTTCCAGCAAGAACAATGCATGGGAAGGGTATGTAACGCAGCAAGAAGGACCGTGACAATGAAATATGCGTTAAAGACAACACATCCCGACCTCAAACATCAAAACATGAGCACGGAACGCAAAATCCGAAAAGTTGAGCACGGTTGCATACCCCAGTTACACGCGAGGAATGAACGAATCATGTCATGTGGCATACGAGAGACACATTACTCCACCAGGAGGAGGAAAAGAAAAACACAATATCAAATGATTGCGACAACGTGTATTTTTACACGCGACAACTACGTAATATCCCCCCCCACACACACAACAAACGCTATAATGTCTTATGCACAGACAGTGCGTGTCACTGTACACCAACTGAAGATGTCACTTTCACCACACAAAGGGGGTGGGGAGCAATACCAAGAATGTTCTCACTGGGATTTGCAGAGGGCGATAATCACAGACGGTTTTCAAAATGTCTGCCGTTCACTTCTACGCAGAGATGACAGAAACGAATCAAGGATTGTCGAGTACGAGCAAACAAGCCAGGTGTATCTGCTACCGTCGCGGCGGCGACGTTGATGCGAGCAACGAGGTCCTCAGCTCATGTGACAGGTGTGTCGTATAGGAGGGTTTTGATTTCTCCCCAGAAGAAAAAATCGAGAGGGTTGAGATCTTGCGACCTCGGTGGCCAAGGCACAGGCTCATCCCTACAAATGAACCTATCGCGAAACACGTCATGCAGGAAATGTCGTACATTACGATCAAAATGAGCTGGTGCCCCATCGTGTTGGTACCACATTTCTTGCCGCAGTGCCAAAGGTACGGTCTCCAACAGTTCAGGCAAAACCTCACTAACAATTGCATGATACGTGCGACCATTCAGGCGAACAGGGAGAATGTATGGTCCAATTAAATGATCATGTACTAACCCGCACCACACATTCACTGAAAACCTGTGCTGGTGATGGGACACAAAAAGTGCATATGGCTGTTTCTACTATTGAAGACATCCATCCTGGTGAAAATGGTTTCATCTGTCCAAAATACCTTTGCCCCGAAGTGAGGGTTTGTGTCCAGCTGATGCAACAACCCTTGGCAAAACTCCATACGAGGGCGAAAGTCACGAGGGAACAGTTCTTGTACTTTCTGCAGTTTAAAAGGGCGCATTCCTTCCTCTGACACCACTCGCCAAACATTCACATGAGCGAACACGCGCGTACTGGTGCCAGGATGTTCTGCGACCGCTGTTAACACATCTTCTGCAAACTGATGTGCGCGTACACTTCGGGGTCTTCCAACTTCTCGCCGCAGTGGTAACACTGACCCTGTTTCACGCATTCGACTGTCCACTACCTGAAAGAAGGCGTGAGACGGTAAACGTGTATGTGGAAAGCGTTCTCCATAAAGACGCCTTGCCTCACGGCTATTACCACGTTCCTCCCCATACATGAGATGCATGTCTGTTAGATGCTGGGTCGTATACGCAGCCATCTGTGTAATAGGGAGCTGGAACTGCAAAGTATCGTTTTTGTTTAACACTGGCACACTGCACAAATTGGCCGTATCACCGTACGAACACCACAGACCAATTGTTGCGATACTTGACTTGCCCACTCCACCACGTCAACTTCTTTCAATACAACATACTAGTACTCTTCAATGCGTATGACAACCTAGAGCGAACTGCTGATCATATCCCAGCACCTGCAACACGATTGGGACGACTGCTGGAGAGAACCAACCCTTCGAGCTCCTCTCGCGGGTACTGCAGTCATGAAGGTCAAACGTAGACTACGAGAGCCAGACTTGCCTGCACAGCGCTTCCAAAACTGGTCTCTTTTACCTCACAGTGATCGCGTGCGAACACTCTTGGTATTGCTTCCCACTCCCTTTGTGTGGTGAAAGTGACATCTTCAGGCATGGACATGGGTATTCTTTGTGATTGTCCCTTCATGAGTTTCATCGTATCGTCCCTCAATCCTCATCATCGCGATTAGCTAAAGTTGCAGGAACGCAACGCAAAATAACAAATCAAATCCATTCTTCTCTTCTTTGCGATGCCAGAGGCCTGCATATTTTCACGATTTGAAGCTTATCCTCATGCAAAAGCCGAGTAAAGTGTTTCGTCAATAGTTCTTTAATTATGTCACTCATTTTCGTTCACTACACGACGCCGCACAGATCATTCAAAACATATTTACATAATTCACTCACTCAATACGCTTAAGATAATCCACGCAGTAAGAAACCTAATTTTCTTAAACTTCCTTCAACGCGATTTCCACTCGCAAAATGCACTTTGTCATCTCCGGCCAGTCAGTCTACACCAGCCAGTCATAAACAAAGCAGCAGAGGGTTGAAAACATCGTAAAGCATGGTTGGTTGAAGGTCAGCCTGTGACTTCTGCAGGTGTTCGATGGGACAGTGTTGTTTTGGCCTAGAGGCAAATTCCATATCACATGCCAACCACTCTTTTCCCGTTCCTGTAATGGTAGTTTCGTTTAGAAATTTCCCTTACCTGGGAAAAACCTAATGCTGGTTAGCGAATTTGCATCGCTGTAAGGTTTACCTCCGTTATAAAATGAAGACTTCCCTGGCCATGCTTGGATTTGGAAGCTACTACAAATACGTCACCGATTGCCTCCAGGCGCTGGTCGGCGAAGAATTTAACCGATGAAGCCTGGTGGTAGCTTTAAAGCAAAGGAGTCCATCCCCATGTACTATCGTTTTGTCCCGCGGTTGTTATTTGAGAGTGAAGCATTAGTCACGTTTGCTAGTCGATTATTTCCTATATTCAATCTGGGCTTCGGAGATAGCCTCGCTAGCCTAGAATATACACGCCTGCTATTTTCTGTAAATAGTGACAAACTGCTGGCACGAGAAAATTTCAGTAGTTTTTACAGTGATGTTTGTAGTAGATTTCGACATATACATCTATCTCCACGTAGTATTCATGATCATTTTATGGCTAGGAAGTAGGACTGTTTAACTCTCTTCGGTTACTGGGTGTATCTTTATATTGTATTGCACGTGCAAATTTTACGAACTCTGTACTGCAAAATGTGCACAGTACATATTTAATAAGAAACTATATATTTGTCGGCTTTATATACATAGTTTCAGTTTATTACTTCCCTTTTTATATTTATTTAATTTTGAAATTCTGAAGTGATACTTTGCCGGTTGCAGATGGCAACCATTACTCCGCTGCACATGGGTTAACTACGCTTTTACTCGCCGATGTCGGAGGTTAAGGTTGAACATCCTTTTACTCCCTGCTTACCCGACGTTTGTGTTTGTGGAAAAGATCGATTCGTGGGTTAACTGTGAGTTTTCTCTTACTCGCGAGTACATCGAATTGGTGCAAACGGGCATCACAAAGAGACACCCGTGCTCAGACCAAGAGTCAAACACGGAGCTTTCTGTGGCGAGATGTTGAGTCGCCCACTCAATGGTTCTAAATTCCTTCTCATCCCACTAATAGTTTTTATCTAAGCGTTGTAACTACGGATCCAGTTTCATTATTGTTAACCAATCTTTAACTAGTCCAGCCTTATTTTTGCTTTCAGCACGATAACGAACCAGATTGTATTATTAGTGTTAAATGGCCTCATCAATTTAGATTGCTTGACCTACTTCACATTCGAATACATGACATCTGGGGCCCGTGTCCAACCGGGACACTACTGACAGTACGTCACCGCAATGATAGTGGCTCTCCATGTAGGAAACCACAAAATCGCTTGACACACCACTATGTGGTCTGGCTACAAGCTGGTATCATACAACACAGTGCACAAATGAGAGAGCGAAATTTGGCATTATAGTAATTCTACGGACAGTACCTTAATCACAGATGGATCAGGAATCGAACTTGGGACCTCTTGTTTGTACGGAGAGAGCTTGAGCTACCATTGTTGTGTGACATGTGATTGATTGAATTGTTGTTTTATGTCCACTTTATGCACAGAAAGGCTAATCGAGACTGGACCTACAGTTTAAAGTGGGGTCTGAACCACTGTGCCATGTGCCTCCACCGGGTATCGAATCCGGGACCCCTTGATTGCAAGGCGACAACGCTATCACTGCACCATCGGGGATCCGTTCTGTGACATGTGAGATCGCTGGTATACAAATATGTGTGTACATAACAATATATGATTTGCGGCTTCCCCGATGGCGTAGTGGTAACGTCGTCACCTTGTAATCAAGGTGTCCCAGGTTCGATACTCGGCGAAATCACTTAATTGTTGTGATTCCACTTTAAACTGTAGGTTCTCTGCTTATTAGCCTGTCTGTACATAAAGTGGACTTAAAGCAAAAATTGAAGCTCAAAGACATGTCGTTCACTAAAGTTTACGCTGTACTGATGGTAAAACCAAAAATTAAATAAAAATAAAATCACATGCGGTTACCAAAAATAATTTAATTATAGATATAATTTTCTGGTACAGTTAGTCGCAAATTATTCAGTGAATGTTGTTAAATGAATGATGTAATTACTTGTGCTGAAAAGCAATCATTCGTAACTAATTGTCGTTTTGTTAATAATAACTGCATCGTTATATAGGTTACACGCCCGTAAGGATTAGCTACGACTTAAAACACCTGTGCGTGTTACATTGTTGAAACGAATTGCTGGTAATTGGCTCGTAGGAAGGGCTGTCCTGATGTTTGAGGTATTTAGGAAGAGATACAATGGTCCTGGTATTATGGGTTTTCAACTCCAAATATAAATTGCTATGGATCGCTTTCTTTTCTAAATCCACTTTATGCTCAGATCTAATCGGAATTAGACTACTGTTTAACGCAGGGTATTTAAATTGGCAATAATTCAGAAACCCGGACATTGTATGTGATTTTCAGCAATGTGAAACAATTTATTTTTTGGTCTACTATACATGTGTTATATAGGGTGACACAGAGATGTATACCCATTTTGAAATGAACATTACACAGTTAACTGTACACCAAACTTTATTATTTTTGTTGTATAATGTGTGTGATCTATTGCCATTTATTTTACATTTATTTAGTTTATTGCAGTTACCATGGAGTCGTGTTCACGTATGATGCCTATGTTGCAGCTCAGAGATTAAGCACCTGGTGGTGTTTCTGGAGTTACAGTGCCTTTGGTTCAAAATTGCTTAACCCATTTTAATATTGTTTTGCGTGTTGGAACTGCTCCATGCCGCCTTACGTGGAAGGGCTGGCGGAATAACCTCTGAGCTGCAACCACTGAGTTGCCATTTCTTACTTAGGCATCATTATGTGAACACGCAATGTTCCACCGACCACGACTCCATGGTAACTGCAATAAATAATGAAATAAATGTAAAATAAATGGCAATAGATCACACACATTATACAACAAAAATAATACAGTTTGGTGTACAGTTAAGTGTGTAATTTTCATTCCAAAATGGGTATACACCAAAATAAAGGCAATTTCTTTGCCTACACGATAAAAAAGAAACAATTACAATCTGTGTATTCTTGCGTGTGCTAGAGATGTTCAACATAGTCCTTGTTTTTCACATAATGAAAAAGTCCGTACTTCTAATACTAAACAGTGGCGGCGATTGGGTTCCAATACTAGGGGGGCAAGATGCAAAAACAAGGGGGAGCAAGAGCAATTTATTTTTCTTTAGTACATAAGGTATAGCATACAACGGGGACAAAGTGGAAAATAGTGGAAGGCAACTGCCCCCTCGTCCCCCTTAATCGCCGCCACTAACCCTTAGTATGAAACACAGGTGGTATGCAAGTAAATAACTAATTACAAGTAAATAAATAAGTGTTCCATTTCTCTCGATATTTCAAGTAAACACATTGGACAAGTGCATGGGCGCCCATAGGAGTTTCCTCAGGGGAGCTCTTCAAGATTCTCAGAGGGGCTCGTCGTAACTCCAAACATTCAAGTGATATTGCCCGTACTATGCACGTGCATTGTACACTCAATGTGTTAAAGAGGAGCAGCACCACTGTGCTTTGCCTACATCGGGAACTGAATGTAGAACGCGTTCATTACAATGCGACAACCTTACAACTATGCCATCATGGAAATCCTCTAAAGAAACTTTACAGGAAGTAACGTAATGAACTGAAAAGCGTTCGCATGTTGTTGTGAACACATTTAATTCATACGATGTAATCATAGTTTGGACACATTCTACGTGACAACATTTCGATACTAAAAAAGATGTTGCGTTGTCTTTCTGGGGGGAAAAAACAACTTTCAAGTGGATTTGCTTTAAATGTACAGAGAAACGCAACATACTTTTCATCATATTAAATGCAATATCTAAAACATATAAAAGGAATTTGTAGGAATGTGCAGGGATGGAACGCTGACCAAACTAATTCAAGTTACATTGCCAGTGTCAGATCCTCTAGTGGTATCGACTACAAAGACAAATAAATATTCCTTTTGATTGATTTAGATATATAAGTCCTTATGTTATATGCATCTGCCAAACTTTGAATTCAAAATAATTTACCGTGGTAAGAAGGAAAATAAGAAGTGAGAAGGGGTATAACGGAGGGGGAAGGGTGGGGGTATCTTTGTTGTCATTCTTTCTAATAAGGTGTCCTGATCAGCTCCATCTTCTAACCTTAATTTCTGCTCCAATATCAGGAGATTTAGATCCTTCTTCCAATTCATGATTATAAAGTATTTTCCTAAAACATGAAGGTAGACAAAGAAGAGGTCAATACAGGGTGAAATGGATAGATGACGTCAGAATATTGGGGACAAGACTATGGAGACACAAGGGGAAAGACAGAAAGCAATGCAACGACATTGTTGAGAAGGGTTAGACTATAATAGACTCTGTCCCGAGAATTTCTGTAGCAAGCGAACGAAAACAAGTCCTCTGCGTAAGAGTGACACGAGGGGCTCGACCCATGAACTTGTGAGAGGGGAAGAGAGTGAAAACGAGGGAAAACGAGGCTACAGCTACCCACAGTTTGCAGCGGCGCGCACTGTCTTGTTCCGCTCACTCGCTTTCTCCCCATCTCTACCGTTAGGCGCGGCCTTTGTCCACAGATTCCAGAGCCAGAGTGTACAGTCACCGGCAATAAAAATGAGACAACTAGATTCTGAAATACCCATTTTCCTGCGAGGCGTTATGTGACTTGCCTGACTCTACGACGGTGGTAGAAGTTTGCATTGAAAATTTGCTATTAAAATCCACTTATCGTCGCTCTCTTTAATTCGAACTTGGATAATTCGAATTAAAGCACATTCCTCTTGAAACCCCTATCTAAAACAATGTTAAAAATGACTACTTAATTCGAATTTTGAAGGTTAAATTTGGATAATTCGAAGTCAGGTTTCCAATAATTTAACATAAATCTTTCCAAGAAAGATCAAAGTGGTTGCTACATAAGAAATTCCAACAGATGACACGCCCCCCCATTTCTTCTTGAAAAGGTTGTTTTTATGGTTAACAGATGTGCCGACGGCAGATAAGAGAGGGCAGCGGGAATCCCCAGAGCTTTTGTTTGTAGGAATGTGACCTTCACCCTCTCAGAAACAAGTTGAGAGGGGAGCGGATAGACGGACATTTGTCTGTGTGTTTTAGTGAAGTCACAATGTCGAAACGTGGTGCGTACAGTAGCTTAACATTAGATAATAAAGTTGAAGTGCGTGCGATATTGACGCGTGTGTTTTAAAGTGGTTCAAACAATCACGTGATGAGAATATTCCAATAAGTGTACTGTTCCTGGATGGAGATATGGATAAAACATAAGTTGTTAGGTAAGGTGTACTGTTTGCGTATTAATGCAGTTTTATGTTTAATACAGTGTGTTATTTCATTGGTGTATTTTTTTTAATTATATTCTCGTTAATTCGAATTTTGGATAATTCTATTTTTTTCGTAGCCCCTTGGAGTTCGAATTAAAAAGAGTTCACTGTATTACAAGCTCTAGATGTTGCATTGTTATTGCCTGTGACTGTACAGGGGCAGTAACGCAAAAGGAAAACATTATTCAGGTTTGAGCATTTAAGAAGCAGCAGAAGGGAAGTCTAAAGTGTGAAGATAAGACTTGGAGAAAAGAGTATAGGGTGAGGATAAACGGGCGGTTATCACCCTCGAGGAAGAAATATTGCCTTCCTTGCACCCGTCAGCCGAATCCAAAAGCAATTTAACATTTGAGTGTTAGAAAACAGTCTTTTCCCTTCTCGGCGAGCTAAATATGCAACAGAGTTTGAGCGTTGAGGTACACATGTGCTTCCAGTGAGATCAGAAAGGAGCGGGTGGGGGAATCGAATGAGAGAGAGAGAGAGAGAGAGAGAGAGAGCACCTGAGAAACACAATTACTCTATTTCCGGTTCGTGTTGCGGGCTAACGTAATTCGGAATTGCTTCATCACCGTCAATATTGAATTACGTTCGGAAATGAGCTCACTTTGCCACGGAAAGTAGGCTCTGCGAGAGGGAGATAAGGGGAATTTAAACGCCGGCCGCGACTTCCTGCGTCCAACAAATGAGAGGAAATGTGCCATGTGGATGTGAAATATTCTCTCCGTTCTCAGAAATGCCGTATATTCCAGTCTCCGGCGAAAGCATCTTGTCTGAGTGTCTCTCAGGAACGAGACGTTGTCAAGATAATTAGTTTATTAAATTCTGAGAAGGAATTTTTATTAAAATACAATTACTTTGGCCTGTTCAGCTTTCAGATCCTGGGTTCGAATCAGGATCTTTTCCTGAGTGTTCCTTGTGAGTGTCCCTTCATCAATATCATCACACATCCCCATCTTTGCAATTAGCAGAAGTGGCGGAAAAGCGAAGTAAAATAAACGAAATCCATCAAAACCATTCAGTTTTCATTAGAAATTAATTCATTATTCAATAATTTATTTGAAGATATTTGCTTCTCAATTTGATATAGCAATCTATAAAAATGAAGATAGTGTGCACCAAATAATCCCCTTCAAGATATTATCTATGATTTGTATTTATATTAGTAGTTTTTATTATTTATTGTCGCTAAGTGATGAGTAGGTAAAATTGATAAAAGTAAACTCACAAATAACACCCGTGCCCAAGCCGGGACTCGGACCAGGGAACCTCGGTGACGATATCGAAAGTCGACCACTTAAAGCTCTCGGCCGGTTAAGCTACATTATCTCATACCTTCATTGAGTTTCTTCAAGTCCACTTTATGCACACATAGGCTAGTCGGGACTGCACCTACAGTTTGAAATTGGATCCGGATCACTATGTCTCCACCGGGTGTCGAACATGGGACCCGTTGAATACAAGGCGACGGCAGAACACTACATCATCGGGGAGACGTTCGACTACGTTCATATCATAATATGAGTTGTATTTTTATTATCTACATCACATTTGAGCGAAGTACATCTTTGTCGAATTGTTTATTTAGAGATTTATTTTTACAAAAAACAAAGTGCACGTCTTTATAGAGAGCAATTACAAAATAATTGCATTTGTAGAAATAATTAATTATCGTAAATCTTATTGATATAATATTCTCGTTTGATAATGAAAGAGTATCGATTGATCGACTCTTGCTTCCACTTACAGGCGAATGCCTAATTTTGTGATATCAGTAGATTAGAGGTTCCATTTTTGTGGAAGTTCATCCGAGGCACTACACTTTCTATACTGCTGGACAAAAAAAACCGGACACCTTAATATTTGACATCTGAATTGCAATTACTTATGAATTACGCTCTCAGTTAAGTATTGAACAATTGAACATTCATTATTGAACATTTTCCATAGTTTTTCCGTTTATTATTTATCTATTTATTTATTTATTTACTTGTATTTACTTATTTTGAACACCTAGTAGGCTTAAAATCAATTTCATGGAATTTTGTTTTAATTTATTGATTTTCAATTCCTGTTGGTATTATTTTGTTTAATGTCTAGAGAGCCATGTATTTTGGTTCATAGTAACCATAGTAACAGATATTATTGACATTGTCATTGCTGGTATTTTTCTTGCAAATGTATTGTAAGTTTACTAGCTTGAAAATGAGACGTGAAGAGGTAGTAAAAGCAGTAGGTCTTCGCGATGATGGTCGTAGTGTACACTATATTGCTAGGGTGCTAAATATAGCACGAAGTACTATCCATGAAGATCTCAGACGGTATGATGCAACTGGTTCCTATGGTAGAAGACCGGTTTCTTGTCGGAAACGATGCACAACAGCACGGGAAGATCGTTTAATGCGTATCATAGTCATAAGAGACCGTCGTACGACTTCAAATATTGTGGCACAGCATTTGAGAAATGTTCATAGAGCTGTGGTTTCTTCACGAACAGTTCATAGAAGACTGAATGAAAGTGGTTTATCATCTCGGAGGCCAGCTGCAGGTCCCAGGTTGTTAGCACGTCATCGGAAGCAAAGACTGGAATTTGCTACAAAACACTTACATTGGAATGTGGAGCAGTGGGAAAAGGTTTTATTCTCCGATGAGTCAAAATTCAACCTACGTTCATCAGACGAGAGTGAACATGAGTAGACTCCACTACAGATCTGACCAAACAATAGACCCTTTAATTGACATTAATGGCTTTTTTATTCATTTTCGAGGGGTGACGCTATTGTTAATTAATCTAGCGCCACGTGTCGTGGGTGGAGGAGGAGATGAGTCATCGATGACTCATGCACACGTGTGAGTTTGAAATTAATGGTTTTCCATTAGTGCACAAAAGACACTATTATGTATTCCGTTTTCGGCCTAAGCTAACCCTATATATGCGTTTCTGCCGGATATGAGTCACAGATGATTTATACACACGTGGGAACTTGGAATTAATGGTTTTTCCATTAATGTACAAAATACATTTTCGGCCTATTGTAAGGCGTCACGTCCGGCCATTTTGGCGTCGGTGGTGAGTCATATTTGGTATAATTAACGATCCGGATTTACCCGTATTCAACCGGTGCCGACGCGTTCGATCGGAGGTAGAAGATATTATAACACATGTTCGTTTTAAAGGCGAAGAAATTGAACGATGTAGCCTATATGAAAACGAAGTATGCGGACAGAAGATATGTTATTAATATTAACCTGTTACGCAAGAACCTGCTATGAGTTTGCATTCTTCGCCACCCCAAACCGCGAGCATTCATGGACACGTGAGGGGGAAAAAGGTTCTCCATTGTTACGGCCCCCATCGCTTGGTCTTCTTCCGAAGTTGAATGGAAGTCAAGTGTCGCCAATTCTTTTACACGCGGGTATTGATTTTCTTTGAGGTTCCAATTTTATTTGGCAGAAGTAATATACGCGATGATTTCTTTCGCCTTTCGTAACATTGCAAAGACTATTTGACCAAAACCGTAAGGAATTTGGCTGAACTAGGAACATTCAGTTCCAGTATCTACAAGTTAAAGTGGATGGCATCCACTATTTGCCCTTATTTCGGGGTTGCGAACCACGGACCATTTGATTATTGACTTATAAACATCAGGATTCACGTAAAATTGACCAGATGTTTTTACTGTTAGGGGCAATATTTCGCATTTTTTTGTGTATTTTTACTCAGAAAACGCTATTTGAACGATTCAAGCAAGAGTTCGCATGGCAATTTAGACACACAAACTGTGTTTCTTCAACTTTAGCTGAAATTTAGGTTTATTTTTTTACTCTAATATCACAATTTCTTCTATTCAGACAACATTTTTTATTAAATTTTGGACTCACAAAGACATTTTTCAACTTTTAACTTGTTATTTTAAAAGTTTATTTCCATTTTTTACTCTAATATCACAATTTCTTCTATTCAGACAACATTTTTTATTAAATTTTGGACTCACAAAGACATTTTTCAACTTTTAACTTGTTATTTTAAAAGTTTATTTCCATTTTTTACTCTAATATCACAATTTCTTCTATTCAGGCAACATTTTTTATTAAATTTTGGACTCACAAAGACATTTTTCAACTTTTAACTTGCTATTTTAAAAGTTTATTTCCATTTTTTACTCTAATATCACAATTTCATCTATTCTTGCAGAAGTGTTTATTGCAATTTTGACTTGCAAAGATAATTTTTTCAACTTCTTTTATTAATTTTTCTATTTATTGCCTTTTGTATCTTATATTTATTAATTCTTAACTTTGAGTTTTGTTCTTTATTTAAAGAATTTCTCTAATCACTAAGGAAGAAGTATTTTTAAGTAAAACTGTACCCACAAACTTTATTATTACTATTACTATTATTATTATTATTGTTGTTGTTTTTGTTTTGATGTAGTTGTTGAATCTTGTTGTTGTATTTAGGGTTTATTGACTTCCACTACGGTATTTTTGGTTTGCTTCGTAGGAAAGTTTGTTTATTTTAGAGTTTCCTCGGTATTTTCTTACTGTTAGGATAGGTAAAGTTTCCTAAATATATGAGTAGGGTTCCATATATTCTTGTTCTTGCATGTTTTTCATATGATGTGATCTCCACAACTCTCCAAGTGCTTTTACTGCATGTTTCCATTTTTATTGAGGCTGAGTGATTCCTAGAGCCACTTTATGCATGAGAGAAAGCTTGAAAATTTTGATCTCAGATAATCGCCAATCTTATGTCAGAGTATTTTCGAGTATATTTTAGACTTATTATGGGGCAGTAGAATATCACGGCTTACTTATTTTTTAAGTATGTTGCGCAGTTATTGTATTTTTGCTTTTGCTTACTAGATAAACTATATGAAATGTTTAATATTTGTACTTTTTTTTTTTTTGCACTTATAAGAGGCCAAACTTTTACTGTAACTAAAATTATTATGTCTCTAAGCACTGAAACCCCTTTACCAAGAGTACTATAACTGAATGTTTATTAATATTGTTTCTTTCATCCCTTAAATATAACTACTTAACAATATAATGACAAATCACAGGACAAGACGATGTTAGCAGATGACTACGTGGCTCTTAAGTCCACCTGCCAAACTTTTCTTACCATGCTATTTACCCTTATAGTCTTTTATTCTGGGTACGTTTCAAGTACTATTGACTTTTTGAGTGTTTGATTAACACCAGGGGTTATTTGTATCTGTTATGCTGTATTATTTGAGGCTTCTTTTTTATTCTACAATCACTATATGTCCCTGAGAACTAAATTCCACTGACTGAAGCTTAAAGCTTAGGCTCTACAGCATGTTGAATGGTTAAGCACTGGTCAATATGAATTTTACAGAGGCTAGTAGGAGGCATAGGAACACACGCCAGAGCCTTATTAGCGTGCAAGAAGCACTTTCAGGGAGTACTACGAGGAAACGAAGTTGATTTTTTGAGTGCTTTACCAGTTACTCAGCCAATATTTGCTATTTCAAGTAACTACAGGTACCAAAATATTTTACAGCCCTACACTAACTAGACTTCAATTTATACTTTATTAGGTGCTAAATGTAGCAAGAACACTCATTGTACATACTTTTGAGAATCCAACTATTTCAGGATTTTTTCTATGTAAGCATATTTTTATTGATTACTAACTTTAACAGACCAATCAGGAAGACGCCAAAATTCACTAAACTTAGTACTATAGTGTAGGTGATTGCATGAAAAGTAGAAATTATAACAACCACAAGATTTCGCTTCTTTTGCTTTTGTGACTAATCGTGACGCTGAGGATGAATGGATGGCCAAAAATCTTAAGGACTGGATGTATTTTACCACTACAGACGCCTATGTAGAAACACTAGAGTACTGTTAGCTTTCAAAATTGAGGTTATACTGTACTGTTTCTTAAATATTTTGTATTTGGCACGTTACACTTATATCCATTTCAGGACAAATATTGCTAAAACTCTCAAATTTACTGTGTACAAGTTGATATTTCTGCTATCAGAGGAATTAACAACCCTATTTTACAAACAAATGGTATTGTTTACACTTTATTTTCTTCAATCTGAGACTAATATTTTACAGTAATTGAATTATTCAGCCCTAGTCAATACTTTACTGCATCAGAAAGTTTGTTATTAATCTAATAAGTATGCTATTTTGTGCTATTCTAACGCAAACGTTGTTTAATTCACTGGTTATAATGCAAACTTTTGCACAAATTCGATATATTCACTACCTTCAAACCAAACAATTGTACTTATTTAGCGCATTTCATTTATATTTCTTGTAATTAACTTATGTTTCTTATAATTAACAAACTAAAGTAATTACTTTGGCATGTTAAAAACCTTATTTTTTACTATTTCCTATTCTATCAGGTTCTATATTGCTGTTTTTATCAATTTATGTAAGACCACACTCTGGTAAATGCACATATATTCTCTTTTATACACACACACACACACACACACACACACACACACACACACACACACACACACACCCACACACACACATTTACACACTTATACGAACATACATCTGACGTTTTTCAATATTTTGCTATGAAGTTTGCATCCACGCTATTCAAACAAGGACAGGCAATGTAGTATTTATGAGTATTAGTAATCCCAAAGTGGTGTTTTTGGAGTCCAAGTTCAGATGAGAGTCTGCTATGTGCCTTTTGCAGGGGATTGCATGTGAAGTGTATGCATATTGAGCATTATTGAGTGTGTATGCTTCCAAGTTTTGCTGTTATTTTCCTATAATTCTGCGAGACTGTAGAGTGTTCTCCCTTTTCTACCAGTTTTCTTTCATTGATTGGATACTTTTTGGGAACTTAGCAGTTTTTATGTTATGAAGCAGATTGTTGTAGAATATTTTGCCTGGTCTTTTGTGATATTGAGTGGCTGCTGTAACGGTAGTAAGTATCTTTCCTTCTTGTGTTGATGTTCTCGTGTAGGTTTCCTATTTTCGGTCAAGTTGCAGTAGGGAACTTAGCAGTTTTTTATGTTATGAAGCAGATTGTTGTAGAATATTTTGCATGGTCTTTTGTGATATTGAGTGGGTGCTGTAATGGTAGTAAGTATCTTTCCTTTTTGTGTTGATGTTCTTGTGTAGGTTTCCTATTTTCGGTCAAGTTGCAGTACTTAGAATAATCGCTATTATCTTATTGATCTACGAAGCTCCTTTGAATAATCATTTGCATGTGACCCTATACTCCACGCTGTACTTTGTTCTGGGAGCTATCTTTTGAAGCCTTGGCATTCTGCTAGTACAGTATTATTATCGTAGAGGTAAATTAGTTCGTGAAAATATGTATTTTTCTGATTAACTATAGTCGCTTAGTTGTTCTAGCAGGTATAAGTAGTTACGGCTGATGTTGTTAATTTTCTATTCGCAGGGGCTATGTATGATGTAGCGTATTTGTGTTGGCTGTCCCTTTTATTCCTATGATGTTGAGTTTCTCCATAAGCATGTCCTGTTTTACTCTATTCTATGCCTTGTTCCTGCTAGATATCTGAGGTATGTTGCTGGTTCATATCTGAGTTAGCTTGTTTGACTATCTATTATTTTTGCTATGGCTGTGGCTATTGATGTCCCTTTCTGAATTCCATCTTGGTTTCTGTTTATCCTTGTTGCTGCTTGTTATCTGAGTTAGGTTGTTTGACTTCAGGACTATCCCTTTTTAACTTTATTGTTGATTGCTTATTTGTTTATTTCCTTATTTGTTTTTATTTGTTTACTGAATCTATTTGTTTTGTGTCTTGTAATATTATTTACTATAGTAACAAAATTATTTTTAAAAATTGATATTTATCAACATACTTGTATATTTCTTGTTCAGTATTTGTCAAAGTTTAATTTAGTTTGTCCGCTATCTGTAGCAAGTAACACTATTTTGAAATTTAATGTATAAATTCATGAAAATTTACTGTAATTTTATATCAACTAACATATTTATTTTAACAACAATAACAAAATTGTACAAAAGTTCAAAGAGCAGAAGAATTGTACTTTTAAATTATTAACTTTGAAAGAATAGTATTTTTAAAACATTAACTTTGTAAAAATTGTACTTTTAAAACATTAACTTTGAAAAAATTGTACTTTTAAATTATTAACTTTGAAAGAATAGTATTTTTAAAACATTAACTTTGTAAAAATTGTACTTTTAAAACATTAACTTTGAAAAAATTGTACTTTTAAATCATTAACTTTGTAAAAATTGTACTTTTACACCAGAAATAATCAAATATATGGGAAAGAAGGAGAAGTTCTGTTGCTCAGAATAATAAATGTGGGATGGAAGAAAAATAATTTTGTTACTATAGTAAATAATATTACAAGACACAAAACAAATAGATTCAGTAAACAAATAAAAACAAATAAGGAAATAAACAAATAAGCAATCAACAATAAAGTTAAAAAGGGATAGTCCTGAAGTCAAACAACCTAACTCAGATAACAAGCAGCAACAAGGATAAACAGAAACCAAGATGGAATTCAGAAAGGGACATCAATAGCCACAGCCATAGCAAAAATAATAGATAGTCAAACAAGCTAACTCAGATATGAACCAGCAACATACCTCAGATATCTAGCAGGAACAAGGCATAGAATAGAGTAAAACAGGACATGCTTATGGAGAAACTCAACATCATAGGAATAAAAGGGACAGCCAACACAAATACGCTACATCATACATAGCCCCTGCGAATAGAAAATTAACAACATCAGCCGTAACTACTTATACCTGCTAGAACAACTAAGCGACTATAGTTAATCAGAAAAATACATATTTTCACGAACTAATTTACCTCTACGATAATAATACTGTACTAGCAGAATGCCAAGGCTTCAAAAGATAGCTCCCAGAACAAAGTACAGCGTGGAGTATAGGGTCACATGCAAATGATTATTCAAAGGAGCTTCGTAGATCAATAAGATAATAGCGATTATTCTAAGTACTGCAACTTGACCGAAAATAGGAAACCTACACAAGAACATCAACACAAAAAGGAAAGATACTTACTACCATTACAGCACCCACTCAATATCACAAAAGACCATGCAAAATATTCTACAACAATCTGCTTCATAACATAAAAAACTGCTAAGTTCCCTACTGCAACTTGACCGAAAATAGGAAACCTACACGAGAACATCAACACAAGAAGGAAAGATACTTACTACCGTTACAGCAGCCACTCAATATCACAAAAGACCAGGCAAAATATTCTACAACAATCTGCTTCATAACATAAAAACTGCTAAGTTCCCAAAAAGTATCCAATCAATGAAAGAAAACTGGTAGAAAAGGGAGAACACTCTACAGTCTCGCAGAATTATAGGAAAATAACAGCAAAACTTGGAAGCATACACACTCAATAATGCTCAATATGCATACACTTCACATGCAATCCCCTGCAAAAGGCACATAGCAGACTCTCATCTGAACTTGGACTCCAAAAACACCACTTTGGGATTACTAATACTCATAAATACTACATTGCCTGTCCTTGTTTGAATAGCGTGGATGCAAACTTCATAGCAAAATATTGAAAAACGTCAGATGTATGTTCGTATAAGTGTGTAAATGTGTGTGTGTGGGTGTGTGTGTGTGTGTGTGTGTGTGTGTGTGTGTGTGTGTGTGTGTGTGTGTGTGTATAAAAGAGAATATATGTGCATTTACCAGAGTGTGGTCTTACATAAATTGATAAAAACAGCAATATAGAACCTGATAGAATAGGAAATAGTAAAAAATAAGGTTTTTAACATGCCAAAGTAATTACTTTAGTTTGTTAATTATAAGAAACATAAGTTAATTACAAGAAATATAAATGAAATGCGCTAAATAAGTACAATTGTTTGGTTTGAAGGTAGTGAATATATCGAATTTGTGCAAAAGTTTGCATTATAACCAGTGAATTAAACAACGTTTGCGTTAGAATAGCACAAAATAGCATACTTATTAGATTAATAACAAACTTTCTGATGCAGTAAAGTATTGACTAGGGCTGAATAATTCAATTACTGTAAAATATTAGTCTCAGATTGAAGAAAATAAAGTGTAAACAATACCATTTGTTTGTAAAATAGGGTTGTTAATTCCTCTGATAGCAGAAATATCAACTTGTACACAGTAAATTTGAGAGTTTTAGCAATATTTGTCCTGAAATGGATATAAGTGTAACGTGCCAAATACAAAATATTTAAGAAACAGTACAGTATAACCTCAATTTTGAAAGCTAACAGTACTCTAGTGTTTCTACATAGGCGTCTGTAGTGGTAAAATACATCCAGTCCTTAAGATTTTTGGCCATCCATTCATCCTCAGCGTCACGATTAGTCACAAAAGCAAAAGAAGCGAAATCTTGTGGTTGTTATAATTTCTACTTTTCATGCAATCACCTACACTATAGTACTAAGTTTAGTGAATTTTGGCGTCTTCCTGATTGGTCTGTTAAAGTTAGTAATCAATAAAAATATGCTTACATAGAAAAAATCCTGAAATAGTTGGATTCTCAAAAGTATGTACAATGAGTGTTCTTGCTACATTTAGCACCTAATAAAGTATAAATTGAAGTCTAGTTAGTGTAGGGCTGTAAAATATTTTGGTACCTGTAGTTACTTGAAATAGCAAATATTGGCTGAGTAACTGGTAAAGCACTCAAAAAATCAACTTCGTTTCCTCGTAGTACTCCCTGAAAGTGCTTCTTGCACGCTAATAAGGCTCTGGCGTGTGTTCCTATGCCTCCTACTAGCCTCTGTAAAATTCATATTGACCAGTGCTTAACCATTCAACATGCTGTAGAGCCTAAGCTTTAAGCTTCAGTCAGTGGAATTTAGTTCTCAGGGACATATAGTGATTGTAGAATAAAAAAGAAGCCTCAAATAATACAGCATAACAGATACAAATAACCCCTGGTGTTAATCAAACACTCAAAAAGTCAATAGTACTTGAAACGTACCCAGAATAAAAGACTATAAGGGTAAATAGCATGGTAAGAAAAGTTTGGCAGGTGGACTTAAGAGCCACGTAGTCATCTGCTAACATCGTCTTGTCCTGTGATTTGTCATTATATTGTTAAGTAGTTATATTTAAGGGATGAAAGAAACAATATTAATAAACATTCAGTTATAGTACTCTTGGTAAAGGGGTTTCAGTGCTTAGAGACATAATAATTTTAGTTACAGTAAAAGTTTGGCCTCTTATAAGTGCAAAAAAAAAAAAAAGTACAAATATTAAACATTTCATATAGTTTATCTAGTAAGCAAAAGCAAAAATACAATAACTGCGCAACATACTTAAAAAATAAGTAAGCCGTGATATTCTACTGCCCCATAATAAGTCTAAAATATACTCGAAAATACTCTGACATAAGATTGGCGATTATCTGAGATCAAAATTTTCAAGCTTTCTCTCATGCATAAAGTGGCTCTAGGAATCACTCAGCCTCAATAAAAATGGAAACATGCAGTAAAAGCACTTGGAGAGTTGTGGAGATCACATCATATGAAAAACATGCAAGAACAAGAATATATGGAACCCTACTCATATATTTAGGAAACTTTACCTATCCTAACAGTAAGAAAATACCGAGGAAACTCTAAAATAAACAAACTTTCCTACGAAGCAAACCAAAAATACCGTAGTGGAAGTCAATAAACCCTAAATACAACAACAACAAGATTCAACAACTACATCAAAACAAAAACAACAACAATAATAATAATAATAATAGTAATAGTAATAATAAAGTTTGTGGGTACAGTTTTACTTAAAAATACTTCTTCCTTAGTGATTAGAGAAATTCTTTAAATAAAGAACAAAACTCAAAGTTAAGAATTAATAAATATAAGATACAAAAGGCAATAAATAGAAAAATTAATAAAAGAAGTTGAAAAAATTATCTTTGCAAGTCAAAATTGCAATAAACACTTCTGCAAGAATAGATGAAATTGTGATATTAGAGTAAAAAATGGAAATAAACTTTTAAAATAGCAAGTTAAAAGTTGAAAAATGTCTTTGTGAGTCCAAAATTTAATAAAAAATGTTGCCTGAATAGAAGAAATTGTGATATTAGAGTAAAAAATGGAAATAAACTTTTAAAATAACAAGTTAAAAGTTGAAAAATGTCTTTGTGAGTCCAAAATTTAATAAAAAATGTTGTCTGAATAGAAGAAATTGTGATATTAGAGTAAAAAATGGAAATAAACTTTTAAAATAACAAGTTAAAAGTTGAAAAATGTCTTTGTGAGTCCAAAATTTAATAAAAAATGTTGTCTGAATAGAAGAAATTGTGATATTAGAGTAAAAAAATAAACCTAAATTTCAGCTAAAGTTGAAGAAACACAGTTTGTGTGTCTAAATTGCCATGCGAACTCTTGCTTGAATCGTTCAAATAGCGTTTTCTGAGTAAAAATACACAAAAAAATGCGAAATATTGCCCCTAACAGTAAAAACATCTGGTCAATTTTACGTGAATCCTGATGTTTATAAGTCAATAATCAAATGGTCCGTGGTTCGCAACCCCGAAATAAGGGCAAATAGTGGATGCCATCCACTTTAACTTGTAGATACTGGAACTGAATGTTCCTAGTTCAGCCAAATTCCTTACGGTTTTGGTCAAATAGTCTTTGCAATGTTACGAAAGGCGAAAGAAATCATCGCGTATATTACTTCTGCCAAATAAAATTGGAACCTCAAAGAAAATCAATACCCGCGTGTAAAAGAATTGGCGACACTTGACTTCCATTCAACTTCGGAAGAAGACCAAGCGATGGGGGCCGTAACAATGGAGAACCTTTTTTCCCCCTCACGTGTCCATGAATGCTCGCGGTTTGGGGTGGCGAAGAATGCAAACTCATAGCAGGTTCTTGCGTAACAGGTTAATATTAATAACATATCTTCTGTCCGCATACTTCGTTTTCATATAGGCTACATCGTTCAATTTCTTCGCCTTTAAAACGAACATGTGTTATAATATCTTCTACCTCCGATCGAACGCGTCGGCACCGGTTGAATACGGGTAAATCCGGATCGTTAATTATACCAAATATGACTCACCACCGACGCCAAAATGGCCGGACGTGACGCCTTACAATAGGCCGAAAATGTATTTTGTACATTAATGGAAAAACCATTAATTCCAAGTTCCCACGTGTGTATAAATCATCTGTGACTCATATCCGGCAGAAACGCATATATAGGGTTAGCTTAGGCCGAAAACGGAATACATAATAGTGTCTTTTGTGCACTAATGGAAAACCATTAATTTCAAACTCACACGTGTGCATGAGTCATCGATGACTCATCTCCTCCTCCACCCACGACACGTGGCGCTAGATTAATTAACAATAGCGTCACCCCTCGAAAATGAATAAAAAAGCCATTAATGTCAATTAAAGGGTCTATTGTTTGGTCAGATCTGTAGTGGAGTCTACTAACATGTGTATAGAAGACCTAATGAGCATTATGCGCAATGTTGTTTCGTTGAAATAACACCCTTTGGAGGCGGTGGTGTCATGTGGTCTGGGGAGGTATCTCTTTACAAGGACGTACAGAGTTGGTTTGTAGAGAATGGGGCACTGGCAGCTTGCAGGTATATTACAGAATGTGTGGCAGATCATGTAGTACCATATGCACCATCCATAGGCCTGGACTTTGTTTTTATGCATGACAATGCGCGTCCTCACATTGTGAATATTGTCACGGAGTACTTGGACGAAGTTGCGATTACGCGATTAGAATAGCCACCACAAAGTCCGAACCTAAATCCGATAGAGCACATCTGGGATGAACTGAAATGACATATCAGAAACCGCGCAATAGTTCCAGAAACAATTGAAGAGCTAAGACGTGCTATTCAAGAAGAATGGGAGCAATTGGACCAATAAGTGATTGCCAACCTTATTCGAAGTATGCCACGGAGGTTACAAGCTGTAATTGATGGCAGGGGAGGTAACACCCGCTACTAGACAGCTTATATACCCCAACAGTACCAGTTAACAATATGAAAAAAAATATTGGTAAGATTTCCTTTTTTCTTTTTTCTTTGGTAGTTTTCTGCAACTTTCGTTTTTGTTCTAATTTATCTTATTAACAATACATTTTAATTTGCCTTCTGTTGAATATATTCAGGTTTTCTTATTTCCAATAATTTCTGCAACCTTTAGTTAACCTTCGAATCAGAATTTATGCATTATCACAAAAAATGCAAGTGTCCGGTTTTTTTTGTCCAGCAGTATATTACCCGTTCTGAATTTTTTCATCAACTTAGTCTTGTAATAGAGTCTCCCCGATGGCGTTGTGGTAACATCGTCGCCTTGTAATCAAAGGATCCCGGGTTCGATACGCGGTGGAGGAACATGGTACAGCGATTCGGGTCGCACTTTAAACTGCGGGTCCAGTCCCGATTAGCCTTTCTGTGCTTAAAGTGGACGACAAATCAAATCTTGTAATGTTCATTCCTAACAGTGAATGATGTCGACTCATCTTTTCTTAACCCGTCCTTCTTGTCCAAAATATAGAGAACAGGCGAAACAACAGTGCAATTCCTGAAACAAAAAAGGAGTAAGAATTTAGAGAATGTGAACTGTTGAGCACTGACGAAAATGGCTTAGGACATGAGAATGAGACGGATGAGAAGAAGCATAACATCAACAAGAAGATTCAACGTTGTGTCGCCCCTGTCAACACATGCCTTATAAGCACTAAACTATTCAGTCTATGTTATAAAAATCTATGTTGTTAAGAATTAGTGTTGAATCTTTTCTCTAAAGATTGTTAGATTTCTTTCCATAAAAACGTTATTCTTAATGTTACGAGGGTCACTATTTATATTTTGAGCCCAACAATGAAAAAACAGGAATTTGGCATTGAAAACTGCTTTATTGTTTTTCGAAGTATTCTCCTTTATGGTCAATACACTTTTGCATTCGTTCGAACCATTTGTCAGAGCAGTTTTTCCAATCTTCTGGAGACACCTCCATAATATGGTTTTTGAACGCGTCAACGGCGTCTTCCGCCGACGAAAATCGTCACGCAATTTATTCTTGACATTCGGGAACAAGAAGAAGTCATTGGGTGCCAAATCAAGACTATACGGTGGATGACCCATCAATTCGATTTTTTGATTGTTCATAAAGTCGGTTGTTAGACGAGATGTGTGACAGCTGGCATTGTCTTGATGAAGAATGATCCGACGGCGTTTGTTTGTTTTCCGTATTTGACCGAAGACCTCTGGCAAACAAATTGTTGTGTACCATTCAGAGTTGACCGTTCTACGTTCCTCTAAAGGCACAGTTGCCACATGACAAGTTTTCCCGAAAAAACAGGCGACCATTTGTTTCGATGTGCTTCGAGCGCGAACAACTTTTGTTGGATTGGGTTCATCTTGAAACACCCATACAGTCGACTGCTGTTTACGTTCCGGCTCATATGCATATATCCATGATTCGTCACCTGTTACAATCTTATATACGTCTTTTGAAGCAGCACGATTGTATTTATTGAGCATTTGTTTGCACCAATTGACGCGAGCATCTTTTTGAGTTTTTGTCAAATTGTGTGGGATCCAACGAGAACATACCTTTCTCACAGCTAAATGATCATGTAATATTTTATATATGATGGTGGAACTAATGCCTATGGTTGCCTCAATCTCACAGTATGTCACATGACGATCTTGCAGTATTAGGTTTTGCACAGCATCAATGTTTTCTTGAACAACAACTGATTTTTGACGACCTTCGCGAATCTCGTCGGTGAGCGAATGGCGGCCACGATTAAATTCGTTATACCAGCGTTTCACAGTGGCAAAGGATGGGGTTTCATCGCCAAATGTGGAAGTAAGTTGATCGATGCACTCTTGTCTTGATAATCCACGTCAAAAATCGTAAAAAATCATCGCACGAAAATGTTCACGAGTTAATTCCATTTTATTGTTGTCGCGCAATCTCCAAGGCAACATAAACAACACAAATCAAGCTATTGACAAAACATTTGAAGTAACGTTATGGTCAATAATGCAAACGTCAAATCGCGCCTAACTTCAATCATTGTTGCCAAGTGGCCCTCGTACAATAGGTAATGAATTATTTAACTTAAATCAGGAAAAAAATGCTGAAACTATGGAAATATAAAACAATTATGTAGTAACCATGGTAAATTGTAAACAACATTATGATATAAATGAGCTAGACTTTTGTAAGCCTACGGGACATTCTCCTGGTCGCCGAAAGGCTGATGGTTCAGGGGACGTTGGGTAATATCTTGTTCCAATCTTCGGATTGGCTGGTGTACTTGTGCTCCATTTGGCAGATATTTCACAAACCCAACACTGTATAAGGCGTTCTCCTGCATCATCAAAAAGACCAGGGTTATAAACTTCGGTGCAACTAATAGGTTTAGGCCTACAAGTTGTATCGGGTGAATTGTCTGTTTGAAAAGTGTTTGTATATCATCAGAAGTTCAAATAAATCTCCGAGTAAAAGATCTTAATGATCTTTCATTTCAAACCTACATAGGCGATTAAAAATAAACCTGGCACCACAGACCTCGCAAGGGCTTGGTCCTACTAACCCTAAGAAGTCTTTGAGAAGTCCGATAAAAGGGTTGTAACAAGACTAACATAAAGCCCTAAAGGCAGAAGGTGCGTGTCAACGTCATAGTTTTGTTGCCAAGTTTCGACCCGGCCCTCCTGCTAGACAAGAGTAATCGAATTTCTTACGTTCTCTTGAGAGGCATGTTGAAAGCAAACTGCAAATTGGGCGCTTTGACTTTGATGTGTAATGAAATTACCTGTAAAAGCTCGTTTCAATTCCTGCCGGGGCTCTGCATTACTGATAACTAGCTATGGGTGGAGTTTTGTTCCTATTTCTTATTTTCTTCTACTGTATACGAACTCGGCCATTTGTCCTCTGAGGCGTAGCGACCATGCAGTCATGATTTCTCTTAAGAACCTCGGATTATTTTTCAAAATCAATCCAATAGGCATTTACTTGTTTTAGGAATAATTTGGTGTCGCCAGAATGATTTGCATATATGCAGATGTAGGCCTCTCTAATAAATCAATGTTGGAACCTCTGGAGGCAGCGCAGACCTCTACATAAAACGTCATTCCTGGTAGAGTTATGGACATGATCTTATCATGCCTGTTCCGGTTTCATGATTATTCATTATAAACACGATGGATTCAAACGTGATTTTTATTATAAAAAATATTTTTTGTTGATTTTATTGATTTAAATACGATTTTTTTTATTTAAATCGATTTTTTATTCATTTGAAAAAAGCACGCTTAAAATTGCTTGTATGGATTTTGGCACCACACATATAGATATATGTTTTTTATAGTGCCTCCCCAATGGCGCAGTGGTAGCGTCGTCGCCTTGTAATCAAGGGGTGCCGGGTTCGATACCCGATGGAGGCACAAGTTGTTCCGATCCCACTTTAAACTGTAGGTCCAGTCCCGATTAGCCTTACTGTGCATAAAGAGGACTTAAAACACCAACTCAACCCATATGTTTTTTAAAGAAAGGCTTTTTCTAGTAAACGACCCTGTAAAATATTTGAACAGTTTGATTAAACCAAATAAAAAAATGTACGTAAATATACATTTTTCTGTTTCTGATACTGTTCCTACTATGGAAATGTTTGTTGAGTGTGTTAATGAAACTATAATAATTTCAGTAACTTTTATTCCAGTGAAAATAAAACATTCTGGATGTACTCTACAATTGTAACTTAAAATATTAATTTAAATATTTTTATAGTCTTTGTAATTGAATTTTGGATATTGTTTTTAATGATAGCTTGAAAAATATCAACTGCCATGTATATTTACAGTTTAATGATAACCATGCTGTTTACGGTTAATACTACTTATTGTATTTTGTGTAGTTTTTTTCACATAATGTTTGCTATTTTTGCCTATAAAAATTACTGAATTTTAAATCAAGAAACATGTGTGGTTACATTTCCTTTCGTATCAGCTTCACACCATCAGTACATATATTTCATTTCCTTCATTTTCCTATCTTAGAGCCTAATAAACATCATTAAATGATTACAAGATTAATGTACAGTACTTTCAGGAAAAGTGATTATGATATCTACAAAATCCTTATGTACATTATTCTATAAATTATTTATTTAAAGTGATTTAAATCAACCATGATTTAAATCAACCTACATTGATTATGAATGTATGCTTATATTGCATATTGCTTTTGCAATTAATCATTTTCGAGCTCATTCTCTTGCGGTTATTCCGGTATTGATCCTGGTTTTGCTGTTATTTGATTGGTTTCGCTGGTATTCGATATCGCAATTAATTGATTGTTTTTTTGTATGTGTGAGCCTATTAAGGCATTGTTGAAATTTTGACATTGGGCTGAGAAAGTAAAAAAATATTAAGAAAATATCATTTTTAATACGAATGCTATAACTAAGTATAGCAAGCCAATGTTTACGAAAATTATAAATTTACTTAATCCATATACTTAAGCAGGGTATTTGAAAAGTGACGCGTCCGTAACTTTGATTGCTTATGTGAAGAGAGATACGAGAGATATTCACATCAGGTTTTCTGCATTATGAAGCCTCGTCTATTGAGATATTTTGAGTACTTTGAGTACTATAGACAAGAAATTTTAGAAATTAGTTAATGACTCAAACTTTTTTTTTTTCTTTTTCTTTCCAGAATGTAAATTTCGGGGGAGGAAAAACGATAAGAAATCATCGCGGATCATTTATTCGAAGTTTTTAAACTTGTGTCATGAGATTCTGTTATCGCAATAGGGATCAAGTTCAACTACTTAATGAGGGGAATCAAAAAATGACTTTTTAGTGGATGTAATCTTTTGTGGCAATACCAGCAGCCCAGAATTTTGTTAGAAAATGCAGAAAACTTGTACCCAAGTACTGGCATGTGACTGTATAAAATCGTAAAATACGTATAATTTACTGTGTAATTATATTTCTGAAAGACTTCTTTGTTATCCACGCTCCATTCAAACCGTACAGGTATCGCACTAGTGGTCTTTCGCAGTGACATAATCCCACATATGATTTCTCTATTCCTAAACTTTCAGATCTACCTGCTTGTAACCTCATGTACCAACAAGACGGATGTACACTGCCCACCAGTGGCGGAGATTAGGGAGCGAGGAGTCAGTTGCGCTCCACTTTTTTGGCCAATTTTCACCTGCACTGTAACATCTTAATGTTAAGCCTTGTCAACCAAGAGAAAGGAAATTGTTGTTCCTCCTAGGTTTGGCACCCAATCGTCGCTACTGCTGCCCACTTACCACAGCCCAGTGTAGTTCGCAACACTCCTTGACACCAGGTGTAGTGCAGGTGCATCGAAGTGTCAGGATTGTCCAAGGAAATTGCCTTCGACGATGTAGACGCTGTGCGCAAGAAACGAACATTTTATTGGTTAGCATACACCACGTGACCATGCACTACACCGTACACCGCTCCAGAACGTAGTGCAAACGGTGCAAACACCAAATCGAAGAGTCGATAGGTGCAGCGAACTAGACGAGGCGAATAGAAAGTTTGCGTCCATTGTTTCCTGGATCACTGATCTCGGGGTTGGGAGATAACTCATGGCCACCCGGCATAACCACTTGCGATTTTACCCCTGAGAATACCTTAACGCTCACCATGATCAATTCAAGAACAAAACTCGACAGATGAGCTTGGAAGAATTTCTGTGAGCATCGTCTAGAAAACGATTAGTAGTGTCCACAGAAAGCTAACGGAAGTGCAGAAAAATGGAGGATACTTTCCAGGAGTCATATTTTGAAAATAGACTTCTGTCCCCCAGAAAAATAAAACATTTATTTATTAGTATTGCAAAGAAGTTGGGTTTATTAAGCTTTCAGTCATGCAATTCACTGGCGGATTTTTTGTTACTTATTTTTACCATAACTGTTTGTTGTTTTGACACACTGAGGGCGTACATGGTTAAATATAGATACACGCACAAGCTAATGGAGTTGAGCTGTTGCTAGGATATCTGGAAGCTTCCAGAGCGACTGAGATGCCTTTGTTCAGTGCAGACCCGCATGTGGAGTGGAAAGTACATTTTGAGGCAGAAACTTCCGTTTTAGTGACCGCCACCTAGAGAGCCATGTGAAGGGAAACCAAAGCTTACCAGAATCCCCCTTGTAGCTTCTAACAGTGGTTTAGCTGTCAAAGTTGGTTTTCATACTGGGTGCATAATGGCGTGAAAGTTCGTGTAACCGTGCAATAGCCATACATAACTTAATTTTGCAGTAATGGCTAAGTTGATGGCTATAATCATTGAACACAACATTTTCATCATTATGTTATGAAGCACTTGTGAAAAAATATAGTCAAGGTGGTACGAAATATACCCATACCAATGCCTAGTAAATCAGTTTTTGCATGGAAATTCCTATCCAAAAAATTGAAAATATGGAATATCTTTCAAAATTATAAACATACATCCTTGTAGGAAAGTTTCCACTCTACAATTTTGTTCTCTTCATTGTTTTTCATCGGAAACTGATCTATGATCAGTGCTAGAAGAGGAAATTCCAATCTGGAGGGATGCTTGGTGGAGTTTGGGAGTTCGGTGGGTGGACGCTTGTATGGTTAGGCATGGAGCTAATGAAGCAGGTGGGGGATGCTTTACGCAATTTTTCTATACTGTTGGCATAGCATAATCCGCACTCCTCCTCCCATCACTTCAAGCACAGGCTATGATATAATTCATAATATCGTTTTCTCGAACGGAGGCCATTTTCTCAAAATGGCCGCCATGCATTTAAAATGACGGGTGCAGGATTAAGGACAGAATAATAGCGATCATTCAAACTGGCATAATTCACAAATAATAGACACTTACAATAATAATAAAATGTTATATCGTTCCCTATAACCTCAATAAAACAGATATTATGTCAATTTTGAACATCTAGTCACCACATACTCGTCACGAACTACCAGACATGAAATACATGCATAAAATCATTAATGGCAAAATTAAAACCGAATTCCTTGTCAACCAATTTCATCTACGAGTACCCGCACGGCCAACCCGCAACTTAAAGCTCTTTCACATTCCCGCTACAAGGCTCTCTCTCCTACAGTGGTCTCTTTACTATAGGCTCCCCCACTTATATAATAACCTGCCTGAAAATGTTGATATTTTCTTGTCAGAACACAGATTCCGACAATCACTAAGAATGTACATGTAACATGTTTTTTTCGTCTGCCATCTTGTATTGTCTTGTTCTTGTTATTTTTATTTTTTCATGTTGCTACAGTTTCAGTATAAAATGGTCTTTCAGTACTGTATCTGAAACTTTAAGTAAATAAATAAATATTCGCAAATGAATTTTCATTAATTTCTTGCGCAAATATGGAGGCAATGTGAAATAATTTCGGAATGGTGGCATTTTACAGGAAAGTAAATGTGCCTCGTTACAGACTCTACTATTTTGGTGTATTTTCATTTTTAAGTTATACTCACAGGAACCGAGTAATAACTATAATTTAAAATTGTGTTTACTTGATCGGACACAATTTTCAAGATGGCGACTTGAGGTCAACTGACCATGAACTCTAAATGTACATTTTCAGATGCAGTGTTTCATCTTTAATACACATAACCGGTGCCACCTCTTGAAATGCCGCTGATAGAGGTATACAGATAATTTAATTATATGTCCGCGATTTTGGAAATTGGTCGCCATAACTAGCTGCATTCAAATTCCAGTGAGATCCTTTTCTGAAATCATTCACCTTATGTAACTCCTGCATATGCGCAAAGTAGCTGCTTCTTATCCGGAAGTGCACCCCCCCCCCACCTTTTGCCTACAAGCCGTAATGCTATCCAATATGTTTCCACCGAGCATCGAACCCTTGATCCCTTGATTATAAGATGACAGTGCCATCAGTGAATAGAATTTTCATTAGACATTTCATTTTCTTGGTTCATAGAATCGTGACAAAAATTGGCTCATATGGATTTACTCGTGTCACATGAAGAGAATGAAATATTGTTTGCTGCGGATCAAATTATATCGTCTGAGTTCACGCGAATGTGATACTGCCGCAGAGAACAGTCCAAATTCTCCGCTCTTTCTTTTTGAGAAGCAGGCAAAGAAATGTAACGAAAGGATTAAAAAAGGGTGTTGAGGGAAAGAAAAGGCGGATTCAAGCCAAGTGAGTCTCACCGGTTGTTCGAATGATGCGGATTTGTAGCATACGTTACTACGTTGCAAAAAATGTGGAGTTTTAAAATTCTGTGATACACAGGGTGTCCACAAAAGTATCTTCACAACTTTGCACATTTATTACGGACAATCTGTACTGTGTAAGTTCATGGTGTTTGTTGTATAATAAACTGCAAATGTGTATTGCCGTTGTTTTTTTCATGTGTCCCACTGACGTAACAGGCTGTATTGCATTACAGTGGTTTCCCCATACTTAGTCCGGAGATCGTGTTGTGTTTGTGCATCAGATTTTGTTTCGATGAACCAAACTGCCTTAAACTTGCGCGGACCTCATTTTCATACAACACAGCTGCTAAGTCAGTGGCCCACCTGAAACATTTCATTTCAATTGAAACTTTGATATTTACAGTATATTATACAACAACAACCATGAACTTATATAGTACAGGGTGTCCGTAATAAATGTGCAAAGTTGTAAAGAGACTTTGTGGACACCCTCTATTTTAAAAAAGGCGAATGTGAGTTATTTTTTGTCAGTGAGATATAAACCGCAATAACATTAGTAACTGCACCAACGAAATCAAGTAACAGCTCCGCAGCAATGGATAACGGAAGTTGATTGGTTGCTGCACACAGAAACGTAAATGCATCAGCTGAAACAAAAAGTGCATAAAGTCTGTAACTCAGACGAAATGTAAAAGTGCATCGTGGAGAAAGATGCATGAAAGTAGCGAAGCGGTACAGACTGCTGCAAAGGCTGGTAACTGCAGTCGCTTTTCTCCTCTACGCACTCCCGTTCCCTCAATCTCGTTCATTGGTCGAGCTCTCTCGAGTCACGACTTGCGCAGAGACTTGCTTTCCTTCGTCGCTCCATAGATCCCCGGGTGTACATCATACATAGCGTTTCGTTGTTGATCCATTTGGAGATTTTGAGGTCACTATAGTTAACAGACTTCATATTTATAGTACACACACGTTCGTTACCATAGATATAAACAGTGCTTAAGAAAATGAGACAGGCCATGAAAATCTAATCATTCCCGCGCCGGAGTTTCCTTGCAGCCTTGTGTCACACACGTGAGTCGCCTGGGGGACCTCTTCCTTGTTTCAGGACAGGAAATCCCTGGATGGAAAATTTCGCCGGGAAAACTTACGACAGGGATTCATTTGCCACTCCTACAGCATCACGCCCTCTTATTCCTCATGAAATATGGCGACTGGAGCCTCTGTCCTCAGAGCATCTGTTCTCCCAGGGAAAGCCACGAGGCCGCAGGTCTCCAGGCTTTCTCTGTCAGAAGGGAGAAATGGATATTACGGCACGATGTTGCGGGGGCTACAAAATGTCTTTCGAAGGTTACTTGTTAAAAGTAACGTACTTTGATTTTTGTTGCCCTAGAGTCGCTTTTCTTCTAGCTAATCGCGACGATGAGGATGATACGATGAAATTAATGAAGGTACACGCTCAGGCCGGGATTCGATCCGACACCCCTGGCGTTGTAGTGCGCTGTGCTAACAACTCTACACTTACTCATGTTATAAAGTAAACCAGTTAATTAAATGTTACTTCAAGACTTCTTTAGTTGTTACTTTCATTGTAGAGTCGCATGTCTCATAACATCCTCAGTGTAACAACCACTGACAACTCTATACTTTCATGGGCCTCCCCGGTGGCGTACCGGCATCGTAATCAAGGGGCCATGGGTTCTATTTTGGGTTGTGGCACATGATCGTTCAAGTTCTACTTTAAGTCCAGTCCCGATTAGCCAATCTTTGCATAAAGTGGATTCAAGAACAAGCAAACTTACGGATGAACATTTTCTATATTAATTGAATCATAAACAATTATTTGATGAAGACATAGTAGTATTAAAAAGAGCTCAAGTACACCAAAGGATATTACGCACTCACACCGTAATAAGTACTTAATATACGTGTACCTTCAGTGGACTAGCCCGATGAGTGGTTGACTCACAATCTCACCAACAATGGTTCCAACTTCCTGTCCTGGGTCGGACAAGGGTGTTCCTTCATGTTTCATCTAATCATATTTCATCATAGTTCACAATTCGTCCTCCCTGTCTCCTGCACCATTTCCCTCAAGGCACATAGTAAGTGTGGAGGTAGAGGACCACGAATTCACGATATCGACCATTGTGGAGGTGATGTGATCATCACCATGCTCTGGTTGGCCCCAGGTACTTTTATTATACGCTAGGCGAATCACAGAGCCACTTTGCGCAGAAGCATTGTCCGAAAACTTGCATGATATCATCGGGAATAAAACCGGAGCCCACCACGTGGCCATCAGTTCTCCTGAACGGTCCAACGCAGTATTTCATAGCTTCTTTGTGTCCTTCACTTGAACTTGAAACTGCTGCTGTGAATTTAGAAGCTGCATCACACTAAGCTCCGTATCCCTGCCCAAATAAACACGAATAAAATTGAAAGTTTTTAGTCGCTTTATGTAGCATTACAATTAAAATATAAAACAGATAGGGATTTGAAATTAGTTTAAGGGGGCTCTAAAGTCATGCTAAAGCATAGACCCAAATTTCTAAGGATAACCGTACAACTAATATAGATTCGGCAAGGAAGAAATTTTCCTATATAAAAGATTGTTTTATTCACTAGAACATGTGAACCTCATAATTTTGTTACGATTGAAGGGATTTAAGTAAATAACAGAAAATATAAGGTCTCCGTCATGTTCAAACTGCTGAAGTGGTAGTTTCGTTAATACCGGTGCATTTTCTTTCTTTTATGACTAGTATGGAAGATTTCGTGGTGAAACAAAGATCACATGTTCTTCCCGCAAGCATCTGAAATACTATGTGAAAAAATGAAAACATTTCGTACCTTCAGAGACTAGTGCTTATCATTAAAAGTTTTGAAACTACAAATCTTCTTCGCTACTTTGTCTCACACGTTTGATGTCATCACACTTAAGATTAATTTAACGATACGCATCAATACATAATATAATTATATACATATATACATATTGCAACGATTACTTCGTAATCATAAATCTAATCTCAATTAGTTCATTGGTTCATAAATAGCTTTAAAGTAAACACGAAGACGAAGATATTACTTCCGTGGGTTTACGTATTATGGAAATGAAACAACGCAAGATGCAGTTCACTCTCGAGTCTCTTCAGTTTCCTTCAGTAATATACCAATTATTGGCTGTTGATTTTCGTTACCATAGCAACGGCAACATTCCAAATATTACATCATTTATACAGCGTTTAGCGAAAACGAATGACATAAAACATAATAAGAGTAATTATTAAGCAAATTTTCAAATTTTAAAAGGTGAACTAATATAAATTTTAATTTGAATTGATACAAACCCATGCTGAGGATCCACAGGATCGTCACAAATTATTACATACAACGAAAAAGGAAAATACCAGAGTGGATGCTAAAAAAAGATATATATATATAGGCATTTTCGCATCCTGACTGCAGCCAGAACGAAGTCAGGGCATTGATCTAAATAAAGGGACTGTCTCAACTAAGTGCCACGTATAAAGTTTCACAGGTTAAAAGTACACATTTTGTTGACCTTGTTTACGTCTGGTTGGCGTCTCATAACCTTTAAGGAAATGTTAACCCTAATAGAAGTCTTTTGACAACAATCATTGAAATCTAATTTACGGTTCCTGCCTCTATAAATAAATTCTCAGAAGGAGATGAAAACGTACGCCACTGAATAGATGCTACAAAGAGCGTGTAGGAGGAGAAAAGTCGATGACTCACGGATTTCATATCTTCAATATGCAAGAAAAGAATAGGAACCATTCTCTCAAACTTTATTATTTTTTTCAATTTCTACACGAACGAAAAGCCAAAGAAACTCAAAACACGTTAAATTCAAACCGTTAAAGAAAGTTCAAGAGCCAAGGTCGAAATATTCTGGAGCATTGTTGTTTCCGCCTAAATTATCATTGTAAAGCAGAGCGTTACCATGGAAACAAAATCCCAACGGAAGGGGCTTCAGGAGTCTGTTGATTGA
Source organism: Lepisma saccharinum (assembly GCF_977018435.1). Taxonomy (NCBI): domain Eukaryota; kingdom Metazoa; phylum Arthropoda; class Insecta; order Zygentoma; family Lepismatidae; genus Lepisma; species Lepisma saccharinum. Next base: position 35,100,116 of record NC_139253.1, read on the forward strand.
GAGTCGCCTTATCGGGATAAAAAAGGGACGTGAGCAGTGTTATTTATTGGCAATGTGTAAGCGGAAAAGGAAAGTTGAATTCGTTCTTCATAATGCGACAACGCTATATTTATCAAGGTAAGGTTTTATATCCGTTAAGTGGTGTTAATTTTTTCATGTTTTTTAACCGCTTATGTTGACTTGAAAGATTTCTGATATTTCGAGCTTGGAAGGCCTTTTCGGAATGGTAGTGCAGCGTTACCAATTGTACGGAACTAACCTTACATATACGATAATTTCATGTCTTATACGTACACTCAACGGCAGAAAAAATGGTAGGCGAATCGTCAACCAACATTTTCATTCAGTCGGTTTTTCACAATGTGATGATCATAAATTGATATAAGAACGTCAATAAGTAGAGGACATATGCTTCTAATCGGCAGAATTCCGTTCCTTTAAACAGCACAGGTTGTCGAATAAAAAGGAATGAAAATAGTGATGGAAATTTTCCTGCTTTTTTTATCTTTATCTTTTCTGTTGGCTGTACGTATGGTCTACACCTTGGACCTTACGCTAAAAGTACGGTCCTGGATAGAATTTTAGATAGGGTAAATGCTCTAGTAATGGACACTTTAGGAAATAAATTCCTTATTATGGACGTTTGATTAGGTTTTACCTATATCCTGAAGCACAATGGACTCCATTGGTTATTGGCAAGTAAGGCTGCACTTGATTGAGCTTCAAAGTACCATTTATTATGGAGGGAAAATTTTCTGTGTGTGTACATGTGTGGTGGTTGCTGTGTGAACTTCATCTGGACTTGATGCATGAGGTGTGTATCTAGTTACATCCATGTAAACATTAATTATGAATACCTCATTTTTCCATTCCATGTGATTCTAAAGACAGTAACAGATATATTGGACATTTTATTTGCTTCACGTGTAGAAACATGTAGTGAGAAGCATTACTGAAGCACTAACTCTGAAACATTTTCAAAGATGGTCACCTCAATGTCCTTCATACAAGCATTGAAAAATACAGCTTTTTCAGCAATGGGCGCAGGGTGGCCACCTGCCAAAATCCCAAGTAACCAAAATTGCTGAAAATGGTGGTACTTTAGTATTATATGGACTACCTGGTTATATTAGGTTAGGAGTATTAGCCCCAGTTTCAGGATCGACAAAATCATGTTTGCGAGGGGTTTTGACCTAACCTAACCTAACCAGGGAGTCTGTATAATACTAAAGTACCAAAATGGGTGGCGGAAACTAAGAACATACAGATGGGCAATGGTAATATTGCCCGTGGTTCCAATGTTGGCCCAACGCGTGATTCTTACATTGGGCCAATGTGTGGTTATAACGTTGGGCCAATGTATGGTTTTACGTTGGCCCAACGTACTGAAAACTAAAGAATGAATAGGTTTGTGTTCTGATATATACATAATTTATTGTGAGGCCAAATGTAAACGATAGTACAAATAATTTATGAAAATGAAAATACAGCACTCTTTCAGTCAAATGGTATCATTGTTTTGAATCCACCATACCTTCAAGTGATAGCACAAAACTTTCGAGTGTTTAAGGAAGTCGTTTGTACGTGACTAAATTCTTCCAGTGTCAATTTGTCCATTATTTCAAATATTGTTTAATAGTATGTGTAAAATGGAAGAAAAATTGTCCTGTAGTCAATGCTTAGCACTTGTAGATAAGTTACCAGCAAGTGTCAACAAGTCTATTACTTGTAATGTGTTCTTCAAATGCTTCATAACGGAGCACTTTGGAATTATTCTGCAAAACAAACTTAAATTGCATTTTTCACTAAAAACGAAACTTAATTTTAAATTAAGTGTCCATTACTAGCTCATTATGCACTTCAGTATAATATGTTCCCCAACACCTAAACAGCCTGTTCACTACCATAATAACTCATATGTTTTTATAGACCATAGTCTTCTCCATCAAAAAATATATAAGAGGTAAGTGAAATGCTAAATAATAATTTCTTATAGATATTAACAATAATAATTTTGTCTTCGGTGTCCATTACTAGAGCATTTACCCTATTTGTAAAAACAATTAGCAATGATAGGTGCCAATACTGAACTTGATGCGAAAGTTCATTTTTTATTACTATTATTATTATTATTATTTGTATGGACGAGAATCGAAAATAACCAAATACTTGGTAGTATAAGATTTTTCCTCCTCGTTTCCGAGTTTATAGATTTGCTCATCTGAAATAATTCACTATGTAAAGTGTTTTTTTTTGTTTTTTTCATGTGATGGAAACTACGTTTGGAAACCTTAGTTGTGATTTTCTTTACATACAGATCCGTGGTAGTGATTTCAGTTAAAGATCAGTGACAACAGGTGAAGTAATACGAATATTCCCATTAAAGAATCTATATTTTCAGTCCCGCAGAGTTCTGAATACATTAAAACTTCCATAACTCCCTAATTATACGTGGCTGCTCTCCAAATACTTCGGATATTGCCTTAAAAACACATAATCTAATACGTCATGGCAACTATTTTTTTTCGCGAGATTGCATAACCGGCACGAAAATCCGATAAATAAAAATTGAAGGGGGCTTGGATTGTAATGTGAACTGTATGAACAATGCTGATCATGTGTACCAGGAGTAAGATAGGGAAGTGAGTAAAACGCCTTTGAACATCCAATCGTGTGTTTGCAACTCAGAAAGCAACCATTAGAATTACAGGGACAAAGAGGCGCATACGAGGGTAAGACACTGTTCTCTCCCGAAAATCGACTATTTTGAATGCCGTTCAAGTCTTCGAACGGCGGTTGACTGAACAAAGAATTACCTCTGCCCTCTGTATAATAACCGTTCATCACTCTGCCATCTAGTGACGTGTCCACATACTACGTGCGCTATGTTCTCCGGGACATACGATTATATTGTGGTACCACCGTTTAACTTTGTATTGCTACAACTTATGCCCCAGCCCTCGTACATGTGAAGAATCGTTTTTCTATAATTCGAGAGGAGGGGTTGGGTACAAGACCCTAAATTTGTTAATTTCATGAATTCTATCGCAATTCTTGCTTGTTAGTTTGAAGTAAAAACTACTTTAAAAGTAATTTCTCCGTTCTTGGATAATAGAATATCTTCTTTATGAAACTTTTCACGTCGTGGAAAGTTCCAAAACCTGCTCGATCGTGTTTTATCGCCTTAAATCAACGAAATGGAGAACTCTTAAAGTTTGGAAACTAAACCTTGTGAAGAAAAGGGAAGATATCTAAAGGGAAAAGAAGTTTCGGAAACATTCCTGTCGATCTTGTCAATTAACGTGTCGTCGTGGAAACTGAATCCAATTGAAGAATTTGAACAAGTTCAATGTAGACAGGACAAGAATTTGTTGAAAGAGGGGAATGTTCGTAAATGTTATTGTTTATCATAAGCATACCACCAGCTTTTAATTAGGTGAAATACGTAAGTTTTTTTAGGTGGAATCGTAACATGCTCCACCGATCTCCGCTGGATATCGAACCCGGCGCCCCTTAATTGCAAGGTTATGGCGTTAACCACTACGGTCTCGTGGAGTTCAGGTTTCAATTTATTGATATTAGTTTTAATGCCTTTTTCTACACAATTTTGCGAATATTGTCGTGGTGAAATCTTAACCCCGTTTTATGCATCTATACACCCCCCCCCCCCCACACACACACATAACCAGTGTCGACGATTAGGGGCGTACCCCCCTTACTTTTTGTCAGAAAAGGTAAACTGTTCTTTGCCCCCCAGTTTTGGCATCCAATCGGCGCTACTGTCTCCTATTTTTGACAGTTTGAAAACTCAATGTAGACTATATTATTATTTTTGGTCGTAACGAAACCTAACGTAAGACATTGTTACGGCAGCATTTGAGGTATAATTTCTCAATAGCGTTGTTTAGAAGTCAAGGAAAATAGTCACCAATTTTGTGAATACGCCTACTGCAAATTTATATATTTTTATCTATTTCTTTTGGTAGCTGTATACATTTAAGAATCTATCTAATGCTTGTTGATAAGTTTAAATCCATGCTCAGATAGGCTAATCGGATTTGGACCTACAGTTTAAAGTGGAATGCGAACCACTGCACAATCGAATCCGGAAACCCTCGATTACAAGGGGACAATGTTACCGTATCGGATTTGGCATTTGAGCGAAATCGTTCAAGGAGTTTCAAGATGGAAGACGAAAAACAGAGTTTTCGCAAGTTGCTTGCGTCACACTGGTTGAAATTAAATAACGCCCATTTCCCTTTTGATATATGCAGATTTATTTATATCATCTTATTTACATAACTTAAATCTTGGCCTTTATTCGCAAAATCCACATTTCATGTGCCCTGTCCCCCCTTCCCGAAGAGAGTGTACAGACTCGTGAAGCCAGAATAACCCTTCAGTACCAAAATAGGTGGCTGAAGGTGTGTGTACCCGGTTTCCTACATGAAATGTACTATTGAAATAATGTGAAAAGAGCAAGTGTGTGTATTAGAAGAAAGAAAGTTAAAAAATCGCCGTCGGTTCATATAGTGAAAGAAAAGAAAGCTCTCCCAGGAGCTCCCCTTAGAGAAGAAGATACCTCTTACATTGCAGTACTCCGCCAAACATCTGACAGCCACTGCTCCCTTCCCTTCCTCTTTATAGGCCCCGCTAATGACATAACCCCTTACTGGAAACTTTCCGCTGGTCCGCTGTCCAGCGACACACCTATCTACCCCAACGGCCAAGAATTCAAACGTACAGGAATACATGTATAGTATGCGCCAAAATATACAGTACTGAAATGAAAAGATGAACAAAAGTATAAGATATGTTACAATATAGTGACTGGTCTATATGCAACCCAAATAACAATCGTGCCTTTTGGGTTGCATAACTGTCAGGAAACCTAAGGTTAGGTTAGGTTAGGGCATGTGGAGTGGACGATTGTCATTTGGGTTGCATATAGACCAGTCACCTTTTTCAAACTCGGTCCACCTTCACGAATGCTTCCGTATGAGCGGAAATAATGCTCAACTATGAATACCTTTTCCTCCGTCGAGAGACCCGTTTCCAACAACAACTGCACAACACAACTTCCTTTTCACTATTGCGAACACGTGCAGCTAGAGCTATTCCCCGTCGACAACCTCAACCACGTGTTCGAGATGCGCGAGTTTCAGTACTGTATATTTTGGCGCATACCGTACATACACAAGAGTTGCACACTAACATTACCAAAACACATGAAACTAGAAACCGACCAACCCAATTAAATTAATTAATAAACATATAAAATAAAAAGGATGAAGTAATGATCGTATCATTACAACAGTGCATGGTTGGCGTGCAGGGAATTTAGTATATCGTTGAATACAGAACTTTGGATCAAATGGGTGTGGAAATGTATGCAGTCTAATTTTCCTTTTTCATTTATGAATTCCCTTGCTTCAAAACAGCATGCAAAAGTTCCATCAATGAAGTGCATCCAACTCTTATTACGTCATAAAGAAGAAGCAACGATGTACCCCGAGAAGTTGCATAGCAACGAAACTGATGTTAGTCTAGTCATGGATGAACTTTCTACTTTTTGAAGAGAAATATCCAAATTAAAGTTAATATTGTGTATTCCAGAAACGGAGCATTGTAACAAGAAAATCACATTTTCTTCTCAATCTCGTTGCTGTGGTAGACGTAACGTGTCGTGAGGATCAACGTTAGGTAAGAAGAAAAGGGGTAACAAAGATGCAACTGGTGAAGGTGAAGTACAATAAGCCGTGTGACGCGATCACTAACTGAAGAAATCAAGCGACAAACATTTAATTACATTTTGATTCGATACGACAGTATTTGCAATTTGAAGGGCAGTACTCTAAACTCACATAGCAATGGTTCAAAGCATACAACTTACAAAGTAACGATGTTGGATTTTGTATTTGTTTAAGTCGTTTTTTTCTGTCATTTTGGGAGATTCACGACGAATGGATGGGCAGAACAAAGAACACAATTAATTCTCGATCGAGGAGCCAGAACATTAGCTTGCAATAATAGTATCTTCTACGGGACAGGGAAGATTGCATTAGAGTGCCTTGAGGTCACCATTAACACTGGAAATCGATCCATCATCTGCTATGCCAGCAACAACTGAATCTCGCACGGCAATGGAATAAATTCAATTCAATCCAATTCAAAATCTCAAAGGGCTGTTGCTCCTTGGAATTTGGTTATTTATGTATATCATTGAAGGTTAATGTTCATTTAAGTAATATTACATTACAGTAAATTAGAAATGCGCAAGCAAGTGTAAAAATTGACACTACTATAAAAATTGTTGAATGTTACCTTGGTAACCCTATAGGCTGATAACAAAGTCATTACTTTTCTGCAATATAAAGTTCAAATCCTTGTCGTCTGAGATTCGGGGGAAAAAAGATACCTTTGCGGGTGTTGCATTGGGAGGGGATGGGGCACGAAAGCACCTTTCTTAGAAAGATCGGATTCTCTTGATTAAAACGCCTGTCCAACTCACCACAGATGAAAGGGTACAAAGCAAGCAGTGGTAGACATGAAAATAATATTTCCGATTAAAATCTACACAAAGCAAACGGATCATAGAAAAAGAGAGATGAGGAAGGAGAAAGATCAAAATGACTAAAAGCGAATAGCAACTTCTGATAGAAGTACGGAGTCACAAATTTTCTCTCTTTCCATTCTTTGTGTCTTTAATAAGAGCTCAGTTAGTTTTAATGCCAGGAATCCTTTTATTTTCATGGTTAGTGAACTGATCAGGATCAAGCGAGCAGGATATTTCAAAATGTTCCACAGGCTGAACGAAATTCTCAAAGTGTTCGATGAGCTGTAAAACACGCACAGAGCGTTTTGACCCGTGGATTGCATTTTTAAAGAAAGTTTAAACTTCGCCACGTTCCAGCTTTCCCAGTAAAGATTGTAAAGTCAAAAACCATTCATGCTAAATTTTCAATCATTTATTTTCTGATCTTCTTCTACTGTTCTTCTAATCAGGGTTAATCGAGTGTTAAAACAAAGTTTAGTTCATTTCCCAGAATAGTGGATGTTAGTTTACAAGACAATGAATTGTGGTATGGAATTGTTTTTTTTTTTGTTATTTCTATACTTGGCATTTTATATCTTGCATTGGGTGTGTATATATATATATATACACACCCAATATATATATATTGTGTGTGTGCGTGCGTGCGTGTGTGTGTGTGTGTGTGTGTGTGTGTGTGTATCTTACTTTAACTTGAAGATTGCTTTCTCACCATGCTCTACTTAAATTGCGGTCTCTTTTTTATTTTTTACTTTGAATTTCTTCCACTTTTGTCTAATCACGCCAATATAAATGAATAATTCCGATCTCCAACTCGGAGTGGTCAGCGTAACACGCCACGACAACAGAGGTCCCGGGTTCGAATCTTAGGTACGGTGTCTCATAACCTAGGCCAAGTTTTCTTCTTTATATCGTTTGGTTAGTTCGAACGTCCGTGAGATTAGAATGACATATGAAGAGTTTAACCAAGAATAGAAGTAGTAACAAGTATTGTTGTGATTTCCTTATTGTACATCAATATTAACACTCGCCGGCCCGTCCCGGGTTCGAATCCTGGCCTGGTCATGGATGTTTGTTAGTGTTAATTCATCAATTTAATCATAAAATCACTCATCCCCATCTTCGAAATTAGCCAAAAGTAGCACAAAGCGAAGTAAAATAAAGCAAATCAATCAATATTAACACCCTTTACATATCGTCTTCTCATCACATACGTCATATTCTGAACCTGGGCAATTCATTTGAATTTTGTGTAGCTATAGGTTGCGAACACTGAAGGGACCGTATATTGACACTACACTCTGTCTCAGGAATTTCTGGACCTAGCGAACGAAAACATGCCTCTGCGCAAGTAGTGACTCGAGAGCCAATGAACGCGCGAGAGGCGGACTGATTGCTTGGAGGGGAATATGCGCCTGCAGCTACAAGCCATTTTCAGCACTGCTTTGCTGCGCTCTCTTGCTTTCTCCCCTTCTCTGCCGTTATGCGCGGCTTTGCTCCACAGATTTCCAAGACAGAATGTAGATTAGTTGGCTCTGTAGGTTGTCCGATTCAAGTACAACATATGTTTGTATCTTTTCGTCACTCTTCTGCGACTTTCGGTTAATGGCGACGATCAAATACTGCGTATAGGACCAGTTAAAAATTACCTGGAGTTAACTTAAATAAAGAAAATAATGAGAGTGTTGTACACTCACCTGCAATAAAAATGAGAAACCTAGGTCTTCAAATACTAGCTTCACCGTATTCCGTTATGTGTGTTCCCTAACACTACGTCAACGTCAATAGCAAGTTTTCAGTACAGGTTCGGTCATCGCCCTAGAGCTAGGCAACACACATAGCACATTGCAACGAAGCCAGTGTTTCAGGATTTAGGTTTCTCATTTTTTATTGATGGTGACTGTACTTGTCCTGCGTAAGTCAAAGAATGCTGGTTCTTATTTTTACATTCAATTAACTTTAAGTCTCTCCATAACCTCAAATAATCAAATGACTTGAGATACTGTAGTCATCATTAGATCAGTAATTCACAAAGTGTGCGCCGCGGCACCGTTGGTGGCTTACAGGGGAGCCGAGAAATGTTCTAATATTTTCACTGAAATGACACTTATTCCAATGTATGTGCTTTTTAGTACTTTTTTATGGGTAAAATGTTTCTGAATTTGAAATATGTGTTTATTTTTTAACTTAAGGCAATCAACCTAACAACACTAACTGAGCGTTGCAAGTGTTAGGTAGGCCTACATTCTGACTTGGGCGCCACGGACGAATCTTGAAAGAGTAAGGGCGCCGTGAAACAAAAAAGCATTAGATTATAACTCAGAGCCTCTACTTCGCTCTGCATACAGCGTGGAACTTCGAACCTATATTTAATAAAGAATTCGTGGGTGCGTTTTAGATGGTGGCTACTTGGGCTACAGCTCCCTCCGAAATTTTTGAGAAAATCAAAATTTTCAAATGGAAGGAGTAAAGAAATCGGTAAAAACAGAAGTGGCAAATGCAACCGACACCCCTCTTTGAAATTAACCAGGGTTATTAAAGGTCCAGGAATTTTAAATAACTTCAATTCCGGTCCAGGAGGGAAAATCAGCAAGCGTAAATGGGTTCTGGGCCGTAAAGAACCTTCGTATTATTATTCGGTCCAGGGACCTTTTTCCGGACCAATTTAAATACGGTCCAGGGACTTTTTTTCCGGATGAATTTAAATACGGTCCGGGAACATTTTTTCCGAACCAATATAAATTCGGTCCAGGAACTTCTTTTCCAGAATGAATTCCAATTCGGTCCAGGAACCTTCTTTCCGGAAGAATTTCAATTCGGTCCAGGAACCTTTTTTTCCAGGAACAATTACAATACGGTCCAGAAACTTTTTTTCAATATAATAATACGCAACTTGGACCGAATTTAAATTGTGCGAGAAAAAAGGTTCCGGTTCTGCAGCGGAACCCAATAGAACCCATTAGAATCTGTGGGTTCCTGGACCTAAAATGAACCCCGATTACCAATTTTTCCTTGAACTGATTTTAATACGAAGGTAAAAAATGGCAATTACGAAATATTTTATTGTGTACACATCCCCCAGAATGCAGCCTTTACAGCTCCCTCCAAAAATAATTCTGCGCGGGCCAGTGGTCCCCGGAACAATGTATCGGACAGGAATTCTTAATATGCAAACGGTGTGGGCGGAAGAATCCGCCGTTTGGATGAAATTGAATTAGTTGCGAAACGTCCGCACAGGAAATACCTACCCCTCAATAATAAACTTTTGGTATTAGCTCCTCACCACACGAAGCGACTGAATTTATTTCCCGCCTGTAATAAACTGATATTCGTCGATGGGCTTGTAACAACGAATTCAAATTCGTTCCACAAAGGATGGAATTTTCTCTTTTTGACGATATTAAAGCAGGCTTTGATGTGAATTTGGATTGTTGCGATGTTCATTAATCGAAAGGTTATGCTCTACTTTAAAAATAAGTGCATATGAATAACTCTTTTTACATGGCATCGCCTTGGTACATTTTTATATCGATTTACTTCTTCAGACGTCATGGAATAAGATCAACATTCTACACTAAACCACATATGCCAACTGCAGCGGGCTCCCCGATGGCGCAGTGGTAGCGTCGTCGCCTTGCAATCAACGGGTCCCGATACCCGGTGGAGGCACATTGTGGTTCGGATTCCACTTTAAAAACTGTAGGTCCAGTCCCGATTAGTCTTTCTGTGCATAAAGTGGACTTGAAACAACAATTCAATTCAATGCCAACTGCAACGTTGAAAGAAATTCCTCTACAGTTCTCATAGTAATCCTCATTATGTAATACCATAGATTATTTCTACATTTTTCATTACACGAATGACAAATTTAACACACAAAAGATGAAGTTACCCCTTGCACATTGTAACATGCCGGTAAAGGTATATGGGGCAATGTGCAATTAATTGAGACATATTTTCACGACTATTTGTGGAGGTGATGTGATTGGCATCACGCTCCGGCCGACTTTATCCACCCCACCTGAAATTAACCACAGTGTGATTCGAACCCTGGTCTCCCGTCTCGCAGGCAAACGCCCTACCGAGTGAACCACCGTAACTATATATGTGTATATATATATAATATGAAGATCAAATACTGATTGTGAACATTCTTAATTTCTTGTTATTTTTCACATGATGAAAATATAAATACGATCAGGAAAGTGAGGAATGTTGGTGATAATGCATTTTCGGTGCAGTCAGTATACCCATAAATATTACATGTAAAATGCATATATGGGATAAAACTGCATTTAATTATTACTTTTTTCCGTTGTATGGGGGAAGGGACATTACACTTTATGGCATCGTGGTTGTTTCAAAATAAGAGCCAAGGATGGGATGTTAGATGAGACATTACTATATCACACAAATATTAGCCCCCTCCTCTCTCTCTCTCTCTCTGTTTCTTTCCTGTCTCTCTCCCTCTTTTCGTCAAAAGTTTATAAATGATTCTAACTTTCACCCATCTCTGTTATATATATGGAGATTGCCTCATTTTTGCTTTTGTTGACTCAGTTCGCTTACAGAGTTTCTGAGTTCAAGTCCCGTCCTGGGTGTTTTGTCATTCGTCTCCCGTCATGTTCATCGTCTTCGTCGCGATTACATGTATGAGACAGAAAGCGACGCAACATCAACGTAGATATATTAGATCGTAACTTAATTTTTGGAACGGATTTCTTGTTTGTTTGAAGTTTATGATAAGTCCACTTTATGCACATTTAGGCTAATCGGGAATGGACCTACATTCTAAAGCGGGATCCGAACCACTATGTGCTTACACCTGGCATCGAACTCGGAATTCCTTGATAACAAGGTAAGACGTTACCACTACGCCATCGGGAAGGCTTCGAAGTGGACTTGCAATTGTAACGAAATGTTTACTTTCCCGCCTCCGTTAGTTAGCCTATCACGCTACGAAGTCTTAGGTTCGAATCCTGGGTAACGCGTGTGCTCATTGTGCTCTTTCACCAATTCATCTTCTACGTAGCGAATAATCTTGAGGCGCAGAAAAGCATAATACAAGCAAAACATAAATAGAGATGAGAAATGAAATGAAACATTTAAACCAAGGATAATAGCATGACTTAATTTACCTGTTAGCCCTAAGACGGACGAGGTTATAGAGACGATATCCAAAGTCGAATTCCGACCAGTGATGTGCGTCTACGCGTAAACAACCATAGTCTACATTCTACACGTAGACTATTTTATACACGTAGATTACGTAATCTATGTAAACAACATGGCGAAAAATAATAAAATAGCAAAGGGTGCCGTGGAATTAAAAGAAAATTATACTGCGTATCAGTTGCTGATGTGTGAGGAGAACTTTTCATACTCTTTCTTCCAAATTAGAACAATTTCTCACCTAGGAAAAATCTAATATATGAAATATTCTAGTGTTTTATGGGAAAAAGACCACTATTGGCTCACAACTGCCATCTGTTGTCTGTTTTGCATATTATTTATCTTCTTCCATAGTTGATGATTGAAGAGAAGAGAAATTTTGTTGTAAATAGGATTCTATTCATTTCGTTAGAAACCAATATAGTTGAAAATGTCACTTTCCTTTCATGAAACCCTTGAAAATGCACTTTAGATTGTCTACGTAGTTTATGTAAACTACAACCCAATGTAATCTACGCGTAGATTACGTGTAGACAACGCATGTAGACGTAAACTTATAGTCTACGGCACATCACTGATTCCGACCCACCCAGCAGCCTGGACACTCAAAGCTTTACGTCTGTTTTCTTTCATCCGTAAGCGAAAATGCTTGAGGATGAAATAAGAACGCTTCGTATTGGACACGTGGTGTTGACAATATATGTCACAGCCGCTTGGAACTGTATGGAAGCACGTGCGTACATGTGAGAGTTGTAGCATCTACGCGCGGACCATCTGCTCGACTGCAGCGGTTACCTCATTGGGTGGGATTTACTTGTCAGAGTGCCAGAAGAGCATCTTCGTTACAGGCTGACTGATTTAGCGTTCCCCCGGCACACACGACACTCGGCAGCAACAACGTGGGCCCTCAGCTCGTACTAAGAGCGTGTTGTACTCGTGCCGACAGATTGCATACAAGTGCCACAAAAACATTCCCAGCGATCCCGAGTGGTGCATCTTTTAAAGAGGATACTGTTCATCAGCCAGCCGCAATAGCACTGGCTGTGTAGGAGAATCTGTCCGTCATTAGAACCAACCGCATTTTCCCACCTTCTCCCGTTCAAGATCAAAATTCCAATCTGAAACGGTTCGCAGAATACGGAACCTCGTTTCTCCACTCAAATGTGTTTGCTTTTTGGCATTCAGCGTTATTTTTATCACACTTGTTATGATGATGATGAATGGTGATTAGATGGGATTAGAGGTATGAATTTACAATACCGGAGGCATCTCCAATTGTTTTCAAATTCGGTATACTTACTAATTTTGGCCTCGTAATCACGAATCTGCAGTTACAATTTACCGGTCACGTCTAGAAATTGCAAAATAATCTTGTCAATTACCGCTATGATTCTCCACACACTAACATGGAAACCATGTTTTCTGATATGAAGACGTCTTCCTTTCCGCACAACGGTCTTGCTACCTTGTGTTGTGTCATAACACAACGTTGCTCAAGTGTTGTGCAATAAGTGAGACCCGTTGCAAGGAGCGTTGATTTGCATGTAAGGAAATGGCGCCTTGCGTAAAGGTGGAAAACATGTTTGCCCCACGAACCATTCACGGTAAGGTTAGGTTAGGTTAGGCAAGCATAGTTAAAATTAACGGTCATCATAAACATAGTTTTGAAACGCTAATCATTGCAAAAATATGTTGTTTCCTTCATAAATCAAGGGCGTTTACTCAGTTTTCGACTTAATTTGCAATTTCTAGACGTGACCGCCAAATTTTAACTCCAGATTCGTGATTACGAGGCCAAAATTAGTGAGTATACCGAATTTGAAAACAATAGGAGATGCCTCCGGTATTGTAAATTCGCTCTGGATTAGAACCTAAAACCTTTTGTGCTGAGACGTAGGCTGAATACACCCATCTGATTGTCTTAATTTCCTAAGAATAGTGGGTGAAGAAAATAGTTGGGTCTCCCTTATCGCACAACACTTCAGCAACCTTGGGTTCTGTAATCAGACTAAGAATGCCTATGTTGTTAAGTTAGCTCCGTTAGGTTTGGTTCTATTAGCATAAATACACTGAAAATTTATTATTCATGATAAGAGAACTAAACCTCACTAGGCTAACCTAACAACTTAAGCATTTAGCCTAACAATAGCTTTCCCTGGTGAAATCAGAACGCAAGGTTGCTCAAGTGTTGTGCGATAAGGGAGACCCAAAATAGTTTGTATGGTATTAAGGTAAATTAGGAAATACCGGTTGTCCACAAATGAACTGTGCAACTTTGGAGTGTAACAGAAATAAAACTACATGAAATAATCAAGAAATTATATTTCTACAATACATACCGACCGTTGAAACGATATATAGCATGGTCAGCAGACCTTCACATGCGCTCTGTTGCCTATACTCTCGTGTCGTCTGCTCATCAGCCCAACAAACAGGCCGAGGTAGCAAGAGGCAGAGGTCACTCACCCTTCCAGAAGGGTGCAGCGAGCTAGATGTGGCAAACGGGCTCGCTCATTCGAGGACCTGATTGGTTCTCGCAGACACACCCCCGTATTGTCGTCTGCTGCAAGCCCGCGAAGCGATCTTTTTAAGGCCTCATGGAGTATATCGCAATGTTGACAGTTTACAAAGAAACTTCCACAGTAACCATCTATTTTCTCATGACAAACTGTTTCCTAATATTGCCATTTTATTTTAATTACACTACGAAGCTGTATTTTACTTGTAGACACCCTGTACTTAGTATGCGCACAAGTGATAGAAGGCATATCACAACTCAATATATTTTCTTTCAAAAGTTATTGCACAATCCAGTAATAAGGCCTAGAAACCTGCGCTGGCCTCCACGGTGTAGTGGTTACGATAACGGTCTTCACACCCAGGGTTCGAATTCCGGTCTCGGTATTAGCAGTGCTTTCAGTTCCTCGGTTGATTCATCGTTACTCTTCAGCATCGTGATTTACTTAAACATGTACTAATAAAATGTCTAGGCTAGTACATTTAGTTCCAATAGGTTGTTTGAAAATGATTCGTATTTAGCTTGGACCGATGGTGGTTAGAATTTCATGCAAAAACCAAGTACGTACATATATTATTAACCAGTCTACATAAAGCTGATGAAGATAGGCTAATTTGATGTAAAATCTGTCACGCTGTTTACCAAATGGGACTGTGGTGTTTATGTGTAATACGAAATTCCCATCAATATAATCTTAACCCTATATAATAACCAGAGCTAGGAATTTTAGGTGCAAAAATTTGCCAATAAAGGTGCAAAAAAGGTGCCAATTTTTGTACAAAAAAGGTGCTAAAATAGGTGCTAATTTTCAGATGTAAAATTTATTGTGAGCAGTGCATACATATGATTCAACTTGTCTGGATAAACACATAGAGTATTCTCTGGTTTTAATATAACTAAGCAAAGAAAATTCTCTGATACATTAGAAAGCGACATAAAGGAAAACATGCTTCTTCTTACTTGCTTAGAATTAGTCATCTAGAAAACTGTTAAAATAGATTACATTTAAAATTTCTATGTTCTTCTGAGTGAGGCTACATCTGCGGTCACTAAGCAGATACTTGTAAGTTGAAAAAGAACGTTCAACGTCAACAGACACAAGTCGTGCGTATTTTGTTTTCAACCGGTAATCCACATCCTTGTTGGTTGAGACTTCTTGAACATCAGGGTTTTTGCTAAACTTTGTTCTAACTTCTCTTTCCCGACCCCTTGCAGTTCTCGTTGCACATCCATCAAAACAGCCCACTTTGCTTCCTTTTCAGGACACTGCTCCTCCAGTTTTGTGATTGCAGTAGTAAGGAAAGAGAAGCCATGTACAATATAGAGTTCATCTTGCAATTCCTGTTTAAGTGCAAGTTTTTTAGGCTTTTTCTACAGCTGAGGAATCACGAGGCAAAGCATCTAAAAATTTCGATATTGTATGGAAATGATTGCAAATAAACACTGCAGCTTTTAACCAGTGAGGATGGGAGATGGTGGTAGTGGAAGTTTCGTAATTTCTACTTACTTCTGTATTCTAGAACGAGCCTTTTTCAGTATTTTCTTAATGCTAGAAACAAATTCGTTCACATATGTATATTCATCTATAAGAGCTTCACAAACTCGATGCAAAGCATGAACAATGCAGGTCACATGTTTTAAGTTAGGATACATATTCTTCAGATCAGAAAATGCAGCTAACATGTAAGATGCTTGGTCTGTAAGAACTAACCACACTCTATCATATTTTATGCCCTCCGGCCATAATATATAACATACATCATTGAAACTTTTCATTACACTTGCATTATCTGTTTTGCCAAGAAAATAAGTTTTTGAAAGCATGGGTCTCACTTGATGTCCATTGAGAGGTGCTACTAAAATGTTCAAAACGTACCTGTTTTGCCTATCTGTGGTTTCATCTAGTATGAAATAGACTGGATGGTCAGCTACTACTTGCCTGATCTGCAAGATTTTAGCTTCATAAAGAGGTTGAAGGTAAGATTTCCTTAAGGTGCTCTCATCTGGAACTGACTTCTCAGTATATTTTGGCAAATATTATTTCATGACAGGATTGTTAAATTTCGAAAGAGGTATACCACACGCTATAAATGTCCTTGCTGTCTCACTCAAAGATGCAAGCGCCTCACCAATGAATTGCTGTCGCTTCCCACCTTTACCATCTCGTAGTTCTTTATTCCTGACGTGCTTCCCACTTTGTAGATGCTGCACAACCCGAGTGCGTTGGTGCTTGTCATCAACAGCAATAGAAATATCACACACATCACACCTCAGAACAGATCCATCACTCTGAATGCCGTCACCGCTAAACTGTTTAACAATGTCCTGCAGTTTCCCAACATTTACTTTATGTTTTGGCATGGTGAAGAAGCAAATCCGATGCATCGATCAGTCGATCACAGACTCCAGTTACCTTGCTCGCTGAGACGGGAGAAGGAAACAAAAACAAAACAGCTTTCCTACAACAATTCGTAAACAATACAGCATAGGACAAAAACAGCACAACTTCTAGCAATTGTAATGCGTCATTGTTGGCACTGTTTGAAGTCCACGCGCTTACTACATTAACTTCCAAGAACTGAAGAAAGCCGATTCATTGTTGTGCGGTAAACAAGAATCGCATGCCAAGAAGCCGTGCCTCGAATGTTGGTGGGGTTAAACAGTGCGCGAGTTGTATTAAAAAAAATGATAAAGATTCAAAAAGGGCGACAAGGTGCAAAAGGTTCTGAGATTGTGAAAAAGGTGGAAAAGGTTCTGAGATTGTGGAAAAGGTGCAACCGAAACACCATGAGTAGAGTTCAATACATGCTTATTTTGGGGATGAGTCACTTTTTTACCCATTTTCACACAAAAAAATTTAAGGTGCAGCACCTAGAATTCCTAGCTCTGATAATAACATAACCCGTGACGCAACAGCCCATTGAGGGCCCGGGCTTACCTACCGACTGCCGGTCTCACTCCCACCTGATCCTACTCATTCACTCGCCCGAGGTGGGAGATCATCCAACCAGTTATGGGGTGACATGTGGTCAGCACGACGAACCCGCAGTCGTTGTTGTAGGTTTTCATGACCGGGTTACGCTACTCATTCGTAGCTCCCTAATTTCCTCACGATAGTGGGTGGCCACCGGTCCCATACACAGGCCGAAATCTCAGGAGAAAAGTTGTTATGCTTCCCTAAGGAGCCCAAAGCATGACGCCTTAGACTGCACGGCCACGGTGCGAGACATTATAATAATATACTTACTTACTTACTTCTTCTTCTTCTTCCCCTTCGTGCTGTTAGGCGTCGGGGTCCTTCAACCATCTGCTAAAACTCTTCATATCTTGTGCCATTCTCTTAACTTCCATTAGTGCCTTTCCTCTTTTAGTAACCATCTCTGACAGGTATTGCTCCCATTCTATACGAGGTCTTCCTCTTCCTCTTCCTCTCCTTCGTTCTGGTCTTGCTTCCATTACTTGTTTTGGTTTTCTTTCTTCTCCCATTCTCATGACATGTCCATACCATCCCAGTGTTCTTCTCTCTATTATCTCTTCAATTGATTCTACTTGTAGCTGTTCCCTGATTTTAGTGTGACATGGTTTTTCCTACGACTCTTTACAGCAACAGAGATGAAATACCTCAGAAGAGTCATTATAATAATACCGTGCGTCCATTTCGATCTGCAGCCGAGAGATCGGGAGAAGCGTGGCGGGCGGCGCTGGCGGAGATGCCGACATTTGCTGCCTGTAATGCTCGCTTATTTTTACGGACATATCCAGACATTTATATAAATATTGCAAAACGAGCACTAACCTGGGTTATAATTCATCATCTGTAATTCATCCAAGTTCTGCAATTATATACACAAAAAAATACGCTTTAGAAGTGACGATAAGAGTCACAGATAATAAAACATTTTAATCATAGTTTTGACCAGCAACGTCCTGCTTAAGTTTATATCCTTGAAAGAGTTTCGTGTCGATGGGGATCGTTTGGAGGTTTCGAACGTGCAACACTGTATCAAGATTACGCTGCCGACGAAACCATTAAAAGTCAATGGTTTTCGTGAGCTTCCTCGATGAACTCGATGAAATTGGGGCAGCGTTAGAAAGTTATCCAAACAAACCTCTACGCCGTGTTTCACAGGAGATGGGAGTGTCAAAATCATCAGCACATACAGCCACTAAGCTACTAAAATTAAAACCATACTCTTATAACACAGGTTAGTGCTCGTTTTGCAATATTTATATAAATGTCTGCATATGTCCATAAAAATAAGCGGGCATTTCAGGCCGCAAATGTCGGCATCTCCGCCAGCGCCGCCCGCCACGCTTCTCCCGATCTCTCGGCTGCAGATCGAAATGGACGCACGGTATATGTGTATAGAATATGTAAACGCCATCTACTTGAAAGCTATATACACCCCCACCCCATATATATATATATATATATATATATATATATATATATATATATATATATATATATATATATATCGATTTCGCATGTCTGCTTTATGTTGTTGCAATTGCTGTTAGTTTTGCAACTCTATTGCACAGACAAATACACATACATGCATATAATATACTATATATGTTGCAGAGCTAGAACCTGACTGAGTTTCCAACATAGAGGAGGACGTAGAGAATTTCCAAACTTCGATACCAACACGAAGGAAAACAGGATTTTTTTAGCGCAGATATATTAATACTAGGAAATTTGCTGTATGAGATTCCAACATAGCGATTTTTTATTTCGTCGAAAATGCAGTTCTCGGAATATCAATGTCACGTGCAACAATATGTATATTACTGTATACGGCTCGCGAATATTAGATATATGCTTTCCAGGTGCAGTATAATAGATGAGTTATTGATCGGTATCTCACATTAAGCCTCCCGAGATTGGACTGCTTCCCACACTCCGAGATTAGCGTTCACTTCTGCGTTGGTTTATTTTCTCACATGATTGCAATATAGATAATTTGCATCTAGTAAACCTACTGAAAGCACATCGATGGATCGATGTGTAAATCGATTGATGGATGTAAATTGAAGACCCTGTAGAAAGAATGATACAGTTCCAAATTTACTAGTTCTGAGGGGAAAAAAAACTAAAAACCCAATATTACGAAACAAAAATTACTCTTCTGTTTGTGTAAACAAAATTTGAGATGTACCTATTTTATTTTTGAACGAAAGTTTCTAAACATGCACACATTAGGTACCGAATCATGCATTAAAACTAATTTTCAGGTGTGGGAGTCTGTAGTTTTCATAAAACATATTTAGTCATTTTAATCAAAATATGAACTTACAACCATGAAAAGTGGCAATTTTTAGTAAGCAAGCTGAGCTAAATAAAATGCATTAGGCTTAGATGAGATTAATTGTAACGCAAAATTCGAATACAAAATGTGTCCATTTTCTGTTACCGAAACAATAGTTTACCAAACTAGGCTTACATGGCTTTAATTTTAATGCAAAATGTGCTTTATTTTTGGTACCAAAACAATGAATTACGTGAATATACTTCTGTTATCCCTAGACACAGATATGTAGTGACTGCAACTTAGTTCAATATCGCATGAAGTAGCGGGAGTATATTTAAAATAGTCAGTAGATTTCACTGCGAATGTAAGACCTTGAATTCCCTATTGTTGATAAAAATGTTAGAAAAACAGACTCATTTTCTATTGTCAAGATTTAAAATCAACGGGGAGTATAAAACGAACAAAATACAGATGAATGTAATGAAAATCTTTCATATTTTACACAAGAAGGGGAAATGTGTAGATGATATGTTGTTATATTACATATAACAATAACTAAAATATGTAAAATATATGGTAAAAGCTAATATATGAGTTAATGTAACGAGATGTTTTCGAATTTGCATACCACGATTCGTAAAGATAATAGTACAAAATAACATTGGTTTTAACATCATGTGATGATATGTATTTACATATAAATATGTTTCGCGCTCTTGAAATGTGCAGACACAATATTTCAGTTGAAAATACACACGGAGCGTTCCATTGGATTGGTGCATAGTATAGGGGTAGGGAGCTGTTCCATTATTGTACTGTACTAAAACGAGAGGCTTCAGTTACTTATATCCTTATCATTTTGGAGTGGTTGGTGAGATCAGCGAATTTCTTCTCGCAGTATGGTTTCCAATGATATACAATAATATACAACTTAATAATGGGCAATTCTATAGTTACGGCCGTACCATACCGTGTGAAAGCTTTGATTTTACTCTATGAAGTTAGTATTGGTACGTATTTTACTGAGTTATATTTTGGAGACTTACGCTGTCATTATTCTTTATCAATTAATAAAAATTTCACTGTTACGGATTAACACAGAATACATAAGAGAAAGCTCCTAATTTAAATAACTGTCATATTTCTATTAGATGAATAGGCAAAAGAAAACTTCTTATAGGCAAATAATGACAGAGAATCAAATAAAAATAAGTAGCTTTTCTTATCTCCTAATTACAGTGCAATTAAAATGTTACAAATGTAACATTTTTACGTAATGCGTGATTCTTTCTCTGTTGGCACGAAGAAAAGTTTATATCAGTACATCAGTTCCATATAAATATTATATAATCAGGTATAAGTCATTAAGTCAGTCATATACAAGATAATAGACTTAATTAAATCATAAATCAGTGAATATGACAGTTTGGTTTCATTTTTCATGGAGCTGCCCTAATGTTTATATTACGAGAAGTCTACGAACTTCATGCCAAGGGAATTGGAAATAAAAAAGTGATGTGTTGATTTCGAGTGTCTACAGCATACAAGTCCATAAAGTCTACCTTGGCAGATTACATAAATAATTACATAATCAATTATACTGTTATTGTTTAATGCTAAAATGATATTACGTAAGTATGGAATGGGTTTCTATATTTTAAACATAATTAGAGGTACGTTTTTCAGTTATCTTACAAATAGAAAGGCTGTTTGAAACAACAATGTTAAACTGAACATCAGATTGACTTGCACAATGAAAATGCAATTCTTGTGATTTCTAATTATTTTTTAATGTACTACTTTGTACTGAAGCAAACAAGTGCTACTCTTTAGTGAATAAATTACTTTCCGATTTCATAGATTAGAGTATCTTAAGGATTCTTATTGAATTTTTCTCAGTTATTTAATAGTATCCTTAATTTACTCTTTCTCTCTTATTTTAATTTTCAGTCAGAATTTTAGATAAGGGAATATTTTCCCGTATACATACGTAGAAGGGTGCAAAATGGCCTTAACTGCCAACGGACCCAAAACTTTAAATTAATTAATTAATTCATTCATTTATTGTATATGTTTGTCCTATTTCGGCTTGTCTATTCCCACATCTTAATCATCATCGTCTGTTAATTCTCACACGAATGGCTGAACTAATAGTTTTGTTTAATTCCTTTACAGAACATCTTCTTAGATTTAGAGTTTGTTCGAGCAACGTATATGTTTTAAGAATGACAGATTTCACTCTAATTCATTATGATAGTTGTTGTGTGCATTCTTGGTTATTTTTTTATTGGATCTCACTTGATTCAAAATCCGCTTTGCTCAGAAAGATATAACTGATCAGACCCATGTGCTCAAATGGAGATTGAATTTTGCATCTCCTTACATCAGGCAAGAGACTTACTCCGTTATCTGCTGAGAAACTTGAATTTGAAGCTTCAATACTTTACTATAATTCCTATTTGCTTATGCATTTTCGTGTCTTCTTCTCAATTAAATCGTCACAAGCTCTCATGAATAACTATTTTCAATTATTATTTTATTCCCTTTTGAAGCATATTTACCTCTAGCTCATTTCGATTTGACAGTCTTTCGTTTCCACTTCATTTATCCGCACATCGATTGCCTGGTCACGTAATACGTATTTTCTGCAGCATCCTCTGGTACGGATGGAAATTTGATTGAATATCGCTTTTGGTTTCATCTCTGGTGTGAAATTACCCTTGCCCTGTGTATTCGCAACCATGCTGAAGTATCTGACATACCGAACGTCAGTATTCTGATGATAATCGCGACAATACCGAACAAAAACATTAATATTTTCCCCGCGTCATTATGATATAGTGCCACATGTCACAACTGTATGGATCACTCTTCACAATTCAGTTTGTGGCAGATAATGTTGTGAAATACGAGTACGCAATGCCTGTCACTGCAGCAATTATAATTTCGGAATATATATTTTAATAATTTATGTGTTTTCCCCTCCATAAAGAAAAGCACATGTTTAGTAGATTTTTGCACTTTAGTATCGCGTGTTATTACAAAAACTCAGACTTTGTGTATCTGAGCACTCGTTCTGGTGTTGTATTACACCATCTGTGTTGTAGTACGTATTGTGTTACACAAATTGTAGTGACTAATATATTGCCACCATTTTGGGCAAGGGGCGTGGTGCAATTATTTATTCCAACCTCTGGAATCGTTAGTTCCATGAAGGCTCCAAAAGAGAGACAAAAATTCGCAGGAATAAAGGCCAGGAGAATATTTTGCGAACGACATGATTTCAATGAGGTTTCGTGTTATTTTGCAGAAGAATGTTTCCAAGTTCTACCTGCTCTCGTTGCTGGTAGGCGTACTCCCAATCAGCTCTGCGTGCATATAATTGCAATTATTGAATGTAATTGAGAGCAAGAATGGACTTCTTATGATTGCTTTGTTACCTATTTCCTCAATTCACTCCCCCAATGTCGTCATGGTAACGCTGTCGTCTTATAATCAAGGGTCCTGTGTTCGATACCCAGTGGAAACACATTGCATATTGGTTCGGATCCCAGTTTAAACTGCAGATTCAGTCCCAATTAGCCTATTTGAGCATAAAATAGACGTACAAGCAACTTTGTCATTCTCATCACAGCGCTAGCCGGACCCTGTGGCCGAGTGGTTAGCACATCGCGCTGCGACGCCAAGGGTCCCGGGTTCAAATCCCGCTCGGGCTTGGTGGTTTGTGAATGTCCATTCATCAATTTCATCATTTCATCACTCATCCCCATCTTCGCAAATTAGCCAAGAGGCACAAAACGCGATGTAAAATAAACTAAATCAATCAAATCATCACAGCGCTAGAAAAGCCATTCACAATAACTAGAATGCAATACAAAGAGCGCATACTGAAAAATTAAGAAATACAACATTAAACATAAACCTGCGTGTGTATATTTATTATTTGTATTTGTTTACTTAACATCACTTCTCTACCTCTTATGTTATTTGCGACGATAAGGATGAAGAATGATTGCAAAATAGATGAAAAGTTAAGCACAATGTTCGTATTTGTGGGAATTTAATTGATTGTAATATGAACGTTCTGTTATGGTTGCTTGTTTCTACATTTTTTTTCTCACGTTTATACTCCATGTTGTTGTCGATGGGTGGTTGATATTAATGTACGATTAACTTTAACAAAAGGGTGAATTCAAGGCTTCTGATATCACACATGCCACGCATTGAAAACAGGTGTGGGGGGAGGATCTTAATTTACACACACAAACACGCATACATATATACGAATTATTAAATTAAATTATATGCAGTGGCCTAGTCGGTAGGGCATGTGACTGTCACGCGGAAGATCCGGGTTCGATTCCCGGGGTGGGTGATTTAAGGTCGTGGTGCTGATCACATCACCTCCAAAGTGACCAGAGATCTAGAATGTGTGGACTCTACCCCTGCACCCCGTAAATGTGCCTTCCTGGCACGGGGAATTTTACCTTACCTTATGCATATTTATTATGTTACTATGGTTTTATTACGTACAGGTTTGTGTTTTGTTTTTTATTAATATAAATCAATGAGAGTTCATACTTAAATGTGTCTTGCATTCTTGTTTTACTCTAAGTGCTCATAGATAGTCATTGGTGTAATTCTGTTAATGGTCTCTTAAAAGAGAGAGAAAGAGAGAGGGAAGCCATGCCCCACTCACAAGCACGAACAGAGACGAGCATAACCTTTATTCTAACTTATTGCGTATCCTTGTTGTTACAACAAAAATTGTCACCCTTGGAAAATTTTGATTTGGGGGGCGATTTTTTTTAGGATATGATTGTTAATGGATGAAATCGCATTGTTCTCCTCCAGAGTTTCGCACCTTGATGGTACGCCAATTTCTATGCCACCAAGGCTAGTTCAGTTTTATTACATTAAAAAAAAAACCTTCTACAGTCATTTAGAATTGACTGTTCAAAGACACTTTCACTCTGCGACGCTGTACTATCAATATTGTCATCCTTCTCTGTTCCCTTTCAGAATTTGAATATATTTTCCCCCATCAGTTCGACAAATACTCCTCCGTACGATGTAATTTGATAACACGGAAGGAAGAGAATCAGACATATGTAAAGGTAGTTTCCGCGGCATCTGTAATGACTGTTGGAAATAGAAAACAAACCCCTCGGCGTATTCTTGTCTCTCATTTCCAGATCGTTGATTTTTCTTCCCCGTTCTCATCTTCCTTTTTCTTCCCTTGTTACTTTTTTTTGACGTCACAACAACGCCATCTCTCGTTTTAGTGGGAACCGTGCCATCGCTGCGCGTCATCGTCGCGCCAAATCTGCAAAAGTAACGGGGAGTTGGATCTTTAGTTCCGCAGCCTCCCGCCAGGGTCCGCCTCTGCTGCTGCATCTTGGCAGCGCGTCAAGGCTGGGGAAGACAGTTGTACATTTGCGTGAGGGTTATATTCGCAGGTTTCATTGCGTGCACGAATTATCAGTTGGGGGAAAAAAATTAAGAGATCCGTGCGGTACAGCGTGATAGGGCACGGGTTGTGTTCGCCGAAGAAGATGATGTTCGATTTATCGTGGAGAGGGTGGAGGTAGCCTGCTCTAGCTGCACGACC
Source organism: Lepisma saccharinum (assembly GCF_977018435.1). Lineage (NCBI taxonomy): Eukaryota > Metazoa > Arthropoda > Insecta > Zygentoma > Lepismatidae > Lepisma > Lepisma saccharinum. Next base: position 35,125,225 of record NC_139253.1, read on the forward strand.
TGGGAAAACCTGCAACTATCCGTTCGATCCGAGAGCTTCTGCTACAGCTGGGCCGGCACAACATCCGCGTGCGGACCGGCGTGTACGTGGAGTGCGTGTACGCGTGTGGTTCCAGCGCTCAAGGTGGTTCCTAGGAACGGTTGTCTAGGCATAGCAGTGCAGTGTCCGCCCCCCTTTCTGTTGTTACTCTGGTTCGATTCCACGTCTCTGTAGCCCCGCCTACCTTTTTCCGCGCCCCACGATGATGCTTCTGATCTCTTGAGATGCAGGGGTCTTCAGTATCTTCCGCGGTATGTGGATATCTAGGCCACGAACGTTTATTTTGACATTCGCATCTCGTATGTGACGGATCACTGTAACCCAACTTGCTCATCAATAGCGCACAAAAACAATAACTAGTTGAAAAACACAACAATTACAAATCCATTTGGCGCTTGCTTTTGTACTTTTGTAAACGTGCGGATTTTTGTTTTCGTGAGTGTGCGTGCGTGCGTGTGTGTGTATGCAGATAAGTTAGCGCTAGTTTTATTTGGTGCAAGTACTTAGTTATCACAATGATGATGTTGCTGATTCTTATTATACTGTGTCGATGCTTCTGGGTGTTGAGTACAGCTGTGCTTTCCCCGTCTCCTTCAGGAATCAACTGCGATTTCGAGTCGAACTGCTCTTGGACATGGAACAGATCATTTACTATCCTGTCGGGAAAGGAAGCCAACACCACCTTCCACGAGAGATCCCCAGGGAATATCACGTGCCCATTCTTCGACGCCAACAACAACACAAATGGTAAGTAGGCAAACCTATTCTCTTTTCATTACCTTCATGTGAGTGCTTTTTGTTATTCAAATTATTATACGTGACCTGTGATTATACTTCTCTACAGTCTACAGTACTTACAGAAACAGAATTTTGGGTGATGATTGGGAAAATGACATCAACTGTTGTTGATTGCCCTTGCTTTCTTGCTGAAACCACCCGGAAATGTTGTATCACATGACCTACACATAAAAAAGGTAAAGGTACTCCCGTGAATGTGCACACACGCCATCAAGGCATATGGTGTGATGTGGAGGTATAGAGCCGTAGTTAGGATGATATGATCAGCATCACGCCCGACCGCCTTTTCTCCCAAGGTCCCCCCCCCCCCCCCACCAAGGTACGCATTTATGATGCTGGCTGAGCCTCAGAGCCGCGCAGACATGACTACACGTAAGAACCGTATTTTTCCCAATCGCGATTAAGACCGTTATCCAAAATTAATTTTAAGTGGATGAAATGACATACTAAACACACATTTCACTCATACAAAGTATGGATGGCATTTTACATGACTGCTAGTGATCATTGCCAATTCTACCACATTTTTTACATATTTCGTGAATAACTCCCCGAAAATCGCGAATTTTCTGCTATATGACTTTAATGTTTAATTCCATCACCTTCAGACAAAGTAGTATTCTATAAATGCAACACTTACAATTAGTATACATAATGGCATGTACTGTATATTGCAAGTTGTTATTTCATTACTATTTCATCCCCAAAGCCTTATCGAAGGTTAGGTGCAACCCGAAGAAATTTTGCATACGCCTCTGAATCACCACCAGCCCCTAAGCTACAAACCATAAATCACCTGGGTACATAAGAACAACAAATCATTGTTAATATCTGGCACTAATTACTGTGTGTGGCACTAATTACTGTGTGTTTGGAAAAAATTCATCCTTCACTTAGGATCGCGAATTATAAAAATGCCAAGCTGAATTGACCGAGGCCTCTAGGTCTCAGTTCTACTGCACACCTGATGGTTTCTACGAATAGGCAATGATCAACGCTGCTGGCTTGTAGTGAAAAGTGCCGACAGAGAGGTCATGTAGTTCCAGTCGAATATTTTAATAATAAAATTTTCCAGTCCTCTACTAAAAAAATATGATCTCTATCAAGTTTCCAAATACTTACAATTTTAGCATCCTTCCAAATCCAAGAGAACACAAATGTGATCTTACTTTGGCTTTGTAAAATTTGCATCCTTCATCTATTCTAGGTTAACTAAAGTCTGGTGTAATAAACACATTAACAACCTGGTACTTGAATAATGTTTCTGGCTCCAATCAAAAGCTCTATAGAAACTATTGTGTTTTGGGCTAATGGGGACTCGCACTACAGTTCAATGTAGGGTTCGAACCACTGTGCAGTGTCCTTATACCGAGGATCGAACTCGGGACCCTTTGATTACAATGTATATACTTTCTTATACAACATCTGGGATGCCCCACCTGAGCGAAGGGGATACAGTACCCTGTACGGAGACATTCATCCTCATGCTATCTACAAAGTAGTATCCTGGACACATATGATATCCTTGAACTATATTTCTTCATTTGACATTAATGAGATTTCTTATGTCCACATACTTCATTATAAGCACTAGCTTTAAACATCTGGAATGATGGTTTCGAAAATGGCTTACCCTCTTATCTTATGACAGGTGCATATATTCTACGTGCTTCTTCCCCCCACAAAATTCCCATGTCGATCGATGGGTTTTTACTAAGATGCCAAGTGCATGAATTATACAATTCCTTAGTGATTATATCTTAAACCAAAGTCTGAGAAGTGCACAAATATAGACTTCCAAAAAATAATGTATTGATTTGAGTAACAAGAAAGCATCCATTTCTGGATGAACATCAAACTTAGTAAATTTAAAATAAATTACAAAGTTTACGCAGACACTCACATATAAAATGCGGACATAATTAAAGAAAATTCCGACTTTTACATTGATTGAATTACTAACGTTTACCATAAATTATAGGAAATGATACGATATCCAGTTAGTAGAGCGAAGTTCAATACACATAATTTTACAATCACATTGCTGAAAAATAATATTAATACTTTGTTTAAGTTCGCTGTACCTTGCAAAAAAATATCCGGGATTGTATATGTGTTACAGCTGGCATAAATGTGTAAGTATCCAATTTTATATACGTATAGAATCATGCGTTAATCCTTAATGACAATAATTGGATTGATTCTTCTTCGTATGTCATGTTTGGTGACCCCTACAAATGAAACTGTTAAGACGGTGGTGTCTTGCTGGCATCCATGATGGAGTCATGAATCCAGGGGTTCTGAGTTCAAAACTTGAGCATGGCTGTATTTGTTCTATTACATTCATCCTTAACACCAGATGCACAAAAGTGGCGTGTCCAAAATATAAACAGAAAATGTAGGGTATAGTTTGTGGCGAATGCCAAAACCTTTGTCAGTCGTTTGTAGAATGAATTAAAAGAAGGAAGATAAAGCTTAAGGACTGTTAATCACATTTCACCCTATTACTGTAGTAATTAATTAATAGTAAGGTTATAGTGACTTTAACCAGATCCAAGATTATAATATATTTTGATTTATTTTTTCCTATCCCTTGTCTTCTCGTTCTGCCTCTGTGTATTGTCCTCTTCTCTTGAATTCAAAGGGCAGGATAGTCCCAGCCGTATTTTGACAGTTACATTTTAGTATTGAGTTTCAATATTTGTCAGATCAATTTACATAGGTTTCAAACACTTACAGAAAAAAAACAGATAGGTGTACTTCTCCGTGTCCAGCACTGGCAATTAATTAATAACACCAAGGTCACGTTCAAGGATTTCTGACCTAGTAAGAAACGAATCATGACGGTCTCGTTTTGATCTCATGGTGGACAATACAATAAGAGGTCGACTTCGATTTCTGTAGCATCTGATATACTTTACAGCCACTATAACTTCATTTTAATAAGCATGTGTGCAACTTCACCTTCACATTCAAACCTGTAATGATGATAGTAGATGTAGATATACTTTTTACTTGGTATGAGTGTGAATGGGCAGAAACCAAAGAATTTATTCTTGATTGGCGACAGAATACATTTTCATTCTTCACGTTAGCACCATCACTCGTCCTGTATATTAAAGAACAAGTGACATTGATAATAAAATGATAATGGAAATTTGGGTGATAATTTTCTGAGAACGTTTATTATTGTTGTAAAATTATGTATTTGTGGTAAGAATTCGTTCAATTATTTATTTTTTCTTGCCTGTTTAGGAAGAGATGACGGTCTGGCTGAATTTTTCTGCCCTCATATGGTGTCCTCATGAGAGAGATTGAAGTGACAATTTCCCATGCCTAATTTTACCAGCATGTAGTAAAAAATCCAATTTAGTGTAATTACCAACATTTGAAATGTTGCGAAATTTGATACAACTGCTAATATTTTTTCAACTCTCATTACTGTAAACCAATTTGCTCCACATAACCAAAATGTCTTACAAAATGCATCGCATCTAATCATGTTTTGCTCACGAAATCTAGTTTTCTATATTTCTCGAGTTTGGATTATAAGGAATGCCTATTTTGAAACAAGGGCTTTCACACCATATATTTTAGAAACTAAGAGAAATAGCAATTTTGGCATTGGTTTATCTGCACGTCTCTATAACCTTAGGTCACTGTTCGTAGCATATGGTTTAACATCAGTGCTGTTCAGTGACGTTCTTTACAAAGACCATTCTAATGTTAACCCTATTCATCGCGTTGCATACTGGGAATCTTTCCAGGTTGGCGCTGGAGCAAAAAGGCAAGATAATCATCCGTGGCCTGTACTTTTTTATTCGCCGTTTCATTTTTTCCCACCATAGCTTTTTATTCCCTTCTAAACCAAGGTCTCTCTCTGATCTCATTATTTTGCATACCCATAGGCGTGCGCCTTAAGGCACCCGAAATAAATTACTCTGTGCACGTCTATGTGTATATCTTAATTATTTACTAATGCCTATCATTTAGAAGTACTCTAAGTAAGGAAATATCCCGATGAACTTCACATTTATAGACTTCGTGCAAATTTTCTTATTATTTTGGTGTTGTCATCTTTCGTCCTTAAGAAGTTGCTGTATATGTGCAAAATACTAACGTACTACAGTACATATTTCAAATACAAGCAACAATAAAACATGTTTTTTTAAATGTTCTTTCTCCTTGCACCTGCTGTAAATATTAACATAGAACCTCTTCATTTAAAAATTGTTTACTGAACAAAGCTCAATAATTTCTGATGATATGCTTTCTTTCTTAACAGTCAATTTTTCCCATAATTTCTTGCATCAACTTTTTTCTTACGGATGAGTTAAAAGAGAAGTTTATGTCCTCTACAATACTTAATTGGCATGCCACTGTCTGATTTATACTTCTTCAATGCTCTCCAGCTTAATCGACATGGAAGTATCAAATGTATGAAACGCAAGAAAGCATGTTGTAAAGTCCAGCACAACATCAACATGGCAGGCAATTACACCACTACTTCGTTTACAACAGAAAATTGACTTACCTAGTTTCTTCCCTAACCCTTCAAATATATTCTAAATTCCAACTTAATAATTTATTACATTTATATTTAAATTTATTAAATCATATTTATTGATACGAAACCATATGACCTAATTTTCAATTCGAACCAAACTCGAATAGCGAACTTCAATGCACATAAATTTACAATCACATTGTTGGAAAATAATATGAATACTTTGTTTAAGTTCGCTGTACCTTGCAAAAAATATCCAGGATTGTATATGTGTTACACCTGGCATAAATGTGTAAGTATCCAATTTTATATAAGTATAGAATCATGCGTTAATCCTTAATGACAATAATTGGATTGATTCTTCTTCGTATGTCATGTTTGATGACCCCTACAAATGAAACTGTTAAGACGGCGGTGTCTTTCTGGCATCCATGATGGAGTCATGAATCCAGAGGTTCTGAGTTCAAAACTTGAGCATGGCTGTATTTGTTCTATTACATGCGTCATCAGTTCATCATTCATCCTTAACACCAGATGCAGAAAAGTGGCGTGTTCAAAGTTATAAACAGAAAATGTAGGGTATAGTTTGTGGCGAATCCCAAAACCTTTGTCAGTCGTTTGTAGAATGAATTAAAAGAAGGAAGATAAAGCTTAAGGACTGTTAATCACATTTCACCCTATTACTGTAGTAATTAATTAATAGTAAGGTTATAGTGACTTTAACCAGATCCAAGATTATAATATATTTTGATTTATTTTTTCCTATCCCTTGTCTTCTCGTTCTGCCTCTGTGTATTGTCCTCTTCTCTTGAATTCAAAGGGCAGGATAGTCCCAGCCGTATTTTGACAGTTACATTTTAGTATTGAGTTTCAATATTTGTCAGATCAATTTACATAGGTTTCAAACACTTACAGAAAAAAAACAGATAGGTGTACTTCTCCGTGTCCAGCACTGGCAATTAATTAATAACACCAAGGTCACGTTCAAGGATTTCTGACCTAGTAAGAAACGAATCATGACGGTCTCGTTTTGATCTCATGGTGGACAATACAATAAGAGGTCGACTTCGATTTCTGTAGCATCTGATATACTTTACAGCCACTATAACTTCATTTTAATAAGCATGTGTGCAACTTCACCTTCACATTCAAACCTGTAATGATGATAGTAGATGTAGATATACTTTTTACTTGGTATGAGTGTGAATGGGCAGAAACCAAAGAATTTATTCTTGATTGGCGACAGAATACATTTTCATTCTTCACGTTAGCACCATCACTCGTCCTGTATATTAAAGAACAAGTGACATTGATAATAAAATGATAATGGAAATTTGGGTGATAATTTTCTGAGAACGTTTATTATTGTTGTAAAATTATGTATTTGTGGTAAGAATTCGTTCAATTATTTATTTTTTCTTGCCTGTTTAGGAAGAGATGACGGTCTGGCTGAATTTTTCTGCCCTCATATGGTGTCCTCATGAGAGAGATTGAAGTGACAATTTCCCATGCCTAATTTTACCAGCATGTAGTAAAAAATCCAATTTAGTGTAATTACCAACATTTGAAATGTTGCGAAATTTGATACAACTGCTAATATTTTTTCAACTCTCATTACTGTAAACCAATTTGCTCCACATAACCAAAATGTCTTACAAAATGCATCGCATCTAATCATGTTTTGCTCACGAAATCTAGTTTTCTATATTTCTCGAGTTTGGATTATAAGGAATGCCTATTTTGAAACAAGGGCTTTCACACCATATATTTTAGAAACTAAGAGAAATAGCAATTTTGGCATTGGTTTATCTGCACGTCTCTATAACCTTAGGTCACTGTTCGTAGCATATGGTTTAACATCAGTGCTGTTCAGTGACGTTCTTTACAAAGACCATTCTAATGTTAACCCTATTCATCGCGTTGCATACTGGGAATCTTTCCAGGTTGGCGCTGGAGCAAAAAGGCAAGATAATCATCCGTGGCCTGTACTTTTTTATTCGCCGTTTCATTTTTTCCCACCATAGCTTTTTATTCCCTTCTAAACCAAGGTCTCTCTCTGATCTCATTATTTTGCATACCCATAGGCGTGCGCCTTAAGGCACCCGAAATAAATTACTCTGTGCACGTCTATGTGTATATCTTAATTATTTACTAATGCCTATCATTTAGAAGTACTCTAAGTAAGGAAATATCCCGATGAACTTCACATTTATAGACTTCGTGCAAATTTTCTTATTATTTTGGTGTTGTCATCTTTCGTCCTTAAGAAGTTGCTGTATATGTGCAAAATACTAACGTACTACAGTACATATTTCAAATACAAGCAACAATAAAACATGTTTTTTTAAATGTTCTTTCTCCTTGCACCTGCTGTAAATATTAACATAGAACCTCTTCATTTAAAAATTGTTTACTGAACAAAGCTCAATAATTTCTGATGATATGCTTTCTTTCTTAACAGTCAATTTTTCCCATAATTTCTTGCATCAACTTTTTTCTTACGGATGAGTTAAAAGAGAAGTTTATGTCCTCTACAATACTTAATTGGCATGCCACTGTCTGATTTATACTTCTTCAATGCTCTCCAGCTTAATCGACATGGAAGTATCAAATGTATGAAACGCAAGAAAGCATGTTGTAAAGTCCAGCACAACATCAACATGGCAGGCAATTACACCACTACTTCGTTTACAACAGAAAATTGACTTACCTAGTTTCTTCCCTAACCCTTCAAATATATTCTAAATTCCAACTTAATAATTTATTACATTTATATTTAAATTTATTAAATCATATTTATTGATACGAAACCATATGACCTAATTTTCAATTCGAACCAAACTCGAATAGCTACAATCGAGTTCGAAAATATCAGTTGTAATATTAGATAGAAATTCATCTTAAAGTATTCAAAATTATTATAACTACGACAAGCATGATTTTCAACCGTGAATAATACAAAATTAACGTGTTGTTCCATTTATTGTGTCGATTCACCTAACTGCTGAAAACCATTGAGAAACACAAAAACAATTTTTCCTGCTTGTTTCAACATACAAATTTTAACGTTTTCATTATTTTGCAATATTCGAAGTTATATTCTTGTTCCAAATGTTGTTTTGCCTTTAAACTATTCTGTTCTACTTAATATAATGGCTATATAATATGTAAAATAAAAACTCATCGTGTGGGATCAAGCTTTACATAACCTTGGATGAATTTTCATTATTTTATGATAATTTTTGTTTCTTAAATAAGAATTTCGATCAGCTGTACCTCTTAAGTCTTAACTACACAATAATCGTGAAAAAGTATTGAAAACTGAATTGGCTTACGTCACTGCAATGCAAAACTTACAATATGAAAGTAACTTAACTAGTGCCCATGAATATTACAAACCGTTAGTGTTAAAAGCACAAAGAAAATATCTTGTCGCAGCAATACAAGAAAATCTCTTGTCGTATTTATTTCAGATCCTGTGCATAAATTTCGCATTGCTCTGAGGGGAATCTCGAATCATTGTCCATCAGTGTTCATTAAAACAATAGGCATTGTTGATTCTCCTGAGAGCAACGTCTACTCGAATAATGGATGCTGATGTCCCATAGAGGAAACAAATAGAATAATTCCCAAATAAATATATAATCTTGAAAAACATATTCCTGTATTCTTTAAAAGTATCACAAGAACAAAGTTTAGTATGGAACCCCTCCCAAACCAAGACGATCCTTGTAGAAGAATTGGTAGATCGCTCCCGAAGAAATGTTTGTCGAAATATTACTGCAATTTCAAAATTAATGTTGTGCACAGCAAAATTAATTTCATTAACTCTGCTACCATTCCTTATTCGTTCGAACCTGAAGAAAATTGATAAGGGTGGTCAAGAGTGGATTGATATAGGGAAGGATAGAAAACGTATGTTCCTGTGTCAGTGAACCTTCGGGTTTAGAAGCGTCAGAGAATTAGTAACACATATAACCAGCGTACCTCTGTACTGACCACAGCCTACCTCTTACTCTCCTTAACAATAACAACAAGCAATTTCGCTCCAAATTTTAGAATATTTTTTAATGATGCCTCATCTATTGTGATTTCGATACGCATGGAAGAAAATTTTACAAAAGTAATAATGGCAAACTTTGTTGTTCTACGTTAGGTTGAAGTTTTCCGTAACGCTGCCTGCAAGTAGTTTCTGTTTCCATGACGTGTTTCGTTATATTAGTTGCTTCTAGACGAAACCGGGCAACACTATTTATTTTAAAAGTCATTGTTTATGAAACAACAATTGTCATTGATAACCATGGAATTTTCTCTCTAAATAGTGAAAGCAATTTTGATGGTACTGAAAGATTTATATAGCTATCTTCTCAGAAAGAGAGCAAGAAACGTTTGCACCCAAAAAATGAAAGGTTATCTTTGCTCGATTGGTAAGTCATAAATTCATGCTCTTCTTATCTACTCTGACTAATTAAGTCTCTAGCCTTCTTAAACCCGAAGGTTTGTGGATGCAGCAACACAAGCCTTTCGGCTGTCCCTATCCTGGGCTAGATCAATCCAATCTTTTCCATCTTTACCGATTTCCTTTAGGTCCATCTCAACGTTATCTCTCAGTTTTCGAATTGGCCTTCCTACAGGTCTCTTACCATCAGGTTTCCCAACAAGAATCCTGTAAACTCTTCTTTCCTTTCCCATTCATGCCACATTGTCTGCCTATGTTAGTCTTCTTGATTTAATTATTTCATTAATATCCGGACAGGAATACAAATTATACAGTTCTAAATTATACAACCTTCTCCACTCACCTGTCTCCTTATACCTTTTAGGTCCAAATATGTTCCTAAGGATTATATTTTCAAATACTCTTAATTTATGTTCCTCTTTCAATGTAAGGGACCAAGTTTCACATCGATATAATACTACAGGCTAATTACTGTCTTGTATTTTCTAACTTTTAGTTTCTTAGATATTTTACGAGAAGATAAAAGTTTATGAAGAGAGAAGTAACATGCATTTCCTAAATTAAGCCTGCTTTTTATTTCCTCTTTAATATCATTTTCATGTCTTAGTATTACTCCTAAGTACTTGAATTTGAAAACTGATTCAAACGAATTGTTATCAATAATTAGATTTTGATTATTACCTAATTACCGTTCATCTAAAAATAAAAAGTATCATTTGGCCAAAAATGTATTCAGAGTTCTTGAGTTAACACCCAAACTACATAAATTAGGCATTTAAGCAAAATTCTGAGGAATAAGGGGTAACATTCTGGTAAGGCACCCAAAAGTGAACCTCACTTGCCTGTAGTACATCCCGGGGACTGCAATGTTTCAGGTGAACTAGGCTCTGGTGCCTTGACTCACGGCCAGTGTAATCCTCTGTAGGGTCGTGCAGTTCTATGTTTGTCCTTTGCTACTGCTTTGAACTAAGGTATGGAGATTTTATCCTCGGAGACAGTATTGTTTTAATTCCTGTTAAGTAATGAATGACCGTGTTAGTTTTAACATTGAGTTAGAAAGTTTCTAACATACGCATTTTATTTTCTCTTTAAGGCCATCCTCTCATTTTTTGGTTAAGGGGCTCATCCCCTTATTGTTTGGTCTGCAAATAAAGCGTGTGTGCCGATGTACCCATAATATAAAAATCAATCAATGCAAAATTCTAAGGGGTCAGTCGCAAAAATGTGGGATGTAGTGTGTGTAGAGAAGATGAGGGGTCTAACTGGAATCTACCACTCGTCTCTCTGATACAACTCTCAATCAAACGGGAGACATTGATTCCGGATGCAAATCCGCGAACTCAAATTGTTTCGAGATGTAGTCCGAATGTGGAGTTCTAAATATATCCTCAATGTAGGGGATATGATGGAAACTATCGATTGCAGGAGAAACCTATGCGGTTTCAGATGTGCAGACGAACCATCCCACCTACCTTTCGACAACCCAAGTCGCCATATGCATTGAACGGAGATTGAGAAAACTTGATTCTGGATATTGGCTGACACAGGGAGCCTAATGGGAAACATGGCCACCATCTATTCGGTAACTTTATTTAGGTGGATACCATAAAAAAATCCAATCATCGAACAGGTACATCTGGTTGCTGAAACCAGCGTGTGAATTAAACTTCTTGCTTTGGAAGGTGAGGGTGGGGCGATGCCGTGTATTGCTAGATTCAAGTGAAGCCTGTGCAGACACGTATATGCATTTACAAGGAACTCAAGTCCTCACTTCTTTTTCGCAGGCCTCTGGCGGAGTGGTTAGTACATCGAAGTATGGGGCTAGGGGTTCCGGATTCGAATCCCGGCCTCGGCATGGATGTTCTTTGTCATTGCTTGATCAATTCGTGCAAATTCTAATATCATTATTAAATAGAAACACGTGGATATTGGAAGGTTATGTGCTAAGGCTTTAATTTCAGGAATTGGTTTAAGCGAAAAAATGTGTCATTTGAAATATATTCTACTAAAAGGATAAGAACGTAGCATCCGTGGCAATCTGGAGTGTTTATCTTTGAGTGGTTCACTGTAAAATTTGATTATGTGATCACATTGCTGACTTTTTGTTAGTATAATGCAGAATATTAATCTATTCGTTTTCGCATGCCAGTTGCCAACGTTGGAAGATTTTTCTTGAAAAAGTCTTACACAGAATAGAGCATGAATGCTGTAATTATCAACTAATGAAGTAGCAGCATTCCCCAAAATTTCGAAGTAAGGAAAATCAGAAACAGTCAGAATTCTCTTTTCTTAGGAAAAATTAACTTTATAATCGCTTCAAAATTGTCAGTTTGCAAAAATTACTGCAACTCCTTCATTCACGAATTTCATTTATGTGTATGCTCAAACACTCACAATAAGGAAATCTGTTCTACGGGTGGCCAGAAAGTCCCTTTACACCTCCACTTATTTCATCCCTACATTTATAATATTTTAGGTTAGTTGTCCAAAACATCCGTATGTGCAGCTCTATGATCCCTGCACAGCTTGATACGCCTCCATGTTCTCCTACTCATCCGCTTTAGCAGCTGCAGCGTCACAAGCTGGAAGGCTTGAAGCACACTTGCCCGCAAAGCATCATTGTCCACGTACCGCTTCTTCCTGGCGTTTGATTTGATGATACCCCACAGGGCATTGTCTAGTGTCGTAAGGTCTGGACTTCTAGCCGGCCAAGGTAAAGGGGCTGGTGAATTTGGGGACCCACGTCGTATCCACCGGCCAGGGAACAGTTCAGGTGTTCACGAACAGCAAGTGCGAAGTGGGCGGGAGTTCCATCATGTTGGTAAACAACCGTGTTGTTGATGCCCAGATTCTGCAGCTGTGGAAGAAGCCAGTCATTTAACATCTCCAGATAAGTAACCTGGGTTACAGAACCCTCAAAGAAGTACAGACCAAAGATGTGTTGTTCAGTCATTCCCGCCCAAAGCATGACGTGCGGAGGATTGTTCTGAATTTCTTGATAAAAATATGGGTTTTCCTTTGCCCATATGAAGACGTTCCTATCCCGCGAACTCCGATAGATAGCACATTCATCAGAGAAAAGAACGCACTTCCAAGCAGGAATGGTGGGGAAGGCCTCCAACAAGATCCTGCATGCTTCCTGCCGGCTGTTGAAGTCATCGTCGGTTAGTTCATTGATGGCCATTGGCCGGAATGCGTGCACGCCTAAGTCTATTTTCATGTGGAGTTGCATTGTGCTCCTTGCAATTCCAAGTTCTGCAGAATGCTTTCTGGTCGACTTGCAGGGTGAACGCATCACTGACACACTAACGTCTGCACACGTTTCCTTTCGGGTTGATGGACGTCCAGAACGAGTGGCATCCAAAACACTTTCCAGGCGAAAAGCTTTCTTCTCCCACGTGATCAAAGTCTGACAACTTGGTGGCTCCTTACCGAACCGTTCACGAAACCTATCCATCACCTGCGGCATATTTTCGTTGTTGTGCTTCCGTTCATGGACCCACACACACTTGTCACTAAGCGCTCCTCCAAAGTGAAGTCACTGGTACCTGCCATTGTTGTTCACCAAACACGGAAAAGCGCGACAATGAACTGGTCAACGCACAAACTTTATTCTCCCTCAGCGGGCAGTCACGTGGCAGTTACGCGACAGGCACGTGGCAATTCACGTGAGGAGCACTGTTGCCATATCAATGATCAGGATGGGAGGTAAAAATCTTAAATATCGTACCATCTTACATTGTTACATGAATTTAGTTCGGGTGTAAAGGGACTTTCTGGCCACACTGTATAGTAGCATGACTTAGGATATAAATTTCCAATAGACGATGCCCACCCATTGTATTAATTTTTCTACTAATGCGATTATAGCTTCCCTTTCGGCTTAAGAATTCCATCTTGGGTTTATCGTTGTTATTTTTATTTTTTCCTTTTTTCAGTTGTACTGTTTTTATTATTGGTAACATCAGAGTAGAATTGCCGCTGTGCTATCTGAAATTCTCTCAATAAAATAATGAATACAGCTTAAAAAAACCACCATATATGCTGACCAAGACAGTCTATATTTCAGTGAAAAAATGAAACACGTAACAACGTAACGTTTCAACACTCTCTATCAGGGTCTTCTTCAGACTTGAAACCAAACTAAAACAAATAATTAGACCCTGATAGAGGGTTGAAACGTCACACTATTAAGTGTTTTATTTTTTCACTGAAATATCAATCAATCAATCTTTCATTTTGGACCTCACAGCATTTAAGTCGTTTTTTGTTCAGGATTTCTTTTTGGAACATACATAATTACTTTACATTTAAATTATCGTTATATCTCCCCCTTTCCCCATTATTTCACAGAAGTTGTATTGAAACCATTTATAACAAATGTAAACTAATTTCCCGTTACAATTTCATGTTACATTTTCTAAAGAATGTTAACAAACTATACCCCTCTTGAACATCTGGATTGGCCACCAAACTCATCAAGTTTAAGGAAAATTGAACTTTTAAATTACATAAAGTTTTGTATAATGTATTTTTTCCCTATTATATTTTGGAAATTCTCGTATTATATTATGTACATTTGCCCTTTCCCACCCACATTCACATATATTATTATTCTTTACTCCAATTCTGAATAAATGTTCTTTAGTACATAAATGTCCCGATCTCAGTTGTGTTTATTAACACAGTTATATTTCTTGTACCACCGACACGATGAAACCATGAATCATGTGGCTTGAATTGAGCAATTGGTCTGTATGATTCACCAACTGTTACTACTAGTTCATGACGACACCAATCAAACCAGTCATTCAAAATTTTCTGTCTCACTCTGGGCAGAAGATCAGTATAATATAATGATAACTGCGTAATATTTCTTTGCACAGTCATCAAAATGGGAATTGCCTATAATATCACTGTGTGCTTTAACCCAAGTAAACTCGATGGTTTTTCCAGTTTTTTGTGTTGATTGGACTAACTGAATACAATTGATAATATAAGAGGATGATTTATAAAGATTCTTGTAAGAAGATTGAAGTGCCTGTAATACACTCTGGGAGTCAGTCAATATTAAGAACTTCGCTGAATTTAACTTTTGGATATACAATATAGCTTGATAAATTGCATAAGTTGCAGTAAATATTGAAGTCTTGTGGAAGACGAAACAATGATTCTATTTTCTGTTGTGGATTGTACTACATTGCGCATCCAACTCCTGTCTCACTGTGACTGTGTATATATACGGTATACACACTATATACATCTATGTATTCTTCTTCTCTTCCATTCCCTTATGCCGTTAAGCGTCGGGTACCTCGTTCTGTCCATCTCATCCACTCCGTCCGGTCTCGACTCATTCTTCTCATTTCGTTCTTAGTTTTTCCATATTTTAATCCTATCTTTTCTATTCTATCTTCCCATGTATTTCTTGGCCTGCCTCTTCCTACTCTACCCTCAACCCTCATCTCCATCACTTGCTTGGCTTTCCTATCTTCATTCATTCTATTTACATGTCCATACCACTTCAGCTGGCGTTCCTCTACTACTTCAGTCATTGTCTTCTTTTGTTTTACCTCTTCTCTTATTCTTTCATTTCTTATTCTGTCTCTTCGAGTTTTCCCCACTGTTCTTCTAAGATATTTCATCTCTATTGCTTGAAATTTACTTAGATGTTTATCTAGGAGTGCTAAGCTTTCTGTGCCATAGCCCATGATGGGAACTACAATTGAGTTGTAGAGTTGCATTTTTGTTTTTATACTGATCTCTCTTTTTCCCACTAAAGTATTACTCATTTGATAATATGCTGATGCTGCCTTCTTTGTCCTATTCATTATCTCTTGATCAATTTTCCAACTGCTACTTATGATGGTTCCTAAGTATTCATATGTTTCTACTTTCTCTAGTTGTTTCCCTTCACATATTATATTCAGGGCTTCATTTTCCTTGTCCTCTTTAGTCACCCGCATGATCTTACTCTTTTCTATATTAATCTTCATGCCTTTCCTTTTAAGTTCTTCATACCATTCTTCCACTGCTTGCTGAAGTCTCTCAGGTGTATCTGATATCAGTACGATATCATCAGCATATAATAGTGCTTGGATATATACTGGCCTTAATCTCCACATACCTATCTTCGTTCTGTGTGTTCGTCGTTTGCATATTTTAGCAATTTCGTCTAAAAAGACGTTAAATAGGATTGGACTGAGGCTGTCTCCTTGTTTTATGCCTTTCTCAATGTCAAATTCACCTGAGTGTTCGCCATCTACTCTAATTGTTCCTACAGGATTATTATATACAATTTTTATTGCATTCAATAATCTTACTGGTACTTTCTTTGCCTCCAATGCTTCCCATACATATTGCCTAGGTACTGAATCAAAAGCAGCTTTTAGGTCTATAAAAGCTAGATATGTGTCCTTGTTCTTGGCAATTCTTTTTTCCATAATCGTTCTTATAGTATATATATGATCTTGTGTTTGCCTTTTAGGGCGGAATGCTGCCTGCTCCTCCTCCATATCTTCCTCCACCACTTTTCTGAGACGTCTTTCTAGTATCCTTGTGTATAATTTATAAGCGACTGATGAGAGGCATATTGCTCTGTAGTTATTACAGTCATAGCTACTGCCCTTCTTATGTAGTGGGATAATGATATTTTTCCTCCATTCGTTTGGTATTTTGTTTTCCTTCCATATTCTTTGAAACATCTTGGTTAAATTCTTAACTACTTCCATACCTCCATATTTTATTAATTCTGGATTTATTCCATCTGATCCTGCTGCTTTTCCTGTCTTCATCAGTTCTATTGCTATTTGTATTTCATCTTCCTTTATTTCCCCTTCTATATCCGAGTCTTGTACCTCCATGTATGGTCCATATATCACCCCCTACCTCCTCTGGGTTATTATTTTCTTTCTGGAATTTTTCACCATAGTGTTTCCGCCATACATCCAACACATCCTTTTTCTCTGTGATCAATTTATCTCCATCTTTAATGGTTCTTATTGTTTTTCCATATTTTCCTCTCAAGTTCTTTACAACTTTCCAAAATTGCCTTGTATTCTTTTCTCTAGCTTTTTCTTCAACCATATTTCCAAATTTTTCCCAGGATGTTATTTTAGCTTTCTTCACTATTTCCTTGACTTCGTTTCTTTTTTCAATGTATTTCCTTCTATGTTCTTCTGTCTGAGACATAATATATTTTTTCCATGCTTCCTTTTTGTTTTTTACTTTTTGTTTCACTTCTTCATTCCACCAAGACGTTTTCTTTTTTCTTGTATCTACTATTTTCTTTCCGCATACTACTTCTGCAGATTTTATGAGTGCCTTTTTAATTCTCTTCCATATTTCTTCTATCTCTAGTTGTTCTACATCTGGTCCTTCTGTCAGTCTGGCTGTTACCTGTTCTTTATACTCTTCCTTCTTCTCTTTTTTCTGTAACTCATTTATCTTAATTGTTTGGTATTTTTTCATTCTGGGCTTTGGTGGTCTCGTGAAGCGTGTGTCCACTATTAGTAATCTATGATCTGTACCCAGTTCAGCACCTCTTATAACTTTAACATCCATTATGTTTCTCCTAATACTACTGGTATATATTATGTAGTCTATTATGCTTTTAGCATTTCTTCCTTCAGCCTGGAAGGTTATTTTATGTGCCTCCTTATGTGGGAAGAAGGAGTTTCCAAGAAGCAACTGATTTTCTACACAAAACTCCAGTAATCTCTTTCCATTCTCATTCAATGTCTTTTCTCCCCCGTAGCTTCCCATACTACCATGGGCTACCTTCTTATCTTTACCTGTTCTTGCATTTATGTCTCCCACTATCATTACATACCGTCCCTCCATTACTTCTTTATCTACTGTCCTCTGGAGTTGTACATAAAATTCTTCCTTATCAAGCACAGAGGCATCTTCTGTTGGTGCATATACTTGGATATATGATGTTTTATATTCTATATCAAATTTAACTACAATTATTCTTGAGTTAACTGGTTCCCAGCCACTGACCTTTGTTTCATATTCCTGACTTGTTAC
Source organism: Lepisma saccharinum (assembly GCF_977018435.1). Lineage (NCBI taxonomy): Eukaryota > Metazoa > Arthropoda > Insecta > Zygentoma > Lepismatidae > Lepisma > Lepisma saccharinum. Next base: position 35,143,059 of record NC_139253.1, read on the forward strand.
AATTCCTACCCCTTCTTTTGCTCTTCTGCCCTGTCCAACACCTGAATATCTCAAGGTATATCCCTCCTCAAGCCTTTGTATGCCATTTCCTTTCTTTCTTACTTCACTAATTCCCATTACATCTATCTTACGTGTCTTCATTTCCTGTACTAATTCAACTTCTTTTCCTAATATAGTTTTAATGTTCCATGTTCCCATTCTCGTTTTCCTTTTCCAGTCCGGTCGTTGTTGTGTTGATCTGTCCATTCCGAGGCTCCTGTTTTTTCTCTGAATCCGTTAATACCCTTGTGTGGGGGATTGGCCCAACGCAGGGTGGATTTATTTAGGGTTTACTCCCCTAGGACAGTTGGCTTTACCATGCCTTTTGAGTCTGCCCCACCCTTGGTTTTCTGTCAGGGTATCCTTCCCTTAGCCTTTGGAGATCCCTCCCCTCCCTGCAAGGCAGCAGGGGCAGTGCTTATTTAATGGCGGCACTTCCTCGCCATGTCACAGTGCTGTCAATGGGCTTTTCTGGGTTTTAATGAGGATGGTCCTGCCACAAACCAAGCCCCCAGACCCTGTTAGCACTGCCGCCTCGGTCCGGGACTGCTTATTTGGCATTGCCTTATTCGCAGCTAACCACCATATCTGATGGCCATTCGCTATCCGCCACCTGCGACCCGCCCGGTTGCTGAGGCTCACCCCTCCCATAGGAGGCCGGGATACATCTATGTATATGAAATATAAACTTTGCTCTTGAGTAAAATATTCCGATATGTGCGAATAACGAGGGAAATTAATATTATCCAGAGACTGTTGAGGATAATCTAATGAAAAAACAGGTCGTGAACGCATCTGCAGGACATCCCTAACATTATTGTGAAAACAAATTGTATAATTGTATCAACATAGCATTGTTTCTGTTTTTTTTATTTTTCCTGTTTCATATAAGTGTAACTAACATATTTTTTAGTACATTTTTGAAAGAATGTTCACAATATGTTTTCAATTTGAAGAACATTTCGTGCTGTTAACATCCTCTGTCTACACGAAATGGAACATTCACTCGCTTCATTTGGAATGCTGTTCATGACACTTAAAGATCTTCTCTAGAATTTTCTTTGTATGACATCAATGGAATTCATTTTTCCTTCTGTCAGATTACACATTGCAAATAAAGAATATTCTATCATAGGGCTAACATAATTCTTGTAAATTTAAAGCATAACTCAGTATTTGCTATTGCTTCGAACAAATTATACACTTTTTCTAATTTGATCTGTATGGTTTTAATTTGATCCTTCCAAGTTAGTTTGGCATCCAAAACCTAAACATTTCACTTTAGATTCAATGGCAATTCTTGATTTTCGGGACATTGAGTTCCATTTTTACTTTTCCATTGAAATTGAAAGTTTTTTTTTTTTTGCTTCAAGCCATTTTTGTACTTCCACTATTTGATCCTCCAAAATAGGAAAATCCGCATGAATTTTTGCTTTTTCATATATATACAAATATCATCTGCATATTGCAGGTAATTGACTGTTGGAATTGATTTCCTTTTCATCCCGGTCAGATATATGTTGAATAACAAGAGGACTTGGAGGGCTTCCCTGAGGTAAACCTTTGCATGTTAAAAACTGTCCTCTACTTTCATTTAAAAAATGGAAATACACGGATCGTCTACTAAGTAACTGCCATAATATTAAAACATAGATGCCAGGGTTTTTTAGCTGTTGTATTGTTTGTATTAGAATATTGATATCTACATTAGCATATGCTGCAGACACATCTAAGAATGCAGCTAATACCATTCTGTTTCTTTTCTACGAGTCGAAAATATAAGAGGAAAGAGTGACTAATCCCTGACATCCTAATCTCTTTCGAAATGAAATATGGTTTGTCTTTCTAAAAATCATTCTATTATTTTTTGTACCAGTCTCTCAAATATCTTTCCTGTAACTGACGTCAAAGCTATAGGTCTATTTCATTTACCTACTTGAAGGTCTTTGCCTGTTTTTAAAATTGAAATAATCAACTGTTTGGACAAATCTTCTGGTACTTTTCCATAACCTAAGAACTTGTTAAAAATTGTGGAAATCGCAGTTACTGCTATATCTGGCAGGTGACTAATCATTGAATATGTTACCCTACCATTCTGTTTCTTTTCAACAAGTCGAAAATGTAACTGGTAAGAGAATAAGATGATACTTGTATCTATATGACTACGACACAAATCCATGCAGATTTTTCTGTTTTAGAGGATGAAATAATGGAGGTACAAAAATGGCTTGAAGCTAAAACTAACTTTCAATTTCAATGGAAGAGTCTTCTCTTTCAATATACACTGCCTTGGTCAGCATATGTAGTGTTTTTCTGTCATCGAAACAAGCCGTAATCGTGTTACCATTGAATATAGCTTCATTTCCACACAAGAATTCACGAATAAAAAAGTAATGAGGAAATTTCTGAACATAAAATATCTTTCCATTAATTTTTCTATTCCCATAAATTGAATGATCTATCTATACTATAACATGTCATAACACACGTCCCTGTGTAAAGTATAAATTTAGAGCCTGTAAGTTCGCTTTTTGAAAATAGTAGTTAATTTCCTCTTTCAGTTTTTCCTGCCTTTTATGTATTATCTATGGCATGAGACTAATATTCCGCAAATTTTAGAAGCATCCAATTTTGATTTTTTAAAATACGCAATGTGGCCAGCTTAAAACCTTTTTTTCATTTACCAAATGACTCGTTTTATGTTAACGTCCATCAAAGTAGCAATCGGATTTTTTGTGTTGTAAAGGATTCAGAGTGGAATCCATTTAATATTAAAATCGAAGAGGATTAAATGAACAACCTGAGTGCTGTATGGCACATCCCATTCTGGCAATATTTTTGTAAATGTACTGTAAAGAAGAAGAATTTAATATTTACAATTTAAGTGACAAGGTTTATGCATATGTTCATTGCGCTTCTTATAATGAATATTCTAGAAAAATTGAATTTTTTTTTTCATTATTTAATGCCGCTTTTCTAAAAAAAAATGTACTCAATCTGTTTTACTCAAACACGGCAAAAAAACCAAGTTATTTCTTATAATTTATTACCTTACTTCATGGACTTGCACTCTTAGCTGAAACAATAATTTCTAATCGTAATGGTGGGCATGTGTTTTCAAATCATTTCTCACGGTCAAGATGATTTTCACCCTCGGCGATCATGCGGCACAAACCTTGTTTCCTTGTCAAAGCAGTGAAGTGCCAAAAAAAAATTCCAAAGCTTTTTATTCTGTTTCCCATACACAAATTATCAAACTGATTCAACATTCGTGGGCCTCTTCTTAAAAGGTAGTCATAATTGATTGTTCTTCATCATGGCTTCCTGTAGTGTACCTCAAGGACGTTCTCTGCGAAGCGAGGGAAGCTTTGCAGGGATGCGAGAATTTCAGGATATTGGTGTCTCATTCTTATTGCCGGTGACTGTACATACGAAACGAATTGTGATTCTATGATATAGGATACGATAAGATTTCTAGACATCAACTATTTTGTATATTTAAAAATAACGGTTAGAAGCATATTTAAAAAGGCTTCTGTGATTGCAAATATATACTTCTACCAGCAGGCAACTGATTTAATCATTTGGATAAAGTCTACTATTTCATACACCTTAAGAATATATCGAGCATGAAGCGTATTGATCTACGACGCCAAAGTTCCTGGCTTTGGGATACCGCACCCTGGGTGTGGATGATCTTTGTGATTCACCCTTCATCAATTTCATCATACTCTATCACTTATCCTCATCGTCGTAATTAGACAAAAGTGTCAGAAAAGGAACACCAAATAACAAGAAAATCCAGCATATTGAAGAAATTTATTCTACATCTCTCCATAACAGTACACGTTTTAGCAGATGGTTGATACAAGAAAAAACGTCATATTTATTTGGATTTGAATGTTTTCTCCTTTTGCGTCAATTTTCTCCTTCTTTGGGCAAATCTCGACCATGAGGATGTTTGATAATTAAATTAAATTGATTAACACTCACAAGGAATACTTATGCTCAGACCAAAACTTCAACCAGAAACTTCTTTGTCACGGAGGCGGTCACTCACAAATATTTATTATACACATATATATATGTATATATGTTATAATAATATGTATATATGTGAAAAGTTTGTTTATATTTATAGATATGCATTTTTTTCTCATATTGTAAGAGGCACTTCCATTTTTGTGGTAAAAAAATATTAAAAACTTGAATTGATTTTCCGAACAATCTTATAAGACTACGCTGAAAGCATCTTCCTTTGAGAGTCCTGTGAGGGTTGGAGGTTGGCACAAGTCTTTTGTTGTGAAGCGTGTTGTTGTTGGAGGCTCCGGGCCCTTTTTCCCAACGAGAGATCATTCACACGCAAAGATAGATGGGAAGGTGACAGATGGTGGGTGCGGAAACTCTTTCTTCAACTAAAATAAAAAATGAAGAGAGCTTAATCTCTCTTATCGAAGGATATTCTCCGTGAAATCTCTCGAATTAAATTGGAACCATTTTCTCCATTCCATTTCTTTGGGGCTTAATGATATCAAATGGCAACGATATAAATTGAAATAGAAAAATGGGAACATAATCATGTTAGTCGATTGTATTTGTTATAGATGCAAAAAATAATCTTATGCAAACACAAACAAGGATGCAATGCAAATCAATGGAGGAGGGAGATCAAACGTATTATCAATAAATATTTAACAACATTTGAAGTAGTTATTACTGTGTTCGCTAAAAGAAAGTAATACATATATAATAAATTTGATGGAATAAATACATAGAACGGGAGAATTTTACATCATTTCAAGCCTTGTTTTTCGCCATTCTTACATTAAATCCTTTCAAAAGAAGACGGAAATAATTAACTATTGCTAGAAGTTCATGTATCTTACGAATGATAATGTATTTTAAATACTTGGTTCTTACAAACAATTTAATTTTTTTTAGAACTAGCTGATTGCCCGGTGTTGCCCGGGTATTTATTTATCCCAATCTCCTATTAGACAGGAAAATAATGAATTCTAACTCTAGTGTAAAATGAACTTAGAGTTGAATGGCATTGGGAGTGTCACTATTCATCTCAGCGGCCCCGAAACCTATGGATTCCACACTAATGTCGGTCTTTTTACATGTCACCCCCTTCCCACCCCCACCCATAGGGGTGCCAGGGGGGTCTTGGAGTTGAATGGCATTGGGAGTGTCACTATTCATCTTAGCGACCCCGATAACTATGGATTCCACACAAATATCTGTCGTTTTAGATTATTTTTTCATGTCACCCCCTTCCAAACCCAACCCCTAGGGGTGCCAGGGGTGTCTTGCAGTTGAACTGCATTGGGAGTGTCACTATTGATCTTAGCGACCCCGTGAACTATGGATTCTACACTAATATCGGTCGTTTTCAATTATTTTTACATGTCACCCCTTCCCACGTGTCTTACTAAACAGTATTTCTTTCCAGATTGTAAGTCATATGTGTATCAAGTTTGGTCATCGTGAGTGTCACCAATTAGCTTAGCGACTCCGAAAACTATGGATTCGACACAAATGTAGGTCATTTTTGACATTTTATTTTTCACCCCCTCTCACCCTAATGCCGATAGGTGATGCCCTTGGAGTTGAACGGCATTGGGAGTGTCACTTTTCATCTTAGCGACCTCGAAAACTATGGATTCCACACTAATATCGGTCGTTTTCGATAATTTTTACATGTCACCCCTTACCCTCACAGTATTTTATTCCAGATTTCAAGTAATACGTGTACCAAGTTTGGTTAAAATCGCTCCAGGCGTTCGACAGTTATGCCTGAACAAACACATACACACGTACATCCATTTTTATATATATATATATTTTGAAGTAAGTCTTGAAGCTTTCCTGGCGACGAGTGATGAATAGGTTGTCTCGAACTATCGACAAGGTGAGTGGAAACAAATGATGCTTCAACAGCGCCAATTGTTTTAATATTTCTTATCATATTGGGCCCATAGATTTAAAATTACCAAACAATTTAGCCCAGATTTGCCAGATTTAGCAAAGTTACCATGAATATTTTTAATATGATTACCGAAAATCTCAACCAAATATTTCTTGTTAATTCAAATAAGTTAGTTTTAGTGGTTAAGTCTTAACTTAGGCGAGAAATAAAGGATTCTTCAACAACATCAATTGATTTGTTAATGTATTTGGAGGCTAAGAAACCTTTTTTACGACGAGAGATCATTCACACGCAAGGATAGATAGGAAGGTGACAGATGATGCGGAAACTCTTTCTTCAACTAAAATAAAAAAAAAAATGAAGATATTTAATTAAATTCTGATAAATGTGGGCCCATTTATTTAGAATTACCAAACAATTTAGTTCAAATTTGTCATCTAGTTTACCATAAATTATTTATTATGATTAAAAAAATCTCAACCAAATGTTTCTAGTTTCTTGTCTGGTCTTACGGTGGGCGGCCTACATGCTAGCAAGGGAAGTTGGGAGCGGGGAAGCGACCAATCTCGTGCCATGAGAAACGCAGCAGCTTTCAGAACAAGGTGCGCGCAGCACCTCCTCCCGCGACGTTGTAACACTCGGTGCCACCGCTGTTGTCTGGTTGGTCTGCTGTGTATTTCCCGCTCTCGACTCCCCTTGCCAGCATGTAGACCGGCCGCCGTAAGACCAGACAAGATCTATAGTCAGTGTTTTCTGTGTATTGGTGAATATTAACTCATATCTAGCCGTAAATAAAATCGGTGCTAAGTCTGTTCCGCAAGACTATCATAGAAAAGGAGAAACACATTCCAGTGAACCATGTTGTTTTCCGACATTCTAGTAATTCGTCAAATTTTAGTTGTCATTTTTTCACATTGTACTTGGTCATTTTCTGTAGTTGTAACCAGAACTCGCGCTTGTTCAACATAGACAGAGTTTTAATCTCAATTCAACAAAGCATTTTGAACACCTCGTTTGAGAGCTGCCAGAAAAACGCATGCATAAAGACGAAGTTGCTTTTGACACCGGCCACCCAATGGGCGACACCCTAAGCCAGGATCGGCTCTAAAAGCCTTTGCCGTTAAATCTGTTAGGATTACGAGTCAGTTCCTGTGAAGGTACATTAGCTTAAAACTCTGCTAATCGGATGTAGGTAGGAGGCGTTATTTGCAGCCGGAGACATGTAATGCAAGCGGAAATCACTGTTTAAGAGCATTTGACCGTTGTAACTAGAGCGATGTTCCTTTAAGCCTCGCCTCGGCTACTTCATGGTAAGCCTCGTCTACTTCCCTCAGACATAGTTCCTTTCTTCATCTGATATAACTGTACGTCCGAGACACATGTACAGTCACAGGCAATGAAAATGGGGCAACTACATACTGAAATACTCGTTTCCCTGCAAGGCGTTTATGTGTGTTGCCTAACTACGGTGGTGATAGAAGTTGCCACTGAAAATTTGCTATTAATATCCACTTATCGCCGTACATTTGGGCAACACACATAACGCTTTGCAAGAAGCAAGTATTAGGCGCATCCAGAAAGTAAGTTTCCCACTCGCCCACAGGTAGCAGGCCATGCGTATTGAAACCAGTTTTGCGCATGCGTGAGAGGCACATGCCCTGGCTAGTGAATGTCCTAGAAGACGGCTCCCAAAAGTCCCCAGTAGCGTCGCGGCAGCGATGAAATATGGCTGCTCTTATTCCATCTCCCGCCGCGTGCGAGGTTCGTTCGGTTTACAAGTTCTTGAACGCACAAAACATACAGCCGATCGAAATTCATCGTCAGCTGTGGCAGATGTATCGGCCAGACGTCATGAGGAAGCAGATGGTGCGGCGTTGGTGCAGGACATTTACTGAAGGCCCGCAAAATATGCATGAAGACGAGCGCAGTGAGCGGCCATCGGCCGTTATGGGCGAGCTTGTGGAGCAGGTGCAGCAACGCATATTGGAGGATCATCGCGTCACGATCACGGAACTCCGCAGTCATTTCCCGCAGAGTTCTTGGTCTTCGACATTGTTACCAAACGCCTCTTCTTCCGGAAATTGTGTGCCCGGTGGGTGCCGAAACAACTGACGCCCGAACACAAAGGAAAACGCATAGGCACGGCGCTGACATTTCTGCAGCGTTACCATGATGATGACGATTTTCTCAACCGGATCATCACATGGGATGAAACGTGGGTTGCATACAGCACCCCAGAAAGGAAGCAGCAGTCCATGCATTGGTGTCACAGTGGATTTCCATGCAGGACGAAGTTCAAACAGACTGTGTCGGCGCGAAAAGTGATGTGCAAGGTGTTCTGGGACAGACAAGGCATTCTGCTCATCCAGTTTCTGCCCAGATGTGGTACTGTGAATCTTAACCGTTACTGTGAAACACTGGGAACATTACGACAAACCATTCAGAATAAGCGACGCGGTAAGCTCAGTGCCGGGGTGATCTTGCTGCACGACAATGCGAAGCCGCATATGGCTAGGCGCACTGCAGCCCTTCTGGACAGGTTCGGTTGGGAGTTGTTCGATCATCCATCGTACAGCCCGGATCTCGCTCCCAGTGATTACCACCTGTTCTTGCACCTGAAAAAGTTCCTGTCCGGTCAACATTTTCACAGCAACGAAGAGGTTCAGACGGCTTTCACACAGTGGTTCGGCTCCCAGGCGGCGGGCTTCTACGACGCGAGTATACAGAAGTTGGTCCCACGCTATGACAAGTGCCTGAATTCCGGCGGGAATTATGTTAACAAGTAACTGGACAAGTGATGTATGTGGCAATAAATCATTGAATGAAATAATGTTTCCTTTTTGTGCACGACCCCAGGGAAACTTACTTTCTGGATGCGCCTAATATTTCAGTATTTTTAGGTGTTCCATTTTTATTGCCTGTGACTGTACTTCAAAAGAGATATCATGTCTAAAACAATTGACATAATATTGATTTATAACTCTTGTTTCTGGAATCCGCGCACAACGGAAGTAGAGAAAGTATGTAGGTGGAGCATAGCGGTGCGCGATACTGCAGACGGCTGGTAGCTGCGCTCACTTCCCCTCACGAGTTCATTGGACGAGTCCTCTCGAGTCACTACTTGCGCAGAGACTTGTTTTCGCTCGCTCGCTCCAGAGATTCCCGGTGCGGAGTGTAGGAATGCACAAATGGCACATATTTAGCCGCCTTTCTTGTTGGGGGGACCCTTTAATTATTAAACCAAATACAAAAATGTAAGGATACAGGATAATACCGTGCGTCCATTTCGATCTGCAGCCGAGAGATCGGGAGAAGCGTGGCGGGCGGCGCTGACGGAGATGCCGACATTTGCGGCCTGAAATGCCCGCTAATTTTTATGGACATATGCAGACATTTATATAAATATTGCAAAACGAGCACTAACCTGTGTTATAAGAGTATGGTTTTAATTTTAGTAGCTTAGTGACTGTATGTGCCGATGATTTTGACACGCCCACCTCTTGTGAAACACGGCGTAGAGGTTTGTTTGGAGAACGTTCTAACGCTGCACCAATATCATCGAGTTTTGCTTCGGTTAGAATCCGTCGTTTTTGCTTAGGTGTTTTAAAATTTAACGATACAGTTTCTCGTAATTTAAGGACAAGATGTCTAACCGTATCTCTGTGTGGAGTTGAAACGCATGGGAATTTCTGTACAAATTACCTACACACGTCTCGACACGAGTTTGTTTTCACGTACGTGTCATACATAAAAAATCTTTGTTCTAACGTGAATCTTGCGGCTGGCATTCCAATCGTCTCACTGACACGTCACCCATACACACTACAATAACACAAACAAGTAACTGCAAGTAACCAAGAATAACACTCTTGCGCACAGTACGAAATTAACACGCTCTTGGTTTAAATTGCTCGCCACTATATTTACAACTCTGTCTTCATCTAGTCGCGAAGGAACAAAAAACTCGAGCTCGGATATTTCGGATTGCAAGGAAGCTCACGAAAACCATTCACTTTTATCGGTTTCGTCTGCAGTGTAATCCTGATACAGTGTTGCACATTCGAAACCTCCAAACGATTCCCATGGCCACAAAATTCTTTCAAGGATATAAACTTAAACAGGACGTTACTGGTCACAACTATGATTAAAATGCTTTATTATCTGTGGCTCTTAACATCGTTTCTATAGCGTATTTATTTGTGTATATAAGAGCAGAACTTGGATGAATTACAGAAGAACTTTTGCGTGTTATAACACAGGTTAGTGCTCGTTTTGCAATATTTATATAAATGTCTGCATATGTCTATAAAAATAAGCGGGCATTACAGGCCGCAAATGTCGGCATCTCCGTCAGCGCCGCCCGCCACGCTTCTCCCGATCTCTCGGCTGCAGATCGAAATGGACGCACGGTATTAGTGAAAAGGTAGCAAACAAAAATTAAGTGAAGATGATTTGTTTCTGTAGCGTGATTCGTTTGATTTGGAATTTTTGTTTTAAGTACACTTCATAGACAGATAGGCTAATTCGGACTGGACCTACAGTTTAAAGTGGAATGCGAATCACTGTGAAATGTGCCCCCACCTTAAATCGAACCTGGGACCTTGTACCTCTTGATAAAGCGTGATTTTTGATTGATAGATTGATTTGGTTTATTTTACTTCGCTTTTTGTGCCACTTTTGGCTAATTTGCGAAGATGGGGATGAATGATGGCATGATGGAATTGATGAATGGACACTCACGAATATCCATGCCCATGCCGGGATTCGAACCCGGGACCGCTGGCGTCGTAGTGCGATGTGCTAACCACTCCGAGACGGGGCCCGGCGCGTGATTTTTGATTTTGTAAAAGTTTTCCAAATAATATTCAAGAACCTGTCTCCAGTACCGGACATGTTGTTTTAAACATACCAAATTAAACATTTTTTTTTTTCAAATTGTAAAATGACATATGTATATTAACTGCAAATACGAGCACTATTTCAATCGCTGCTTGCAATTTTCATGCACAAAAGTGGCTAAACTTCTAGAGAGACCGAAATTTTATCTCTCTATTAAATGTCGGGCCTACATCTAAAGTCTAATTAAAGAAGTTAAGGTAGAATAAAACATTAATCACATTTAGAAAGAGAAGTACAACTTTCAACTTAACTGTTTTATATGTTTATTCATAATTAGAAATTGTTTCTCGAAAATTTATCTACTTGTAATAATGTTCAATCCTTCCCAATTTCTACAGAACACAGTATCCCCCCCCCCCAACTGTGTTCTGTATAAATATATATTACTTCTTACTGGGCATTGAACCCTCTTCATCAGGATTGTCTCTAGGCACAGCGACAAGCGTTCCGAGCTGTCAGTGAGCATTTGTCACTATCGAGAGCGAGTATAAAGAGGTTGTGTTGACCCTTGAACCAATCAAGGGAACTTTGTTACCATGGAGACGGTTTATTTTTGTTGTGTACTGCATTGCAAAACTTGACAGTTGCAAAAGTTTGTCAATAGGGGTTGGTAACTTTACAATATCTCTCTGGTCTTCACGATCATATCTTTGTTCAATTGCGAACGGACAATAGATTGATTATAACAGGCCTAAACATGGTTTGCGACTGAGGGAATAGCAACAAAGCTACAATACTATGGCTCTGTCAAAAAGGTTCCCAAAACAGGCTTGAGGTACGGCCTTGTGGTACGTGACGTCAATTAATGCAATTTGATAGCGGCCGCCAATGAAACGAGCAATCGAACTGGGAGCATGCAGTACGCGACATTGCACACTCGCTTCCTACACACGTTTGCTTGTTTGAAATCATGGAAGTCGAAATTCAGCCAGCTATTGGTTGCAGTTCTAACTACTAAACTAACTAACTCTCTAGCCTTCTTAAACTAGAAGATTCATGGCTCTATTGTGTGGAAATGTAAGTGTAAGAACTTTTGAAATGCTATGTGATGATTAGGCCTAGGATTTTTATGACCTAAAAATCACCAAAATATGCAAAATAAAATATGCTCTTATGCCCTAAAATTTTACAAAATATGCACTATAATTTGCAAAATATGCCCTTATAACTGGACTGTTTCGAACATCAATATCTAAATGCTGAGATATTTTCACATACGAACTATTTTTAGTTCACTTTATGGGTCCTGAGTTGCAATGCACAATGAATACTTTCTGTAAATTTTCAAATAAAAATGAAAACGATTTTGCTACAGTCCAAAAAAAAACTCGAGTAAACATGGGAGTAAGAACGAATCCACTTCGAAAATGACTGTATATTTCTTGAAAATGCAAAAAATATGCTGAATATGACCGAAAATCCATCAAAATATTCTATATCACGCAAAAATGGCCAAATATGCCAAAATATGCCCTTAAAAAGCGCCTTAACTTAATTAGTTTCTTCATAATATGAATTTCTATATCTTTGGGGGAACATCACCCTTAACAAAAAAAATATGCTAAGTCATGAAAATCCTAGCCTTAGTGATGATGTGTTTACAACGCGGGAGAAACTATTCATTTATTTTAGCACGATCGTAATCCATGTTGTGGAATCTGTGAACAGCAACTTTGAAGAGCAGAAGTTCTTTCATATTACTAATGTGTTGAATATGCTACGCGCCGTTTTGTTCACTCGTGCAAGTTGATGTGTCGTAGCATCTTATGCATTTATTCTTAGTTTTATCTACTGATCGCATCAGGTGCTGCAGTCGAATTGTAATTCGAGTTTTTCGGTTCACTATGGAACTGCGAGACCATTGTCGAAGGATGTTGTAACGAACCTGAGAGTTTAAGGTTTTATATTTGTAAGACGTTAAGATTTTTAAAATGTTTGTTACTTCAAATAATCTACAAGTTGTCACAGACAACTATAGTTAGATTGATGCAGTTGTGTTTGGAACTTGTATAGATGTTTATAAATACGTCATAATCTGTTCGTGTTGACGTCACTTTCTCATCTCAGCATAGGAAGTGAACCCACCTGAATGTCTCTCACCTGACGACAGACTGAGTTTGGAAAACTGGTGAAGGTGAAGGATCAATAAGATCTTGGAAACGGAGAGAACTGAAGTATAGATTTTGGGTTTTCGAGTTTTCTTCTTGCCGATGAGTTGAAAGTAAACAATTAATTATGTAATTTGACTTTCGTTATATGTGAGTGAATTGCCCAACGTTAGTATTGAATGTTCTAGTGTTTTATTGGTAAGTGATTAGGAAATATAAGCGATTATAAAACTGCGTTTAACTTTGAAAAGAATGTTGTGTTTCTTTTCTACCCAGCAAGCCCTGATGAGTGATAAAAGAGTCTCATGTTCCCGACAAAAGTAGCAGCGGACTAACTTTGGAACGACTGGTGTCCAACTGGAGGACGTTGCAATGTTCGTTTGAAGTACGGTCTTGCACACGTCCTGTGCTCCAAATCTGGACACGTCTTCATGGAGTCGGAAACTTTGGTTCTGTTCAGTGGACTTTTAGAGGCTCTACGCTTAAAAAAAATTCTCCACATGAGATCACTTATCCCGCAAATCGAACTCTGCTCTCACACGTGGCAGTCAGAGTAATATATATGCAGTACCCTTACCAATTTCTTCCTTTAAAAATTCAGAATTCATTTTTGTTTATACTTTGGAATGATCTCTCCGATGGGCAGTTATATGATCGGAATTACACACGCATCTTGCACGATGCACATATCAATACTGTTGGTTAGCAACACTGCGTTCGCTTCGGCCATCGCATGATATGTCCCCAGAGCATTATTTGTCCCACCGTAAACTAGACGAACGACGTCTGCGGTACACGGTTCTGCGATCAAAATATTTAACCCCCTATGTCATTTTATTACTGCGAGTTAGCATAAAGGAAATGAAGTGTCATTCGTTTCTAAAGCGAAAACAGGAATGAAAATGAAGGTGAAATTTAAATTCCATACTGTTTGTTTGTTCTTTTTAAAATGAGCAGAATTACAAACATGGCATAGCCGTTAGTGGACATACTGACATTTGTCGCCCGATATATATTTTAGGTAATTTTGTCGCAGTAAATTAGCATAATGTGTGAGAGAGTTAATCTAGTTTGACCGTATTTAAAATTGCTCTATTGGAAAGCACATTATATGGAAAATATAAATTCATTAAGAGCAATATTTTCGAAATTCAGTCAAAGTGATATAGTTGTATTTTTTGTTTTGCTTGATTATTTTCTGTTGAATTTATTCCTGAGAAATGAATACTGTGCAATTTTGAGATCTTAAAAAAATTTACGCTCCCCTCCAGAAAGTGTCGAACTTCAAGGTCATACCGAGTTCTCCGATGGCGTAGTGGTAACGTCATCACTTTGTAATGTTGGGATCCCTGGTTTGATATCAGGTGGAGGCACATGGTGGTTCGGATTCCACCTTACATAAACTGTAGGTTAGTACCGATTAGCCTACCTGTGCATAAATGGACTTTAAGACTTTAAGATCATACTCTCCATTTTTCATGAAAAGTGAAACATGAGTAGGTTCGGAGTGTCTTTGGAAAACATCAACACCCCAAACTGCTGTTTACATATATTGTTAGTATAACACTGCTTGCTCAAAAAAATTCACTTGTTTTCATGGGGCATTGCATTCCATTGTTGTGGTGCAACAAAGAATGTCCAAAATTCAGGTTTTGCCTGTTTTCTGTCTTTACTTTCTTGCCTAAGCAAAAGTACATTTACAACTTTCCAAATATTGCTTTTTTGTATGAATTTCAAAATAATGGCTCTTAATAACAGTACGTAAATGATGTAGAAGAGTATTCGAACTCCACTTGATTACTCATAAAGCAATGTAATAACTGATAACGTTGACTGCTTGGCGTTTAATCTAGGTACCGAGGGTTCTGGGTTCGAGTGCCGACATAGGCATCAGTGGTTCTTTCAGTTTGTCCTACCGACTTCCGTGGTGGAGTGGTTAGCACAGCGCTCCACGGCGTCAGGGGTTCTAGGTAGGAATCCTGGCCTGGACGTGGATGTTCTTTGTGAGTGTCTCTTCATCAGTTTCATCATATCACTCATTCTCATCGTCGCGATTCCCCAAAAGTGCAGGAAAAGCAACGCAAAATAACAAAAATCAAATTAGTTTGTCCCTTGATTAATTTCATCGAATTACTGTTCTTTATCATTACTGCGGAACGGATTTTATGATGCAGCACCTTTCCAAAAATATACTTTTCATACCGATCATTTGAGATATGTATTTTAGGACATGAAATCAAGTAAAATGAACACTCTTCCTTACACCTTTTCGTGAGATTAGCACATTTATCCCATTTTTACCCCCTCTTTGATGTTTCAGCACCTTTTCCCTTCCTTTCCTTTCAGGGTTTTTTTTTTTTTTAAATGGACAGAAAAATAAATGATTTTCACTCTTCTTGAGCAGGTACATAAAATCATATAGTCTCATTTTGTGGAGCAGAGCTAGAGCTATAAAATGATATGATACAATCATTGCAGCCTCAATAGTTTCCAAGATAATGTAGCAAAACCCGCGAGAAAACACGAACTTCAACAAAACCTATTCGGCAGAACCACAGCTCTCTATGCGGTCCGCGCGCATTATATACAGAAGGTGCAGGAAAACAGAGCACTTTTTTGCACCTTTTTGAAAACATTTTTAAGAACCTTTCTTTCCTTTCCCGTCCATAATTTTGCACCTTAAAATCCTTTCCATAATCATTGCGGTCATTGCCCTAGAGAGATAGAAAATTGCGCTACAAGAAGTAACACAATTAATTTTAATGAGAAATCATCCGCATAAGTGTGATTTTTAAAAAATGTCGTTAGTTTTACTGTTAACCCCAAGCTCTAAGTCAGAGAAAAGCAAGTACAAGCTGAAGTACTGGTTCCTGTTGTTTGTTTCAAAATTCACAGGCCTGTTGGTGAGGTTTGCTCGGCATTGCTTTGTTTGTGAGCGAAACAACATGCTTTATAGTTTTACTCACTTGGGTTTTTCTTTCCGAACCATTCTATGATCGGTGGACAACCTAATTCGACATTAGCGAGAGAAAAATAACGTGTTCCAGGACCAATGAACGTGTTGAGATCGAAAAAAATCAGGGATGTCTCTAGGAAAAACAAACACAGCAGTCCATGGTCCAGTAACTCGAATCGATCGAATTTTTCTTTCCCGCACGTTGGTTGCCTTCGAATGCTCTAACCGCAGAGAGTACCACAATCATTTTTCGCATTTACAAACTGAAAATGTATGTTTTCATAAGTTATACACTGAACATTTTTTGTTCATTTTCTTCATTAGTTTTTTTTTTTTTAAAAAAAATCTGTATTCTGATAGCATAGCAGAGAAATCCACCACAAGATTGAAAATTTAAATACTAATATGAAATCAAAGGTTGTTTTTTTTTTTAAAAAAAAATGTAGTATTCGGTTTATGTATGTGCGTATTATATTTTCTCCCTGCGTGTGTGCGTGTGTGTATGTGCGCGCGCGCTCTATAACTTTAGAGAGGCTTCGCACCCTCATCCACTTCACGTCAAGATTCAAATATCGAAGAGAGAATCTAATAAATTTTAAACATCTTCATACGTTCAAATGTTTAACCTGTTAATACGTAAAATTCAGTAGCCTATACGTGATTTAAAAATTCATTTTTCTTTCTACCAGTATTGTCGAGTTTATATAACTTAGAGAAAGTATTGTGGAATTCTTCCCGTCCTACTGTTAAGTGTAATCATCAGTTCTATACCTCATATTTCGTCTTCTTTTGTCAACATTGTTTGAAAATTGTTCGGACCATCTATGTTAAATATGAAATACGAAATATCATGGTGCAAATATCGCTGTACAGACACAAAAAATTGATACACGTAATCAATTATCAAACTGTTTAAACACTAGGTTTGGTTCTGTACCTCTGTACATATAGGAGCGTTATTTGACATTAGAGCAAATAATAAAGGTTTTAAAATTATATATATATATATATATATAATTTGGGATCATATTATAAATTATATAATATATTAGTCGACTTTGGAATACCTAAGAAGCTTGTTAATATGATAAAAGTATGCACCAGTGAAATAGATAGTAACATTCGTGTGGGTATTAATATGTCTTGACAAATTTACAATTCATGATGGGTTAAAACAACGAGATGCATTATCTCCTTTGCTCTTTAATTTTGCCTTAGGATATGCTGTTACGAAGGTAAAAGAAACTAACGAAGGATTAAAATTAAACGGTATGACTCCGCTGTTAGCATATGCAGATGATGTAGACTTACTGGGGGATGATGTAAATACAATTAAGAATAATGCTAAAATATTTTTCAAAGCAGATGAAGAGATAGGTTTGGAAGTTAACAAAGAGAAAACTAAATGTATGCTTACAAGCCGAAACCAAGTGTTAGGTAATAATCAAAATCTAATTATTGATAACAACTCGTTTGAACCAGTTTCCAAATTCAAGTACTTAGGAGTAATACTAACAAATAAAAATGATATTAAAGAGGAAATAAAAAGTAGGCTTAATTCAGGAAATGCATGTTACTTTTCTCTTCATAAACTTTTGTACTCTCGTTTAATATCTAAGACACTAAAAGTTAAAATTTACAAAACAGTAATTTTGCCTGTAATATTATATGGATGCGAGACTTGGTCCCTTACATTGAAGGAGTAACATAAATTGAGAGTATTTGAAAATAAGTTCCTTAGGAAAATATTTGGACCTAAAAGGGATGGGGAGACAGGTAAGTGGAGAAGGTTATATACAATAATTTAGAACTACATAATTAGTATTAATTTCCAAATATTATTAGAATGATTAAATCAAGAAGACTTAGGTGGGCAGGCCATGTGGCACGAATGGGTGAGGAAAGAGGAGTTTACAAGATTCTTGTTAGGAAACCTGATGGTCAGAGACCAGTAGGAAGACCAAGACGAAGATGAAGGGATAATGTTGAGATGGACCTAAAGGAAATCGGTAGGAATGGAAAAGAGTATATAGATCTTGCTCAGGATAGGGACAGGTGGAAGGCCTGTGTTGCTGCAGCCATGAACCTTCGGGTTTAAGAAGGCTAGAGAGTTAGTTAGTTAATATAAATTTTTAAGCAATATGTGACTACTTAATTTGATTTGCCCTTGCAATATTTGCTCTCGGGCACATTCAAAGATAATGTCTTCACTAGTATAGCTAATTAAATTGATTTATCTCCTTTTTAAAGATAGTTGTGAGAACACTGTGAAACTTCACAGTAGGAATGACTGACTGTCAAAGACCAACAACTGTAAACACACTGACTATGACCGTTTTAAAGTATAAATGGCCAGTACATGATTATCCTAATTAATTTAATTTTAATGATTCAGTTTTTGAAAATATATTTATGGTACACTCAGCTCCAACTGATAATCATTATATATCTCCATGAGCGATAACATATTCAGGTTTTACTAAAGGAACTGTTGCGTGCTTTTCATAAATTAACAGGGTTTCTGTTAACGGTATAATATCATATTTTAGAGTAACTTCAATAGAGTACTCATGTAAATGTCCTAACGTACGAAATACAATGCAATGGCATCGTGTAGTGTTGGGTCGGAAGATACCAAAATTAGCATCAATCCTAAATAAAATCATAAATACGGTAAGCTACTGACTACACGTATTTATCGTCTGGAAATAACTCCTCATGCCTGTGCCATGATTTATGACTGCATAATTTAAAAAAAAGATAAAGATGTCGTGGTTTGGGTAGAACTTCTGCACAGGCCCTTTTCTAATGAGGTTTTCCTTAACCTTGTTGTAGACTTCAACCATAAACGCTGCTCGTAAGGGCTGGGAGTACGTTCCCGTGTTGAGTATAGGAGAGATATAAACTGAAGGAAATGTACAGCGAAGCTTGTTTTCCAGCTGATCTTAATCTGGATACGGACAAAAATAAAGCAACCATCACACATACAGAAAGAACGTTGTTGTGTAGACATAACTCATTCCTCAAAATCCAGAGCGCATTGCAAGAGATGATATACTGCCTGCCATTGTTTCAAAGCAATTTGTTCTGTTTTAAAATTAGATTTTGTAGCCTGTGGCTTCTTTTTTTGTCAATTTGCTCTAGTGCCACAACATACTGTGTCACAGTTCATAGTTATATCATTAGAATTACCACATTAATAACGTAGTGTGTGGATACTGGGAAGTCTAAAAAGCTTTGGTAACCTCTTGAGTCCTCTATTCGCAATTTTGTATCGGCGGATGGCTCTGTATTCGTATCCCGTACAAGGTATGAGGTTTCCCTTTCGTTTGTTTCTTGCAATCATTCTTCACCTACATTGCCACCATGAACTATACAGATGGACGAAAAACATTAATAACAAAATATAAGTTGCAAACAAGTAGTCCAATTTTGCATATACATTGACAATTTCTCATCACGATTTCTTGAATATTGAGAATGTATGCATTATTTTTTCTCTGTGCTGCCAAATATGGACGAACGTACGTGTAGATTGTTAAGAAAACATTAATATAGCTTGTCTAGTGTAAAAATAATGAATATTAACCCGTTTAAGCCTATACTTCTTTATTACTACATTTGTCTAGCGGTAGGCGTAATGAGATGAGTAAATAGAAGACCTCGATTCGAATTCTGAGTATAGCAGGAATGCTGTTTGGGTCTCTTCCATGAGTTTCTCATCCATATGCATTGACGCGATGAACATATAATAATTGGAAAACTGATTTACACTTAATCACATACAGATACTGTCTGTTTTGATTAGAAAGTTATTGTATATTACAAGTATATATAATGTTTTAGTAATATATCTCACCCCACGAAAATTGATGAGCATGATCATAGCGCATAAAACCTATTACAGGTAAAGTTCAAAGGTAATAATGGTATGTAATGATCGTTGAACTTGCGAATTTTATGAGAGGCCAAAACAAATGTCACTGTCGTGTAACTTTCTTAGTATTATGGCATAATTACACTACGAATATATCTATTACCACGCATTTTATTCCGTGTATTGTTTTCCTTCTACTTTAATTTATTTACTTGTTTTTGGCTGATTGTTTTCTATCCATGTGTTTAGCGGCCTTTTTCGTAACTTTTAACAACGTGAAACATTTGTCTCGCTTCCAATTAACTTCTGAAGTGTACATTTTAATTTTGTTAACAAGAACTCATTAGTGCTATGCTTTGTTCTTCTTCTCATTATTATTGGCTAAACGAAGCAATTAATCTATTCGTCTGTTTAGCATGTGAGAAGTCCTCTTCACCACACTTAATGAGAAATATATTCTTTGTGTGAGATAGACAACGCATCAGTCCACAATGCGAGGTTTCGGAATTGTTACTATGCACCGCATTGACAGTGTCGTGGTGAACAACTATACACCGAGTGCCAAGTAATCAAAAGCTTCCAACATTTATTAACGTTCATTAAAACTCAATTCAGAAATACCTTTGGTGACTTAATCAGCATAACAATAATTGCAAATAGCAATAACAACTCAAACAGTTGATACTTACGGGAGAGTGGTTCAATGGAAAGCATAACTGTCTGTACAAAATGATAAATAGTTGAATATGGTTCAATGAAGAGGCAGGCGGTGGTTGATTTTTCAGACGGTCTTGTAATAGATAACAACAGTATTATCACACAGAAATGTCAGTGTTTTGGCAACATACGTATTATTAAGTTAGGACATTTTTAAAGAGAAACAATGATCCATATATTGATTTAAATTACATCGGTTGTGTGTGTGTTTTTTTTTTCGAAATGTTAGTCATAATCGCTAGTGAGGTGTCGTGTGATTTTGTTCGAATTTATTTCCGTTTCACTGATGAAAAGATTGGAGTCTGTGATGTTAAAACAGTGTTATACGAGGGTGGATTGAAAAGTTCGTGGCCTGACCTAGAAAATGAGAAGATATTTGGATAAGTTATGTTTTATTTTTCCACGTAATCCTCCTCGAGGGAGATACATTTACGCCACCTCTCCGGTAACGCTGCTATACCACTTTTAAAAATTGATTCCTCAAGGTCTGCAAAATACCCCAGTCCATCACTTTTCACCTCTTCATCCGAAGAAAATCGCTGACCCCCCAAAAACTTTTTCAGGTTTCCAAACAGGTGAAAGTCCGAGGGGGGCAGATCAGGCGAATAGGATGGGTGCGGCAACAGTTCGAACCCACAGGAATGAATTTCTGCCATGGATGCAAGGGACGTGTGAACGCGTGCATTATCCTGGTGAAACAACACCTTTCTTCGCAGCATTCCTGGCCTCTTAATTTTAATTTCCTCGCGTAAACGTCGCAGCAGGGTGCAGTAGTATTCAGAATTGATAGTCTTTCCTTTTTCCAAGAAATCGATTAAGATAACGCCCATAGCATCCCAAAATATTGATGCCATAACCTTGTTTGCCGACAAAACTTGTTTGGCTTTCTTTGGGGTAGGAGATCCTTGTCGTTTCCATTGCTTTGATTGTTGTTTTGATTCCGGTGTATGATGGTGCACCCATGTCTCGTCCATAGTCACAAATCTGCCAATAAACTCCTCCGGATCACTTTCAAACAGTTCCAAACAATCACGGGAAAGGGTGAGTCGAGTGCGTTTGTGTTCAACTGAAAGCAACTTGGGTACCCATCTCGCAGACACCTTAGAAAACCCTAAATCGTTCACGATAATGTTTTGTGCTCGCTCATAGGAAATGCCCACAGTCTCAGCTATCTCGCGGATTTTGATTCTGCGGTCACTCGAAATCAGGTCACAAATTTTATTGACATTTTCTGTTGTGGTCGACGTTGCAGGCCTGCCACTGCGGGGGTCATCTTCAATGCTGTTTCTTCCACGCTTAAATTCAGCCACCCACTTTTTCACCATGGAATACGAGGGCGCGGAGTCTCCAAGCGTCTCTACCATGTCCGTATGAATTTGCTGTGGTGTTTAACCCTTTTTATGCAGGTACTTAATGACAGCGCGATGCTCTATTTTCTCCATGTCACAAATTTCCGTCACTTCTGCCCACTAAAAGTCCTCGCCTGAAACAATAGAGCAATGAAATGAAATGAAATTTTACACGGTGACTACCAAAGGATATAGCTATGCAACTAATGTATGAAACTTAAAATTAAAAGCTTCCTTCCTACTCAGGCCACGAACTTTTCAATCCGCCCTCGTATATGGTTAATTGTCACTCAAGTAACGTAATATTGCGCTACGAAGTGTATCTAAAATATAACCTGTGTAAACTCTCCTACTTTTTTGTCAGCTTCAAGTACTAATGTAATTTTCAGCCCTTTTTGAAAGGTACTAACCCCTGCCTTGATTCACTGTTTAAAACTCAAAGCTCAACCTTTTTCTAGTAGGACCTAATAAGAAATTGCAAGATTATTTTAAGCTCGACACTTTGTATTAAATACGAATGTTGACACATCAACATGTGTCAACTACAGTTGTTGTCTTCAAAATTATATATATATATATATATATATATATATATATATATATATATATATATATATATATATATGTGTGTGTGTGTGTGTGTGTGTGTGTGTGTGTGTGTGTATGTATGTTTAAAGTGTACTTTATGCACAGGTAGACTAATCGGGACTGAACCTACAGTATAAAGTGGGAATCGAATCAATATGAACCCTGGACTTGATTGCAATACGATATCCTTACCCTGTAAATCGCTCATCCTCATCTTCGCAATTAACCAAAAGTGGCATAAAAGCGAAGTAAAATAAAATGAATCACTATTCTGGGGAGGATGATGCTGTGTGTGTGTATATGTTTTTGAAAGTGTAGAATAAATTGAGCCTTTGCAATGGAGCTAAACAAATTTCGTCATTCTTCTTCTCCAAAATCATGTTAAACAAAGACTTAGACATCTTCCAGCTAACAGAAGAAGTTTTAAGAGGCATATCTCCATTTCAAAAAGTGAGAAGACCGCGAAAGCACAGCCGTTGAATTAACGTAGCAAGGGATAAAAGAGGCGGCGCTGAAATTAGTCCATCCGTCCCATTGCTCTTTCAGAAATGAGAAATGTCTGGACCTGTTGCGACGACCAAGCGTCCGAACGACCACTAAACCTTCAACACATGGAGATTTCATGGTTTCTGCCTCCCCTAGAATTACCACCATAATTTTTTTTAGAGCTACTCCAGTTCTCCCCTTATAAGTAAGTGTTCCAAGGTTTTCTCTCCGCTACGGCACATTTTAGTGGATTTAATTCCACCTAGAACTACTAATCCAGTTCCGGTTAGCCTACTAGTGCACATAATTGATGCGTTCAGAATAATAACAGCAGATCCCAACCGACCTCGAATTTTGAGATACAAGTATGACGGTATACTGCTGCCACCTACCTTTCATATGCTGAAGTATCAAAAGAATTGGAATATGCCAAAACTCTCATATTCCACATTTAAAATTTGTCCTTAAGGAAAATAAAACTATTATCAGTGAAAAAATGACATGTCCCAACTGTGTGTGCTTTTGTTTATGTCCGCTAAGAGTTCGGTGGCGTTGTTATGGCAGCGTCCGTGACTGAGTGTGTTGTTATGCCAGAATCTCCGAAAAAAGGTAAACAACGACTGAGAAACTCTAGTGAATGGGTAATAAACAAACGGAGGTTATGCAGAAACAGTTAAAACAGTATTAGTTCAAACTTTGTCATCAGAAAAAAGATGTTGATGGTGCTCCTCTGCTCTTACGTAAGGTTATTTCCATTGCCGGCCCCCGTGGCAGAGTGGCTAGCACATCGCACTACGACGCCAGGGGTCGATTCCTGGCCTGGGCATGGATATCTGTGAGTTTCCATTCGTCAATTTCATCATATCATCACTCATTCCCATCTTCGCAAATTAGCCAAAAGTTGCACAAGAAGTAAATTCAATCAATCAACTTCCATTATTGTGCAACATGATAATCCTGATATTGTCAATTTAGTTTATCTTATTCTGACATTGACGTGCATCAAGCAGTTAATTTTAGGAAACTAAGTAAAACTGTAGATGTTTCATTGTTTAAGTTACAGCAGAAGTACAGTGAACAGAGAAACATTAAGAAAGCTATATACAATAACCTGATGCAACTATTGAAATATATACTACCCGCCTATCATGATTTTTATAAAAATCTTGATCATTATGGATGGTTTTGATGTTGTAGAAGAATGTGAACATCTGGGAATGGAGCTGGATTAATACAACATGTTCAATAAAGGTAAACTCAATAAATAAGTTTTATCCCATTTTTTCACTTGTGTATATTTTTTCCTAGTAAACAGCACAAAATCTGTGAAACTATTAACCACAATGGTTCAAGAATTTGCAGATAAACTCGAAAAACCATATTTAAAAGAACATAAAAAAATTACGTCATAATGTTAAAGATCTCCTGAGTTTTGAAATTAAACAGAAAATGTCATTTTTCTCAAAATGAACTTTGGTTGGGATCTGCCGTTATTATTCTGAGCGCCTCAATTATTCTAAAACTTTGTCAGGCGACATGCATGAATTCCAATATACCTTCTGCGCATGAACCACGCTAAGTGTGTACTGCAAAAGCTGGTTACAGTGGATATACATGAAGTGTTTGTTCAATCACGTTGATTATTTTTGCTGATATGCAATTCTGGATCAGTATTTCCAGATATCAAGCTATTATAAAAACAATAAGCACAATATTATTTACAGAATTTAGTGAGCGTCTTGCGGCGGGGAAATATGCGAGGACATACGTACTAGGGCAGGATGCAGGAGATGGTTCGTCTCATAAATGGCATCATCTCAATGAGGTGGTTGCAAGCCCTTTTTGCCTTATGAAAGGTATCATCTCGGAAATTGCCTTGTGTGAGTAGCGCAAAACATGAAAACACCATTCATTTGAACCCACGGCTATTAACATTTTTTCCGTCATCTTAAAAAATCACGTAGCTCATGCTAGCCTTTTATTTATGTAGTTATGAAGGAAACATATTCCTAAAAATACTAAAAGCAGACCTAGGTGAATAACTTTAAACTATAAACTTTCGCTACTCTAGATTCAAGTGAATGAAGAATTTACTTGCGTATTTTCCAAGATTTCCAAACCAGAACACTTAAAACGAAAGGAAGGCAGTAGTAAATAGGGCACAGATTGCTAAAAAAATTGCAGAAAGAAAGATAAGCGTCCTTTATTCTTGAACATAATCTCCACCGTTATTGATGAATTTATCTCATAGCTCTAGCACGGAGCCTAAGGAAACTTCTGGGAATATATATTGGCCAGATATTATCTCAAATGAAGATCTATGGAAACGTACGCAAGAGAAACCGGTGGCAATACATATCCAAAGAAGAAAGTGGAAGTGGATTGTCCAGATATTGAGGAAAGATCCATCGGCAATAGAGAGACAAGCATTGAGCTGGAATCCACAAGGACAACGTAGGAGAGGAAGGCCAAGAATGAGTTGGAGAAGGACAATAGAGCAAGAAATATGGGAAGCAGGAAAGACCTGTAACGAGATAAGGAAGATGGCTGGAAACAGAGTCCGTAGCGCAGTAACAGGAAATAAGTAAGTCAAGTCTAGCACGGACCATATACCCACAACATAAAAGTCTATGTTTGCTGCTTCAGTCAAATCAGCAAACTTACACGCAACCTCTTCATCTTGGTACCCACCTTCAGCACATTTTTCGAGATTCAAGGGATAATGAATTATTCTCTTGGCTAATCCACGAGAACACAGTACTGCACTGTCTATTGTTAAACATTTGTTAAGAGCCATTATTTTGAAATTCGAACAAAGTGAGATAATTGTATTTTTGATTGGCTTCATTTTTTTATGTGTTGAAGTGGGTCATGAGAAATGAATATTCTGCAATTTTGAGAACTTGAACATTTTTTCCCTCCCCTGTAGGAAATGAAATGTCAAAGTTCAAGGTCAGACCGCCCATTTTTCATGAAAAGTGAAACATGGGTAAGTTTGGAGTGCTGTATCTTTGGAAATAAACAACATCCCAAACTTTTGTTTTGATATACTATTAATATAAGACTGGTTGCTTATACACATTCAATTGTTTTGATGGGACATTGTTGCTTTCCATTGTTATCCGGCAACAAAAGTGTCCAAAATGCAGTGTTTTCCTGTCTTCG
This sequence comes from Lepisma saccharinum, assembly GCF_977018435.1. Classification (NCBI taxonomy): domain Eukaryota; kingdom Metazoa; phylum Arthropoda; class Insecta; order Zygentoma; family Lepismatidae; genus Lepisma; species Lepisma saccharinum. The sequence goes on from NC_139253.1 coordinate 35,169,175, forward strand.
ACCCTTAATATCTTGGTTAAACAACAGTATCCCAAAGATTTGTTTACTGGGCATTGAAGCTCACAATTAGGACAAGCTACCTGATATAGCACGTTACTAAGATATTGATGCTGTTAGCAGATATAACCCTTTGAACAACTATCCAAATATCCCTTTTTTGTTCGAATTTCAAAATAATGGCTCTTAACTCAAATCCTCACTTTCAGTCTCTGCAAATTTGCTATATTCGCATTCTCAACAGGAAGAGCGGTTTGATCTTCACCGTAACTTTTGAGTGTTTTTAATACAACCCACCCAATCCATATAAATAAACACCCCGAACCACCTCTCAAAATTTTCACCACATGACCTGTATTTTTACAGTAATATTATTTTTGGTCACTTTGACTCCAAGTTTACCTTTCCAATCTTTCTAAAAATATTATCACACCTCTAGAATGGAAATTCTGAATATTGCCCCTTCCTACCCAGGTCTCAGATAGGGTCTTACGACACAGTTTTTTTGTTTTTATTCATAGCCCTCGTAGGGTAATCTATAAAAATTGTATCAGCACTTGACTGCTGATTTCATGTGGAATCAATTTGTCTGACAAACACTTCTCATACTAAACTGCAATAATTTATTTATGAATATACTTTGCAGGACTCCTTTTGTCAACAATAGAATCATAGCATAGCTCTTCAGTGGTACACTCCTCGAGCACAGTCGATATTTTTTTGAACTGCGGTTGTGCAGAAAATATCTAGCGTCTACATAATCTACGTATTATCAAGCTAAATTGTATTAACATACTGTATTTTAACAAGTAGCAACCATTATCAGATATCTGTTTGTGAATTGTTCACTGACTTTTCCCCAGGATGATTGCTGATCTGTAGACCCCTTTTGTCAGCACGAGCGATAGAAAAACAACACCATCTTTAATGCTCACGTAATTTTGTTTGTAAATTTAATATCGTTTGTGAACATTTCAAATTTTGTTGCAACAACCTTCTGATTATAGTTTCTTAAATACGTATATTATACAGATATTTGAGGATTTCATTATTTGACTCTGGTGTAAATATACACTGCGAGAATGTGGAAGAAGTTCAGTTCTAAGGTAGAAGAGAGAGTGAGCAGTGTCTGCTGACTTAAGAAGGCACTTTGAGGCAGTGAAACTTCAGAATTTGATGAAACTAGAAGTTTAGTGGCGGAATAGCACATTCAAAAGGAAATATTCAACTCCCGCAACTGCAGGTAGAGGGAGTTCAAAGTTAGCAAGCATAGTTGGAAGTTGAGAAATTTCTGGAATTCTCTCATGCTCTATTTCCATAATGAAAGAATAATTACGAATTCTCAGAGGAATTTTACACGCCCAGCAGGAAGAGAAAAGACTAATTTAACTTGTAAAACAGGAAGCTAGACTCTAAACGGGAATTGGGAAAGATCATAAATGGCAACGAACAGATTTTAAGACACATCCTTTCTTCTCCCTTTTATCACTGTTCCGTGCTCTGTTTTATTACTAATATTCTTGTTCTTTTGTCCGTTAAATCTTCAGATCCCGACTCCCTTAGGATTTGCTGTCATATCTCTATCTGTCTGCGTTTCTGTCTCAGTTCCAGATCTTCAAGCATCCGTGTTCAACTCACTTATTCGATGCTGCATTGGTCTTCCTTTCTCTGCACCTCATAAGTCTTTTTGATTATTTCTTAATCAATAATTCCTTGGACACGTCATTGTTACATTTTAAATAATTTCTATAGATTGTAGAAAATGCTAGTTTTGCAGATGCAATGCTTTAGGTACTCGTACATGCACCACAAACCTTCTTTGTGAGAGACCTGAATAATTCCAAGATGTCTACTAACAATTGTTTATGGTACAGTCACAGGGAATTATATGGGGTACCTAGATTGCATTACACTACCTGGGACAGGCAATAATACACCATGATGAGACACGTATTCCATGCATATTATTTGAGCAGGCTAAAGGCATGTGACTCTCACACCAATTCAATTTTGTATAGCAAATTAGTAAAATTACCTATTATTCCGATTCAGGATTCATCCAAATCATTGGGCCTCCCCTGACATCGTAACAGTAACATCGTCGCCATGTAATCAAGGGTTCAATACCCGATAAAGACAAATAGTAGGTCCAGTTCCGATTATCCTATCTGTGCATATAGTTGTCTTAAAACCAATTATAATTACAAACCACTGTAAGCAGTTAGGTATGAAAATAGTGTGAAGAGGACGAAGCTAATAGTTATCGCAAGAGAACCAAGGAAAATTAACGCGAGGACTTGAGATGAAAGAACTGTAGCAATCGGGAAGTACAAGGGAGGATAACAATGGCGACTAATGCCTTTAATAGAAGAGTAAGTGTTTTATGAACCTTCGGACAGAGAACTAAGGAAACAAATTATGGTGCGGAGACGTGGACGCTACGAAGAATAGAGGGAAAATGCTAAAAAAAAATGTATAAGTAGTGTAGCGTGTGAAATGGACTGATAATGTAAGAAATTGAACTGTCCTGAAAAGGAAAGAAAATATTAATACTGAAAGTTTTTACGGCTCTGTAACAAGTATAACACTGAGAAGTTCTGTGGTGTTGGTATATCACGTATTTGTTATTTGGAATTTTTCATGTGTTCCACGAATCAACGCTCAACTGTAGTGAAGTAACTAACCTGAATGTGATTTACTTACGTCTGCAAATTGTAAATTACTTTTGTTATCTATAAAATAAGCTAAATTAAATAAATGTATAATATCTCAACTTTTAACATTTGTAGCGTTCGTTGATCATGACGTGTCTATAAAAATTTCAGTTAATGCAACTTAATTTTGATGCAGTTATCTTTGAAACGGCAGAGGTTGGAGAGTAAACCTCAGGTATGAATATCCAGAGAAAATTGATAATGAATTGTGTTCTTTCTTGGTAAATTAGTTCCTGGGTGGACTAGGAGACTAAAATCCCTGAATTCACAAGAAAACACTTCCTAGGTGGACTAGGCAGGAGATTTTCCAATGTGGACTAGGAAACAAACAATCCTTGGATGGACCAGGTGGGGAATGATCCCTGCGTAGATTAGGGAAAACATTTTCTAGGTGTACTAGGAAGGAAATTATTCTGGGTGGACCAGGAGGAATCAGACACACAAAGTTCGCTTATAAACTCCTACCCCGTCAGAACTAATCCTATCCGTGATCCTGAGTTTTACTCCAAACCTGACCGTATGCTGTTTCTGCAATAAACTGTTGAAATGATAGACCAGTGTTCGTGTTTCCATGGTCCTGGGATGGCTTCAGTGTAGGTCCAGAAAGAGTTAGTGTTACCCGCTGCAAGAGCAACGGGGTAACTAACTGTGCAAGGGAAACTTAGCAAGGTGATCAGGCACATCTGAGGATATTCTAGGAGGAATAGTTAATGGAGATAGAGTCCGGAGAAGATCTAGATGATGTTAATTAAGTTGATCACACACTGCTATGAGAGGTAAGGCGCAATATCGGAAAGCGTTGAGATTGAAGCGAAAAACCTACAACTTGTCCAGATAACAATGATTGACTGGATGAATAATATTGTAAGATACTGATTAGAATGGCTGCCCTAAACCACACATGGTGCCGTAGGGTGAATCCGATGTATGATAGACTTTATGATTATCAGTTAACTAACTGACTGTGGTATAAACAAAATATCCGTCTTTTTGATGTTGTTGGTCAGCGATAAACCCAATTCAAAATAACCTTTCATCAGTATGCGAGTAAACGTTGCGGGCGAAATCTGATATTCCCTGAGGCACTTATTCATATGCAGATCGCCGAAACGCATGTACAAATGCAGCTCATCTTTTCTAACCGACAGTTGATGAGTGTTTGAAGATAATATCGATTTCTTGCTGCGTCAACTCCCAACGTTTCCGAGTGAGGCTACGGTTTCAAATGAAATCATTATTCTGCATGCGAATGTATGTCGCCGCGGGGTGCATTTCGAATACATCGCAGCGACCGGGTGGAAAACGGAACCTGGTACACCGCGCTGCGGTGGATGGAAGGGGCTCGGCTGTTCCTTGCTGTTTTATAAATCACGATTTACCCCCTTGCGCATGCATTCAATGTATGGTGCTTCTACACCCCCGATAGCTGGGTGATTAATCGTCTTTGAGATGCGAGTACCGCGGTGTTGGTTTATGTGTGGAGGTGACAGCTTTTATTGCAGCAGATGCCACATTTATCGCTCACAGTATTTCACGACCTTTTTTTGTTTCATTATCATATAATTTGTCGGAATAGGTTTCATGTTCCCCTTTCCAATGTTGCCCCTCCACGCGTTTCTTTTTCACACGTTTTCCTTCAACGCGTTTCCTTTCCAAATTTTCCCCTCTATACGTTTTCCTTCCAGATGCTTCCATTCCACAAGTTTCCTTTCTACACGTTTCCCTCCAACCCCTTCCACGCCATTCTCTTCAACACCATTCTCTTACGTATTTCCATTTACGAAACCTTCCTTTCCACGCGCTTCCTTTCCGCACGTTTCCTTTCCATACGTTTCACTTCGAGACGCTTCCTTTCTATACGTTTCCTTTCCCGGTTAGAGGTACATACAGCGGCTCGGATCCCACTTTATACTGTATCTCCAGTTCCGATTAGCCTCTCTGTGCATAATGTGGACTTAAAGCAAAAGCTCAACTTCCAACTTTTTTTTTCCTTTTTTTGTTTTCACACGCCTCTCTTCACACATTTCCCTTCCACACGCTTTTCTTCCATGCGTTTCTTTTCCACCCGTTTCCTTACCACGCATTTCCTTTCCACACATATGCGTGGTTCATTTCACAATTTTCAATTGTTATTCTGTACGTGGCCACCAAATTAATTCTGTGAACTTGGCGTAAGGCATATAATTTGAAATCCTCGAATATTACTGTTTCTCCTAATACCATAGTTAGTTAAATACAATAATACGTAAAGAACCTTTATTTTATGCAATATCTGTGTTGATAGAATACATAAAATATGCTTAGAGCTTAAGGGTTTCTGCAAGCTATTGTCGATGTTTGTTTAAAATCCTCTTTATGCTTTAGATGGGCTAATTGGGTCTCGACTTATTTTTTAAAGTGCCTCCAATGTGGATCGAATCAGGCGCGTGCGCACGCTTGCGAACATATTTTATAATACAGGACAGCTATGGTCAGCCTTCGTGGGGCAGTGGTCAGTACAGCAAGCTAGAAACCCAGAGGCCGTAAATTCGAATTCAAACTAGGAACCCATGAATGTTTCAGTGTGTTTCTTTCTTGATCATATGAACGTTCATCCTCATCGTTGCGAATAATCTAGAAAGGTAGAAAAGTTACATAAATAACACAAAATACGAATAAGAATAGGAGATGTATGCCACCGAAATTAATATTATCCCAGCATCTGCTATAAATCTGGTGAGAGAAAAAATGTCCTGCTATTTAATCTCGTCTTAGCTGATGTAAAGAGCTTTCATTCTCTCCTCCTGAGTCGTCTCGTCCTGCTCTGCACCGCCTGACAATTCATTCTAATGGATCCGCAGTTACCGCTGTCAAAATGTTGAAGCCGGGAGGAGCTGGTGGGGATGTTTCTCCCTTTGACCTTTATACAGAGAGCTACCGTTTTTCCGTAAGGAATTTCAACCAATCAGGAGAGCGGCTTTCTCTCCCGCAGTGGCTGGGGTTGAGAGAATTCGCGCGTTTCCCTCAAGGCAGAGACGGAATCACGTTCCTTTTTCGCTCTTTGTGCTGCCAGCCTTCAATCTTCTGGTAACCAGAAAATTAACTCCTTCCCTTCTCTCTTTTTCCTTTCAATTCAAGATCGGAATTCTTACTCCCCACCCAGGTTCTTTGCATCCTTCAATTTCCCAAGATGTCTGGTGCCCTTCCCTTCAAATTTTCCTCGGAATTAATTCCTCTGGTCCCTTGCTACATGTTACATGCGCTGAATGTCTAGAATGGTGTTCCACTAATCCATTATACTTCGTTGATTCACGGTTTCACATCTCTATGATTGAGCGCTGACTTACAATAATCTGCAAACCACTCTTTGGGGAGTGAAGTAGTCCTTGAGTAATGAGAGAGTAGAAAACAGAAAATACCTGGATGTGATGATAACACATAATAAAACTCCTCATATATTTATATTGTTCATAAGTAGAGGTAAATAGGTAAATAGGTTTGGTTAGCCTGCAATTGGTCAGTATGCTAGAAAAGACAGGGGGGGCATTAACACTGCACCACCACTATTGCCAATTAGCATGTAGTTAGTTAGATCGTAGTCATTTGTCACCAACTCTCCATCTTACTGCATACTTATCATCTTAGAAGGCTACAAAATATTACAGCATAGATCGTAGTCAGCGCTGTCAACTCCTATTTGTAGGTTAGCCTCGCCTGTGAAATATCATATGGCAAAATTTTCATAGGATAGGTTGACAACACTAACTCCAAAAAAACATTTGTGAAGCGACTTTCTGGTAATAGTCAGTGTTGCCAACTCCTATTTGTAGGTTAGCGTCGCCAGTAAAATATCATATGGTGAAATTTTCGTGGGGTGGGTCAGTAACACTGCGAGCCCACTGAGCCCAAAAAGAGGGCGCAGAAGCGGCTATTTACCTCTACTTTCATATTTCAAACATTTATTCCACTACATCTGCGCATTTACCGTGCAATGTCCTGGACATTACCTTACAGATGCATACAGCATAGATTTGGAATTTTGAGTACATTAATTTTGTATTTTGTCAACTGTTTAGTGAGTCACAGAAAACTAGTATCAGAAGGACAAGTGGACAGACTAACTTGTTAACTTTACTTATCATTCGATTATTCAACTGGATAGAGCAACATTTAGATTTCAACCTGACAATGAGATTTAAGTATAATCAAGTTATCATCAGTCTAAAAGTATACATCGCAATGGAATAACCCCAAGCTTGATAAAAAAAAGTTGTGTATAATTTAAAAGTTCAATTTCCAATAAATTTGACAAATTGGTGGCCAGTCCAGATGTTCGAGTGGGATTTAGTTTGCTAACATTCTTAAGAAAAAGTAACATTCAATTATAAAGGAAAATTATTTTATTTTTGTTCCAAATAGTCTTAATGTAACTTCTGTAAAATAACGATATTTTAAATGTAAAATAATTACATATGTATATTCTAGGAAGAACTTATGGGCAAGAAACGGCTTACAATCTGTTAGGTCCAAAATAAAAGATTATTGATTGATTGATGTGAGTATACGAAGTATAAATCTTTTATTGAGATTAAATCCAGAGTTTCTTTACTACTACTTGAGTTTACCTGAGTCTCTTGCTCAGTTACAACCGTTTGTACTGAATCACTATCTCTTAATCTTTGTCTCAGCTTTTAACAGAAGTCAGAACATTTTAATTTTTTTAGTTATGCAACGTTAGAGTTGTCATTTGTAATGGTAAGGGGCTGGCCCCCGTATAATGTGACGGGAGCAAAATAGCCTAAGTGCTGACGCTCCCAAAATTTTAAATTCAAATCAAATCAAATCTTAATCTTTGAAAGTTACGATTTAATTCCTTCCTAAGTATTCATTGCTAGTTGTGATTGCCTCGAGAGGGCAAAATAATTTTAAACACGAAAAGAGTATATATTTTTTTTATTCATTGCTTCGGACGTGAAGGGTAATTTTTTGCCTTATTAAGAAATCAGCCATTCTTTTTTTTTCTATGGTGCAACGTTCTGAACCAAGGATTAAACTTTTAATTTCCCTAATGAAAATCTGATTATTCCCTCGATCCCTGAGTAATCCGTTACGTAGCGAACTTTTCTGCTTCATTCTGGGAACTCCATTCCACGCACACACAAAGGGAATGAAAATTTTAGCTCTGGTATTAATTCATGATTCTTTATCCCTTCTGTTCTAACAGGAGGCATTTTTTTCCTCCAAGAAGAAACAGCTTTTGGTTACACAGAATACACCAGCGACTTACTACAAGCCGTTGACGGCTTCTTTGCTGTTTCATGTTAAATTTGACACGTGAATACCTGTATTCGTAATTTTAATCTGTTTGGTGCGTCTATCTCCATTCCTTTTCCGAGGTTTAATTAGGCCTACATATAATTATAATTCGAAGCAAACCTATGAAAATAATGGTATATTGAAATGGGCGATTCACAAAAGCCTTTGTAGCAGGTTTATAGCAGTGCTTGCTATACCAAAGAAGTTTTAGTTTTCGACGTGGGTTCTACCTTCCAACTTTGACCACTCCCAGTTAAGCTGCTACGATGTTAATTTATTTACATTACAGATGATGTGATTGGTCCATAAGTGAGTATGTTACCTTCACGTCACAGTCTTTTTTTCGAAAAATTCAAAATCGAAAAATCCTTTTTTCGAAAACGAAAGAGAAAGTATGAAACATTTTTAAAAACAAAGTTTTCGTAAATCGATATTTATTTTCCAAATAAATAACAAATTTTCGAAAATAGCGCAACACGAAAATTTGAAAAAAATTTCACTTTCGAAAATCGGAAAACAATCTTCTCGAAAATGACCATCCCTACTTTGAACAGTCAGTCAGACGAGCATATCCTTTAAATGTATCCCCTTCTTATGTTAACAAAGACTGAGAGAAAAGTGAAAGACATCGGAAGAACACAAAGAATTGCACCAATATTTCTCGCACAGAAAATGTGAACATCACAAAGAAGAAATATTGCATTGTAAACTAGCTATTGTACATAGTTTGCACACACACATAATAACAACATACCAGACTTTCATTAATAAATAAGAATAAGAAGTATATCAAAATTAGTTGTAGAGAAAGAAGCTACCCACGTTTCTTTGTACGGTGCTTATCAGATTCTGTGTTCTAAAGACGTTTTACAAGATACGCGAGTATACGGTAATAACACTCTAATACGTCTATACCTTCTGCCTTCGCACAAATATTTAATCCTAATTTAGAGAGTAGGGAAGGGCATAAAAATCATCATCAAACAGATCATCATCAAATTACATTTCTTCCATCTTTTGGAACGTTTTGTTGTATTTATAGTAGAACTCACTTTAGGCAGTATTCCAATTACATTATTAATGCGGATAATCAATATTAAAGATTTGTGCATGTAGTACGGAATCGCATAGTAGACGCTCATGATATCTGAAACTTGTTTTGATCGAATTCAGTCTGAAATCCTTACGTGATTTCCAAACTTAATAACATCAACAACCGTCCCTCATTATACGAGTAGAATTTTGTTAGCTACGAGTTATGGACAAATGCATCAGATATGGACTGTAACGAACCTGAGAGTTTAAGGTTTTATATTTGAAAAAATTTAAGATTTTTAAAATGTTTGTTACTTCAAATAATGTGCAAGTTGTCACAGACAACTATAGTTAGATTGATACAGTTGTGGTTGGAACTTGTATATATGTTTATAAATACGTCATAATCTGTTCGTGTTGACGTCACTTTCTCATCTCAGCAGAGGAAGTGAACCAACCTGAATGTTTCTCACCTGACGACAGACTGAGTTTGGAAAACAGGTGAAGGTGAAGGATCAACTTGGAAACTGAGAGAATTCAAGTATAGATTCTCGGTTTTCAAGTTTTCTTCTGACCGATAAGTTGAAAGTAAGCAATTAATTATGTAATTTGACTTTCCTTATATGTGAGTGAATTGCCCAACGTTAGTATTGAATGTTCTAGTGTTTTATTGGTAAGTGATTATGAAATATACGCGATTATAAAACTGCGTTTAACTTTGAAAACAGTGTTGTGTTTCTTTTCTACCCAGCAAACCCTGATGATTTGCAAGGATTCTCATGTTCCCGACTAAAGGAGTAGCGGACTAACTTTCTGACGACTGGTGTACAACCGGGGGACGTTGCGGGATTGAATTCAACGTTTCTATTACCACAGCTGCAACATAGTTGAATGAAGAATGCATGGAGTGACCCTCCTTTCGATCTGTGCCATCGTTAGCCTTGCTCGGAATCAGAATTCTCCGAGGGTAATTTGTGCATAGTTCCCGTAGTGGCCGACCACTCGCTGAGCCGGAGATTTAATCGAAGGTAGCGCCAACCTCAGAGGCAATCAGTCTGTTAGTTGATCGGCCTTCTGGTAACGGGTTGTTAACGCAATCGATTAACAAATCCACCATTAAATGCTGCTGCTGTTTATAGAATCTGCAAAGTGGAAATAGGGAGGAACCTTGCTTGCTAGCATATTGCACAAAAATTATATTACTTTCTTACATTCTGGTTATTTGTATTACATTTTCCCCTCTCCAGGTTAATTGTAACATTGATGATCATTTATATCTAAGATAATGTCTAAGAAACTAAAAGTTAAAATATACAAAACAGTAATTTTGCCTGTAGTATTATATGGGTGTGAAACTTGATCCCTTACATTGACGTCATCGCCTTGTAGTCAAGGGGTCCCGGGTTCGATACCCGGTGGAGGCACATGGCACAGTGGTTAGGATCCCACTTTAAACCGTAGGTCCAGTCCCGATTAGCCTTACTGTGCATAAAGTGGACTTAAAAGACCAACTCAAAACCAAAAACCAAACCCTTACATTGAAAGAGGAACATAAATTGAGAGTATTTGAAAATAAGATCCTTAGGAAAATATTTGGACCTAAAAGGGATGAGGAGACAGGTGAGTGGAGAAGGTTACATAATTTAGAACTACATAATTTGTATTCATGTCCAGATATTATTAGAATAATTAAATCAAGAAGACTTAGGTGGGCAGGCCATGTGGCACGAATGGGAGAGGAAAGAGGAGTTTACAGGATTCTTGTTGGGAAACCTGATGGTAAGAGACCTGTAGGAAGGCCAATACGAAGATGGGAAGATGGAGGGACAACGTTGAGATATACCTAAAGGAAATCGGTAGGGATGGAAAAGAGTATATAGATCTTGCTAAAGATAGGGACAAATGGAAGGCCTGTGTTGCTAGAAGGCAGAGAGTTAGTTAGTTAGTTATTGACGATCATTGTTGAAGCAGTTAAGGAGATTATGGATGCAAACCTGGTTCCTTACCAAAAAGAGGTTCTGAATTCGATTCATGGATACAAATTCACGATCTTTCTCTTCGCCGTCAAGTTTCAGATTTAACATTTCTTTACAGAATTATGAATGGATAACTTTTTACTAATGAACTCTTGCTATTTCTTCACATACGGATCCCACGTACCAACAGCAAATGCAACAACTTCCTTTACACAAGAATTTCAAGGCTATCCCTAGAACAAAGATTACTTCTGTATAGGCTACAAACCAGGTACAATTCATTAAACAATCCGCCAGGCTTCCATCTATTCAAGCAGAACAGCGTGCTTTCAAGCAGCTGAAGAGCAATTAATATTTCTTGTGCCCTACTTGTTATTGTTTTATTTTGGTTATATATGTGTGTGTTTGTGTGCCCGTGCTTCTAATTTGTTAATTTCTTTATTTTCTCAGTTGATATCCTGATATAAAATGGATTTTTTCTGTATTCAGGATTTTTCAAATAAATAAATAAATGTATCGGATTCCACTTTGTAAATAAATGTGCGTTCAACCTCAATTATCTGAGTATAAAGACAAATTAAATGAAAACTTTGTCTACTACTGAATTACACTAAGTCTCAAGCAGGGTGGCTACTCACAGGGAATTCCTTGAATTCCGGGAATTATGCGTGAATTCTACTTGAATTTTTCTCCGTAGACGTAAAAATTACAACTTTTATTAATTCAAATCCTATATGTATTTATAAATTGCCTGAGGCAAGTTTCTCAAAGTTGAGCTTTCATTTCTATCCAGGAAGGCAACGAAAGCTGTGTGAAAAATAAAACAATTCTCTGAATCCGTTTACTTTGTTACTGTCCTTTCAAGAACAATCTGACAGATGAAAAATTATTGCCACATACCTTGAGGTTGATTAGGTAAATTTGAGTCTGACAAACAATTTTTTGTACACTAAGTACATCTCGTAACATCTATGACTTGTGTTTTTAGATGTATTCCGAGTCTGATTATGTGAAATTGTAAACAGTGGCGCAACCACAGGGGGGAATGGGGGCATCTCCTTCCCAACCTTGGACGGAAATGAGTTGTAGGAGGGCAGGGGGGGGGCAAACATTGACGGCCAAGTGTACTTACAGGGGCAATTACCGCCCACAACTTCACGTGTCATGCAAATAAAATTATTTTCGTAAAATTTTCTTGCTCGCTTCGCACGCAATTCCTACTTTTCTTAGTCTGATGAAGACCGAACCATCTAAATGAAAAAAGTTGTAAAATTGATTGATTGATTTGTGGTTTTAAGTCCACTTTATGCACAGAAAGGTTAATCGGGACTGGACCTACAGATTAAAGTGGGATCTGAACCACTACTAGGGTGCCGGTTAATAATTCTTAATTGATGCGAAAGAAAATAAGTGTATCTGAGGAGAAAGGTAACAAATGCTTTATTCCAAGTATGCGCCATCGCTAGCTATACATTGTGCCCATCTGTCCGTCAAATTGTGGATGCCCTTCCAGAAAAATCGTTCACATTTTGAGGTGATCCAGTCAGTAAGCCATTGTTCCACATCTTCGTAATTGTTGAAGTGGTGCTGGGAAAGTGAGTGAGACATCGATGAAAATAAGTGGTAGTCCGAAGGAGCTAAGTCTGGTGAGTATGGCGGGTGGGGCAAGAATTCCCAGCCAAGTGCAGAAATGGTGTGTCTGACGCCTTTCGCTGTGTGTGATGAGGCGTTGTCGTGCTGCAAAATCACTTTTCCGTGTCTTGTCGCCCAATCTTGGCGCTTTTCGATCAATGCATGGTTCAAATTGATGAGTTGTTGACGGTAGCGAACGGCATTCACTGTTTCACCTTGTTTCAGAAGCTCATGGTACACCACACCCTTCTGATCCCACCAAATGCACAGCATTGTCTTCCTTCCGAAGCGATTCGGTTTTGCGGTCGATGTTGAAGGTTGTCCTGGGTCAACCCATTACTTTTTACCTTTTGGGTTCTCGAAGTAGGTCCATTTTTCGACCCCAGCCACTATCCGATTCAAGAAAGACTTTCTTTCATGCCGAGAAAGCAACACTTCACACACAGATTTTCACTTTTCCATTTGTCTGTCGTTCAGATGATGTGGGACCCATTTTCCTGCCTTCTGGATCTTTCCCATGGCATGAAGATGATCAGATATGATTTGGCGACCAACATTTAACTTCTCTGCCAGTTGTTGTTGCTTGCAACTTGTCGGGAAATTGCGAATTTTTCCCGTCCCGAATGTCGATATTTAGAAAGTTCCCCGTCCCGACTCAAAAGATTTTGTCCCGCACACCCCTAGATATTCTTATTGCCTTGGATTGTTTATTTTCTCTCGTCCGTATCTTCAATGTCAATTTGATTCATTTTCTGTTAGCGTCGCTTTTCTTCCACTTTTAGTTAATCGCAACGAATAATGATGATGATATGAGAAAATTGATGAAGGGACACTCGCAAAGAACACCCACGCTCAGGTCGGAATTCGAACCCGGGTCCTCTTGGTGAACGTCGACGTTGCTGTTACGTTAAGCTACCGCCCACTCCCCTCTGCTTTCAAATGAATATGAGCTTTTCCCCAAGCGAAGGGATTGAGGTAGGTTTTTTTTTAAGATTAATTATCGGATACTGAGTATCTCGAACATATTTTCCAGAATATTTTCCTGCCATTATCTTTTCAAATAGGACACTGAATTGCGTTAATAATTAAAATGCAAGGCATTCCTGTAACCATTTCTTTTCATTCGGGAAAATTCCCTGCATCCGATGAAAAACTTTAGTGGTAAGCAACACTGCAGAGTGCTGTTTTCCCAAACCTTTACTTCGGCTGTACTGGCACACTCGAACGGCTCCGAAGCTGATCTTTAACTCAAACGATTGTGCCACTTTCTCTGAACAGAAGTGTACCTTGCAGCATTCCCTTGTACGAGAATTAAAGGTCGCTTTTAAGAAACGGACCGGTATCTAAGGCTACCCACCGCCGGTTTTGACCTGGCTGTGATCTGGCAAGAAACGTTTGCTTTTCTTGGCCCGAGTACGAGTCTATATTTTTATGCATGGACACTTCAGGTATTCCCAATAGCGGCAGTACATGGAATTGTTTGATGACTTCTTCGCCTTCACTGATTATTTTTACAGACAATGTTTGTTTTCTTTTTTACAAACTCTCTTGATTTATCATGTTATTGTGTGTGTGTGCGTGTGTGGGGGGGGGAGAGTGAAAGGTTTTGGATATGTAATATCACACATCATGCTCATCGTGTTAAAAGTTGTATTTACTTGGGTTTTCCTGTTTTAACTTTCGTGATGTAGTGGAACTTCTCTAAACGGACACGGATTCGGAAAAAAAAGCATAGTTTTCTGTAATAAAATGAATTTATGATTTTAATTGTTTTGGTAATTAACTATGCATAACACATGAAAAATTAAGAATTATAACTTTAGGAACATATTTTTTTTTTTTTTTTTTAATTTTAATGAACAAAATAGTGTACATAATAAAACAACCCCCTGGGCCTTCGAGACCGACTGCCGATCTCACTCGCACATGCCTCAGCAGAGGTGGTCGATCATCCTACCAGTTACGGGGCGACGTGTGGTCAACACGACGAACCCTCAGAGAGTACAGGTTAGAATTCATTCTCAATAAGGTAGTGTACCCGACTGAACTTCGCAACCTCCCAAACATAACTTCTGGATCCACCACTGGTGTGTGTTGACGGATTCAGCACTATGTGTGTAGGGAGAAAGTACGAACTATTTTATACTTCCCATTCTGAACGCAGTTACACGCTGGACTAAGATAAATCGTGTACTTGTTTTCACAGCCTAGTAAACATGGGATAAATTTGGGACAAAATTTGGCGGGGGAGGTGCAGAATCAAAACGTTTTCTATCTCATAAAAGTAGCACCCAGGACTGTTTTTCTAAATATGTTACATTTGCGAAATCATAAAAATTACTCATTATTTTGCTTCGCAGTTCCCAAAAGGTTAACAAAAGTATCATTAACAATAAATAAGTTTAATAAACCTGAAAATTTGCGTGGGTGAGTAACTCGCCAAGTTACATCTATGCTACTAGCATAGTAATTGCTCTTGCTATAACTGGTAATGATAGTGATAGTAAAACATCTGTAATAACTACAGTTATTATCATACAAATGAAGGTACTCGTTCTATTCATATTTCTATAATTCGTATATTAATTACTGTTGTAAGAATGTTTACTGTTCCTAGAATGGATGTAAAGACTGCTACCTTTTGGGATACCATTACAAACCCCAGCACGATAGTACTTCATCCTCCTTTCCTCTCCAAAACATCACGTTTTGTTTGCGCACCAGGGAAGGAGAGGCCATAGATTTGTGTTCTACGTGTTCCTTTGGAGACATAATGGTAAGAGCCGAGTACCATGTCACTCCTTTTATCTCAGATTTCTCGCAGAGGACTTTTCCCCGTGTTCGAGTCAAGAATAGCTGCCGCGGGACGTCTCCCTTTGTCTGGTGAATTTGCGCATGTCTGCGATGGTGAAGGAAGGTTGAGGCATTCAAGGTATCCCCGGAAGGCAAGTATTGCTCGAGGTGAAATGGTGTCCGAAGGTAGTAAGCCACGAAACCGATATTTCACGATGCCTGTCGAGCTCTACGTGTTTCGAGTTGTAATAATAAACTGGGCGGAGCGAAAGGAATGGAGATGTTCTTGTTCCGACTGCCAAGGTGTGTACTATGTTCTCTTGGCATGCAGTATTGAATGCTGTTCAATTGTTCCCTTCCAAAACACGAAACACTGCTATATATTTCCTCCGGTAGTTCCATGTGTAAAGTTTTTTTTCTTACAACACACTCGACTCTTGCACTGCTTGAATTTTCCCCACTTCTCTTTCATTTCCATGGACATACAATTTATGTTAAGTCCACTCCTAGTCCAAAACGTTAACCCCTCTTCCACCAACGAGGCTCTGGCGTCTGGACTCACAGCCAGTATAATTCCCTGTGGAACTCGTGTTGTTTCATCCCTATATTATTGTGATTGTCCCTTCATCAATTTCATCTTATCACTCCTCATCCTCATCTTCGCGATTACCCAAAAGTGGCAGAAAAACGAAGTCAAATAAAACAATTCAATCAATCAATTTTCTCCACTTTTCTTCGATTTCCATAGACAGGAAATTTGTTTTAAGTTCACTTCATATGCAAGGGCAGGTAGGAATTATGTCCTTTTTAAGTCAGTCTATAGATGTACAAATAGCCCAGTCTTTTAATTCGTTCGAACGTTACAAGGCCAAAACTTTACCAAGTACTAGAAAAATTTCACTTTTTAACGTTTATTTTTTAAATTACGGAAAAACCGTCGACATTATCGAAAACGTACACAGAATTGTTTTTGTAGCCCATCTAATGAGGATTAAAACTAAAAAAGACTACATGCCTATGACCATTGGTTACGGAGATATAAGTCAATAACTGAGAGTCTACGAAATTGATGTATGGGGGGGCGCTGGAGGGGGGGGGAACTTTTGGGATTTTAACAACTGACCACAATTCAGCTTTTACGGAATTATTCCCGATATTCGACGTTTTTTGTCCTTCATTGACTGGGCTAAGAAGATCTATGTTATAAAACAACTAAAATTTTACTATAAATATAATTAATTCCAAGAAATTGTTGCCTAAATTTGTTCCAAAATATTAATAAGTAATTTTTAAAATGGAATACTTCATTCATTAACAGGGAACGGATTTACATATAAATACGTTTCATATGATGCTAAAATCAAGTTTATTTTGTATTATCTTTGCACAATCAAAAATGCTATTTTCGTTTTCCATATTTTTTTTCCATAATTATATTAGCTTTTAACATATGTTTTGTTTTAGTTATTTTTATATATAATTTCCATGTTTTCAAACATTTCCCAACATAATTCATGCAATGCAATCACTACATTTTCCCTTCTTGTGTTAAATACCAAAGGTTTCCCATTCATCTGTTTTATCTTTGCTTTGTGCTCTGTTTATTATAAATCTTGGCAATCGACAGTGCATCTGTTATTCTAACAATCTTGTCAACAATACAAAGTTTCGTGTTCCATAGTTTGGTAGCAGAAAAGTACAAGTACATTTTGTATTTGAATTTTTTACAAGTAGCGCCATGCAACTTACTAACTACAGTAACTAACTCACTAGCCTTCTTAAACTCGAAGGTTTATATCTGCAGCAACACAAGTCTTCCATCTGTCCCTATCCTGGGTAAGATCAATCCAATCTTTTCCATCCTTAACTACTTCCTTTAGGTCCATCTTAACGTTACCCCTCCATCTTCGTCTTGGCCTTCCTACAAGCCACTTGCCAACAAGAATCCTGTAAACTCTTCTTTCCTCTCTCATTCGTGCTACATGGCCTGTCCATTTAAGTCTTCTTGATTTAATTATTCTAATAATATCTGGACATGAATACAAATTGTGCAACTCTGCATTATGTAACCTTCTCCACTCACCTGTCTCCTCATCCCTTTTAAGTCAAATATTTTCGTAAGGCTTTTATTTTCAAATACTCTTAATTTATGGTCCTCTTTAAATGTAAGGGATCAAGTTTCACATCCATACATTACTACATAACGTCATTGGCTAATGCATTTTATTTAGCTAGGTGAGCCACTTACGTGATGACAGTTGTCATTTTTCACAATTGAAGACTATATTTAATTCCATGTTTCGACTAAAATAACTGAAAATATATATTCACATATTTAACGCTTTTTTTAGTACATATATATCCGTTCGGTCCTCATTAAATGTTGGAGTGAGCATTGTCCTTAATAGATAAGAAGTGTGTTAAAACAATGTGCGAATTAAGCTTTTTGATTTGTGGGGGATACACATTCAGTGGCATACTTGTGATTTCATTTCGGGAGGTAGGTTTTCGTGCATGCAAATTTGTACCAGTCAGTAATTGAGCTATTGCCTTACGGTTCCAAGTACCTTAAAACATTGATCATAAGCTAGATCATTAAATCTTACGATAACATTTACATTTAATTGAGAAACATTTGGTACATTTGCATTCTAAGAAAACCCAAAGTCATACTCATAAAGACCTACCGAACTAGTAACACCGAAAACTTAGCCAAATTTGCATAGCCCAAGTTCAAACTTAATATGCATCTAACATGCGTACATGTTTCTTGTGAACACTTTAATACATGTAAAATGTCACTATGTCATGAAAACGTTAGTGGAAAACAGCCTACTGTCGTCTCGGCTCGAGGCTGGTCAGTTGCAGAATGGTGTCCTTCTTTATCCATAAAGCTGCATACTTTTCGGCAGGGAAATCTTAGATGACAGGACCATTAATGGACACGAATGATTTTTTAGTGGTGTTTATTACATCTTTGAGGGAGATGAAAACATCCCTGGTAGGGATAAAAATAATTTTATTTTGCCGTGATATTTTTTTTTGGTGGGAGAAATCCCCGACATCCCCTCGTTAATTCGCACACTGGTAATAAATATATTGAGTGCTACTTGAATTTAATTACATGTAACTAAAGGAGGTAAATCAACAACTAACATGAGAAAGACGTACCGGCACAAAACGAGCTTCCAAGAAGTGTCGACCACTTTTGAAGTCTTATTCATTTCCCAAACCATAAAATATTCAATGTGTGCTTATTTGTTCTAGAGTGGAGGGGATGGGGCATTACCCCTATCTAGTTACGACCCTGTCTTTGACGATTGCGGCATGCAACAGATACCACAAACCCAGTGCCTGAATCTTAATGCCTAATTGAGCTGGTTCCTACCGAGGTTTATGTTTCCCAGTTGTTTGCCGGAGTTTCCGAGAACCCTCTGAATGAAATTTGAGAAGTGCATCCGATCCATATTTGCATTTGCTTTCCATGCAGACAGGAATCCTCCACGAGAGCTGTGTTAATTGAATTTCTCAGGAGATTTTACACCTCCCTCCAAAGCCTCATCGCGGCCGCAATGATTGATTCAATTCAAAGCTCCTCAAGGGGAGTCGGAGAAGGAGAAGGATGTCTTTAATGAAACTTCCTTTGACCTCCTCAATGGCTGTCGGCAACAGCGGAGACGTTGCTCTGACGTTGAATTCATATTCCTTCGTCAAACAAGAGGAACAATGCGACTCATTGGGTGTATTGTTAAAGTTTCGCGCGATAATCTTATAAGATGTCAAAGGCATATGGTTGCACTTGATTCTCAATACCAGGACTGTTATTATTCGCTAATAACAAAACAAAAGTTACTCTTCATTCAAGAAAATGAATTTGGTCATTGGATCAGCAATGAACATCTAGAGAGCCATATTTTAAATCAACTTGATCTGCGCTCTCGTGAAAACATATGCGTTGACAGATTTTCCTCAAATGTAGCTAATACAGTACCTAAGTAGTAGGCTAAACCTCAAAGGTGACCATACGCTGCAAGAAATTCAGCTGAAAAGCTTTCTTTTAAGTAAGATATCTTGATGTTGTTTTGATTGGTTTGATTTTTGCTATTTTGCGTTGCTTTTCTTCAACTTTTGGTTAATCGCGACGATGAGGACGAGTGGTGATGGAATTGATGAAATAACACTTCGGCACGGAAGTTTTTGTATTACAATGTTGGCGACATACCACCCACTCGCTTTCTAAACTATGTGCTATATTTTGAAAATTTTACTTCCAAATTAGGATCAAAAAATGTTCTAAAAGATATTCAGAACACAATTTGGATGAAAATTCTACAGCATGTATAACGCGCGCAAGAAAGCCAAAAATCGGACTTTCGTCCGCCAAATTGCTATCACTTAAATGCAAAGGACTGATATCACCTTAAATGAAGAAGTCTGATGTCACTTGAGTGCAAAAGAGTTAATTGTTGAGTTTCTTCATTTCCCTCGGCCCTCCTAAACTATGCACTTTATCAAAGTTTTTATTGCCATGACATCTCAAGTTCTTTAAGATCACGAAACATACTTGGACTGATTTTTGAAGATTCCAAGAATGGTAAATACAGACACGCGCCCATACGAGGGCCACTATTTATATTTTGAGCCTTGGCAACACTGATTGAAGTTAGGCGCGATTTGACGTTTGCACGGAATCGTCTGGCATTATTGACCATAATGTACTTCAAATGTTTTGTCAATAGCTTGATTTGTGTTGTTTATGTTGCCTTGGAGATTGCGCGACAACAATAAAATGGAATTAACTCGAACATTTTTGTGCGATGATTTTTTACGATTTTCGACGTGGATTATCAAGACAAGAGTGCATCGATCAACTTACTTCCACATTTGGCGATGAATCCCCATCCTTTGCCACTGTGAAACGCTGGTATAACGAATTTAATCTTGGCCGCCATTCGCTCACCGACGAGATTCGCGAAGGTCGTCCAAAATGAGTTGTTGTTCAAGAAAACATTGATGCTGTGAGTAGTACAGGTGGCCCGGTTCTAAATCCTCATTTGGGGCTCGAATCATCATGTGGGGCTCGCAGTGGTGCCAACTCACCCCCCGAAAATTTCACCAACTGATATTTTGAAGCCTTTCACGGTGTATGTTAACCTCACAAGCAGTGTTGCCAACTCGGCGTAGCCTTTTATGGTGTATGTTAACCTCACCAGCAGTATTTCCAACTCGGCGTAGCCTTTCACGGTGTATAATTTTTTTAGCTTTTTTTTTGTGTGTGAGTGTACATGTGTTTGGGCGAGGCGTAGCCTTTTACGGTGTATGTTAACCTCACCAGCAGTATTTCCAACTCGGCGTAGCCTTTTATGGTGTATGTTAACCTCACAAGCAGTGTTGCCAACTCGGCGTAGCCTTTTATGGTGTATGTTAACCTCACAAGCAGTGTTTCCAACTCGGCGTAGCCTTTCACGGTGTATGTTAACCTCACCAGCAGTGTTGCCAACTCGGCGTAGCCTTTTATGGTGTATGTTAACCTCACCAGCAGTGTTTCCAACTCGGCGTAGCCTTTTTTGAGGCTTGGGTTTTTTTGCCAATTTATTCAAAGAAAATTCTACTATATAATTTTTTACTGGCTAAGCTAACCTACAAATAGGAATTGGCAGCACTGACGAGGCTCAAATTATTATTTGACGCTTGAAACAAATCGCTAAATATAAAATAAAATAACAATGCCTATGAACCTGTTTGGCTTCAGGAAGCAGGCTATGGAGGCATTCGCCCAAAGTGCACCGTCGCCACCTGCGAGCTTGGACCTGTTACCCTCCCTATTATCTAAACTCAACGGTTTGTTGATTATACACTTGAATAGCATCCTGACCCAGTACGACGAGGATGTGGGCAAAATTTTCTACATATTCAACAACAACTTGAATTATTACCAATTCCCCATCTCCGGCAAACTGCAGTTTGACATGAATCCCGAGAATAAAGGAGAGGCCAAAATTTCCTCCGGCAAGAACATCTATCGCATCAAACACGATAGGATGAACAGTACCACCACGTACGATGTATCTGCTGGCGATCGCCTGTACATAGAGCTCTTGGACGACTACGACAAACTCATCCCTTTTTTCATAGAAATGAAAATTAGCTATCCTATAATAAATAACAATAATGCCTAACGATATTTTTGGCCATACGAAACGCGACGACCATGGCGACGAGCTTCTCATGCTCGACGTCAGGGTCAAGAAGTTGCGAAGCGATCTGCAGGCCCTCCAGTCCACGCTCAACTCCAGCCTCCAGTCCGAGATAGCTAGCTTGCAGTCTCAGTGCTTGGACCCTGTACTCAAGATTGATGCAGAGCTAAAATCGCTGCTGCAAAAATACACCGACCTTGCGTCGATAGACAATCTCGACAAGCTGGCACTGAGTGTGGGCAATCTGCAGAACGAACTTCTGAAGCTGCAACAAACGCAAACCTCAGACGTTGAACAGCTGAAACAACGCTTGCAGGACCAAACAAGCAACATCCAGACCGAACTGCAAACTATCATCCAGAGCATTAAAACACAAGACGACTACGATCGCGTGAACGCTAGTATTGCTAAATTGCGCGAACAGTTTCAATCTTTCAAAATCCCTATGTTGGAAAGCATCAAGGCTGAGCTACAAACGGACGCTTTGCATGCGGCCATCAACGAAGTAAAAACTAAACTCCAAACACTGGAGGATTTTATCAACAATCTACCGTCGTCTAGCGAACTGAACGCCATTGCCCGTAGCGTGGCCAACATCAAAGTGCAACTTGAGACCTACGAGGATTTCGGGAAGCTGCAAGGCACCATAACCCATATTGAGGATGCACTTGCTGTCATTAGAAATGATCTGGCGAACGTTCACGATGAGCTGGAAACCAAACTGCCGGGCATCAGGGATACACTGGCCAACGTTCAACAGCAAATCGCCAAACTGGAAAATCTGAATGCAGAATCCGAGTTGTCTCATTTCCATCACTTGATCGACGACATACAGACTAAGTTGGAAACCCTGCAACAATCTACTCCCACCCAGGATGACATAACACAACTGCAAGAAGGCATACGTGCTGCTGCCGATGCCTCCGAGTTGGACGCGGTGAAAAAAGCTTTGGAATCGCTCCAAAACACGGTGGCCACCCTGCCTACCTCTCAGGAATTGAAAAGCGTGAAGAGAACTCTCAACCGAATACTCAAATCCGACGACATCAAAAACATCCAATCCGAAATTGAATCGATACGGGGGTCTGTCGCGACTTTACCTACCAACCAGAACATCACCGAGCTGCATGAATTGTTTGCGGAAATTAGAACCCAGGTCCACGACCTTGTAATACAGAGCTCCAAGTTGACGCTTGTAGAAAGCCTGCAGCAGATTATTGCCAGCGTGAAAGAGCAAATTGGGAGTATCGAGGCAAGTCAGGAATCGACTATAGCTAATTTCAGCACCCAACTACATGACTTAAATGAAAAATTCAAGAGCCTTATTGTCGATGTAAAGATCAAACCAAACTACGACACTGTTGTTCACGCTATCGAGGAACACCTGGAATCGGTGAATGGCAGATTGGAGGATATAGAGACCGAGGTTCGAACCAACGTAAACACTTTAAATGCCAGCATCGACAATCTCAAGTCTACGATTGTCATCGAACTGTACAGCATACCAAACAGAGAGTTCTCCTCCCCTTTCAATCCAGGTTACAAACTCTACATGTTGACTCCTGCAAAAGCTTATCATCAATTTTTCCTCGCTGGCACACTTCAGTTCGTCAAGGTTTCCTACTGGTCTTTGCCTCACGCAACCCACTACCCAATCATGACCGTGACGAACATTGGCGATGAGCCTAAAATAAGAGGAGTTGAGCTGGTCGATTTCACACACCCCGAAAGTCGCGAGACTGCCTATGCCGAAGATGCCACTCAAATTATCGACATAGAAATAGGTGACAAGCTGTATATAGAAAACCCAGCATTGTCTGCAGCCAGAAATCCCATCCAGGCTATATTCTTATTTTCGCGCCATGTCTAGGCAGGGTATCGTGAACGAGCTGCATAAACCTGCACGACGAAACTACAAACGACTGGCGGTGGTGACCAAAGGCGTGGATGACCTTTGGCAGGCTGACCTTGTGGAAATGAGTAGCGGCAACCTAAAAAATTTACATAAAATCAACAAAGGATACAAGTATCTTCTTACTGTTATAGATACATTTTCAAAATTTGCGTGGGCTTTGCCCCTCAAGGCTAAAACAGGTGTGTGCGTAATGGAAGCATTCAAAACTATTTTCAATGAAAGTGGCAGGCGACCTCGATTTCTTCAAACGGATAACGGAAAGGAATTTTACAACTCGATATTTCAACAGTTTGTTCAGAAGCAAAATATTCAACATTACTCGACTTTCAGTCACATCAAAGCCAGCGTAGTGGAACGTTTTAACCGTACTCTCAAAACACGCATGTGGAAACGATTCACGCTTCAAGGTAACCACAAGTGGGTCAATGTGCTTCCGGAACTCGTAAACGACTATAATCACAGTTTGCATAGCACGATACGCATGAAGCCTGCCGATGTCAGCAAGTCTGATGAGGCACGACTGATCTCTACTGTTTATTGCCCCAAGTACCGGCCCACTAACAAAAAACCGAAATTCAAAATTGGAGACCAAGTAAGAATTAGTAAATTTAAGCGCATGTTTGAAAAAGGCTTTACCAAAAACTGGAGTACGGAACTTTTCACTGTTGCTCGATTGTTACCCGGTAACCGTCACACGTATATAATAAAAGATAATCGCGACGAAATTTTGAAAGGGCGATTCTACGAGGAGGAACTCTCTAAAACAAAATACCCCAATACGTATCTTATCGAAAAAGTATTACGTAGAAAAGGTGACAAACTGTTGGTGAAATGGCTGGGACTCGAGGAAAAAAGTTGGATCGATGCAAACGAGGTGATTGTGTAACGGGTGCTTGGGATGTGGTGAGGCGACTACCAGATTTTCCCCCGGAGCGTCAGGCTAGGAAAAACGGCGAACTGTTGCCGGACAACATTCGCTGCCTTATTGTCGGACCTTCAGGGTGTGGGAAAACAACTTTACTTATTGATAATTTTCTTCTTGCTCCCGACTGGTTAGATTGGAAGAACAGGCACTTGTATGTTTTTTCCAAAAGTTTGGAGCAAGCAAAATATCAACAGCTGACAAAACTGTACGAAGGGCTGAGCATAGCTACTTTTGCCTCCGAAGTAATGCCACTAGACTGCTGCCATGAAAATTCGGTGGTGGTCTTCGACGATGTCATCCTGGAGAACCATAACGAAATTCGCAATTTTTTTACACAGGGGCGGCACAGAGGCATGGACTGCTTCTACCTTGCTCAGACTTTTTCTAAAATTCCCAAGCAGCTTCTCCGAGACAACGCTAATTTTATTTGCTTGTTTCGTCAAGACCACACCAATTTCAAACATGCTTACGATGATTATGTAGGCGGGGACATGAACTACAATCAGTTTTCCAAATTTTGCTCTTCATGCTGGAATCAAGATGATTTCGGATTCGCCACGATAGACATGACGAGGAAACCCAATGACGGAAAATACAGAAACAAAATAAACAACTTTCTAAACGTTGCGACGTTACAAGAAACGTCTTGACGTATTATAAATAACAAATGATGAAACGCAAACTCGCAGACGACAACTTGAAGCTGCGCGACTACCTGGCCAAACGCTTCAGGGGTTGGAAATCAGAGAATCGCGGAATTTACGAAGAGAAAAAGCGACAGGACCAACCTATTATTGATGCTATAAGTGGACTAGGTAAAGACATCAAAGATGTTACCGAGCAAAATAAAGATTTAATCAACGAGCTCGTGCCACTTGCTGCTCGAAATTATGCTGTGCCTACACCGATATCCAGTATTCACACTACCCCGTTCGAACTTGGAGCTGCACCTCTGAGACGTCAGGTTCTAGGCAGTACCTCTTCGGACAAGGTAGTTGAATTAGGTCCGTTGGCGAGAGATTACCTGAGCACTGGGAAATTTGAAAAGGACGAGGTGTTTGGATTGTACCCCTCTGTGGAACTTAACGAGGGTGTGGTTTGGAAAATTGGAAAGTCAAAAGTTACGTTCGAAGGTGACGACGTGAAAATTAATTTGGGCGAGAAGAACAGCTGGACTAGGTATCCTGGCACTGTGGGCCTGTGGGAACTTATCACCAAAAAGCAACCTAAAGATTACACAGACGAGGATTACCAAAGTTACACAGAAATTTTAATCATGACGGATGCCCTGTACCAAAACAACGATGCAACACAGAATCGCGTAAAATCAAGCAGTGGAGAAAAATACAGGAACCTCATCAAGCCAATATGGAACCAGCTCAAGACTGGCAGCGGTGTCAAACTCTACAATACCCTACCTAAAGAGTTTGTTTGGGTAGACGACGTAAGGAAGCTTGTAGATCGATTGCTGGTTATCGCAGGCGAGGAAAATGCAGGCAATCGCAACTTCCACAACGAGAAAGTGGGCATCATGGACATGATTAGCACCAAGCTTAGCAACTTTATTGTCAACGACAACAAAGGTATAGGTTACCTTATCAAAATCATCAACACCCTGCCTCCCAAATTCTGGAATGTGGCCGAGGGTCGAGGTCTCGTGAACGACATCATCAACAAGCTACCCTTCGAGATGCACCTACCAGGTTACCAATACTGCGGACCGGGTACTAAACTGGAACGGCGACTGGAGAGAGGTGACAAGGGGGTAAATCTGCTGGATGCTGCATGCAAGGATCACGACATTGCTTACAACACATATACGAATTTAGATGCGCGTCACGATGCTGATAAAAAATTGGAGCATGCCGCGTTCGGGAGACTCGTCAGCAGAGACGCCTCGCTGGGTGAACGGGTTGCAGCATTGGGCACGACCATTGCCATGAATACAAAACGAAAATTGGGGTGGGGGCTGTAATTAAATAACATACAGTAAAAAATGTCTACGCATATAACAGATTTACCAACAGAAGTGTTATACAAAATATTTACATTTACTTTCGACGATAGTCACGAGGATGTTAAAAAGCTTATTGATTTAGTTAAAATAACACCACAATTTCGCTTGCCCTGTGAAATGCTACTTCTGGATCATCTGAGAAAAATAAGCGATGTAAAATCTTCTTCTTCTCCCTATGCTCTTTTTCGGGCTGCTGATGAAAAATTGGCTGATAAGATGGACGAACTTCACGAGTGGAGACAGGGGAGGACATGATATACAGACGACTGGTATGCTTCAAATGCTGAAACCAGTAGGATCATCGATCACCTCATCGCATTAGGCAATGCCAAAACTTTTTTCTATAAATAACACACTGTAAAAAATCTACGAGACCAAAAAAATATTTCTTCGATATGGGTGAAAAAATTAGTGACGTCCAGGCATTAAAACAAATGCTAAATTTGTCAGTCGAGTATGTAAAAATTCAGGAATTGGAAGTGGACAAACCTTACGCAATAACTTCCGGTTCAATTGTTGCAACCCAGTATGGTCCCAAAGTACGTCTGTTGCTCAACGGACAATACAGTCTATTTTTACCAGATCGATACGCTAGCATGTTATCCGACGAGAAGCTATCTATTTTAATCGAGAGTACAACTCGAATCGTGTACAAGGGGACAAAAGAACTTCTTGGTAAGAAAACAAAGCACATAATAGAATTTGTTTAATAGCTGCAAAGTATATATAAATAACATACCGTAAAAAAAATTACACGGGAGGGAAAACAAAAAATCTCTGAACATATATAAAATAACATACCGTAAAAAAAAAATTACATCATGAAGCCCAAGGGCGTCGTGTACCAGATACCATATTCGAATCTGAAAACGCTGGGTGCCCTCGATGGGTTACTCACCAAGAAACAACGCGAGAAGAAACGTTCATGCTTGTCTAAAGGACACGGAATGAAATTGCTGCTCAGCACTCCACAATTGAAAAAGTTGCAACATTCGCGGAAGCAGCAGAAGATTGGAGGTTTCATATTCAGCATTCCGGCCATCTTGGCAGCTTTGGGTGCAGTGGGCAGCTTGGCAGGAGGCAGTGCTGCCATTGCCAAAACCGTCATCGATGCAAAAAAGAACAAGGCCGAGCTGGAAGAACAGAAACGTCACAACCTGGCTATGGAAAAGAAGGGGAAAGGTGTGACCAAAAAGCGAAAAAGCAACCTCGATGCTTTGAAGAAATATAAAAAAAAGAAGAAGCCCTGTCCAACTTCGATATTGAATCTCTGATCGAACTGTTGGGAATAAGGAACTTCAGGGGTGTTTTCATGTCCGATTCTCTACCCTCTGCTGTGAAGAAAAAGGAGTATGGCGTGGTCAACCTGGACAGTTACAAAAATCCTGGTACACATTGGATATGCTACCTCAAAATTGACGATAACAATGCATTTGTTTTCGATTCGTTCGGTGGCACACCGCCTGCCAGGTTGGTGAAGTATCTCAGTGTTGCCAACCTCTACTACAATGACAAACGCATCCAGGGTTTCACCGATGTTAACTGCGGCCACCTATGCCTTTCCGTTCTCGCATACATGTCTAAAATAAATAACCCCTCAGTGGAGCATTTTCAGAAAGCATTGTGGTACCTAAAACACCATGGGAGTGTTCCATCTCACCAGCGAGACTTCGGTCTTGAAACTCGCGTTGCATGACGACATCATTTATCCTAAATCTATTGCTCTTCGTGCATTCTACAGCATGTACCTGATACCCAATGTCACGGAGCACAATAACAAAATTACTGTTGGAAATGAAAAAATAGTTATCACGCCAGGACAGTACAATCTGTCTACCTTGCAAGCCCAATTGCCAAGAAATATACTGCTATCTCAAAATTCTGTAACTCACAGAGTTGAAATTGTGTCTGCTACGGAAACAGTAGACCTAGGCACTGTTGGAGAGCTTCTGGGATTCGAGAACAACACAAAGCTCGAACCTGGCATCAAGCACATCGGTGCCAACATTCCTAAATTTCTAGCCATCGAAACTCTGAACATACATTGCAACGTGGCAGAAGGCATGATCACCAAATCCTCGGATGGCATCCCAGGCAGCCACAAGCAGACAGGTATCATCGCTACGTTCAAACCAAACTCTGAATTCATGGAACCGATTATATACACACCCTCACCACCAATATACTTCCCTATATCTCGTAATCGCATAGACAACATAGAATTGGCAGTGACAAACGAAAAAGATGAGGTGGTGAATTTTGCCGGAGCTACTACCACCGCCGTCGTGGAGATTAACGTATAATAAATAACAATCATGGAGCAAATCGAAAGTTACGAGTTGCAATCTTTCCCACCCAATCGTCGCACGTTCGCCAATTTGAACGAACCGAACAGGGAGATCGAATACGATGTGGACGTCGGGGATGGGTTCATTCACCCTCACAGAGCTGATTTGTATATCAAGTTTGATGTGGTGAAGAGAGACAACGGGGAAGCATTTAACGCCAATGCAAATTTAAAACTTGTGGACAATTTTGTGCCGCATCTGTTCTCGCAAGTGGAAGTTAGAAAGCATGGCACCGTCATCGATAGGGTTGACTACCCCGGGATTACTTCTACAGCTGTGGGAACACTGAAACTCTCCAAGAGCGATGCGGCATATTACCAGGCAGGGGGATTCGAAGCAGATACAAAAATCAAAACTCGAAGCCACACAGTACTGTTTCCCATGCGCTTGCTTCCAGGCTTCTTCTCCGACTACACGGAGATTATGTGGAAGGGTGGCTTGCGCGTCACTTTTCGCAGAAGCGCCAATGACAACGATGTGCTGATGCGTTACAGCACCTTGGGTGCAGACGGTGCAGCACTTGCCAACACACTACCCGACGCAGCCAAGTGCGTCATCCAGTTCATGGAGCTGCGCATGCCTGTGGTAGAATACGAATCTAACTACGGTCTCAAGTACAAAGCCGATATTTTGAAGAACCCCCAAGTACCCATCCAATTTTACGGCTACCAGTGCGTGCAGAAACCTGCTTCTGGCAGCCATTTTGAATTTGATGTTACTACGCAGTTCAACAGCATCCGGTACGATATGCCAGAGTTTACCGTCGTGCTCTTCCAGACGGGGAAAGATAATAACCAAGAGAAAGATTCTAGCCAGTTCGATAATTGCAAAATTAAGAATGTTTACCTCAAAAATGGAAGGAATGAAGTTTTTCCACGCGAGAATTATAACTTAAACATTACAAACGATGATTACCTGAAACTTTACGAGGCGTACACAGCTTACAAGAGAGTGACCTCCGGCAATGTGGACGTGTACTACAACCCCGACGAGTTCATAGCTCGCAGACCCATGTTTGTCATCAACACATCTAAAAGAAAACAGGTGGTTGTTAACGATCGTACCAACATCAAGATTGTATGCGAGTTCCACGACGCCTTGCCTGCAGATACTCTGTGCAGTGTCATTCTTATTGCAGAGAAAACATTTGTGTATGACGTCAAGAATGAAAGAGTAACTGAACAGTTTTAGATACAAAAAAAAAATTAAAAAAATAGCACACAATAAGAAATGTGGAATTTTATATACACAAGTACAAACTACAATAAGCAGTTTCCCAGAAGTTTAATTTTGCTGTGCCATGCATGTAATCGAGGAAGTTGAAGTAAATTAAAATTGATTTTTTTTTCATTTTGCATTGCCTATTACTTTTTGTTGCACTCTGGGCAGGCCTTACTAGTTTGCAGGCGATAGTGGCCCCACGGAAGTGTATGGACCCCACATTCAAGAATACACCTCTTGTCGTCGTGTGCATCCAGAGCAACTTTCCTGACAATATTAGTTGTAAGCACATGATCGACGCTTTGGATCCGATGCTCTTTTTGTAGAATGGGCGATTTTGTTCTGAGGCACTCGAGGTAATCCTCAAACTTGAGGTGCTCCCGAACCACTTGCCTGCTTACACCCTTTGCCTTTTTTGTTACAGAACCCTCAGCCCGGATCGCATAGGCTTTGGCACGAAGTCCAGCAAAGTCCACAATCACATCCCCGTCTTTCTCGTCCTTGAGTTTGCCGGGTATTTTTTTGTTTCGGGGCAGAATTCCATACCGGTTTGGCTGGGGATAGCCCGATGTGTCGAAGAGCTTGACAAGAGCTGGAACTTTGGCTATATCGCCATACGCATCGGCCGTGCGAACATGGTACACCAAGCTGTCTGTGTCTGTGTAGAGGAGTGAGATATTGTGGTTGTAGTGTGCACGTAGTATGTCGTAATATGTCTCGAACATGCACAACTTGCTCAGATCCAAAACTGCAGCTCCCACATAGATGGGCTTGTTGAGTAGCACCTCGCCCCGGTTCATGTGAATCAGAGACATCTGTTCGTTGTAAATTGTTCGAGATCTGAACAGCGAGCTTGCAACAAGTCGACGACACTGTGTTTTCTTCGTCACCAACCTCACATCAACGCGATTTCGCACATTCTCCATGGTCTTCCCAAATACCGCATTGTTCATTAATTTGAAAAAATCGCGATCAAGTTCCGAAGTGGCAGCAGTGCGATGTTCGGTGTTCAGTTCGATGTACGGCTTCAACCATGGAGACTGCCTGAACAAGAGCACGCGGTGAACTGCTTTGACCGAGACCCCTTGCTGCATTAACCACTGGAGGTTCCGGTAGTGTAGCACATAACGCTTTTTGGGCTCCAAGTCCATGACGAGCTTTGGTTGATCTGAGCCAGGTGGACACTTGAATTCCGGAGCAGGCGAAAGGTCACAGAATGTATCCTGCAGCTTCTCGGGGAAGTCAAGGTCCACCTCGGCAAAAAACCCAAACTCGTCGCACTCTTTTTCGATGTCGTGGTATAAAGGATCAACCCACTCAAACTGTCCTGTTGGGAGTGGCTGCATCATGGAGTGCCCGTAAAGATTATTCACATCAGTGTACATGATGTAGCTTGATGGTTGGGAGCGGTCGTAACCAGTGGCCATGTGCTGATTGTTGGCGTGTGCGAAGCGTTGCGACACTTGGACCATGCCGCCCCGGATAGCTCTCTCGATGAAAAGCATGATATCAATATCGGAGATAAGGGAAAGTTTAACTTTAGTCAGCAGGAGCATGGCCGACCATGCCAGTCCAGGAAGGCTGTAAAAATATACAGGGTCCAGGTTGTAAATGTTTATCGCAGTCGCCCGGAACGCCTGGAACACATCGCCAAGAAGCGTCACATCAAGCTTCAGGTATGCATCGTGGTAATCACCAAAAGTTCGGCAACCCAACTTGACCCACATAGACTGAGCATGCTTGTACTCCTCGTCGGTAATACCTGAACCTCTCAGCTGGCTGTAGAATTTATCCTGGGGAGGCAGCAACTCTTCTTCGAACTTGGAAGGGTCGGTGACGTATTCGTAGGGGTAGACCCCTTTACGTCTGATGAGTGCGACATCTAAGTTCGGGAAACTTGATGTGGTAATGGCTAGTTGGTCGTCTCTGAGCTTCCCAGCAAGAGCATCCAGGCTTGCCTGGAGGAACCTCAGAGAGTCGAGGAACCGAAGCTCGATGCTCCTGTTTTTTGAGTCGCCGGGGATCGGCACCCACTTGCTGACGCTAATATAACGCTCCTCGTTTTGTGCCAGGACATTGATTCTTGCATTGTCGTACCCTAGATGTGTGACCAAGTGATGGAAATCATATCCCGAGCCATTGTGAAAAAAGACCGGTATGAAGCGCGGGTCCCTGGCTCTCAAGTTACACCTGCTGCACCACGGGCCAATGTAGCTTCCGGTCCCATAATGGTCATGGTGGTGGACCTTTTTGTTATCGTCAGTGAAGACCGAGTTGCAAACAGGACAATTTAGAGCTATTTCGTGCTGATGCTTGTCTTTGGGAGACAGAGGCAGCATGGGCTTGGGGGCCAACAGCACCTTCCCTATCTTGATGGCTTCCTGTTGCATTCTCTCCAGGAAGTGTTTGACCGGGTCGGGACCGCGATACACATAGGGCTCGGAGGCAATATGTTGGTCTCGCCACACCACAACATAGGAGTAACTCGAGGCCTCGTGGATTTGGAAAGGAATGGTAGAGGATGTTTCGGGGTTGGGCTCGCAGTTAGACAGAGGTTGAAGAAAGGCCTCGAAGTCTGCTACAATATAGGCAGGATGCTTCACCATAGCACTGTGCCTGCGAAAGCACTCTACTGCACCAGGTTCGGGCAGGATAGTTCGTGCAGGCTTGTTGGTACCACAGTAGAGCATGTGGCGAGCTAGCTTCTCAGCAGCAATGTTGGGACCTCTGATGCGCCGGTAATCCTGCTGTTCTCGATTGCGAAATGTAGACAAGCACCTGCGACACACCTCGACGTGGTGACTATCACTGCTCCGTTGGCTCGAAACAAGCCGAGAGAGCGAGCGAATGAGGGTGTAATGGTGATGGGTTTCGTCCTTGATGAGCAGGAGGTTGATTTCTCGTGCCTCGTTGTTGTTGCTCACGTTGCTCACGCGAATGGGGTAGACCTCATGTTTGTTCTCGAGACCGTAAACATTGATGGCTAATTGCAGGCCCAACAAGTCACGAGCACGAACCTCAAACTTGCGAATATGCGAGACTTCTACAGGGTAGGCAATCCCCGCCATTGCATCCTCCAGTTCCAACTCATACTGCTTGTAGTGTGCAACACGGCGTGGACTCTTTTCCCAAGGTATAGGGTGCAATGCTGCCAGCACCGACCAGAGGAAGCATTTGGTGTCTTTGTTCTGAATATTGAGAATAGCTTTTTTTGCTTTAACCTCGGGTGGCAGGGCAATATAGCTAGACCCTGCCAGTGGCAGGAATTTGTTAAGTTTCAAACAAAGTTTGTGGGGGTCGCCACACAGCGAACCGCCCGAGCCTTCAGCCTGATGCTCCTCGTGCTTTGCCACAAGCTCCTCGACAAACTTGTCGTAGATGCTGTCGAGGTCAGTGACATCTGCCTGATGCAGTGTTTTTGCTTTTGTGGCATGGAAGAATTTATATATTTTATCAGACGGTTTCTTATACTTGCAGCATAGCACAGCATAGAATTTAGTGGAGTGTGTGGCCAATGCATCGTTGAGGATGGATATTATCTTAGCTCGCTCGCTCCCCAGAAAACTACGCACATCGCAGAAGCTGTCTGATGTTATGTCAAAGTCTTCTAATAAATGCTCAAACGCAAACCGGTCTGCTTTCTTCGCCAGCTTGACGCGTTTGGCAGGTGGCGATGCATCGAGAGAGGTTACTTCTACCTTTCGCTTGGAAGGTTGCGGTAGAGATGTTCCAGTGCTCTTGCAAGTAAGCTGGTGTCGCTTGAAGTTGGGAATAGAAATATTTTTTCCA
Organism: Lepisma saccharinum; assembly: GCF_977018435.1. Lineage (NCBI taxonomy): Eukaryota > Metazoa > Arthropoda > Insecta > Zygentoma > Lepismatidae > Lepisma > Lepisma saccharinum. Next base: position 35,203,029 of record NC_139253.1, read on the forward strand.
CACTTAGAGCACAGTTTGGTCGCACATATTTGTTTTCCCGGCACACAAGTACGACAGTGCCTTTGAAAATGTTTACTTGACACAGCAGTTTGGCACGTAGGGCAATTTTTTACAGAACGCATAATGCAGAGATTTTTTGGGGGTATGTTATTTAATATCCAATGCTGTGCAATGCAAAATATAATTGTTAACTTTTTTTTTAAAAAAAAATCTTTTTTTGAAATATTCTCTATGACCTTACTTAGGTTTTTTCGCCAAATTATATGCTTCTAGTCTCCTATACTTTGGTGGAGCCCGTTCAGGTTCTATCCCCCGCCATGTGGGTTCCTCTGCCAATCCAGCAAAAATGAGAAATCAGCGCTGTGCTCCGGCTTTAGACAGCCAATAGAAATTTTGCTTACTTAAACCAATCAGAAAACACCACGTATAAATTATTAGCCAATCAAAATCTCTGTTATTTTAGCTATCATATAAAAAAAATGCAAAATATCCCAGTTTCAATTCGATCCATTTATCTGAATCGAAGAAACCGACAATTCACATATCCCCATATCATTGTATGCTTGCCCTATTAGCACCTCTTTTGCTGTTGTGCTCAATTAGTTTTCACTAATTGGCGATTTTCTTGAAGAGGTCTAATAGAACAAGATACGGCGGTATGAGAAATATGCAAATTTAAAGATATTTTAGCGAATTACGCCGGCATAAGCTAAGTTCGTATTGCTAGAAGGCCTTCGTCGTTGCAAGTCACCTAACCCATTCACTGGCAAAAAAAATTAAAAATATTGACGTACTGAAAAAAAATAACTTGTCCCACTCAAGCATTCATCGAGTTCCAACATTTGTACAGAGATGGCTCTGTTGTTGTCGCTTATCAAATATATATATAATTTTGGAATATCTCTTAAACGGTACGAGATAGCCAAAATCTGTTTGCAGATTTGTAATGTACACTCGAAGATAAGTAAAAGTGTGAATACAACCTATGCTCCGAAATCCAAAATGGCGACCGGAAGTAGGTTCATCTCTTAAACGGTACGAGATAGCCAAAATCTGTTTGCAGATTTGTAATGTACACTCGAAGATAAGTAAAAGTGTGAATACAACCTATGCTCGGAAATCCAAAATGGCGACCGGAAGTAGGTTCATCTCTTAAACGGTACGAGATAGCCAAAATCTGTTTGCAGATTTGTAATGTACACTCGAAGATAAGTAAAAGTGTGAATACAACCTATGCTCGGAAATCCAAAATGGCGACCGGAAGTAGGTTTATCTCTTAAACGGTACGAGATAGCCAAAATCTGTTTGCAGATTTGTAATGTACACTTGAAAATAAGTAAAAGTGTGAATACAACCTATGCTCAGAAATCCAAAATGGCGACCGGAAGTAGGTTCATCTCTTAAACAGTACGAGTTAGCCACAATCTGTTTGCAGATTTGTAATGTACACTCGAAGATATGTAAAAGTGTGAATACAACATGTTCGGAAATCCAAAATGGCGACCGGAAGTAGGTTTATCTCTTAAACGGTACGAGATAGCCAAAATCTGTTTGCAGATTTGTAATGTACACTTGAAAATAAGTAAAAGTGTGAATACAACCTATGCTCGGAAATCCAAAATGGCGACCGGAAGTAGGTTTATCTCTTAAACGGTACGAGATAGCCAAAATCTGTTTGCAGATTTGTAATGTACACTCGAAAATAAGTAAAAGTATGAATACAACCTATGCTCGGAAATCCAAAATAGCAACCGGAAGTAGGTTCATCTCTTAAACAGTACGAGTTAGCCACAATCTGTTTGCAGATTTGTAATGTACACTCGAAGATATGTAAAAGTGTGAATACAACATATGTTCGGAAATTTACAGAGTTCATAGGAATTGTTATTTTATAGAACATTGTCAGCCATAAGGTTAATTCACCCTCTTCTCCTCAAATCGCATTACATACATGTGGAAGACAGAGGTAAAAAAAAATTAGGTTAAATTAACCTCTCTCCGAGAACTGACCCCGAGCGCCCATTTTTAGCGAGCGCTATTTCAGCGAGCGCCATTTCAGCGAGTGTTTTTGTAAAGCGAGTTGGCAACACTGCTTGTGAGGTTAACATACACCGTGAAAGGCTACGCCTCGCCCGAACACATGTACACTCACACACAAAAAAAAGCTAAAAAAATTATACACCATAAAAGGCTACGCCGAGTTGGAAACACTGCTTGTGAGGTTAACATACACCATAAAAGGCTACGCCGAGTTGGCAACACTGCTTGTGAGGTTAACATACACCATAAAAGGCTACGCCGAGTTGGAAATACTGCTGGTGAGGTTAACATACACCATAAAAGGCTACGCCTCGCCCAAACACATGTACACTCACACACAAAAAAAAAGCTAAAAAAATTATACACCGTGAAAGACTACGCCGAGTTGGAAATACTGCTGGTGAGGTTAACATACACCATAAAAGGCTACGCCGAGTTGGCAACACTGCTTGTGAGGTTAACATACACCGTGAAAAGCTTCAAAATATCAGTTGGTGAAATTTTCGGGGGGTGAGTTGGCACCACTGCGAGCCCCACATGATGATTCGAGCCCCAAATGAGGATTTAGAACCGGGCCACCTGTACTACTGCTGTGCAAAACCTAATACTGCAAGATCGTCATGTGACATACTGTGAGATTGAGGCAACCATAGGCATTAGTTCCACCAGCATATATAAAATATTACATGATCATTTAGCTGTGAGAAAGGTATGTTCTCGTTGGATCCCACACAATTTGACAAAAACTCAAAAAGACGCTCGCGTCAATTGGTGCAAACAAATGCTCAATAAATACAATTGTGGTGCTTCAAAAGACGTATATAAGATTGTAACAGGTGACGAATCATGGATATATGCATATGAACCGAAACGTAAACAGCAGTCGACTGTATGGGTGTTTCAAGATGAACCCAATCCAACAAAAGTTGTTCGCGCCGAAGCACATCGAAACAAATGGTCGCCTGTTTTTTCGGGAAAACTGGTCATGTGGCAACTGTGCCTTTAGAGGAACGTAGAACGGTCAACTCTGAATGGTACACAACAATTTGTTTGCCAGAGGTCTTCGGTCAAATACGGAAAACAAACAAACGCCGTCGGATCATTCTTCATCAAGACAATGCCAGCTGTCACGCATCTCGTCTAACAACCGACTTTATGAACAGTCAAAAAATCGAATTGATGGGTCATCCGCCGTACAGTCCTGATTTGGCACCCAATGACTTCTTCTTGTTCCCGAATATAAAGAATAAATTGCGTGGACAACGATTTTCGTCGGCGGAAGACGCCGTTGATGCGTTCAAAAACCATATTATGGAGGTGTCTCAAGAAGATTGGAAAAACTGCTTTGACAAATGGTTCGAACGAATGCCAAAGTGTATTGACCATAAAGGAGAATACTTCGAAAAACAATAAAGCAGTTTTCAATGCCAAATTCCTGTTTTTTCATTGTTAGGCTCAAAATATAAATAGTGACCCTCGTATAATCGTTTCTGAGCGCATTTTCATTCGTATTCTACGTGAGATCGATACAGAAAGCGGGGTTATGAGATCAGATTACACTATGTTGCGTTTGTAAAGGTATAAAAATACAAACATGAATATTCAGTATTGGCAAACAGAAGACACTGTCGACAGGAACAGTCTTGAATTTGTTTCGTGTACTACACATGTTTCCTCTGACGATTCTCCGCACAAGAAGGAAAGTAGAGAATATATTTCTGAGGGCAATTTTATGTAGATGTAAGGGATTTACTTCTATGTCTCTCTTTGCGTGCGTAAAGAAAATGGTTGCTGTGTTTCATTAATATGCGTAAGCAGTTTTGCCGCCAGGAAGAGGAACGTAGCAAATGAACTACTAGATGCCCTTCTTGTGTTGATTTTGTTTGCTTTCATTGTTATTCTTACCTTGGGGGATGTCGAAAGCAACCTCCAACTAATAATCTAAAGTATATAGAGAGACTAGCTATTCATAATATTATTTTATCTACGCACCTGCAAATTACAACAAATCATGCCTACAAAGCTAAATTGCAAATATGAAGTCCAGAGTATGAATTACGGTGGAAGACAGGGGTTATAGGGGTTGTAATGATTCTATTGGAAGTCGTTACTTCTCGTAAAATCCGTGATTTTACGTTTAGAGTATTCGACACCACCTCCAGTAGAACTGTAGACCCGGTCGCGATCAACCGATCTGAGTTTAAACCAGACTCAATAAATCCCTACCGCTCCAGGTGTATTTTGCGGAGTTTTGTAAGTTTCAAGTCCGCCTTCTTGAAGATCGTTGACTGTTTTCGTTCAAATGCAACAAAATGGCCAATGCCTATAGATACTATAAGAACGTCACCCACCCCGAAAATTGAATTTACGGTAGTGACTAGATTGTCCTTAGCTCCCATGTTGCGCACGAGCGTACACACACTATTTTTCACATTTGTTGTTTTTCACAACAATGTAGTGGAGTTGATGTTATAAAATCGCGCATGAAAATAGATTTTTCGTCTACCATTTTTAAAAGCTCTTGATTTCGTTCAACTCCAGATCAGTTAACCCAACGCATCTAGTGGCTGTAGCAATTTTATATTACAACCTTTAAATTCGCTTCAGTTGTCGAGGTCTCAATACTGGTGACTGTCTCCAATTTTTAACTACTCCTTCCTACCTAAACTACGGAATATATTACAGTGGTTATGTGGAACAATGAACAATGCATAACTCGAGTAATGCCCTAAAAGAGGTGAGATCTCCATTTGTGGACAGATTTTTGAAAATATCGGCAGACTTTTGAGCTTCTGCAACATATGGAAAATCTATTTTTCGTCCACAATCTTGAAGTGCTTTGACTGGCTTCGCGCAAATGCAATACCGGATATTGTTGCCGAGATGATTTTTAACGACTCATAACATGCTTCCGAAGCTCAGAAACACTCCACAATAGAGTATAAAAGTTGTCAAATTCTTTACAAGTCCTACAATTCTAATTTCTCCCAGTATAAACTATTGTAAGTAAAATTAACGTAGAAGAATAAATAAATAAGAATCGCCCAAACGTCAAACTGGAACCGTTTGCTGAAGGTTTTCATGGAATTGATTGAATTGTTAAGTTCATTTTATACAGACAAAGCCTACGCGTATATCGGGACTAGACCTAGAGTTTAAAGAGTGATCTGAACCGCTGTGGAATGTGGCACAATTGGATGTTTACTCACCACTGGCATTACTGGACATAATATTATTACATTGTCGTTGTGTAATTCACTCTGTCAAAAGCTAACGTGTCACGAAGAAAAGCATGTTAATAATATGGCGTCTTAATTAATTATTCGTGTTATAATCTCTCTATTAAAGGTCAGTGGAGTTGATTAAATGTCGTTCTTTGGTGCCTGTTAGTAGAATCATGTTTAATAATTCAAAATTACCACCACTTATGTCTATTATCACCATGACACGTAGACTTGCACTATGAAATTAAAATCTATATTGGGTTATTGTATGTATAGAATGTATGTATTGTATGTATAGAAATTCGTATGTTTAAACTTAAAATACTGTTTGGCGTTTTGTAGTCACATATCAATTTATATACCTACATGAACCTAGAACTCAACAATATTCCTAACCAGTGTCATATGTAAGTTAGTCATTACATTGTTTAACTTGAAAGGAAAACTGTTACTTAGCAACGGCTCTATTACGTACGTGTAAGAAATTGTGAGCATTGCATCATAAGTGTAAGTTCGAAATTTATAAATTAAGAAATGTTTTATCTAATATACGCCTTTGTGTAGAATGTAGTTGATTTCAGAGGAATCACTTTATGCTCATTAAATAATTCCAGAGGGCTTGTGCAAGTTCTAGAGAGATGTTTGTTAAGGATATCACTTATTTCTATAACTAACTAACTCTCTAGCCTTCTTAAACCAGAAGGTTCATGGCTGCAGCAACACAGGCCTTCCATTTGTCCCTATCTTGAGCAAGATCTATATACTCTTTTCCATCCCTACAGATTTTCTTTAGGTCCATCTCAACGTTGTCCCTCCATCTTCGTCTCGGCCTTCCTACAGGTCTCTTACCATCAGGTTTCCCAACAAGAATCCTGTAAACTCTTCTTTCATCTCCCATTCGTGCCACATGGCCTGCCCACCTAAGTCTTCTTGATTTAATCATTCTAATAATATCTGGACATGAATACAAATTATGTAGTTCTAAATTATGTAACCTTTTCCACTCACCTGACTCCTCATCCCTTTTAGGTCCAAAGATTTTCCTAAGGATCTTATTTTCAAATACTCTCAATTTATGTTCCTCTTTCAATGTAAGGGACCAAGTTTCACACCCATATAATACTACAGGCAAAATTACTGTTTTGTATATTTTAACTTTTAGTTTCTTAGATATTAAACGAGAGGACAAAAGTTTATGAAGAGAAAAGTAACATGTATTCCTTGAATTAAGCCTACTTTTTATTTCCTCTTTAATATCATTTTCATTTGTTAGTATTACTCCTAAGTATTTGAATTTGAAAACTGGTTCAAACGAGTTGTTATCAATAATTAGATTTAGATTATTACCTAACACTTAGTTTTGGCATGTAAGCGTATATTTAGTTTTCTCTTTGTTAACTTCCAAACCTATCTCTTTAGCAGTTTTGAAAAATATTTTAGCATTATTCTTAATTGTATTTATATCATCCCCTAATAAGTCTACATCATCTGCATATGCTAACAACTGAGTCATACCATTTAATTTTAGTCCTTCGTTAGTTTCTTTTACCTTCCTAACAGCATATTCTAAGGCAAAATTAAAGAGCAATGGAGATAATGCATCTCCTTGTTTTAACCCATCATGAATTGCAAATTTGTCAGACACATTAATACCCACACGAATTTTACTTTCTGTTTCACTGGTGCATATTTTTATCATACTAACAAGCTTCTTAGGTATTCCAAACTCGACTAATATATTATATAATTTCTCTCTTTTGACCGAATCATATGCTTTTTTAAAATCAATGAATAGCTGATGGACATTTTGATTATATTCCCACTTTTTTCAATTATTTCTATTAGATTATGACATTCATTATCAAACCATGGCTTACTTTTTCTTGGTTTATTGTATCCTATACTTTCTTTAGCTGCTGATTCTATTGCATTACGTATGTGCTCCCAATTCTTATTTACGTCTGTTTCATTTATATTTTCATCATCATTTAAATCCTGCAAAACATCAAATCTATTTGACAGTTTACTTTGGTAATCTTTCTTAATTCTTTCATCAGCAAATTTTCCTGTATTAAATTTTAGAACTTTTAGATTTTGTTGCTTATTTCTTATATATAATTTAATATACAATTGAAAGTGTTCATTGATCCTTTACGAATGATATTAACCACGTATCTACCAACTGTATATAAGAACTTCTCTATACCATATTGACTGATGTGATACCTTGTAATTTGAAGGTTCCCGGATCGATACCGAGTGGGGCACTTTTCAGTATCTCGGATTAAACTGTACATCCAGCATAGATTAGACTATCTGTGCATAAAGTTCCAAAATAAAATTCTCCCAACATTTTAGTTAATTTTGTATAAACTGTACTAAATATAATGTAGCCTGAATGGGAAAGGAAAGAAGAGTTTACGGGATTCTTGTTGAGAAATCTGATGGTAAGAGACCTGTAGGAAGGCCAAGACGAAGGTGGAAGGATAGCGTTGAGATGTACCTAAAGGAAATCGGTAAGGATGGAAAAGATTGGATTGATCTTGCCCAGGATAGGGACTGATGGAAGGCTTGTGTTGCTGCAGTCATAAACCTTCGGGCTTAAGAAACCTAGAGAGTTAGTTAAATATAATAAGACGCTGTGACAAATATTAATATAAACAGTTTCCATGTAATATTATCACTGGATCAGTTTATAACTGTATTCTACTCTTCTGCGGTTCGCTTAACAGAACAGTTAACAGTAGTAAGAAGAATAAAGGTGAAAGCAGGAAAGTATGTGTCAACTTCCTTTATGGATTTTAACTTTTCGATTCACTGAAAAAGTATGAAAGGAATCACAGAAAAAGCTAGGTTTAAATGTGTGCACTCAAATTGAACCTGAATCTTCGAGATTATAAGCCAGTGACCACTTTTTTTATTATGTAGGTTCGAAATGTTTCGCCTCACGCACTAAAATATCTGTTCCAAAAAGAGAGGTTCATATTACTTCTGGTCCCAGCGTAACAATAAAAAGGCATCCTCGCAGTCAGTCAACTTATTTTATTTGGGCGGAAGGATATTTTTCATCATTCCCGGTTGTGAGAACTCGCTGCATCCTCTCTCCCTCTCTCTCTCTCTCTCTCTCTCTCTCTCTCTCTCTCTCTCTCTCTCGTTATCGCGCTATTCCGCCCACGCGTACCCAAACGTGAAGTATTATAAAGTGGACCACATTTAAAACGAGGTACTCCGGCGTCCTCGCTTACAAGCAGACGGCATCTGTTTTCTGGTTACATCGCTATCGATTTTCTGCGACGTTTGTCGTCGCCCTAAACCCGCGCTTCCCCCTTTGTTAGTAAATGCCCCCGGACAGGCAGCTCTGCCAACATCATGTACCAACCCTCTCTCCCCTTGGAAATCTTCCATCTATAGGCTTTTCCAAACTACCAATACAATTTCATGCTTTCTTAGAGGACATAGCCATACTTAGTTGACTGGGAACGCAATAAGTTGATTTGATTTGGTTTTATTTTGTTACGCTTTTCTGCTAATAAGTGACGACGTGATGAAATTGACGAAGAGACACTTACGAAGAAGATCCATACCGAGGCCGGGATTCGAACCCTATTCTACACCCTCGAATTTTGAAATATTTTTTTTTTCACTATGAAGATTATGTGATCCTATTTGTGAATTTTAAAAAAATGGAGCGCGGAAAGAAGTATTTACGACTGTCGTTTGAAATTGTTGAGTCCAAATTTCCCACCGGTTCCGGGCTCCGCCCCTGGGGTAATTGACTTACCGCCCCTACCGCTACCGCGGCCCCGCCTTTATCTATAGAGTCCCTTTTAAAGGCATGTTAGAAATTGGCCGAAGTCACCTGCCCCCAACACTATTTCTCACTGTTTTCCGCATTGACACATGAAGATACAAAAAATGAAGGCTAAAATTAAACCAAGGAAGGTAACTTACCTCTTTTTACCAAGGCCAGGTATTGAATTGTGGGTCGAAGTTCAATTTGTAATTCCAAAAATGAAGTAACTCCTACGTTGAAACTCCTTGTTTGTCCTTTTCCACAGAATACCAACCTCCATTCCCTTGTCATCATAAAAATTAGAAGTCGCAAATTATCCCATCCCAAAAGTCATTTAGAAAAAACAACCCTCCCCTTTACGGCATGCAGTTGCCAAAAAATTGCCAATTTCTGAAGTCGCATAAATGAAATCCAATGTCTGAAATGTCCAATCCGCCAATATATCACACAAATATCATATCGCAATCGCAAATGGTCCTATTGCACAAGTCAATCATAAGAAGAAAAAGAAGAAAATCAGACGTGCGCCTGTGACATCAATCGATCATCCGAAATCTTCAGACTTGCGCCTGTGACATGAATGCATCATTCGCCATCATAAAGTTGTGAAAAACCTTTTTGACGTTACGCAAGGAATTTTAATTTCATAAAAAACGTAAGTTTCGTAGCACGTAGATCTAAAAAATTACTTTCCGCGCTATTTAGAAACATCGTTTATTAGGAAGAAATAATTTTTGTAACGAGAATATTTGAAATGTGCGAAAAATGGAGGGTGTAGAAAAGGGTACCGGAGCCCCCGGGACTCTTGGCGTCTTAGCGCGCTAATCACTCCTCCACGAAGGTCGACTCGGAATACAATAAAATTATTAGTTCAATGCAGGGGCGGATGCACGGGAGTGTGATAAGGGCGATCGCCTTTTGCAAATACTTATACTAGGTTATTACATACATTGTATTCTATTTTTTATGTCAGTATTGTGTATGCAAGTTATCCTTTATTTCATTGGTGTAAAACAGATGGTTAATTTGGAGTTTGTAAATACTGCAGTGTCGAATGTCAATTATTGTTATTACTAATATTTTTTTATTTGTTTCTAATTCTATATTGAGGTCTTCTGCTAATAATCTGCATTTCAAACCTAAATTAAATAAATAAAAAAAAAAATATTTATCTGCCAGACTTCAATTAGTAACAGTATGCCATGACAGTATCAGTGTTAGACTGGAAGATCGTACATGAAATTGTTTCTTTCTTCTGTCTTTCTGAAGTTCTAAAACTGGTAGATGTGTCGCTGTAAAATGAATTCTACTGGGAAAATAATAAGCAATTGTATCATCATTATACATAGGCTGCAATTTAGTAAAATCATATTTTTATTGTAGTAGATGTGTCAGTGCTGTCTGCTAATTCAATATGTTTTCTTTTTTTTCAGGTGAGTGAATGAAATTTCGCATGGGGACTTAATGGTAATGTACTTTTTTAGTCTGGTCTTATTTCTACATCAACATTGCCTTTTAATCAATTAGTACCGAGTTCGATGCGTCTGATACCGACTAGCATTTCCGCACATCAAGGGGACTTAAAAGAAAATCTCCAAACTCACCACAGACAAATTTTCACATCGTGTAAAGGACTTCGAGGTAAAGAAGTTAGTTCTCTTTGCAACTTTCTGCTTCTTGAAGTATTGCTTCGATGGTATGAACCCTCAAAGAAGACAGTTTGTAACCTGTGTGTATGCATTGACATATTCACAGTGGACTCGGTGGGTTTATCTTTTCCTCTCAAATTATTAGTTTATCACCACTATACATACATATGTTTCGTATCATATTAGATGGATTGCATTCAAGAAATACTTTGTAAATTTTGTCCAGAGGTAAGTCACTCCTCAGACAACGAACGACCTTTGCCTGAATTTGTGGCGCTGTCACTACGTTCTGTACTAGTTTTCCGACATCATAGATGTTAGTAGCAACTGTGCTGCTAGTTTCATAAATATTGGTAATAGGTGTCGCTTTTCTAGGGCTGTAGCTTTGAAACAAGACGTCAATGAGCAAAACAAGTCAACCACTTCAAGCTCTCGGCCAGCGAGCCGTTCCGTTTAAGCTAGATTATCTCATACATTCAATGAGTTTCTTCAAGTCCACTTTATGCACAGAAAGGCTAATCGGAACTGACAGAAATGCGACGTAAAGTAACATAATTCAATAATATATGTAGGAGACATACACACACACAACGAAACGTCTCCGGTAGCTTAAAAACATAGTGAAACCAACAGGCAACATGCAAAACTTCCACGTTATGTGTTGACCGTTAACCTTTTCATTCTGACTTGCTGCACAACCCCAATTACATTACTTCTGTTTGTAAAAGCAAGAACGTGAAAGCAAATATGTGAGTAACCATAGTTACATGACAGTATTTGCTTTTATTTAGCCATGTGAGTGTGTAATGATATTTATTCACTGGGCTCCTCGAAAACGCATTGTGACATTCTGCACACTTGCTCACTAAAGCGAACGCCCTCGCTCCTACATACGAAGCATCTCGCTCTCAGGTAATAGACCCACACGCGCTATCTTTTTCCATGCGCACACCCACCCACCTGACTGCGCACAACGCCTACGTTCGTGCATGTAAGGTAATGTCAAATGTAAACCAAATACCCACAACGCAGAGTTTGCTTAACAAAGAAGCTATGCATTGTTCATGTTGTTCAATAATAATTCATATCCATCGTGTGAATGTTTGTGCCGGTTGCTTTGTGTCTCTGTTGTCACTAGAGAAAGAGGTGAGTGGAAAAGAATGACAATTCTCAGATTAGAGGATTCATGTGCGTTTCACGTTAAGACACTTATCTACTTTTTGCAGTTTACTGCACAGGCCGCGGTGGCTCAGTCGGTAACGCGTCTGACTACCATGCACAAGGTCCCGGGTTCGATCCCCGGCCGGTTCAAATCCGGGAACTTTTCTAACGTTGGAAGCGGCCCCGGCGCCCACCCAGCGTCGAATAACATGGGTACCTGGGGGAAACCCTGGGGGGTAAAGGCTGATCACATCACCCCCCACTCATGACCGGATCAAGAAAGTGTGGGGCGTTACCCTCACACCCCCGATACGCCTTCATGGCGTGGTGCTAAGCACAGGGGAGCACTTTACTTTACTTTTACTCCCACACACCTGTTATCAAAGAGCAGAAAAGTTACTTTCAGAAAACGACACACATTGCTGAAATCACATACTATATATGCCTCAGTGTTGAATAAAAATGCATTTGTACAGTGAGAATTGGATTCCTGTATAAAAATGAATAAACTTTTCTGATTATTTTCGAAAAATAAATTTCCATTTTACAAGGGCTGGAAAAAAACTAGTGGCAACACTGCTGTCACGTGTGAACCACGGGGTTATCTTAGCTGATAACGGAAGGTTAGACGAGCAAGTGTGGTGAGTGGAAACAGTTGTGTGTTATCCAGTCAACTACTGCAGTGCCGTGAAGTAAAGAAGGGGAGTGAAAGCGCCTAACAATATGTTCACGAAACAAGAACAACGTGAGGTCAGCCTCAACAGGCTGTACCTCACAGGCAGCAGTTCGATGCAGTCTACTACTGCAACCTCTTAGAACACCATTTTCGTCCCGCATTCAGGATAAACCGACAACACTTGCTGGATTACACTGCTAACGCTATGACGGATCTCCTGCGTAACTGGCGATGTGAGGTACTGGAACACCCACCATATTCGCCCGATATGAATCCGTGCGATAATTATCTCTTCGCAAGGATGAACGACCACTTCGCGGGAAGTATTACGACCAAAGAGAAACCATCATCTATGCCATAGGGCGGTCACTGCAGAGATGGACGCAGTGACGGTGTACGACGCCTTCCACAAGTAGGTAGAATATGGTCAATTGGAGGGATTTAATTAAAGCAATGTAACTGGCGTTTCCTCTGCCAAATAAAGCCTGGAACGAATTGTAGCAGCGTAGCCACTACTTTTTATCCAGGCCTTGTAAGTAACTGACCCTTTGGCATTTATAAACCTTGAGGTTTATCCCCACAGCAATCATTATGATTTAATGATGCAATGGAAATTACAAGTTGCTCCTGGTTGCTTACCAATACAATAAGAACTGTGGCTTCTCATTATGATTTAATGATGCAATGATAGTTGCAGTGCCGGATCTACAAATCTTGGGCCCCCCGCAAAATATTAGCAAAGCCCCCTCTGCCTTGTGTGTGTGTGTGTGGGGGGGGGGGGGTGTTTGTGTGTGTGTGTGTGTGTGTGTGTGTGTGTGTGTGTGTACGTATGTATATGTATATATATATATAATGTGTGTGTGTAATTCTTGATCTCATGTACACAAAGTCACATACAAGGGCCTACTACAGCGTGATTCAAAAGTCCCCTAACATCCCCTATGAAAAGTAATGGATTAAGGCTGGGTACAATTAATCATGATAGAAACACGTTAGACTATTTTGCAATGGGACTGTCTCACTGAAGAGCATGAAGACTACAGTATTCCCATGCTTTTTCCTATATTCTCGCACATACCATGCGTCTTCCTTAATTCATTGTCGGATTGAAAAAGATAATACTGAAATAGTAAACGCACAAGCACAAGAAAGACACTCAAACAGAGTGATAGTTCCACATTATGTACAGAAAGGCTAATGGGGACTGAAAGTAGAGTTTAAATTATGATCCGAACCACTGTGCCATGTGCCTCCACCGGGTATCGAACCCGCGACCTCTTGATTACAAGCGCGACGTTATCACTACCCCATCAGAGAGGTCCCCATATTATTGATTTTGCCCATTTGAGAGCAGAATCCTGCGTAATTTCCGACCTGTTGTGTGCGAAGTTTCTGTGTGCAAAAGTTATGTAACATGTTGAAAGTTATACATTGGAGGGGCCATGGCACCCTGCCTCCCCCCCCCCTTCCTTCAAGGTTTCGGCGCTGGTGGTGACGTGATATATATATGACAATGTTTTCTCACACTTGGAAAATGATACTTTTGTTACAATCATGCAGTCATAACTTTTCCCTCATTAAATATAGGTAACTAAGTCTCTTTTTACATACGCATATACGAACCCTCTACTATGTCGATGGCTGAAGCCCCGTAAAAGCTTAGTTGACTCCGGGCCCCTCGCACTGCGGGGTTTTGCGGCTTGTAGATCCGGCACTGGATAGTTGCAAGTTGCTCCTTATTGGTTATGAATTCAATAAGAACCGTGGTTTCTTATTATGATTTAATGATGCAATGAAAATTACAAGTTGCTCCTTGTGGCTTTATAATACAGTGAGAATTGTAAATTGTACGTGATTCAACAATAGATTGTTATTGTTATTGGTGTTTTAAGTCCACTTTATGCACAGTAAGGCTAATAGGGACTGGACCTACAGTTTAAAGTGGGATACGAACCATTGTGCCAAGTGCCTCCACCGGGTGTCGAACCCGGGACCCCTTGATTACCAGGCAACGAGGAATTCAACAATAGAATAACAATTGAAAGGTGCTCCTTGTTGTTTACCAATACAATAAAAACAGTGGCTTCACATTATGATTTAATGGTGCAATGAGAATTGCAAGTTGCTCCTTGTTGCTTATCAATACAATAAGAACTATGGCTTTTCATTATGATTTAATGATGCAATGAAAATTACAAGTTGCTCCTTGTGGCTTTATAATACAGTGAGAATTGTAAATTGTACGTGATTCAACAATAGATTGTTATTGTTATTGGTGTTTTAAGTCCACTTTATGCACAGTAAGGCTAATAGGGACTGGACCTACAGTTTAAAGTGGGATACGAACCATTGTGCCAAGTGCCTCCACCGGGTGTCGAACCCGGGACCCCTTGATTACCAGGCAACGAGGAATTCAACAATAGAATAACAATTGAAAGGTGCTCCTTGTTGTTTACCAATACAATAAAAACAGTGGCTTCACATTATGATTTAATGGTGCAATGAGAATTGCAAGTTGCTCCTTGTTGCTTATCAATACAATAAGAACTATGGCTTTTCATTATGATTTAATGATGCAATGACAATTACAAGTTGCTCCTTGTTGCTTACCAATACAAGAAGAACTGTCGCTTCACATTATTATTTAATGATGCTAGGAGAATTGCAAGTTGCTCCTTGTTGGTTACGAATACAATAAGAACTGTGGTTTCTCATTATGATTTTATGGTGCAATAAGAATTGCAAGTTGCTCCTTGATGCTTACCAATAGAAGATGAACTGTGGCTTCTCCTTATGATTTAATGATGCAGTGAGAATTGCAAGTTGCTCCTTGTTGCTTACCAATACAATACGAACTGTGGCTTTTCATTATGATTTAATGATGCATTCAGGATTGCGAGTGTCTCCTTGTGGCTTTATAATACAATAAGAATTCCAAATTGTACGTGATTCAAAAATAGAATGACAATTGAAAGTTACTCCTTGTTGCTTAGTAATATAATAACAACAGTGGTTTTCATTATGATTTAATGGTGCAAAGACAATTGCAAGTTGCTTTTTGTTGCTTGCCAATAGAATAAGAACTGGTTTCTTATTATGATTTTATGGTGCAATAAGAGTTGCAAGTTGCTCCTTGATGCTTACCAATACAATAAGAACTGTGGTTTTTCTTTATGATTTAATGATGCAATGAGAATTGCAAGTTCCTCTTTGTTGCTTACCAATACAATAAGAACTGTGGTTTCTCATTATGATTTTATGGTGCAATAAGAGTTGCAAGTTGCTCCTTGATGCTTACCAATACAAGATGAACTGTGGCTTCTCTTTATGATTTAACGATGGAATGACAATTACAATTTCCTCCTTGTTGCTTACCAATACAATAAGAACTGTGGTTTTTCTTTATGATTTAATGATGGAATGACAATTACAATTTCCTCCTTGTTGCTTACCAATACAAGAAGAGCTGTCGCTTTTCATTATAATTTAATGGTTCAGTGAGAATTGCAAAGTACGCCTTATGGTTCAGAATTGTAATTTGTACCTCGTGGTATAACAATAAAATGAGAGTTGCAAGTTGTTTCTTGTTGTTTTGCAATAGAATTGGGTTTGCAGGTATCTCTTTGTGGTTGAGCAATACACTAGGGACTGTGATTTTTCAAGATTTAATAATGAAAGTGGTTTCGATTACAGTAATTTATCTATGGTATTTTAATCCCACTAAATTTAAGCTTAGACCAATATGTATGTTGTCTTAGTGGAACCACACTCTGTGTCGCTATAACACCAGATGTTTCTCCATTGAAGTGTAGGATACAAAGAAAAGTCAATGCCTTAGCTGGGAATCGAACATACTATACTTGCTAACCGCTACACGACGGAGGGAGGTTGCCTTTGAAGTTCCCGGGTTCGAGTCCATGCCTGGGAATGGGTGTTCTTTGTGATTGTCCCTTCATCAAATTCATCTATCATCAATCATCTCATCGTCTCGATTATCCAAAAGTGGCATAAAAGCGAAGCTAAATACGAAAAAAATACGACGGAGACGATGAATGGACTTAAAATGTCGGAATTGTCACAGTGCAATGATAATAATTCTTGGTCCCGTGACACCCCTACCCTTTCGTATTTGTGTCTAAATAGAAGCGGAGAATGCACTTGAGCTATTGCAATGTAAAGATTGCGGTATTTGGGTTTAATGGAGTTGGGCCGTTATGTTTAAGGGCGTGACTACCTCGTGCGAACCTATATCAAAACGATGGAAGAAAAACGTTGTGCTGACGTCCTACGGGTCATTGCATGCGGGGCGCGTTTCATCGCCATGGCCATGACGTAGTTGGTGACGTCATGAGCGTCTACATTGCATCGATGCGACGGCTTCTGACGCGTTTGCTGCGTCACAGCAGACGATGACGTCTGTGTTGCGGAGATATTGTTGACTCTCGTTGTGCTGAGTAGCTCAGATTCTAAAACTTGCGGAAGGGCTAAAACATTGATTTATAGAACAAGGTTTCGGTTCATATGTAAAAGTGCGACGTTAATATTACGTATGTAATTTCTTCAAGGAACTATAGAATGTAACGAGGAGACCCTCGCCCAACTAATCACATTTTATACTCAACGTCAAACATGCTTACTTGTATATATCAAATAAAAAGTGTATATTTCTACATGCATTCCCGAATTGGATTGTGGAATCGAAACCTAGACCCCTTGATTACAAAGCGACAATGTACCATCTCTACTATAGCCCAGTTGCCTTGTAATAAATGGATACCGGGTTCAATACCCGGTGGAGGCACATAGTGGTCCATAGCTCACTTCAACCCTTACGTCCAATCCTGATTAGCTACTATGTTCATAAAGTGGACTTAAGAACGAACCCAAACTCATCGGGAAGGCTCGAAACTAAAATAACTTCGATTTGATTTTGTTGTTTATCTTAACTTTTCTTCCACTTTTGCGTAATCGCGACGATGAGGATGAGTGATGATACGATATTGATGGAGAGACTCACAAATAATACCTATGCCCAGGCCGGGATTCGAACCCGGGATCAAAGTAGTCTTAGCGCGTTGTGCTAACCAGTCAGCCACAGAGGTCGGCTAAAATTAATTAAGTAGTCAGATATATAGGCATAAATGCATGTATGATATTGAAGCGTTTTCATTGTTCTTGATTGCTGTGAATGTCTTTCATATCCCCCGTGATTATACTCACGTACAGTATAGAAGCAGTGGCGGCGATTAGGAGGCAACGGGCGGCAGTTACCCCCCCCCCCCACACACACACTTTTCGCCACTTTTGCCACCGCACTATGTTAAATCTTATCTACAAAGGAAAATATACTGTCTTTGCCCCCCCACCCCCCCGGTTTTGGAACCCAATCGCCGCCACTATGTAGAGGTTAACATCCTCGGCTTGTAACCAAGGGGTCTTTGGTTCATTACCCAGAGGAAACACAGTTGCACAGCTGTTAGGTTGATTTGGAGTTTTAAGTCCAGTTTATGCACAGTAAGGCTAATCGGGACTGGACCTACAATTTAAAGTGGGATCCGAACCACTATGTGCCTCCAACGGGTATCGAACCCGGGACCCCTTGATTACAAGGCAACGACGATACAACTGCACCATCGGTGAGGCCCGACAGTTGTTCGAATTCCAATTTAAACTGTAGGTCTAGTTACGATTATCGTATACGTGCATAAAGTGGGTCCGATACAAAATTTTTAAAAAAAATCAGTTTCAAGCACAAAGATAAACAAATTACATATAAAAAACGCAGTGAGAAATTACTTCCCATTTGACCGTATAACCCCCTGCAATTGCTCAATTATCCCCTTCCTTATGGAACTTTCCGAGACCATTATGATCCTGTGATGCCGGCGGGATCACAGCTTTCGTTCTGAAGATTATGGAGCGCGGATGCAAGCGCTTCCCCGGCCAAACGACTTCCTCAAGTGATAAGAAACCGCCACATGAATCTTCTCTCGGCCGCTGCGTGGAAACTCCTCTGAATGCAATTAATCCCGTGTCGTCCGCTGAGAGGACACATATTGCGGCCTTCGCAGTCCAGCAAGCGTTGCTTGGCAATTTCTCTGACGCGAAGAGAGGTTTCAGCTGCACCCTTAGCTAAACTAACTTGACCTCTGGTCAGGTCGATGCTACAACTACTGAATTCTTTCTGGGTCATTTATAATGTACTGTTTTGCGAATCTGTAAAAAGGAAATGAAACAAGTAGTTCTGGAAAACTTTCCGAGCTTCCGGGAGTTCGGATTGAAGTGTAATGAGGAACGCGGACTGCAGAGAAGGCGCTGCACGCGACTGACTCGCCATCTACAATTCAAAGGCAAGATGATCTGTCTGTCACAGTACATTGCCCGAAAGTGAGATTGATGTTACCTCTGCAAATGGAAACTTCTACAGAACTCACCTGTTCGATATCCCAAGGAAATCTCTGAAGAAATCCTTCCTCTCGATATAGGTTCGACATATGCTTCAAAGATATCACATAGTAATATTAAATTCATGTATCCCATATCTTCATCGGCTTCTAATGAAAGAAATCTAAGATCTCTCCGCTAGCCACTAACGCTGGCGCCTTGCTATCAAAAGGGCTCGGGTTCGATTTTCGGTGGAGCATTGGATAGTATTGGCCCCACTTTAAAAAGTAAGTTCTATCCAGATCTGCTCTCTGAGGATAAAGTGGACTTAAACTTTTTGGAGGCACTGCACAACACGAAATTTGTTCTTTACATGAAAATGTGTGATTGTAATGTATTTGTGCGTGACAAAAACGAATCTGCAATTTGTTTCCGTGTATCACGTATAATTTAGCCAAAAACGCAAAATTTGAAAGTTACATAAGAAACGTAAGAAACAATAGCAGAAAGTGTGTTTCTCCTGTGTTACAAAGAATGAATGCTCGAAATTATACATTGGTATGACTGGATAAGATGTATGCAAGAAGGTTACATGAAATACTGTTGCTTCTTCTGTGTAGTTGGACAGTCGGGACAGAGATAATCATTATGTCCGTAAACACTGGCCTCTACTACAGGCATCAAGAACATATCACGAGATCTAATTGAGAAGCCCCAAAATGTGGGATGCAGCAACGAGGGAGAAGTTATTTTAGTATAATCAATCAATCAGAATGTATTTCTGTCCCATTACACATCAAGCTTGGTTTGATGAGAATCTTCGTCAAAGCACTAGAAGGAGAGGACAAGAAGAGAAGGACAAGCTTTCAGGTACCACTGGACGAAATTCCCACACTTAAATGAGGCAAAGGTTAAGGAAGGTGTGTTTGTTGGCACACAGATTAGAGCCGTTTGATACTACGCTTTCTGACCCAGCAAATGCAGCATGGCAGGCATTCAAGTTGGCGTGTTCTAGTTTCCTGGGTAACGTCAATGCACACAAATATGAATCACGGTTCGTGACATGGTGCACTGATTCCATATCATGGGATGCCGCATGCACCTCAAATTACACTTTCTGGACTCACCTGTGGCCTTTTTCCCGAAAAACCTGGGAGCAGTTAGTGATGAACATGAGGAAAGGTTCCACCAGGACATGGCTGTGTTTGAAAAGTGGTTGGACCAGCAGTATGCTTACTGACTATTGTTGGTCTATCATCAGGGAGACCGCTACAGGTATGTACAAGCGTAAATGCTCCACAACGTCATGTTTTTAGGTATTGTTACTGTGCTTTCTTACTGTACAGTGTATTGTCATATGCCTTTCACACATGCATCAGGTGGCTGTCCAATGAAAATGATACGTGATAGAAGCATACGGTTTTCACACTCTAATTCTGTATCTTTTGTTTAGTTCAAATCACATGATTTCATCTAAAGGACAGAAAATGTCTTCAAATTTGTTGTGCAGTGTTATCAGTTTGATTCCACAATCATCTTTGATAAAGTGAACTTTAAAATAAACATTGCCAATATTAGTTCATTTGCAATACGAATTATGACAGTTAGTATTAGATTCGACGTTTAGCTGTTGAACAAACTACAGACAATACTTGATATATGAGTTGTGGAAATTAAACTACAGTGAATAAATAGGACATAAGCATTACCTTAATACGCGTAGAACATGAATTTTACTAATTGTTCAGTCTGTCTGCCTGTGCTGCATATGTCATGTATTCGCATATTCGGTCAAGTATTATACATTAATTAATATTCCAATGCAGGATACCGGTCAATACTATTCAATAGTCCTACCGAAACACTGTAGAATTTGATTTATTTTCGACGCCCAAGCCACATTTCACATTTTTTCTCGTCGCTCCGGTAAAACATCTCTCTTTAGTTTGAAAAGATCGCCTTTATGTTGCAATTAACATCCCAGGGAAGGAAATCTTCTTAAGGGTTTCCGTAAGACTTCATTGCGTGGTGATCCGCGTTCGGGGGGAGTCTGAAAATCACAAAGGAATCGGTGCCTGGCTGCTCGGTCGGTGCGGGAAGCCAGTACATTGGGCTACATAATTCCATCGTTGGCGGCGGTCTGCAAGAGGCCCCCGTCGGTCTCTCTCCCTCTCTCTCTCTGGAAGCGAAGTTTCGGATGCCCCGGCCCTGGTATTGATCTGCGGCAGGGAGAGCGGATAACTCTCTTTGCGGTGCATCGTCCGACCGTTTCCTGGAATTAAAACCAAAAAAAAAAGGAGTAAAGGAGGTCGCCATCTCTAGTACGTCGGACTTAAAATGCGCCACTCTTGTATAAATGGGCCTTAAAGACATGACGATTCCCTTTTTGAGGGTTGCCTCATCTCGCAAAGTACCAATTGTGTTTTAGCAGTAATTTGAGAAGTCCTAAGGAACGCAAGAACAAGTAGACGTGAACTAATTCGCTAAGTATACTCGGAGACACGTACCTAGGCGGCTGGCGATTTTGCGCTGTTGCCACGTCGCTTAATGTCCCGCTGTTCAGAAATGCATATTCTTGTTTTGTAGTACGTTTCACGATACTAATGCACACTAGCTGAAATATATACACAATAGTCCGTTCGCTTCAACGATCCATACATCCGAAACTACCACAGGTCTAGGCGATAGGGTGGGTGTCTGACTGCCACGCGGGTTCGATTCCCGGGGTCGGTGATCTAAGGTCGGCAATGAGTACCTGGGGACAACACTGGGGGATAAAGGCGGCCGGAGTGTGGTGCTGATCAGATCACCTCCAAAATTCCCGAGATCGAGATTGTGTGGAGCCCTACCCCCACAACCACTAAATGTGCCTTCATGGCACGGTGCTTTATGCACGGGGAACTTCACCTATACCTTGCTGATATACCTACACGGTGGTACCCCCAACACAACATCAACCAACTCCATTGGCCCATCTGTCTTGTCATGAGAAGCAACAAACGATACCTGACGACATCTGGGAACTACGCTCTGTCTCAGGTATATGTGGAGCAAGGCCGCGCATAACGGTAGAGAAGGGAAGAAAACGAGTAGGCGGAGGAAAGCAACGGGTGCTAATGCAAACTTTCCCTCCCGCGCATTCATTGGTGGAGCCCTCTTGGGTCCTACTTGCGCAGAGGACTTGTTTTCGATAGCTTGTTTTGCAGTTCTTGTTCATGTTTAGCAGTCCGTTTCAGGATACCAATCTACAGTAGCTGAAAACATGTGTGTGTCCGCGTCAACTATCGGTATCTCTGTAACTGCCAGAGCTGTAAAGATAAAACGTAGTACACTGATGTATCTACACGGTGGTACCTTAACGTAACAAAAAACCAAAATGTCAACATCTGGAAATTAGGAAATATGATGATCTAAAAAATTTCTATATTTACACGAAATGCTAGTTCAACGTGATGTACTCTGTGAAAGCTAAACCATTTATGTCAACAATCGATATATTTCAATTCGGCATCATTCCCGAAATGATTCGAGCTATACCAGGCACGTCTAGAAATGTTTCGGGGGGGGGGGGGTCCGAACCAAGTGTCTCAATAATAATAATAATAATAATTGTTTAAATTATAATAATTATATTAAATCAAATTAATACTAATTATAATTACAATTCATAAATTAATATTATATTGTTATTACACGCATAGGTAAAAAGACTGTATGAGAATAGAGATATAACAGCGCATGTTCCTTACGTAGCTTACCTGTAGTTAAGATCGGAATAATTTACATAAAACATGTGCCCTGGCAATGAAATTAATGTCAAATAGATGAATAATTGAATATTTGTCGAATAACAAAAATTATGTAAAATGATGTTACATGTAGTTGGAGAAAAGTAAGTTTCTGATTAATATTTTATGCATATTATTTTTGAGTAGTAGTGTAGTGTACATAATGTCATTCAAAGCCGTATGATCCCAATATAATCCTTGTTTTTCAATAAGTTCATAGGAAATTATACAACAAGTTCTAAACGAGTATATTTTTCATTATTTAATTTTAGTACTTGATAAGCCTTTCTGGGGGTCTACGAACACCCTGGAACCTCCTAAATACGTCCTTGAGATATACATACAAAATATAGCAAGTTGAAAGAACTGTGAATTATCCATGTAATCATCCACTTCTCTCTTCCAGTCAATAATTGTAACCAATACGATTTCTGAGAAACTACTACGAAATGGAACATAAAATTCGATGCAGAGAAATATCCACCTAAATCCCGCGTAACATGATATATATACGATCTTCATATATTTGCCCCCTAACCTCAGCACAATCTTAAACTAAAATTTGACCCCACCGTGTAAAGATGTCTCTTGGATTGGGCAAGATTTCACGCTCAATACTTCCATCTCCATAATCTTTGGATTAATCTGATACACTTTGTTTTTGAGATATCCCAATTAAAAAATCCAAAGGATTTGAATACGGGAACCAGTACGCTTCCGTACTGGTTTGGACAAACCAAAGCCTATGTGAGTATAAAGTGGAAGTAAAGCAATATTGTAGTATGCGACATACATTTTTATAACACCATATAATAGTATAGAAATATACTTGTTAACGTACAGTCATCGGCAATAAAAATAGGACACCTAGATTCTGAAATTTTCGCTTTCCTGCATGAAGTTTTGTGTGTTGAAAAGTTGCTATTGATGTTGGCTTTTCGCCGTAGAGTTAGGCAACACACACAATGCATTGCAGGGAAGCCACGATCTATGTGTTCTCATTTTTATTGCCGGTGACTGTACAAAATGCTCTTGTTTAATTCCACACTGTGATCTCATTTCTAATCTGAGGATACTGTGAACAGAAATCTTATCTTCGGGGGGGGGATTTGCGAGAATAATTTCCTGCTGTAAGTCAAACTTTCTCACAGCACCGAAGTTCAAATTAGATTTATTGGAGCAGGAAAAAGCGTGTACGAATTTAATAAAGCGAAGAAGGAAAGGCTTTTAATATTCTACGAAGCGATAAAGTTGAGAAGGTAAACTTAGTTGCTTGTAAACTGAGAGAAAGTGCCTGAGGTAAGATTTGTGAACACACTATGGCACAATTACGTGAGGATACCAATAAAACTATGAGTATGTAGCTTCCTTGTAGAGTTGAGTCGTCGTCTCACAATCTCGTCAGGGGCCGCACCAAAGTGGGCCATACCAAAGTAGGCCCACTTTGTCAAAATGGAATAGATAAATTTCATTATAAAAATAAGCAAAGTGTGTAAATAACGGTGAATACGTCTTATTGCTGTGTACCGCGCAAATATCTAAATACTTTAAGATGTGACCCACCCAATATTTCAGTCATCCAGTGGCCCACACACCAGAAAGTTTGTCTCCGCCACTGCTCGTCATTGAAAGCCCCGGGTTAGAATCCCGGCCTCGTGGATGTTACTTTGTTAGAGGTGACGAGCTGTATCTTTGCGGGTGGCCTTGGCTACTCCGCGCAGAGTGTGAGAGAGATACGTTTATATAGTTGCCACCTACTCGCCCTGGTGGTCGTCATCAAGGACAGAACGCAAGGATAATGACGCGCAGCCGGTAGCTCCTCCCCCTTGCTACTGCGCAGCCGGGCTTCGGCAGGGTTCACCCGCAAAGATACAGCTCGTCAACTCTAGTGCCCCTTCAGCAATTTAATCGAATCATAATGCATCTTCAGCGTCGCAATGAGCAAAACGTGACAGTAAAGCAAGTTTTATTAAGGTAAAATAAGAAAATTTTGAAAGTCAATTTGCATTTGCAGGTATTATAGTTGCTGCGAACTATTCCCTTCTGTGTGGGTGCCTGAATCCAAAACAAGAGAGCTGTTAGAATACCATAGAAAATTGTTTACATCAACAGCTTCACAAATTTACAGTAAAAAATATGTTCAGGCAAATTTAAACAAGAATTCATATGATTTGGAGTCTTTGTTTTCAACTTGGGCCAAATTGTGAACCCGCCCGCCTGTTTATCAAAATATTTTTCAAACATAATTTTAGTCTCTACTTGTTGTATTCCCTGATTCACATCGAAATACTGTTCATTTGTAGCAGCTCTTTAATAGTTTCCGCTAACAGTTATATGGTATTGGGAAATAACAGTAAAGTACATGCGCTTTGTACATTTTTGTTGCATGAGTATTTGAACAAAAATAAACTTCCGTGTTTTGTAAATAAGTACCTGTAGTTAGTGTTATCCAAATTCAAATATGCTACTCGATTTGCGTGTGTCTGTGTGCATATTAATGCGAAATAAGACACATGTCCCAGGAGGTTCACACCGCATTTTGGTCAAACACCATTTCACCATGCTCCATGTGGTTGATTTTACACGAAATATATACACCTGAAATTATTGATTAAATAGCATTCATGCCATTAATATATATAATATGAGTATGCTGTGACGTGGAAGATAAAACAACGATATCAATCCACAATATTGTAAATTTCGAATAAGACACCGTGCAAAGTTTATGAGATCAAATCTTGAGGTATAGTCTTAACTATCAGGTTACTGTAAGGAATTTGCATTTTTTCAAATTTTTGCGCATTTCTTCTGCCGTTTTTGGCTAATCACGACGATGAGGATAAGAGATGATTACATTAAATTAATGCATATATACTCCAGACCTAGACTCGAAGCCGGTTCCAAAGCTAGTTATTTGTTCTGATTGGATACAGATTTATCATAGTGATCAGTATGTTTTCTATGTTTCATTCACCGTATACGCGCATAGAAATATTGTAGAGTTGCTTTTTTCCCTCTCTGCGTAGGCTCTACAAATTTTGTTCGCTCAGAAATGTCGGGAAATTGTGCTTGCAACAGCCGAGGCAGGCTTTTCCACACCCGAGTTCGCAAATCCCAAGATCGAGGAAGAAACAGAAAGAGCATTATATCATCCGTGAGCCCAATGTGTCACCGGAAGGAATAAGGGAAGTTCGCAGGTTGTGCGCAGTCCTCGAATTCTAGAACTGTGCGGAAGTGTTGCCAGCCCACATCATCAAAAATTTAACTCGCTGAAGGTTAGCAGATCTCATTCTGGATGCAAGTCCATGTACATTGTGACAAATATTGCTCACACAACTAGTTAATGATTCTGACTATCGAAAACACAATGCTGCAATTGTATTCTATGCGTAAAATATAAACACCGAACAAATGTTTTCGCAGGTATCTTCTGCAAATCTAATATACTATGGAGAAAATGAAAGTTTTTCTTTTACGCTACCATGTAAATAGCATTGCGATCACTGTTCCATGTATGTCTTATAAATATAAATATGTTTATATAAACCTGCATATGTTAGGTTGAATTATCTTAATCCCTTCTTATGCGTATTCAATATCTTTTAATCTGTATTATTCTACATGTTGGCAAAGAAAAGATTCCAAATGTATGGTACAAAAATATAAGTAGGTTAGGTCGTTAGTTTTATGTACAATAAATAAAATTTCAAATCTTTTCTTTCATCTGGTAATTGATTGAATAACATAAACAGATGTCGGGCACACCTGGTACTGCCCTCTTACACGACCAATCTTGCCAGTACACCTCGTAATTGCAAAGAACACACTTTTTAAATGAATATGTCATAATTAACTCCATAAATCGTCTTGGGATGCATAAAATGCGTAAAAATGTATCGTTCTTTTACCAGTTCGATAAATATCTACAGAGATATCCATGGTCGATAAACATGGAAACGTTTTGCAAGCGACTCCACAGCTGTCTTTTATCCATGTTTGTACTTGGTACAAGAACATTTTTACACCTTTAGTAACTTTTTCTCCACACTGAACGTTCATGTAGATAATAATTTTCTTGTTTAATGTTTGAAAAATATCAACATGGACAAAGTTACACAATGCAAGATTGATTGATTGATTCATTGAATTGGTGTTTAAAGTCCATTTTATGCACAGTAAGGCTAATCTGGACTGGACCTACAGTTTAAAGTGGAATCCGAACCACTATGTGCCTCCACCGGGTTTACACAGTGTAAGATTCATGTCTCTATCTGTTTTTGTAGATAAGTTACGTAGTTCAAAGTCTCGGTTGCATGACTTCTTGGACTCCCTGTAGTTAATGACAATGGTTAAGTGGTAATTATCCCGCTGAATAAAGATATATTATTATTATTATTATTAAATCTATGTTGTGATAAACAACCAGTCTTTTATTGACATTGCAAAACTTAAGTAAAAATTGTGAAAAATTTAATATCACAAAAAGTGTACCCAAGTCTGGTTACAAATTCTCTGCGTTGGAGTCATTGTCCAGGCACGAGAAATGTGGGTATCGATCTCCAGTGGCTCCACCTCACCCCTTACTAGACTTGAACCCCCCTCGGCAACATTCTAGCGTGGCATCCGGACACGCCCGCCACTACGAGGTGGGTTGCACAGGCTCTGACCCGCGCCTTGCTCTTGACCAGAAGGTCAAGTTTCCAGAACTTTACATGTTCCAGAGATGTCCTCTACTTTAGCCGAAAGGTTTCATTAGTTGCTAAGAGCTTCTGGATGGTACTTTTGAAACAAGCTCTTCCCAAACATAACATGCTGTTAATATGCTTTTCCTGCAAAGCTCATTAAAGGTAAATTGACGATGCAAGAACCGGCTCTTTCATAGAAGTGGAGCAGCATGCAAATTCTATATTTCCCTCCCACACACACACACCCTCCCTCTATCTCTCTTGATGAGTCTTGTCCTCCTACGCCAGGGACGCGAATTAATGGGGATTATACCGCCTACCCCCGCACTACACCTCAGTAGAGGTAAATTTCAATCACCGCCATGACAATATAATTACGTATATTTTGTGCTGTTGCACAAGTATTTTTCTTAGGTTTTGAAATGTAAATTTGTTTGTGATATAAGTGTCATTTCGTGCTTCCAACTGTCATCAGTACAACTAATAGCACATACGACTATTTTCTTAAGAAATGCCTAATAATATTTTAAATGTTTGTGTGGGCTAAAATAAAAAAGGATAATATGTCATGACATTTAATGGCAAACGTTCATGCAATGGGAAAATCTACACCATTGCAAAGGTTGTTGTTCATTTAATGCCCTGTCTTTGTAAGTTCCTGTGGGTTTATCTTTATAATGGTTCTTTAAACGAGTCGTTAACTTCTCTGTAGATGAGAAAATCAATGATATATAAGTGTAGTCGTACATGTTGCAACAGACAATAAAAATTTATAACATGAAAATTCACTGGCAGTAGAACAATGCATAGTCAAGAAAGGCATTGTGTCTGGAAATGAAAATGTAGTTTTCATATTATTTTACACTTTTCTTCTACTTATTCTTAATAGCATTAATAATAATAATAATAATATGCATTTTTCTCCTCATAAAAAGACTACAAATGTATGTATTGCATGTATACGAAACGTCAGCAATGGATGTTACCCCCTTCAAAAAAGCAAAAAACCTTATTCGTACACACACAATTGTTTGTTTCTAAATTAAATAAGCCATAATGCGGATTTTATGTCAAATTCACGTTATTTCGCGTTTTCATATGGATGCAAAATGTATTCAGAACATTCCACTGAACATACATACACACGTTTTTGAAGCAATTAACAATTTGCGGTTATTGCATTTCCGAGAAATCAAGGCCTTTAATTATAACGATTTCAATTAGACAAAAGTGAATAGTTTTGTGTATTTTTCTAATGTTAGTTCACTTTTCTGAACATTTAGGCTAATCTCGACGAGGAATATTAATGGATGGGATTGATAAGGAACACTCACAATATTGGGACTCGAACCTGGAACCTGCAGTATCTAGTCGACTACTCAACAGGTTCGGCCTTTCAGCAGATACAGAAGTTATTTTTAAAAAAAATATTTGTATTATTCACAGAGTTCAGCCCCTCTTACAGATATTGATAAAAGTAATTTCGTTCTCGTTTCTTACAGTTTTCTTATAAAGATCTTTATCCTCTATCTTGCGACAGTATATCATAGCTTAATAGATGAGAGAGACTGGAAACAGATAATTTTGAATCACTAATAAAACCATTCACAGACACACACACGCATAGAGATAGAACGAGGGATATTGTGAATTCCGCAAACATTTAGTTGAGTTTCTACCTCGTTACTGATCCAATTAGTATTTTGGTTTGCGATAGATCAGTTTACGGTTGAATAGGTTCATTAACGTCTGGTGGAAGCGATATCTCCGAAAGGCTTACCGTAACAGACAAGCTAATCCAAATAAATATACCCTTGAGTTCGCGTATCTGTGTTTCATGACACTGTAACGATTTATCTCCTCAAACAAATGTTCACCTATTATTCTAGCAGAATATACGTATGTAATTGGATATTGAAGATAATATTAATGCAGTAACGCTGAAGCGCATATAAACTCGAGAGGAGTCATTTGTGTATAAATGGAAATAAAATGAAAAGCTAATTATTACTTGAGCATCACAATCTTTTTTAAAATTAATTCTAACAAATATTTTTGTAGTACAAGTTATTAATAGAAATTCTTACTTTTTCTTAGTAATTGAACGTATTCAGTTAATATCGACTTATTATACTGTCACGCTGTCATATTGTCCAAAATGCTTGTGTTTCAGGTTGAGTTCATAGTATAGTGTATGTCGAGATTATGTCATCGATACCCTTCGATTGATTTTTTTTGGAGGTGTAAGGTGTCACCGTTTCTGAAGCACCCAAATGTCAACCTCACTCCCACGTAGTACTCCCTGTACTGCATTTGCAGACTAACGAGGCTCTGGCGTCGGAATCCATAACCAGTATAATCCTCTGTGGGACTTGGTTGATGTCCTGTGTAAGTGTTTTCGAAACTAAGTGCGAATCCATTTCATTTTCTTGTAAATTTTGTATAATTTTTACTTTCAAATTTTGTGTGTCAAGTTATCACGCTGTGACAATTAGCAATGTTTTCTCTATTCTTTTCTCTGATCATAATGTTTCGTCTACTTGAATCAGATCCAAGTTTTAAAATTCTGCGTCAAGAACATTTCCTTTTACCTAAATTCAAGTAATGTTTGTTCCTTTCATGATGTTTCTTCGCTAAATAATAAAAATATGGAAAATAAACTATTATTTCGTTTATCTGCTTAGAAATAACGCATTGACTTTAAACTTGCCCAAGCAAGAGTGTAACGCTCTTTTGGTGAATAAGGGTCGTTACATGGGCATGTAGCTGAAATCCTTAGACACTTGAAAATATAAAACATACTATCATATTTATTATAGTTTATTGACACAGTTCTTACATAGGTAGAGTATTTCTAAGTTCCTATCCTAAACCAGCTAGGTCCTAATATCTCTGTAGGAGACTATCTAAGATTTAGACAAAGTAAAATAAAGTGAAGTCTATTAACCTTACTCAGAGGTATTGGCTGGTGCAGTCTGGCGTCGAGGTTATAGCAAAGTGTCTTCCTGTCCCTTAGCTTACCAGTGACCTTTCAAAGTCATTTCGATCTTAGTGGCTCTATGTCCATTTCCTCAATTTGCTCATGATGGGTAATCATCAGATTCCCATATTTAGTCCTAGAGCAATTATCCATATTTGTGAAATCACAAGATCACGGTTTTCCTTGTTTTAGAGAACCTTGAAGTTGTTTACTAATAGTTCACCCTTTTATGGGTTAGCCACTCCTCCTTATTCCAACCTTGGCCTCTGGCCAATGAATTGGACTTATCCTCTTTCCATGCTGCTGATTCGCCAAGAGACAGAGACTGTATGCTTTAGTGTGGCACGCTGATATGCGCATAATAAAGTATACTTCCAGTATTTTTAAGACTAGCACCAAGTCAAATACCACGAGTTCAAATATGTCATGAAAGATAAAAATTTATTTTATATTAATTTGGTTTGTTGTAAGGAATGGTTGAAAATCCATCCGTTACAACAGTAACTTCATTATCTCAAAATATTTTTAATGTGCATGTGTTTTTGCTACGTAAGCAACTTTTTATAATAAAAAGATAGAAGATAAATTTTCAACAAATTCCCAACGTTCGTATTTCTGGCAAATGCTACTTTAGTATCCTTTCTCCAGAATCATCGTGAATTATTGATCCTAAACCGGCATTTACAGCACGTCTGATTTGGAAGTTATTGTCCATACATTTGAGTTATAACTTCAGCTCTCGCAGACACTCGCGCCAGACACTTCCATGCAGAAGACCCAGGTTGCCAGTTAAAGCTGTTGCAAGTGAACTTATGGCATCGGGAAGTGCTTTTACAAATTGCACATCTTATGGAAAGAAATAAACTCGACTCCTTAAGAATGACTGAGCCTGCGTGTCGTAAAATTTAAGTTGTTTTAATAAAAGGACCCTTTCCAGAGTAATAAACAAGGAAGATGTGTCCCCACATAATTGGCGATATTGTTTCTGCAAAAAAATAGACCCAGAAGATAAGAATCTGTGCTGGCAGAGGTGTGGCATGAATGGGTGCCAAGGTGTTAAAGACTGTTGCAGCATGTCTACAAGACTGTGTAAACCGTAGGTAAAACAGTGTAGTGAGCCAAGGCTATGTCAGTATCATAGATGTACAGTCAACGGCAAAGATTGTCCATCTGTTATATATCATAACGTATATTATTATGCATGGTGATCTAGCAGCTATGGCCAATTGCAATAGTCTGTGCATGGCAACTATATTGCACTTTGTTAATATATGTCTTACATGTGTTAAGCAATGGCGCAGCGTTATAGTACGCCCGGCGTTCCCCGATTTAAAATTTCAAAAATTTGTAAATGCTATAAGTATAAAGTAAAACTTGACTAATTTTATATATGTTTGACCTTCATGGCATTATAATAGCTATTTTTCGCAATCCGCTTGCAACGCTCCACTAACAACATTCGTTCTAGCATTTTATTTTCAATGCCTTTCCTGGCAGTACGCCGGGCAGGTTCGGCGTAAAGGACTCTATATTCTTTGCTGTCTATCTGGAGGGAAAGCTTGGAAAGGCTTGGGTCTCTACAGCACGCGCGCAAATGCTCTCTCGTACGCCAGCGTACGGAGCAGAGGGCTACGTGATTGGTTCACGTGACCCTTCCTGCCTTCTGAAACAGACGACAGCGGTATAATTCCCACGGTTCTTCGCGCTTATGCCACTCGTGCTATGTGATGCTACAATACGCAATATTGACTGACGTAACTTTACCATACTCAAATATACCATTTCTTAATGACCACTGCATTGTATAATTTATCGCACGAACAGCGATGTGCATTAAAAACTAAAATATCAACACAGTTTTTGTCAAATAAGTTAGTGAAGTCCTCGTGGTAGAAATTCAGGCTGTGGCTGCTCTACCACTTAACCCGCAAAACTATCCTTTTTATTATTTTTTTTCGTTATTATCTAACTGCTTAATATTGTGCCAATGGAAATGTTTAGCATTCGTTTGAAAACTTCTAACATCGAATGGTCTCTAGACAAAATTATTTTAAAATGTTTATCAGTATTCTCAAGATGTAATAAATAGTGGTCTGAATTACTAATCGGCACTGTTACGTCAGTAGAGTGTACGAAGTCAGTGTGTTTTGCACAGCGCGCCAAGACGACAGAGGCCCCTGATTCGAACCCGGCGTGAGCACGGGTGTTCATTGTGAGTGTCACTTCTTCAATATCATCACTCATATCAATATTTGCGATTAACCAAAAGTGGTAGAAAAGCGAAGTAAAATAAACCAAATCAATCAGTAGTTGGATCATTCACAACAATGAAGTCTACTGTTGTGCACAGGCGCTTGTGATTCAGGTGCGTTTCTTAATGACTTGCGTCATGCAGAAAGGTATAAAAAAGGGTATAAAACACCAGAGTTAAAAACATTTGTTGCATAGCGAGGCATCTCATTTTCTAGCTAAAACATGCATAGATGATGTTTTATTGAAAACCCAGCCGACTTCAGGCAAATAAACAATACCTGTGGCGACTAATACCATAAGTAAATTATTAAGCAAAAAAGGGCCGACCCTTCCTTCGGACTTGGCGTTCCCACCCGAAATGCTCATGCTACACCACTGGTGTTAAGATGTAAATCCACCTTGTTATCAGTTAAATTATATTATTTATGAAGTTCCACTTTTGATATGTGTATTTCTGTTTGACATGACATAACACCATCACTATTTTTTTTTATTCTACATCTTGTGTCGTTTTAAGAAATGAAATTATCTTGATGCGAAACAGATGTCCACTGTTTATTGATGTTTTTGTTTCAATTCAAGTTAACAGATTGAATGAAAATTTTGATGGGCAATTCGCCTACTGTTAATTTTTCCGTTTGGTGTACGTGTATGTCGGGGTTCGATTCCTGGCAGAGCCACATTTTTCACACAATTTCTACCATGTGTGAATTTAGGAGTAGATTCCGTAGCTTGCGTTCGGGAGTAAGAATACACTGAATTGATTGAATTTTTGTTATTTAGCGTCGCATTTCTGCCACGTAGCTAATCGCGACGATGAGGATGAGTAATGAAATGACGGATTTGACACTCACGAAGAACACCCGTGCTCAGGCCGGAATTCTAACCCGGGACCCCTGGCGTCCTAGATGGCTGTACTAACCACTCCTCCACGGAGGTCGGCTAAGAATGCATTGTAATTACGTATGGGTGGAAATCGAATCAGAGTCATAACAGAAATCTTTTGCAGGTTCTGTGCCAAAAGACAAAGTTCAGCAATGTCTAGTATGTATATTCCTCAAGCCGGAGAGAAATAGTGGTAAACTGAGAATATTATTGACGGAAGTATGCATGAGATCGTGCACAACTTTATAAAATGAGGATTAAACAGGAAATCTTTGTATGCCATTATTCTAGCCGTAAAATTCCCAGAGGGCATATCTTTGGTTGGAAGCTAATATGAAGCCAGGCAGAATGGCCTGGTACTGATCATATCAGCTATAGTGTGGTCAAAATCAACAATGTGTTCAGCCCTATCCCAAACCACCATTTTTGCCTCCAAGGCTCGGAGTACTGCGCAGGAGCTAGCTTTAACTTTTGCCTAAAGAAAAATACGCCGCAAAATGCCGTCAGTGTTTCGACAAGTTTACCCTTTTACCTTTTACAAAGGCAGTTGGTTCCTGAACTGCCTCGAACGCCTCTCACTAACTTATAGAAGTGGACCTCACAACTTTGACAGAAACTCACCTCATAAAGTATCCAACGTTGAGGCTGGTGCCTGTCAGAAGGTCGCCACCTTTCCTGTGTTCCCCTCAATTAATAACTTCCATTATTATTTGACATCTACTCTCTCACCCGAGGCTACTATCGACGTATTTTGATCCAAAGTTCACCCTCTCAATCTGCACGTTCAGCCCCACACTCTATCCTTACCTCATCTGTTCTTCTACCGCCAAGACCTTCCCTTCCTATCCACTGCAACCACCTCGTTTAAATATGCATAACCGCTGTGACTTGAAACACGTCCACCAGCTCGTTCCTTGTCAATCTCTCACGCAACTCCAAAATAACTTGTACGCAACTTATCGTCTCACTACCCTAGAATTAGTTTTCTCCTGTATCAAAGGCCTCTACGGTTATCACAAATGCCTGTCATTACATTTTTCCAGATCTTCCTCTTACAAACTTAAACTTACCTCATAAATCCGAGATTATCCTAATATTTGATTCTATCATTTGCTTCAAGATTCATGCTGGAATATCGTCAAATATGTATATATATCGACCACAAGACCAGCTCCATTGGAACTTTTATAGAATCTGTTCGAAATAACCGTCTTTGTTTACAACATAAAGATCCATTCTAGGCTGACACTCCAATAACACACATTCGATGGCGATAGGATTACTCTGACATCATGCATGACAGATCCTATCTTCCAGGCGCTGTATTATGGAGGCACCCTGTATATAAATTGTGCCCTATATAAACCAGCCTTTCATTAGTTCAATTATTCATTAATGATTTTTATTAAGAAATTTGCCTCTTTAAATAACTTTACGCAGTTCATGACATGTTTAAAATCATATAGTACATAAATGGACATTATATAAAGTAAAAATTAATTGTAATAAAACAAAGATAGAGTGAGGTTTGTTGTTGAATTTGTTTTTTAAGTTCAATTTATGTACGGAAAGGCTAATCGGGACTGGACCTACAGTTTAAAGTTTGATCCGAACCGCTATGTGCCTCCACCGGGTATCGCATACTAGACACCTTAATTACAAGGTGACGACATTAACACTACACATGCACTTACACAAAACACGATGTTTTTACATTGCACATTTATCGTGAATATAGAATCAATGAATGATTTGGGAATAGTATTTGATACAGAATTAGGTAAATTTCCCATATCCAGGAAACGGCTGAAATTTGCTAGTTCATTAAATTTCAATATTCGTACTTATGTATTCTGCATTGAGAAACATTGTTGAAGGTGGCATTTCGCTTATTTCACGGAAATAAGCTCTATTTGCGACATATCGAGTACGTTTTCTTCGTTTCTTTTTCCCTTCGGTGACACGGTAAATGGCGATCACAGTTGCACTATCGTAGTCGGCATGCTGATCATCCTTTGGGTACTGTTTGTCACTCAGCAAAGGCGCAATGGACCGTTGCGCACTATTTCGCAGCTGTTGATCACTTACAGGTAATATCCACTTACCTGGATCCTTGAAACTTGATTCCACTAAGTCTTTGCTTACCACTCCACCCAAAAATACCTACGTAGCCCAAAAAACCATTGACGTATAGCCCCACGAACAATTCATACATAGCCCCACGAACCATTTCCGGTAAGGTTAGGTTAGGTTGGGTCACGTTTAGGTTAGAATAGTTAAAAATTGGTTTAGAAAAAAATGCGTAGCCACACACACCATTCTCGCATAGTCCCACGAACCATTGACACATGGCCCCACAAACCATTTGCGGAAACGTGCCTTCTTCAGTTACAAAAACACGTGTTTGGAAACACTGACCGGGATTGACCGGGATTACGTCATCACACACAGGCAACATCCAGCTGGAAGGAAATAGATGCAACAGCTTTCGTGCATCGGTCACACATTTATATCGAAAAATAGATGATTTACCAACAAAATCCAATGAACGATGCGAGAAAACACTTCCCCGAACTTCCACAACTATAAAGTAACTGCATTCGGTAAGTAAATTCACCTGTAAATTTGAAGAAATCCGTTTTCCGGATATGGGAAATTTACCCAGAATTGATATATTTGGTGAGCATGTAAATATTATATAGAAAGGAAGATCCGACCTCGAGTTAGTGATAAAGATATTAATTTTGCTGAGATGCTCTTACTTCTGTTTCCTTAATTGGTTTTCCTGTTTTAGGACATGCTGGGAATGTTCCGATTAGTGTGCAAGTCTCAAATAAAATAAAAAAGTATCTAGAGTATTTTTATTAGGTAAATATATTTATTTTGGAGAAGAAAATCTGTCATTATTAATTATACATGGAAATGAAGTTGATTTGTTCATTACGGAAAATGTTTTGAGCAATAGCCTAATATAAAAGATGGTAAAAATGTTTTGTTTCTTTTTAACCAGGATACACATTAAGAAATTACTGTACACCATTTCATAATTTTTTATGATCCTAATGTTTTTAAAGGGTATGAAACTCGTACAAAAATACGATGAATATGTAACAGACCAAACAAGTAAATAATATATTTGAATTTATAATGTGAAATACAAGATAAGTGTAAATTTATCAGTTTCATTCCAAATTGTATTGTATAGTTATCATTAAATCATACACGAATGCTTGTTTATTAATTTTTATCTGTGAATCATGTATCTATTACGGACTTAGTTGAATTGTAAATGTGCTACACGACAACGAACTATGGTATTTTCTGAAGACATGAATGTGTTTGTCCTTTCGTCAAGCTTTAAGGTGGCTATTCAACATCCGTTTGTAACATGTTTATAGTAATATCTCATGCAAAGTACATCAAGCAGTCATGAAGACGTGAATCACTTCACCAAGTGAATGCGCTACTATATATTTTGCTGTAGGAAGTACAACTTCTGCTCAGTTTAAGGACTTGTGATATCGATAAAGTTTAAAGAGGATAAATTTTGCTGCCATGTCAATTTTTATCCGTGTAATTTACGCCTACTGCACACGAAGTTCGGAAATCAATATCCGTGTACATGGGCGATTAAGGCCCGTCTTAAATGTGACGTTAATGGACTCACTGGAGTATACATCCACGTTTTTGCTTTCCATGAAAACAGTTAGAAAAATGTGTTACGAATAAAATCAGTAATAAAGTAAATATCGTAGTTTCTAATTAAATGACAAAAAATTGATTGTTTTTACAATTATTCTATCTCAATAACCATTCAACTGGCACTAACACACTGGGAATGATATGATAAGGTAAATGTGTTTACGAAAATAAAATAATGTATTCCTCATGTTCTGCACATAGACCATAGAGTTGAATGGAATCTATAGAATAGTGTTTCCATACCCTAGTGAAGCAAAATATAAATATTTTTTGGTATTGTTTTTAAGTCCAACTCATGTATATAAATCAGGACAGGACCTACAGTTTAAAATGGGATCCTAATTACTGAAATATGCCTCCAAAGAAAAATACCCTTTTCACCCGTTACAGATTCTACAACTATTCTTTTTGAGATGGTTTCCTAAGCAACGAATGTTTTGTTATTACTGTGTTCGCAGGCATACAAGACACACCGGCGCACCCTTTGTACACATTGAATATTATAATTATTTTACAGTATTTCAAATGTAAAGTAATATGTAGGTCTACTTTCAACAAATAACTTACATAATCTAACGGGGAAAGAATACATTTTAATCTTTTTCGTTAAAAACCCAGACATTCATCTCCAGAGCTAAACGAAGAGTCACTTGAAACCTCTTCTATATCAGAATATGAGTTCTCATACAACAAATTGTCCTCTGTACCATCCAGTGAATTTACTAATGCCACACTTCTTAAATGATTTAACCACAGACTTAGTTTTTCGCAGCATCCCTGAAGATTTGACCCGTTCACATACTCCCTTCTTTTCTATTGTGTAACCTGAGTATCGGCGTATAAGACGCACCCTGCTTTTCAGACGTAGTTTTAAAGGGAAGAAGTGCGTCTTATACGCCGTTAAATAAGGTATATAACTCTTACACAGATAACAATAAATCAATCAGGAATAGGCAATTAATATAATTTATAAAAAGTTTGTGTAGTGTTTGCTGCAAACTACTGGTAACTGCGTTCTCCCCTCTTACCCACCCCCCCCCCCTCACGCGTTTATTGGTCGAGTCCTCTCTAGTCACTACTTCCGCAGAGGACATGTTTCCATTCGCTTGCCCCACAGATTCCCGGGACAAAGTATAACAACCAAGAAAAATATTAAAAACAAGGAAGTGTTACAAACTGGCAAGTTTTCCGTAATGGATAACATGAAGAACACTATTCACTGGTGATGTATTTCAGAATAGGGTCGAAGCCTTTGTCCAGAAATCTGCGTTAAAGGTTCCTAATTAGATCGTTCGTCTCACCGACAGCCTCACCGTGCATTGATCGGTTAGAATACGACTTTCCTGCCTTCAGGCGTAAAGCAGTGGCACATTGAAAGAGAACTGCAAACTTCATAAAACTTGCTGACAGCAAATAAATAAAATCCATTTCCTCGCTTCCTCTCTAGGTCAACAAGCCAACTCCCAAGTTAATTGGAAAAAGAGGAACAGGAAATACATTCTCGGCAAAGTCAAGGATTTCTGCAGATCTTTGGATGTCGATGTCACTGGTATTGACGGAATTTGCTGGAACTGGGTGTTTCCTGTACCCTGGCGCCAATTATACCGAACCGCGAAAGGTTCTCCAGAAGTTTGAGACTTGCAACCCGATCTCACATCCACCTGGAAAGGTGGCGTTTTGTTCAGGGTTCACCAGCGATAAAAAGGAAATCGTTTCTCGTTAGTCTTGGTGAGAAATTAGAGTTGCTGAGAGGGGACTGTCGCTCTTGCAGCCTTAGGGCAGTTCTCGAGTTAGGGCCGGAAAAGTGAAGAGCCTTGCAGCCCGAGCTGCCAACCACTAGGAAGGATGGTATTTCGTTCTCTGTTCACCAGCAATTATGACATAATTTATTTATAAAAATTAAATTTCAAGGGCACTTATTAATTTACGTATACATTTTTTTAAAAAATTACTAAGCTATTTAAAGGCAAAATTGTTGTGATCGGGCCATCAACTTTAAAAAATAAGAATTTACCGGACCGCAGGATCACAAATGTTAAGAACCACTTCTCTAAGACATTCACGAGGGAAACATTTTGTATGCGAGAATGTGAAAATTATCGCAGCAACCTCGACGACATGCAGAACACGTTCTAGGTTGTTAAAGATATACATACGTTGGTATGGACGTGCCTAGCAAGACAATGTACTTGAGATGTCTACCTAATAGTATGTATCTACTTCAGGTTTGAAATGTAAGTAAGAAGAAAGATCATAAAGGTGTGTAATCCTAACAATGTAGCTTGGGAATGTTTGGTCTACTGCCACGACAAAATCGGCAGAATTTTGATATGTTTAATTAACGAACTTGAAGCTCGGATTAGAAATTCAAATATAAATGTTCGAGAAAAATGATATTGATTTTGAAAAGTTAGTGAAAACTAGGTGACCTGTATTGTAATTTTTCTTAGGATCTTCTTGATTAAAAATCAGTTAATATGCCTGAAAGAGACACTTCAAAATTTACTCGTAGTATCCGGAATGCAACACTTGTTTTTCCCAATCTCTTTCACTTGTAAATTACAACTCTTTTGTGCATATACAAAGAAGAATTGCTCCTTGAAACTTCAACCTTAGTTATTAGAAAAAACTTCTATTGACTTTTTAATGATCAATTATCCTGAGACGTAGTACCAATATTAACTACTTTCAGGTTATTTTTACATTATATCGTATGTTGTCCTTTCTCTTTTCTAGAAAATTAAATATAAGGATTTGAAGGCAGACAGAGTCACTGCCTGTGTTCATTCAAGCCAACGAGTTACTCATGTAGAAATGCAATTAATTAAATTTTGTACAAATTTGTTTCTTCCTGACCTAAATTTAGAAGAAACTGAATTTTACTTTGAGGCGGTTAAAAATAATGTTAACTGCTTATTAAGCATGCAAGGAATGCGAAAAAGATGAGTAAAATGTTTTTAAAGATATATAGATATATATGGAGAGAGAGAGAGAGAGAGAGAGAGAGAGAGAGAGAATTATATATATATTTCTGTTCCATTGTTTTCTTGTATTATTTTGCAATATGTTCCTTTGAGATATTAAATTTATAATTTTATTAACAACGTGATGGCAATTCGCGCAGTATTTGCGAATTTTGAAAGGTATCAGAAACTTGATGTATTTATTATATTCATAAGGAAATAGCGTAATTAATTATTATTAAAATTTCATACATTAATTTACAAATAAGAATTTGTGTTTTAATTTGTCTTCGCATATAGTAGTGGGTACCATTTCTGGTATTGTGCACTGAATCTAAGTTGATAAAACTTGGAACATTCTAAATGTCTTGTAAAATATAATGCAATGTCCTTTTTTCCCTTATGGTTTTCTAATATTATTCAAGACATTCTGTTTACAACATTCTCATACTTATAGTTACAATTGAGAAGCATTATACATTTGACGATTCCTTCTTAATATTCAATTATTATAATCATCTTTATTAACGTTCTGTAGTTCACTGGTTTATTGATTGATAATTTAAATTTTGATAGCGAGTCTTGAAGGAGACCTTGAAGGAGACCTTGCTAGAAGGTTGAAACGTTACGTTTAGTTTATGTTTTATAATAAAATAAATTTCTGCCTTGGTCAGCATATTGAGTTTTTCAAATTATACGTGTGAAATATATAATTTTATGTTGACATTCAATTTCTAAGGGGGAGGTGTGGCCATCCTTGCCGCCCCTTCCAGACGTGCATGTCCCTCCTACATTATTGTGGAGAGGAATCTTATTGCCGTTATTGAACCATATTATGGTCTTAAAGAAAATTTAGTATTTTCAAGCCGATTAAACTTCAAAGCAACTACGGGCTAGGGGGTGCAGTGGCGAAACCACAGGAGGAAATGGACATTGCCCCTCCCCAATCTTGAACGGAAATCTATTCTAGGGGCCAAGGGGGGCAAACATTGAGGTAAAAGTAAGCAAGACTAGTAGAATATAAGAGTAGCAGAACAAAAGGATACTCATGATGGATTTAGTTTTCGCGTCTTTCTTGCATTATTTTTTCCAGACGGCCAAGAATACCTGCAGGCGAACACAGAGGGGCAATTGCCCCCATCGATATCAAATTTTATACATATAAAAATACATTTCGTAAAATGTTATTGCTCGCTTCTCTCGCAATGTCTCGTTTCCTGTCTTGTCAAGTTCCGAGACGTAGCTAGGGGGTGGTGAGAGTTGTTCCTGTGCGCCGAACGATCTAAATGAAAAAAAAATGTAAAAGAGAATGCCATGGTGCCCTCGTGAATTTTTTTTGTGCCATATTAAATCAGTATTGTTTTCACTTTGCAAAAATTTGGATTTCAAATTTTCTTGTTTTCTGTAATGCACTGTAAATTACCAGAGAGAGAATTTTTAACTACTAGGTACTTCAGACTCTTGCTGCTAAACAGTTTTGTCTTAAGTGCATTAACACAATTGTTTGGAGGAAAAGGAGCGCGTCACAGAGACAACTTATTTAGTCGTTATGGGGCCTCTATGGTGCAGCAACCAATATCCAATGAAACTAAAACAGTGAGATAAAATTAGGTTTATCTTTCCCGACTGAACTTGCATCAAGGCTTTTGTCCCCCACCCCCAATAAGAGGGTCTGCGCACGCCTATGCTAGGAGTCTGTGGAGCAAGCGAAAGGAAACAAGACTTCTGTGTAAGTGGTGACTCGAGAGGGTTCGACCAATAAGCGCGTGAGAAAGGAAGTGAGTGCATGGAGGGGAAACACGGCTGCAACTATTCAGCCGCTTGCAGCAGCGCGCACTGCTTTGTTCCACCCTCTCGCCTTCTCTACCTATGTGCAGCGTTGCTCCACAGACTCCTGGGACGTAGTATAAACGGAATATTATGATCACCTTACGAAAAACAAAGGTACAACACAAAACCACACATTGGCACTGCTTTAGGTCAGGTGCCAGAGAGTGCATTACGTAGAAACAAGTGTATGCTAACGTACAGGTTAGATATTGCATTTGATATATCAAGAAAATGAAGGAAGAAAATATTCGCCCACCATGCAAAGAGCAAAAGTGCCAATGAAAAAGAAAGAATTAGAACTTTGAAGATTCATCTCTGAATTCCCTACCAATGCCCTCAAACATTTGATTTATTGACTTCAGTGATATTTTACCTGACACCCCCATCTCTTCGTTTTCGAAGGTTAACTAGATGCTAAATTCCATCCTAACTGCCTCATCTAGAAATTATTGGAATTCTTGAACGCTAAATTTGCTTTTTTAAGCTTTCGAGGTGTTTGGTTTGGACGTGACAAGAAGCAGTTAATTGCAGGGGCGTTAGGAAGGAATCTTCGGATGCCAAATGCAGGTCAAGCTAAAGAGAAAATTGGTTTTTATGTCAAATCGTGGCTGGAAATATAAGATGTGTTCATACTTGAACGCGTTTTCTTAATTCAGTTACATTTTTTCACAGTCCTCGATAATTAATACGCAAAACGAGACATGAAATGTTGATATTAAGAGAAAATCATGTAAAAAGACGATTCACTGAAATGCGACAACAATATTATGAGGAACATTCTATCTGCCGTGATGTATTTTGATTATATATACAGGGTGAGCATAAAGTCTTTCCCTGATTACAAACTTTTATTGCTAAAGAACTCTGCTAGATACAGATATGCGGATTGTTGGAATTAGAACGTCTAGGCGATACTCAATTTCTCTCCACGTCTTTGCCAACATCTCTTCCGTCACCGTCTCTATAGCATCCCGTATTCGTGTCTGAAGAGTTTACATATCAGGAACTGGTGAACTAAACACTGTGTCCTTAACGTAACCCCATAAAAAAAAGTCAAGAGGGGTTTTGTCGGGCGAACGCGGTGGCCATGATATGGGACCGTCTCTACCGATCCATCTGTCTGGAAAGGTGTCATGCAAGAACTGGCGAACAGTTAACTCCCTGTGGGGCGGTGCACCATCTTGTTGAAACACTACCCATGGTTGAAATTCCTGTAACTGAGGCCCAACGTAAAGTTCCAACATGTTCAGGTAAACTGTTGACGTAATGGTTGGCTCAATGAAAAAGAACGGTTCAATAATTTTGTTGTTCATTAAGCCACACCAAACAATCACTTTCGGGCTGTCCCTTATGTGCTGTAACACGACATGTGGGTTCTCCGACCCCCATATCCGGACATTATGTCTGTTTACTTTCCCGGATATGTGAAACGTCGCTTCATCTGAAAATTACGCTAACTGAAACACAAGAGAAGAAGAAATCAGACAAGAGAATAAGAATCAGACAAAACAAAGAAATGGAAAAAACTTGATGTATTGCACTACTTATTGCCATAGGTTTTATTTGCCTATCTACCGTGGAAGTTGAGATATAAATATTCATAATCAGGGAAAGACTTTATGCTCACCCTGTATATATATATATATATACACACACAGTATGTATATGCGTATGTGGGTTTAACTCTCTCAGATTTTTATATCTCGAAATTGATTCAGAATATTAGTTCCTAGATTTATATTCAGTACATCTCTTAATTTGCTTGGGATTATGTAACTAGAACAACATTAATTTTGTCATTTTGTAGCTCAACTCGATGACAGAATTCCTGGTGAAGTATATTGCGTTTTTCGTACGGATCCTAGTTGTTTAATTTTCATTTTTATAAATTTAAATGCAGCTCATATAAATGCACTATATAAGCGTAGGCCAATATATCGCAGTCACACTCTGTGATGCTCTTTTGACACCTGACGTGTAAATTTTATTTATTTATTATTATTATTAAAGTAGAGTTGTAATTAAGCTTACAGTTTTCTTTACATAGAATCTGTATCTACAAAAAACAGCTTTTTGCTATTGAAAGTCGAACGTTGCAATAGAAATATTAGCATGATTACTTATTGCTGTTCTATACACTTTTATATGAATCGGAACATTTGCAAATGTAAAAAAAATAATGAAAATATAGAAGGAAAGGTTAATATTTTTCAAATATTGTTTTAAAAATACAAACGTAGGAAACCACAAATGTTTATTCAGTGTGTTATTTGACCGTGTGCCATTTAAATCCTGGAGTTATGTTACAAAATGCATGTGACTCTCAAATATATTTGCACGCAGTGGCGGCGATTAGGGGAGGCGAGGGGGGCAGTTGTCCCCCAATTTTCGCCACTTTTGCCCCAGCACTATGCTAAATCTTATCTACAAAGGGAAATATACTGTCTTTGCCCCCCTAGTTTCGGCACCTTGCACCCCCCCCCCCAGTTTTTGGACCCAATAGCCATGCACGATATGTCTATATGTGATATATTTGCCTATTAATATAATCACTGGTTTAAATGTAAGTGAATACCTACATATTGCTTTAATTTTCCTTCAGCACGTGCAACCTTCTCGTGGTTTTGGTACAACCACGTGCGTTACAGGTGTTTCT
Source organism: Lepisma saccharinum (assembly GCF_977018435.1). Classification (NCBI taxonomy): domain Eukaryota; kingdom Metazoa; phylum Arthropoda; class Insecta; order Zygentoma; family Lepismatidae; genus Lepisma; species Lepisma saccharinum. The sequence goes on from NC_139253.1 coordinate 35,247,701, forward strand.
TTGTTTATAGCATGTTTTGATACACTGGTTTCAGCTGTATTTACCATTACATCTTTTCTTTCTCATTCGGGGAGAAAGCCGTCATCAATTTTCAAAGTATAAAAAATCTATGTGAATGAATATAATAGGCGTTGAAATTACACAGTACTACCACAATTTGTTGAGTGTACATTTTATTTCATGTTGAACATATTCTTTATGAAAGAATATGAAACGATGAAAAGTAATACACGATAGTACAAGCAAAAATGTCTCAGTAAACATGGGGTCTCGCATCACATCTTTTCCGAGATAATTGCGAATGCATGGTTACGATCCACTGACTTGTTTGTTCGTACACGTCGTATTCTTTTCACGTGTGAGGTGCCATAGTTCTACTTAGTAACAAATAACAGAATTTAAAGGTTCAGCTCGCTAGACATTACTGTTGCTTTTATTACAGTATGTTACATGATCGGCAGTGTTCAGTTCTAACAATAAACCTCGGGAGTGCGCAACGATGTGTACAATCAAGTCAGTGGCTGATGGTAACCATACATTCGCAATTATCTCACAAACGATGTGATGTGAGACCCTATGTTTACTGAGACATTTTTGCTTCTACTATCGTGTACTCTTCACCGTTTCAGTTTGCGCTATCACTTCTGGTACACCCTGTATATATGAAATTTTCTCCATAAATAAATATATCTATGTTGCCATGTGTCGCTAGCCGCTTGTGAAAAAATTAGGAGGGTTAGAAATTCGGGCTCCTATATTACACACACATTGTAGCTTGATTTATTTCACCTTCAAATAATACAGCGTGTCCACAATGAGACTCCAACATTTTGAAAGTCTATAACTTTTTCATTTTAAATTGTACAGCGGTGATTCCGGAAGCAGCAGAAGCAGAAACTCAAAAAGTTTATGTGGTAACCTTTTAGTGCGCGCAATAGCCGTAGTGGCGCTGCAGCAATCGATTGTTTGAAAATTGAGATTCCAAACGAGCGTGCACAGGTTGTGTGGTGGTGTGCAGAAACGAAATCACTTATTCAAGTGCAACGAAACTTTCGTCGTGTGTACAATAAGGATCCTCCGACATTCACGACTATAAAGAAGTGGTGTGATCAGTTTTTGGCGACCGGCAATGTTTTGAAAGGACACTGTGGTGGTAAACCCAGAATCCAGGAACAGGTTGTAGAAAATGTGCGGAGGTCATTCGAAAGGAGTCCACAGACGTCAGTAAGACAAGCAGCGAGAGAACTTGGTATGAAACGGTCGACAGTTCACACGGTTCTTCACTGCTTGTCTTACTGACATCTGTGGACTCCTTTCGAATGAACCTGTGCACGCTCGTTTAGAATCTCCATTTTCAAACAATCGATTGCTGCAGCGCCACTACGGCTATTGCGCACACTAAAACGTTACCACATAAACTTTTTGAGTTTCTGCTTCTGCTGCTTCCGGAATCACAGCTGTACAATTTAAAATGTTGCAGTCTCATTGTGGACACGCTGTATTACCTGAGACATAGACTAATATACGTTGTCAATGAAATTCAGTGTACGGCAATTCCGAGATAAAATTTAATTAATGCGAACGCAAGGAGGAAACGTGGTTAATGAACAATAATAGTGATTGAAGTTTAATGACGGCCATTGCTCTCAAAGCAACTAATTAACAGTCTCGAAGCCACCAACTCTCCTTTGTACTTCCACTAGTAATTCCCGCACCAGCAAAATTTGCAAGTAGTGCAATATTGCTAGGACGATAAAAAACAGAAATACACCGCCCTTTGCGTAGGAGTGTGATACGGTTAATGTAAAAACACACCCACAGTGCCGCCTTCTATCGTCAAGCAGTTCGGCTCATCCCTCCGAACACCAAGATCCTTTTTTCATCTTCATTTTTTTTAACTCTAAAAAAAATGTAAGTGAGATGGGGGAGCTTGGATGTTGCAAACGATCAATTCTATCTCAGCGCTGCGGTTGTCATGGTAACGTCTCCATCAACACCGCCGACGCGAGACGTGAGTAGGATAGAAAAACAAGCACGCATCACGAAGCGTAGCTTTCATTACTCACTGGCAGAGAGTCATTATTGCCTGTGAATATTAAGGACGGTTTTATTGTATTCTGAGAAGCCATTCACTGAAATTGTTTCGACTGTGCATCCACTTTTCCTCTAACTCTTAATTCCTCATTCTGTTTTCTCATAAACTGTATTTTAACATTTTTCAGCATCGAAGGATAAATAGCTTACATTATATTTCGTTAGGTTTGATTAAGAAAAGTCGTGTCACAAAATATGTGAAAGGATTTTGATTACGCTGTAGATGTAATGATTAAGTTTATTTAATTTTCGGGCTGCAACAAAATGTGCTTATGTCTTACGATATTAATTTTCACTGATGGAGGGAGCTTCAGTTATTTTACTAATCTTTCTCATCAAAACATGATTATCTTAATTATTTTAGATATTTATTATAGTCTACATTCGTACTTGAATCCATTTACTCTATTAGAGTAATTTTATCATTCAGAAAGTTGAACCCCACTAATTAATTCTGCATATACACGGCCATGACTGTATCATATTTATCAACTATCTGCAAGGCTTCTCCTATATAGGACACGTTAAAATACTTCTGGGAACACCACATGATTTTCGACTGTGTTTGTCACAAGCAAACCAAACACACTTCGGTACAGCTTTGAGCAGACTTGCATAGATAGAACGGGAATTGAGTCCTGAACTCATGATTACAAAGCGGCAACGTTAACCACTGTCTTATATAGGAGCATTTCAAATTATATATCACAATTCGTTTAAGTGGTTTTTTCCCGACAGAAACTTGAAAATATTTGAACAACTGATAATTTTAGAATTACAAGTCTAGTTTACTTGCTTGATTTTTGTTATTTAGCGTCGCTATTCTTCCACTTTTGACTAATCGTGACGATGAGGATGAGTGATGAAATTGATGAAGGGACATTCGCAATGAACGTATGCCCACTAACCACTCCGCCACACTAGTTTACTTGCATATGTTGGAACATTTGAAATATTAAGGTTTGTTTCCATCTAGGTGTCTTAGAAGCAGGAGACCTAACCGCAGAGATATCGCGCTAACCCCTACGCGAATGAAGGCGATTCGTAAGGAACTCCACACCAGCTTCATCTTGAATATTGCAGGCCAAGCGCGGGGAAAGGCCGTTCGTTAGGCGCGGTTTCTCCCGATCAAAGGAAGCGGACAGTCGGTAGCTGGGGTCTGCCACGATGATTTACGCATGACGTTGAAACACGTATCTCATTTAGCAGCCGCCGGTGCAGGGTCTGTGTATGCTCCACGAGTCAGCCCTGCTAATTTAATCATGAGTTTTCTTCCTCGGGAAGACCGCAGGTGGAATGCTTCGGGTATTTGGAAGAGAATTAAACCAGCTGTTATTCTATTCGACACAAGTCCTCGTTGCGAAATCTCATGTATATGAATACGTCATCGCGAGAGGGTTTGCTTCAGGTATAAATTGCATTGAAACTTCTCATTGTGTCTGTATGTTGCGTCCTTAAAATATGCTTCGGATGCACCGTGTTGGAAGAAAATGCAATGTTGCTGCGTCTGGGATAAACAACATGGGTCAGTGTACGGCGAGGTATTTGCAATTAGTATGTATCAAACGCTGCGTTTCAGCGATATTAGCGGCCGCCCGTCACAGCAAGGAATTGTATCATGCTAAGCAAATGTGTGCAATTAAAATATTTCTGACGCTGCATGTAGAAATTGAGACCGACTTCTTCTTCAGCACTCGTACGCAAATAGTGGTAGCGTCGTCGCCTTGTAATCAAGGGGTCTCGGGTTCGATACCCGGTGGAGGCACATAGTGGTTCGGATCCCACTTTAAACTGTAGGTCCAATCCCGATTAGCCTTACTGTGCATAAAGTGGACTTAAATCACCAAATCAATCAATCGTACGCAAATATTACCTATTGTGTGACAGCATTTACTTGAAATTGCTTAGCAATCTAATAACGTAATCTCCATCAGGTTTCCATTTGAGAAAGCAATGCCAATTTTTATTACACTGTTAAAGATGTGTTAACACCATGCACATTATTTTCACTGCTACTTGCTGAATTGATACATGGCGTGCGCGCATGTGTGTGTGTGAGCGAGCGAGCGAGAGAGAGAGACACACACACAGAGCTGAGTTTTTCACCATGATGGTTTCCCTAATCATTAAGTCATAATAACGGAATTCTGCAGACGAGAACCTCCTTACATTTCAGATCTGGTTCCTACACTTTGTCTTTTCCTGAATATGACTATCCAAAGAACGTTTGTAGAGAAAGAGGGACAGTTTTTTTGTCTTGTCCAATTTATGCACAGATAGGTTCATCGGGACTCGACCTACAGTTTAAAGTGGGATCCGAACTATTGTGTGTGTCTACCTGAACCGGGACCGCTTACTTACAAGGCGATGACTTTACCACTACGTCTTATGGTGACATAATTTCACGAACATGCTCATCCAGGATTTAGAAGCTTCGATAACGGTTCGATATTGCAATAATTATTATTATTATTCGTGAATGAGTTACTAGGTGTCATCGATCACGGCGGCGTGCTGCCCAACATCCAGGCGGCCCTTCTCATAAGAAGACCGAGAAGAAAACTTAAAGCTGACACTCCACTCAGCTTCTAGAATTCGGCCCTTGTAAGGGCCACAAATTCAAAAGCAAATGTTTGATAAACGTCCACTTTAAGCTATTATGGGCTAATCAGTACTGGATCTATCGAACCCAGAAACAGTTGATTACAAACCGACAGCGTTATCCACTACGCTAGTGGGGAGACCACACATGAAGGGTGTCCCAAAAGTAACGCAGGGTTTTAATTGTGCGCCATTCTTTTCCCCGTAGGGTTGCCAGCGTTCTGCGAGGTCACATGTTGTAGTAAAAACATTGCGGTTGGTCAATATGGAGCGCTACATGACGAAGGAGCGATTGACAATCGTTAAAATTACTTACAAGTACGGAAACTGTGGGAAAATTACCTGACATTTTCGATAGAAGTGACCCAAATGAAGCAACCGTGCGATTTTTCTCCTCTAGGGATTCATTAAGTCCAAAGTTTATGCTGCGAAAATAACAACGATTCCTGAATTGAAAGCAGAAATTCAATGAGCTATCGACGGCATTGAGCCACAGTTATGCGAAAAAGTGATTCAGAATTTTGACAAAATAATTAGAGTGCCAAATGCGTCGTGGAGGATATTTTGTCAGATATTCTCTTCCACACTTAATGGTAATGTTCACCCTTTCATATAATGTAATAAATTTGCCAACTAATAAATAAATCCCGCGTTTCTTTTGGAACACCCTATAGATATCAATTGTAGGCCGTTCGGGAGAAGCACTTAAGTCAAAAACATGCTATTTTAGAGCAGACAGTTGTTTTCGTTTATTCATTTAATAGCAAACATTACAGACGTAATATACATGTTGCATTATCACTGTTTAGAATCTTTATACATGGCCAATATAAAATTATACCGGGTGTTTCAACAGAAACGCCGTGATTTCAAATGACCCTAAAAATATTTAATATATTCACAGTAATAATTTGTATATGTTATGATTGACAAAATTCTAAAACTTAATTTAATTTATTTTTCTATCTGTGTTTGTCAGGTGTTTGTAGTATAGTAGTACAGTAATGGAGGACAGGAGACTTTCACTCCAGCAGAAGATTCATTTGGTGACCTGGTCTATTGAGTCACGCTCTCTTGTTTCTGTCCAACGACAGTTCCGGCTGGAGAATACGTGTCCTGATCTTCGTCGGAAACGTTGTCCAATTCGTCAGAAATGCTTCCAGCAAGACGGAGCTAGGACGCATACAACTGAACCTGTCCTGACCTTCCTTCACTCAAAATTCAACAATCGTGTGATTTCATGTGACTATTTCTTGTGGGATTACTTAAAGCAGCAGGTTTTCAAACGAGGACCGCGATCACTAGATGATTTGAAAGCAAACATCGAACAGTGTACTGCACAAGTTAGTCGTGCAACCCTTTCTCAGGTATTTGACAACATGTGCAACCGGGTGAGAAAAGTGATAAATCGCCAAGGTGGACATTTCGAACATGTTCTGCATTAAACTTTTGGTTTTTTTTCTATCCGATTATGTATTTTTTTTCTTTTGTGTAATTCTAATAAATATTTTAAAATGCCATTTGAAATCACGGCGTTTCTGTTGAAACACCCGGTACTACTTATAATATTTTCTACAATTGATTCAGTGTGACTTAAATGAAAGCAACTGAAAATCGAACAGCCTAGAATTATTTCTGTATCCTAATTTTCTTTTCCCCGAACAAAGCGCTATGTAGCATCTGTTGTTCTCTGGCACTGTAGTAAAAAAACACAGTGCTTGATATCACAACCGCTTTGGCGTTTTAATTTAAGAAATATAAACGTGCATTTTGTCTTGATTTTTCTTATTTGTGAAAGTGATCTTTGATGTAGGCCTAACCTTTGCATTGAACAAATAGTTACCACAAGTAAAACACGAATTCCACTTGAAGCACCATTCCGTTTACGTAGCTACCCTGTTTTGCTTTCGTGTTGTTTCAACCTGAAATGCGAAGATTAACTTGAGAACTGGTGGATCTCTTGTTTGTCACGGGTAAACACAGCCGCAGAATTTTGTTTGCTACGCCTTCTATTGATTGTCAGTGAGCCTTCATGTTCACTCTCCGTGTTCCCTCGGTAACTTTACCGTCTGAACTAATAGTTCAGACATGTAACGTATGTTTGATCGGGAAGTTTTCATTAGATTTTCACCACGAAGACCAGCGTTGATGGTTAACGTGTTTGTGACAAGGTTGGCTTATGCCTTATCTCGAGTTCAGAAGCGGTGTGGCTCAGCAGTTTCTGGTTAAAATCTCATTTATAGTACAGGATATACTCCATCTCCACAGATTTTATGTCTAAAGTTAAGATTTCTCTTAAATAATGGTTGCATTAATTGTATACCATTCGCTAAATGTTCTAGAAGACCAGGCCAAATTTGAACAAAGATGTTTATATTCTGTGTCTCTGTTGATATGATTTGTGAACCAATTGTGTTCTTTTTATACACTTGTAAGAAATGGTTATTTTAAAAATGAACTTTCTAAAGCAGTGGTTCTCAACCTTTTTTAGTCCAGGACCCACCTTGAAGGATATTGCACTTCATGGGACCCACAAGCATGGGCGCCGGCAGAATTATTTGAAGGGGTGTGTACACAGTTTATAATTATATTTTTGCTAACATCGAGCACTTTAAAAAGCCCTCTTTTACGCTTGTTTAAACAAATTACACATACTTCATTCTAGAAATGTAAATATGTAATTTAAAAATACTTAGTAATTTAAATGTAATAAGTCTTTAAGACACAGTAAATAAATTCTCAAGACCAACTTCACGACCCACCAAACGCCCCTCGGAACCCAGAATAGGTTGAGAAACGATGGTCTAAAGAATCAATTGAGATCATTTTACGATGTTATGGCTTTGATTTATTGAAGGAAATACGTATGTATTATCTCAATTTGATCTTTTTGTCATTTACTTTATAAAATAAAAAAGGTAAAGTGCTCCCCTGTGCTTAGCACCACGCCATGAAGGCGTATAGGGGTGTATGGGGAAACGCCCCACACTTTCTTGATCCGGTCGTCAGTTGGGGTGATGTGATCAGCATCACGCCCCTGGCAGCCTTTATCCCCCAGAGTTCCCCCTATGTCATTCGACGCTGGGTGGGCGCCGGAGCCGCTTCCGACGTTAGAAAAGTTCCCGGATTTGAACCGGCCGGGGATCGAACCCGGGACCTGTAGCATGGTAGTCAGACGCGTTACCGAATGAGCCACCGCAGCCATAAACATTTGTTACAAGTATACAACATGTACATCATTGCTTCACTAAATCATATCAAGAAAGGTACAGGACATAAACCTCTTCGTTCAAAGTTGACCTCGCTTCCTAGAAAATTTAACTTTTTCAGAATTCAATCATGTACCAACATCTCTTCCTTATACCACACCCTGGAAACTATTGCTGCAGGCTAACGAGGTTCTGTCACAGAGTTCCATAACTAGGATAATCATTCGTTGGGTTGTGTGTTGTCCCATTTGTTTTCCTACTAGCCCTTCACCTAACTTCAGAGCCACCGCTGCACAATTCTGTACACTCTGTCTGGGGATTCTCTGGAGCAAGCGAACGAAAACAAGTCACTGCGCTAATAGAAGTCAATAGGGACCAATGAAAGCGTGAGAGTAGAAGTGAGTGCATGGAGGGGAGAACGAGCTACAGCTACCAGGAGCGAGCGCATTGCTTTGCTCCGCCCACTCGCTTTCTGCCCTTCTCTACCATAATGCGCGGCCTTTCTCCAGATTGTAGATTCTACACTGTGTCCCAAAAGTCACTGCACACAAACGTTTCACTGTCCAGAGATTGTCATGGAACACGGAATCCAGGAAATGTCAAAGTACCGTGATGAGTAGGAGTGCGGTGACTAGAGGTGATGCTGGAAATGATGACCAGCGACCTGCAAGCAGGTCTGGACACGATGCTCGATGTTCGGAAAAACGGAGTTGAGGATTTCCTGGGTGGTGTTCTGTATTGCGGTTGAGATTGTATGTTGCAGATCATCAAGTGTTTTTGGATTGTGCGCATAAACATGTCCATGGAGAGAGATCAGGTGAGCGTGGAGGCCAGATACCAATAATGATTATGCGATTCCAAAGAACGTCCTCGAGGAATGACAATCATGTTAGACGACTGTTATAGTCATGTTTTCTATCACTGCTACCCTACACCTATTATTATTATTATTATTATTATTATTATTATTATTATTATTATTATTATTATTATTATTATTATTATTATTATTATTATTATTATTATTATTATGACGGTCCAACTGCACAGAGACTTTCGGGGCACCCGATATTACTTCTGTATTATACTAATAAGCACCATCATGCAATATGTTCTTTGTAGTTCGTCAGAATTCCTAAGGGTGCTGTAGAACCAGTTGTTGTTAATTCCCTTATAGTTCAATGTTAACGTGGTTCTTCTGATCCATTCTGTTTTGGTACGCACGGCTGCACTAGCAACTTCCACTCTCTGCTCCATGCACCTAGTTTCTGTGCCGGAAGTTGGTTCAACTATGTTTACGGGCGTAGGAGTAGCTCCCGATGCTCAGGAGAATAGCCGAAGAAAAGAAACCCTTTGGCAAGTTCTGGGTTCTAAGCGCATGGGATCTGTTGCCACGGCAACAAAAGCCCACGCTGCGTGCCTCCGCAGTAGGAGAGTTCCTTGTCGAGATTTCATGGTCCAAGTGTTTCACACTGCCTTTAAGCTCTCAGACTGGAGGAAGTTTTGTTGTAGTACCACGAGTGTTGCTCGTTACCATTTCTTAATTAAATGCTTTCAGGTGACGTTAAATATTTCCACCTCGAATATATTCAGTCTTCGCGTGGCAATGTGTGCATTGTGTGATGGAATTTTGATTTTTATCTGTTCATATTCGCGTATTAGAATAATGGAATCAAGAAGACTTCGTTAGTCAGACCGCGTAGCACCAATGTGAGCGGCTGGAGAAGTTTACAGGATGCTTGTTGGGAAGCCTGATGGTAACAGGCAAAGAAGACCAAAACAAAGATGAAATGACAGTATTAAGTCGGGTCAGTAGTGAATTAATCACAGATCAGTTGGAGGCCATGTAGCCAGCACCGTAGCTAGATATTTTGGCGCTCTAGGCCCGAAAGTGGTTTGCCTCCCTCTCCCCACCCGCCGCACTGCCAAGCACCGACATTATTTTATGAGCGTCTTTCGATATTTTCTTCTTCTGCTATGGTTGTGATATTTAAATACTACAAATTTTGAAATGAAGAAACAAAAAAGCATTAAACAACAACATAAGTTAGATTTTAATATTTGTAATAGTTTGCATTTCTGGTTAGAAGAAAAAAGTTAGGCATATTTAAGAATATTTCGGTTCTTATTAATGTCTGAAGAACATATTTCGAAATTACTGTTACTAACCAACCTCATAAATAGAAAAGGATATATGATAGAGATCTTTTCGTGAGGTGGTCGAACAGGGTGGCTCTGAAAAGGAAGTGTCTTGCATGTAGCTGCATGTAGCTGTGGCATGAGCCTTCAATTTGAGGATTAGGGATGGTGAAGTGAATCCCTAGTACACATCGAAACATGTCGAGAAGAGGCTGAGTACGAGACAGACATCCGTAAAGGAAAGAGGCGAAAGCGAGACTTAGTGTCCAGCCCCTCGGTCTCGTTCGATGCTTTGGTATGTTGTTAAAAAATTACTAAACCAAATTTCCAATACTCTGTGACTTATGCAGACATGCCAAGTAGATATCTGCCTGATTTGTTTTTTTAGATAAATCTAATATTTTGTTTATAACAAGCACAAGGTTAATCCGTTCATGGCAAATGTGGATAAAATCCCGTTTTTCGAGGACTTGAATGGTCGAAACGATACGTCAAATAAAAAAAAATATATAAAGAAAATGTGTTTGCCTTAATGCCCTCCATGCGCTGTGGAACTTGTATGGTGACACGTTATGGACTCGAGACGAACTTGAGATACTACCGAGTCTCGTCTCGACTTGGTACCATCCCTATTAGATACATCATAGACTTAGTCCTGTTCACAATGGAGGAAAATTATTAACACTATAAACATTAATTGGAAAAAAAAACATGGAAAGTTGGCGATATTTGTTTATTAACACTTTATTGGGTACGTCATCACTCAAGTATAAACTAGTCATCGTAGGAAGGAAAAATGAACAAATAATATTGTGGATTAACAGCATTTAAAACACTATGAAAACTGAGACACTTAATACATTATCGTAGCGGTTGAAGTTACTAGAATTTTATCAATGGAATTTGCGATGTTTTAACATGTTCTTTGGTTTATATTAATCACACCTTAGTTTTATTATCAGTTAAACTCTTGCTCTTTCCGAGTATGGCTTTATTTGACAGGAAGGGGGATTGTAGCTACACTTAACGTGGCAATCTTCCATCGCATTACTTCTGCATTCAGGAAACTAATCCCAGAAAGAATATCCCGTTATTGGATAAGATAACATATTCACAGTTCACTTGCAAGTATATGGATATTGTTTCATTGTCATTCGGAAATGGTAAAATACGTGACAGCAGCTCAAACCATCTATAATTAATAAAAACGAAAATGTTTTAATTTAAAAATAAAAAATGTTAAAAAGAACAGTATTTTTTTCACTGAAAATTCACATGCCATTTCACTTTCACGTACCTTAATACAATTTATTTTTTCATTTCATGACATAATAGCCTTTAAAAGTTTAGTAGTATGGATTGTAATTCAAACTGCAATTAAGCAAATGAAGGGGCAGGGGGGAAAAACGATGAATGTTCATTCGAGACGATTTGCCAGGAAATGATAAAGAAGTATTTCTATTCATAAATACGCCATTATATGCCAAAATAATTATTTTTAAGTATCTTTTTACTCCAACAGATGTAGATAACCATAGGAAAATGTTTCTAGAGAATCAGATGAAACCAAAAAAGAGTAATAAGCAAAATTATGCCGAAAAATGTGGTTTTAATTCTACATTGCAGGTTTGCACTAATGAACAAAGAGAAAATGAGAGTAACACTACAACATTAAAAAGAGTGATGTTTGTTATTTATCAAACTATCACCAAAATGAAAAACGTTGGATCAGTCTTGGGGGTAACTCACAAACTATTCCTCATCATCAACTAAGTAGTCGACATAGAGATCCTCATCATTTTCTACCGTAGCGTAGGTGGTTAACATGGTCTCGTAAAACTGTTGAGCCTCTGGGTTGGTGAAAAATTGCTTCAAATCCTGGAGATCCTTGTACTTGGGCAAAGGAATGGGCAGCGGTCCATCGTACAGGTTTTTCAAAATGGTTCTAGATGAAGTAGAGGTCCCTTTGTTCTTTCCTCGCTTCGGTGGTCGTCACATGACATCAGCGCGCAAGTAATTGCCAAGATAGGTATTGCGTTAGAAAATTTTGGTAGGGTTTTCAGCTCGTATCTCCAAACAACGCACTGGTCTGGTAGGAAATGGACATTTTGGTAGGTAAATTGGCTTCAAGAACTCGGTCCACGTCTTGAAGAGCTCCTTCGTGCAGTTTACCACAGTAAATGGCGCTGGCTTGATTGGAAAAAACATGTTGATGGCATCGAAACGACGTGTTTCTGTCACGAGATGATGGAGGTATCGAATGACAGTATAGTTCTTGTTCTGGCCGGCACAAGAATCACAAAAGATGACCAAGCGATGAACTTTTTCCATAGAGCACACATGACCCTTTATGAGCAACGGTCTCGTCGTACGTGAAGAAAACTGAATCACCAGAGGAAAGGATGTGAATATTGAAGCTGTAGAAGCTCAACTGACGTTTATAAACACATCATTGGTGCTAATGTTGGGGGTCGGTAAATTTTTCTGAAAATGCATGGTATGGTGTCATCCTTTCTACTCTTCTTTTTGTATAACGTCTTGAGAGAATAAAACTTCTGAGCTTTCAGTAAACGAAGTTTGTGTTCTGTTTCCAGTCTTGAGAGTTGTTTCTCTTTTTGATTTTTCAGTCATTGATGCCAGCTTCAACCACAGCTTTTTGCGACTTGTACGAGTCTCACGTACTGAAAGTGGCCTTGTGTGGGTATCCGAAGGAAATATTGAAATTGTTGTTGAAAATTGATCGGAACGTGTCATAATGAACACGGTTTTCCGGGTGGGTTTTGTTGTACATTTCAGTCAACTTCGTCAAGTTGAGCTCTTCTGGTAGGTATATTTTATCAGAATCCTTCAGGGAATAATAATTTTCGGCCTTTTAACGATTTTATGAAGTCCATCACCAGTGCATGAGTTTCTTCAGACAGTTTGTGTGGTCTACTTGTGTGCTTTCTTCTTCCATCATTAGGCGAAGTGCCTCAATAAACCAAAGAAGATGGTGGTGGATGGATGGTCTGCACTCGTCTAGGTGTGATACCATGCAAAGCGATTAAAACTTTGAAGCAAACATGGACGTCTTGGATTGATTCCTCGACTTTAACTCTGACTCTGAAAGTATATGAAGCGTTCTTTTCGTGTGTGCCGGCTTCAATATTTTTGCTGTGCTTTCGTTTCATCACGGGAAGGACAGTGATGAGTCCTGACAGATACTGATTCTCTTCGTCATAGATTTCAAGAGTATTGAATTCCTTAATCAATCGTTTTCATTCACTGTCTCCCACCACTTCAAAACATATTAAACCGTTTACACTTATAATCGTCACCTGTTGCGTGAGACGCAAGTCTCAATTTCTTCATCACATCCCTCATTCGTCCAGTCTTTTTTCTCTTCTTGGTGGATTTCGTGGCAACTTTTCCAACCTCATCACTATCACTTTGTATATTTTCCAAATCACTTTCCATACTACTGCAGTTACGGAAGAAATATGTGAGGCACACATTATTTAACAGAAAACACTCATCGTTCTTCCCCCGACGCTCGGACTTTCATCGTTTTTCCCCCTTGCCCAGTATGTTTGAATGCGTTTTTCAGGCACTTCTCACAGTTCCCCCCCCCCCTCTAGGCCATTCACATTCTTATAGTACAGCTTCTGAACTATCAGATGGCGCTGAGATCTCAAAATGGACGAAAAATCTACATTCATCGTTTTTCCCCCTGGGTCTTCAAATGAAAGCATGAATTGTCTTCATTGCTTTGAAGTGATCACAAGAAGCCATTACTTTTAATAGAGGCATAATATACATTCTTTTAGATTGCTATCTGTGATTAGTAGTTATTAGCTATTGAAATTAAAAGATCACAATAATTTATGTGTACCAGTGGATGGAGAACAATGTTATGTTGCAGAAAAAAAACTGTCTCATTATGTTTCTTATTAGCGATAAGAGGCTACACGGTCAAACTTTTTCTTATTAACTTTTTCCTCTAGGCTTCATGTAACTTTCAATATTAGAAGTAGAGTTCATTTTGTTTAAACCAGAGATTAGAATTTGTTTTAAATATAACCTGATGAGCTTATTGTAGATCGTTAGATTTTCAGAAAATCAGAATTTTTCAGAAAACATAGTCCTCAATTTACAAAAAATCACGATTTCACTCGTAAAAGTTGTTTTATATTAATAAATTTGTTGAGAAAGGATTGATAATATAAGTACGTATACTTAAAACGTATGCATTAAACATGAATACATATTTTGTGGGTAGTAGGCTTACATAAAGGCATGGTATATTAAAAGGATTTTATATCGCCTCTGTACCAGTGCCGAGGATGAGAAACATCTACAGTTTATGTTTGGACGGGATTCGTATCCAGAAACCGGGGCTACGCAACGCATTATACCTTTCATTATGATTGATTTGGTGTTTTAAGTCCACTTTATGCACTGTAAGGCTAATCGGGGTAACATTATAGTATAAGGGAAACTGATTTCTTCAAATTTACAGGAGAAAGTACTTACGGAAATCATTTTCTGTAGCGTTGTGGAAGTTCGTGAATCTAGTTTTGATCCATTTTAATGCGAAAACATGTATTTTTCTGCGAAAATCTCTGTCCGACACGCTGTTTCTGCTGCCGCCATTTGCTTTCTGGGTAACACTTTACTATACCGGAGACGGATTTCTTCAAATTTACAGGAGAAAGTACTTACGCAAATCATTTTCTGTATCGTTATTGATGTTCGGGAATGTAGTTTTGATCCATTTTAATGCGAATGCATGTGGTTTTCTACGAAAACCTATTTCCGACGCGCTATTGCTGCTGCCGCCATTTGCTTTCTGCACGAGAGCACAATACACGATGTTGTTGCTGCTACAAGCCGATGTTGTCAGTATATGCTAAATTGAACGAAAGGAGTGCTAATGGAACCTAACCTAACAGGCCTAACCTAACCTAGTAGGCATACCTCGTCCCCGTGATGGTTCGTGAGGCTATCGTGAATTTTTGGGCTAACAGCAATGGTTTTGGAGGCTACCCGTGGATGGTTTGTGGGAAATAAGGAACAACAGTAAGTACTCGTTAATGTAAGAAATAGCCATTATTTTCGTTAGAAATGCATTATTTCATCTTAGGAAATGTTCCGCAATGCAGAATAGTACGTTAGCAATGTAAAAAGACCCTAATCGGGACTGGACCTACAGTTTAAAGTGTGATCCGAACCACTATGTGCCTCCACAAGGTATCGAACCCGGGACCCCTTGATTACATGGCGACGACGCTACCACTGCGTCATCGGGGAGGCACCTTCCATTATGACTGGTGACATGTACTGTATGTAAAAATAAAAGCTCGTATGTTTGTGAAGGTAGAATCTCATTCATATCTTATCCCCAAGGTACCTACTGACGCGAGACTGGAAGAGCCACTTGTGAAGAGAGATTCCCACCTGGGAATCGAACCCGTGTCTGAGACCTTATACCGATTGAACCAGTGCAGTTGAGTCCCATATACTTTGTGTAGCTTCATGCTCAGCGCTGTGTTACAGAAAAAACTATTTTTTATATTTTGTACAAGTTTTTCTGTTTCTGAAAAGGAAGACTGTGTTCGTCATCAAAACAAGGTTTGACTGAAAGTTTTCCCGACGTTTTTCATGCCGCCAGAGCAGATAAAATGAAACCTTCACAACAATCGTGACTTTCGATCGATGTCTTTCGACTCTCTGTTATTCCGTATATCTTCGATAATAACACAAGAACTTTCCCTTTGGCAGACAAAAAGAAATATTTTTATGGCAGTCGATGTCTCTCGCTTTTCATCCAAGGTCTTGCAAAGGAAATTCAATATCATGACGAATATCCGAGTGGAAAATGAATTTCCGTCTACATTTTTTCCATCTCTAGTGTCGCTTTTCTGCGAAAGTAGTCAAATCGCGGCGACGGTGATGGTGAATATATGCAATTTCTGAAAAGACACTCGGAATAATCTTTACGGCTTCGACATCATCCAACATCTCCGTGATCGAAAGTATTGAATGCTCATATATTCACAATCTCACCATTCGACTACTGATATGGACATGAGGGTTTTTTCAGTTTCTCCCTTCATCAATTTAATCTAATCATCAATCTTCATCCCGATCTACCTGAAGGGATGTAACGGAGACATAACCCAAATATGAAGAAGCAAGCTAAATATACCATCTAATTATTATTCTTTTTAATTTCTTCTTTTTTATGTACAGTTCCGCCTAAACATAATCAAAATTCTGATTTTATATCCAGTGTTATTTAATCTGTCCAATCACAAAGAAAAATAAATGCATCAATTATAACTAAGAAATGCATAAAGTCTGTAGCTCAGTCCAAATGTGCCGGCCCCTGTGGCGGAGTGGTTAGCCCATCGCGCTACGACGCCAGGGGTCCCGGATCCTGGCCTCAGCATGGATGTTTGTGATTGTCCATTCATGAATTTCATTATATCATCACTCATCCTCATCTTCTCAAATTAGCCAAAAGTAGCACAAAAAGCGAAGTAAAATAAAGCAAATCAAATCAAATCAGGGCCTCCTCGATGGCGCAGTGGTAGCGTCGTCGCCTTGTAATCAATGGGTCCCGGGTTCGATATCCGGTGGAGGAACACGTGGTTCGGATCCCACTTTAGACTGTAGGTCCTGTCCCGATTAGCCTTACTGTGCTTAAAGTGGACTTAAAACACTAAATCAACCAACCAACCAATCAAATCAGTCCAAATGTTTAAGTGCATCATCGAGAAAGATGAAGGTGCATCAAAACGCATCAGTTGCTGCATAAAAGTACACCTCGACATAAAAGGAATTACTCACCGGCATCATATGATGCATTTTGTCGTTACCTTCACAAACGATAAAACTTATTTAAAAAAATGCATCAAATTGTAAACCTGGTTCTTGGCAAAGGCCAGAAAACAAATTTAAATGCATCGATATGTTTCATGTGAATCAAATAGATTTAATACATTTAGTTTTCTGTGTGTAGGAATTTAGGTTTGAGTCATGGATTGTTTCTTTGTGGTATTATTTTCCTATCTAGAGGTGTGGAGATCTGCAACCGGTATTGGGGTTACGTGTGGGATCAGCACGTCGAACCCTCAGCCGTTGCAGTAGATTTCGGAGACCGAATTACGCTACTCACTCGTAAGTCTCCAATCCACTCACGATGGTGGGTTGCCACCGGTCCTATACACAGGCCGAAACTCGAACCCATGCCGTCCCGCAGTCGGAGCTCAAAGCAAAGCGCCTTAGACCGCACGGCCAAGGAGGAGGACTGACACAACTTTAGCCAGACAATATTTATTATATATATTATATAATTATATATTTTAAATTATAATTAATTATAATTTTAATTATAATTAAAATGATAGGCACAATCTATTACATTAAATGATTTATATTAAATTAAACTATGATTAGAAATAGTTGCAGTTATTATATGAAATTGATCTGGTATTATTTTCAAAAGAATTACGTTTGTGTGCCTTTGCTTTGTGTTATAGAATGAAGAAAATCAACAGAAGTTTAGCTCAGTCGAAGTTTTAAACTTTCTAAAAATGAAGAATTAAATGTAAAAAGAGCTAGCTGCAGTTGGGGTAGTGTTTGTCCCCATCCAGGTTTTATGTTGATCGAATTATTAGGTGCTTGAAATCACTGAGAAGTTTCAAGAGATTTTTGTCGATCAATGGCACTCTCTGGAGATTTATAAGGTTCGTAATCCGATCCTTGGAGTTCCAAGAAGAGGTCACTCGTCAGGTTGGAGATGAAAGGTCTCGGGGATTTCGCCGAAGCTGGGGACACAAATCTTTCCCTGATCGAGAGATTGAAGCTTGATTCCTACATGTGAAACAGTGGAAGTAGAGATTTCGTGACAAGGAATTGTTTTAATGAGAGATATGTTCTACATTGTTATGTCAATATTTCAAATATAACTCGTATTTTTCATTAAGCTAATTTACTTTTACATTACGAGTAATTTTATTGTGTGGTTACTGTATCTTCGCATAATACTCTGTGGTATTATACAGGGCGTTTCAATGAGAAGTCTCAAATTTTAATTGGCTGCAACTTTTGTTGATTGGTTTGGTTTAGTTTACTTCGCTTTTCTCCCACTTTTGGATAATCGGCCTCAAAAGTCGGTTTTAATCAGACACCTGCCTTTGGTTAGGTAATACAGGGAAATAAAATATAACAGCATTATTAATGAAACCAAAAATGTGTGCGTGTGTATTTTTCCCACAGTTTTTAAAGTGCGATGTGAACCACTTTGTGCCTCAATCCGAAATCTAACCTGGGACCCATTATATAATGAATGTCTGTGAATAACAATCAAATATAAACCCAATACATGATTTTTTTAACACTTTAACTGCCATGTGTATCAAACTGATATACAAAGGTCACGTGTCGCAGATACATAACTCGCCGGCAGCTTGTATAGTTCTAAAACACAGCTCTTTTGAAAACAAATGTGTGTATGAAACTACTTTGTTACTACAGTGTGTGTATAATTGTTATACACGTGGTCTAGAGAAAAAGAAATTTAACATGTGCATTACACAGGTCGTGTGCATAATAATTATACACACCATCAAAATAGCTCCTTGCTACCACACAAAAATGCAGAATTCGGACAGGCAGTTAGTGTTAATTAACCACTGACAAGCTGAAAAATACGCCATATACACCCATAGTCTTTAGCCTAAAACACTCCCTTTCGAAAATCTCAGGCACAGCACCGTAACATGTTCTTTTCATGCCTGAATCAGCACGGCACCACTTACAGCCCTTTACTTCCAATTAAATGTGATCATTCGCGCGCTTGAGAGTACAGGCTTCACCATCACACGGCTGAAGCGGAACAGAAATAATGATTTACGAAGACTCCCACGCAAGCACGGACAAATGACGAGAGACATAATGAACGTCATTCTTTTTTCGCGACCGCACGTCGACAACGTATGTGGTTTCGGTGAAAAAGAGGTAATCTAGTGACAGAATGCTTACTTACATAATGAATGAATAGTGTATGAAGTAGCGCTGGCACTGTGTGACAAAATAAAGGATGAATATTCAATTCCAAAAAGTGCGATACGCATGTTTCTTTTTTTTCCCCAACGATTTCCAATGAAACCAGCTTTCGGCTATGTTGTTTCAACGTGACGATGCTTTCATTATCTGACAACTGGTTGATTTATTTCATTACAATCTGCGCTGGTTGCACACAAATCTCTGCTAATTCCTGTTGATTCATTATTAACTGTACGAGCCATTGGAACCACCGATGGCATGATGGTTACGATGTCGCTTTGTAATCAAGGACTCCCACGTTTGATTCCCGGCACATTACGCAGTGGTTCTGATCCCATTTTAGACTGTAGATCAAAACAAATAAATCTAAATAAATACAAGCAGTGTTGGAATTAAAGCCTGAATCACACGGAACTGGATATCAAGTAGGAATGCTCTAGTTGACGCTTAACTGGCTACCCATTTGCTAGTTTTCGCCTCACACGGTACTTGTTACACCGTACTTGTCGATAGCCTTTTGTTCCCATAATGGCGGCCGCACGAGATGTAAACAACGTATCACTTCACACTTTTAAAATACGATAACAATTCAACCGAGAGGAATATCGCTTCGTATTAAATGGTTTTAGGTAGAGAAGAATGGCGCTGATAAAATACATACTTTACAACATTTACTATACACGTATGGAAGAATATTTTAGCTTTTTCAATTGTAAACATGCCTTTTGTGCTGTATGCACTCGGAAACCACAGACAAAAAACGCTACTTTGAAAACTCACAGAATATCTTCACATGGCCAAACTTTGCTCTTATTGGCTGTTCCACAGAATCTAGTAGAAGAAAGTTAGTAGCAATTAGAACATGTCCTATTCCTCAAAACTAGTCAAGCAGTCAGCCAGCCGGCCATGATTTCTACCTAGAAAGTCTCATCGCCAACTAGGGCATTCCAACTAGATATCCAGTTCCGTGTGATAGGGGCTTTATATCCTCGTTTTTCAGTGTGCCTGCCTTCAATGGAGATACAATTAGTAACAAGACTACACCTTACTTTTTGTACAAGAAATAATATTTCATTCATTTTCATGTTAATTTCCTTAGAAGCGCGATATCTGGGCCGCTGTTACTCACGGTTTGATTGTTACATGTTACATCGTACGCCCACTAGAGGACAACACTTGTCTTATCACGTATACAAGTGATACAAATGTGAATCATGCTTCAGGTTGAAAGTGGCTGATCTACATAAATCTACTTTGCGTAGCCTCGCATCGAAATCAATAAGTGATAGAATACGTGTAATGTTGTTATTGTGTTGTTCAACAATGACTGCATTCGACAATGAAGAATACGCTGATATTTTGTACTGTTACGGGTTGTGATGGTGACGCAGCTGCAGCACGAAGAGAATACGAGCGTCATTTCCCTAATCGCCGTTTACCAAACGCGCGAGTGTTTTGTAACACATACCGGCGCATCCGGGAAACCGGTTCGGTTCGACGACGGCAAGGCGATGCAGGTATACCTTGTGAGTTTGCTCCTGAAGCGGAGGAGGAACTACTGGAGTGTTTTCAAAGAGACAAGGAGTTTGGCCACTACTTCGAGGAGAGTTGTGGCCAAGCAACTTGACATGAGTCAGTGGAAAGTGTGGTTCACTTTGCGTACGGCACGGCTTTATCCATAGCTCTACACACCCGGTGACCCGTGCATGCTCTGTAGGAGGGAGACCCTGCCAGGAGGATGGATTTTTGTCGTTTTCTAATAAACGCTGATCTCGAAGAACCAGATCAACTCAGCAAGATTTTATGGACGAATAAAGGTTCGACCGGAACGGTGTAACCAATTTCCATAATGCACATTATTGGGCACCAAAGGGGCGAGAACCTGAAAAATGTCAAAGAAAATGCCAGTCAGAGGAGATTCTCATTGAATGTATGGATGGGCGTCATCAACAATCATTTGATCGGGCCCTTTTTCCTGCCCCAAATCTTAAATGGCATCACTTATGAACATTGTTTGAGTAACGAGATGGCAATGTTGTTGGAGGATGTGCTTCTAGCCACAAGACGTGACATGTTTTACCAGCATGATGGCTGCCCAGCTCACTTCTGCCTGGACGTGCGACAGTGGCTGGATGAAAATTACCCAAATAAATGGATTGGCAGAGGCGGCCCAATTCCCTGGCCGGCTCGATCCCCCGATTTGACGCTTTGCGACTACTACATTTGCGGCCACATGAAAAACTTAGTTTACAAGACACCGGTAAACTCGCAAGAAGAGCTCAGGGAGAGGATCTTAACAGCTGCTCAACACATCAAGAACACCATCAAACGAGAACAAATGTCCGTAGAAACCTGCGTACCTGCATTCGTAATAGAGGTGCCCACTTTGAGCAAGACGTGTAATGTTCTTTAATTGTAATGTTCATTAATTCCGAAAACTCAATATGCTGACCAAGACAGAAATTTATTTTGTTATAAAACATAAACTAAACGTAACGTTTCAACCTTCTAGCAAGGTCTTCTTCAGACTCTGTACCAAGTACAAATGTAACAAGGTACAAAACAGGACGATATATATACACAAAAATACTCCCCTCCCGACTATTAGAAACTTGTACTGGAACATTCTAGCAGGTGGCTTTCCCTGAAGATAAACAAAGAAAGGAAAAAGGTGATAGAAAGAGTGGAAAGGACAAGAGAGAAAGAGGAGAGAAGAAGGAAGAAGAATGAAGGAAATAGAGCGTGAGATAAAGAGTCCAACCACATTCACTTTCAGGTGAAAGTACAGTTGACAAGGGAAAGCCACCTGCTAGAATCTTCCAGAACAACTTTCTAATAGTCTGGAGGGGAGTATTTTTGTGTATGTATATCGTCCTGTTTTGTACCTTGTTACATTTGTTATCGATTAGTTCGTATGAACTTTCCAGCCTGATCATTACCTGTGCATAATTAGAGATGGGTTAGTTCATTGAACTCTCCAGCCTAATTATTGCCTATATTTAATTATTATCCATTTTGCCTTGACCCATCTCACTCAACAGGTCGCTATAGGTGCCGGGGCTTGCCCCGAGTTGATAGCTTCCTGGAGATGAGGCCTTGCTCGAAGAAAAGGTTTATTATCCTTGTTACATTTGTACTTGGTACAGAGTCTGAAGAATACCTTGCTATAAGGTTGAAACGTTACGTTTAGTTTATGTTTTACAATAAATTAAATTTCTACCTTGGTCAGCATATTGAGTTTTTCATATCATGGAAACAAGGCTTAATGGTGTTATCATTGATTACATTCATATGAAAACGAATGAAGTATTATTTCTTGTAAACAAATGCGAATGTTAGCAACATTTGTAACTTGTTCGATAGCTGATGACACAAATTAAGTAATTTGTACGCTTCGTATCATACCATTTTTGTTATTAACACGTTGCCAAGTAAACTAAGAGTGCATTTTTTTATCACCACTTGTAAGTTTAGACCCACCCGTTACTTGCATGTGAGTTTTATTTGGGACAGTTTTTTTTTCAACGTAACACTTATTTGTTATCTATCAGAAAACGCTGAAATAAGTGTCATACAATGAGCTGTTTTTTCTCAATTCGTATTTTTATGTGAAAAATTGTAATTAAAAAATCGATTATCTCGAAAACTATTAATTTTCGGACGAGGTATCATGGTCAAATTTATTGCAAATTGCCTCTACTTTACCCCCTTTCAGGGAATACATCTAATTACAGGTCACCCTGTATATAATAATTTATGTTGAATTCGTCACCATTGGATACTGGTTGGAGTATTCATATAAAAATATAACTTTTAAATACTTTATACTTGATTTGCCTAATTTCTTCGAATGTTAATTTTGTGTGATTCACAAACAGTAATAGTAATTTCTTAATGATTTGGACATGCTGAGTTCAAAAATGACAATTAGGAACGATGAATTTTCTTTCAGTGAGTACATTGTATACATATCTGCTTATGTTGTAATATAATCAACAGTGGCGAACACTCCATATACCAAAATGATGTGCATGCTACACCGTCTAGGAGGTGGGTAGTCAGCTGGTATTTAGCGTCGCTTTTCTGCCACTTTGGCTAATCGTGAAGTTGAGGATGAGTGATTGTCGTATGCTGATTGAACTCGAACGCCAGACCTGATTATTAAATGTTGTTGGTGATTAGTCTGTGCGTCCTTCCTGTCAAACATGTCCAATATGTTATAGCCGTCCTGTGCGACGCAACTTTGTATCTTCATATCACAATGTAAGTTATTGTGCTGATTATGTTACTGTGTTCCTAAATTATACATTTACGTTCGTGTTGCTGATACTGTTTTATTCCTGACTCCATTTCTTGTGTAATTGAAGAACTGAAAGAACCCGAAACTCAACAATGGCGACGAGGATCTTGGAACATACTTACTTCTCGTAATTCTACACATTTCTCGTTATTGTTCTTCAAGTTGTCTGTTGGAGGTAAGAATCTCTATATACAATGCAGAGGTTCCATTCCTAGTGGATACAGGTTCTGTTTATACTTTAATTGATAGCAGACAATTTGAGTCTTCATTGCGAGGTTGCACTATATGCAATTTTCCTATCGTCTTGAAAGCAGCAAATGGTAACAATCTTGGTGTATTAGGAAAAGTTAATGTTGAAGTTATATTTCGAGGAATGAAACATAACTTAGATATGATTGTTGTAAAGACAAAATTGAATCGTTCGATTATGGGTTTGTCTTGGATTGATGTTTTCATGCCTGAATGGCGAAACATCTTTGTTTCACATACTCTTCAGACGGTTTCAAATACTCTTGAATCGTCATCAATAAAGGAACTGGTTGCGAATCTAAAGAAAGATTTCCCTATACCTTTTGATGGTGACATGTCCAAGTCGATCAAGCGTTTTGAGATAGATTTGCCATTAAAGGACGATGCTACACCAGTATTCAAGAGATATTATGACGTCCCGTACTCGCTAAAGGAACCAGTCAAAGATGAATTACAGAAGTTGGTTAGCGACGGAGTCATTGAACCGATCAAATCATCGTCGTGGGCTTCTCCTCTTGTTGTTGTTCGTAAGAAAAACGGTGAATTAAGGCTATGTGTGTCCTACAAGAACACTAAATCCGCAACTTAGGAAGTTGGGACATCCGTTACCTAGAATAGAGGATCTTTTCAACAAGATGGTTGGTTGTAGTTGGTTCGTTTCATTTGACCTTCGAAGGGCTTACCTTCAGTTACGCCTATCTCTGCAGGCTCAGAAGGTCCTTGTCTTCAACACGGAATTCGGGTTATTCAGACAGTTGAAGCTTCCCTTCGGAGTAAACTCTGCCAGTGCCATTTTCCAAGCCACGATGGAGCAGATATTGATGGGTGTAGACAAGGTTTCCATTTTCCAAGACGACATTTTAGTGGGAGGAGTTACTCTTGAGGAGTGCTATGATAACGCACGAAAGGTGCTCAATCTTTTCTCCGATTATGGCGTCCGCATAAATGAACAAAAGTCTGTGTTCTTTGTGCAAAATGTGAAGTATCTGGGCCATTCTCTTTCACAGGAGGGAACTCGTCCTCTGAAAGAAAACATTGATAAAATAATTCAGTGTAAGCCACCCACTAATGTTGGCGAATTGAAGTCATTTCTCGGTATGGTCACGTATTACGCTTCGTACCTGCCAAACCTAGCTGACTGTGTTGCCAGTTTATATGATTTGTTGAAGAATGGGGTGCGCTGGTCATGGACAGATGTTCATCAGAAAGAATTCCAGGATGTTAAGGATCTGCTATTTAAGGACTTAGTACGCACAATATATGATCCTAGTAAGGACTTATACCTGATGTCGGATGCATCTCCTACAGCTACGGGAGCAGCCATAATGCACAAAATAAACGGAGTCCTAAAGCCTATCATGTGTATGGCCGGTACATTATCCGCTGCGGAAAGGAACTACACTCAATTGGAAAGGGAATCACTTGCATTAGTCCGTGGAGTCAAATACTTTCACAAGTATCTCATTGGACGATATTTTGTTGCATTCACCGACTCGAAACCTTTATCTCACCTGCTGGATCCTAGAAGTAACCTGCCTGCTTTAGCCATCAGCAGAATCAACAGATGGAAGTTAGTATTGGAAGAATATGACTTCAAAACTGTTTACACGCCGCATGTTGAGTTAGCTGATGCTCTATCTAGAATTTGTGTTGCAGATGATCCTGTTCATGATTATCATGATGATTTCGCATGTCAGTTGACAGCTGAGCCAGTTGTCCTTAATCTTATTGAATCTTCGGTGTTGTCGCGCATTTCGCTGGAATCACAACGTGATCCTGAGCTTTCTAAAGTCTTCGAATATGTTCAAAGGAGATGGCCACAATCCATAGGAGATCACAAAGACCAAGACGGCCACCTGACCGATATGGGCAAACTACATGAAACGGGAGTCTCTTCAACCTAAGGGGGGGAGAGTGTCGTATGCTGATTGAACTCGAACGCCAGACCTGATTATTAAATGTTGTTGGTGATTAGTCTGTGCGTCCTTCCTGTCAAACATGTCCAATATGTTATAGCCGTCCTGTGCGACGCAACTTTGTATCTTCATATCACAATGTAAGTTATTGTGCTGATTATGTTACTGTGTTCCTAAATTATACATTTACGTTCGTGTTGCTGATACTGTTTTATTCCTGACTCCATTTCTTGTGTAATTGAAGAACTGAAAGAACCCGAAACTCAACAATGGCGACGAGGATCTTGGAACATACTTACTTCTCGTAATTCTACACATTTCTCGTTATTGTTCTTCAAGTTGTCTGTTGGAGGTAAGAATCTCTATATACAATGCAGAGGTTCCATTCCTAGTGGATACAGGTTCTGTTTATACTTTAATTGATAGCAGACAATTTGAGTCTTCATTGCGAGGTTGCACTATATGCAATTTTCCTATCGTCTTGAAAGCAGCAAATGGTAACAATCTTGGTGTATTAGGAAAAGTTAATGTTGAAGTTATATTTCGAGGAATGAAACATAACTTAGATATGATTGTTGTAAAGACAAAATTGAATCGTTCGATTATGGGTTTGTCTTGGATTGATGTTTTCATGCCTGAATGGCGAAACATCTTTGTTTCACATACTCTTCAGACGGTTTCAAATACTCTTGAATCGTCATCAATAAAGGAACTGGTTGCGAATCTAAAGAAAGATTTCCCTATACCTTTTGATGGTGACATGTCCAAGTCGATCAAGCGTTTTGAGATAGATTTGCCATTAAAGGACGATGCTACACCAGTATTCAAGAGATATTATGACGTCCCGTACTCGCTAAAGGAACCAGTCAAAGATGAATTACAGAAGTTGGTTAGCGACGGAGTCATTGAACCGATCAAATCATCGTCGTGGGCTTCTCCTCTTGTTGTTGTTCGTAAGAAAAACGGTGAATTAAGGCTATGTGTGTCCTACAAGAACACTAAATCCGCAACTTAGGAAGTTGGGACATCCGTTACCTAGAATAGAGGATCTTTTCAACAAGATGGTTGGTTGTAGTTGGTTCGTTTCATTTGACCTTCGAAGGGCTTACCTTCAGTTACGCCTATCTCTGCAGGCTCAGAAGGTCCTTGTCTTCAACACGGAATTCGGGTTATTCAGACAGTTGAAGCTTCCCTTCGGAGTAAACTCTGCCAGTGCCATTTTCCAAGCCACGATGGAGCAGATATTGATGGGTGTAGACAAGGTTTCCATTTTCCAAGACGACATTTTAGTGGGAGGAGTTACTCTTGAGGAGTGCTATGATAACGCACGAAAGGTGCTCAATCTTTTCTCCGATTATGGCGTCCGCATAAATGAACAAAAGTCTGTGTTCTTTGTGCAAAATGTGAAGTATCTGGGCCATTCTCTTTCACAGGAGGGAACTCGTCCTCTGAAAGAAAACATTGATAAAATAATTCAGTGTAAGCCACCCACTAATGTTGGCGAATTGAAGTCATTTCTCGGTATGGTCACGTATTACGCTTCGTACCTGCCAAACCTAGCTGACTGTGTTGCCAGTTTATATGATTTGTTGAAGAATGGGGTGCGCTGGTCATGGACAGATGTTCATCAGAAAGAATTCCAGGATGTTAAGGATCTGCTATTTAAGGACTTAGTACGCACAATATATGATCCTAGTAAGGACTTATACCTGATGTCGGATGCATCTCCTACAGCTACGGGAGCAGCCATAATGCACAAAATAAACGGAGTCCTAAAGCCTATCATGTGTATGGCCGGTACATTATCCGCTGCGGAAAGGAACTACACTCAATTGGAAAGGGAATCACTTGCATTAGTCCGTGGAGTCAAATACTTTCACAAGTATCTCATTGGACGATATTTTGTTGCATTCACCGACTCGAAACCTTTATCTCACCTGCTGGATCCTAGAAGTAACCTGCCTGCTTTAGCCATCAGCAGAATCAACAGATGGAAGTTAGTATTGGAAGAATATGACTTCAAAACTGTTTACACGCCGCATGTTGAGTTAGCTGATGCTCTATCTAGAATTTGTGTTGCAGATGATCCTGTTCATGATTATCATGATGATTTCGCATGTCAGTTGACAGCTGAGCCAGTTGTCCTTAATCTTATTGAATCTTCGGTGTTGTCGCGCATTTCGCTGGAATCACAACGTGATCCTGAGCTTTCTAAAGTCTTCGAATATGTTCAAAGGAGATGGCCACAATCCATAGGAGATCACAAAGACCAAGACGGCCACCTGACCGATATGGGCAAACTACATGAAACGGGAGTCTCTTCAACCTAAGGGGGGGAGAGTGTCGTATGCTGATTGAACTCGAACGCCAGACCTGATTATTAAATGTTGTTGGTGATTAGTCTGTGCGTCCTTCCTGTCAAACATGTCCAATATGTTATAGCCGTCCTGTGCGACGCAACTTTGTATCTTCATATCACAATGTAAGTTATTGTGCTGATTATGTTACTGTGTTCCTAAATTATACATTTACGTTCGTGTTGCTGATACTGTTTTATTCCTGACTCCATTTCTTGTGTAATTGAAGAACTGAAAGAACCCGAAACTCAACAATGGCGACGAGGATCTTGGAACATACTTACTTCTCGTAATTCTACACATTTCTCGTTATTGTTCTTCAAGTTGTCTGTTGGAGGTAAGAATCTCTATATACAATGCAGAGGTTCCATTCCTAGTGGATACAGGTTCTGTTTATACTTTAATTGATAGCAGACAATTTGAGTCTTCATTGCGAGGTTGCACTATATGCAATTTTCCTATCGTCTTGAAAGCAGCAAATGGTAACAATCTTGGTGTATTAGGAAAAGTTAATGTTGAAGTTATATTTCGAGGAATGAAACATAACTTAGATATGATTGTTGTAAAGACAAAATTGAATCGTTCGATTATGGGTTTGTCTTGGATTGATGTTTTCATGCCTGAATGGCGAAACATCTTTGTTTCACATACTCTTCAGACGGTTTCAAATACTCTTGAATCGTCATCAATAAAGGAACTGGTTGCGAATCTAAAGAAAGATTTCCCTATACCTTTTGATGGTGACATGTCCAAGTCGATCAAGCGTTTTGAGATAGATTTGCCATTAAAGGACGATGCTACACCAGTATTCAAGAGATATTATGACGTCCCGTACTCGCTAAAGGAACCAGTCAAAGATGAATTACAGAAGTTGGTTAGCGACGGAGTCATTGAACCGATCAAATCATCGTCGTGGGCTTCTCCTCTTGTTGTTGTTCGTAAGAAAAACGGTGAATTAAGGCTATGTGTGTCCTACAAGAACACTAAATCCGCAACTTAGGAAGTTGGGACATCCGTTACCTAGAATAGAGGATCTTTTCAACAAGATGGTTGGTTGTAGTTGGTTCGTTTCATTTGACCTTCGAAGGGCTTACCTTCAGTTACGCCTATCTCTGCAGGCTCAGAAGGTCCTTGTCTTCAACACGGAATTCGGGTTATTCAGACAGTTGAAGCTTCCCTTCGGAGTAAACTCTGCCAGTGCCATTTTCCAAGCCACGATGGAGCAGATATTGATGGGTGTAGACAAGGTTTCCATTTTCCAAGACGACATTTTAGTGGGAGGAGTTACTCTTGAGGAGTGCTATGATAACGCACGAAAGGTGCTCAATCTTTTCTCCGATTATGGCGTCCGCATAAATGAACAAAAGTCTGTGTTCTTTGTGCAAAATGTGAAGTATCTGGGCCATTCTCTTTCACAGGAGGGAACTCGTCCTCTGAAAGAAAACATTGATAAAATAATTCAGTGTAAGCCACCCACTAATGTTGGCGAATTGAAGTCATTTCTCGGTATGGTCACGTATTACGCTTCGTACCTGCCAAACCTAGCTGACTGTGTTGCCAGTTTATATGATTTGTTGAAGAATGGGGTGCGCTGGTCATGGACAGATGTTCATCAGAAAGAATTCCAGGATGTTAAGGATCTGCTATTTAAGGACTTAGTACGCACAATATATGATCCTAGTAAGGACTTATACCTGATGTCGGATGCATCTCCTACAGCTACGGGAGCAGCCATAATGCACAAAATAAACGGAGTCCTAAAGCCTATCATGTGTATGGCCGGTACATTATCCGCTGCGGAAAGGAACTACACTCAATTGGAAAGGGAATCACTTGCATTAGTCCGTGGAGTCAAATACTTTCACAAGTATCTCATTGGACGATATTTTGTTGCATTCACCGACTCGAAACCTTTATCTCACCTGCTGGATCCTAGAAGTAACCTGCCTGCTTTAGCCATCAGCAGAATCAACAGATGGAAGTTAGTATTGGAAGAATATGACTTCAAAACTGTTTACACGCCGCATGTTGAGTTAGCTGATGCTCTATCTAGAATTTGTGTTGCAGATGATCCTGTTCATGATTATCATGATGATTTCGCATGTCAGTTGACAGCTGAGCCAGTTGTCCTTAATCTTATTGAATCTTCGGTGTTGTCGCGCATTTCGCTGGAATCACAACGTGATCCTGAGCTTTCTAAAGTCTTCGAATATGTTCAAAGGAGATGGCCACAATCCATAGGAGATCACAAAGACCAAGACGGCCACCTGACCGATATGGGCAAACTACATGAAACGGGAGTCTCTTCAACCTAAGGGGGGGAGAGTGTCGTATGCTGATTGAACTCGAACGCCAGACCTGATTATTAAATGTTGTTGGTGATTAGTCTGTGCGTCCTTCCTGTCAAACATGTCCAATATGTTATAGCCGTCCTGTGCGACGCAACTTTGTATCTTCATATCACAATGTAAGTTATTGTGCTGATTATGTTACTGTGTTCCTAAATTATACATTTACGTTCGTGTTGCTGATACTGTTTTATTCCTGACTCCATTTCTTGTGTAATTGAAGAACTGAAAGAACCCGAAACTCAACAATGGCGACGAGGATCTTGGAACATACTTACTTCTCGTAATTCTACACATTTCTCGTTATTGTTCTTCAAGTTGTCTGTTGGAGGTAAGAATCTCTATATACAATGCAGAGGTTCCATTCCTAGTGGATACAGGTTCTGTTTATACTTTAATTGATAGCAGACAATTTGAGTCTTCATTGCGAGGTTGCACTATATGCAATTTTCCTATCGTCTTGAAAGCAGCAAATGGTAACAATCTTGGTGTATTAGGAAAAGTTAATGTTGAAGTTATATTTCGAGGAATGAAACATAACTTAGATATGATTGTTGTAAAGACAAAATTGAATCGTTCGATTATGGGTTTGTCTTGGATTGATGTTTTCATGCCTGAATGGCGAAACATCTTTGTTTCACATACTCTTCAGACGGTTTCAAATACTCTTGAATCGTCATCAATAAAGGAACTGGTTGCGAATCTAAAGAAAGATTTCCCTATACCTTTTGATGGTGACATGTCCAAGTCGATCAAGCGTTTTGAGATAGATTTGCCATTAAAGGACGATGCTACACCAGTATTCAAGAGATATTATGACGTCCCGTACTCGCTAAAGGAACCAGTCAAAGATGAATTACAGAAGTTGGTTAGCGACGGAGTCATTGAACCGATCAAATCATCGTCGTGGGCTTCTCCTCTTGTTGTTGTTCGTAAGAAAAACGGTGAATTAAGGCTATGTGTGTCCTACAAGAACACTAAATCCGCAACTTAGGAAGTTGGGACATCCGTTACCTAGAATAGAGGATCTTTTCAACAAGATGGTTGGTTGTAGTTGGTTCGTTTCATTTGACCTTCGAAGGGCTTACCTTCAGTTACGCCTATCTCTGCAGGCTCAGAAGGTCCTTGTCTTCAACACGGAATTCGGGTTATTCAGACAGTTGAAGCTTCCCTTCGGAGTAAACTCTGCCAGTGCCATTTTCCAAGCCACGATGGAGCAGATATTGATGGGTGTAGACAAGGTTTCCATTTTCCAAGACGACATTTTAGTGGGAGGAGTTACTCTTGAGGAGTGCTATGATAACGCACGAAAGGTGCTCAATCTTTTCTCCGATTATGGCGTCCGCATAAATGAACAAAAGTCTGTGTTCTTTGTGCAAAATGTGAAGTATCTGGGCCATTCTCTTTCACAGGAGGGAACTCGTCCTCTGAAAGAAAACATTGATAAAATAATTCAGTGTAAGCCACCCACTAATGTTGGCGAATTGAAGTCATTTCTCGGTATGGTCACGTATTACGCTTCGTACCTGCCAAACCTAGCTGACTGTGTTGCCAGTTTATATGATTTGTTGAAGAATGGGGTGCGCTGGTCATGGACAGATGTTCATCAGAAAGAATTCCAGGATGTTAAGGATCTGCTATTTAAGGACTTAGTACGCACAATATATGATCCTAGTAAGGACTTATACCTGATGTCGGATGCATCTCCTACAGCTACGGGAGCAGCCATAATGCACAAAATAAACGGAGTCCTAAAGCCTATCATGTGTATGGCCGGTACATTATCCGCTGCGGAAAGGAACTACACTCAATTGGAAAGGGAATCACTTGCATTAGTCCGTGGAGTCAAATACTTTCACAAGTATCTCATTGGACGATATTTTGTTGCATTCACCGACTCGAAACCTTTATCTCACCTGCTGGATCCTAGAAGTAACCTGCCTGCTTTAGCCATCAGCAGAATCAACAGATGGAAGTTAGTATTGGAAGAATATGACTTCAAAACTGTTTACACGCCGCATGTTGAGTTAGCTGATGCTCTATCTAGAATTTGTGTTGCAGATGATCCTGTTCATGATTATCATGATGATTTCGCATGTCAGTTGACAGCTGAGCCAGTTGTCCTTAATCTTATTGAATCTTCGGTGTTGTCGCGCATTTCGCTGGAATCACAACGTGATCCTGAGCTTTCTAAAGTCTTCGAATATGTTCAAAGGAGATGGCCACAATCCATAGGAGATCACAAAGACCAAGACGGCCACCTGACCGATATGGGCAAACTACATGAAACGGGAGTCTCTTCAACCTAAGGGGGGGAGAGTGTCGTATGCTGATTGAACTCGAACGCCAGACCTGATTATTAAATGTTGTTGGTGATTAGTCTGTGCGTCCTTCCTGTCAAACATGTCCAATATGTTATAGCCGTCCTGTGCGACGCAACTTTGTATCTTCATATCACAATGTAAGTTATTGTGCTGATTATGTTACTGTGTTCCTAAATTATACATTTACGTTCGTGTTGCTGATACTGTTTTATTCCTGACTCCATTTCTTGTGTAATTGAAGAACTGAAAGAACCCGAAACTCAACAGTGATGATATGATGAAATTGATGAAGGGACACTCAAAAAGAACACCCATTCCCAGGCCGGGATTTAAACCCGGTATCTCTGACGTCGAAGTGCCCTGTGCTAACTAATTTGCCACAGAGGTCTGCTGAAAGAAATTAAAGTGTCGTGCGCACATAAGGTATTTAAAATATAAAAAGATAGGTGGGTGGTTTGTTTCTCCCGCTAGAACTCTTTCGAAGGGTGTGTTCCCTACTGATAAGCAACTTGCATTATAATCCCTGTAACTATATTCTCTAGTCATTACAATTGAAATGTACAGAATTCAAACATAATTCTCACATTGTGGGTCTGTCAATTGAACACCATTCGCGTATGCAACATGTAAGAATGTTAACTTGTTTCTAGGAGGAACATCCAAAAAAATGTCGCTCGCTCACATTAACCAGAGAGCTACCAGAGCTACCATTGCTCTTAGTAGCTCTTCTCTATGACTAGGATTAAGTGAAACATACCTACTCACTGAGCGACCAATTATTTTATACTAGATCGGTATCTGACGATATTGGCATGTCGGGCAAGAGGCTTGTCGGTAAAAATATGGAAAATATTTCGAGAAGTTCAGTGCCTAAATTAGTCTATTTAAAGGCATAATTCATGTATCCTGTTTTTTTTCCTAAATGCATTTCTTAATAAGAAATTTCCCTTTCAGAAGAATTTCCTTTCCTCTTGCGTCGCTTTCTACTTCTTTAGACTGATCGCGACGATGAGAATAAATGACGATTAGATAAAATTTATGAAGGGACACTCACAAAAGAACTTGAGCACTTTCAGTGATGATGTTGTGAGTTAACCAACGTTCTCGTTTATCTAAAGAAAAGAGAAATCTCATTTTAATCATTAATCATTATTCAAGTTCTCTAAGAGTTTTTTTGACATATTTATACTTGATCATTGTATTGCGACATAAGAGTCCAGTGTACAGTCAGCAGCAATAAAAATGAGACACCTAGATCCTGAAATACGCGCTTTCCTGCAAAGCTATATGTGACTGTGGTAGAAGTTGCCATTGGAAATTTGCTATTAAAATCCACTTATTGCCATCGAGTTAGGCAACACACATAACACCTTGCGGGAAAACCAGAATTTCAGAATATAACTGTCCCATCTTTATTGCCGGTTACTGAACATAAATTGTCGGCTTTTAACCTTCTGACGTTTTCCATCTCCTTTCTCTTTTCAGGACACTTTCTCTACCTTTACATCGCCAAAGGGATGGACGACATGTACGGAGTGTGGAGTCCGTGGTTTATGGAGTCAGGTTACAGGTGTCGAATTCAGATGGCTCTTCACATGATGAACATGAAGGAGGGCAACATCAAAGTGGTCGTGGAAACGTTCTACAACCAGTCGTGGGTTATTGTCGAGAAGCAAGGAAATGATCTCAACTCGTGAGTAGCTGTTCGTAATGAAAGTTTTAATAATTAACTATAGATGAATTACTTGCAAATTCTCTGCGTTGTTCCATTCATAGCAACTGACATTACATTTCGGTATTTCCTTCACATACCTCACATGTGAAATTGTGTTGAAACCTTGAGTAATAAATAGTTCAGTTCTATTAGTGCACAATATTAAACATGCTTCGCAAGAGTGAATTAAAGAGTAGTAATTCGTATATACTTTCGAATATACAGGATGTCCAATAATTGTGGACTCACAGGAGAAAAACACGTAGAATTACAAAGTTTGTTCACACTGTCCGCCAATATATCGCATTCACAGTTGAATATGAAATCTCTCCTCCTGTAACACTTTGTGGATCACAGTCGCACAAATTTGCTGACACGCCTTCACAGTTCGTTCTTTGAAAAGAAGAATGCTCTGAATTTTTTTAACCTTGTGCACCAAGGCTTTTTGGTGGCGACAAATCCAAACTGAACGTAGTGAGATCTGGGTTCCTTGGAGGCCATTTAATTCATGCTCAGCGTACATCCACCATGCGGGAAACTTTGCTAAGGTAATGTCGCACTTTAAGCATGTAATGCGGAGGGGCGCCATCCTGTTGAAAGTTCCCATGTGTCCAGCCTTTCAGGACATCCTGTATATATTAACTCTCACGTAGCCTAGTGGTTAGTGTTCTCACCTTAGCTTTGATCCGGGTTCGATTCCCGGTGGGGACTCAAAAAACAATTTCGGTGTGGACATTTGGGTAGCTACTTAAAACAATAGAAGCGGACTCCGGTCTCGAAAGTTAGAAAACGGTAACAATGGACTCGATGCGCTGAACACGTATCAGGCAACGAGAAGGCATCCCCGATGGCGCAGTGGTAGCGTCGTCGCCTTGTAATCAAGGGGTCCCGGGTTCGATTCCCGGTGGAGGCACAGAGTGGTTCGGATCCCACTTGAAACTGTAGGTCCAGTCCCGATTAGCCTTACTGTGCATACAGTGGACTTAAAACAACAAATCAATCCAATCCAGAAAACGAGAAGCAGCTTATTTTGTCTTGACCCTCAACGAGCTGTATTTGTGGGTGCGTGTATGTAATATTAAATATATGCAAACATTCTGTTGATGGGTTTGTCATATCTGCATGAAACCTGGAAAGTATTAAATAGGTAGAATTAGCAATGTACATAAGTTTTTGTTTGTAATAAAATTTAAGTAAATTAATTATAGGTAATTACGTATACGAACATGACTATAAATTATGACAACATTTAATTAACAATAGTAGTTATTGTTAAATGATACCGCTGCTAGGTTTGTAAAATAGGCAAATAAGCAGCAATTCATTTATATAATATTATTGTTACATATTTGTTAAGCATTTTCCATATGAAGTTATCGTTGTAAATATTTAAAAACTTGGGAAAGAAAATTGCACTAGCCACTAATCCTGAATTAGGAATTAGGAATTAGGAATTTTAGATAAAAAGCAAATTAAAATAGTAACTCAAGATAGAACCCCAGTAAAAAAATATGAATATGTTTCTTACGTAGAACAAATCAATGGGAAATAAACACAACATTTTTTTTACAAAAATATTTTTATGGAATTTTTGCTATTGGTTGCTTACCTTATTATTAAATAAAATTAAATGCATAATAAAAAAAACATTTTAGTTAGAATGTAAAATCTGAAAAAAATATAAAAAAATAAAACTGCTTTAACTGAGTCTTGCAGTTGTCGTAACATGGTATAAATAGAATAATTAAAACATATACAGTGTGTTCTTCTCAGAGGGATCGAGAACTAATTGATAATTTGAAGTGTAAATAATGCTTTATTAACACACCTTTTTTACATCTTGTAAAATGAAAATCATCACAATACCTGCCTCTGTTTTTCAAACTAGGAGCATTAGTTTCTCGAATCCTCTAAGTGGAACACGCTGCATTATATGCAACAAAATCACATAGGGCACATTAAAAACAACACGTTTATAAACAGCATAGAAATCCCGAAAAGTTAATATATATGTACATGCGAGTGTGTGTATGTGTGTGTGTGTGTTGTGTGTGTGTGTGTGTGTGTGTGTGTGTGTGTGTGTGTGTGTGTGTGTGTATATATATATATATATATATATATATATATATATATATATTATGTATACCACACAAAGTTTGCTTCAGGCAGTTCATCAACATCATTGCACATCACATCGATGAAGCCTCACCTCTTCTAGTTCACAGCCGTAAATAACGAAAATTTTCACAGTCTCGTGGTTGCAGCATTTTGCACCAGCGAGCATCATCATCTTTGCATAATGAAAGCCGGAGGCAATATGTTATGAGCTTACGTACCCTGTAATGAACCTCTAGCATATATTATCTTTATTGTTCCGGATATTTCTGCTTCTTGTGAAAATTTTTGTTGCATATGTGTTGGCAGTGTTCGGAAGAGTCAAGTTCTCGATACGAAAAAATTAAACATCTCTGATGAATTCAAGTACGATTTGTATTCCTTTTACGAGAAAAAAATTCTCAAATACGAGGGTTGTAGTAAAATTCATGGCAACTATTTCTTTGTTTTGCAAGAATGCAGGATAAGTAAGAAAATTTGAATTTGAAATGTTATTTTCCGTACATAATGTTGGTGTAAATAATACTTTTTTCAATAATAATGGCATACATATGGCTGTAAGGCTAGCACATGAATAAAGACGAACTCTTCTTATTCGCATTTTAAAAATCATCATTTTTTTCTGCCCCACCCTGTACAAGAGGAAGTGGACAGTGTATGGTACTTTGGAATGTTTGAACAATGCAGATCATGTATACCAGGTGTATGAGCAAACATCCATGACGGCGTCGTGCTGCATGTGTTTATTAGTTGGAAAGCACACATCAGCATTATTGTAATAAAAGAGGTGCACACATGTGCTGTGAACCCTCAAAGTAGTTCCCAAGAGCTTCAGCAACCCGCTGCCAATGTGGGAGACACCGAATACAATCCGCCCCAGCATGTGTCCTCACAATCACAGGTCTTCATGACCAATCCTGGTCTCTGGTTGCTTAACATCCTCGCAGAAATGCTGCTGCCAACACAATTAGCTGAACAAAAGTCTGTAGCTCGGACCAAATATTTAAGTGCATCATCAAGGAAGTTTTGCTCCTCATATTCTCGAGCCACTCAGAAGTGATGTTGCCAGTACCACGTTCTGGTAGCTCACGTTCTAGTCACTTCAAGTTTTGAGACCTTGCTTTGTGCGTTAGTGTCCCTTGTGAGACAAATACAAACACCGTGGATTCTATTGTAGCTTCCCTTGAAGTAGTCCACCGCCTAACAGAGCCGTTTGTCAGGGACGGCAACAGGGGTGGGCTCGGGTGGGCAAGCGCCCACCCAAAAATTCCTGTGCCCACCCAATGAAATTCAATAAATATATACAATTAGGGAAATGTAAACGGTTCTGTAAGTATAGGCTGGTCCTCACCTTATGAATATTGTAGATTTTAGAAAGTTCACAAATTTCAATTCATCCCATAACAAGCTTTGCTGTAGCAAATATCTTGTTGAATGAAATTAATTTAAGCTTTTGTTTCTATTTCTTTAATTTTCTCATTGGAAAGCTAAAGGAACTCTCAGAACTCTTTTTTAAAATGTAATCTAATGAGCACTGCTATGATTAGAAGGAATCAACAGGCTTAGCAAGTTTTATGGGATACTCACAATTATGAGGTTTATGATCAAGAGTTAATCAGGATTTAGGAGGATTTGGAGGGTTGCAGCTTCCAGCCTTCAATGGGGGAAAATTGCTTTGAAATCAGCCATATATTGAAGAAAGAAAGATATTAGGAATGTGAAAAAATATTAAAAAGTATAACTAACCCTCTGACATGACTTGGGCTAGAGGTTATAGACTAACTGAAACTGTTCATAGATGGGAGTGAGTTCTTGATGTTGTCAGCACTGGTCCTCCACATAAATCTCGGCCTGGGTATGATCAAAGTAATAAACACTAATTTAAAAAAAACATCTTCCTTGCCTTAATCGCAATGATGAGAATGAATGATGATGCATTATTTACATATTCTCTTCCAACATATAAATTTTCACTATCGGTTATGCAGTTCTTATGATTAACTTGCATGAATTTCAAAGAAGATGAAAAAAGGGGTGGAAAGAAACCTTGACTCGAGGGTGTTAGAGACCTATAATGATACAGCCAAATTAATGAAAAAATAAATAATCAGGACAATAATCCAAGAGTGTTTTTTTTTTGTTTTTGTTTTTTAAAAATAAAAAGTCTACATGCTCAAATAGACTAATTGTCACTAGATCTTCATTTTAAACTGCAGTCCTAACGAGTGCGCATTGGCTTCCACTGGGGATTGAACCCAGGACCCATTAATTATACGACGAGAGCGTTATGCGATCGGAAAGACGATATACAGAAAGAACTCCGTCAACCGTATCATTTTATCATAACATAACATGAGTCCATTTAAGAGGTGAATTACACTATTATTATGATTGGCCCATGGACGTCCGCAGCATTTTTTCCAGGGAGGGACAAGCATGGTAACTTGTTCCAGGGGAGGTAAACGAGACATATTCCCCCCGATAATAGTGCATTGATTGATTGATTGATTGATTTGGAATCTCAAGTCCACTTTATACACAGTATGGCTAATCGGGACTGGACCTACAGTCTAAAGTGCGATCCGAACCACTATGTGCCTCCACTGGGTATCAAACCCGGGACTCCTTGATTACAAGGTGACGACGCTACCACTGCGCCATCGGAAAGGCCCTGATAATAGTGCTGACCCCTCAAAAAAAACACTTATTAAAATGGAAGCTATCATGTTCCTGCAGCACCCTTCCAATAATTAACATAAATTACTGTGAATGAAATAAAATATATACGTATGTATGTAATGTATAAGTTTAAGGTAACACCCATTTTCCAGGGGGGCGTGCCCCCCTTGCACCCCCTCTTAGCGGACATCCATGGATTGGCCTGAGATTTAAACTATTTCGTTCACGTACGGACAAAAATATTTGAGACGTCGTTGTTCGCGGAGTAATCTGTTTTGATAAAAAATGAAGCATTGTGGAGTAGAGATTACCACCTCAACTTTCGAAGTGCTATGAACTGATGATACTCTATTTGTGGAAAGTAATCAAGACTGATTTGACTCATTGTTATATTTCAAGTCGAGTTTCTGCTACTTTTGACCAATGGTAACGGTGAGGTTGAATGGTAGTTAGATGAACGTCATGAAGGGACAAACACGCAAGGACACAAGACACCAAAAGATGATTATCTTGAGTGCGGTTACAAGCGCCAAATATTCATTTGCCTACAAGAATACAGTTTCCGGGATGTACTATTCAGGAGGGAGCAGGGACGCCAACTTGTCAAAATTATTGGAAGGGCTCTGATCTCTGAAATAAATGAATGAATGACTCACTCCCTTCCTTTTTTTTAAAAGAAATTACGTCTTCGTATAGCAGTTTTTAAGCAGCTATGATATTCCTCATGCAAATTAAATATAACATGAAAAACGTGTGTCTGCTCATTTGTTTTTTAGATAACAATTTACATTTTTATTGAAAAGTAGGCTATGTATTTACATTAAGAGGCCAACATAACAGTTTTATGCCGGCCTCGGTTTGGTGGTCGACTCAACTCGCTTTGATCCGGAGGTCTCGGGTTCGAGTCCCGGCGAGGACATGGGTGTGTTTTAATGTCCGCAACAGACTTGTAAAGAAAGGACATGTGGCGGGTGCAAATTTACAATATTTAACAGTTTTATTTGATTACTTACATAAATGCTAACACAAACAGCAGAAAAATTAGTTTTACTTTTTTGTTTTTGCTAGAATATTTTACTTTTTAAATTTAATTTTGCAATAAAAAAACACATAGCACGGCGTGCTTTAGCAATAATGTCTTTGATCATAGCCTTTCGCAATACAGACTTTTCATAAGCTTTCCTTGCGTACTTTACTACAAGCCAGTGTTAAATAAACTCAAAGACTTTAGAATTATTTTTCCCTTATTCTTTGGACTAGAGGGAGAGATTTCGAGAATAACTAAATATCGTACATATCAATATTACCTGAAGTCGTGTTTACGACCTCAAATTGTTCAGAATTCACTAACAACATACTGGTATAATTGTCATATCACCTCGTTATTATGAAACTCTTTTCAGTAAAAATGTTAAAAAAAGGTAAAGTGTTCCCCTGTGCATAGCACCACGCCATGAAGGCGTATAGGGGGTGTGGGGGTAACGCCCCACACTTTCTTGATCCGGTCGTGAGTGGGGGTGATGTGATCAGCATCACGCCCCTGACCGCCTTTACCCCCCAAGGTTTCCCCCAGGTACCCATGTTATTCGACGCTGGGTGGGCGCCGGGTCCGCTTTCACCGTTCCACCGTTAGAAAAGTTCCCGGATTTGAACCGGCCGGGGATCGAACCCGGGACCTTTAGCATGGTAATCAGACGCGTTACCGACTGAGCCACCGCGTAAAAATGTTAACAATGCTCATAATTATGTACTTAGTATATAATAAGTCATGTGTTTTGCTGTCTCCGGTCATAGCCCCCCCAAAGTTGATAGTTTAGCGGTCTCAGCCTCCCAAAGTTGATGGTCTAGAACATTTGAAATGTGTATATAAAGTTAAGTTCATGTTGCACAATTCAGAGTAAACTTTAGAAGAGAAGCAAAATAATACATTAGATCCTCTGAAGCAAAATTATTTGATGGGCTCTGCACCCACATCATTAACATTGGTGCCCCCCAAGCCCCATAGAGTCGCGCCTATGGGAGGGAGGTTGGCATTTGAGTGTGTTCGAAAAGGTCACACTTACAGCCCAAATGATCTGTAATAAAGATACGATAATTAGGTTTGATGAATTCCTTGTGTCCAAATCGCTTTCTACACAAGGTAAGAGGGAAATCTCGAGTGAGAGAGAGGGGGAGGGGGCGATACGTGTTACTCACACTCACCTAATGCCTTACGTTTGTACTGCCCACCCTAATTTATCAATATACAGCTTCTGCCCACCCGGTCGAAAAATTCTGGCGCCGCCCCTGCCGTTTGTGCAGAGAATCAAACCTGGATCTCCTACGTTATGGTTGAATCACCGTTTATCCACATATTTTCGCAATTTTCATCAATCCTGACGTCACGTGGATGGATTTCCTTAACTTTCACAAGTATAGCTGCCACAATCAAACAAAATCTACTTTTCTCCAAAACTCTTCCAGCGTTGCTGAGGGCTTTTATTTTTATAATGAGTGCAATATTTGTTTCTTCAATTTTGAAAGATGTTTATGAATTTTTAGCCAGTGCGTACAGGAACTTTTGCCATTGATATAATTTGATGTCAGACCTATGTACACACATTGCAAACTAATGAGACGAAAAAATATCAAGCTGAACGCTACTGATATTAAAGTTTATTGCCTGTCATATTCGATAATACGAGTACATACACACACATACACACATTTTTCTTGTCACTGCAGATGTCCTGCTGGTTGTTGGAAAAGGTTGTGCTCTTTCGTAAGATGGAAAAGATGTTTCGAATATTTACAAAGAGAAAAAGAAAACATGTTTGTATGAGGATTAGTTCTTCACCTCTTTCTTTTTTCATGGAAAAAACATGTAAAAAGACAAAGGAACAGAACGAGTTTCCAGAACTCTATCAAATATTTCTTTCAAATGTCTCCCTGTATAAAGAGAATCTACAATATATAAGAAAGTGTAGGAAAGATGCTTACAAGCTCCAGAGAATAGCAACGACAGATGATCACTGAAAAAGAGAGAGAGAGATGCTGCGTTTCTTCATATTATTTAAGAAAGTCTTAACGGAAAAGAAAACAACAAATCCTCTCCTATGTGGAAAAGGAAGGAAATTGAGGAAAATATATAGAGAAAAAGAGGGAATTGAAGAGGAGCATTGATGGTCTGCCCCAGCAGTTAGGAGATTGGAAAAGGAAAAGATGGATCTTTTCTCTGGAGAGAGAGAGAGCTCAGTTTTAGTATCCATAGAAACACGTTAAGAAGTACCTTTGGTGGGGGGAGACATTCTGTGGGCGGATTGCCCAGGGACACAAATATTACCCGACGGTTTGTTGATCAAGGTTGGAGAATGAAGCTCGGTCAGGGCATTGCAATCAAGTGATCTTCCTACGAATCAGAGATGTATTCAGCTTTGGGAAGTGTTTTTTTTTTTTCTTTCTTTTTCTCCATAATACGACTCTCGTTACGAATTCTAAGAATGGGTGCTTGAGAGTTGGTGGGGCTGAAATATGCTCTACCCACATTCAAGCCCTAATAGCTTCATTTTTGGTCCTTAGAATTTCGTCTGAAAGCTGCAGAGGAAACTTAGAGTGCTCATTACTGAAGATTTTCCTTAACTGTATCGCTAAACTGAACCTTAAATTAATTATCTCTTTTCAATAAGAGGATATTCTTCAATTCGTTGCCTCATAGTTGAGGTAGCTTGGTTCCGTGTACAAATTATGTATGTTCACTATGGCCGTCTTCTGCAACTTTCAAGCAAATCTGTAAAGGGTCTCCTGTAAAATGTTTAATCTCATCCATCCAACTAATTGTTACTCTGAGCAATATTTGATTCCTTGGTATCCGGAAATGTATGGGTATTAATGTGTCTGACAAATTTACAATTCATGATGGGTTAAAACAAGGAGATGCATTATCTCCATTTCTCTTTAATTTTGCCTTAGAATATGCTGTTAGGAAGGTAAAAGAAACTAACTAAGGACTAGAATTAAATGGTATGACTCAGTTGTTAGCATATGCAGATGATGTAGACTTATTAGGGGATGATATAAATACAATTAAGAATAATGCTAAAATATTTTTCAAAACTGCTAAAGAGATAGGTTTGGAAGTTAACAAAGAGAAAACTAAATATACGCTTACATGCCAAAACTAAGTGTTAGGTAATAATCTAAATCTAATTATTGATAACAACTCGTTTGAACCAGTTTTCAAATTCAAATACTTAGGAGTAATACTAACAAATGAAAATGATATTAAAGAGGAAATAAAAAGTAGGCTTAATTCAAGGAATACATGTTACTTTTCTCTTCATAAACTTTTGTCCTCTCGTTTAATATCTAAGAAACTAAAAGTTAAAATATACAAAACAGTAATTTTGCCTGTAGTATTATATGGGTGTGAAACTTGGTCCCTTACATTGAAAGAGGAACATAAATTGAGAGTATTTGAAAATAAGATCCTTAGGAAAATCTTTGGACCTAAAAGGGATGAGGAGTCAGGTGAGTGGAAAAGGTTACATAATTTAGAACTACATAATTTGTATTCATGTCCAGATATTATTAAAATAATGAAATCAAGAAGACTTAGGTGAGCAGGCCATGTGGCACGAATGGGAGAGGAAAGAGGAGTTTACAGGATTCTTGTTGGGAAACCTGATGGTAAGAGATCTGTAGGAAGGCCAAGACGAAGATGGAGAGACAACGTTGAGATAGACCTAAAGGAAATAGGTATTGATGGAAAGGAGTATATACTGTAGATCTTGCTCAAGATAGGGACAAATGGAAGGCATGTGTTGCTGCAGCCATGAACCTTCGGGTTTAAGAAGGCTAGAGAGTTAGTTAGTTGGTATCCGGAGATGTACTCCAGTATAAGTAGAAAACGTTGCTCATTGTATTATATCAAACTGAGTGTAAATTCTGAAGAAGTTTAACTTTGTCTTGAAGCTTTCTTGACGACGAATGATGAATAAATTC
This sequence comes from Lepisma saccharinum, assembly GCF_977018435.1. Taxonomy (NCBI): domain Eukaryota; kingdom Metazoa; phylum Arthropoda; class Insecta; order Zygentoma; family Lepismatidae; genus Lepisma; species Lepisma saccharinum. Next base: position 35,291,777 of record NC_139253.1, read on the forward strand.
TCTCGGTCTATGCACCAGGTAGATTCTGAAACGGTTTCCTAGCTTTCGAGAGCTCACGTCACTCTTATATTCTACCTTGAAGACTACCCTACTTCTGATACTTTTTTTTATTCAGGGGTACACTCATTTTCTCCTAGCATAAACGTATCTATTACGGAAATCTCGGATTTTTGTCTATTTGTATTTATAATTGCAAAGGTGTTAGTTTTTTAGGTTTTAAATAAACTGCATTACATTATCTTCCCTATGGAACAAAAATTAGATGTCATGCGCACATACAAAAATAGTAAAAGCAAAGTCTCCCAACAAAGAATAATATTCTTGGAACTGTGTTTGAAGTTGACAACTAACGTAACACAAAGACCAGCAGGGTGTATACATGCCTGGAACATCAAAGAAAATCGTTTTCCTGTTGAACAAAAACAAGAACACCCGTCTTTCCTGAAAGTAAGATAAACGGAAACATTGTAACAACCAGTTCAAAAGGTTCTTTGACAGTGCTTGTCATATTGTTACGTCATGGCCACCACGATAAACGTTTTCACTATTATTGTACGTTATCGCGATAATGAGTTGCTGTGAAGCCTGTTTTGGGGTTAATTAAATAGGACAAAAGCCTTTTATATTTCACCCTGGGACATGCATTCAAGACAATGCCCGACATTCTTTCTCTCTTGTGCAAACAATTTGGAAATCGCGTGCATTCGAGGAATTCCAGTGTTGTAAAGTAGCTTGAAGGGTCTTCGTAATCTACAGTTCATGATGTTAATGTTTCCTACTGCATTGTGCACAAACTTGGATACCTCAGGTTTTTAATTCCAGATATTGTAGTTTAACTTACCTTTAAGGTAACCCTGGGAATGGTATGATCTGAAACTCTGGCGTACGCATGGAGGGAGTTGATAAGGCTACAGCTCCTCCCGAAATTTTTAGAAAATCAAAATTTTCAATTGAAAGCAGTGAAGACATTTAGAATCACCAAAGTGGCAACTGAAATGATCCATGGGTAACAATTTTTTGTCGTTGATCAACTTTTAAGAAGAAATAATGATAATTATGAAATATTTCATTGTGTATTCTGTCTCCCTCGTTCCCCCAGAACGCATCTATGTAATATACACCTTTAAAATTACAGCAATGTAAAATGTAAGCAATTTAGGAGAATTGTGTGTGTGTTAATTTCTTCGAAAATGTATTGATAAATGATGCATTATTGTCAAAATATTTCGTATAAATATTTTTTGCAAGCTGTGTGTGGTACATGTGAACATGGAGCCGCATTCTTGATATACTTTCTAAGCAGGTCATAGCAACTTTTCCCAAATGTTCAACAATTAAAATTCCTTTCTGTGTTTATGTAAATGTACAAGCATAATGGGGAAGACATCTTTCCTGGCGGCTTATGATGACGATGTTTTCTCGGGATATGAGCAAAGTGATGATAGAGCTGCTGTGGTCCAGTGGGTAAGGCCTCTGACTTCCACGCAGGAAACCCGGATTCACCCATAGTGGGTGATCTTAAGGTAGGAATTTTTCCAGTCTTATTCCCGCATAAAACGTGCCTGGGGCTTACCCAGCGTCAAATCAATGGGTGGCTGGGTACCTGGGGACAACCGTGGGAGGGTAAAGGCGGCCGGGGCGTGGTGCTGATCACATCACCTCAAAAATTGCCGAGATCTAAAATGTGTGGGGCTCTACCCCACACACCTTCATGGCCATACCCCACATGCCTTCATGGCACGGTGCTATATGCACGGGGGACTTTACCTTTACCTATCAGCCATGTGATTTTCCTTCAGATTATTTGCAGTTACAATCCCTTTACATTGAATTGAGAGTGTGACGGATTCTTGCGAGATAAAATAACATAAGTAAAAGTTATTCGGAAGATATCGTCACAACTACGTATTTCTCTCCACCACTGAATGTATGCGCGTTTATTATTATTCTTTTGTTTAATTAATTCCGCGCACACCCTACCAGACACGGAAGTGCTTCTTGGCACAACCCGGCCAGACATGACTTGAGTAATACGTCATACGCCTCGCATGTCTTCGATTCTGCAAATGTGAGAACTGCGATACGATTGGGCAAAATGGAAAGAACACATCGACATTTACGCATACTGCGGTAATGCACAAGTTTGTATAGCACTCGTCATTTTGGTGGTTACACCTATATTGTGCATTGGTACCAAGAAAGGATTGTCCATTGGATCTAACACGTTAGAAGCTATCGAATTTACAGGTGTGTTCGTGAACGTATGTTACGTTACGATTTTGTGATTCCCTATTAGCCCAGTTGCTACAGTATTTTCATGAATTAAGTATTACGATGCGCGCGTAAAACAAGTTCATAATGTATTTTATTGAACATAATCAATGCATCGATAGCGAGATACGAACCTTTGTATGTCGTATAACGAACTAAGTAGTCATGAACTGATAATATTAAACTTTTGTTGCGGTTGACCATATTTCGACTAAATAACGACGACGTAAATAAAGCAGCAAAAATACCCAAAAAAAGCCTTCCCGTTATTAACTTCTCTCAATCCTTCAACTTAAGGAGCGTCTTGTTCGGAATATTACAAAAGCACTAATAATAATAATATAATATAAATTCAATATTATCTATGGAAGAGTAATGCTAGTTGTTGAACGTACAGTTGAATTAAAATCTGTACAATGTGTTGTCCGACGATAAGATGAGATTGTTGAATGTGTTAATTAAATTCTGCACGTGTAAGAAGGGCAATTAATTATCGTGTTAATTTTTGATTGTCGTAATTTCCAAGCTGGGTAAAAATTGTTATTGTTATCCTTTGCATTGAATTGAGACTACTAGTCCAAATAAAATTGTTGAACATTCACAAGTTGATATAATTTCACAAAATCTAATTTGAAGCGTTTAGATTAGCTGTAGTTAGTAGTAGAGGTAAGGTGTTTTTTTATCTTTAATTACCATTTTGCTAGTATGTAAAAGTAAACTGTCTCTAACATTAAAAGACTATGTGCAATTTAGTTGAAATCTATTGCCATAATGTTTGATCCTAAGAATTGCTTAGATTGTTGTGACGCTTAAAGGCGTAGAAGGAGTTCTAAACAGAGAACTAAATACATACTTCTTAAGTTAAAACTAAATATATTGTGCTTGTTGCGTGGAGAGTTTTGCCACGGCATTTTGCACTTTCCACTAATTTTACGATATCCACATACGTTACAAGAGTGACAGTTCTCTAAAGCTTGAAGCCTATCCGGAAATCACCTGACTGATATCCAGAGAAACCTCTTCATATTGCTTGTTGTTATAAGTCTCTTTTATGTAGCTAACTAACTCTATTTAATAAAATAAACTGTGTTGTGTAAAGGTTTACAGTGAGTGTAAAAAGTGTTTGGACACTGCTGTAGTTACGTTAATAATGGATCATCTTGGCGTTGTGGATGATGGTAGGTGAGCGGGATAAAAGTGCAATGGTTCTACCTCAAATTCTTTTTTTCTTGGCACAACAACTAAATAAAAATATCAAAACATAAACAATCCATGAACAATCATAACAAAAATACCACAAATTATGGGCACAGAAAGTCTTTGTACACTTAGTAAAAAACATTAAAAAGGTCCTCTGTGAAACACGATCAATAAACCTGGACTGCCATACAGGTACCACTGACCCATTCAACTTCTGGGCGGGCCCACAGCTGTCAGTTCGGAAGTCTCAGTACTGGCAGTAGCTCCGCCTCATTGAACATGATAGTGCAACATGGGTCCCGGAAGGAGAGAGTTCACTGTTTGTGAACGTCGGCAAGTTATCCGGCTACACAGCCAGTGAAAATAGTTAAGGGAAATATCGCGCTTGTCCGAAATTCCTAAATCAAGTGCACGTGATCATAGATCGCTTTGGAGAAAGAAAAACAGTAGAAAATAATCCGAGGTGTGGACGACCAAGAGTGCTTTCTGTGCAAGACGAACGGTTTATTTTGCGAACTATCAAAAAGGACCCCAAAACTAGTGCTCCTACGTTGGCTGCAAGCCTTCAAGACCGAGGTAAGCAAGTTTCCTTCAGTACAGTGTTCGTAACGTATGCAGACGAAATACATACCATGGACGCGTGGCAAGGAAGAAATTTTGTGATAGCACAATAAACAGAAAGAAGTGCCTCGAATTTGCCCTATAGCACCGCAATTACGATGCAGACTTCTGGAACAAGGTCATTTTATCGGATGAAAGCAAATTCAACTTTTTTTGGTCGGATGGTAGGCATATGGTATGGCGGCAAAGAAATACAGAGTTGGAACGGCGAATCTTAATCCCAACTGTCGAACACGGTGGCGGTTCACTCTTAGTAGGGGGTTGGTTGAGTGCTGCCGGGGTCAGCAAGTTGCATTTAGTAGAGGGAACGATGGACCAGTACATGCACATTAATATATTGAAGAATAATTTGAGCGCTAGTGTGGCTCAAATGAACTTGGGTAATGATTACTTGTTTTAACAGGACAACGTTCCTAAGCATACCGCCCTTAATACAAAATTGTGGCTGTTATATAACACCCCAAAACAACTTCACACACCCCCTCAATTCCCAGATCTGACCCCCATAGAAAATTAATGGAGTGTATTAGAGAAACAGATCAGAAAAATAAACATATCCAACAAATCCGACCTAAAATTACTAGTGCAGGAAGAATGGAACGCCATTTCACCTCAGATTTCTGCAGATCTGGTAAAATCTGTACAGACAGGATCCAGGCAGTGATTCGTGTCAAAGGAAATCCAACAAAATATTAAATGCTTGTGTTTTTTGCAGAAAATATGGACAAGAATGCCAAGTGTCAAAATACTTTTTGTGTTCAAAATATGTGATATTTTTGTTATTATTGTTTATAGGTGGTTTCTTTTTTATATTTTGTATTTTCCTGTTGTATCAGATAAACAAGTATATGAGGTAGAATAATGTGGTTTTCATTCCACTCGCGTACCTGCACCCACAACCCTGAGCGGATCCCTTATTTACGTACCATCAATGGTGTCCAAACACTTTTTACACTCACGGTAAATATATTCACAACATTTAAAAGAATAATTTCATTTCAATTTCAGTATATTTCAGAAGGTCGTTCAGAAATAATTTATTAGTAATGCGAAACAATATTTGTCAAGGAATCTTACGATTTGTACGCAACCAGCTCTTAAACAGAGAACGTGAAAAAATACCGGAACCTGTCAAATGGGTCAGTTTTGAACAAGACTGGCATACACTCTACGGATCTATGGAAATACGGCTTTTTTCAATATTTGCTCTACAATATTGTTACGGTAGTTTGTGGTGAGGAACTCATTCAGGGTTCTCAATGATGGACCTCTCGAAAGCAGATTATACCAAACCTGGGCTTTGCTTTACATGGCAATTGTTACATGAATTGAACCTGACCTCCACTTTTCAACGGTACACTTCAATTTATCTCTTAATTGAGAGACTACCTCCCAACCTTATGTGACGCTTCTTTTGAACATTGCTTCGTATAAGTGAGGGGAACTAGGTATGCCAACCGTCGTAATAGCTTTCCATTGCAGCGGACGAACACGTTACAAGCTCGGTGAGTGGATGCGAGCAGCTCATTACTCTTCAACAATGGTTCTCTCTCTAGTTGAGTGGCTGAATTCATGAGAACTTGCTGTTGGTTTTCACTGGAACTCCCGTGCTTATGCCATGCGCACTACTGTTAGCTGTGTGCACGAACCAGCAGCGTTACATTCTATAGACTATTGTCCCTTCATTGTTCCCATTGTGGTTTGCGGACGCTGGAGGTGAGTGGGTGGTCTCTTTTGAAGTGCCTGGTATTTCTACGTCAATATGTGAATCGTTACAAAAGAGAGCTGATTTGATTTTTAAAATGAACCCTTCGTGCAATACTTTGATTTATGTTCTTCTTAATCCTTTGATTTATGTTCTCATATTTATGGGCGAGCTCAGAAATGACTCGGAAATGACCATCGGTATAAAAATACAGGGCGCTGGTCGCCATGGCGACTGAATTAGAAAATTCAGTGCTAATATGTAATAAGAGACATACGTATATATAAAGTATCTTTACAATTTTAAGCTTTTATTCCAAACACATATGAAGATATAATTAAATGAAATTTGTCACATAGGTGCAGTATATATTGAAGTTTTTTTTCATAACTTAATAAACCTCAATATGGGCACCATTGGTTGCACGAAGGACGTCAAGACGAAAATCGATTTCGCTCCATTTCCGCTCTAGCATAGCCTCATCAATGGTGGCAATGGAATCAGTGATCCTTTGGTTGACGTCAGTAATGTTCCGTACCTTTGTTCGATACACAGTGTCTTTAACGTAGCCCCATAGAAAGAAATCTAGGGACGTTATGTCTAGTGAACGAGGTGGCCAGGGAATAGGACCATCTCGTCCAATCCACCTACCGGGAAATGTTTGGTCCAGGAAGTCACGAACATTTAATCCCCAATGTGGTGGTGCACCATCCAGTTGGTAAATGACGGTTGGTTGAAGGTCAGCCAGTTGTGGTGTCTCATATTCAGTCAAAAGGTCAAGGTAAACATTTGCAGGAATTGTTTTCTCCGCAAAGAAAAATGGACCAATGATTCGATTGAACATCAGTCCACACCACACATTCACCTTTGGACTGTCTCGTTTGAGGTCCATTGTCGCATGGGGGTTGTCTGAGCCGCAGATTCTTGCATTGTACGTGTTCAGTTTACCGGAAACATGAAATGTTGCCTCATCAGTAAAACACACTCGGTTGAGGAACATTGCATCCTCCGATATTCGATGAAGCATGTCCACTGAAAACGTTTTGAGTTTCGGTTTATCATTGGGCTCGATGGCATGCAACAGTTGTACTTCATACGCATACAATCGCAGGTTGTGGTGTAGGACCTTGTGCACTGCTGATCGTGGTACGAGGGATGATCGAAAAAAAAGGTTACAAAGCCTATTATGGCGTATGTGTTAGACATAGCTGGAACATCAACACACCTGATGATGGACGGCACTCAACACTAGTACTCGATGTAATAACCTTTTTTGTTCAAGCACTTGTCACAGCGGTAGATGAGGTTTTCTATACCGGTTGCACAGAAAGCCGCATCAAGTTCTCGTAGCCACCGCGAGGCAGCTCTTTTGACATCATCACATGTCAGATAATGGTGGCCAGCCAACCAAATGGTAGTCCCAGCTCAGCTGATATTGAGCGTAATGTTCCTCTTCTGTCCTCACGAATACACTCATCCACAAGAGCACAGTTCACGTCGGTGGTTGAGGTACTGGGCCTACCGCTGTGTCCACGGTTGTCATTAACAATACTGGTCCGTCCTTCTTTGAAGGCACGACACCACTTCGCTACATGTTGCCTTGAAATTTCCCCCTCCCCATACACCTCCACAATCTGCCTATGAATGTCAGCAGGTGTAGTGTTTTTGGCCCACAGGAACAGCACCACTGCCCTCACTTCTACTCTTCATCAATTTTCTATTTTCACCATTTTAAATGTCCGCTTCTCGGGTATACATGGTCAGAATCCGAAGTCCTCAAACTCGCAACAAGACAAACATGTTATTAATTTACACATAAATTTTCGTTACGTTGCAGTGAATAAAACAAAAGTTATATGCTTTGTAACCTTTTTTCCCATCATCCCTCGTAGCTGTAACTATCTGGCAGCAGTGAGAATGGATTTCTTTGGAGAATTAACAAAGGCTTGTCTTACACGTTCGATGTCTTCCTCTGATACTCGTTTTCTTCCACTTCTTGCTTGATCCAAAATTATACCGGTCTCCATGAATTTCCTGTGCCATTCACGAATTGATGGACGTGCTGGTGGTTGTTTCCCATACCTATTCCTGAAGTTTGGCTGAGTCTGAGTGTCAGATTTTGTTTCAATGAACCACGCCACACATTGTGCCTTTTCTTGCGGAGTAGCCATTTTTCTTTCGAGGACCTCTCTTTCTTCACAATGTTACCTGAAATACACAAATTAACTATTAGTACAAACTTTAATAGTAAACTAGTACAATAAGAAAATTCATTCAAATATCTCATCATTTGCATTTGTAGTGAATTTTGAAGTTGTAATGGGATTTCCATTACCTTTTTTTAAAAAAACAACGACTAATACAGTGTGTGTCTTTTTAATATTTCTGTATTTTCTGTATCACGTGTGTCATTAAATCAGATCAGAATACTAAACATGTTATTATAAATGTTTTCAGTGTTGCTGGCAAATTTTAAGATCTTCAGCGATATGGTAGAGTCAGCCATATACATATGTATTAGAATGTATTGCATAGTTTTTCATGCTGTTACTAGTAGAACCTTCTTTAGGAACGTCATTCCAGTAGTAAATAATTAATTACTTTCAATCCAATCTCGTATTAATTAATAAATTAAATATTTTAAGATCATATTTCAAAATGTGTAGCTTTATGTTAGTTTGGTTCTTGGCTTCCTTGACCATATTTGCAAGAAAAGAAAAGGCTGGCTTCTGACACAAGCGGCTGGCGCCTGAAATAGTTTTTTTTTCCTACCCCTGCAAATGACGATTGAACGCCACAGTTTCTTTTAGTAATCGGTGTTGCAAATTGCCATCACAATTATTAAATCCAATAAAGGCTACCCTTCCTATTTGTTTATTGTCAACAAAGAGCTAAACCACACATTTTCGTTGCCTGGAAAAAGCCAATTCATTTCTGAGCACCACTTTTTAAAAAAATAACTTGCGGCTTTATACAAGAAGTGCTCAGTTTTGTTTATTTAGTACACGTTACTTGATCGTTTTTGTCGCAATATTTTGGTTACTACTAACACACATTGAGTTTGTAAGTTTTAGTTCTTTGGTCTTAACCAGAGTATCTATCCACTACAATAGAAGGATAAAAATGTTCTAAAATAAATTTAAATTTAAATTTCAGTTTCTCAAGGTGAATCATTAACACCATCAATGAAGTCACTTATAAAGGGTGCGTCAGAAGTAACGTCCTTTTACTCGTATAGTTGATTTTTACTTAATATCTTTGGGATGATTGCAGGTGTTTAAGTACAGTTAGAAAAGTGGCAGTTCAACAATACCACATGTGCATCTTTAACATTAATAAGAATAGTGATTGTTTTAGTTTAAATGTTCAAAATGCTTCACGTACCCTCGCAACTACAGTCAAGCAAGCCTTACGACATAATTCTTTGTTAATGTCACACTTTGTCCCGCATTGTCTCTTCCAAATCAGCTATGGTTTGAAGTTTGGTCTGGTACATAAGATCTTTAACGACACCCCACACAGAAAGAAATATGGCCGCGTTAGGTCTGGCTAGAAGAGGTCATGTTAACGTGACTGCGCATAGGACTGCGCATAGGACACATCGTCACTTGCTGCATATACTGGGCCCTCCGTTGTGCCATACTTGCAACGTTGTTTTAAGTGTTCGGCACATTCTTCTCGAATGTAACTTTTTTAATTACCTCAGACGGAGTTTTAACCTTACCAACGATTTTGTTATCTATGTTGGGAGACAATGGCAGTGTTCTAGCCCACGGTTTTAGCTTTTTGATAAGAGCAGACCTTTCCTACTGTTTCTGAGGTAGTTTCTAAACTATCTTAGCTTTTCTAATGTGTTGTGTTTGTCCTATGCAGGTTCATTTACAACCTGCATTTTTAACCTTTTCCAAGGGGCTCTTTAAACCTCTTTTTTTTTAATTTTGAGGTAAGGGTTTTAGATAAGGGGATATTTCCCGCATAAACTGAAGGGTGCAAAATGGTCATGCATGCCGACGCACCCAAAACTTTTAAATCACTCAATGAATCAATCAACTATGGGCCATTTTATCTCAGGGAATGTGAGAAACTTAGATTACTAACTCAATAAGTTACAGATAAAACATCTCGACAATATTTGCTTCTTGATTCACTGGTAAGAGGGCGTTACTTCTACCGCAACCTGTAATTGCTTTTAGCGTGATGGTTGGCATGTAGCCCCGTGACAAGCTACAATTTTTTCACTTGCTGTAAAATATTGGACAGACATTTGTGCTTAACTGATACAATGATCGCGCACACAAACTTTAAGTACGGAACAAAATGTAATATTTTAATACATTATAGACTTAATTAATTCATTGTTCATCTACGTAATTTAAAGTTATTTATTTTTCGCTTTGCAGGTGGGACCAGCTCAATACGAACATTGGACGGCTTAGCCGAAAGTTCCGGGTGATGCTGGAAGTGGTTCCTGGGAAAAAGCGACCAGCGCATGTTGCCATCGACAACATCCGCCTCATCAGCTGCTTTCCAGGTAATGTTTTCCCTTCGTATTCATTTTATACATGTTTTCCTTTTATTTTGTTTCAAAGTCTACTTTATGCTGAGATGAGTTAATCGGGACTGGACCCATAGTTTAAAGTGGGATCCGAATCAATATGGATTGTGCTTCCACCGTCTATCGAACCCGGGACCTCTGCTACCTCCATTGGGTGCAAGGTACATAAATCTTAATATTAAACCTCAGCTAGAATATCTACAGGGTAGGGTTCTTTGTAGACAACGAAACCAGACAGGATGCCTTCCAATGGAGACGTTTAAACGAATATATTATTTAAACACAGGTTACATCCAATAAGAATATTTACATGATAAGCTACGTTCTTCTGTAATTCTTGTTTACAGTCAAGTTTTATATTTATATGTCTTTTATTATTTCTTTTCTTGATTTGTATATTCTTCTATCTGGACTTCCTTCTTAATGGACAGTCTGGATCTGGACTTCCTTCTCAATGGAGGATCTGGATTTGGACTTCCTTCTTGATTTCCTTTTGTTTCCGCTTTTCTACGATTTAGGAATTCCTTTATCCTTTTTCCCTTAGGCTTTGGTAACTATACTAATCTCCTCCCTTGAGGCTGCGATTGGAACGCGCCAACACTAAATAAGTCCAATCTAGTGTGTACTTGGTACCAAACGACTGACACGCGCAACCAAAAGTGCTGTGGGGCGTCGACGGGAACGCGCCGCCACTGGAGTAAACAAAATTTCCACTATTGGAAAGGTAAATTAAATAAGATAGATTCAAGGTCTGTTCAAAGACACAAATTTGTATCGGTGCTTTGACTTCTCTAGTTTTCTGATCAATTTACATATGATCACTGGTTTGATTTATCGGGTATATACATTAATTTATTTATTTTATATTTATTCTTTGTCTTCTTATAATATATTCTTTTGGTTTTCATCTTTTCAATTTGCTTTGTTATTATTTATAAAGTTATTCACATATATTATGCTAATTCTTAATCTTGCACGCCTGGTGCTGCCATCTCTATTCCTCTTTGGGAAACTATTTACATGTACATTACTTGGTTCTATTGGGTACGTAACACCTCATCTTATTTACATCAAGTTGACCTTGCTTCGAATTTTTGGATGGGTTTTCCTAAATTAATCTATCATATTTTAGTTGTGGCCAGGATATGTTTATAACTTTGTAAAATTGATCAGGAATTTGGAATATTGCGGTCTTTAGTATTGAATTATAGATCGTAAGATAGAGATAAATTAAAGACACATCTGTGAATAATTACTCTTGAAAGTGACTACAAGTGACGGGACTATAATGTCTTTGTCAGGGTATTTCTGTGGGCCTCTTTGTTGTAATGGTTGGAATAGCAGAACTGTGAATCCAAGGGTCTTGGTTAGACCCTTTCAGGAAAGATGTATCCTTGTACTTTTTTATTAATCACCGCTTCATTACACTTCTTCATCCAATCAATTACTCTTGAGAGGTAGGTAAGAAAACGACGTAAGAAAAATATAAAATGTGTTATAACTGCTTCTAGAGGAGTATTTAATAGAGAGTCTATATCAAGCTTGTGGAGGTTAGCCAGGACTCCGTGTCGTGCAAGGTTACCGCCTGTTAAATGCCACACTGCACTATAACTCACGAATCAGGTCAAGAGTGATTTCCAACTGCGCGAACGCGACCGACGAAGCCTCTTGCCTCGCTGCTCTTACAACGCTATAGTACTGCTGTTCGCTCTGCAATACATCGCCTCCTCAACAAATACGACGGCTTTACTAGACCAGGCCTACTTTTTCTATTTTTTCTAAGATGGAATATGTATGAATCGATTCTAAAAGTATCGAAAAAGATGACCCTTTGATGTGTATTGGAATGTCAAACGTAAGGACATTTTGTGCTTCTACAAATATTTTTGTACCCAGTGGAATTAATTACTAACAGGTCAAATTATAATTCATCTTTTAACGTTACTTCGAAAATGTCAAACCTATAATCGGTTCTGTAGTCCCAAAAGTTTCAAAGGGTATACGCTAAATACTGTGTAACGTTAAGAGATCATATTTTCATAAACATTGTATTATGCTTTTCTTGTATGTACGCATTGCTTGCATTGTAGAATTATATTCTTGTAGTTTACGGTTATTACAAGCACAAGAAAACAGTTTTTTGTTGTGACGTTTCAGGAGAACACACGCTCCCTTCATCAGAATTTATTTTTATTTGGACTAAAGATACAGTCATCACAATGGTTAGCAATTTTTTAAACAAAAATAATCCGTTATATAATGGATGTTGTCAATGTTACATTGTTGTAATTAAATGTCTGATGAAGCGAGCGTATGTTCTCCTGAAACGTCACAACGAAAAACTTCTAAAAAGAAGCTATCAATGGTAGAATACTGATGATCTATCTATAATTGGCATTAAATGATTCATATTACACGTATGGGCGCCCGCAGAGTGGTGCGGGGGGCACTTGCCCCCCTGAGATTTCTGGAAAGAGTTAATGTAATTGGAATGGTGAAATTGTAGAGATATTTTATAACAAAAGCCTATTGTTTTCTGTGACTTACAGGCCGTAAGTTACAGCAACTATTATTATTATTTGAAATAGGGTTACATTTAAGAATACAGTCTATTTTACACTGATTACACTACGGAACAGCCATTTTGTATCCTGTTAGCAAATAGGTGTTCTTAAGTCATTTCGGCATGCTAATTTCGGATTTGCTACTCATTTGTCTCAATCACGTACCATTTTCGAGATACACTTTTCTTGTAATCTGGCTACACTGCGAACTGTTTACTTACCATATCATCATGTATACCTTAAGTCGTGTTTCATGTGTTGGTATGTGAGGTTTATTGTAACCCTGTTTGCGACAGTAACCTACATCGTAATAAATAAACATGAAGTTTACAGCGTTTGACTTGTACAGTGACACAATTGACTGTGCTGTGATAAACTATGTCGACTGAAAGAACCTCTTGGCTGTGTCTATCACCCTAACACATTCTGTTACCTTTCTGACCAATGCACTCCAAAATTGCAATGTAAAAACATCACAGATTGTTTAAAGATAGTGTACCGACTGTACTTTGGTTGTCACTGAGAGATCAATTATGAATTTGAATTTAAAATTTTGGTTGCGTCAACACTTAGGCTATTTGTACCCGTCACGTTATACGAAGTTCAGAGAAAACAATGGATTTCTCGCCATAAAATCAGCAATAAGATTCAAATATTGCCAGAAATAGACCAAAGATTAGAATCGTGCGACAAGGTTTAGGCAAACGTTACACCCTCGCCAAAGCATGATATACGTATTTTCCTCTTGCGATACTGATGTTACCAGTAACCAATGTGGTGTAAAATTTTGAAATTTGAATTCAAAATTTTGGGTGCACCTAGGCTATTTTGCACGCGTCACATTATACGGGGTCCAGCCCCTTACCATAACTAAAATAGATGATTGTAATGTCGTGTCATTAAAATATTCTGAGTTTCGTTAAAAGCTGGGGCACTAAAAGGACACTCAGCACACAAGTAGGGAGAACTCTATGTTCTAGGCCACCCCCGAAATTTTGGTTTACTTTTATTGTGTACACCTATACAGTAATATACTCAAAATCGAACTTTGACTGTTACAAAAGTGACACAATACAAGCGCAAAAAAAAAAAGTCAAAGCTCAAATTCCAATTTTCATAGTGCAAAATTGCTAATTTTCGAAAATCCCTCTATAATTTTTGCTAAAATTTTATTTTTCAATAATTAAAGCGAAGTGCTAAGTTAAAAGTAAGTGCTAAGTTACTTCCGGTCTACTTCCGGTCCACTTCCGGTTCACTTCCGGTCCACTTCCGGTCCACTTCCGGTTTACTTATAAATTATTACAAATTTTAGCAAAATACCCCAGCATCCTGTATTTGTATATCTCTATATCACCATATGTGTACTAATTTTTATTTCTTATACTGTTAGTGCTTCACTGGCAATATAATAGCAATATGAACCCTACTGCCGCTCTTCGAAATGTGATTCTCAGTCCTCCCTTCCACATAATCTTTTTTTAGATTTTTCCCAAGTCTTACCGTTTCCAAGATAACCCCACTTCCGGTCGCCATTTTGGATTTCCGAACATAGATTATATTCATACTTTTTCTCACATATAGGCGTACGTGATGAATCACCAAACAGATTTTTCCCAAGTCTTACCGTTTCCAAGATAACCCCACTTCCGGTCGCCATTTTGGATTTCCGAACATAGGTTCTATTCATACTTTTTCTCACATATAGGTGTACATGATGAATCCGTAAACAGTGGTGCTTTGTTTGTGTGTAAAAAAGAAATGCAATGCTTTTTGCACTTGGTTATCATCACCTAACATGTTATTAATTGTTTTTTAAAATTAATTACAACTGAAAACTAATAATTAATATTATCTAAAGTTACTAATTAATATTATACAAATAATTGATATAATTTTTTTGTTCTTGTTGCTAGTGTTGGGTAATTATAGTTGTTGCAAAATATACCTCTCGCGTATGACAGTTTCTGAGTTTCGTTGGGTATATATAGACGAATCGAAATTTTACTTGTTATGTTAAATTGTATGTTAGGGTACATGGTAAGAAAAATCATTGTATATTAGAGCGCTCTTTTAATGATTTGCCTATAACTGCATACAGGCAGCCGTAATTTAACATAAAATATCCTGATCCTGTTTCTTCTAGCATGTGCGACGTTTGTTGTGGTGGGATCATTGGGGGAAATGTGATTCTCCCATGATGTCATCTGACTTACTAGCATATGCGATACGAAGAACAGGTGTGTATGTGGCTTACTAGGATTAGGCTCATGGTAATGAGGTCCTAGTAGATGAAACGTTGTCGGGGTATTTTGCAAAAAATTTCCTTAAACAGTTAACAAATATAATATATATTTTTTTAAATTCAGATATTAGATGGATTTTACAAATATATTTAAAAAAAATACGTTAGGTAATTGTTGCTTCTACAGCTCGTCGCAAAAATATACCTAAAATTTTATTGTTTTAAGAAGAATCCTAAAAAAATATTTTATATATATAAAACCTAAATTATAAAAATATAGATATAAACCAAAAGTTTACTGATTAATAAATTGAGATTATAAATACAAATATTTTGCTATTTTCAATTATTATTTGAGAATTAGAAGTTGAGAGAAGAGATTTATTAAATAATTAATTTACCTAAAATTTTATTGTTTTGAGAAGAATCCTAAAAAAATGATTAATTAGGTGCTCGGTTTATCTTGTCCCTCTAGACGAAAGATGGAATGTATATAAGCCTATGCCTCCTAAAGTTCATCGTGGCTTGCGAAAACGAAATATCTAACCGGAAACTTCCAATGATTTTTTATTTTTTTAGAACATGCTTCGCTAAGGAGGTCAAAATGACAAGTTCCGTAATTCGAATAACTTGTTGATTTTATTACGAACGAAGAAGGAATGCATGACTGTAGTATTATTACATCAGGTAATTTTTTATTTTGTTCGCGTCGATTAATCTTCTTACGTTTCTTCTTCTCCTTGTCGTTTTCGTCCAAAATTGTGTTTACTGGAATGTTGAAATGTGTACCGGAACGTTGAAACGTTTACCGGAACCCCGAAATTTCATCAGTGGACCATATCTCGAGAACGGTTAGAGTAAAGCAAAAACGGTTAAAAATCACAAAAGCTTAACCAAAAGCACGTGGTATAAGCTACCTGTATATGATGTTTTCAATAGTTGTCGTCTGGGAACCATGTTGGCCCACCCCCAAAATTTAACTTTAATGGACCATATCTCGAAAACGGTAAGAGATAGAGCAAAACAGACCGCGATTTTGACTTCGAAGAAGCATTTTATGATAGTAGAGAATTAGCCATACCAAGTTTGAGCGCGCTACGATTAATATGGCCCACCCCCAAAATTTCATCAGTGGACGAATATCTCGAGAACGGTTAGAGATAAATAAAAATAGTAATACCCTAAAGAGTACAGTGTCTCTCAAAAGTTTTAGGACAACGACATTTTAAACTAGGCAACTCAATTTACGCAAGGCAAGGGAAGGAGAAAGAGAAAGCGAAAAGAGAAGAGGAAAAGTAGAGGAGAGAAGAAAGAGAGGATAGACGAGGAGAGGAGATGTAGTGAGGAGAATGGAAGAAGATTCTAGGAGAGATTAGGAAAATGGAGCAAAGAAGAGAAAAGAGAAGGAAAACGAGATGAGAGAAGAGGAGACGAGAAGAGGGGAGTGGAGAGTAGAGTAAAGGAGAGAAAAAGAAAAGAACGAAAAGAAGAGGAGAAGAGTGCAGTGGAGTCGGAAATCTAAGACAGGAGAGGAGATACGAGGAGTGGAGATGAGTGGGATGGAGATAAGATGCGAGAAAAGTAGGGAAGGCGATATGAGATAAAAGCAGAGCGAGCAGAAGGATGGGAGAGAAGAAGGAGAAGAGAAGAACAGAAGGGACTGAAGAGAAGAGGTATTTGCAGAAAATATCGTCTCAGCGTCAAGAATTGATGCATTGGTCAAATTATCGACATGAAACATTTAATAATATTTTGAAATGTATTGGAGAATGTATTAGATCGATTCGAAATGCTTTTTGGCTTAGTTCAGAGCAAGGTAAAATCAAAGATCTTCCATGTAAGAAAGCTTAATGCATGTTATTTTTCTCTGTCTTCTCGTTTAATATCTAAGAAACTAAAAGTTAAAATATACAATAACAGTAATTTTTGCCTGTGGATGCGAAAACATGATATCTTGCATTGATATTGAGAGTATTTGAAAATAAGATTTTTAGGAAAATATTTTAGCCTAAAAGGGATGAAGAAACAAGTGAATAGTGAAGTTTACATAATTTAGAAGTACATAATTTATGTTAGTTTCCAAGTATTATTAGATTGATGATTAAATCACAAATACTTAGGTGGGCACGAATGAGAAAGGAATAAAGGAGATTTTACAGGAGTTTTGTTGGGGAAAACCTGATGGTAAAGGACCAAAACGAAGATGGAGGCGGAACTAAAAAGAAATCGGTAAAGATGGAATGGAATATATAAATCTTGCTCAGGATAAGGACAAATGGAAAACTGCAGCTATGAACTTTCGGATTTAAGAAGGCTAGAGAGTTAGTTAGTTAATTGATATTCAATGTAATATAATTTAACATATTTCAGAAACTAAAAGGCAGCAACATGGTATTCATATTGACAAGGGAATTTCTACAAAACTTTTTTTTTTTCGTAAGTTTACCAATAGCACTTACTTACTAATTATGAAGATGAGGATGATAATACGTTCCATCGTTCCTATATAAACGTTTCAACGTTTCGGTAAACGTTTTGGTAACGTTTTAACGTTTCGATAAATGTTTTAGTAATATTACTTAATATTAAAGTGCTTACTGGAACGTTGAAACGTTTACCGGAACGTTGAAAAGTTTATACAAAAAGGTTGAAACGTATTGTCGCGAATAGTCGAACGTGTCGCGAGAGGCAAAATAATTCTAAAAAATAACTCCCAAATTCAAAATAGGCCAAACAAAAAAAAAGTGAAAAAAAACCATAGAACCTTCGGTATTGCGTTTTTTTAACCAACCTGCCCCCCGGAAGTGATGTATAAAATTTTCAAAAATTGTATCGGATAAAAATAACAACATCCTTTAAATAATCAACATTGCTGAAATTTCTCCGGCGTTCGCTGGATAATCATGAAAAATTAAATTTCTAAAATTGCAGGGAGAAGAACTAATAATCTAGAAGTCTCGACTGTGATAGCAGGAGAGATGAACGCGACTTTGGACGAAAACGAGAAGACGAAGAAGAAGAACATAAGAAGATTAATCGATGCGAACAAGATAAACGATGATCTGATCAATAATATTACAGCATTCTTGCTTCGTTCGTAATAAAATTAACAAGGTATAAAGAGAATAGCAATCCAATTACGGAACTTGTCATTTGACCTCCTTAACGACCTCCTTTTTATTCTAAAAAAAAAAAAAATATTGGAAGTTTCCGGTTCGTCTCATTTCACGATTCATCCTCATATCCACGATGAATTTAGGAGGCGCAGGCTTGTATATATTCCATTTTTCATTCGGAGGGGCAGCGTAAATCGAGCACCTAATTAACCATTCAAAATATATTTTGTTGAGAGTAGAGAAAATTCCACAGTAATTATTGCAGTTCATTTTATCACCTTTTTTTTTAAACACAGGAACAATTATGGATTATTTCCACTGTTGAAGGTTGTATTCTTTATTCCATATTACAAAAATCACTTTATGAACTTGATATATTTATTTATTTATTGAGAAAATTCCAAATACAGCACAGGT
Source organism: Lepisma saccharinum (assembly GCF_977018435.1). NCBI lineage: Eukaryota > Metazoa > Arthropoda > Insecta > Zygentoma > Lepismatidae > Lepisma > Lepisma saccharinum. The sequence continues at coordinate 35,310,468 of NC_139253.1, forward strand.
GACCATTTTACACTGAAATTGTCAACAACGAGAAAGCAATAATAATAAGTAAAAAAAATTAAGAGTAACAAAACAACATAAAAGTAAATATCAAATTGACAAAAAAATAAGTAAAAAATGGCACTATGTGATTAATTACAAGCATTTCTTCTGATGGAAGACCGAAAGGCAAGCTCGGAGGAAAATAGTACACCGTGTCCATAAATATACTGTCATACTTTAAAGTGGTATTACGTCGCTTTGGATAATCGTATTTAAATAAAATTGGTGACATTTGAAAGGAAAAAACGAAAATATTTTTTGTGCATGTCAACAATGGACACCAATATCAACAATGAACGAGTATCGAAACGTCAAGTCATTTTTTCTTTCGAGCGGCCACTGTGAAAGGTCCAGCTTATCTTGACATGCTCACTGAATGCTTATTTCCACAATTGGAAGAAAATGAAGGCAATAAATTTATTTTTCACCTCCTCACTGGCATTTACATGTTCGGAAACATCAGAATGAGCGGCTTGGATTGGACGTGCCGGAAATGATGATAATTCGTCGCCATTGCCTCAAAACCTGCAAGAACTGCAAATTCGCATCACTTCTGCAATCCAGTCCATGTTGGAGCGTGTGTGGCATGAATGGGAATATCGCCTTGATGTCTGCAGGGGCACTCGTGGGGGGAGGGGGGGCCACATTCAATGTCTACGAGTTGTAAAATAAAATATTTGAGTTTTTCTTTCAAATGTCACCAATTTCATTTAAATACGGTTATCCAAAACGACGTAATACTAATCTGCGAGAAGGGTTAGAAATCACGTAGAGGCTCTCGTGTAATTTAGCACGTAATAAAAAAAAAATGCAAAATACCCCGACAACGTTTCATCTACTAGGACCTCATTACCATGAGCCTAATCCTAGTAAGCCACATACACACCTGTTCTTCGTATAGCATTTGCTAGTAAGTCAGATGACATCATGGGAGAATCACATTTCCCCCAATGATCCCACCCCAACAAACGTAGCAAATGCTAGAAGAAACAGGATCAGGATATTTTATGCTAAATTTACGGCTGCCTGTATGCAGTTATAGGCAAATCATTAAAAGAGCGCTCTAATATACAATGATTTTTCTTACCATGTACCCTAACATACAATTTAACATAACAAGTAAAATTTCGATTCGTCTATATATACCCAACGAAACTCAGAAACTGTCATACGCGAGAGGTATATTTTGCAACAACTATAATTACCCAACACTAGCAACAAGAACAAAAAAATTATATCAATTAATTGTATAATATTAATTAGTAACTTTAGATAATATTAATTATTAGTTTTCATTTGTAATTAATTTTAAAAAACAATTAATAACATGTTAGGTGATGATAACCAAGTGCAAAAAGCATTGCATTTCTTTTTTACACACAAACAAAGCACCACTGTTTGCGGATTCATCACGTACGCCTATACGTGAGAAAAAGTATGAATAGAAGCTATGTTCGGAAATCCAAAATGGCGACCGGAAGTGGGGTTATCTTGGAAACGGTAAGACTTGGGAAAAATCTGTTTGGTGATTCATCACGTACGCCTATACGTGAGAAAAAGTATGAATGGAACCTATGTTCGGAAATCCAAAATGGCGACCGAAGAGCGGCAGTAGGGTTCATATTGCTATTATATTGCCGGTCGAAGCACTAACAGTATAAGAAATAAAAATTAGTACACATATGGTGATATAGAGATATACAAATACAGGATGCTGGGGTATTTTGCTAAAATTTGTAATAATTTATAAGTAAACCGGAAGTGGACCGGAAGTGGACCGGAAGTAAACCGGAAGTAGACCGGAAGTAGACCGGAAGTAACTTAGCACTTACTTTTAACTTAGCACTTCGCTTTAATTATTAAAAAATAAAATTTTAGCAAAAATTTAAGAGGGATTTTCGAAAATTAGCAATTTTGCACTATGAAAATTGGAATTTGAGCTTTGACTTTTTTTTTGCGCTTGTATTGTATCACTTTTGTAACAGTCAAAGTTCGATTTTGAGTATATTACTGTATAGGTGTACACAATAAAAGTAAACCAAAATTTCGGGGGTGGCCTAGAACATAGAGTTCTCCCTACTCACACACAAGAACAAAAAACAGGACATCACACACAAAATTATACTGGCCATAGTGCCAGTCGCCAGAGACTCGTTCGTCTGCAAAATGCAGTCAAGGGTGTACTACATGGAAGTGAGGTTGACAGTTGGCTGTACTACATGGAAGTAAGGTTGGCAATTGGGTGTACAAAGTGGAAATGGGGTTGAGAATTAGGTATACTACATGGAAGTGAGGTTGGCAATTGGATGTACTACGTGGAAGTGAGGTTAAGAATTGGATGTACTACGTGGAAGTGAGGTTAAAAATTGGGTGTACTACGTGGAAGTGGGGTTGACAATTGGGTGTACTACGTGGAAGTGAGGTTGGCAATTGGGTGTACTACGTGGAAGTGAGGTTGGCAATTTGGTGTACTACGTGGAAGTGAGGTTGGCAATTTGGTGTACTACGTGGAAGTGAGGTTGGCAATTTGGTGTACTACGTGGAAGTGAGGTTGACAATTGGGTGTACTACATGGAAGTGAGGTTGGCAATCGGGTGTACTACGTGGAAGTGAGGTTGGCAATCGGGTGTACTACGTGGAAGTGAGGTTGACATTTGGGTGTACTACGTGGAAGGTCTCCTATTACAGCCCACTGGGAGATAAGGACCGCCCATGTGCCTCACATGGTACATGTCATAGTTGTGCTGTAACACTAAGGGAATGCTGTAACAAAAAGAGAATGGTTGACTGGAATTCATTCAATGCCTTTTGATGTATCTATGAACCAAGGGACAACACCACAGATTGTTATTTTTGTCTCACTGTAATGCGTGGCTATTTCTCGAAGAATAAAAGCATGTGTATATGCCGATGTGCTCTTCCCATTGAAGTCAGTACCACATAGTGAGGAATTCCAATTCCTAAATCAGTATCCACCACAGTGGAATTGAACATTTCTCGTGGCCAGGAACGTTCTTTCAAATATAAAATGTAGTGTTAGATAGGAAAAATATAGGTAAGTTACTTTTTTTGCACGATAAATGTCAGATCTTTTATTTCATCTGGAAATTAATTGAATAACATTGCCCGATGTCGGCGCACCTGGTACTGGACTCGGACAGGACTAATGTTGCCAGTACATTTCGTAATTTTTTTAAGAAATATTTTTTTTATAAACATGGCCTAATTAACCCCACAAATCGTCTGTAATGCACATAATTACTCCAACATCCCCTAATATGCTTTCATTGCACTGTACTAAATGCACGGCGAACTTTACTTTTTTTTTACTTCTATGCATAGAATACGTAAAAATTTATCGTTCCTTTTTCAATTCGATAAATATGGCCTCCCTATTGGCACAGTGGTACCGTCGTCGCCTTGTAATCAAGGGGTCCCGGGTTCGATTCCCTGTGGAATCACATAGTAGTTCGGATTTCACTTTAAACTGTAGGTCCCGTCCCGATTAGCCTTACTATGTATAAAGTGGACTTAAAACAACAATTCCATTCAATTCGATAAATGCCCATTGAGACCATGGACACACATCAAGGATTATTGCAAGGGATTCCATATCTGTGTTTTATCCATGTTTTTCTTTCTTTCGTACAATATTTTTTTTACACCTTACAAGCTTTTATTCTATACTGAACGTTCACGCACAAAATTATTTTCGTGTTTAATGTTTATAGAATATCCACATAAATAAAGTTAATAACTAATACAAGGTTCATGTCTCTATATCGTTTTTTGTACAAAAGTTAAGACCATTCAAAATCTCTGTTCCGTGACTTTTGGGACATCCTTCATATCTCGGAAATCTGACGTGATACACAAATTTTGAGACTTTATCCGAATTCCTCGCACCGAAATTAGTAAAGAACATGTTATTTCATCCAGGACACAGACAAAAAGTTGAAATTTGTTCCCTAATGTTATCTGAGTATAAAAAACAGCTTATTGTTCTACATGAATTAATGTTAAGTATAGGCTACGGTTATGCAAATTGTATTAGATATACAGATTGTGGAAATTACAAATGTATGGAATTTAAAAATCATAAGTAGTAGTAATAGTAATAAAATAATAATGACAAAAATAAAAACAATAGCTGAAATAATAGCATAATAATAAAAGCGTGACACTCACTACCCCACCTGAGAAAAAAATCCTTAGGGCGTCCTCGATTACATACAAGGCATTATTTGAAATATGAAGCTCGTATATTAATGATTGCATTTAAACGTAAACGCTACAGTTCAGCATGTTATTGTATTTCATTTTCTTGTTGATACTGATATTGTGAATTATCATTTTGTACACTCTTAACAACTGTAATAATTCTACTAATTACACAAGAAATGAAAAAGTTGAAAAAAAAATACTTTGAAGACCGCACTACATACGTTGAGCAACAAAGCATTCTACTTGAGCTGTTTGTTTCGATACGTCACCAGGCGAACGTCTTGCACAAACTCTTGAATTATTGCCATTTGCAGAAATATTTTGATTCATTACTTGAATCAAAATTGTTAGCTGTGTCGGCGTATTAAGCCATTTTGCACCCTTCAATGTATAATGCACATAAAAATATACATAAGATCTCTTGGGTATCCCCAGAACATAGAACATCTTTATTAGATGAGAAGTAAACGTGGAGCAGACATTAGCAGTGATCATCATCTTATGGTAGCCAGTTTTAGGGTAAAAATTATGGCCGCAAAGGAGAAATTTAATAAACAAAGCACAAAGTTTGACATTGGAAAACTACAGAATAATAGTGTAAAACAGGACTTCAAGTTGCAACTTCAAAACAAATATCAAGAACTAGGGGAGCTGGATGGTGATGAGGTGGAACAACACTGGGAAAAGGTGAAAAATACATTTACAACGGTATCAAAAGAAGTTTTGGGATATAGAAACCCTAAGAAAAAGAACTGGATGTTAGAGGAAACTTGGAGAAGAATAGAAGAAAGGAAACACATAAGCAAAAGATGAATATGTGTAAAACTAGGAAAAAGAAAGCAGAATTACAAGAAGAATATAGGAAAAAGGATCATGAAGTGAAATATAGTGCGCGAGCTGACCGTAGAAAATGGACCAACGAGTTAGCCGGGAAGGCAGGAAAAACAGTAAATGAAGGAAATATAAATGAAGTATACCAAATTACAAAGATCTTGTCTCAAAAGAAAACCATACGGAATAGCCCAGTGAGAAATAACGATGGAGTACTCCTTACGATTAAGGAAAATCAGCTCAATAGATGGAAAGAACATTTTTCAGAAGTATTAGACCAAACCATAGAAGAGACAGAAGATTTGCTTGAAATACCGGAAGAAATGCCAGAATATGAAAAAGAAGATGAAATAACTACTAAATAACCAACAAAAGAAGAAATAAAAAAAGCACTGAGAGAACAAAAGAGTGGTAAAGCACCTGGAATTGATAACATTCCACCAGAAATTCTTAAGGAAGACATGGAGATGACAATAGAAATATTACGACCACTTTTTGCAAAAATATGGAAAACAAAATCAATACCAGAAGATTGGAAAGGAGGTTTACTAGTAAAAATACCTAAGACGGGAGATATTACTAACTGCAATAACTGGAGAGGCATAACACTACTTTCAGTTCCTAGCAAAGTTCTAAGTAGAATTATTTTAAACCGAATTAAAGGATGTGTTGAGAAAAAGATCCGGAGAGAACAAGCAGGCTTTCGAAGCAACCGTCCCTGTATAGATCAGATAAATACACTTCGTATTATTACAGAACAGTATGGAATACTTCTCTAATCGTATATTTGTGGACTTCCAGAAAGCATTTGACTCTGTAAATACAATGAAAATGTGGACAATTGTAAAAGAATATGGCATTCCAGCATATATGATTGATCTTATTAAAAACTCCTATGATGGTTCCACATGCCAAGTTGTGCATGAGGGAATACTTACGGATCCAATACCTGTTATTTCAGGAGTAAGGCAAGGATGTATTTTATCACCAACAATATTTCTGATGGTAATTGATAAAGTAATGAAGAGGGTAACGGAAGGAAAAAGGAGAGATATAAATTGGAGTCTCACCCAACAGCTAGAAGACTTGTGCTTTGCAGATGATGTTTGTCTGCTGTCTCACACATACCGTAATATGGAAAAGAAATTAGGAGATTTGGATAAGGAAGGGGAAATAGTTGGTTTAAAGATAAATAGTACAAAGACGAAATCATTAAGAACAAATGTAAAAAACATGGAAATTTCCACTTGAATGAGGAAAATATTGAAGAGGTTAAGGAGTTCACATATCTGGGGAGTTTGGTGATAAATACAGGGGGAACAGAAGATTATGTTAGATCAAGAATTAGGAAAGCAAATGTGGCATTTATTCAGCTATATAAAGTGTGGAAAGCCAGAGAAATTTCAATAAGAACTAAGCTGCGAATTTTTAGAACTAATGTGAAGTCAGTTCTCCTTTATGGATGTGAAACTTGGAAAGTAACAAAGAAAATTACTAAAGACCTACAGACATTCATAAACAGATGCGTAAGGAAACTTCTGGGAATATATTGGCCAGATATTATCTCAAATGAAGATCTATGGAAACGTACGGAAGAGGAACCGGTGGCAATTCAGATCAAAAGAAGGAAGTGGATTGGCCACACATTGAGGAAAGATCATCCATCGGCAATAGAGAGACAAGTATTGAGCTGGAATCCACAAGGACAACGTAGGAGAGGAAGGCCAAGATGAGTTGGAGAAGGACAATAGAGCAAGAAATATGGGAAGCAGGAAAGACCTGGAACGAGATAAGGAAGATGGCTGGAAACAGAGTCCGTTGGCGATGCTTCGTTGAGGCCCTATGCTCCGTAGCGGAGTAACAGGAAATAAGTCAAGTAAGTCAATGTATACGGGGAAATATACCCTTATCTAAATTTCTTGCTTAAAGATTTAAAGCAAGGGATGTAAAAAGCTCATTGAAAAAAAAAAGTGTAAGGTTGTAAAAGGACCTGCACAAGACAAATACAACACAAAAAGTAAGAATATTATAAAAGCTACCTTACGGGGAGTGGAAGAGACCAGCTCTTCTCAAAAAGCTAAAAACATTTAATAAGACACTGTTGTCATTGCCCAACAGGGATGACAAACAAGTGGGAAGATTAAAAGTCTGCCTGAGGAAAGCAAAATCGTAACTGAACAAGAATATTCTAATACTTAAAACGGCATTGCAAACACGACACATCGGAGGGTCCAGCCCTTGCAGCAAGTGACCATGGGTTAGACGGCTGTGTCCAATACGCAGTCGAGTAAGAAGAACTTATTTGCAAGAATATCTTTGTGTTTCTGAGGCTTAAAGTGATCAACTGGTGGACCTTTTCGATATTATGTTCCCGATCACGTAGTACCAGAAGTAGGCCATTTGAAAGTAACAAGCACATTGGAGTAATGTCCAGATTATATGAATAAATGTAAACGAAAGCAGAACGTATGCGATAGTGAGAAAGTTTTAACCTGAGAGTGTAGGGCGTATACCTTCGACTACAGCCCTGCATAAAACGTGAGTTAGAGCTCAACTGAAAAAGAAAATGGACGTGCAAAAAAGCGCGGGAAAGATATCCCTTGCATGCAAAGAAAGGCAGAGGAAAGCGATTATGTGGGAATCATGGGAAGGCCTGAAGGAAAATGGTCGGAAGGGGTTAAGTTGGGATTTCTTTCTGGTGTCATTTGGTCTAATTCATCGCCAGCGCCGAATTACTCTGAAATTAATACCGCTTGCGTTCGAAACCGGTGTGCTCCGGTGCTTGGCTCGTCTCCAAGTTGGAGTGGTAACAAAAATTTCCTGCCGTAAAGTCCACGGCTATCTTGTAACACAATGTGGGACGAACGCTGCTCCATTGTGATGGCGAAAGAGCATTCTGGCAGCTCCAGAGCACACGTGACGCTGGAGAAAGAAAATTTCGTTATTTTGCTGCGGCAGGAAACAACGTTCATCCTACAGATAACTATTTCAATATTTGCAATGATGCTTATTTGTATTTTTGTTAATTTTTACGTCATTTTTTTCTACCACTTTTGTCTAATGTATTAGGATTAGATTAAATTGAAATTGATGAAACGCACCCTTTCAAGGCCCAAGCCTCGAATGCAAAACATTGCACACAAAACTTGAAATGCACAAGATAAAGGTAGATGCACTTTCCGTGCGTCAATTGACAGTTAAACATTTAATTTTGGTTTAATTGAAATGATCGTGCCTAGCCTTCTCGATTGATGCACTTTAGTGTATCTATCACACAGAACAGCAGCTGATAAAAGTAACCTTCTATGCATTTTTATGTGGCTTTTGATGCACCAAAGTGCATAATTAGCAATTTATGCGCTTTAATGTGTTACTGTGGTCAATATATTTGTGTCAATTTACACATTTTGGATTCTGTGTGTGGATGGCCTCCCATCCAGTTAGACAGTTAGAATAGAATGGTCTTTATTTAAGCAGGCGTGTTTCGGCCTCGTGGGCCGTTCTTGCAACCAACCCTTGTCAAAGATACAATAAATGAATAAAAACAAAAAGAAAGAAAAAAACACATAATAATCATGATAATACACAAAAGATAATATAAAGATTATACAATGATAAAATAATACATTGAATAGATTAATGTATATATACTGTGAAGTAAAGATAACTATAAGTCTTCGGTAGTTCAAGTTGTGTGCGGGGAGGTATGCATTATATGATGTATAAGTGCAGGTGCAATTGTTAACATATGAAGGTTAATGAAGTTGTTGGGACAATAGTAAGTTCTTTAGATTTTTCTTAAAACTTTGATGACAAATAATGTTAGTCAATGGTGCAGGCAGTTTGTTCCGTTCCCTGATCCCTGTAACAATGAATGACTTGTTATATGTGGCGGTTTTATGTTTGGGGATTTTTAGATTGTGCTTCTTGCGGATATTATGTTCGGCTGATGTTCTAAGAGAACAGATTTTATCGGATAAGTATTTTGTGCATCAACGTGAGTGTTAAGTATTTTCCTCTATTGTTAATGTTTAGCCAAGAAAGTTTCTTTAAATAGGGGGATACATGTTCCTTTCTGTTTAGATTAAATGTGAAACGTATACAACAATTCTGAATTTTTTGAAGTTTATAGTTTAGGCCCTGGGATATATTACTGTACACTGCAGCGCAATAGTCTAATGTGGATAGGACGAGTGCTTGCATAAGACGATCTTTAACATTAGCGTCCAGAGTATGTTTTAAATGATACAAAGATTTAAGTTTTTCACAATAAATTCGACTTGTGCCTCCCAATTTAAGTTTCTATCGAACACAATCCCCAAGTTTTTGCTTGTATCCACTTCGCTTAGCGGTATACTGCCAAGAGTTGGAGGAGAAGGTGCGATTTTGTGAAGTTTCTTAAGGGTACCATGAGTCCCTATGATCATGAAGTAAGATTTTGATGGATTTAATTGAAGGGAGTTTCTCCGTGACCAATTTGTTCATTCTTGCATTTCAATGTTCTTGTATTTATTTAATAATTTATTTGTGATTTATTACCGTTACGGGCTAGCACAAGAAAAACATGGTAATTAATAAGAATAATAGATGGCGTCAAGCGGTGATCCGGGATAGAACTGTCTATGGACAGTTTTTAGTTCAAGACTCTGTGTCATAGCTTTAAAGATCGGAAATAATAACCTTTTTGATAAATACCAGATTCGGAACAGTCCAAATGGGAGAAATTGGAATTCCAGGCATTCTAGATTCAAACAAATCCTATCAGAAAAACCGAAAAACCATTTATATTCCTAACACCCTATAGACGGTTTGTATATAAGCGTATAGGTGTACGAATCAATTGCACTCGGGTGAAACACATAGTCTACCACTTGCGCTTGTGTCACACATGTTACTTCTGCGCCCGGACCATTAGAGGCATTATTTAACAAAAAAATTTAGAATTGCAATACGAGGGGATGCTGAAAAGTTCGTACTCCGACGCAGAAGGAATGTACTTGGAATGATGAAACTTCATAGTTACTCAACATACTCAATGCACTTTCTGGCCTGGTGCTCCAACTATTGAAAACCACTTGAAAAATAAATCCTCGCAGGTATCTTGTTTCTCCATGACAATGCCCCTGCCCATCAAGCAATGGCAACGCAGCAGAAAGTGCGAGACCTGCGCTTTCAGTGTCTTGATCATCACCTATTCCCCAGATCTGGTTTCAACGGACTACTTTGTCTCCTCAGCTCAAAAAGAACCTGAATGGACGCCATTTTGCCTCAGATCAGGAGGTGATTACTGCCACAGAGCATCGAGGAGCAAACTTCAGATTTTTTAAAATTGTTTTGCAAAAGTTGGAGCACCGGGCCAGAAAGTGCATTGAGCTTCGAGGAGAGTATGTTGAGTAACTATGAAGTTTCATCATTCCAAGTGTATTCCTTCTACGTCGGAGTACGAACTTTTCAGTATCCCCTCGCACATTAGAGACTTTGTGAAATATGCGTTTCGGTAGCTGAGAGCTTTGTGTGGTTGACTTTCGATGTCTCCACTGGAGTTCCCGGATGTCGAGAGAAGCATGGCAAATTCCTTTCTTAAACAAAGAACCTTATTTAATTAAAAGAGAGAATCCTCTGCATTTACTATTTGCCACTCAGGATATGGGTAATACTTCTTCGTTCATTACTATATAAAATCAGATTCAAGTTTTGACGAATTTAGAGAAGTTCGTTTCACTTCTTGCCAAGCAAAAATAGGTGTATCAAAAAGTAAGGTGAATTTTCGATTTATTGAAAAACGTGCATAGAAAAAAATATGAAACTGTAGTATGTTTGACACATGGTATCACACTAAAATTTGACATAGGAACCACTGCCTTCGTGGGCATATCGTGTGAGGTGGGTCAGGGAAATGACCATTCGGTGGTATTTTTGGTCCTCGCTCAGATTTTTGGGCACCCAGCGCGCACACGCTTTCCTGAAGCCAAGTTGGTCATGGACGATACTCCTCACTGAACCATATGAGATGTTTAATGCATCAGCAATGTGATGCAACCTGACTCTTCTGTCTTCGCGAATCATCGCATCCACGTCTCACACATTGCTGTCTGTGATGGACGTTGCTGGTCTGCCACTTCTGTTATCATCTGTCACACTACTCCTACCATTTGCAAATGAATTACACCACACGTACACTAGTTTCTGCGACATAATACACTCTCCATAGACCTCCAACAATTCTCGATGAATTTCAGATGGTTTCTTTCACTTGACCCATAAAGAACGAACAACACTGCGCACCTCCTCCTTGGAGTAATGTTCAAGTCGTTGCGTCATCTTTGAATTGCTCTAGGTACCAGACGGGTTGACGTAGAAGACTGTAATTGCCGTCAGACTTGCATCACCTTGGTATCTGACACATACAAAAAATTTAATTAGCTACACAAAAAAACTCTGGGTTTTAGAGACAAATTCACCTTACTTTTACAAGTTGTATAATAGCGACTGGTTTGTATTAAATTATAGGTTCTCACAATTCAAAATCGTCCAAATGTTGAAGAAACACTGCAATCACAAAATAACAATACATATTTGTGCAACGGGAAAGAACGTGTCAAACATCGCTAACAAAATTAGTTGTGTTCGAATTTCCTTACAAATATTGTTCGTCGATCTGTCTCAAAGTAACGGAATATTTGTTTTAATTTAATATTTTCGTGTGTTGTGATGACAGTTAGCGGAAGGGGGGATGTTAATGAAAACAATAATATGGCCATCAGTGACTTCCCATCTTGCATAATCCCATAATTGGTCTCGCAAACATGAGCAAATCGATTGAAACACATTTAGGGGTAATTTGTGTGTGGGTTTGAATACAATCAAATATATTGAAGCATCCAAGTAGCCTTATTTGGATTGTAAACAATTTCATGAATGCATGCTGAAAATCGATAAGCTCGCCGAGGAAAAAGAAAGCGAATAAAAATCCAATTTTTGCCCACCCACTCGCTTGGCATTAATTATCAACAGTTTAATTAGCGTGTATTTGTGACGGCCGAAAAGTCCGTTGTAATTCTCCTGGGGGTGGGACGCGAAGAGCATTCCCACTGCAACTAACAGGGAGCATGCGTTAATAATGGAAAACAGAATATACTGAATGAGGAAATATCCTGGGGTATTCAGAGCAGAATGTATCCTTTCCTTGTTCGTGGAACAGTCATTTCCCGGATATGCTTCTTGCTGTCTGCCTAGAAAGTCCGGATTTTGGAACTAAAGTCCTATTTCCCTAAGATAGTAGCATTTGAAGCTTTGATAGACATTATATTGAATTGCTGTTGAATACATATCCAATTACGTACTGTAAGCTACGTAATTATAGAGCATTTGCTGAAGATGTCATCGTTTAGAATTCGATTTACGAATTTCGCATCCAGATAGTTACGTGCCTTAAGTTTGATGGATTGATCGAAACCAATTTTTTCGATGCATCAACATGTGAGTTATTTGCACCTATCACATTATACGTGGCCCAGCCCCTTATCGTAAGTAAAATCAACACTTGTTTCTTGGGACTGAAATCCCTTTATCCATGTTAAATCCTGAGGCTGTAAAAGGCCACTCGGCACTTACACGTATATGGCCTAAACACAGGACAACACTGGCAGTCCAAACGCCAGAGCCTTGTTAGCCTGCAAGACTAGTTACCTGGTTGTACTACGTGGAAGTGAGTTTGACTTTTTGGAAACTTCTCAAAAGGTTGACCCTTACACAGTATACTTTTCACACAGTCGGTCCACAACTGTTTACGTTTATAAAAAAACCGGACGACTATGTGAATGCATCGGGATGCAATCTCCAATTAAAACCCTTCATTTGTTTGAGACACGTTAGTGATCATAAATAATTTTAAGGCACTCTTTCGCTTTGAGACTTAATAAAGACTGTATGCTAAAAATATTATTTCGTTCTCTTTTTTCCCAGATTCATAGGCGCAGCCACCACGGGAGTGGTTATTGGGGCTGAAGCCTCTCCCCGAGTCCAAGAGAGCTGTTTCAAAATACATACTTGAGATCCTACCTTACTAATACATCAGTAACTTCAGGTTGTAAATTCATCTTTCTTTATCAATTTAGCAACGGAAAATGAAATTATATTTTTTGTTTAAGTCAAAGTTATATGTAGATTAGAGCCCCCCTCTAAATAGGTTACAAAATTCTTGTTGCAAATATTAATATTTTGGCTTATGAAACCCTTGCTGCACCTCTGTTCAAACCTAGAAAATATTTTCCAGCAGGAATTGTCTGAATCCTTTGTCAGGTTTCATATTAAGCACATATAACGTCGATCTTTTGCAGTTAATGTAGGAATCGCTCCATGAAATAAGAGTTGGAGGAAATTGATATTTTTCTACAGATTTTAAGGATTACTTTAAATTCATCTCTGTCTGCCTCACTATTGTAATTTACAAAATTGCCAGCATTCTCGTCCATAGAGACTCGTTCTTTAATTATTGCAATTATCTGTCTTAGTCTTTCAATTTAACCCCAGTCGCAAAGGATTATCTTCTTCCTTTGTCTCAGACCTTTCTCGTTACATGCTGCTTACGAAGCCTATTTCGTTCTACACTTTAATTGAACTTTTAGCGTGTGAAAGTAGTCATGCTCATGCAAAATAACTAAATAGACTCCCCTGTAAGTTGGGAAATGTATTGCTTGATGAACTATTTTGTATTATGTACAGTATTATTGAATGAAAACTTGACAGTTTTCGAGAAATCAGAAAATCCATGCGTTCTCTTGTGAACTGTTGTAATTCCTCCGTGTCCAAACATGTTTGTATCCGAAGAGAAAGTTGATTGTTTCTATTGAAGCAGTGACATTTGTTGAAAATGAAAACTCGCATTAGTAAGATGATTTGATGACGTAATGCTATTACGTTGAGGGCTTAAAATATTGTCACTAAATGGCAGCACATGCTACACTTCTTCTCACAATATAATCGTGCCGTTCGAAGTTACCTTTCAACGTGCATTCTAGTACATTAATTACAACGATTAAATTTTATGCGAAATACTATCCTTTCCTTTAAAAATTATTGCCTTAAGCTGAGATTTTAGATATGCTAATAAAACTTAGTTTAACATTGCCATTTTGATTAATATTAATGTTCATGCTGATTTTGTTCTAAGTGCCTAAGGAAAATAGAAAACCTTTAGTTACATTTCATTTGTTAAGCATTAAATAGAAAAATATTGCAATGTTTGTTTTGAAAAATTGTTAATTTTAAGTACCGGTATCAGCGAACTTACACACCATGAGTTTTGCTTGAAACGCGAGGCCCATTTCATTACGACGCTATTGCAATAGCTAAGAAGTTTTATAAATACATAGACGAATGCTGTAAATTGATTTTTAAATGCGAAATCCGAGCATTTGAACATGTGATTTTCACGTCGAGTTGTGTATACTAATTCTCCTTTCCATATTCTCATTCTTCACTTCTCGTATTCTATTCTGTAACACTTTATCATTTCAGAATGTGTTCCAATCAGTTCTTTTGGCCTTTCCTTCTATATCTGTATTTCTGTTATTTTACATCGCTTTTCTATTTACTTACGTTACTTTCGTATTTTCGTCGTTACTTTGTGCCCCAACGTTGAAAAATTATGAAGATATCCATCGGATTAGTTACAATATAGCATGCAACAAATAATGGATTTTGTATCATTGCAATTGGGTTTACAGAGCAGAAGATTTTCATAATCGCCTGACAACGCTAAAATGACCGCACGCAGCTAATTGAAAACGACAGCCAGATTCAAACGCAAGCCTGAAACAATTTTCATGGTCTATTTTGAATTAAATGATCTAATTTGAGTTAAATTAGTAATGTTCTTAAGAGCATGCAATACAGTTTCCACGGAAGTCTTCCCAAGCCCTTCCGTCCATGGCAGTGTGCCAACTTAGCTCTCTTGGAGCCAGATCTGGCTCTTTCGTGCACTCGTTCGGCTGTGAACTGGAACGCCCACCCCCGTGCCTCACTGGTTCCGGCCCACATAGACCAACTTTTGTTATAATTATACATTTTGCACGTGACATTGTTATATTGGCTGCGTCGCCCCACTCCCTCTTATCTCCCCAGCTACTTCTTTATAGCGCAATGTTTGACGTGAAATTGGCATAATATTGTTATCAGGGAATTCTTTATTTTCGATTTCATACCACCATCGGTGGATTATTGAGATGGGCGATGCCGCTGGATCTAGATGTTGAAAACTAAGAATAAATTGTCATCAATTTAGAGTTGACGATAATAGCAGTGCCCCACCCCTTTGACAACTAACATTACCGTAGAAGACACTTTATCCAGCCTTATTAAATCTAGCTCCATGAGAGTCAGTTTTAACTCCATTTAAGGTCAAATTTAGTTCTTTTATGCCCATCAGGTTTGGCAACACTGCCAGGAGGCAAGGAGAAAGCATTGATCATACGGGAGTATGATTTGATTTATTCTTTTGGGAATATAAAACTTCCGATGGAATAGAAAGAGATGTCAACGGGAAGAGGGCAGTTTGAAGATGCGTTTCACCAGCGGAAAAGTCGAAACATCCATTTGATTAGCCATAACTTGATGTTGAAGTTGATTCCCCATAAGGAATACATGGGATTCCGAAAATTATTATTCATCATATTTTTCAAACATCGTGTCCAGCTTAATAATCAACATAACAAAACGCTTGCACTTGCATCATGGAGAGAAATTCATACTCGTGGATACACCCAGGATTTCTTTAGTATCAGTGGCCATTAGGGCGATATTGAAATAAATGCACAATTGGTGCGTAAGTGTATCTCCTCCCCTTAAAAATTGCTAGAGATGGTATTGAATGAGCCGTTTTATATATAACAAATATTTACTTAAATATTTCCCGGGAGCAATATATCTATTGTCCAAATGGAAAAAAGCATCTTCATATGTCAGCCAGTCATTCACTGAGAATGTGCGACACGGACGTAATATTAGAGCTGAATGTGGTAACTTTTTTACAACAGCGTTGTAAACGCGTTTATAAAAAGAATAGCACGAAAGGAAGTATCAAAAATTTCCTTCCTCCTATAAAGAAAAAAACTCTTGGCATAGCCTCCTTATCTTATCCCACATCCCGCCTAACGTATCCCCCTTGTATCGTTTCTTCCTGGGTTGGTAATAACGTGTCGTTTTGTCTGGATTTATGGCCTCTGGAAGACCGTTTATTCTCCAGACGCTTTCCATCGACATCTCTCGTTTCCCCCTTTTTCCAGGAATAGCAGCTTTCAGAGAACCCGCGCACAAAGCAAACACGTAAACTATTAGTTTTCAAGTCCTTGTCCAATACATTTCTACGGTTTACATTTATAAAAATATTGCTGATTTTTCTGTTCTGATTTCTACTAGTTTATTATTTCACAGAGGTACGAAATAGATGATAGAGAGAGAACATGTTCCCGCAAAGGCCTCGAGACAGTGAGTAGCTGGCTCCCACACAATATATGTATTAAAGGAAACCATACAAAAGGGGAACACCCTAAAGAAGCCCGCCTCCACCCGCATACATTCAGGGGGTATACTTCCTCAGAATTACGGTTCCCCCGTTTACTATGTACTAATTTATTTCATTTTTTGTTTTACAATTAAAATAAAAATAAATGTAGTATACAACGCAATTGTGACAATACTCTCTCTCGGGAATCTCCGGAGCAATGCCGCTTATAACAGTAGATTAGAATAGAATAGAATTTATTTCAAGTATGAGCCTTTACAGCTATACATACCATCCAAATGAAAAATTTTTAGTACACTTTCCCTACACTCTTCCTCCTCTTAGTCCACTTGCACATTCACACTGGTTGGAAGTTCACAAACACTAGTAACCCTCCCCCCTTTCACACATGTTCGCTATCCCCACTGAGCTTCTTTGCTCTCTTTACCCGGGCGTAGTATAGGAAAGTTCCCAGATTCCTTATTTGCGCCTCTCGGTCTCTCCCTCCTAATAACGCTTGTCATTATATTCTCAATGTTATCTTCAGTTATTTCCCTGATATATTTTTGTCTTGCCTCCCCTGTTTCTTTGCACTGGAGGAGAATGTGAAATTTCGTCTCGTCTTCGCCGCATAACGGACATTCTACGCTCCCGTCCTCCCGTTTTAGTTTAACTTGTGCCCATCCCCCCAGTCTGAACCAGGCCAAACCTGACCTTTCTTTTGCCCCACACAAATCCACGTAGTTCCTCCTTCCCCATTCTCGATCCGTATCCACTATTTTTGCTGATGTCAACGATATTTTTGCGTCGCATTCTGCCAAAATTTTCAGTTTGTTAATGTCTTCCAGTCTGGCACGAATGAACCCTAGCATCTGCATATTAATTCTCCCCTCTATTCCCTCTTCCCACACCCATCCCAGCCCTATACTGTATAATTCCGTCTTTTTTTTTGTTACCCATTGCCTCCCATTACCCCCCCCCCCCTTATCTGTGATTGTACACAGAGTTTCTTCAAATTTCTTCCCTCCATGGTGATCAGTTTTGCCCAGTATTTATTTCTCCTTATTTTGGCATCCACTTCCTCTCTTAATTTTCCCATTTCCCTAAGTGCCCCACATGTTGCCATACCCCTCCCTATTCCTAGCCCTTGTTTTAGGAATCTAGACTGTACGACGTTTACGGTTTCCCCTCCCTCCCAGACCCATAGTTCCATGCCATAGAACAGTGTTGCCTTAAGTGTGGCCTCGTTGACCCCCTCCAGAATTTAGATTGGTATATTTGGTACTTTGTATTTTATTTTTCTTGTTTTTTCTAACGCAAAAATTGCTTTACATTTATTCCTGTGTACGTGAATTGCCCACCTGCCCGTCATTGACATCACCATGCCTAAATAATCGTACTGTTTCACCCTATCGACACTTCTCTCTCCGTATTTCCATTGTTCATCTTTATCAAATACATACCCATTCTTAAATACCATTATTTTGGTCTTCTTCATATTTACTCGCATGGCCCATTTCCCGCAATATCCGTGTAATGTGTCTTGTAGAGAAGGGGAGAATGGCAGTGGGCTAAGCGAAAACATACACGCTTCTGCAAACGGTTGGTAGCTGCAGTCGCTTTAACCCCTCTGCGCAATACCATTCCCTCGCTCTTGTTCATTGGTCTAGTCCTCTGGAGTCACTACTTTCGTTTGCTCGCTCCAGAGATTTCCGGGACAGAGGTATAATATTACATTGTAAAACCAGAAGTGCAGTTTCGAAAATCGTTACGAAAACACACAACACAGTTGTGCTTATTTTCGTGAACACAGATAGACTAATTGGGATCGGACCTACAGTTTAATGTGGAATCCGGATCACTACGTGCCTCCACCGGGTATCGAACCTCGGACCCCTTGTCTTTTTGAGGACGTCAAAGACTTAACCGTCGCTAACCAGCTTCTTTCGAAATTCAATATTATGAATAATTATTAGGCTAAAATACAAAACTTCGCATCTAAAATACTTCCATAACATAAACAATCGAAATTTCCTAATATAGGCGGAAGATTGTACCAATTTACGTTAACAGATACATACCACATTGCATATTTATACATTATTTATTGGTTTAATTTTTTTTAAATAAATACCTATTCTCTGTTCCATATCTTTTCAAATATTAAGACTTATATTGTACATCAACAATTTCTAGAAATTATTTCCATATACAGTAAAACTTCGTTAATCCGGACTAATGGGGGCATAAGTTGACCGGTTTAACGAAAGTCCGGATTAACGGAAATAACCTAAAAGAACAGTAGAAAGTGCATTAAAACTCCGTTTATAGCAACAAAAAAACGTTTATTATGGTGTATTTAAAGAGCATAGGCCTAAATACACTATACAATACAGTACAAAGTCTGCGGGAAAGAGAATTTCATCAGTGGTTGACTGCCTCTTCTTTGGGAAGTTCTCTTGTTGACTTCTAGCCACATTTAAAACCTTGCATTCTGCTTTTTTTTTCTTTTGCCTTTTACCCGCCGGATTAAGCGAAGTCCGGTGTATCGGGGTCCGGATTATCGAGATTGTACTGTATTTCAATTTAGCAATATTAACATAGCTGTAAAGTAAGTTAGTCCCTTTCACACTTTAAAATCTAAACTTTCCTGAAATTTACCATCAAGGATTTCAGCTTTTTAACCTGCAATTCGCCCGTGGGAAAACCTAAACAGGAGGGCACTAAAACATACTGTTCAAATCTTTTCAAGCATTTAAGCACATTAGGCATTAACAGTATAAAAAGGCAGTTTTAGCCACAAGAGAATATACATAAACTGATGGTTGTTCTCTGAAACGAACTTCTCTGCTGAAAACTTAAGAGACGCAATAAAATAGACATTACAGGTCAAATCCGGAAACAAGTGCATACGATTATTTATTTCGACAGGAGGAAATTATAATTGGCGCGAAAATCAAATATAAAATGTTGACTG
The DNA here is from genome assembly GCF_977018435.1 of Lepisma saccharinum. Taxonomy (NCBI): domain Eukaryota; kingdom Metazoa; phylum Arthropoda; class Insecta; order Zygentoma; family Lepismatidae; genus Lepisma; species Lepisma saccharinum. The sequence goes on from NC_139253.1 coordinate 35,330,045, forward strand.
TTTTCAGAATTATTTAGCATATAATAATAGTATAATAATAACAAGAATAACAATAGTAAGAAGACGATGAAGACAATATAGAACAGAAACTTTCACATTGAGACCGAATTCCACGTTTTACTTGCAAAAAAATATAGGCCTACCATAAAGACTTTTATGGTTGCAATTCTTACCACCTTATGGTTTAAAGTTGATCATTCCCCTCAGGCGTTAGAGATGCTGATTTCCTCCATTCTTCTCGTGCTTTACGGGACAATGGGCCTCGTCCCTCGCGAGAATTCCTTCAGCAAAGCCAGAAGAGGGGAAAAAAGCAGAGGAAAAGACCGCGCAAAGCAAAAGACATTGTGAAATTGAATTTCCATCGGCGAGCGGACCGAAGAGTTCCCGAACGCCTTTCTTCCCGGAATCTTAGCTTGATCCGGTGACGTCAATTTCCCTCCATCATTCAGCATTCAAGAGCGAGAAGAAAGTACCATGACGCATTTCGCGCGTTGCCTGAGTTCCTGCCATTCCTTGGCCAGGCTTCAGCGTCTAAATGGCGTGAAATTTGTGACTGAGTAAAGAGAGAAGGGGGGGGGGGGAGACGTTGTGTTGAAAAAAGAATATCCTTAGTGGTCTCACAGGAGGCGTTGGTATCGTAGCGAACAATGTTTAAGAATCAACATAGAATCTTTTCATTGTTACGTCTTTAGTTAGTGTGTGAATATGTACGAGGGTTGTTCAAAAAGTAAGGTTCTGCTAAATTCAGAACAGGCAATGGAAGGAAAAAGGCACTGACTTGATTCGGCTTATTCGTTCAACTTCTGATCCGCCGTCAGTTCGGAGTAAGGTGATGTTTTTAAGTTGTTAGTGTGGTTGATTGGTTCGTTTTTCTTCGCTTTTCTGACACTTTTGGCTAATCGCGAAGATGAAGATGAGTGATGATATTGAGGAATGGAAACCCACAAGAACACTCATGTCTAGGCGGGGATTCGAACTCCGGAACCCCTGGCGTGAAATCACGCTGTTTATTTATTGATACAGCCCAATGATAGTGCTCTAATTACATAATATTAGAGCCACGGTATCTCAGACGTTATGGCGTCTGACTACCATGCGAGAGACTCGGGTTCGATCCACGGCGGAGAAGAGCCTGGATTTTTTACACCTGTTGAAGCGGGTCCGACGCTTACCCAGCTTCGTATAAGGTGGGTACCTGGAGGAAACTCTGGGGTAAAGGCGGCCTGGGCGTGGTGCTGATCACATCACCCCCACCTTCGACCGTGATCAAGACAGTGTGGGGACCTAACTCCACACCCCGTATACGTCTTCTTGGCTTAGTGCAAGGCACAGGGGAGCACTTTACACACTTACAATTACATAATATTATTGTAATAGATTCACTGCAATGTTTCAGTAACGGTTTTTTAAGCTTGTATAAACACATTGCAAAAGAGTATCGATTATTATCGATAAATAAATTACAACCGATACATCGGTATCTGCGCAGCTCTACATAAAACGATGGGTTAGGAACACATTGAAACTGATAGAATATTTAAAAAATATTTCCTCTAATGTGTTTCATTGGCATCAGGAAGAGGTCAGTTTGAAAAGCCATCCCGGAAACACTCTGGCACACAGCTTCTATCCCCCGGTGTGAAAATTCTTCACGTTGCAGTGAAACACCCACGGCAGAGCGCTTGTAATTACCACACATTGTGCGTGCCTTACTCTATGCTGCTCTCTGATTAGCCCATTCACTGCACAAGAAATTGAAACAAGGCCAAACAACCAAACGGGGAAAAAAACAACAGCTGGTAATTGAATGTCTGCCATTTCATGGAAATAAACGTAAACACAATTGTAACATTGTTGAACAATAAAATAATTGTTTTTCAACGATGAAAATTATTGCCAGGATTTCTGTTATTCTTATATTTGTTATTTATCATATGATGTGTAGTGCCAGTTAATCTGATACTATCGTAGGTTATTTCAGTGCATCTGAGAGACTATACTTGGAAAACACGCAATAACTGCCTTCCAAAGAGAGAGTGGTCAAGAATAGTATAATACAATGTTTACTTTAATTGCAATATTTCTAAATAGAGGTACTCTGCGAATGATAATTTTGTTTGGTCATTCTGAATTGCGAATGAGATTAGTTTCCAAACAATATTGTATATGTATTACTTCATTTGTGATTTGTTTTATTTTACTTCGCGTTTCTGCCACGTTCTGCTAATTGCGAAAATGAGAATGAATGGTGATGACATTAAATATATGCAGGGGCAATCACAAAACACACATGGGCAGCACAAGGACCGCAGACGCACCACCCAATGGCCACGAGTCCAGACATCAGTGTCTGTTAGTCTGCAAACGCAGTCCAGGATGTCCTTTTCTTGTTTGGCGTCGCTTTTAAATAAGATTGCATTAAAGTGATGAAAATACATCACAAAAGACTAAGCCAGGAGTCGAATCTAGAGTCTTTGTTAGCGAGATTGTGAATCGAAGTAACATGCTACTTCTCAACTGTAAGTGGCTGTAGGCAGGAATTTTAAATAAATTTAATTCCGGTCCAGGAAAGAAAATCAGCAAGCGTGAATGGGTTCTGGACCGTAAAGAACCTTTTTATCTGCAAAGTATTTCAATTCGGTCCATTAACATTTTTTTCGGATCAATTTAAATACGGTCCAGGAACCTTTTTCTGGATGAATTTAGATATTAATCTACTCTTCTTCTGTGACCGTGTGTCTTATTATTCCAACAGTATTACCATATTACTTTTATTCATTTGCATTATATTACAATGCAATGACATTAATTTTTGTGAGAGCCAAGGATTACTACGTCACGGTAGCTGCCCAATCTCCGTGCGCGGTAGGGTTATTTGACTCTCCTTAGTATTACGGCTGCACTGTCACTCTCAGGACGTGATGTCAGAAAATGAAAATATAATATCTTACCGTTCGCCCAAAGTTTATTGTCGTTCCATCATTAAGCACACTCACAACAATATAAAGCACCTATTGTCACTTATACAATTTCAATACGACGATTTTTCTCTGTTAAAATGCTCTGTTTCATAGATTCCACAGCCTCTTTCATATCACAAACTTCATTGCGTCTCCTTACATACCGTTGCCCTGGAGACCCATTCAACAAACGACTGTCTCGTTGTCAAACTGAACTTCTCTAGAAAATTCTAGAAACCGGAAATGGACTCTGCTGCATGTAGTCGAAGTCCTGTTAATTTAAGCATTTCAATTCTTTTTGGAGTTTAATCAACATAAGCTAAAAACTATAAATTCAACAGCAGCAGGAACAATAACATTAAAACAAACAAATAAAAAGGAATTAGTGGGGAAAAACAAACAAAGAAAACGTAATAGTGTAGCACCTGGAAGCTAACGACTTCCTTAAATTTTTACGCTCGGATGTTAATTTCTTCGTTCATTCGGAATCTGCTAACCAACATGACGTCATATCACATCAACGAGTACCCTAATCGACCAACCTGTATGTATCTACCTTGATTACGCGGAGATCTGGCAACATGGATCCTCGGTTGCCATGACAAACGGTTCTGCCATCTGTTATCGTAAAGTTACCGCAAAATCAGCTTTAGTACGGCCTTAACCCATTATGTACCAGCGTCCTATAAATAGGACAGTTGATTTCTTAATTTTTATTAAATGTAAAACTAAGTTTATGAACAAGCAATTGTTGTATTATTCAATAAAGCATATTAATAACTATGTTCATAAATAAAGATAACAATTTGGGTTGAGAACAGCATAAGTAAAAGTACAGTAAATTAAAGCAGTATTTAGTACTATGTCATGCTATCAGTTTCATTCATCTAGTTTGCAAACAATATGCAGTGGGCGTGTAAAAATGCTATATATAACTTTGAAAGGGTCTCCATACGATTTATATGAAGAATATCTCAAACCCACGAGGTTTTTGTCTTTGTGGAATGGTAATGAAGTTTGCTGTCCTGACGCTGAAACTTAAAGGTATCAATTTCATCATTTTCCTCACAGATGTCTCTAGCTTCGTTGAAACAGAAGACAAACGAGTAGCTGCGTATGCAAAGCCATTGTGATTTTTGCGTGTCAGGAGGTAACAGCTTGCATGTTGCAGTGTCCGTTATCCATAATCTTACCTTTGCCGACATGTTTAGTAAGGGGCTTACAGCAAGTGAAATAAAGGATATTCTCCTTGATCCGACCGTACCTGACAACTCTGCAGAACTGAGTGTGGTGGTTCTGCCTCCCGATAATTACATCATCAACGATGAAGATATTTTTGAAGATGATCAAATAAATGATGTGAAGGTTGCAGATGTTCCTCGTGAGTTACTTTTGCAAATTGTACCAAATGAAGAAAACACGGAGTCTTCTTCTTTGAATGTGGAAGAACCTGAAGAAATCCCTACACCTGGTTGCAGCAAAAGTAGAAAGTTACGAGGGGGAGTGAAGAAAGACAGCTATCAACATGTGATGTAAATTGGAGGAAATGTGACCCAGTGTACATCAAATTGCAAGTTGAAGGTCTTTGTGCAGAATCAGAGGCAGCCGATATGGAAACTACATTGGCAGGCAAATCTTCGCTTCAAGTTTTTGAAATGTTTTTCGATTGCGATGTTTTGAATTTGATTACTACACAGTCTGTGAAGTATGCAACAGAAATAAAAAACGAATTGCAGTTTTCTCTATCAGTTGATGAGTTAAAGCGAGTCTTAGGGATTCTGTTACTATCAGGCTATCACAAGGTGCCCAGTGAGAATCGCTTTTGGAGTGAAGATGATGATTTATGTGTAGATATTGTGAGAAAGGCCATGCCAAGAAATAAGTATCTCAAAATTAAGAGTTTTATACACTTCAATGATAACAGCAAAGTGAATGAATTCAAAGATGATCGAGGTTTCAAAATCCGTCCACTATTGGATGCTGTGAATGAGAAATTCCGAAGGTGGGGCATATTCGAGAAATATTTGTCAGTGGATGAAATGATAGTGAAATATTATGATTGCCGCCATGGACTGAAGCAATTCATTCGGGGAAAACCAATTCGATTTGGATATAAGATGTGGGCTTTGTGTGGTGAAAGTGGATACTGCTTTAATTTTGACCTATATTGTATCAAACACATAGCACACAATGAAAGAGAAGACTTAGTTTTGGGTTCCCGTGTTGTGCTCAATATGATGGAACCAATACAAGAGCCAAACAGCTACTGGGTATTTTTTGATAATTTATTTACCAGCAGAGACTTACTTGTGTACTTGGGAGACAAAGGCATTAGAGCTACAGGTACGTTGAGACATAATCGCCTTAGTAAGTGTCCCTTGAAGGATTCAAAAGAATTGAGTAAAGATGTAAGGGGCACATTTGACTACTATTTTGATGTGGAAAGAGAGATACTATTTGTCACTAAATGTGTTGCTATCGGTACCAACTATGATACTATTGAGCCATTGTGTCAAACATCACGATGGAGCAGAACAGCTAGAGCGAAAATTTCCATCCCTCAGCCACATATTGTAAAGTCATATAATAAATACATGGGTGGCGTTGCCCACTACGACTGACTCGTAAGCAAATACAATGCTTCTGTTCGAGGTAAAAAATGGTATTGGTGTCTGTTTACAAGAATGCTTGACATGGCAGTTGAAAATATGTGGATTGTGTACAGAAAGGTATCACAATCAGGAATTGACTTGCTGGAATACAGAAGATCAATTGCAGTGGCATATTTGAAGGCAGGACAAGGACGTCCATCTGCATTTGGAAAACCCACGAAAACATCATCACAATCCACAGTTCAAGATGTGAGGTATGATGGCATTGGACATTATGTTGTGCGAAGAGATAAACATAGAAGGTGCCAAGGACTGAACTGCAAATCTAAACCTTAACGTTTTGTGAGAAATGTCAGGTAACATTGTGCAAAGATTGTTTCACACCTTACCACACACAATAAGCAACCAGAGTTCCATATATGTATTGTTTCCTTTTCTCATTATTTGAAAATGTATGTGTATCGTGTGTATCAAATGTAATAATCAATAAACAGAGAAGTAGTAATACAACTTTTAACCAAGCTATGAAACTTCTTATATCATCTTAGGTTCTGTCAGAAAGGTGAATATTTTGAGTATGATATCCTATTGTACCAGCGTCCTATTTTTAGGACAGTTATTTATATGAAACTGGTAACAGGTAATTTTTTTTATTGCTGCGTGGATCACTTTAAAACAACCCCCTTATCATATTCAATTAGAATTTCAGTCAATAAAATCAAAAGAAAAAGTGTGGTATTTATGGGTTAAGGACCGTCAGTGCCACGGAAGTTCTTGGATTCAAGTTCCAGCCTAGGCATTAGTATCCCTTCATGAATTAACCTGACCACCATTGATCCTCAGTCACGATTAACCAACTATGCAGTAGGTAACATTTTGCCACATTTAAACGTTCTCGGCATAAAAGAAAACATCAATTTTGTGCTCTTCAAAGAATTAGGACAATGTGAAACATGCGATACGTGCTCTGAATAACAATATAAATCAAGCTTTCACTTAAAAGAGAACATACACGACTGTAATTTGCCAAAATAATTTGTTTCATATGTGCAGTGTATGTAGAATGTTGTTTGCTATATTGTGCAAAGGTTGTATTTATACTCTTATATCTACGTATTTTAGCCCTGAGCCGATACCGATGACTATGTATTAATATAAATATTAATATTAATGGGTGGAACACTCGCCCACTAATATTAATCAATATTTTGAACAACATTTAACTGTTACAATTTTCGAACAATGGTATCTGTATGAATCGTTATCGGGTATCGGTATCGGTTCAAAGTGGTATCGTAATCCGTATACCGTATTCTCGCGTCTATAAGCCGCACTTTTTTCCCCGAAAAGTGGACCAAAAAATGGGGTGCGGCTTATACACGCGAATGATAAGAAAAGCATGTGCGGCTTATACACGCGAATGAAAGAAAGTGCAGCTACTGCTAGGATACTAAAATACGTACGTTGATTTGTTATCTTTATCACATAACGGATTCATTAACAGGAAATCCAACAACAATGCATCTGTAGCAGGCTTTGCAACAATATGATATCTTATCTTTAAATATTTTTTTGCAACAATATGATAATATCTTATCTTTGAACACGAATCATCCTTACTGTCGTATTGATCTGGAAACCATTCAGTAAAGTGAAGTTGTTAAAGAAGGTTGTGGGCCTGAGGTCAAGGTTGGTACTATTAAAGGGAGGATGTCTGGCAGAAGCATCAGCTACGATGCTCATTTTAAACTTCAAGCGATACGATATGCTGAAGGAAAAGGCAACAGATCTGCAGGGCGATATTACGATGTGGACGAGTCTAACGTTCGTCGATGGAGAAATCAGAAGGAACAACTTGCTGCAAGAAGTGGCAAGAGAAAGACATTTCGTGGAAAAGGAGCCAAATTTCCACAGGTAGAAGAAGAAGTTTTGGCCTTTGTAAATGAGAGGAGAAGTGCTGGCTATGCTGTAACCGTAGACATGATACGCTTTCAAGCTCGTGAAGTAGCTTCAAAGTTAGACATCAGTCGTCAAGCTTTCCGAGCTAGTGCGGGATGGTGTTCGTTTTATGCGTAGGAAAAGTTTATCGCTTCGCCGTAGGACAACAATTGCGCAACATTTCCCTGCAGACTTTGATCAGAAAATTGTTAAATTTCACAAATACGTGATTCGAATGCGAAAGTCGAATGATTATAACTTGTCTCAGATCGGCAACGCGGACGAAACACCTATTTACTGGGACATGCCTATGCCCAGCACAGTTGCACCGAGAGGCTCGCACACCGTATCGATCAAGACCACGGGTGGAGAGAAACAACGATGCACCGTAATGTTGGGTGTTCTTGCAGATGGAAGGAAACTGCCACCGTATGTTGTGCTGAAGCGTAAGAATGTGCCAAAGGAGACATTTCCGCCGGGTATTATCATACGTGCCCAGCAGAAAGGATGGGTGGAAGAAGAACTGGTATTGGACTGGATAGACAAAGTGTGGAATAGAAGGTCCGGTGCATTGCTGAACCAAAAGAGTTTGCTGGTGTGGGACAGCTTTCGTGGTCACCTAACAGACAGAATACAGACAAAATTGCAACAGTTGAAAACGGATGTAGCTGTGATTCCTGGGGGTCTAACGTCTGTACTGCAGCCCCTCGACGTTTGTGTAATTCGCTCGTTTAAAGCTGCGTTCCGGCGTCTGTATAATGACTGGATTAGTGCAGGAAACCACGAGCTTACAGCAACAGGAAAGATCAAACTTCCGACTGTCAAGCAAGTGTGTGAATGGATTCTGGCAGCATGGGAAAGTGTAAAATCGGAGACAATTGTGAAGGGTTTTCTGAAGTGCGGCATATACAATGCCCTAGATGGTATCCAGGATGAAATGTTGTGGGATTATGATGCTAGTGATGAAGATGACAATACGTCTTGTGCAGAAAATATTTCAACGAGTAGCAGCAACGACAGTGAATAAGGGCTTTGAGGACTCAAACTGAATGATAGGGTATTAATATGTAGATCATTGCGCTAAAATAAAGGTTAAAATACTTTTAAAATACTTACTTGAAATTGGCTACCTACGCAAAAAAAAAAAAAAAAAAAAAAAAAGTCACTCGTGCGGCTTATACACGAGAAATTTTATTTTCCTGAAATCTAAGGCCAAAAAAGGGGGTGCGGCTTATACACGCGTGCGGCTAATAGACGCGAGAATACGGTATTTGTATAGAGTTTGTTGTCCCTTTCAATTAGTCTATCCATACACAAAGAAACCTTGAAATATAGAAAAATATACCTATTTATTTTTTTCTGTACCACGTACACAGAACTGGTTCTATACGCGTGGAGGCACATTACACAGCGGTTCGGATTCCACTTTAAACTGTAGGCCCAGTCCCTTTACTTAATCTCCACATAAAGCGGACTTAAAGAACAACAACAATTCAACGTACGCAGAAGAAACATATGGTAGTTTATTTTGAGAAAAATCGGATGTACTTTTGTGTACAAAACGCAAATATGGCCGAGCTCAAAGAATCTACACAATAAGCCAAATCGTTGCTATGATATCAGATAGTAAAGCTTTGTTACGAAATTGCACGAACAATGACGAACCTGTTGATCGCGACGATCTTCCAGTTAGCCTCTCTCCCTTGCCTCTTGCTTTGTGCTCGGGAGCAAAGGGAGAGAGTGTGTTTGTTCCGTAACTAAGTTGCTCTGCAGATCCTCGGGCGATACACACCCACGCCTCGAGCCAGTGCTAAGAGTTATCGAGCGTCGCGACTCCCACACTTCCGTGACGTGGGCGGTGGAGAGAGACCGACGCAAGTACTGGAACTCGATTGTATTTAGAGAGCTTGCCCTCAGCCTTTCCGGCGGTGGCAGAGGACGATATGAACCACCATGAAAAAGTGATACAGATCTGTCCTCAGAGATGCAACTTTGGCTGCGGACATTAAACTTTATGTTTGGTATTTGCACCGTTACGCGATTCTCTTTGTCGTGGTTGAATTTCAGAGTAGATCTTACTGGCTTTTGGTCAATGATAGATATGTATCTGTACACCATTGCGCACATGTTGCATTATGTCTCTTCTCACAGCCGACTTCCGTTAACCGCTCCGGTTAGCCAAGTGCGCTACGAGGCCAGGGGTCCCGGATTCGAATCCCGCTCTGGGCTTAAGTGTTCTTTGAGAGTGTCCCTTCATCAATTTCGTAATCACTCATCCTCATCGTCGCGGCTAGCCGAAAGTGGCAGAAAAATGACCCTAAATTACAAAATTAAACCAAATTAAATTTCACTAACAATAATTCATTTACTTTTTCAAACACGTTACTACACATTCTCTCATTTAGCTTACATTAATGAACTGTGTTTTCACGATTGGTTTTATCTATTTTACCTCACTTTCCGCCAATTTTTGCTAATGGCGAAGATGAGGATGAGTTGTAATATGATGAAACTGATGAAGGTACAAATAGTAAGAACACCCATGGTCAGGCTGGGATTCGAACCCAGGAACCTTGGCATCATAGTGCGCTGTGCTAGTCACTCCGTTACGGTGGTCTGCGTTTGCTGTTGATGTTGTTTTAAGTCCACTTTATGCACCTACAGTTAAAGAGGAGTCTGAACCACTGTGAAATGTACCTCCACTCGGTATCGAACCCGGAAAGTGTGTTTTTACGATCCAACATATCTTACTATTATTATTATTATTAATAATAATATTATTTATTGCAGTATGATCACCCTTAAGCTAGCATTTTTCTTCTTAGGTATATAAAACAGACATTTGCCCTCGCTACATAAAAGCAATATGCCACGCGATTACTTTTGCAAATTACAATTACATAAAATGCAGAAAATTAAAAAAATCTAAAGAACAGCGATCAGTAATATCTCTTTTGTGGTCTGAACATGTATCAAGAACCGAAATCTACCTAAGGCTTGCATCACAATATAGAGTATCAATGTGCAGATGGTTTGCCAGTTCATCGTTAATTACTCGTGGGTTAGAATCATGGTATGGACCTGTTTCATGTGAGTAGTGGATGTGAATGACCATTCTGCTGCTCCTTCGAGCTTGTCACTTGTCCGACCGTTTTTGAAATTCTCAATCCATTCGAAAACACTTCATCGTGCTTAGTACTGTCCAATATTGTGATGCAAGCAAGTGTTTTCGTTCCCTGGCAATCCCATCTCTGCCAGCTGAAGTAACTTGTCTAAGAGTTGTCAACCTTCTGTACGTATTAAGTCACACATCTTGGGATTATGACCGCATTTTTCTCTTTCGACTTTATTGTTCTCTCATTAGGTCGAAATTCTATATGTGAATGTGTTATGCATTCCTCTTCTCGTTCTTCTCAACCACGCATCCTCAACGCTGTTCATCGTGCTGGTGTTCGTCTGTGTCCCGTTGTATTTTTACCGGTACATTCTCTACTTGTTTATGGACGTATCGAGTCCTCGTCATCTCTACAAAGGCAACTTATTCTTCATTATTGCCACCACTTGCGATCGTTTTCATCCCTTCTATGTCACCACAGTCTCTGACGAGAGAACGATGACTGTACAGTCTTCATCCTCGTGCCACAAGGTCACCACTCTGTGTTTGTGCAGACGAGATCCTGAGTACTTGGTGTTGATAGTGCTTTGCTTGGAACCCTCAGTTTTCAGTCTCTCCTCACTTAGGAATTGCGTGCATGACCCATTAACACGTCTCTAACTTCTCTCCCAAAGGCAGGGACACCTAAGTTTTTTTTGTTATTGTCTTTTATATGGATGGGTTGAATCAATGGGTTTTGCCTTGTTGTCAACTCGCACAGTCACAGCTTTACTTTACATTATCCTTGTTCCATCTACATGGCAGAACTTTATGCAATACTAAAGGCGCTGTACTTTGGTCAAGTTCACACTTTGCAAAGAGTTTCCATTTATCCAGATTCCTTTAGTGTGCTCCAGAGCCTGGAACCACTCTCTTCTGGACACCCTAGAGGTCCGATTTTTCGATAGTTAGCGTCCTTCTCTGTAAGTGTGGTTGGGCATTAAAGGCAACGAAGCAGCTGCTGCCAAGGTGTTCCGAAGAGCTTCCCACCTTACATAGACCTTATATAGGCCACGGACCTTCAGAATGTGTTCCGTTATTTGCTCCTTGAGATTTGGCAGGATGGGTTGATTGATTGAGTTTGTGTTTTAAGTCCACTTTATGCACAGGGACTGGACCTACAGTTTAAAGTGGGATTCGAACCACTATGTGCCTCCACCGGGAATCGACCCCGGAGACACCTTGATTACAAGGCGACGACGCTACCACTGCGCCATCTGGAGGCCCATTTGGCAGGTAACAGGGAATAAGCTCTATACTCTCGATACCATCATTGGTGCATGATGTTCTCACACCGCCCCTCCCTCAGAGAAGAGATAATACTAAGTCGGCTTCTCTTTGATTGGGCATGGCCGTTTCACCCATAGTTCTCATCTGCAAAAGTTGGACCCTCCACTCTGCAGTGTATTTAATGTTATAGTTCGGCACATTCTTATGAAATGCGCTGTTTTTAATGTCCCCAAATTCTTCTTCCCACACCTTATCGTCCATGTTGGAAGGAGATGACAATGTTTAACCAATTATTTTATATTTCTGAGAAGCGCGGATCATTTACACTGTCTCTAGGTAATATTTTAGAGCCTCCTTATCTTTTATATCACAATATTCTCATGCTTTTTTGTAACTTTCATAGACATAGGTGTAGCCTGGGACCTAACTTTGGGGAGCAGAATCTAACTTGGAGGAGTGGGGGGGCGGGGGGTGGAGGCAGAATTAAAAAGTTTTCAAGCCCATAAAAATATCATCCAGGACTATTTTGATAAATAACGGTTACATTTGCAAAATCATAACAATTTTGTTACCCTACTCTCTCAGGTTTCAGGAGGTTAACAAAAATACCATTACGTGTAAATTTTCATAAACCTGAATATTCGGGGTGGGGTAGTGTCCCTTGCGCCCGTCATGTTAGGCATGCTCATAGACATTTATATTTCCACATAGACTTAAAACATTTCAAAGCCTTCGTGTTGCAACGTGCCAGTACATATGTTTCCACTATATGCTTCACTTTAATACAAGGTGGCGCAAAATTCAGTTCCCCGAAACAGTCACAATCACGCTACGCTTGTCAGTTGTACACCATCAGCTAAACCATTCCTCTCAAAGCGAAATTGCAAGGCAACCACAACCTACCAGTGATAACGAAATATCACTATCTGTGAACTATTTCGATCATTATTTCCTCACTCGGTCATTAGTTTCATGGGTCAACTGACTTATGCGCCACCCTGTACTTCTACAATTCAGGCTTTACACTCTATTATACCTTCATACATTGAAACGTAACACATTCCAGCTACTGCTGCAATTCATGAATAAGAAACAACCTTTTGATAAGGTTTTGTGTTCTTCATAATATTCATGGCAAAGGCTATTTAGTCTTATTCTTGTTCCTTAGATATTAGATTTACCCAAGCCGTACGGTTTTAGCATTCTGGCTATAATTTGCTCTGAAGTAGATGAACAACACCCCCAAATATAATTTCTTTAGTAATTACTTCCGGATCATATCCTAATTCCACCGTACTACATGGTAGGTGGTTGGAGATACCGCTAATTTAACAATAATACCTAAGTGCAACTGCGCTAATTGCATTTTGCACAGCCTTTGCTCAAATGCATGTAGAAACAGAGTTGTTCAAATAATAGTTTATCAAATAATGAACGATGCGGAATCAACGTTATTATTATTGGTGAAGTTTGCATTCACGTATTTTTTTGTGAAATAAAGAAACTATATGATTATCTTTTTTGTAATTAATATTTTAATTAATCTTTTGATATCTTTGGTTGAACAATTTAATAGATACAACTGGTTTTTTCCGTATATTGTTATTAGTTTCAGGTATAATAACTATATGATTTTCTTTTGTAATTGATATTTTAATTAATCTTTTGATGTGCTTGGTTGAAGTATTAAATAGGTACAACTGCTTAGGAAATGTGTCAAATAATCATGGCTGTCACGTCTTCTTTATCAATGAACCATATTTTCAAATAGTGTGTGTGTCAATGAAACTGATGAGGTAACACTACACCTGCCAGTTCGTACGGTCCACAATACTTAGTTGCTTGCACTATTACAATTTGCAACATAAAATATACCTGGTATTAACAAACACTCATAATGTCTCGTTGCCTGTGAGTATGACCCAGGGAAATGTTTCCAAATTCAGTTAGTGTGTGATCACCGTAATCAATGTAGTTTTCTTAGCGGACATGCATCGTGTTGGCTCAGAAAATTCATTCCAGTGTTTCTCCACAATGTCTTTTGTAAATAGAAGTTCCGAGAAGTTGCAAATATGGGCGTACCCAGTTGGGGAACAACTAGGGCACTTGCCTCCTGCAAAATGAGTGGTTAAATATTTTCATTCTGGTCATTGAGATTTTTTACAGGAATAGTAAAATTAATGTTATTCCCTTTTTCAAAAATTAAAAAAAGCATTGCTCACTCTGAGGAAACAAATTGCTTTGCATATTCCTGAAAAAAGATGTATGGTCGCAATTCGCATCTAACTTAACGCAAATGATTCTCTTTCTTTACAGAGGAGCCTCCTATGAATGCATGCACACCCAACCAATTCAAATGCTCAAACGGAATCTGCATTGATAGGAACAAAGTTTGCGATTTCACTAAGGACTGTTCAGATGGCGAAGATGAAGGCGATAAGTGTGGTGAGTAGAAATTTTACATTATATCTCTAACTACCTGATTACCCGGTGTTGCCCGGGTATTTATTTATCCCAATCTTCTATTAGACAGGAAAATAATGAATTCTAATTATAGTGTAAAATGTAACTAATTTTATTTACAGGTATTTAACCCACCCCTTCACACAAGATATTACCCTCGTGCCAAGCTTGATTAAATGTCAGCATGAATGTCACCAATTAGCTTAGCGACTCCGAAAACTATGGATTCCACATTAATATCGGTCGTTTTCGATTATTTTTACATGTCACCCCTTCCCACACCCACCCCTACGTTTGCTCTTTGTTTACAAAATAGAACATTCCCGAGAGGTGGCGTTGTAATCAAACAGAACATTTCCGAGAGGTGGTACGGCTTGTATCCACACATTCGCACACATTATTAGCATTTTACAAACTAGGACGACGTTTACAAACAATGAAATCAGTGGCGGCTTGTAATCACAGATTCGCTATTATCTCGAAAATGGCTCGTTTGTAGACCCATGTTTACTGAGACTTTTTTGCTTCTTTATTATCGTGTACTTTCACCTGTGTCAGTTTGCGCTATTACCTTTAAGACACCCTGTATAGATAGCAGCGTTTATTATAATTTTTCCTGGACATGTCCCACCCTCATTGTTGAATGCTGAATACAATGACACTCCATATTGCCTAGCATCGCATGCAAAATAGATAAAACATTTTTAAAAATATATCTGTGGACAGTACCGTAAAAAATGTTTTGTCAGAAATCATTTGCTTGTATCGCACTTATCAGATTGCGTGCCAAAAGATGAACAGATAACTGCGTGGCAAGGCGATCGTGGAATAAGGTAAATATGCTGAGGTAAACCATATTAGATTGCATCGCGAGTATCATACCTTTTTGATATATTTTGATGGTTACTCTGGAGGCTGATGTGTGTAATTGGGTGTTGGGTTTTCTCATTAACTTCGCTACTAGTTTCTGTCCTGACGCCATTTTAGGTTTTCAGAAGACCAGTAACTGATTAACTTTACCGTACACGTAACAGAATGCAAGAGGTAGAGTCGCTGTCCACTTGTAATGAAGACCAAACTCTCAATGGACCATATTAGTGGTGACGTCAACAGCAGACAACTGAGCACGATTGAGTCCAAATAACGTGGTTTTGGCCTATTCTATAGCATTGGATTTTTCATCGCAAGGGGTGGCTTTAAGGATTGTGACAGTAGTTATGAAAGAAATGTAAAGCTGATATCTCTGAGAATACGTCGTTGTATTCCATATTACCTTACTTGAGTAAAAAGTAAAAAAAAAAAACTGGAATAAGGAAACCATGCAATTTGAGAGAAAATGCAGCCATTCTGCTTCCGAACACAGGCGAAGCTCAACCGAGCTCAACTCGTAGCCAATGAGTATGACGCTGCCGATAGGGATGATGGGAGTCAGGAGCCTCACGTGGCTGCAGCGACGCCGCCTATTGGCTGCGGTTCCGGATCGGACGCCAGGTAGGAGCATTTGATTTATTCGATTTCTTACTCCAGTTATTCTTTACCTTATCCTCTGCAATGTATGTGTAATATAAAGACTTATTTACCGAAATCTCATCTTTATATTTTTCATAACTGCTGTCACAATCCTTAAAGCTACCCCTTCCGATTCAAAATCCATGTCTATCGAATACGGAAAAACACGTGATTTTTTTTTTGGACTCTGTTTCTCAGAAATGTTACACTAACATGGTACATTTCTGCACTATTTGCAATTTGCATGGGTTCCACTTCTCCAATTTCGGGATGTGGTGAATGCCGCTATTTCCGATCTCACCTCGAACAGATATTCGATGCAGATGTTTTTTTTTTTTACTCTCAGATAAACGTGCGTCATTGTGACAGTTCAGGGTCCTAGACGTGTTTTTTCTCGCACATTACCGTCCCTTTGAATTTAGCTTGAGTTAGGTTTAATTATCTTATTTTCACTTCCTCTCTCTCTCAATGTGCTTCTTGTGCTTCTTGGGTAAACTGACTTTTACACCACCTGGTAGTGAGAGTTACTTTTCTTTCCCTATTCTAACAGGAACGAAAATATTATATCAATAACTTCCTGCAACCAAACTGACAAGAACCAAAATAAAATCACGTTAGGGGAAATTAAAGAAAATAAGACTGTCATGGGTGTCACCAAACTTGTGAACTGTTTTTGTAGCTGGAAAGCTTGAAGAAAAAAAAGCACTGGTCCCTGATTGAGCCTAATGCATTGACATGTATCATATATTGCGTTATGTATAAAGAACATTAAATCCTCAGCGTGTTTACTTTTGGAACTTCCCTAAATTCAATATTAAACAATAAAAAAATCCTGTGTCACGGGTCTTACTTGTTTTGTCACGGGTGTTATGAATGATCTACAAATTCAAGTTCAATATCAAATAGAGATGTTAAAAACAAAAGTGAAACAACAAACTCATTGCATCCATACAATTTGTTATCTTTTAAAGGTGTCCAACTAAACAGTCTTGTTAATTAAGACCCCCCCCAATAAATATTCCCAGTTTTCATGGATGTGCTCGTAGAGCAGCTAACAAATAAACCCAAGGCAGAAATAAAGAAAGTGGTTAAAGATTATTTGTCAAGTGCAAGGAACGTTTACAGGGCAATGAAATTGTGAAATCATATTGGCGCTTGAATTTTTAAAATAATACCAGATCGTTAACCGTGAGTTTTGACCCATTGCAGTTTTTGTAATTGGACATTTTCCGACCGCTAGATCTCATACATTAAACATGGCGCTGGTGTGCATATTACGTTTCTCATAATTTCCGCGCTCGCTCGTTGGTTTGGAGTGGAAACGGTTGTCTTTTTGCCTGCCCAGCAAAAGCTTGAAGCCAACAATAATGCATAAAATTCCCCCGCCTCAAGGAATGTCGCACATCCACTAATTAATAAAAGCAACCACGACCAAAATCCTTAATTAAAGGGAGACTACTTGCTGTCATTGTTAGGAACGGTCTTCCGTAATTCATTACTGGCGCTTTCACCACATGAAACACGATCAAAATGTGCTTTTACGGTGTTTTTACGGAAGCTTACGGTCACGAAATGAAGTGCGAGAAAAAGTGTGTGATCAAACAGTTTGAATTAATGCTCCTAGATTTTGAAATAAACTGTCATGAAATGTTAAAAGGGAGGGGCGAAAGCAGGATTAATAGCTGATAAATGCAGTGAATAGTTCGTGCACTTTCTGTGTAAATTCTGTGTTTTGGAGTTCACCATAACGAACAGTGCTGGACAGGTCGGAGCTGACATCGGTGTGGAATGGTCAGTTGTAGCATGTGTTACGACCTTACTTATTTTGTAACTTTGAGATTCCATGTTAAAAGAAAAATTGATATAGTGTTACCTCAAGTCATTGTTAATGTCCGTGATACTACATGTTGTGACGCAAATATGAACGCGCCAATCAAGGCGTTGTTGAACTAATGTATTCACCTTTCTGTAACTATCTAATGAAGACAGCTCGCTTAAGACAACGGGCATTTATTATGATGTAAATATAGATTTGCCAATCAAAGATTATCCATGTTTGATGAACTAACCTAATTGTAATTAAATAATGGCGGAACATTTAAATTTGTATATTTCCAAAATGTAAGATTTTATCAACGTTAAAGAAATAATTGTTAACTCAAATGAATATGTAAACTTTCTTTGTAAATTATTAATTGCCAAACTATGTATTTTTCAAATATCTTTCTGTTGTAATTTAGAGTATTGTAATAAGAAATTACCTAAAGACAGGTGTTCGAGGCTGGAACTTTGGGTATAAATACGAAGGAGTTTGGTCCGTAAGGAGGTCTGTTCTGGTGTCAGTCTAGGAAGAAGTGAATAGGTGCAAGCCGCTCTTCTGTAAAACCTAGACTGGCCAAATAGGAACGGTCTAATCTAGGAAGAAGTGAATAGGTGTATGCCGCTCTTCTGTAAAACCTAGGTTAGCCGAATGGGATATAAGTTCCAATTTAGGAAGAAGTGAATAGGTGCAAGCCGCTCTTCTGTAAAACCTAAATTGGCAATCTCGGGTGATAACTCCAAGTCTAGGAAGAAGTGAATAGGTGTATGCCGCTCTTCTGTAAAACCTAGTTTTGGGCCACCCTAGTTTGACCTTTCCAGTAAGTTTGAAATTATCTATTAACAATTGATCTCCAAGTTCCAGTTATGAATTACCTAACCACTGGCTGTAAGTATTCAAGCAGTAAATAAACATTTCATTAAAACTTCACGACGTTGCTTGGATTTGTTCTGCACCTACCCTGAAGATAGGTTTCAGTGTAGACCCTTAGAGCCTCAATGCTCCCGGCTATAGGAGTAAAGGGTGAGGAAAGTTACTAGGAACGTAACACATGCTACAATGCCAGAGGTTCCAGGTTCAAATCCTGGGTACTGGTTCGATGCCTGGTGGAGGCACATAGTGGTTCGGATCCTACTTTAAACTGCAGGTCCAGACCCGATTAGCCTATATGTGCATAAAGTGGACTTAAAACAACAACTCAACTCAAATCCTGGGTGAAGTATGAAAGTGCGTATTTGCTCTTACAAAAGGTTCCCCGAGTTCGTGATCTCTGATGGAAATGTTTTCAACAATGGCCCTGCACCAGGGCTTGAAATGGACCGGACCGGAACGGCGTTCCAGTTAGTCCATATCTGGAACCTTCGCGTTCCGTCTCCGTCAGAAATTGCAACGGATATTTCACTACATTTTTCTTTTCAGTATGAATTATATTGTTCATACTCTTTAATAGTAGAAGCATTCACATAAACTTTCCCTATGCATGGAGATGTGTTGCTTAGCAGAGTATGACGACGTTAGATCGAAAGGAAATTCGAACACCTTGAATACAAGGCGCTAGCGTCACCAGTCCGCCATGGGAGAGGCAATATTTTCCCTTGAAGCAGAGACTTAAGTTTGGATATCGTCTCGAGAATGAGAACGAGACAATCTTCCTCACTCAGGAGATGAGACAAGGCAATACTATCAAATCTCGTCTCTCTCATTTTGAAGCAGAGCTTTAAAGTGACAGGTAAAACTACCAGCTATACTTCATCACTGCAATCTGTGGAGCAAGGCCGCGCATAACAGTTGAAAGGATGAAAACAGCGGGTGGAGCAAAGTAGTGCGCGTTACTGCAAACGTCTGGTAGCTGCAGCTGCGTCTTCCCGTCGATGCATCCACTTCCCCTCTCACGTGCTCATTGGTCGAGACCTCTCGCGTCACTACTTGCACAAAGATTTGTTTTAGTTTGCTTGCTCCAGAGATTCCCGGGACAGAGTAAGATACTGAGTACTTTAATCAACCCGGCCTGCTATGTAGATATTTCCTGCGCAAGCGCATCTCAGTATACAAAAAGGCGTCGGTTCCAGAGGAGCTGTTGTGTGTGAGTTCTTGTTGGAAAAATGACTTTTTTGAACATAACATCTTCAGAACCCTTGCCTTAATTCGACCTCTGAAAATATAAAAAATGTTTTCCCAAACATACGTGCTCTTCATTCAAGGCTCATGAACAAAAATGGAGAAATTGCATGTCGCTAGTCCTCAGAACTACTTCTTGTCCCGGACAGTCGTCACCTTGTTATCTGAAGGACGTTTTCAGGAAATTGAATTTCTGGGAACCTTTACGAAGACTCCCATCTGTCCCGTCTCCATCTATCTCGCCTTCGTGTGGCCGTATATCAGACTTTCAAAAGCAACAAAGAAAGAAAAGGCGACGATCAATACAAATGTTTAAGAAAGCGTGGGGTGTTGTTACCTCCGCGTTCTAAAAAATGGGAAATTTATGCTCCGGTCTTAAGATTTGTAAACAAACGTTGCCTCTTTCCGTTATAGTGCTTGTATGTTTTGATAGAGGGATGTTGCTGTTCTTTCTGTAGAATTTTCTGTTGGGCATAGAAGGCTACAGCGGTGTTGCCAACATTTAAAACACAAAATCACCAAACCTCCCAATAAAAGTCGCTAAACAGTTGCTACACCAGAATGGATATGCCCAAAATAAATAAATACACGTTGTTACTGGATCACCATGTAAAATATTATAAAAACTTGTGGCATGCAGAATGCATATTTATTGTGATTTGACTGTTATGGGGTTTTATTTATAGACATTTAACTCATTAAAGATTTATCTGATTAATGCTTCAGTGGATACGAAGTACATGATCTTGAAGTTTTTCTATATAGATTTGCATGCCCAACGTAGATACAAGAACAATAATTATTGCTTTCAATTCTGTATATTGGTGTTTGGTTCACGTTGGAAATGCTGTCCTGGTGTTATTCGAAAAGTACAACTGACGAGAGTTGTATTTATCCATGTTAAATCTCTTTAGAGTCGGATAGTATCGTGAGAGAATTCAACTGCGTCTTTAGTTGACCAAAGGCAAGAAAGTAAGCGGAATTATTGAAGAAAAATATAGTTAAAATTCTTTTCGAATGTATCGTAACAGACTCTGTAGCAGAGACCGCTACCAGAGGTCTTTGGTTCGTATCCCGGTCTGGGGATGGATATTACTTGTGATTGTCCCTTCAATTTCGTCTAATCATCACTCATCCTCACAGTCCCGATTAGCCAAAAGTAGGAGTAAAGCGACATAAAATTACAAATACAAACTTACGTAATATGTTTCTTTAGTGTAATCGCGACGATGAGGATGTATGGATGGATAATGATTAGGTGAAATTGATGGACACTCTCAAAGATATACCCAAGGCTGGACTTGAACCCAGAAACGTCAGTGGCGAGACCATCATTCAACGCGTCCGGACATGGAAGTGGCCTATATAACGCAAAGGTTGCTGTTTGTTTTAGCAAAATTATTCGGTTCAATGAATACGTTCGTTAATCTGGTTGTCGAAGTATTCAGAAACAGTTCTTCGATAAATGTATTAAAAGTTGTTCAGTCAAGCGAAGAAATTTATTTTGTTTTAGAAACTGTTTGGTAATCGGAATATCGTCAATCGATCATTGAATGCATGTTATTTTCAAGTTTCTTAGAACTGTTAGATGGATTCTGAGAGCAACACCAATGAAAAACGAATTATATTTTGAGAAAAGTTTGAGAGTTTGTGCGTTCAGAAGCAGCCTTAAAGGTGAATGTGAAAAAGTTGTTTCCGACGGAAGAAGTTTCCTTGTTACCATGGGTACTGGGAAACCCTCGCAAAAGGGAATAGAAAAATAAGATTTTTTTCCTCCTACCGGTTGTTAAAAAAAATCAGTCCACCTTTCTGGAACTAAAATTGCTATACATTTATCTGCACATCCATTCATGTCAACTCTAATATCTATATATATTTGCGGGTTAATACTTTTTCCCTTTGCCTCTTTCTCTATGACATTATTTGACGTCACTAACACCCATTTCTTTAACATTCAGAGGTTCTCACTGATCTGAAAAAACTAAATCAGGTATATTAACCTATGAGTGAACCAGTTATGAAAAAGTCAGGACATTTTGAAAATGCATAAAAAAATCATGGAAAATTAGGTATCTTTGTCCTTTCAGAATTTGGGAATGCATGTTAATTCAATTTCTTCTTGGACAAGTTTGTTAACGCGAGATACTCTTTAGGATGAGTGAGAAGTCGCAGAACACCCTATTATTTCGGAAACTGAACGGAAAATTACTACCTTTCAGAAAATAACCTCGACAGGACCACCATACTGAAATTTTCTATTTTGGATTGTGGTGGTTTTGCAAATAGGAAAGGGGTTGTGTGATATATCAAACCAGGTTCGTTTTTTCTCAGAGATTCATTTCTGTAATCAGATTTGCCTAATGTTAAATGTTGTGAAAGTCTATTGTTGTGCGATGGAAACACATATGTTAACAAGATTAACTGCATTTATTACACAAACTCACAAACAACGTAATACTTTACATTATAACGAAACTACGTTCACCATTCCAGGTCCTGTTTGCACAGACTCATGTCTAGCAACAGTAGCTTGTTTCTTCTTCCTCTAGGAGGCAGCACTACATTCCTCCCAGAGTTACAAAAAATAATTAACAAGGGTACCCGTATCTGTCAGGGGGTACCTTAATCCTGGTCGATCTTCTAGGCACATGACTAGCGGATCTTGGTCGTGGAGCAGCGTCAACGTCTTGGGGTTGATGGTCATGAACGTCTGGTTGAGGTGGGGTAATTTTGGAATCTGAATTTCGGTTCTCTGCCGCGCCTTCTGGTCTGGGTGGACTATCATCATCCCAGGATTCTGGATTGTTTTGTTGTCTGTGTGTCCTGTGACGAATCCAACGTGAATGTACCACTCTTTGAGATCCATCTGTAAAGCGCACTTTGTAAAGGTGAGTGCCACCCAACCTTTCTACAATATCTGCCTCGTTGAAGTTAGGTGACAAGTGCTTCGGTGATTGAACCCATACGGTTTCGGTAGGTGAAAATGTCCTGTATGGTTTGCTGTGGTTGCTCCTAGGTTCCAAGAAAGAAGGAGCTTCTGTCCTCTCGTCATCTCTATTATGATCACCACGTATACAGTTCCACCATGTTCTTGGAATGAAGGTGATGACTGAGGCTGCAGGAAGACTACGTTCCTCTCCCAACCGGGAATTCCTCAAAAACAGCAGGTACTCTGCTAACTTTTCATCGAACTGTAAAGAAGTCAGATGTGGATGTTCATGCAACACCTTCAACATGCCAGCCTTCACCGTGCGTACGTACCTCTCTGCAAGCCCGTTGCTAGGACTGTGGTACGGCGGTATTGTGATGTGTTCGATTCCGAACTGCTGGCAAAAGGAACAGAGCTTTAGGCTGATAAATGCTGGGCCATTATCCGAAACTATTGTTTGTGGAATTCCGAGAGTGGAGCATGACTGAAGAATCCAGCGTATGGTCTCCGGTGTATCTAAGGAAGATACTAGCCAGACATCTACCCAGCGACTATAAGCATCCACAAGTAATAGGAACTTTCTCCCAGCCAAGAAGAAATGGTCTACGTGGAGTCTTTGTCCTACAAATCTAGCTTCCGGC
Source organism: Lepisma saccharinum (assembly GCF_977018435.1). Classification (NCBI taxonomy): domain Eukaryota; kingdom Metazoa; phylum Arthropoda; class Insecta; order Zygentoma; family Lepismatidae; genus Lepisma; species Lepisma saccharinum. The sequence continues at coordinate 35,353,418 of NC_139253.1, forward strand.
CACCTATTATCTGGACCTTTCTTGATCCTGGAACGTGTGGATTGGCATGTTTCACAAGTCTGGATACAATGTTGTATATCCCTTGTCATCTTGGGCCACCATGCTTGTGATCGTAAGGTCTCCATCATCGTCCTTTCCCCAGGGTGGTTCGAATGGAAGAGTTCCACAACCTTCGAGCGAAGCGACTGTGGGATGACTAACCTCCCCATCCACCACAGACATCCTGCCTCTAGCGAGAGAAGGTTTCGTCTTTCGTAGTAAGAGTCAATATTGGAATCCTTTATCCGTCGATTAAACCTTTTCGGCCAACCCCTTTTTACATATATTGCAACTTCGGTTATCACTGGATCAGTGTTGGTGTGATCAGCGATCATCTGTAGAGAAATTGGCGCTTTGGTGCCTGTCATGCTATAACACAATGTAGCTTCCTCATCTACTGGGTCTTCTGTGGGACAAGGTAACCTGCTAAGCATGTCCGCCACAGGTACACGTGATGATGTTACTACGTCGTAGTTAAATCCGGATAGAAAGAGAGACCAACGCAGTAGTCTGTTCGAAGCGTGCTTGGAGATTGACTTCCCTGGTGAAAATATGAGCTTAATGGCACTAGCATCAGAGATTATTTCGAAATGAAGCCCTCTTAGAAATTTTTCAAATTTCCTCACGCCAAATACTACACTTAATGCTTCTCTTTCTACCTGTGCATATCTTTTCTCCACATCACTAAGTGTAGATGATGCACATGCCACCGTAGCGAGCTCACCTTCTACACGATGGCATAATCGGTCGCCGCAACCGATGGAGATCCATCGCATATCAGCACAATAGGTTTATTTGGATCGAATGGTATTGTGGGTTGTGCTTCTCGTAGTCCCTTTAGAATGTTCCTAAATTCTTTGGATGTTTCAGTAGTCCATTTCCACGAAACATCTTTCTTCAAGAGAGAAGTTAGATGTGGTATCTTAGAAGCGAGATTGTGTATAAATCTTCGATGGAAGTTTAACATGCCGATAAAGGACCTCAACTGTGAGATGTCCGACGGTTCTGGACAGTCCAATATTGCTTCTAAATTCTTACGGGAAGGACTAATGCCTTTCGAAGATATGCAGTATCCCAAGTATTCGACTTCCGGTGATAGAAAGGTACATTTGTTAAAGTTGGCCTTCACATTATGTTGCTGAAGTTTAGAGAGGACTAGAAGTGTCCTTTCATAGCATTGTGCCAATGTATCTCCACCTACGATAACGTCATCAAAGTAAAATGCGACGCCTGGTGTGTCTCCCAAGATTTTAGCCAGCGTCATTTGGAAAATATCGCCACTAACTGTGATCCCGAAGCACAACCGTTTTATCTTATAGAGTCCCACATGGGTGTTCACTACAGTTATAATTTGCGACTTTTCTGACAAGAGAAGTTGGCAATAAGTCATTTGAAGGTCCACTACGAAGAAATACTGGCAATTCTTCAGTTTAGCAAATATATCATCAGTTTTACTAATATTGAACTTCATATTTTCTGTCATCTTGTTGACAGTTGAAGAAAAATCGACACATAACCTCAAAGACCCATCTTTCTTGGTGACTGCCACAAGAGGAGATGCCCAATCAGAGTAGGTGATAGCCTCCAAGAGGCCTTGTTGTACTAGTTTCTTAATTTCGACTTCCACTTGTGCCCGCAAACCGTAAGGTGTATCATAGGCTTTCCGGAAAATCGGTACAGCATCCCTTCTCAAAGGTATATCAATTATGTACGGTACAATTGGTTTCGATAGATCACCATCGAAGACCGAAGCAAATTCGTGTTTTATTTTCATCCGTAAATTTTCTGGTTGGTCATTTCCCGTAGGGTCAAGTAGCATAGAACCAGTCTGCTGTGAATGTAACAGTAAAGTTCTCCAATCCGGCGTAACGACATCTAACCATGAACGACCTATGAGTGGATAGGTGAGAAGGTCCTTGCATAAAATAACGGGAAGTAAGTAAGTCGATCCGGAGTGTGTAAATTCCAGTTCAGCCTGACCTTGCACTGAAAGAGCATGTTTCCCTACGCCATATATTTTTATGGAGAAATGGTTAATATCAGTCGTTGGAAACCAATTCCTGAATGAATCTGCTTGGAACAGAGTTACGGCAGACCCTGGATCGAGCTCACATTGAACAAACTTGCCGGTAATAAGTAAATCCTTTAGCATTGGATTCTTTGATAAAGGGTAATTGGACGTAGGTGACCCGGTGATGTGTGAGTCACAACTGTATGAAACGACACTAGGTAACCATGCTGTTTGCTCGTCAGGTGAAATATGAGAAGTTGACATCTTCAAATTTTCGATTTCAGTAGTTTGTCCTACGTTATTATTAGTATTGGGCTTCTGTTTAAGCTTCTCTCTCTCTTCCTACACCGCTTTTGCCAGTGACCACGTTTCCTACAGAATGAATAAACAGAATCCTTGGCTGGACAGTTGTCTTTAAAATCATGTTTGTACGTACAGTTAGGACAGCTGTAATCAGTATATTTCATTCCGTGAATCGTTGGATTAGACGAACTATAAGTATGTTGTTTTGTATGTTTGTCCCCTTGCACTGTTCTTTTTGGAAATTGGCTTGAGGTGCGTGAAACTGCTGACTCTTGCTTTACACTTTCTGCTCGTATTAACAATCGGGTTTCTTTATCTAACATTTCATTTTGTAATGTCAGTTCCTGACATTGCTGAAAGGTTAATGACTGTACTGAAAGCAACTTTCTTCTAGTAACTTCAGATCGTATGCCCAATACTATCTGTTCAACTAAAGCTTCGTCCAGATAATTGCCGTAGTTACATTTTGTGGCTTGTTGCTTCAGCCTTATGACATAATCAGAAACGGTTTCACCTTCCTCTTGTACACAACGTCGAAACTTATATCGTTCAACAAACTTATTAGTTACAGGTTTGTAGTGTGACAAAAGACTATCCTTTAGACGAGAATACGACAAATTCTGTACAAGGTCTGGTGCGACTACATTTTTCAAGGCTTTAAATGCCTTTGCACCTATAAAGGCGATGAGTATAGGAACTCTCTGATCATCGCTGAACTTTTGAATGATACTCAACTGTTCGAAACGTAAGAGATAATCTTCAATGTCCTCTGAATCTTCGTCGAAAGCGTTAAATGTCAAGTTTGTGTACATATTTATGACTGTAAATCCAAACGTTTAACCTAACAACTATGAAAAGTGAGTTTTCACGTATAATTATACTTGATCTGCATCGGATCACAATGTATCTATGAACGTGACAAAGCCTTTGTACGTTTCATGATTATAACTTGTTTCCACACCACACAATTTTTTTTATAAAACAAACAATGTAGACGGTTAATCCTTACCGTGTTATGTCAAATTGTGTCAAAGCAACACGTTTATGATTGCTACAACAGCTTGTTGTACGAATGAGGACAGTCAGTCCGAATAGAATAAACTTACGGAAATGTAAGGTTCTTGCAAATCCTGCAATCCATGAAGAGTAAAGTTCTTTTATACAGACTGCGCCATAATGTTGTGCGATGGAAACACATATGTTAACAAGATTAACTGCATTTATTACACAAACTCACGAACAACGTAATACTTTACATTATAACGAAACTACGTTCACCATTCCAGGTCCTGTTTGCACAGACTCATGTCTAGCAACAGTAGCTTGTTTCTTCTTCCTCTAGGAGGCAGCACTACATCTATTTTTGTTTATTTATTTATTATTATTGTTCATAATCCAAAATAATAACAACATCACCATATCGAGCAACATTGGAGTGTGCTTCATCCAAAAGTACGGAGGCAAGCGTTGCAAAGGGTAAAAGCGCTTGAAATTTGATACTGCTGTACCTTCCACATCGACAGACCTTCAAGAAGTTGTCAACTGCCCATGCCACGAAATCTACAGGGAACCAATTACAGAAGACTGGATTCAATGTGGAGGTTGCTAGCAATGGTGTCATGAAGCTTCCTCTTCATATGAAGGATAGGGTTCCTTTCAGTGTGACATGTGTTAGAGGTTTTATTTCCTTCATCTCCACGACACTTTCAAGTGCGTACTTTTAGAGGACGTGTTGCGTACTCTTTAAGGACTAGTCCCGTAAGAGTACTATTTTGCATCCATTTAAAAATATAATTGTATATCCTATATTATGTTTCCATTCATTTCATTTTTAGTTCCATACGAAATTAAAGATACTACTTAAGAAGTAGGTGCAGTTGTTTCGTGTTTGTTTGTTTACGTTCCCGTAATATGACTTTAAACACTAAGTGCGTACTCTTATAGGAACCTACCCTTTTTGTGAGTGTTCATAACTTATTTCCATAATCGCTATTAGCATTTTTTCTTGACATCAAATTAATTTATTATTCTTTGCAGTTATATTTTTAAAATATTTGAAAATAGGCGGATTAAGTCCTGGGTAGAGAACAGAAATATTCATAAGGAAGATTTGTACGCTCGGCCAAGACACTAAGTGTTGCTCTACAAAAGATAGAGGGCTTTTTGTGAATAATCTGTTTTCCCCAGCGCTGAAATGTTGTCACATCAATTTTTCGGCGACACTTCCCCGCCTCCCGTACCTCTTCAGCAGCATCCTGTAATGACAAATCAATACGACGAATAAGATAATTTATTATCTCTGAAGAGGGCCGGTGCTGTCTGGCATCTAAAGCTCCCGCCGAGTGGAAGAAAAAGGGTTCAATAAGCGTTCCCCCTGCACCTCATCGGAGCTGCACATATTTCATGCTCTCGTCCTCTGCATCCCGCTATCTCCTTCCCCAAAAGCAAACGGTGCTTTTGATATCGGAGGAGAAAATGTCAGTACAGAATTGGCCTTTTTGGTTCATGCTTTTTTTTAGGAAATCCGGTCCCCTGCAACAATTGAAATCACAGCTGAATAAGATTTGTTTGATTGGTTGAATGGGTCACCTGCCCCCCTCCTCCTCTCCGAAAGAAGGGAAAATTGTAACTGTACGCTTTTCTGTTTTTCTTTCCTCATATCCTCTATCTCCTTTTCTCATACTCCCTCTTTCCGTTTTTCTGTTGTCTTCCTCATTTTCTTCTTTACTTTCGGCTCTTCCTTCTCACGGTAATGTGACCGGACGTCCCGTTTTAACCGTGACAGTTCCTTTTCTGAGCTTCTGTCCAGATTTTTTTTTAACGTAAAGAGGGATACAAAAATGTCCCTTTCCTGAGACTAATAAGTTGGAAAACGACGGGTTTTCATCACAGGATCCGAATCACTGTGCAATGTGCCTCCACCGGGCATCGAACCCTGGCTCGAATAATTACAAGGCGACGATGTTACCACTACGTCATTAAGGAGGATATATAAATAATGTTTGAAACAATTGTGAATTTTTGTATTACATCTGTAAATTTCGTTGTATAGTTTCAGTATTTTTAAAATTCATCCGTGCTTTGAAAGAAGCTGCACTTACAGTCTTTAATACTAATTTATGGATTATTATATTTGAAAATAGAAAAAGGTTCATTATTATGTCAGTTTTCACAAATTAAGTCGTAGTAAATTTCTGTGATGCTAATTGCGATTTCTCAGCCTCTTGAAACTTAAGTTCCTTCCTTTTTAGCAAAAGTGGTCCATTTTAATAATTTCAACATTTTAGAGAGGTTATAAGTTGATTTCCTTCTTACATAAACAGGCAAGTGAATAAATTGAAAGCCATTTATAAAAATGAAACTTTCAGTATATTTTTTGTGAATTGTTATTTTCTTCTCTCCCTGGCGGCTGGCTGGCTATTCCATTGTGGTGTCTTCCATTCAGAGCTTTTATAAGAGCATCCTTTACAACGATGAATATGTTTGCTAATTACGAGGAAACTTGAAAAGAAATGAATCCTTCGTTCTCGGTCAATGTTGTTTTTCTTAGCTTTAAGGATTATTCTGTTTTCCGAAGTATACGTCTATCATGCTCCAGGCTGTCAATTCAATTTCTTCCTGGAAGTTTAATTTCGAAAATGAAATGCCCCAGTGCATAATATAACTTTTGTTGAAGTTAGAGTTTGTTAAATGTTTCTGGAAACATTTCATATAGCAAGAAACTTTGCATGACGAGGGAGTTTGGGGTTTATTCAATATGCCTCATGAAAAATATTTTTTTCGCAAAAAAATATTGTAATTACAGTGTGGGCGTAATATATATTAACTTTTTTATTATCTTAGTACAAATTTGTTCAAGTATATGGAATATTCATGAAATTAGATGTAATGTGAGGCACATTAATAACTTACTTATATGGTTTTCCAATGTTGGGTATAAGGAAGTGGCATTCTCTGAATGTAATATTTTATACATACTGTGAATTTCGTAAAACTACTACTACTACTGCATGTAATACTGCAATTATTTACCTGTATCTTATTTTCAGAAACTAGTATTTAATATAAGAGAATACTAAAAGCGGAAAAACGGGTTATAATAATTGATTAATTATTTAAAATTCAAATGGGTGCATCATCAGTGAGTCTAGTTGTGCCCTTAACTAGAACGAATGTCATGAATATGAACTTCTTACAACAACAAACCAAAAACAATGTAAGAACTAACAATACTATAAGTTTGAAAAATGCTAAGGCACATACATGCACTAAATATACTAATGGACAAGACAAAAGCCAACACATAACCCCACAGAGGAATATCGTGACTGTGGGTCCAACTTATGGACAAGACACAAGCCATCACATAGCCAGCCCCACAGAGGAATATCGTCACTGTGGGTCCAACGTATGGACAAGACACAAGCCAACACATGACCCCACAGAGGAATATCGTGACAATAGGTCCAACGTATGGACAAGACACAAGCCAACACATAACCCCACAGAGGAATATCGTGACTGTGGGTCCAACTTATGGACAAGACACAAGCTTTCTCATGGCCCTACAGAGGAATATCGTGACTGTAGGTCCAACTTATGGACAAGCCACAAGCCATCACTTAGCCCCACAGTGGAATATCGCGACTGTGGGTCCAACTTATGGACAAGCCACAAGCCATCACTTAGCCCCACAGTGGAATATCGCGACTGTGGGTCCAACTTATGGACAAGACACAAGCTTTCTCATGGCCCTACAGAGGAATATCGTGACTGTAGGTCCAACTTATGGACAAGACACAAGCTTTCTCATGGCCCCACAGAGGAATATCGTGACTGTGGGTCCAACTTATGGACAAGACACAAGCTTTCTCATGGCCCTACAGAGGAATATCGTGACTGTGGGTCCAACATATGGACAAAAAACAAGCAGACATATAGCCCCACAGAGGAATATAATGACAATAGGTCCATCTTATGGAGAGGTCAGAAGCCCACACATAGCCCTGCAGAGAAATGCAAATGTTTGTCAAAATGTTGAAAATTAGTGTAATATCATGATCGTGGTCTCAGGCATAAACGCCTTTCTAACCTGTGAAAATAGAACACGGAAGAGAAGTTGACATTTGGCTTCCTTCCGAGAAAACCATGTGAGTAAATGACTTTTTACAAATTGAAATATTGTTTTCGATCATGGGATAAGATATTCGAGTAAAGAAATCCTCCTTTGGGCAATACAAAAAAACATTTCTTGATGTAAATTCCTAGTAAAGGACAACTGATTGAAAGGAAAGTGGAAGTAGGAACGTTGCAATATAGAAGCCTTTCTGTTGCTAGAAATACGGCACTGTGTCCATGGCACCGTAGATCTATATATTGATACAATATGGCATTATTGATATTTCCATAAACACGTTCCTTCTCCTTTATCTTTCCCATTGTTATTTTTCTTGCTTTTCGATTTTCCTTTACATCGTTCCTCCCTACTCTGCAGCTTCTCTTAGAAGTCTTCTTCAGCAATATTAAATTTCATAGAATTCACGAATGTTTCAACCGAGCCATGATAAAATTAGTCCAGACTTTTCAACGTGAACTTGGAACTTGGCAGAGCTTTCGTATAATTAAATTTCATCTCAGGTTTTCGAAGAGAAATTCCTTGTATCTAATAATTTCATAGGAACAATCGCAGGGGGAGGGGACAACTTTACGAGGAGGAGCGACAGGGCTCTTTTCGGCCCATGGTATGAATTCCAAGGATCCGGTCCTTTCGCTTGGAGGATGTGGCTGATGCTTGCAGATTAATTAATTTTGTGACAGAGCCAGATGACGAATTTGCTTTCTCGTCTCGAAAACCCGTAATTACCAAGCATTTGCACTTCGATGGGAACAAGAGCTTTTCATCCGATAAGGGAACTAATGCCATTGGGTTCCGAGCGTTGCGTCACCAAATAAGTTGAGCGTGTAAGCTGCCGTGGAGCTTAGTGCGTATCGTGCTCAAAAGGGGGCAGAGGCCCCAGAGATGATTTAAATGACCAAGTAATATCCTAAATGGACTTTGAATTGAGAGCGATTAATTTCAGGCAGTTTTACAATCTTTTTTTTCTTTTTTTACGAAAATACGTAGGAGGATCTTCATATTATACACAAAGAAAAATAATTGGCAAAGATTATTTTAACTACTTTTATTCTCAGACACGCGAAATTTCGACTCTTGTACATTCGCAGACGTGATCTTCGGCCACGTTTTGTGCGCTCTCTTGTTAGAGATGGGTTTCCTCAACGATCTTAATATCTTTGAAAATGTCAGCATGTAATTTTGGATCAAGGTAAACAAGTGAGTACGTTCGCTTATTTGAACATTTTAAAAAGTTACGTTATTTGTGTACGTGCTCTAATATTGTACAAATACCCAAAACATTATTATCTATTTTATTAATAATAAACTGGGTAAGTACTGTCCATTTCAAAATAACTAGATGTTTTACATAAAAAAATTCAATGCCGGATTGGAAAAGCAATATTTACTTCATTTGACATTTTTACAACATAATTAAAAAATAATTATTTTCCTTACTTCCTCACAAATTCCTACCTTGCATCTATATTAAATTCTGACGCGCATATTTTGATAAATAAAAATTTAAGTATAACTCACTTACCATAGTTTTCGGGTTGAAAATAACATTTCTTTAAGTTCCCTAGCAACGTCAGTTTCCATGGTCAACAACAAACATGGCAAGCTTGAAATAATTGTTAGAACTGCCACGATTGTAGATATTTTCGTATTGAGTACCAATATCTATCTATCTATATCTGGACTGAATCTTCTTGTGTAGATGTCACTCTTGTTTGAAGCACTTTTTCTAACTAGGAGTTGATTGATCTGTGTGTTGGGTAAGAGAGTGATTTTTTAAAATTTTCTCTGCGTTTCCAGACAATTCATAGGAGGTCGCAATGGAGAATTTTTTGCTTCAGGGGCTTCCTTGATGGACAAAATTCATGTCAGTGAATGAGTGAGTGATGGGATTGGGGCTTTATATGTATTGGATAGGCTAATCGGGACCGGGCCCAGAGTTTAGAGTGATATCTTAAAGATTATACAATTGTACCCGAAACAATGGATTACAAGACGACAATGTTACCACTAGGCTACAGGAGAATGTACAACAACTATTTCTAGAGCTGAGCCGATACCACTTTGAACCGATACGGATTCCGATGCTTGAAAGTTGCAATAATTGAAATTCGTTCAAAATATTGATTAATATTAGTGAGTATTTCACTCCAACGCAACAATTTACCTGAGCTTTGCTTTAAAATATTTTTTCTAAAATTTACATCAGCATATTAAAATAGCTGTTAAGTAATCACAAAATACAACTTTTTCACATAATATTGGTGCAAAATCAATTATATCTCTTCATATCCAGCGAAGGCTTAAAACGCGGGAAAAGTACCGGTCGGTATCTTCTATATATATAAAAATTGATTTGATTTGATTTGATTTAGTTTATTTTACTTCGCGTTTTGTGCCTCTTGGCTAATTTGCGAAGATGGGGATGAGTGATGAAATGATGAAATTGATGAATGGACATTCACAAACAACCAAGCCCGACCGGGATTCGAACCCGGGACCCTTGGCGCCGCAGCGCGATGTGCTAACCACTCGGCCACAGGGTCGGGCTATATACAGGGTGTATACAAACATGTGTCAGAAACTTTAGGGATTTGTTCTTGACATCAAAACATAACAAAAAGTTCATATGAACATGGGTCCAAAAATCCTTCGTTAGGGAGGTATGAAAGGAAATAATATTCATGGCAAAAAAATGAGACATTGACCAAATAAATTTACATGTATGAAAGGATTTAATATTCATGGCACAAAAATGAGACATTTACCAAAATCATTGCCATTTACAAAAATTGCTCAAAGTGACCACCTCCTGCTTCCATGCATCCCCTGAGCCTGCGTTCCATACTTTGCCGTACGTTGTGGAAAACTCCTGGTGTGTTCCGTATTTGGTCAAATCCATGTTGGATACGCTCCCTCAGAACATCAACATTGGGTACGGGAGTTGAATACAGCAAGAATTTTAAATGTCCCCAAAGGAAAAAATCCATTGGGTTTAAATCTGGCGATCGGGCAGGCCATGCAATGGATCCCCCGCGACCAATCCATCTGTTCGGAAACTGGTTATCGAGACACTGGCGAACTATCCGTGTAAAATGCGGTGGAGCACCATCGTGCATAAACCACATTCGTTGGATGACGTCTAGAGGTACATCATCAAGTAAATGCAGAAACTCATGTCTGAGAAACTGTAAATACGTTTGTCCAGTCAGACGTTGAGGAAAGAAGTAAGGGCCAATGAGATGATCATGAATGATTCCACCCCACACGTTGAGGCTGAACCTCTGTTGATGTTTGTCTTGTCGCACTGCATGAGGGTTTTCATAAGCCCAGATGTGATTGTTATGATAATTGAAGATCCCATCACGTGAAAAGCCAGCCTCATCAGTGAATAAGGTACATGCTAAGAACTGCAGAAACACAGCACACTGCCCTAACATGCGTTGACAGAAATTTATTCGTGGCTGAAAGTCTGCCTCCTTTAATCCTTGCACCCGTTGAAGGTGATACGGGTACAGAAGATTTTCATGCACAATGTTCCAGATCGTCATGTGATTAACGCCTTCCCTTCTCGCAATTCTCCTTGTACTGGTTGATGGAGTTTCATCCATAGTTCGAAGAACCCGTTCTTCAAGCTCAGGCGTTCGTACATCGCGTGGTCTCCCACCATCTGCAACTCTCTTCTCAAATGTGCCTGTCTCTCGCAAGCGTTGGTGTAGTCGTACAAACGTTCGTGCACAAGGTAACTGCCTCCCAGGGTAAGGTTCAGCATAACGTTGACGTGCTGCGTCCGCATTCCCATCTGCTAGGCCGTACATGTAGTGCATATCCGTCATTTCAGACACTGAATACATCGTTGTGATGTGTTGTGATGGAAGTTACTGTAAAACAAAACAAACAACAATGAGAAAATAAATAAAAAACAAATGCCATGCCCAACTGTACACAAGAAAGTGAGTACAAATGCACATTTGAGGTACATTACACCACCAGGAGTCACTACAGCGAATTCCTTTCATACCTCCCTAACGAAGGATTTTCGGACCCATGTTCATATGAACTTTTTGTTATGTTTTGATGTCACGAATAAATCCCTAAAGTTTCTGACACATGTTTGTATACACCCTGTATATAAAAATGGATGTATGTGTGTATATAAAGTGTTCCGGGAGGAAGCGGCAATACTTTGGGAACTGGTAGTATGGATGATTCTAAGCAAAAAAATTCATATGAACATGGGTCCGATTTTGAACGATAACTGAAGGTATGAACAGAAATAAAAATGATGTAGGAAAACGTAAACAAAAACAGTAACGAGTAAAACATGGCAATGTAATGGTAATTGTGTAAGTAAATACGAGAAGGTACATGCCAATACTAATCTTTATTGCATGAATTTGTGGTGTAGCAGTAATTAGTACACGATAATTAAGTAATGAAGCAAGCAGTAAATGTAGAAAAATGAAATGTTAACACCTGCTAGTCAGTACTCACATGAACGAATGTAAGGAGGGAAAAGGCCACAGAAATGATAGCAGGTCAAAGCAGATTCTCAAAAATAACACCACCAACCTCAATGCACTTCTGAGCGCGTCGGAGGACATCTTGTGTTTCACTACAAAGTTCCCGATGGTGTTCCCGGATTAACGCAGCAGCATTCATAATGCGAATGTGCAGTTCATCCCTTGTATTCACCCTTTCCCGTTAAACCTCCTGCTTCATCCACCCCCATAAACAGAAATCAAGAGGGGTTAGGTCGGGAGAACGAGGTGGCCACGGAACAAGACCACTACCACGACGACGACAACGACCAATCCATCGATTAGGGTAGGTGGAATTCAGATGTTGAATGATCAACCGACTGGAATGAGCAGTTCAACATTCATTGCTTTCTTCATTACTTAATTATCGTGTACTAATTACTGCTACACCACAAATTCATGCAATAAAGATTAGTATCAGCATGTCCCTTCTCGTATTTACTTACACAATTACCATTACATTGCCATGTTTTACTCGTTACTGTTTTTGCTTACGTTTTCCTAAATAATTTTTATTTCTATTCATATCTCGTTATCGTTCAAAATCGGACCCATGTTAATATGAACTTTTTTTTGCTTAGAATCACCCATACTACCAGTTTGCAAAGTATTGCCGCTTCCTTTATGTGTGTGTGTGTTTGTTCCGGCATAACTCTCGAACGCCAGGAGCGATTTTAACCAAACTTGATACACGTATGACTTGCAATCTGGAAAGAAATACTGTGGGGGTAAGACACCCCTGGCACCCCTAGGGGTGGGGGTGGGAAGGGGTGACATGTAAAGCGATCGATATTAGAGTGGAATCCATAGTTTTCGGGACCGCTGAAATTAATAGTGACACTCCCAATGCCGTTCAAGTACAAGTTCATTTTACACTATAGTTAAAATTCATTATTTTCCTGTCTAATAGAAGATTGGTATAAATAAATACCCGGGCAACGCCGGGCAATCAGCTAGTTAGTAAATATTGTTCAACCGATACTTTCCCATACAGATACATCAGCATCGGTATGGGCTCAGCCATAATTACTTCATATCTACTTAACACGCTTGTTTTCAAATGTTTCAATAATGTTTATGTAAATCTAGATATCTTCTCTGTACTTGTAAATTTCGTGTCAGTTGTGAGATTTTGAAGATTCTTGAAACAATTAAGCTACTTCTTCTCAATTTAAATTGAGAGAGTAAACTATTAATACTTCATATGTTGTATGTCATTTTTATTTTAATATAATTTTTATAGGTCTCTAGGTTCATCATGAGGTGAGGTTGGCCGTCCTCAATAGGCTAGTGATTGTAGTTTTGTAGTCTAGGGTACCGGGTTCGATGCACGGTGGAGACACATTTGACAATAGTTCAGATCCAACTTTAACATTAGTCAATTAGCCTATTTGAGTACAAAATTGATTTAAACTTGAAAGTAGTTGATGAATTAAAGGAATATACTGAGGGAATGGATGAAAAGAAAAATACATGACTAGCCCATATATATAAACCAGAATCACTATTTCGCAGTGTGTTACGATTTCCGTTGGAGTTGGAAACAGTTGTTGCACACATACAATGGAAAAATGTTCCTAAAGGCGATGTAATATTATTTCTGTTTAGTTGGATTTTTTGTTTATACCATTGCCCACATTTCCACTCAAGCAAAAATATAAATTCGCTATGTATGTTTTATGCAATTATTTCCAGTGCATTTTACTCTACGAGTATAAATAGTACACTTTGAGTAAACAATGACAAGTATTTATCTCGTGAGTTCCGAGAACAACACTGTTCTCAAAAAAGAGGAAACAATGACGTCAGAGTGAATTATGTTCAATCAACTTCCTGATTTGTTTCGAAATTCTCTGCAGTGTATTGGGCTTTGTGGTACGAGAGAATGAGATGCAATGAGGCCATTGTTACGACAGACAACAATAATGGTTATTGAATTCAGCAAAACTGGAATTCAGAATTAGTCTCTTTTCTACTCAAATGAAAGGACTTGCGTGGAATTTAAAATTAGGTTTATTCTTTCTTTGCGGATTACGCTTTACATTAAGGTTTCGTTATTTTTACAGTCTCCCATCGCCACTCATTCTCGTCGTCGCGATTAGTCAAAAGTGTCATAAAAGCGGCGTAAGATAATAAAAATACAAAATACGATACAAGGTGAGAAAACTGAAGCAATGAAAAGGTCTATGCTTTATCAAGGATTCGATCCTAAACCCCTTGACTATATGCTAACAAGTGTGCTGTGCAGGTTGGCTGCAATACAAGAAGATTTCGATTTTTTTCTGGAATTTTCGTGTGAGATGGTTTGGAGGCAATGGCAAAAATTCGCAGCTGAAACCGCAAGAGTTCAGTTAAATTTTAGTTTAGAGGCATATTTTGCGACCATGCAATTCTTATCGTTATAATAATGGTTTTAAATTTGCACGTTAACTTGAATAATTTTAAAGCGTGAATTGTTTAATATGCTCAGATTCGCACAATGGCTAACTCTGTTAACCTTTCTTTCACTAGGGTAACTTAGGGTGAATCGGGTCAAAAAATCAAATAATGGAAATATTTCCTATAGTTTCATTCAAATTTAAAATTATCGGGAATATGGTAATAAAGCGATCCTTTAACTATTATTTCCAGTAACTAATAATTTGTTAACTCCTCTTATTTTTCTGCCCGTAGCATTTGAACTTCAAGTTTGCATGACCCTATTCACCCTTAAGAGTTCGGGTGAATCGAGTCACATGTATTGGTAAATCGGATCAGTTACCTAACGTTGAAATATGTATTATTTGTCTTTCATTTCCATTAAAAACCTTATGTTCAGGGTGTAGGACCTTATCTTTTATTAGCACAATTTCCACAAATAAACTTTATTCTCCCTTGTGCAGTCACACATTTCCTGTGATAACCAACCATCTTTAGATTTTCTTGCCACTGTACGCAATCAAACAGTTTCAAGGAAATTGGGTTGTTGCATTAGTACGCCACATAACAGGACCCACCAAAAGTTTTGTTTTCTTCATCACTGACGTTTTCACAATCTGAACATGATGATGATGATGAGAGCGTGCGAGCGACTTCACAAATTCGAACGCAACATTTCTAAAGTTACTGGGGTCGAGGCAAAAACCACACGAACATAATTTGAGTAACTGCGATACCAGTTCATCCTTCTGCTCTATGTTCAAAGTAGCTTACTCCTTTCTTTCTCAGGAATTTGTCCTGTACACTTCTTTGGAGATGGAAATAAGGAACACAAAAGATTTCTGCGGCATGTCATTGGTTCCTAACTTCCCTAAATGCCTCAATTGCTTTCTGGGTGTCCTCCTCATTCCACGAAGTTAACGATTTCTTTGTATATATCCCCATCTGTAGGATACATTAATTTAGAAGTCTCGCAGTGCAAATGAGCATATAATGTGTTGACCCGATTTTCGTGCCCCTATTCGCACAAAAGTGCAACATTTTTCTGTTCATCAGTTGGATACACTGTATCAACGACAAAGATGGCGGTAAATCTTATAATCTCTTCTACGACAACTAAATACCATGTTATGCACAAATGGTCTTTAAAATATCGCATGTGGTACAGTACAAAGCAAATAAATACAAAGAGCCATTTTTAAAACTCACTTTTCCTAGTCTAAGAGTACGTTCATGTAACACGAGTATTATATGTAACTTTTGACAGCTCCAAATACACTACTTCTTGGTAGCTTCTACGTTAAACACATACTGCAAGCTCCAAACTTCACTGCCAGATCGAAACATTTCCTTTAGTTCGTTTGGATTCGAGTTGGGGGAGAGAATTTCAAAAGTGACCCGATTCACCCTAAGCTACCCTATTCAATTTTACACTTCTCTATTTATTTACGAATGAATGACTGTATAGATAATTTTTTCTATTACTTCCATGGCATACACCCACGGGTAAATTGCTAGCTTGCAGTCGTTTCAAAGGATACTTAGTATCACGACATAATCTGAGTACTTTTACACTAACAACTATTGAAGTGTGACGTAAAGGCAAGTTTTCGAAGCGTTATGCCGACCAAAAAATCTGACCTTACGAGGAATATCTCTTGCATATTGGATTTCGAATAAAGGAGTGCAGAACTGAAATCCAAGAGCTGGCAACATTGGTTCGTACTACGAGAAATTTGAAATTCTAAGTGAAGTTGTCATTTGGATGTGAGAGCTTTTAAGACCTGTGCTCCATTTCTTTACATTAAAGACAGCGTCTGTGTTTTTTTCCCCGCTGTGACCTGCCCTCCTGGAAGAAATTGGATCAACTACGCTCGAATCTTGTTTGAAGTAAGAGGGGGCCACGTTTAGCACACAGGGATATACCGTTGGCTGAAAAACTGAAGGAATATTTTTCAGATGCTCGAAAGAAAACTGCTATTAGAACAATCTGATCGCTCGTCTACAAAAGATAAATTAAGGAACTGACTCTTATCATGTTATGAAAATCAAATCATTTTAATTTACACAGAACATTTCCTTTTTGGCAGCAAAAAGGTTTGTGCTAATACTGTATTGTGTTTAAATGACTCTTCATTCTGTATCGGGAATCTGAGAGCAAGGTCGCGCGGGCGGAACAAAGCAGTGTGCGCTGCTGCAAACTGCTGGAAGCTGCAGCCACGTTTTTCCCTCCATGCTGCGTATTGGCCGAGCCCTCTCGAGTCCTACAGGGGACTCGTTTTCGTTCGCTTGCTCCAGATATTCCCGGGACCGAGTATAGGTTAAGATTCACTAGTAATTAAGTAAGTTGTCACATTAGAAGAATTTATCGCACAATAATATTTGCACGGGCATTATTCGATGAGCTCAAATGAAGCTAGTCTTTCATTTAGCATCAATGATGGTATTTTTATTAGGGCTATGCCGATGTATCGGTATCGGAAAGTATCAGTTGGAATTCATATACCGATACCAGCCGATACTGTTCCGGCATTTTGGTCATTCACGGAGTCCACAAAAATGCCGCGCGACACTTTCGCGGATTCTAATTATCCCGAAAATTGTGCAAAATTCAAACTTTATTTTCATTTTGCACGAAAAACTGTATGTATTGTGTGATTACATACTATCTATTTTCATATTCTCATGAAATTTCTCAATATTCTGAACAAAATCTCTTGGTAAATTAATGCACATAATTGGAAAAGAATTTTACATACCAATATTGATTAAAATTTTGAACCAATTTTAATTATTGCAATTTCCAAGTATCTGTATCGGTTCAAAGTGGTATCGACTCAGCTCTAATTTTTATATTTCTTATTTTACGTCGGTTTTTGTCCTATTTATATTAATCACGATGATGAGGATGACAGGTTACTGGACAATTGCGAGACAACACCCATGTTCAGGCCAGGACACAAACCTATTGGCGAGATCTGTAAGCCAATCACTCAACGCGCTCGAAAGCCAGTCATCAACAACCATATTAATTAATATTCAGAGAACAAAATTTGCATATACTAGATCCGTAGCTTGCATGATTGACAAACTTGATGGGAAAAAACCGGACGACGTCGCTTTTCTGCCACTTTTGGCTAATCGCGACGATGTTTGATGATCAGATGAAACTGGTGAACGGACACTCACAAAAGAACACATATATCCAGACCAGGACTTGACCTACGACTTGCTTATGCAGTGGAAGCTATTGGCTTGAACATTGGCTGGGTTCAGTTGATTTTTTTTTTTTTCGGAAAACTCAACGTGTAAATTTCTGTATACATACATACAATATGGGAAGACTTTTGTATTAATTGTAAAACTAATTAAATCAATTAGTCAGCTCATCTATGTTCCATTTCGGAGAGAAATTAATTTATATTAATTTGAATTTTATAATATTAATTGTGTTAAAGGTACAGCTACTTTGTTAAGATTTATTGTATTTTGGGGATGCTTCATGAGTTAGAAAGCGCTTCAGGCATTTTGTTAGAACAAACCTCCGATTGAATTCTCATGTTTTATGCTGCTTTGTGATTAAAACCTATACCAATAACGGCATTACATATATTTAAGCTTTCACTGTCAGCTATATAAATACCCAAATCTGCTAGATTAAAGGACCACTTTTGGTTTGTCTTTCTTGGTCTTATTACAAATAGATAAAATCCCTACCATAGGATAATTCAAGGACAAATAAATAAGTTACGTATTAGGTACTCTGACTAACTTAAATCACATTCAGGACAATCAGTGTTTGCTTTTGTTGGGTTGTGCTGTTCATTTATCATTGTCTTTAGTGGCCCTTTAGACCTACAAGCAGGGTTGTTCAGGAATTTTAAATAAATTCAATTCCGGTCCAGGGGATAAAAATCAGCAAGGGTATATAAGTTCTGGACTGTAAAGAACCTTTTTTCAGACTGAATTTAAATATGGTAGAGGAACCTTTTTTCCGGCTCAATTTGAATGCGGTCCAGAACCTTTATTCCAGGATGAATTTAAATACGGTGCAGGAACCTTTATTCCAGGATGAATTTAAATACGGTCCAGGAACCTTTTTTCCGGTTTAATTTCAATTCGGTCCAGGAACCTTTTTTCCGGTTCAATTTCAATTCGGTCCAGGAACCTTTTTTCCGGTTCAATTTAAATGCGGTCCAGGAACCTTTTTTCCGGTTCAATTTAAATGCGGTCCAGGAACCTTTCTTCCGGTTCAATTTCAATTCGGTCCAGGAACCTTTTTCCGGTTCAATTTCAATTCGGTCCAGGAACCTTTTTTCCGGTTCAATTTAAATGCGGTCCAGGAACCTTTTTTCCGGTTCAATTTAAATGCGGTCCAGGAACCTTTTTCCGGTTCAATATAAATGCGGTCCAGGAACCTTTTTCCGGTTCAATTTAAATGCGGTCCAGGAACCTTTTCCGGTTCAATTTAAATGCGGTCCAGGAACATTTTTTCCGGATCAATTTGAATACGGTCCAGGAACATTTTTTCCGGATCAATTTGAATACGGTCCAGGAACCTTTTTTTCTGGATTAATTTGAATACGGTCGAGGAACCTTTTCCGGTTCAATTTGAATACGGTCCAGGAACCGTTTTCCGGTTCAATTTGAATACGGTCCAGGAACCTTTTTCCGGTTCAATTTAAATACGGTCCCGCGGTGGCTCAGTCGGTAACGCGTCTGACTACCATGTTAAAGGTCCCGGGTTCGATCCCCGGCCGGTTCAAATCCGGGAACTTTTCTAACGATGGAAGCGGCTCCGGCGCCCACCCAGCGTCGAATAACATGGGTACCTGGGGGAAACCCTGGATTGTAAAGGCGGTCAGGGGCGTGATGCTGATCACATCACCCCCACTCACGACCGGATCAAGAAAGTGTGGGGCGTTACCCCCACACCCCCTATACGCCTTCATGGCGTGGTGCTATGCACAGGGGAACACTTTACCTTTACTTTACCAGGAACATTTTTTCCGGTTCAATTTAAATACGGTCCAGGAACATTTTTCTGGTTCAATTTGAATACGGTCCAGGAACCTTTTTCCCGGATTAATTTGAATACGGTCCAGGAACCTTTTCCGGTTCAATTTGAATACGGTCCAGGAACCTTTTTTCTCGGATTAATTTGAATACGGTCCAGGAACCTTTTCCATTTCAATTTGAATACGGTCCAGGAACCTTTTTCCGGATCAATTTGAATACGGTCCAGGAACCTTTTTTCTGGATCAATTTAAATACAGTCTAGGAACCTTTTTCGGATCAGTTTAAATTCGGTCCAGGAACCTTTTTCAATTAAACAATAAGCAACTTGGACCGAATTTAAATTGTGAGAGAAAAAATGTTCCATTCCTGCAGCGGAACCCATTAGGATTTATGTGTTCCTGTACCTCCTGCCTACGAGGCTTTTGTTTCATTAAGATTACTTTTCTTCGAAGCGATAGTTACTTTGATTTGAGAAACCTATTTTATGCATCAAGGCCTTTGTTACAACATTATAAAAGTGGACGCAACAATAATTATCTTATGGGGAGAGCTTTCAGACCGAAGCGACACGTGTGGCTTGTCGCTTGTCTCTTCGCTGTGAACCCCCCACTGTGCTTTTTGCACTGTCGTTCAGTGTTAGTATCATATCAAACATCTTTTTGTAATGCAATATACATTAGATGTCCCCGGCTACGGAGCGCACGCATATTCGTGTCTGCTGGGGGAAGCGTAACAACCTTTCGGGTCTCCCTTATCGCACAACGCAACGAGAGCAACCTTGCGTTCTGACGTCACCGCGAATGCTTTCATTGTCATGCTAAATTAATAAGTTTATTTATTTATTTATTATTATTAAACACAACAGGCGAATGCCCAATTACAGTGTTCTACATTTATTGCTTTGAGTTTGTAAATTTACAGTTTGATAAGAAATGTTATTGTGCAGAAATGTAAATAAACATAAAACATGTCAACGCTAAATTATATGTGTATACAAGAGTTAACAAACCGAGTTATAATAATACATGTTAATTGAAGAGAGTGGAATAAGATATCTAACTATTATCTACAAAAATAGCCTCCATGAATACAAGATTTCAATTATTAAGTACAATGCACAACGTATTTATCTTTACAATCAGTATTTCAGATCTTTACCACCATGTACAATATATATAAGATACTAATATAATATATTATAAATTACATAAAATATGGAAATAAAATAAACACAGTATAAATCAAGGATAGAAGTTATTTCCATTAAAGAAATATATTAATTATGTGTGTAATAAATGACCTGTAAATAATTGACACACTAGAAAGTACGTACATATATGTAATTGAGTATAAACTACGAAAGAAATATATATTTACAAATATTGCGTTTATGTTTACATTGTTGACATTTATTCTTCCATTCCTTGAATAACTTTTTTGAATGTCCCAATAGGCATGTGAAATATAGGCTAATAATTTTGGTTCCCTTTCGGAACATCTGTTGTACAGTTCACACATTCTTCTGATAGGTGATTTATTTATGATGTTCGATCTTCTGTTACTACAGTAAAAGAGGCCCCCTTTGGATCGTGTCTTGGAGATAGGAACACGTATGTGTATTTGTTCTAGAAGATGTTGCACTTGAATATTATTGTTCATGATTTTGTATAAGAAACAGAGCAATTGCATCTTCCTTCTTTTGCTGAGAGAAGGCAGGTTGTGGTGTTTACAGAGGGAAGTGTGTTATTCGTATCGGGAATATATGCTTCTTTCCTTATAAGTTGCGTACCTTACGAATTTAGACTGTAGCATTTCCATTTTATGCGTGTCCTTTCTGTCCTGAGGAGCCCATATTTCTGCTGCATATTCTACTTTGCTTCGGACTAAACCGTTAAATATTATTTTCATTATTTCTTTGTTCATAAACTCTTTACTCATTCTAATTGCGTACCCTAGGTTCCTGTGTGCCTCATTTACGATCCTTTCAACATGTGTTGGAAATGTAAGTTTTGAATCAAATGTAACTCCTAGATCTCTCATCTCGTTAACCCTTTTAATTTTTGTGTTATTTATTTTGTAATTGAATTCAATTTGCTTTCTGTTGCGCGAGTATGTCATCGTGCAGCATTTTTCTATGTTCAGATTAAGATCATTTATTTCGCACCATTTTGTTACTGTATTGATTTCATTTTGTAAGGATTTGCAGTCATCAATATTACAAGTAGTCCTACCGAATTTTAAGTTATCCGCGTATAAGAGTCTGAATGAGTCACACAGGTACTTTGGTAAGTCATTGATTAGAATTAAAAAACAACAGAGGTCCGAGATTCGAACCCTGGGGGACTCCTGAGAAAACTGCGAACTCTTCTGTTAAAATTCCATTATAAGATATGTTCTGCTTACGGTCTTTTAGATAAGAAGCAAAGAAATTTAGTGCTGGTTTGGAGAGGTCGTAACACGAGAGTTTACTCAACAAAATATCGTGGCTTTGGATATATCTGTATAGATGACATCTATTTGCTTTCTTTCTTCTAAATTAGTTGCAACGAAATGACTTAGGAGGGATAGGTTCGTAACAGTGGATCTACCCGGGACGAAGCCGTGTTGGTTTGCAGATAATACTGGGGATAAGTGTGACAACAATCTTTGATAAATAATACTTTCGAAAACTTTTGCGGGCGCAGACAATAAAGATATGGGCCTATGCTCTTCAATGTTACCGGTGCCACTATTTTGGGGTACGGGACGCACTGTAGATGTTTTCCATTTCCTGGGGAATACAAACGTAGCTAGGATTGGATTGATTTGTTGTTTTACATCCACTTTATGCACAGTAAGGCTAATCGGGACTGGACCTACAGTTTAAAGTTGGATCCGAACCACTATGTGCCTCCACCGGGAATCGAACCCGGGACCCCTTGATTACAAGGCGACGACGCTACCACTGCGCCATCGGGGAGGCCCACAAACGTAGCTAGGGAAAGATTGAATATTTTCATTAAGGGTAGGGCTAATAAGCTTGCACAACCTTTTAACACGTAGGGCGGAATGCCATCAGGGCCACAGGATTTATTTGGTTTTAACTTTTTTATTGCCTTTTCAACATCACCAATACTGACTGCGTTTAGTACAAATGCTTCACCTACGTCTATCTTTTCGTGGTCTTCTATTAAATTGCAGTCGTAATTCGCGGGCGTGCTCTTATAGGTGGAAAGGAAATGCTGGACGAAGGCGTTCGCAATTGCCTCGTCATCGTCTAGTGTAGTCATTGTATTTGAGGGGCATGGACGTATTTTTCCTTCCTTTATTTTGGACGAAGGACCAAAAGTGTCTAAAATCGAGTTTTATATAATTTTCTGTTTCTGATATGTAATTCCTGTAAGCTTTTTTAATTTGCCTTTTGGTTATTTTGCGGAGAGTTTCAAACTGTGCACGATGAAAGTTGGTATTACCAATTCCACGTTTCCATTTCTTATGGTGGTGGGATTTGCTTTTAATGTTTTTAATTATGCCACTGGTGAAACAACTAGGATATCGTGATGTTATGGATTTCTTTCTGTACGGGACGGTGACTTCGAAAACTTTACCAAGATTTTCGTAAAAGATATCAAACGCGTCATTTACATTCTTTTGATTGGATATTTCTTCCCAGTTGATGGTAGCAATTTCACGGTACATTACTTCAAAGTTTGCTTTTTGGAAATTACGCATGCTAATTGTTTTCTCTTTATTTGCTTTAACATGTTTCGAAACAAAGAATTCGATGCTAAGTTGGGGGTGATGTTCATCCTCCGGTACGAACGTTTCAGTTTCTTTACAGACCGACACGTTTTGGATGTTAGTCAGAACTAAATCTAGTGATTTGTTGTTGGTGTTTAACACATTATTTACACTACTTAAATTATAGTAAGACATAAAGTTGGAGAGATTTTTGCGAGCCTTTGCTGAAAACATAATTAGAACCTGTTACTTCTGGCAAGTTAAAATCACCTACGAGGAGTATGCGTGAACTGGGAAGACATACAGAATAAATCGCTTCATAAAACGCTTCATAAATTGAAATAGTACACAAGGGTGGGAAATATACTATGCATATAAACAGACATAATATCGTTAATTACAGTTTTTCCGAGGACACATTCAATTGGTAGGTCAGCTAATTCTATGGTGGTTGATCTGAATTGGTTTTGTATTCCTAAAATAACCCCCCCCCTCCATCCTTTTTTCCCAAGGTTTTCATTTTCAGGTAACATCCAGTTACGTCATATCTGTCATCAAACAGTTCACTGTCCCTGATGCCAGGTACCAGCCAGCTTTCGACTACAGCCACTGCAGCATAGTTGTTGGCAAAAACGCTTTGAGAGAAAGTCCTGATTTTCGTACGCAGTCCTCGGGTATTTTAAAATGCTAGATTAAATAATGCTTTACTCACCGGCTCTTTCCCTTTTTCTGGGGATGACCGACTGCCTGTCCATCATTGGGTGGAATGACCTCTCTCCCTATTGTTGTTCCTTACCCTCGGGTCCCGACGGGAGGAGAGGGTGGATGTGGATGGCGAACGTTGCTTCGGCCCCTGCCCTCCTGCTGCTCCAGCTGCCGTCGCGGCATCCGACGGAGGCGCGGAAGGGGTAGGTGGAATTCCTTTGTCACGTTGACGAGAGACAGGTACTTCGTCCGGTTGCATACTCTCCAGGTCGCAGAGTGTGTAACGCCTCCCGTCGATGAACAGATACCGAAACTACAGGTACGCATACTTTCCTTGTTTCCTGGCCTCGATTATGTGGTACTGCAGCTTCTTCCGTTCTTCTCGAACCTTCGCAGAGTAGTCCTGCTCCAAATACACGCGGCTTCCTTTCAGTTCTTTGCTGTTGCGTAACACTTCTTCTTTCTTTTTGTCCGACAGAAATTTGCATATCACAGGTCTGTTCTTGTTTCCTTGCTTCTTCCCTAGACGATGCACACGATCGAGATCGAGCTCACCGAGGGACACTTTGAGCTTTCCTTCGATCAGTTCCCGGATTTTTGCCTCGGTCGTGGCATACGATTCGCGATCTTCTTCCTCGATGCCATGAAACACGAGATTTTGCCTTCTCGACCTGTTCTCTTGGTCCTCGACACGCCATTCTAAAAACTTACAATATCCCTGTAAGTCACTCACTTCGTCTGCCAACTTATCCATATCCTGTTCCATGCTTGTGACTCTGTCCACCAGCTTGGTGACGGTGTCTTTCATTTCCTTGATTTCATTCATAATAGCCTCGTTCGAACTTTGGAGAGACTTGAGGATATCACGTATTTCACTTAACTCGCTTCTGTCTACTTTTGGGGGAACGGGGTTTACCTCGACGCCGCCAACAATAATATCGACAGTATCACCAAGCCGTAAGCTTGTTACATTTCGACGGTTTAACACTGTCACCGGAGGATTCTTGTCGGGTCTTGAGGAAAGATCTCGATGCACAGAAGAGTCCGATCCGTGCTCGGTACACGGTCAATGACACACCCATTTCCGCGAATGTCAGGTAGAGCACCCCGCAGCTAGGACCTCAAGAAAACACGTCCTGTTAGGTTAGGCATATTTGGTTTAGTTTTCTTGGGATAAATAATACATTTGCTGTGTGTTTATGCTAAGGGAACCAAACCTAACAACGTTGGCATTCTTAGTGTGACGTCAGAACACGGAGTTGGTCTCGCTTAGTGCAATAAAGGAGACCCCTAACTTTTCTCCTGAAATTTCGGCCAGCGTATGGGGCCGGTGGCCACCCACCATCGTGAGGAAGTTGGAGTAGCGTAACCCGGTTATGGAAACCTACAAGAACGACTGAGGTTTCGCCGTGCTGACCACGCGTCACCCAGTAACTGGTTGGATGAATTCCCACCTCTGGTATGGTAGGCTCCGAATCTCACGGACTGTTACGCCACGGGTTGTTATAATGTACATTAGTTGAATCTGAAAAGTTAATATTTAAGTGGGTAAGATATTGTTATTCTTTTTCCATAAAATATTTTTGCCAGATCTTTTACGATACTTCCTTACTTCAATTTTCTCTTTTCCAGTTGAATTGGACCAAAAGTACCCAGCAGCGCGATGTACTTTCGAGGATGGATGGTGCGGGTGGAGAAACATTCCCGTTGCCAGGCTGAACTGGACGATGAACAGCGGCCCAACAGAAATAGATTACACCGGGCCTTCCGTGGACCACACCTACGGCAACAATACAGGTAATAAAACTTTCACTCGCATCGTTTTATTGTTACCTTCTCGTCGCGAGAGAGCAATAAAATTGTCCCCAGGAACTACTTGGAGAGGTAAGAGTGAGGTTGGGATTACGCTGCCGGGGATAAACGACGTGTAAAATGAAGGTTCCGGGAAAAGAATGTGGCAAAAATGACGTCGATTCTTTCTCGCTTTTCGCTCCAACTGCTCCATACTCGTCTCTTCCCCTTCGACTCTATCAGATATGCAACCTTCATTTTGTCAGCTCGACTCCTGTTTCCGTTCAATTGTCCACATTCACTCTTCAAATCGAGGCTTTAGTTCCAAAGCAAAGTTCAAGAAAGCTCCAAATGTGGCTTGCCTTTTATTTTTTTAAAAATGTCTCGCTTTTGCCGTCCACCATGTTATTTCTTCCCTTCCGTTGCTATTATACGAGGTGCGACAATGTATTGGGCGATTTTGCAACACTGAATGTAGCTAGTTGTTGCGTCATAGATAACACGTGTCTACCGCCATCTTGCAGAGTCTGCTTTACCATTTTGCTATGATGAAGTCGCAGAACGGGGTACCGAGCGCATTCGTTGTAAAAGCGTATTACAAAAATAACAGGGATATTCCTTGGCCCACCAGAACACCGGATCTGTCCGCGTCTGATTATTTTTCTTGGGAGTAATTGAAGGGAATAGCCTTCCAGCCTACCCTTACGCACCCTCAGTGAACTTAAAGATCGGATCCGGAAAGGGGTGGCTCAAATTCCTACCTTAGTGAAAGAGTGTCTGGAACGAAATGGAAATAGTAGTGTTATTTTAAAATAAAACCACAATGTAAGGACTATTTTCTTTTGGTATTTCTCATTCAGTCAATAAGTTAGTTCATTTTGACATATACACACACTTACTTCTAATTAATATTGAACTATTTAAAATGCATATTTTGTATTTTCATTAATATGAAGATTTTTGTACTAATAGTGAAACTTCAACATATGATAATATATAAGATGTTCTTCGAAAAATATAGTGAGAGAGATATTCGCAGAAGTGAAAAAAAGTTTTGTCCTTGTACATTATTGGTCTCGTAGTTCAACTTGAATAAAGGTGAGCACTGGATGTCATGTCATTATCTAGATATTAAAAAAAAAAATCCCCAATGCGTTTCTACACTAATTTTCAAGCGACGCAGTGTTGCTGGTGCATCATTTACTGATAATGGAATATTTCCGTTTCTGCAGGGAAGTACGTGTTTGTGGACATGCCGTCAACATCAGTCATGGGAGACGAAGCCATTCTAGAAAGTGCTAGGTTTCGAGCACCACCTACTTATCACGGCAACAACAGCTCTGAATACTACAACAGTTGTCAGGTAAGTGCAGTTTTGGTTCATACTTGTATTGACACTTTCTGTTTTTTGCATACAGAGTTGGGTTGTAGGGAAGCTACGAGTGGTTTCATGTTGTGCCAACTATCGTATCATGATGATGCTAATAACATGCTATCGCGGTTGTGAGTTGTTAACAGATGGCAGATCTGTTGTACGTCGGTGAAGGCTTCACTTCACCCCTTGTGGCAGGGGGAGCGGTGGTACACTCGATCACCAAGTTCGTTTTGTTTAAAATTTCGCTGTATGAGGGATTAGTGAATTTTCATGCCTACACAAGTAGTCACTCTAGAGGACTCGACAATGAATTCGCGAAAGGATATGGAATTGCATGCAATTGCTGTGCCAGAAGCTACTAGCCGTTTGCAGTAGCGCGCACTGCTTTTCTCAGCCCACTCGCTTTCTCCCGTTCTCTACCGTTATGCGCACCCTTGATCTACAGATTACAGAGACAGAGTGTAATATTAATTTTAAGAAATTATTCTTGATTGTACATTGAAAACCAATTTTTAATTTGTAGTTTGTAAATTATATAGAGCACTGGTTCTCTACAAAGTACACTAACTCTGCCACGTCATAATGAAGGAATTATGCATTGTATTAGAAAAGGACAGCGATTCGATTCCACCTTTACCGATTATCCTACCTGACCATAGAATGAACTTAAAATGCATGCAATACTTATCAAAAATTATATTTGTTGAGCTAGAATTAAACATTTTCGAAACAATTAAATGAAATATGTTTTTCTAGTTTGTTGTAAATCATGATATTCGGATTTTGCCTCGTTCCTGCATCCATGGACATTTTCGAAACAATGCTTCATTTTCCTTACTGTATTTGGTTTTCATGGAAACAGATGTTGGGACGGGTTTGAAGATATCAATAGTGTGTGTAAGAACAACCATCTGCTCTTACCAGGAGGAATATTTCTCATATTATAACCCAGTAAGTACCTATGATTTCAGATGTTCGAAACTTAAGTATTATTTATTTTTGTTAAATGAATTACAGGTATGTTTAGTGGTAATTTTCTCAAGAAATATGATTGATTGATTTGATTTATTTTACTCGCTTTTCTGCGACTTTTGGCTAATCGGTAAGATGAGAATGAGTGATGATATTATGAAATTGATGAACGGAGATTAACATGTCCAGGCCGGAATTCGAACCCGGGACTCGTGGCGTTCTAGCGCGCTGTGCTAACCATTTTGCCACGGAGTTCGTCTCAAGAACTAAGATTAGATTATTAATGTTAGTGTGCAATTTCGTAAGATACTCTTTTTAAAAAGTGCTGCATAAGCTTGTTTTTAATTAACGTCTTAGGGACATTATTTCATTACATTCGTGAAGTGTGAAGAGGATCTGCACTTTAAAGTTGGATCGAACAACTACTGTGCAATGTGTGTCATCCTGGAGTAGAACCGGAGATCCCCTTGATCACAAGGCGACAATGATATCAACTACGCATCGTGAGGCCCCTGGTGGTTGGCTATTCAGCATGAAGTGACTTGGGAATAGTTTTGAAATGACAATAATAGTAACTGCCACTGGGGTGCCATTAAACCTGCATACCTCCGCTAGAAATCTATTTCCTTTAAATTATAATAAGATATATATCACCCTCTAATTCCTTATTTGCGACTATGTCAACATGAGATCAAGAATTACATACACACACATTTACATTATATATGCATGCACACACACACACACACACATATATATATATATTATAATAATATAATAAGATTGTTCCATATGAACTTCTTTTTGTTTTTAGCTCGCGGAGATGTATTACATTGGAGTAATGAGTTTTGATAGTACTATGTTACGGCAGTACCAGATTTACAAATCTTGGGCCCCCGCAAATTATCACATCTACCTACCTACCTAACTTTACACCCCCTACATAGGTCTATATATATATATATATATATATATAATGTGTGTGTGTGTGTGTGTGTGTGTGTGTGTGTGTGTGTGTGTGTGTGTGTGTGTGTGTGTGTGTGTGTGTGTGTGTGTGTGTGTGTGTGTGTGTGTGTGTGCATGCATATATAATGTAAATGTGTGTGTATGTAATTCTTGATCTCATGTTGACATAGCCGCAAATAAGGACCTAGAGGGTGATTCAAAAGTTACTTAACACACCCTATAAATAATGAGGGAGTTAGGCTGGGTACAATTCGTCATGATAGAAACAGGTTAGAACCGTATTGAATTCGACTCAAAATATTTAAATGGGAAGGGGTGATGTGATATGTGTGATGTGTATATATGATACTGTTTTCTGACAACTGTGAAAATGATACATTTGTTACAATCATGAAGTCATAACTTTTTCCTGATTAATGATAGGTTGAAGAAACTTTACTCACTGTATTTCTCGTGAAATTCTATCCTGGTTTGATTCTAGTCTTGCTGCAACGCGGGAAACCCGGAATTTTTCCGGCTTTGTCACCGTCCATCCAACCTCAAATCAAATGGTACCCGGGGGGGTGGGGGGGGGTTAAAGGCTGCCGCAGCGTGGTGCTGATGACATCACATCTCAAATATGTCTGACATCGAAAATATGTGGGGTTCTACCCCCAGATACCCTAAATGTGCCTTCATCACATGGTGCTATATGCACAGGGATCTTTAACTTTACCTATATATTGTATTCGTTTCTGTACCCCTGAGTAACTAAGTTTATTTTTTACGCATATACGAACCCTCTACTGTGTCAATGGCTGAGGGCTCCCTAAAGGCTTACTTGTCTCCACACTTCTGGGTTTTGGCCTTTGTAGATCCGGCACTGGTGTTACGTCATTTTCATAGTCACCAACTCCCTGTGATATGAACTAAATTTGTGGAATTATGTTTTATGCATTGATATTATTGGTTTTGAAAGTCATAAATTACGGAAGAATTGGAAATGTATGTGAAAGAACGTTGAAAAGTAGTTATGTTTGTGGCTTCTATTCTAGAGGGGTATTGGAAGTATCGGGTATTAAAAGTTCGAAATCCTGGTGTGACGTCTGTGGACTAAAACAGAGACGATATTTTGGTGCATGTCATATGGCTGAAAGACACCCTGTGGGTTCTTAGTGTTTGTGGCATGTGATTCGTAAGGTACTTAACGCATTTCGCCCGTGCAACCACGTAAAGTACATAGTTTCTCAAGTTATATATTTTCATTAGGAGGTTGAAGCGGCTCCGGCGCCCACCCAGCGTCGTATAAAGTGGGTACCTGGAGTAGACTCTGCGGGGTAAAGGCGGCCAGGGGCATGGTGCTGATCACATCACCCCCACCTTCGGCCGTGATCAAGAATGTGTGGGGCCCTAACTCCACACCCCCTACACGCCTTCATGGCGTGCTACAAAGCACAGGGGAGCACTTTTTTTTTTACTTTTTTTGTTTTAGGATCATGGCGATAGTAATTTCATGTTGTTAGGTTAAACGTGTTAGATTTAATGCCGTTAGCAATTTGACATGTTGATATTAATTTGGATTCTATTGTATTAGTAATTTTACATGAGGATACTAATTTGACATTTTGTTAGGTTAGTGTTGATTGATTGATTTGGAGTTTTAAGTCCCCGTAAGGCCAATCGGGACTGGACCTACAGTTTAAATTGGGATCCGAACCACAATATGTCTCCACCGGGAATCGAACCCGGAACTCCTTAATTACAAGGCAACGACGCTACCACTGCGCCATCGGGGAGGCACTGTTAGGTTAGGGGTGTTAGGTTCTATGGTGTTAGTAGTTTGATAGTTATGGATATACTAATTTGGCGTTGTTAGGTGTTTGGTGTGTGGGGTTCGATTATGTTAGCAATTTGACGTTTACGTTATTATTGGCGTCTTTCTTACGTTACATGTGTTCGTTTTAATGGGTGTCTAATGAACGGAATTTTGACGAAAAGAATTAGTGCAAGTAGTCCGGAAAAGGAGTTTCTTCACTTAAGCAGGCGATAGTTTCGAATCAAATATCTCTGTGATATCCGCACGTTAAAACCAATTTTATGTTACGTAAAGAATTGAAATCTGTTGATTAAAAAAAATTGACTCCTTTCTGGAGGGAGTACAATCGGTTAAGAATCCCGTACCTAACTTTGGTATACATGCTACTCGCTTCCTTCCTTTCTTTCTTTCGATTTCCTTTATTTCAAGTCTCTTGTTGATATTGTGGTTAAATCGCGACGAAGAGGATGAATAGTGAATGGCAGTGATATAGCCAATCCTTACCCAGGTTCGAACCTGGGACATCTCTCTTGGTAGAGGGTTACGCTGACCACTGTATACAGGTATCAAACTAGTGCTTACGTGAGTGTATTCCGCAGACCATTTTTTGGCCATACATAGCACAGCAAAAATTAAGTTGTAATGGAAGCCTAAACTGTTTCATGGTTAGAATATTGAAATATATCCTGCTTTATAATCAGTATTATTTAGAGCGTATTTTGTGGATTGAACACCCTCCTTTCGAACGTCCTTGAGTTAAGCAACTCCGTTACGTTAATTACTTTACACGGGTTTCGCCTTCATTTCAGTAAAGATCAAACACATTTGTCTTTCCTCGTAACGTCCTGGATGGGTTACACAGAGGAAGCAGCGTGTGGCACGTGTAACGTCAGACAAGAGCGAAAGGGTTGCTCCGAGAAGAAATAACAAAGCAGCCGTATTAAGGCTCCTTAAGCCCCTTCGCAGTAATGGGACCTCTTGCGAAACCTTGTTCCTTCAGCGCTGCAATATGAAATGAGCCTCTTAACACAGAATCATTAGCCATGCCCTGCTCTTGCTTTAATGAAGGACCGCGTATTTGCTCGGCATCTGTTTACACCAGGAGACTCGGCCCCCGCGAAAGGCCAGCGATTCTCATCTCCATTTCAAATGAGTGACGGAAGAGGGTGAAGCTTCTTCCCCCAACTTGATATTTTGCGGCCTCCTGCTCTAATCCATGACCATTTTGCACTAATCATTGCACTTTGTTAGACATGTACCGCATTTCATTTCCACATTCTTCATATAACGCCTTTAAAAATGAAACTAAGAAATCCACGAGTTCTGATTTTACTTTCCTCAGAATCTTAACCTTTCCAACTGTTTATCGTCCATGTTGAGAGATGGTGATAGTGATTTAACAAATGTTTTTACCTTTTGCGAAGAACTGGCTTCTTACACTGTTACTGAGGACGTTTTCAGTTTGCCCTTGCCTTTTTAATGTATTGTGTATGTCCTGTGCAGTTTCTTTTACAACCTTGATACTTTTAGACGTTCTCAAGGGGTCCTTTACATCCCTTTCAAGGTAAGGGTTTCAGATAAGATACTTTTTTCCTCGTATACTTTGACGGTTTCAAAATGGTCACATATGCCGATGCACTGATATATGTTAAGTCTTCATCAACCCCCATAACGAAGTATATGCAAAATAAAAACACAATTAGTTAGCCTGGAATGGCACTCGCCAAATCATGGATAATGCCACATTCTAAATGATGTTGACAGATTAGTATTTTGTTTGGTTTGAGTTTGTTTGTTTTATGTCCAGTGCACAGAAAGGGTAATCTACAGTTTAAAGTGGGATCCGAACCACTATCTACCTCCTTCGGGTATCGAACCCAGAACCCCTTGATTAGTATTTTGTTTCTATTATGTTCAGAATTCAGGGAGACTTGTTTTATCACAAGTTATTAATACTTTTATAAGTATGTTCCAACGGACGACCCGAGGGATCCCGGTTTCGAATTACATCCTACGCATCGGTGTTATTTGCCAGTGTCCCTTTCATCATTCATCCTCATCTTCGCGATTAGCCAAAAGTATCATAGATGCAATGTTAAATAAACTAATCGATCATAAAAACGCAAAGCGCACGCAACTTCACCTGCTACACTAAACAAGACATCAGTGACATCAATGAAAAGTAATAACAATCCAGAATCAGGCTATTCGTTCGGGACACCTTGTATTATCAACATTATCTATCATATTTTGTGGAATGAACCGTAATTGGATTCCGAAACGTTGATAGAAACCCAACTTTCATCACAACGGCAATTCCTCAAGTTCTTCCAACTGCACTATATCAGGTATAGCAATTCATCTTCCATCAATTTTTCAGTTCGGAAGTTGCGGGAAGTGGGCTGGATGTTCATCATTTGGAAGCTTTGTGAGAGGGAGACGGGAAAACTAAACTTGCTCATTTTTCACGGGCCTTTGCATCAGGCTAAATTTGCGAAATGCGTTGGAGTCTGGAATTTGATCTCGTGTCAATGCCCCTCCATCACGCTAAAATCTAGCAATAATTTACCAGTCGGCTATAATGCGGTGTGACAACTCTAATATTTGGATATTGCGACTGACAAACATCATTTATTGCGCAGTTAACATTACGGCCGCTTTGGTACCGAAATCCGAACGGCATGTCAGGTGAAAAAAAATTATGGCGACCACATGTAGCAGCGAGCGACTAGGGGATTTGCAACTAATTGGATGGCCATTATCAATGCGAAATGACCATCAAAGAACAGTTACCATGCTTGCCAATAGAACGATAAAGCAGCTGTATTTATTACAAATTGCGCGCAGAATGTTTATGGAACCAGGCAGGGGTACACATTAACTACTCATTAGTATCAATGTGCGTGTCTCAAATCCGAGGGTTCGCTGCCAATCCTTTGGGCACTTTTTCAGTGGTAAAATTCGTTTGAAGATTCCAATCTCTAGAGAATAGATCTCTCAGGCTTATATTCTAAGCTTGTCTGCCACTTTTGACTAATCGTGACGATGGGAATGAATGGTGATAAGGTAAAAGAAGTGGCAACCGGAAACAAACATGAACGACACAAGCCTTGTAGAGGATTTTACTGGATGTGGGGTGCAGGCGGCAGAATCTTGATTACGTGCAAAAATGCAGCTCATGTGTACTACGTGGAAGACAGGTTGACATTTGAATGTCTTCAGAGAAGTCCGTAACTCTGTGTTCCAAGTTGATTCATCTTTCCATCTAGAATTACGGTGTAAATGGTTTGCAAGTAGTATGGCGAAGACATCTACAATTCTCCATCTCATCTTGCTTCCTGTTGTTTATATTGTTTGCAGTCAAATGTGCCTTACCTTAGGACTTTACACTAAAATGTTTGAGTTACGACTCTTCAGACTACATGCACTAGAGACTTTGAGCTAAGAAACTGCGGAGTACATGCGCTAGAAGCTTCGAGCTACGAATCTACGGACTACATGCTCAAAAAGCATCTGGCTACGAATCGACTGACAACATGCACTAGAAGCTTCGAGCTACGAATCTACGAATTTGATGCCCTAAAAGCTTCGAACTACGAATCGACTATATAAATGTACTAGAATCTTCGAATCTACTGAATACAGGCTCAAGAAGCATCTACGAACTACCTGCACTAGAGACTTCAGGCTAGAAACCTACGGACTGCATGTTCTAGAAGCTTCAGGCTCGGAATCTACGAACCAAATGGGCTGGAATCTTTTAGATATGAACCTACGGATTACATGCACTAGAAGATTCGAGCTACGAAATTACAGAATACATGCTCAAGAAGCATTAGCCTAGAAATCAACGGACTACGAGCACTAGCGACTTTGACCTAGGAATATACCGATTATATACACTGAAGGTATTGAGCTATAACTCTGCTGACTGTGTATATCAAATCATTTCACCTCGGAATCTACAGACTACGCACGCTGGAGACTTTGACCTTGGAATCTGCCGACTACGCACGCTGGAGACTTTGACCTTGGAATCTGCCGACTACGCACGCTGGAGACTTTGACCTTGGAATCTGCCGACTACGCACGCTGGAGACTTTGACCTTGGAATCTGCCGACTACGCACGCTGGAGACTTTGACCTTGGAATCTGCCGACTACGCACGCTGGAGACTTTGACCTTGGAATCTGCCGACTACGCACGCTGGAGACTTTGACCTTGGAATCTGCCGACTACGCACGCTGGAGACTTTGACCTTGGAATCTGCCGACTACGCACGCTGGAGACTTTGACCTTGGAATCTGCCGACTACGCACGCTGGAGACTTTGACCTTGGAATCTGCCGACTACGCACGCTGGAGACTTTGACCTTGGAATCTGCCGACTACGCACGCTGGAGACTTTGACCTTGGAATCTGCCGACTACGCACGCTGGAGACTTCGACCTGTGAATCTGCCGACTACGCACGCTGGAGACTTCGACCTGTGAATCTGCCGACTACGCACGCTGGAGACTTCGACCTGTGAATCTACCGACTACGCACGCTGGAAACTTCGACCTGTGAATCTACCGACTACGCACGCTGGAAACTTCGACCTGTGAATCTACCGACTACGCACGCTGGAAACTTTGACCTGTGAATCTACCGACTACGCACGCTGGAAACTTTGACCTGTGAATCTACCGACTACGCACGCTGGAAACTTTGACCTGTGAATCTACCGACTACGCACGCTGGAAACTTTGACCTGTGAATCTACCGACTACGCACGCTGGAAACTTCGACCTGTGAATCTACCGACTACGCACGCTGGAAACTTCGACCTGTGAATCTACCGACTACGCACGCTGGAAACTTCGACCTGTGAATCTACCGACTACGCACGCTGGAAACTTCGACCTGTGAATCTACCGACTACGCACGCTGGAAACTTCGACCTGTGAAACTACCGACTACGCACGCTGGAAACTTTGACCTGTGAATTACAGACCACCCACGCTGGAAACTTTGACCTTGAAATTTTCTGACTGTAAATCAAATAATTTGAGCTAGGAATATATCGACTAGATACACTGCAAACTTATCTCGGAATCTACAAACTACATACACTGGAGACTTTGATCTAGGAATCTACCGACTACATACACTGGAAACTTTTAATCTAGGAATCTACCGACTGCATACACTGGACACTTTTTCTTGGAATCTACTGACTAAATACAGTAGAGACTTCGACCTAGAAACCTACCGAGTACGGACACTGGAGACTTTTATCTCAGAATCTACCAACTTCAACCACTGGAGATTTTGACCTAGGAATCTACAGACTACATACACCGGAGACTTTGAACTTTTCTTGAAGATGAGGATGAGTGATGATATAATGAAATTTATGTCGGGGCACTCACAAAGAATACATTGTCCAGTCTGGGACCCCTGTTGAATTGTCCGGTTTCCACTTTAAACCAAAAGTTCAGTCCCAGTTAGCCTGTCTGTATACATGGTATAATTCATTTTTCAAATTTTTTGATAATACTGTTTTTCTATATATCACAACAACGTCACAGTATTTCACTTACATTCTTTTACTAATGTCTGCCATTTTTATTAACAAATTTAATTATCGCCTCTATTAATCCCGTTCGTGTAATCAGAATTGCACTTCTTAATTAAACTTATAATTGGATTCAGAGTTATTTACTTAATACGGTGTGGTAATGCCAGTATTAATTTTCACAGGCGGCCGCCGTATCACTTGTCTCTCATAACGTGGTGAACAGAGCAGGTGGGAGAGCAGAAATGTGAATTCCTGGACTGAAATCTTATTTTCATCACAGTCGTTTTGTGCACGTTGCTGTGGAAACTGCATTCCACGTTTCTGGAGCAGCGACGGACTACGAGGAAAATTCTCCTCTGGCATTTTTGTTAACTCGGCCCACATCAGAATATGGAAATTACGACGAGGGAGAACTTGTGTTTCCGTATCCGCTCGAAATTCGATTTCTCTGAACGTGGGGAGTAAGTGTATTACCAGAGAAGCTTGTCTAGGCTGTAGGGTAGTCGTAACTGTAGAAAAATATAATATTCTCGAATATTTTCCTGTTGAAACAAACGTCCTGTCCAATAATATAGCGATAATATGCACGCACGCTCACGAGATTGAAACAGAGAATTAATGCATAACGACAGTTCTATATGCAGACGACATTGCGATTTTCGAACGTCTATTTGAGGATTTACGTGACTAATCTAGTAATATCTCGGACGTTATAGATGTTCTTTTAATGCTTCCATCGAAATGTTGATGTTTACGTAGTAACAAAAATTGAAAAAGTAGAAAAATGTAAGTAAGCTCTGTGTGACGGCAATGTACTCATATAATGTAACTTTCTACACACAGAAAAGTAAATGCATGAGCTGAAACAAAAAATGCATAAAGTATATAACTCATACCAAATGTTTAAGTGCACCATCGAGAGAGATGCATGAAAGTGCATAAAGAAACGCCAATACTCGCTTGCATCACATGATTAACTTTGGCGTTACCTTTACAAATTATGTACAAAAATGCATCAAACTGTAAACTGATTCTTGGCAAAAGCCAGAAAGCACACTTTAGTGCATCAATCAGTGGTGCATCAAATCATTTGATGCACATTTATACCTTGTGCCGGGAATATCTAGAGCGAACGAACGATAATAAGAATCGAGGATGCTCGACCAATGAACTCGTGAGAGGGGAAGTAAGTGCAGCTACCAGCCGTTTTACAACAGCGCTCACTGATTTGTTCTGTCAACTCGATTTCTCCTCTTCCCTTATGCGCGGCCTTAACAGATTCCAGAGACAGGGTATATATATTCTATCCAGGGAATCTTTGGAGCAAGGCCGCGCATAAATGGAAGAAAACTAGTGGGCGAAGCGAAGCAGCACACGCTGCTGCAAACGCTGAAGACTGCAGTCCCTTTTCCCTCTCCACATAATCCCGTTCCTCGGAACTTGTTCATTGGTCGAGCCCTCTCGAGTCACTACTTGCGCAGAGACGTGTTTTCGTTTGCTCGCTCCAAAGATTCCAGGGACAGAGTATAGTTTTCTGTGTGCATGTCAGTGGAGAGAGATTATTAACCTTTTTCATCGCAAATTTTAAACATATTTGCTCCTAATAAAGGATGAGAAATTGTTAACAAATATCACGCGAAACTCACAACAAACACTCAACTCATTAATCAACACGACACACAAAATCTGAATTCCAGGGGGAAAAATACAAGGAATAGAAGGTAATAAGCACCCAGTAGGCTTGTTTTAGATGTGCGAAGACCGATTCGAAACTCTTTCTGCTTCATTAGCCTCGTCCGACATCGCAGATCGGCTGAATGGCTACGCAGTTGCATTCAGACTTCTTGAAGCTGAGTGTGAAAGGAACGGCAACTCAATGGCTTCGGGATAATTGAGAATCTAGGGTCAAACATGGCGCAATTGAGTTGTTCTTGTGTGCGATTACAACCATTAAATATTTATTTTTCATTTATTACAAAGTTGAAATAATTATGCAATTTTAGGGTAGACAAAGTTTGACTGTATTGACACCTCACTACTGGTAGTGAGAAACTGCAGGCTCTTTTCAATCTTTATCATAACCGTTTAAATTGAATGTAACATTAATAAATGGCAAATGGGGAATGACCCTTCACTTTATTCACCCCGTGTAAATTGGACTTTGAAATTTCAAGAACTCTAAAAGGGATAACATAATAAAAATAAAAAGTATATAGAGTGAACTATCCGATTCTAAGCAGGAAGAAATGTATCTACAGGGTGGTGCACGGTATGATCCCCCATTTTGTTCTTGGATGGAAACTATATTATAAAGAAGCTTTCAGTGAAATACATATCACATAAAAGGTTACACTTTGAAAAAATGTACTACTGCAATACATGCTCAATATGACCATCGTTGTTATTTCTAACCAATGTTATCAGTTACCCTACGAGAAATGAGTTCCCTAATTACACTGCAAGCTTCGCTAACTTTTTCATGAAAGACTCGTGGAATCTCAGTTGCCCAAAACGGCACATTTTGTTTGTTAACCACACCATCCAAATGAAACTGTGCCTCAACAGTGTTGCGTTGTTATCCTCAGCTCAATGAACGAAGGCCATTCTCTGCTGTTTGTGTTCATTTGTGAGTTTTTGCACCACGGTAATCTTGTACGGATACATGTGGAGATCATTTTTAAGAATCTGTTGAACAGAGCATCTTGATATCCCTAGTTGTATTTCTGCTTTTCTATCAGATTTGCCGGGATTCACCGGTATAGCAACTCGAACAGCTTCAATATTCTCAGGCGAACACACAGGATTCGGACGATCATGCTTCGATTCCAATACTGTTCCTTCCATTCGAAACTTTTCATGCAGTTTGTGGATCGTTTTATAGGGGGCCCACCGAGTATGGAAATGTGCACGAAAACGCCTCTGAGTCACAACAATGCTTTTTGTTTCAGCAAAAAATAGCACAATTGCTGATTGCTGTTCCATCACAAGTCTTCCTTTGCCTGTCATGTTGTCTTCTCTAGACCCTAGCGACAGCATCATGAATTACGCTTCACATTTTATCACGCGACTTTTCCAATGACTACTGCAACTGCTGTTGACACACATGGCGTGTGATTCCTCATCTCGGATCCGAAAAAAATAAAAAAACAAATGGGGGATCATATCGTGTGCCACCCTGTACTTGGCGCCCCTAGGCAGAAGAGAACATTTTGGACGCCTTATTTCCAAAATGAATATACTGTAGAACCAACTAACTACATTAATAATAATAAATAATAATAGAAGTAGTAATAATACATGCATATTGAACTCACCAAGTACTGGTCAGGCTACGAATGTTTCCTTCGTCGACCACATCTTTCCTGTATAGTTGCTTGTTTATGTTAGAATTCACGGAAAGGATAGCAAGACTTGTCAGTAGATCTTGCGAGATAGATGATCGTTAATGATTCTCAAGTTTCTTAAGGAGTGAGAAAGAGTGCTCGGCCGAACTGTTGTTCACTGCGGTTGGCAAGAATGTTCGTAAAGTAATTTCTAAATAAGGAAATGGCTCCTGAATGCTGTTTCCCAACAATGCTTTTTGAAATTGACAATCTCATTGCTCAAAAATTCTTCCATATCTTCTTGTTGTCAAGTCCAGCTGGCTGTGTTAGTTTTATTAAGTAGCACATTAATACCTGCATTCTTTCTCACTATCTCAGTTTTCTCTTGCCTCGCCTTTCTCCAATTTCTAGTATTGAGAACCACTGAGGTTTTTCAGAATCAAAAATGAAAACCACGCAATTACACTCTTTACAGATATTAATTAGTCTGAATAACCGTTGCCCAGCAACTAAACATTTCATTGTCGCTAGCACACTTTAAATTTATGAAGTCTTCTTCATTGTTGGAATTTATTGTTTCATGTTTCTACTGTTATCTAACAAATTGATGTAACGCATTACCGGTACAGGTCCAATATTATTTGTGCTGTTTTACTTATATTATATCTGATTTGATGATAAATATACCTTCATTATGAGTTCACCTTCATTTTGCTCTTCAACCCCTACTTAGCGATTTTAAAAATTATATAGTAACGGAACATGCTAGCTTAAAAACCACCCCTTGAGTTCTGCCTCCATAGTAGAGACCTAATTATGCTCCCGATTCTAAGCATACACAGTGTTTTAAAAATAATCATCCGATTTCGAAGCCATTTAACTCAGTAACCGTTCGCTAAAACACATCGAACAATGTACTGCTAGGAAGAGGATCTTCGTGAGTTTCACATGATTGCTGGCAGGTAGCAGTAGCGTGCTCTCCCCGCGCTTGCATCAGATTTAAGCAAGATGGTGACGTCGCAAACGAAAAGCTTTCTGTGTACTGCGCTTTGAAGTGTGTGAATCTGTTACAACAGTGCAACGTGAATTTCGGCGACCGTATGGTGTTGAACCTCCTACCGCTCAAAGTATTCGACGTTGGCACTGTTTCTGTGTCTCCACTTCCGACTACTCTGGATGAACTGCAAAATCGGATCACGGCAGTAGTGACTCCAGATGAATTCTCCTACCGTATGGACATATGCCGAGCATCCAAATGGGGTCACATTGAGCACTTATGAACATTTTTTGTGTAAAAATTAATGTATAGCTGTGTATTTTAAAAGCCATTCCAAGTTCCTGTTTTGATAAATAAATAGTATATAGCCGTTTCAAATCGGGTGATTCTTTTTTAAACACCCTGTATTATTATTGGTATAGATTAGCAGAAATTAATGTTGGCTAAGTTTCCTGAGGTTTGATACCATCTTGCAGACAAATGTGGCGCCACTGTTTCATGTTGATATATCCATGGAAGGTCTGACGTAAATGAAACACGATACTCAGCATCTAGTATTAGATATAGAGAATGGGACATCGGCTTTCTCCAGCCTTTTCACAAGTTTTAAACGGCCTGCGTACCGGGATTGCCTATGCGCAGATCAGGATTCCCAGTGCTGAGAGGTTGCAGTGATGTATAACACAAAATTAACAAATATGTTTTCAGAAGTAGTGTAGTTTATGAGAGGTGTTGATGGAAACACACAGCAAATTGTCGTCGTTTCCATGTATTTATGTTAACTTTATCGAATATTTGCACAAGACAAGAAACGCATTTGTACAACCTGCAATGCAAAAATAAAACTTTCAAAGGGACAAATATATTTTTAACTTGTTATTGTTGACTGGTCATAACAAAATTAGAGTAGGTAACGAATGTATACTAGTAAAAATACATTTTGTTTTGGCATATATTGATTAAACATGCATTTTGTGAACAATCAAACTTCACTTCTTTCTTATGGCTATTGACTTTTCGGTGTCACAAACATATGTGTTTATCAAGAGCTACAAAATATGATAATATTGTATTTCATTTGTAGTTCTTATTAAAGATTCGTGTGAGCACGTGCATTTCATCGATTACCTCTATAACCTTTGTAGCTCTTGATAAAAATCCATGTTTAAACTTGTAGTTCTTCTGCTACATTTTAACTCTTGATAAAAATCCATGCTTGCGTTTGTAGTTCTTCTACTCCCTTCGTAGCTCATGATAAAAATCCATGTTTACATTTGTACTTTTCTATTACATTTAAAACTTTGATCAAGATGCACTTCTACGTTTGTGGCGTCGAAACGTCAATTGATTTGATTAGTTGATTCGGTTTATTTTACTTCGCTTTTCTGCCACTTTTCGCTGATCGCGAAAACTAAGATGAGTAATGATCTGATGAAATTGATAAATGGACACTCTCAAACACCCATGCCAAGGCCGGGATTCGAACTCGGGGTCCCTGGCGTCGTAGCGCGATGTGCTAACCACTCCGCCACGGGAGCCGGCGTCGTCGAAACGTCAAGAAAATAGCCATAACAAGAAATATCGTCAATTAATTGTTTACATAACGGCTATTATGGTAAAACTAATGATTTCAAAGAGTTCTCATCATGAATGCCAGAACTCAACAAGAAAACAGATCCAAATGAAGGAATGGATACTTTCCTACCGTCTTACGGAATTAAATCCATTAGATTTTTTCCCTCTTAGATTGTAACCCAGCTCTTTTCAGTTAATCTCCCTTTTAGGAGTTAGTTCTATGTGACGTATTTCCTTCTTGTTCACATACGGCATATAACCTTTATCCGACTGTAACGCAGCATCCAGGTCGTAGAAATTCCCGCAGACGGTCCACCCCGCCATCTTGATAGGCTCATTAAGGGAGAATATTTTCCACTTTATTGCCCGTGATTTGTAACTGCTTTCCATTTAATCTCCAACGAAGCGTCCATTCGTTTTGTTTGCAACAGATTCAAAGCTTTCTCGATCTCTCTCTCTGATATCGTTAACTGTTTTAACCCCCCCCCCTTCCCCTACGTCGT
Organism: Lepisma saccharinum; assembly: GCF_977018435.1. Classification (NCBI taxonomy): domain Eukaryota; kingdom Metazoa; phylum Arthropoda; class Insecta; order Zygentoma; family Lepismatidae; genus Lepisma; species Lepisma saccharinum. The sequence goes on from NC_139253.1 coordinate 35,396,167, forward strand.
GTCCTCTATTACTCATGTCAGTTAATTAGCTAGGAATCTAAGCTAAGCAATTCTGGGAAGGCAGTTCTGTAACCAGAACTTCCTATGCGATCTCTTCGTAATGAACGGCCTTAATTACAACTTCTCTTGCCTTTCTCAAGTTGATCCTAAATTTATTTCTTAATTGCATTTTGTTCATCGAATCCCCTACTTTTCCTCCTTAGTATTCATACCACGATTATTTCTCTGGCCTCGAAAAGGGCGTTGGAAATTATTCTCGCCGCTGTGTAATTCCGAGCTTCATGATTTCAATTTCCCCATTCGTTTAATAGTTTGGAAGGTATTTTCTCATTAAGGGAGTGGAAAAAAGAGCGAAATGATAGGTGTTACAAGGTAGCCTTAGTTTATGCAACTCAGGTTACACTTGCGGTAACTTTAAATAAATTGGGGGGGGCAAGATGGACGTAGATGATATTTTATACATATAAAGCATGGACCTCTTTAGGAATTTTGTGGGGTAAAATGTGCCTCACCCCCTCCACACTCACATCAGTATCTGTATATAGTGTATATAATTGTACTACACTCTGTCCCATCTATCTCTGAAGCAGACAACGAACACAAGTCTGCGCAAGTAGTGACGCGAGACGGCTCCACCGATGAACGGGATTGCACCAGCAGCGTGTACTGCTTAACTCTGCGCACTCGATTTCCCCCCTTCTCTGCCGCTATGCGAGGGCCTTGTTCCAGAGATATTTGGGACAAGGTATAATTCTCACGTCGAATACTTTTCTGTAGCAGCCACATGAGCTTTTGGTATGCCATTCAAATTCTTGCCAACCTCCAAGGTGGCGTGGTTATCACAGCTTGCTACGACATTCCGGGTTTGAATGAGTGTTGTTTGTGTGTGTGTCCCTTCATCAATTTCATCACTCATCCTCATCGTCGCGATAGCCAAAAGTGGCAGAGAAGGGACTCTAAATAACAAAAATCAAATCAATATGATATGCGACAGTAATTTTAAAAGTTGACATGTTTTGCGAAACAAATGTTATTGCCTTTCAGAGTAATCCTGTCGAAGCTAACGCACTTCTGAGAACGAGCGTATAAGTGCTGGAAACTCTGGGCAAAGTTCTCTTTCGGGATGATGTTCGTCTCCCTCGCAACATGGCGTTGAATGTTGGAAATGTCTGAAAACGTCTTGCCTTTAAGAGCTAATTTCAATCTTGAAAAGATAAAATAATCCTGGAGAACCACATCAGGTGAGTATGGGGAGTGAGCGAGCGACACAACCCCCTTCTTGACCAGAAATTGCTACACGGATAAAGCCATGTGAGGCCTAACATTGTCATGAAGAAGAAACCATACTGGTTCGCTCGCTGGCCGTACTGGGGGTGTATCCGACGGACCCGTTGTAGATCTTTGAGGCATTCAGTGTGGTTCCCTCAGGGAGATTTTCCTCGTCAATTTTTTTCACCTTCGACCGCAAGTGTTTCACCTCACTAACACCTCAGTGACTCAACCACGTCACTCGGCACTGCGTTGCTTTCTGCCTTGTTTTGGCATTGGCCTCGTCTGCAACTTTCCCGTTTTGCTACCACAGCGGACGGTAGGCGAGCATTCACCCAACATTGTCACAGGTTGTAGATCCCAAGAGACATTGCAAAGGTCTCCTCAGACATTCTAAAAACTTCAGTGAACTTGTCCAACCACTGAGAAATCCCAACCAAGGCGAGTAGTGGCCTTAATTCCGAACTGATACGGGAGACTTGACAACAGAGGACTTTATTTATGGGGAGATGGCATGCGAGATGTAGGGGTCTTTATGTATTTATGGCACACGTTGAAATCAGATCGCGGCCATTTCACGTGATTTCAAACGTCACGGTGCCGGACCGATCAGTTTGAAACAGGTCTCTCAGGATTCAATTAGACCTTCCGTCCTTCCATAAAATCAGAGGCGTAGGCGACCGAGTGCCGTTCCTCGTTGCAATCTCTCTCCGTGTTAATAGCTGGAGTTTCCGCGTCACCGCCGCTCGATGCCCATTTTGCCAAACGTCAGGGCTAATTTTCCACAATGGTTTAAAAATTAAAAATCCACGGTCAACGGAGTCAACGGTGCAAAAACACCGGACGGTTGGCGGATCAATATATCTATTTATCTCTCTCTCTCTCTCTCTCTCTCTCTCTCTCTCTCTCTGCACCCGATAATTTTGTACTTTCATTATTTTACGTCGCCTGCCTACCGTTGGGCGTTAACCGAAACAATGACAATAGATCACGGTGCGATTAAATACGAGGCATGTCCTGAAAATAATGTCGCCTCTAGGCTAAGAATTATTTTACCAGTGGGTACAACCTTGATCATGATCACTTTCGTGGGCCTACCCGATGGCGCAGTGGTAGCGTCGTTGCCTTGTAATCAAGGGGTCCCGAGTTCGATACCCGTAGGAGGCATATAGTGGTTCGGATCCCACTTTAAACTGTAGGTCCAGTCCCGATTAGCCTTACTGTGCACAAAGTGGACTTTAAACGCCAAATCAAATAAAATCAAAAAATCAAATGATCACTTTCGTGTTTCTCGAAGTGGTGCTGAACACGAGGAGCCTCTTGAAGCAGAATTTTTTTAATTTTTGAGCATAACGTGTGAACGTGTCACAAAATAATAAAGCAACATTGTTGCAATATATGGATGCCATACAGCAGACATGTTAAAACTGACTATATTTCCAATACCAAAACTCCATCGCCTGCAATGGGGGTAGTGTTAAAAACGGCAAGGTAATGCACATGGCTACAGCAACTAGGAGATAACGCTGTCAACAGTGACGTATTTCATGTCTGTTGTGCACGCTACGCTAACAACAACAAATATAACTTGCTTAACCTGTTCACATGTGTATTTCTGCTATTACATACATAGGTCTGTAAGTCAGGTTAGGTTTGGTGCTATTGGCTTCACCAAGTTGCTGTTGCTGTGACTAGATCACCTCTGTGGCGGTTCCACTTCATGATGAAATCCGCTAGAGGCGCGGGTGTCAGTAGTATGGGCAATTTCTCTACTTGTAATGGAATAAAATTGAGTTTTGTTGTAACGTCCGATTCTTTCCTTGCAACATTTCTATGAATGTGAAAGTTATGATATTTGGTACAGTGATCGCGAAGATATTAAGTAGCATTCTGAACAGTTGGCCACGTCCTGTTATTGTGATTTTTATTAACACGGGAGAAAATATTGGTATGGAATGTCCCTCGTAACTATGAATACGCGGTTGCTAGAATTAAAATCGTGTATATATTGCACTAAAAGGTTCATTATTATTGTCATAAACGTAATATTTTAAAGAAATATACACTCACAGACACTAGTTTCTTTCTTCAAGATGTCGTTTACATCTATAATTGTTTTGTCTAACTTACCGCACAAAAACTAGCAGGCGTGAAATACGACAGTTTTCATGTAAACAGCACGTTGGATAAGTTATAAAATTAAGTTATAAGTCCTTAATGTCGATGTTCCACTAACCGATCGACACGAATACAAGGTCGTATTAAAATGGTCAGCGATTTTAATTAAAATAACTGTAAACATTCTATTCGACTATTTGAACTTTTTTTGCAATTGAAAATTAAATTCTTTCAACTGTTCGTTTATTTTATTTTACTTTTCTTTTCCAAATTTATGTCATTTCTTGACTGCAAATCACTCCAGTTTCCTTCAATTCGATAACTGCCTTTCAAGATAGTGTGTCATAGTCTGAAATTTTCTAGAATGTACCTTTCACGCTTGTGCGCACCTTACGCGGAGTTATCCTTGAAAAGCTATAACTGGAAATAGTAACGGTCTAGAAAATTTCGAGCACTTCCAATTTACGTCACACAAATATTATCGTATACAAAATGCTCCACCGGAATGGTCTACCTTGATCTATGATAAAACATGAACCCGTAAATGGTTACTTAACAAAACTGAGAACAAAACAATTGGCAACTGCAGTTCAATGCAATGGTGATTATCTGTGGCTCCATGCGTCAGAGCATCTACACCATGCCACAATGCACTATGAGGAACAAGTTCTAAAAGAAATACATTTCGTGAGTTTTTCTATATCTCTAGACTAATTGCAACGATAAGAATGGTTGAAGTGATGAAATATATTTGAAGAAACAAGGATAAATGAAACGATCTTGTTACCCAGGATTCAAGCCTGGAACCTCTGACACCGCACTTCAACTTCAGTACTCTACGCAGCCAAACCATTTTTGTTCATTTTTTTAATGATTTATTTCGCAATTCTTCCACTGTGCCTCAAGTAACTTTCTTTAATTTACTGATTAAATTTACCAAATCGAATCCCGAACTCATCGTATATTTAGAGAAAGATGGAGATAATAAATGTAGGCTTCACCATTAAGGAAGTTAACAATTAGGCACTTACCGGAATGGGAAGAAACACGGAAAGAAAATTTAGAAAATCCATTTTCTCTTTTCTAGGCTCTCTCTCCTTTCGTGCATATTTTTCCTCACCTTCATGAATGCTAATGGATAAAGTCGTTCATCAAAATCTCCGGTGAGAAGTTCTGAAAAAAAAAAAAACGCTCCCTTTTGCATCCTCCCGGTGGGCGTCAATCTCCACACCATTGAGAGAAGGCATTGTCTGAGGGAATTGACTGCCTCGTTAATTCGTAAAAGAGTTTCCCCCGAAAGTGACAGGAAGTTAGGCAAACTCTTAATTATTCCTCAAGGTACTTGGCATCGGAGAGGGACTGAGCTTGGAAAACGAGGGAATTGGTAAGCTTCAGCTTCTCATTGAATATCGACCAGGAGCACGGTAACTTAAGAAAAATATTAATTTCGGTAAACACGCACACACAAAATCCCGTTCCCTCTCACGTGTTTATTGGTGGGGCCGTTTCGCGTCACTACTTGCGCAGATACTTGTTTTCGTTCGCTTGCTCCAGAGACAGCAGGGACAGGATATAGATTAATCGCTGCGAGAAGAATGAACGATAATTATATGAAATCAGTACTTTTTGTCTAATAAAAATGTATGTGGGTATTCTAAGACCCGACTTCATGTATTTATGCTAATTTATTTTATTTAAACGAATGAACCCAGCAGGCTGCCACCCAGTTAGAGTTCATATTACATAGTGGAACCAGAGGCGTCTCGTAAACGCATGCGTCAATTGTGGGGAAAAGGACAGCTTGCTCTGCGACGACATTCATGAGCATTTCTACATTCTAATTTCTTCATATAGGAGAAGTATTTATTTTACACGAGAGCGCTGAACTAAGCTTATATTACATTTCTTGGATCTGAAGTGACGCATGCATCAATTGTGGGAAAAGAATTATTACTTTCTTTCACTTCAGATCCAAGAAATGTAATATAAGCTTAGTTCAGCGCTCTCGTGTACAATAAATACTTCTCGTATATGAAGAAATTAGAATGTAGAAATGCTCATGAATGTCGTCGCAGAGCAAGCTGTCCTTTTTCCCACAATTGACGCATGCGCAGCATGCACCGCATGCGTTCACGAGACGCCTCTGATTGGAACAGAGTTACAGGTTATCTAACATTCTTCAGTGACCGTTCTTTGACAGTGTTTTCATTACAGCGTTTTCAAATATGATGTAAGACATACAGAATAAGTCAATATTTTTGTTATGCTTTCATAAGGCATTGTAGAGGACACTCGTTCTCCAGATAGGAGATTTTTGACAATGTTTGTTCGCGTCCTTTTCACGTAAAAGGTTTTATAATTAAGCCGCGTCTTGTTGTTTTTAAGACAGTAAACATTAGTGTGAGGTAATTACACGTTTCTGTGTAATTTAAACGAGTGGAAAGCAAGAGAAGTTTACAAGGTGTAGTCGTATAGATGAACAGTTAACAAAAGTGGCAGTATTAATTAGATGCAATTAAAATTACCTTGCTTCACAGCAACTTCAAAATTGTCATTAGTTCGTCGGTGCTGTAATCAGTAGTCTTCTACTTTCGATTCGTGTTAAGACTTCTCGACTCGGTACCATCCTTAGACGGGGATTCTTCGAGAGACGCTTTGGAATGTTCAACACGGCTGTTCGGTGCGGGAAAGAAGTTAAAGGCCCCCCTTTAGACGGAAGCATTTCCTTTAACATTTTTGCTAGCATAAATGCTACGTAAATGCTTCCAAAAATCTTATAGCACATAGTACTCTACACGGAAGCATTTTGTGTAACATTTCGGTTAGCTTATGCGATTGCAATGTGAAATATAGGGTGAAGCAGTCAAACGGGAAGATTTTAAAAAATCACAAAAAATAGAGGAAGCAAATATTAGTTAATTTTTGAACATGGATGTACTGTACACGAGTTGAAATTACAAGTATACCTGAAAAATGTTAATTTTTTTTAGTATGGTGTCAGTAAGATGGCGTCCTTGGTGTTGCACACATTGTCGGAGTCTCAGAGTAAATCCGCCGATGACGCTTCGTAGCATCTCCAACGGAATGTTGTAGATCTCTTGCCGAAGAAAATAGTCAGGATCCGCCAAATCGGGTAACGGGGAGGCCACGGAATATCGCCGAATGTTCTCATGAGACGACCATGAAATGAGAGTCTAAGCACATCCATAGACACTCTGGCAGTATAGCTAGTTGTACCATCTCGCTGGAAGAGTGTTTCTTCATCTGGGTCATAGTCATCGAGGACTGGCAGCAAAAGGTTACCAATATCTCAGCATAACGTCATGGGCGGATTTAATCTTGAGACTCCGACAATGTGTGCAAAACCAAGGACGCCATCTTACTGACACCATATTAAAAAAATAACATTTTTCAGGTACACTAGCAATTTCAACTCATGTACAGCACATCCATGTTCAAAAATTAACTAATATTTCCTTTCTCTATTTTTTGTGATTTTTCTTTTAATTTTTCCGTTTGACTGCCTCACCCTATATATCCAGCAGGAAAGGCACGTCGAGTTACGCCATCTATGTTGAGTGCACGGTGTTCACAATTGAAACAACTAAAATATTCTTCCATATGTATGCTGTATACATTATAAAGTTTGTATTTAAGCAGCGCCATTGCTTTGTACCTAAAACCTTTTTATAGGAAACGTAATTCTTTTCGGTTGAATAGTTATCGTCTTTTAAAAATTTGAAGTGATACGTTGTTTACATCTCACTCGCCGCCATTATATGTGCCCTCGTGACCTAGAGCTCTGGTTATGCTACGAAAAATGCTACGGATTGAGAACCGATTCTATCCTTGAGAAATGCCATGAAATATGCCATGGCATATGAAATACCATAAGATTTTTCATTGTACACGGCAACATTTTGGTCATGGCATAAATGTAAACGAAAATGCTTTTATCTAAAGCGAGCCTAAGGATAAATATAGTCGAACATTCGGTAGACCTTTTCGTAGGCGACATCGTGCCTACGTTGTCGCGTTCAGTTTCATTCCCACATATTTTGTGACTTATTGAAGAGGCTCGTCCTGCGGAGTTTTTGTGGTAGTGATTAGTAGACCTCCGATTTTTAGGTTCTAAAAACTGTGCTTTTAAGTTCCTAAATTAGGCTCTAAAAATTCTAAAATAGGTTCAAAAAATCCTAAAATAGGTTATAAAAATCTTGTTAGGCTAGAAAAATAGTTCAAAATTCCTGAAAAAAGCTGATAGGCATAGTCACCGGCAATGAAAATGGAACACCTATATCCTAAAATACACACATCTTGCATAACGTTACATGTGTTGCCTAACCCTACGGCAATGGCATAACTTACTATTGAAAATTTGGTATTAAAAATAAAATCCACTCTTCGCCGGATAGTTAGGCAACAATCTTTTATCATGTTATCCACAGTCCAATTCCACAATTTTGTCTGTGAGGATCATCTTATATGACGAAAACAATTTTTCAACAAAAACATAGTCAGTGGTGCAAACTTCAACGCTGAAATGTTAGTTTGCAAGGCGTGAATGCCACAAAGCACCGAAGTGACGCGAAAGTGAGCAAGACCACACAGATGAGACTACATTGAATTGTACACGTAACAGTGGCTCCATACATTTTGCTTTGTTTAGAGCTTTGAAAAATCGCCATGGGCTTGGAGGAAGAGAAATCGAAGCAAATGCATCTGCGTGACATAAAAATCCTGTAAAACCTTTAAAAATATATAAAAACCTAAAAAGAGGCTTGATTTAGGCACACAAACCTAAAATAGGTTTTAACAAGCAAAATAGTTTTTTTTTGGGCACTATAAAAATTCATCAGTTGTTGCGTTTTTTAACGAAACGCTGACATAACTTATTATTTCCTACGTACCTGCAAAGGAAAAAATAGGTTAAAAACCTATTAGCCTAGCGATTAGCGTGCAGTGCGTTTGTGCATTCCCGTGTGGCTTGTGCGTAGGCTGACTCCCCACAATTGGTTCACTATGTCTGCAGCGGCAGCTCAGCGTGGTTTCTGTTGGAAGGATAATATGGCAGACCACAGGAAGCTTAGTCCTATGCTACATCCGGTCCCATAAGTTCCACAGGGAATCGTACGCATCATTCTGTGGTTACTGATGCCTTGACTGTTACCTGAATGAGATGTTTCTGTTGGTTTAATGCGATCATATACTCTTCCTTAGGGTTCGGCTGTGTTCCCCATTCAATTCTAATAGAGTTTAGAGTTAAAAAAAATTTCCCGAGTTTACCTCGGTCCTAATAAATACGCTTCCATCTGTCTCTCGTTGACTATTTTGTTTTCTGGAAAATAATAATCTTTGTTTTTTTCTCATTTTTAGATTCGATTTTACCACCACAAATTCGGATATACAAGTAGCTCCCTGGAACTCCAGCTAGTCGAATTGAGCCCCAAGTTCCCCAAAGGCAGGAAGATTGAAAAAATTTGGTATGACTTCGGCGCAAGAGGGGACTACTGGATCAGGGAGTCCGTGGCTCTTCCCCCAGACATTACCCATGAGTAAGTATAAATTATTTACATTAATTACTTTATTTGTATTAATCTTGAGTGATATTATAAGTTGGACAACAAATGCCTTCATTGAAGACATTAAAAGACATTTTTTTTTTAATATCCTTGGTAAAAATTAACAAATCTCTCTGTTGGTTAAACCTCTGAATAGGCGTATCGGTTACATTTGGTACAAGCGCTCCGGTAGTTAGATAACCGTGGGAGGGCAAAATTTTCGGTTATTAATGAGTTCGTGAGGAAAGGCGGGAGGGAACTGAAAGAAATGGTCGGATTCAGTCTCGAAAACCGGAAAACAGTGGCGCTGGGATTTCATGTGATGACCACGGGTCGCCACCCATTAGAAGCTTTTGTAATCCTATGCCCTCTTCGAGTTGTCGACCTACAGACTTTAGTTGTATAATGGGAGGAGGGGTTCAACTTTCAGCAACGCAAGGATAGTAAAATATACTCCTCACAAAAAGTTTGGAATATTGTTAAAATAGACAATAGGTGATAGACACGGCCTTGGAAGGCAACAACACATGGTATATGTCTGGTGGACGTTCTCGTCTATCGCCGACATATGCCACCGTGCCTATCACCTATAGCCAAACACAATAACGTATTAATCTATAAGATTATATTTTATTTAAACTCTCTCTGGATGCTTCATGTTGACCAGGGTATTCACTTGTTTACTTCAGTTGTCTCAACCTCTGTGGTATGTGAATAATGCACAGTGTTGTGCTATGCAAACTTCCTGATGTATTCAGGATATAGGAAGTTCCATCAGGTTTATGGAGTCAGCTGTTTGCAATAGAGGTAGCAATACTCACGATTCGGCATGGAGGAAGGTCTCTATGGCCTGAGTGATATAGAGGTGAGACAGACTGAGAAGGGACTGACTTTTGATTTGGATTGAGGAGAGAGAGGAGCTTGGAGAAAGGATTTTGAGGGAAAGTGAGGCGAGTCCTGGTCAACGAGCAACGAAGCCTACAGAGGACTTAGTTTATTTTATTCTTCGAATTTATCATCACTCTTCAGGTAGACAGGTAATTATCCTAACCCAGCCATGATTCAGGTTCGAAGGTTCATAAAACCGAATAAGTGACCATTGTCTTTTCTAGTTGTTAAGCTGTTTAGTTTTAGTTGTGCCTTTCGTACTGCCAAGAATTTGAGTTGTCATGTCAATGACGAGTGCTCTCATCATTGAGGATGAATGATGAATAAGTTACATCACCCATTGATTTATTGTGGAGTCACTGGTTTTGATCCCCATCATTCTTTGTTGAAAACTTGTTGTGCCTAATATAACAATATTCCAAACTTTTTGTGAGGAGTGTAGTAATAGTTATAAACCGTTAATAATAATAGTAATAATAAATACTTAATAAAATGGTTACTAATTATTATCATCATGAAACAGTTTACAATTAGGCCTAATCAATAAAATATTTCCTTTTAAACAATCTCATTTGTGTATGTATCAATATGCACTTAATAGCATCTCGCATTAACATCGTTATCATTATGTTTAGTGCAAGGGTACATTCATACTTATATTTTCAGCTTTTGAAAAATGTATTAAAATATGAACTCCGGGCCTCCGCGACAGCTGAGTAGGAATACTACCGCCTTGTTATCAAAGGGCCCGGTTTTCGATTCCCGGTGTAGGCACATTTCGCAATCGTTCGGGTCCCGCTTAAACTAAGCCTAACGTGGCCGTAAAAATAAACAAAATTTAAACTTTCAAAAACATCGCTACTTTACTTTGTGTACAGATATGTGTGATTACCTGTGCCTGATTGGGTATCTGTATATAGGTACCCTTATGAAATGCTGTGCATAACGTTAACGAATATTTACAGAAAATTTGCAAACGATAAACTTCCCCTGTTCAGAATTGCATAGTTATATAAGTTATTAAACTTCTTTACAAAAGACGAAGTACGTCCTTGGAAACCACACTGTTTATTTTGCAAATAAGTTGCGAGTTAAGAATTCCTGTACAACTTTTCTCTGCACCCTCATAACAATGTCGAAAGAATGTGCGCGTATATTTCTTGGAAGTGGATAATAAGAATATCCTTGAGCTCCAGGGCCTTGTGATATACGCAAGTAATTCTTGTTAACAAACCAGGCCAATGCCTTTCTGTATTTCTAGCAGTCTTCGGTTTCTTGATCACAGGAAAACACGGGATGGGAAGCGGGAAAGAGCGATGAATCCTCAGCTGGGATCGGAACGCGTGAAATTGTTTCCCAGATAGTTTTCTTTGGAAGAGCCCTCAACCTGAATATCCTTTCAAACCAGTGAAAAAGTTTCAGAGCTAGCAAATAATGGGACCAGCGTGCTGTGAAAAATCACTTCTGCAAGGTTTTAGCACCGTGTTGAAGAATTGAATACAAAGAATAGACACCCCATGAATCAGGATTTAGTGGTGCGGAATTATTTGTTCAAGCAAAGTTATGTAAAAGTTGAAACTCGTATGAGGAAGAGGCGGGCTGTAAGAGTACTATTGCATCGTGGGTAGGTTTGATTGATTGATTGATTTAGTTTATTTTACTTCGCGTTTTGTGCCTCTTGGCTAATTTGCGAAGATGGGGATGAGTGATGAAATTGATGAATGGACATTCACAAACAACCAAGCCCGAGCGGGATTCGAACCCGGAACCCTTGGCGTCGCAGCGCAATGTGCTAACCACTCGGCCACAGGGTCCGGCGCTTCGGGGGTAGGGGAGGGTTAAAAGACCCTTCCGTGTTACAGTGAACAAAGTAGACAGTAATATCTGCAAAGCTGAAATCGATCATCTTGTTCAAATGGGTTCCATCCGCGATTAAATCATTTGAATTGAATGCAAATACCTTAGAAATTTATGTGCAGTAATATATGCTATTTGTTTATTTGCATTGTATTTTGTAGTATTTTATTCCTTCAAATCAACCATAAGGAAAAGAGTATTCTGAGTCAGTGGTACATTAGATATCTGATAAATCATTAGGGATTATTGTTTTAATTTGGCTTGCCTGCGTTATTTCTTCAGTATATTGTTATTATTATTATTTGCAAAATGATTTTGGTACATAACCCTTTCAATACTCAACTTTTCGACACATTTCACTTCTACCTTTCTTGAGAATTATAAGTATAAACATTATCAAAAGCGTATAGACACAACAGGAGAAAAACAGTGTTTAAATTGTTCTGTTATGAATGTGACCAAACGGGCGATCTGCAAGAATTCAAATCATTTTTTTCTGATAAGATAATTCATAATTGAAAAGAAGAATTTACAGCATTCCTTTTAGGAAACTGATGATAAGTTTTTTAGGAAGATCAAGATGAAAGTCGAAAAATACGTATATCCTTGCTTTTATGCACTTTTATGCACATATAGGCTAATTTGGACTGGACCTACAGTTTAAAATGGTATCCAAACTACTATATGCCTCCACCAGGTATCTAACCAGAGACCCCTCGATTACTATATCGTTTCCTTCTGGTAAATTATATTCACATGAGAACACAACTTTTTAGATTTATATTTGATGATAAAGATATTTTTACTTCTAATTGTCAGGGAAAACCAAGATAGGGCAGATAATTTTTGTCACAAGTAACATTTCGAATAATAAATTTATTTTCTAAATTGTGTCGTGGAAATCAAAAGCACAGTTCTCGAATAAACAGGACATGTCCATTTTGTGAAGGTGTTTACAAATTATAGCAATTGTGGGTGTTGGAAATGTTCAAACGTAATTGCAAATGGTAATAGGTGTGTTAACATTGTTTCCGATTTGTTTGTAATGGACGGTTAGAAAAGATGCGAAATTAGCGTGTAATTAGTATTGATCGACGACAATGGTGCATTACACTCATTACAACAAGAGCGTCAACAATGATCCAATTTGATTGCAGGGAGATTCTCGTAACAAAGAAGACACCTGACCACTACAACGGTGTCCAGGGTGAGTATTTACAAAACTACGTTGAAATTACAACGGCAATGGCAACAACCAATGGTAGTGCTTTTGTACATGAAGCAATTAAATCAGCCACATCGGTTAAACTGTGAAACAAGTGACCAAAAATGTTATCCTCGATTCGGGGTGCTGTCTCAGAGAGAAGTTTGGTAATGATCAGTTATGGATAAGGTTGCGAGACGAACTGTTTGGATAGGGCGTCCTGTATTCCATAATCTGTTTTTATACCCTGTAAAAGTTTACATTGCCCCGGTGTAACCCGGGTGCTATCCACTCCGCCACGAAAATACACTGTACGAATCCGAATTAAGTGGTAGATTGTGATGCAACAGCTTTCTGCCACTTAGTAAATTAATTCCTATTTTGGGAACTTCAATGAGATAATTTGCGTGTGCGTTAAACTGTCAGTCATCACAACTGAAGCTATTTTATGTTGGACGCTGCAGCGGGACGAATTAGCGTTGGGAAAATATGCCACTATCTCCGCCATTTCTTTCAGTTGCCTCCCGCTCTTCCTCACGAGCTCATTAATAACCGAAAATTTTGCAACATACACTCTCAACCCACGTGTTGCCACACATCTACTCTACGCCACCTTGTTCCTCCGCCTTCCCAAGGTCTCCGCATTGAAGTTCCAAAGTACGGCAACAGCGTATCCACAGTCATGTGACCGAGACTCCACGTGGAGTAGACGAGCAGAATGAGAGCTGCGCCCATTGGCTGAAGGTTGAGTGTGATTGGACGATAACAACTCGCCCGCTGTTTATCCCCAGCCACATTCGTGGCGGCAGCTCTCTTGAGATCTTGGATGTTAATTAAGTAAATGCGTCATCTATACTATCCGTAGCATATCACTTTCCCTTCCTCTCATATTTGCTTCATTTTACAGGGAGCCAATAGCCCCGTCTAGATCGTTGCAATTTTTGACTCTCTCTGTATTCACGCGTCGAGTTGGTTACACGGTGCAACACAGACTCGTCTACTTCGTTGATTTCGTGTCAAGTAGTGTATTTGGTGTCTGCACCGTTTGCACTACGTCCTGGAGCAGTGTAGTGTGATGTATGATCACGTGGTGCGTGCTTACTAATCAAATGAGCGTTTAAAGCAGCAGACAGGCATTTGTTGAATGTTCTGAACTTGAAACACCGCTATTAGTCTACTTGGTTGAACCTCTGACACCGGGATACAACTGCACTACACCTAGCGTCTAAAAGTGTAGCGAACTAGACGGGGCCAGTTTCCTTGAGAGCAGGTGCTGTGGGCGGAGGACTTCCACTTCAGTTGATCTGTTTGTTTGGGCTTTCTCTTGACCTTTTAAGTAACCCTAAGAACCGCCATCATGTGGAATTAACTCTTCCAGCACTCACCCACACACATGACCTTCGGGTACAGGCTTCGATGTACACGGTTCTCCTGACAAGGAGAGAACGTAACACTTTTACACGCTTTATCGGCGAGGTTTATTTATAAAATTTGCCCGAGCCGTTGATTCCCGGCATTTTTCATGGGTCACAGAGGCGGATCCGAGATCGGTGGAGCGGAAAACTTCCAGAGACCCGACCTATCTGAGAGTGTCAGCTTGACGTAGTGGAAAAGTGAGAAGACATTTCACCCCTTCACCAGGAATGGAATGTTAAAGGAGAAGGAGTCACAAGCACCTTTCGATCATTTCTACATCAAAGAATGATCTATTGTTGACCTTGGTGTGTTACAGCGTCTCAATTGTTGTGTGGGAGACGAGAACAAACTTCTATTGCAGGGGTTTTCAATTTTTTTGCTGTCGTGGCTCTCCTCAGCTTTTCAAAATCTGCACGCGCTGATAAGGTAAAGCTCCCCGTGCATATAGCATAGTGCCATGAAGGCATGTTTAGGGGATGCGCGAGTAGAGCCCCACACATTCTCGATCTCGGGCATTTTTGGGGGTGATGTGACCAGCACCATGCTCCGGCCACCTTTACCCACCTCCCAGGGTTGCCCCAGATACCCATTTATTTGAGGCTGGATGAGCCCCGGAGCCACTTCATGCAGGGACAAGGTCGGACAAATTCCGACCTTAGATAACCCAGCCTGGAAATCGAACCAGCGACTCCCGCGGGACAGTCAGACTCCATACCGACTAGATCACCGTGGCTACTTCAGATATTCAATTGTATATAAAACACTAAAATCATAAAATAAATAATAATCATAATAAGAACTTCGCAAGGGAATGTTAAAACTATTTGACGATAGCACCACAACATTAGGACACTGGAATTTTTCATGGCATGGCATTTTTCTTCTCTATCCAGCATACAAGGATTGAACAGGATAATCTACATTTTCACACTTTCACACTTAATACACATTGGCCTTCACACTTATACAATGATATTCTCTGTCACTACTTACAATGACTACGGTAGTAACTTGTCACCAATAAATATAGATTTTTATTTTGCAGATAAATATGTGTTTATTTATTGTTGGTGCACACAGAAGTAATGAAAATATAATGTGCGATTAATACTGATGATGTACATATTTTTGATGCTTATAAGCTGGTGTCAATTCACTCAGCGATATAACCTTCACGAGAAAAGATTATAAATACAAGAAATAAGAAAACCTGGATAATAGATATTAGGCCTATTAACAGGCATATCGCAATGTTTAGAAAGTCAGTGGGATGTACAGTGGGATCCATGAGTATTACCGCGCAAATTGTCCATCACCATGTTCGTGCACTTTATTTGACCCAATAAGAGCTTCAAGAATTAAAAGAACACTCAAAACAAGCTGTTGACAACTTCTGCACCAGCATACATAAAAAATCCATCGCTTAAAAACACACAGAATGCAAGAGAAAAATGAATGAAAATAGTCATGGACAATTTGCACGGTAATACTCATGGATCCCACTGTACGAGCTTGCTTGCCGTAACACAGTTTATCGAATGTGGGTACTTATTTGGAAATTGCAAAATGCATCTCATTCTGGATATTTACTCTTGTTCTGTAGGCCTATTTCGACTTGATCACTCTTATCACCGGGCTATCGACCACCTATCCCCAGTGGAAATACCAATGGGTCCTTTTTCGCAAAAGTAGAAGTTTCCAATTGGATGATAACTAAAGCATATACGGGTAAAACTGTTTCATATTTGAAATGCAGCGTTGAAAAATTGCATATAAACAGTTGAAAAATCAAATGCAACAGAAAATAAGAAAATAATTGTTCCCCTGTGAAAATTCATTAAGGTGTTATTTCCGTGGATGTCGGAAGTGTGGCCACAGTCTGATACGCCTTGTGTAGCAATAACGTAAAGGAGAGTCCCATAACTCTGCCGCACTCGGGTATTGGGCAACTACCGTGACGTGGTAATCCTGTTCCTCCCACCTAAAGGAACGTCATAAGTCACTGAAGAGATTACCTGTAACAGCATGTTATTGTGTAACATTAGTAAGATATATACATGACACAATATCTGCTACAATTATGTACCATTGCTTCAATATAGCAAATAATTGTTTGAGCCTATAGTATTAGAAATAGTGACTATATACTAAAAATCTCTAAATAATACCGTAGCGTATGTTATTAGTTCTTTCATTGGTGTTATGTTTGTCTTATCTCTTATTTATTTAGAAAAGAAACTATAATGTATACTAGCTACTGAAGTAGCTCACTTAGATTTCACCCCGGCTTGAAGGCACAAAGAGATAAGGAAGTAGGGTTCCACAGATTCTCGATCTCGGCCACCGGCTTCATAAGTTTTATAAATATTAATTAAATTTTCAAATTAAGAATGGTATATTTTATGAATTTGGTTTTGTGAAGATTGGCATGTTTTTAGTCAAGGACACTTCTGGATTGTGATGATCCCATTGAAAATAAACGACCCAAGAGTGCCCATAACTTTAAATGTCGACTGGAAATTCCGAAACAATGTGTCCAATGGCGGCAACATATCGCGAGGTCCTGAGCGAGATTAGAATGTGAGGCCTCCTCTGGTCTTTAAATTTGAAATCTGAATGTGAATCTTCAGGCATAGTGGTAAATGCAAATACGACTTAAAGTGATGGCCATGTTTCTCTTTAAACAACTTTTAGAACAAAGGATAAAAGTGGTAATTACAAAATATTTGTGTATCCCGCTCACCCTCTAGAACGCAGCTATGATTTCAGCCCCCTCCGAAAACCATCCTGCGTACGCTAGTAGTTCGGACGCCTGAATTTTCCCCATTGTCATATCCTTGACTGCAACAGTCGCTGCTACTAAGACTCAAATGTTTTTCTTTAAAAATTATGTCTGTTAGCACAGTAGCATTTCTTTCTTATACACAATGAAAAATCAACGAATTGCTCTTCTATAGAACCGGTATCAATATCAACAAATGTTTAAACAATAGTAATTTGTTCAATACGTTGTCAATCCCAACCCGGGTCCATATTCATGGTAAGGGTTGAAGTTTTTGCGTGCGATTACGTCAAACCGGTCAAATGAATGTATCACTTCAATATAAAGTCACGTGAAGTGCAAAACGACGGTGTTACAATATGCAGATATTAAACACCAGAACAAGAACAATGTCTATATTAGAATGCGTACTGTAGGCTGTGGAAAAGCTAATGTGTAAGTCACTAGAGTCATGAAACAGTTGGACTGCAACTGTAAGTTACAAGACTATGGACAAGTAACAGGCGATTAGTTCGCGACAAACATGAAACTTATAGTGATTTACTAAACTTTACAAAATCAAATGTAGAGTATTACATTTTGTGTTTATATTATAAAATGTTGAACCGAAAAAATCTTATTGCTCGTTTTTAACATCGTTTTTATTTCATGTTATGTATAATATGTACACGTCGGTGTATTCAATTTATCTGAAGCCAAAAACTGTAAATGAATTTCCGAAATATTACGAGCTTCACATCAGCTCCTGTGACGTCACAGGACTAGTCCAGTATAATCAACATTTAACACACCGCATTGTAAAAGCGTATGTATTTAGTTTTCTGACCTAATCGTCCTTTATCTTATTAATTCAGAATGTTCACTTCACCTCCAAGAACATTTGAAAATACGTAAATGACATTGATAAACGTTAAATCCAAACTTTACAGTTCTGCATAATCTACCTTTATTTTTCAAATTGTATGAAACATTTGAATCTTTCCCTGAATGCTTTTAAAAATTCTCAGCGTTTATATATAGTTAATTGCTATGTAATAAAAATTTACGTGCTCGAGTTCCATATTTAAGATAATTTTTGAAAATATAACGTACAGGAGGATTGGGAAAGAGAAAGATTGGAATTCGTTTTAAATAAGCTTGCAAACTTTGAAAATCAATTCTCGTGTGTAATGTGCATAAATTTTTAATTTTCGATAAATATTGTAAATATTTGTGAAATAGGCTATTCAAATTTAATGAAGTCGTAAAACTTAATTGTTGGACGTTATATTTATTTGACGTAACGTTTACCAAAATGCTATACAGCTGGAACATAATAGGCCTATGTTATTGAAAAAGGAACTGAATATCCTGTATGGCTAGAAAACAAATACGTGTCCTACACACATCTAAGTACACAATATCCGACAACGTGTGCACAAAAATATGGGCATAAAAATCCAAGTATTTTTCTCTCGTGTTAAACAAAGGAATATTAATAGTAATATGGTCGACATCCATACATGTAATCAACATGTTCAATCAGCTAGGTTCGTACTTAGCACTGGTTGAACTTAAACATTTTTGCACTAACATGTACCTAACTGATATTTGCATTACATACAACGCACAAATTTACTTGTAATTGATCAGGATATAATAATTTTTAATTTGCGATTATAATTATTAATCTTACTATGAAATAAATAAATTTACACGACCTGTTTTTGGAATTACTTGCTCATTCAAATATATGTATTTCCCCAAAACATAGGATCACTCTTTTTCACCAGCCTTTTCAGCATCGCAGATTCAGGTCTGTAGTATTTCGAAGGCCCGTTTATTGCTTATAACGAAAAAGACATCTTACATCAGGAAATGATCATTCTGTACTCCATTTCGTGTGTTCAGTTTCTGGCATGGTTTCCTATCTGCATAGTGCAACACTAGCGCATAGATTTGGAATTCGTTTCATGGATAAATTCACCTCTTACCGTCGTTTCGTCATCCGTAAACAACGGATTGACCCAACCTTATACTTCTAATAACCTTGGTCAATCCTCCTTGGCACCATCAACTACCTAGATAATAGAACAATGTACCGAGCTAATATGACTTATTTTACATAGCCATTTTAACTTTGTTGCACATTAATTGTCAGTTAATTTTAAATTTCAGGACCTTAGATAATAATTGCGAATCTAATTTTGTTGTATGTACCTGGAATGTGTTCTTGTAGTAAAACAAATTTGACATATTCGTTCAAATTGTAACGTTTAACTAGAATTTTAAGCCGGAGAAAACCAGGATGTTGTAGTTTTATTGCCAACAAAAGTTAACTCTGTCCCGGTGGTATAATATTTATGAACAAGTGTTGTATTAACGGCAGAAATTAAGTTGAACTCTTTAAAATAGCCACTACAGGTTAAAAATATGTGTATAATTTTATTATATTTATCGTTACTCCTTCTGTTACGTCCCGAAATTCAGTGGTTCTAACTTTCGTTTGTTTCGTTGCAGTTACCACATCAGATTTGCAGGAATCAAAGGAATATCATTTAAGTTTGAAATGGCTTTGGACGACATTGCTCTAGCCCCTGAATGCTTCGGAATTGGTGAGTGTTCTTTTTAACTCGTTCTTAGTGTGTTTTGTTTGTTTATGTGTGCATGCATGAATATAATTAGAAGGAGAGTCAAATCAAAACCTTGAAAGTCCTACAAAAATTACAGGACTGACTGTAAACAGCCCATGAGGTATCGACTGGTATATATAAAACGACCTCAAGGCTGCAACACTGATCAAGTGAGCTTCAGAGCACCATTTTTGTTATTTTGAAGATGGCGCCTCCTGCGTACGCATACAAAAGCGAAGGGTAGTGGTTTCTTGCCCGCTGGAAGCGTAAGACTTACAGACATTCTACGGCAAATGAAAATGCAATGTCTCTATGCATGCCTACCACGCCAGCAAGTTTACAAATAGAGGAGGAAGTTCGACAATGGCCTCCGTCCTCACGCAGATTGGTGGAAAGACCTTCGCGGTAGCACATAAGTGACTGCACATAGATTCTAAATATTCTAGTTCTTGAGGTATACGCACTAACTCAGACTTGAAAACATATGTAGACCAGCAATGGATCCATGCTAAAATGAAGCAAACGTGTGCAACCATACATGCAGAAATCTACTAGTTATAAAACGAAAACAATATATTACTGTTATTTAGCTTCGGCATAGGTCAACATGCTGCAAAACGATGGCGGTAGGATTTAAATTGCGTCATGTTCTACACTCTGGAATCGGTTTGGATGCTCCTGTGACTAATTTATATCTCTTTTTGTATCTGTTGTCGATGTCGAACACTAACCCACAACTCATGATTTCCGTGATTCGTATCTTCCATCGTGTCCTTTCACTAATACATAGACAGTTCCTCCATTGACAAGTATCGTACGTAGCGTATGGTTTCAACTTACAAAGAATGAAATGAATCATTTTATTGCAATTTCTGGAAATAACGCACTTGCTTCCGCATCAGGTGTTCTGTCCCTGCACAGGAGGTTTTTTTTTTTGTTGCAATCTTCCTTCGCTTCAAAAGGTCCCTCCTCTTTCATATTTGGAGCGGTAACACGGTAGCATTAACAAAGAGGAAAAAGAATGGCAAAACATGCCTTTCATTTCCTCATTATATAGGAACAGAGGCCTTTTTCATGGCGGAAACTTCATCGTGGCAATCTCGGTAATTGATCAACGTCAGGTCAAGCTGTTGGTCGCAGGAAGCTTCTGAGCTGACGCTCGGTGGGAGAGACAGATGGGGGCAGGGAACCGTGAATTATGACTACAAAAATGGAAAAGACTGGAAAAAATGCTACATGTCAATACCAGCTATGTGAATCCTATTTGCCTTATGCAAACTGGGAAGACCCCATTAATGTCTAGTAGAGAGAAAGAGAGAAGCTATTTTCAATGCAGTGCTTGAAATATTTTTTTTCTAAATCTTTACGAGCTTGCCTACCTATTGTCATGAAGTATATTAAAAAATAAATACATGTAGTAGCAGAGGTTTTTGCAATAACCGGTTAGGAAGAATTAAATTCACACAGAAGTGATCATAGAGATCTGGTATTGATAGTCTGATAATTAGCATATTTTTCGAGTTTCGTTATTCTGAAGATATATTGAAATTGTCCACAAATCTATTTTATGATGGCATTGGATGTAAGAATGTTCAAGTCCGCTCACGTATAATTATTCTACTGTGGTTGAGAACGACAAACCGTATTTGACGGCATATGAAACGTACTCCATTTTTTGCATGTATTTTTTTTAGGAAAGCTTTATCACTGAATATTATAAGTAATTTACAGTATTTCAAATATAAAGTAATGTGTAGGTCTACTTTCAACAAACAACTTACCAAATCTAACGGGGAAAGAATACATTGTAATCTTCCTCGTCAAAACGCAGACATTCATCTCCAGAGCTAAGTGACGAGTCTCTTGAAACCTCTTCTATATCAAAATCTGAGTCCTCATATAACAAATTGTCCATCCAGTGCATTACTAATGCCACGCTTCTTCAATGATTTAACCTCTGTATTAGTTTTCACAGCACCCCATGACCCATTTACTAGTAAAATGCTAGGCCTTTCGTCTTCTGATATTGTAACCTGAGTATCGGCCTATAAGACGCACTCTGCTTTTCAAACATATTTTTAAAGGAAAAAAGTGCGCTTTATACGCAGGCAAACACGCCACTTACATTTTAGTTGAGTTTAATTTGATTAGCCAATCGTGCGCTAACTTAACCAATCGGAGGGCATAACTCTTATAAATAACTCAGGGCTTGCTGCGTGAGCAGAGCACCTTGAACGTTCCAGTTACAATCAAAAACAGCTGAAATACTTTAATGATTTGCAAAATTTGCCTAAACAACAAGTGGAGAGCTATTGGCTAAAAGCTACGGACTACAACTCAACGTCAATATTATAAATTCTGACTGAGAGCTAAAAATGCATGACTGATCCAAAGGGAGTTTTCTCTCCGTAGTGACACTCTGGATGCGACATTTGTCACCTGAAGACGAACCAATCAAAGCAGGCATATGTGATAATATTGAGATGAAAATTGTCAGTCTCGGTCTCTTCTACAATTGTAATTGTCGATCTCTTGTCGAATATAAAATATGTCTTGTTCCAAAATGTGACTTGCCTATAAACAAATACAACCAGAGCATGATGCTCATCACATGATCTCCA
Organism: Lepisma saccharinum; assembly: GCF_977018435.1. NCBI lineage: Eukaryota > Metazoa > Arthropoda > Insecta > Zygentoma > Lepismatidae > Lepisma > Lepisma saccharinum. The sequence continues at coordinate 35,418,495 of NC_139253.1, forward strand.
CAAATGGCCGACATTGCGAATGTGTGGAGCCTACCTTCACGGTCCTACATATGCCTTCAGGGCGGGTAAAGTGGTAAAGCAGGCACAGGCTGTACTTCACCCATGAATACAGAATTTCTAATTCTAATTTCTAATAATGTTGCTTTAATCTTTTATCCTCTTGGTATTTCTGAAAAACTCACATAGCATGTGCATCCTAGCACTGGATCTATGTGGAACTATGGCGAGTGTTCGTCACGAAGTGTCGGTCCTGTCTCAATTATTACAAGGTCCTTTTGGTCTCATCTCTTCAGGCATACTGACATGAACGAACATTCTGATAATAAATTACTAAACAATATGAAACCAGTCCTAAACCATCTCAACCTAAATGCGTATCGCATGATGTGATATGAACTGTTCACTCAATCTGTTTTTCAAGAAAAGCGTTTCACAGCGAAAACTTGAAACTCGCAATTAGTAATGAGCTGTTAATTCTTGATAAAGGACATAAAGTTTGTACTGTACACAATAATATCTAATACTGCGTTCATTACCACAACATCGCTTCTTGAGTGGACCCTAATTCTAGATTAGCAACTGTATGTTCTCATCAAATATGTACTTGGCATGTTAGAAATCACGACTACATATTCGAAATTTCACCACTGAATTTTCCTCTCATATTCAATTGTATGTGTATCTTGCAGAAGCCAATTATCGCAAGGTTACGACCTTTCACCGAGGAACTTTCCTTATTACATCCACTGAAAGTAATTACCTTTCTCCTTTGAACTACTTCAGTGCCTATATTTGTTCTTTTAAAACCCTTTATGACCTGCAGAATGTAATGAAAGAATTTTTTTGCAACTTTTTCGGGCGTAATTTTCTACATTGATCTTCCGAGCTTATAATTACCTGAGGGTAGTCCTCGAGATCAAGTTATAAGGAAATGTGGAAACGTTCAGAACACTTTCACCTATTAGCATGCAATGTTAATTAGTTGAAAGCACTACATTCTTTTATAGTGCTTTTAACTATTCTAACACCACGTTTCGAGAGAACGCCTCTTCTCTCGTCTTATGTTGAACAATTATTTTTTTTTGTCGATGATGGGGAAAGAGCCTATGCCAGACCTGTGATTTTACTACAAATTTGGTACCCTGGCCAACAGCTCCACGCACTCTCCATAATTCTGTACTGATTTGTGCTTCATTACGCTACTATTTATATTTTCTGAGGAGAGGTGACTATTTGCTTGAATTCTACACTGGCGTGACTTATAGGGTTTTGGGTCATTGCTATGAAGGCGGCTTTGATTTTCCCCAGCTTCCAATTTAGTTCTTTGTACAGTACTGTTATGTTGTTCCATTGAATTCTATGCGATTCATCTCATGCATGTTCGGCTATTTTCGACCTATCTGTTTCACCTTTGCGTGTGTTGCTTGTTATCTAGAGAGCACACAGATTCTCCTGTTTAAGTTCGTTGGAAATTTGAACCAAATGTGCTTATCTTTTGCGTTAATCCAGGGAGGTATGGTATGCATACTGTATGTGCCTTTTGAGTCAGTCTTTGTATTCCGCTGTTTGTCTGCTTGGCTGTGGGTGGTTCTCTTTGTTATGGTTGGCGCATATGCATTGACTTTCATTGTATCCATAATGTGTTCCTGTCCTTGTCTGAGTGTTGGCGGGATTTGAACAATTATTGTTGCCATTTAGCTTAGGCAGTGGGTTATTACGTTCTTTGTATTCTTGGGGAGGTTTGATTTGTAGGGTGTGTTTGTTGGCTTTCGATACATGTTTGATTTCCGGATGTATCAACTAGGACATCTAGGAACGGTAGGCGTTTGTTTTGTTCCTATTTATGTATTGTCATAGCTAATGAATATGCACGGTCATGTACGCGTAATTTAAACCTTATATTTGACTGTGGTAATGCAGGTATATATTTGAAGCCTCCATATCTGACGAGGCCCCAGTAATGTGTCATTACGAATTGGAGAGTTTTTAATTAAAGTTTTGTATTTTGGACGTGATTTGATATTGATGTGCGCCCAAGAATATACACCCACTAATAACTGAAAGCATTTGGTAACTACAGTCCTTTCCCCCTTTCTATTCCATCAATAATAGCAAAACTATACGTATCAGTGTACTGTCACTGTCTCACCAAATAATTCGAAGTGATAGATGGGAATGCCACCCTCATATAAATTATCATGTTTACTATTTTAGACGATGCGCTACTTCCATTAATCATCATATTGTTTGAAGTGTCAGTTAATAGCAAGAAACACTTGCATTCAAAAATTTGTTGGGTTTGATCAACGAAACCATGATGTATAAGTGTGTAAAAAATATAGTTTTTTCCTTAATTTTTTAGAATTTGCATTGTACGTACACCTAAAATATACATAATTATACCTTATGCTACGATGTGTCCATATTTACAGATTAAATATGGAAAGATCGTTTGTCAAGAAAATTAAAATTATTAAAAAAATACCTAATTCAATTGACAAGCTGCATTACACTGGCTTCCGTAATCAAACAGAATGAAATCCCTCTTTTTGTATCATCGATAAAATATATTTATTCTATCAGCACCAACAGTTGAAGGGTTAGCTAGAACTAAGGCGTAACTCTGAAAAAGTTTGGAACGAAAAGTATCTACACCCGCATTTTTTGCTAAAATATAACAATGTTCACGAGTATATATGCCTACAGTATACATGAATAGTGCCATATTCCATCTAGAGATGGAGGGTGAAACTACTTTTCGTTTCTTATCTCCTATGTTTTCGAGGTTACACCCTTTTTCCATCGATGCTGATGTAGTAGTAAATCATGCAAGTCAATAAACAAACATACCGTTATTGTAATTAACAGAAAACACGCCAATTATGTAGTTGCGACACTTGTATGCTTCGAGAAACAACACAATAATAATTGAAACATGTACGACTATTGGCAGATTTAGTTAGAGGAGCACGAGATGATTATATACTATAAAAAGTATTGATAGCATTATATTACAACTTACTAGACACTTGAATAGGTCAACACCGGACATCGGACCCTACATTTGTTGATTACAAGGCAATAACCTTAACTAATGGATGACACAAAGCGAGAGCATTCTATACTCTATCCCGGGAATCTCTGGAGCAAGGTCGAGCGAAACTGCAAAAAGGGAGAAAGCTAGTGGGCGGAGCGAAGGCTGATAGCTGCAGTCGCTTTCCCCCTCCACCCAATCCCGTTTCTTCTCATCCATCAATTGGTCGAGTCCTCTCGAGTCGCTACTTGCTTTCGTTCGTCCGCTCCAGAAATTCCTGAGACAGAGTATAGGTAAAATATTTCCCGTATTTGTGAGAGTTTCGCCTGTGAGAATGAATTCTCGAGCTTATCCCTTTCTGCAATTAATGTTAATACAAATAACGTAAAAGTACTTGTATTTTACAAAAACCTATCCGACCTCCATGGTGGAGTGGTTAGTACAGCACGCTCCGACTCCAGGGGACCAAGGTTTGAGTCTTATCCTGTACATGTTTGTTCTTTGCGAGTGTCCCTTCATCAATTTCATAATATCATCACTCACCCACATCGTCGCGATTACCCTAAAGTGTAAGAAAAGCGGCCTCCCCGATGGCGCAGTGGTAGCGTAAAGTGGACTTAAAACACCAAATAAATCAATCAATCAATGGAAGAAAAGCGACACTAAATAACAAAAATCACATGACAAAAATTTACAGGGTGTCTACCAGTGAAGAATGTCAATAAAGTCAAGGAAAGTCAAGAAATCAACAGGTAGATCAAGAAAAGTCAAGAAAATATGCTTTTGGTCAAGAATTTTTGCTATTTTTTTTACAGTATAGCGAGTTTTGATTGCTTTATACCTGTACTGGGATTTGATAAAATTGAAAATTTGGAAATTTAAAATTGTATTGAGTTGTGGTTAAGATTTGTTTACTTTATTTCTTAAGAATTTAATTCTTGTATGCTTGACGTTTTGAAAAATATTAAATAACGTAATATGGCCATTCTCCATCTAGGATGAAATCTGAAGCATTAATTTTTACATTCAATAATTCAAGCAAGTATAAATCTCTTGTGAAAGTACAGCTTCAGTTTTCATCTTAACCGACCTTGTGGTAGAGGTTTTTCAATTAATAAAAATATCTATTTTTCTTAATTTGCAATTATACCTAAGCAGGGACCGAGTAAATAATGTTAAGAAAATGGGGGGAAAGGTTATGAAAAAATCAAGAATTTTGGATTTTTTATTTTACTAACTTACTGTGTAATTAAAGAGCCATGGAAATTGACATGAATGAATATGGAAAATGGGAGTGAGAGTATGGTCTGTGCCCCTTCAGGAAAATATTCTAGATCCGCCTCTGTATACGACTAAATACTGATATACAAGTACCTAGAAAGCGTTTTTCCTACCCACACAGGAAGAAACTTATTAAGAGCACGTCTCAAGCGACGGGGAAGTTAATCCCTTCGCTCATTACCTGGAAATTAATATGCGGGTTCGGGTGAGAGAATTTTATGCTGTTGATCACCTCCCGTCTCTCCTTGGTGCTCCAATCTTGGATCCCCAGCGGGGATGGCAACACAGAAGACCCGCTAATTTGTTGCTGGGCTTCGTCGCTGCTGATTTTAACAAGTGGATAAATTAGTAGTTATCGATCGCCCGTGTCATGTACTTTCCTGCGGTTAGGCCTCAAGCATTCAGGCTTCTCATTGGCTGTCTCCGTGTTGGAACATGCTCATAAGCGCCGACTTTAAGGGGGGGGGCAAGGCTAAGGTGACCAGGCGTCCCGTTTTAGACGGGACAGTCCCTTGTTTTGAGTCTCTATCACGATTTCTTTTAAACGTAAAACGAGACGTAAAATTGGGTACGTATATACTCGAAGCCCAGTAGTACACGTGTGTGGTAGTGAGTCCTCAAATATATATATCGTGGAGTGAAGACGCAGTGAAATTGAAACTTAAGTGAATATAGTCGTCATCTCCATGTGAAAATGTAGTTCAGTCAATATTACCAATACACAGTGATACATGAAAATAAAATGGATGATTGTGGGCTGAAACTACCAAGGCGGATATTTTTCATACACGTATATGACTACCATTATTATCACATTAAAATTATATTCCATTGTACAGGGTGGCGCAGAGAAACGGCAAAATTTGAATGTGGAATTGGCAACACACTAGCGCCGGCCTTTGTTCCGGACCGATGCAACATCATTGAGGAGGCTTTGCCATTTAGTAATGATGCAGCATTGGAATGGTTCGGAGCGTGCTTTCGCTGTGAAAGCTTTTTATAAGAACGGTGATAGTGTGACTGCAGCGCAAAGGGTATTTCGGCAGCATTACCAGCTAGGACGTCTCAAGGAATATCAGTGATTTCTGCTGCAATCTTCTGTTTCAGTTCAGCAATGGTTGCAGGACGTGTGCTGTACACTTTACTTTTGAGATGTCCCCACAGAAAGAAATCTCAAAAACACTGAGATCAGGGGATCTCGAAGGCCATGAAATGTCACCGTTACGTGAAATGATCCGCTTTCCAAACAATTTGCGAATCGCCTTCATCGAATGTCAAGCAGTTTGAGACGTGGCTCCGTCCTGCTGAAACCACATGTTGTCGGTGTGAAGATGTGCGTCGTGCAACTTCGGTGCAAAGAATGTTTCAAGCATAGCAACATATCGATCTGATGTCACTGTTGTTCCAATACCTTCCTCACTTTCAAAAAAATAAGGGCCGAAAACACCATGACTTGACACTGCACACCATACTGTAACCTTGGTGCTATGTAATGGACGCTCGTGAAGCTGACAAGGATTTTCCCGATGGGACACGAGCATGACGTCCTAGCTGGTAATGCTGCCGAAATACCCTTTGCGCTGCAGTCACACTATCACCGTTCTTATAAAAAGCTTTCACAGCGAAAGCACGCTCCGAACCTTTCCAATGCTGCATCATTACTAAATGGCAAAGCCTCCTCAATGATGTCGCATCGGTCCCGAACAAATGCCGGCGCTACAGTGTTGTCAATTCCACATTCAAATTTTGCCGTTTCTCTCCGCCATCCTGTATATTCTCGAGCGTAGCATGCTCGAGGGTGGAAGGCTCGAACAAGTACGAGCGAGCAAAAGTGGTCCAATGCAGGCCTCTAGTGTGGATGTGAACCCTCTACTGAGGAGTGTCTAGTGAAATCTTGACTTCTAGGATAGGAGGTTGTTGGTTGTCATGCTGATGTAGCTACAGTCAGACCGCGCTATATCCAGGCGCGGGAAACGCCTTTATGGCAGTGACCCTGTGTTGACGCGTTTCCCTACGAAGGAACTCGCGGTCAAACAACCAATAGGCCTAGCGCTTTAGAAAGAACCCACAACGTTAAAAATCCCCCTCCCCAAAGCAGCCGGTAGGAAAACAGGATTTTGTCCAAATAACCGTTCTGCGCTGTGATTGTACATCGGTTACTGGCTTGACTCGAGAATAGTGGAACCTGATGATGCTTGATTAGGTGGGTCGTACAGGTCCTTTTTGATGCTCTCTCCAGAATGCAAAATAAAGATATTTGTAAATGATATCCCAGACAAGAAATTTGGCTTTGAATCGTATTTATACGCAGATGACTGTCTCCTGTACTGCGCATCTAACACATTAGAAAAAGTAATTTCAAGTATTGAAAAAGGAATGCCCGAAGATCTTGAGTTGTATCAATCTAACATGTTGAAAGTGAATGAGTCTACGACGCAAATATTACACGGAAAACAATAACATTACGCAAGTTGACAATATCAAAATAGATAATTCGAATATAAAACCAAGTGATAGTCTAAAATATATTGGTATGTACCTAGATAAGAATTTATCCTTTCCACAACATGTGAAGATTATGTGAGCACGTGCAGCACCTGGAATCAAACAGTTTCAGTATGTCTGCAAATATGTACACCTTGCTCATAAATTTGCGTTCTACAAAGCATTTATTAGGCCGTTACTTGAATATTGTTCCTCTGTACTCTATGGGATTAACATAAATAACACCAATAAATTAGAAAAAATGCAAAATTGGCCTATTCGTAGTATACGAAATACAACACACACGACTTCACGAACGAGCAAAGAACTGCAACTACCCACGCTTGAATCCAGGCGAAAATATGCGTTCCTACTTAAGATTCATCAGGAAATTCACACACACAACCACTTAACTAAGCGGCAATGTAATTACATGTATTAACATGAATTATCCCAATCTGCGATCTAATAACATCAATAGTATCAGAGTGCTAAGATGTAATAAGGGAAGATACGGATCAAATTCCCTATCATCGCTGGCAGGTAAGGCGTGGAATCAACTGCCTGGAGAAAGGAGAGAAAATTTACCAAATTTAAACAACAAATTAAGATGTTAATCTATGAATACTGAACTGACACCGTGCCTCATTTACCTCATTGCCTCCTTCACATATACTTAATTTTTATTCTTGTGTTTTTCAATTATATAGGTACACTTGTAATTTTCTATATTTTGTATATTTATAAACGTTAGCAGAATTGTATAGCTTAACAAATTAATTCATGTAGGCCAAAAAGCTGTTTTTATAGTAAGAAAATCTGTGTAAAATAAACTGTGAGCTTAAGTGTAACCCTACCTCAAATAATAAATAATAATAATAAGGTAGATTAGAGAAGTAACAACTGTTGTTTTATGTGGAACAGAATATGTGAATCAATGCAGTGCAATGAAACAAGTCGTGAGTAGAATCGGTGTGCGTGAGTGTGTATTGCATCATTCCTATTTATGCAAACAAATTACCAACTAGCTTCTAAAATACGCAATTCAACCGTGAGTGCTACTCGTATTATGCTACATGTAGTAACTCACTGTTAGTTTTTAGACATCGCCCACACCGAATCTAGACAAATGTATGCAAAGAGTTACTATATCCAGAGCCCACGCAAATATTTCAGATCCATAAAACTTTGTCTTTAAAGTGAACGATGGAAGACAGAAATTACAACCAGTGATAAAAAGGACTCATTCGTTTCTTTATTCCGTTGCACTGAGATTGGAAGATTCTATATCAGTCATAAAAAATGTCCTGTTCTTCTCGTCCATATGCACAAGCAACCAAGAATTTTTACTACTCTTCATTCTCTCAACTGATGCTGCATTTCACTAAACGTACGCCTCCGTCTGAACCAGTTCTTTTCTATAACAGTAGTGACTTCAATTGGTTAGAACTTATTCGTTCATGAAATCAGAATTTACGGGACTCTATTGCTTCCTAGACAAAGATACTGTCTTGTTATTCTTTCTTGTAAATCTAGGTTACTATTGTTGTTCTTAGCCTTCTGCAGTGGTGATGCTAAGATGTAGCGTTATCTATTTTCAAAATTAACTATTGCTGTGCCCAGTAAAAATTTAATTAAAGTAGAAGTTTGAGCTACCGTTATTACATATTACGTCGATAATTCTTTATTTCAAAGGGTCTGTCTTCATTTTATACAGGCAATATGTACACAACGTACCAGTTATAGTAATTTTTGTTACTAGTTTTGGAGCATAAAATCACTGTATTTTCAAGAAATCAAGAAAGTACGCTGAACATGTTTTGGTTTAGAAATTATCTCGAGTAATTTCCACTCTTTATTTGAAGAATTAGTGTGGTCTGTTTGTGATTGCCATAGTTAAATTCCTAGGATTTCTTCCACGTCCACATCATATCTTGTGTGCCCTACGTGACGTTTCTTAATAACACGAGCAGCAGCAAGATTTAAGTTCCTATCTCACATAGGATGACGAAATCTCCCGTATTTCCAGGGATCTCCGTATTAGAACATTTTTCTTATCCTCCCGGCTCCCGTATTGACATCCTATTTCTCCCGTATTTTTCATTAACAACCAAAATCGCAAAATTTCAACTCATTCCGACTTCGGCGGGCCATACAAAGCTTCAAGTCGATTTCAAGATCTTGTACGTTTAACCTTTGGCGGGCGGAAATGACGTCATATCTTGCAGTAGTTGACAGATGCTTAGTTCTGCATCAGTGAACAAACACATATGGGTTAGGACCAATAAACGTGCAAATTTGTAAAATTTTATCCTCTATTTTGATCGTATATTATATAAAATGTAAATTAATTATTTAGTTTAATATTATCCATTGCATAAACACTTGCTGGAGTGATGCCGCACCACTAAAAATGAGAAAATTTGCAGCGACTAAATCTCCCGTAAACTAAATGCCGAAAGTTTGAATTCTCCCTTAAATTCATGGCCGAAGGTTGGTCACCCTAGTCCCACACGACATCGACGCTGTTTTTTTTTATTGTTTTTTTTAGTTTCTCTATAGTTCTGTGTATGGGCGTATTTAAGGGGGGGTGTTCAACGGGTCCAACCCCCCCCCCCCCCACACACACTTTTGGTTCAGTAAAATTACCAGATTACCTGTTCTATCTGCTTGTTCATAAAAATTTATTCGGACCTATTTTATTTTCCTAAATTAGAGACGTATAGGACGGGATACGGACGGGATGGAAATTACGTAATTCCACACACCAGATGGGATTGCAGGCCAAATGTCTGCAATTTCCTAATAGTTTCTGAACTTCTCTGGACAATGCTCAGATAATTCCTGAAATTTTGCAAAATCTGTAATGTTACATGTAACTTCTGCCCGGAGCAGTTGTTTGTGAACTTGTAGCACAAATATTACCTTTTCATTATAAGTTCCCGATATTAAGCATTCATAAAGTTCTAATTTTTTGACAATTTGAAGTTTCCAAACTGTTTGATAATCGCGAGAGTCCATAAATCATTTTCCAAAGTCTAGATCGGAATGGGATTTGTTCCATTTGGAAATGTAGCAGCATGTGGATTAGCTTTAGATATTATTTCTACTCTCGCTGGGTTGGGTGCAGAATTAGAAAAAAAAAATATGTTTTTTTCAAGGATACGCTTGCGCTGATGTAATGCGTGGTAGATTTAAAGGAGCGAGGTCGATAATTTTAGAGAAGTGTCCAAAAGCAATTTTTGTGCATTGTTTAGCGCATATTTTAACTCTAGGTGTTGCCCATCATGTGAAATTTATGCGATAAGAAACTACATTGGGACTGTAAAACCAGTTATATATTTTTCCTGGAGTCTTTTAAATATCGCATTGCAAGAAAGCCAAGGAAACACCGTAATATTCTCAAGTTGTTTAACACAAAATGGACAGAAAAGTATCAAAACTAAGTAGCGTGACTTGTGGAATTGTTTTCACCAGTTGTAGAAACTTTACAGACTTTACAATTTACCAGTACAAGAGAACCATTTCAGCAAGCTCTTCAGTTTCTTCAGTGTGTAACCTATGGGGAGATTGAAATATCTCTACTTGTTCAAATCAAATTGTTTTCATGCATTGCAACATTATTTTGACCACCTTAAAAGGTGGACTGTTCAGTATTGTGAACATGTCAGCATTCTAATAGAGATCATCATCATCCTTTACTGTTTCCTGCCTCTGGCTGGGTCGGCGTAGAAGTCAAGCCTCTGAATTTGTTTCTGGTCTTCCACCATTCCTCTCTTTCCACGGTGTTCCAATCTTGTCTTCTTCTCCTAACACTCTCCGCGATATGCTCTTACCACCGACATCTTGGTCTTCCCCTTGACCTCATTATCACTCCTTCTGCATTGTAAGCTCTTACTGGTAGTCTTTCTCTCCATCCATCCATCCTCTTCATGTGTCCAAACCATCTCATCTGTACCTGATCTATTCTGTCATGAAGCTTCAACACCCCCACTGTCTGTCGTATCTCCTCATTCCTTATTCTATTCCTTCTAATCTTCCCCAACATACTCCTTAATAATTTCATCTCCACTGCCTGCGTCTTTCTTTTTCTTCCTTTTTTCTAATAGAAATATTTAAAAATAAACCCAAAGAGAGAGTTCCAAAGCAGAGAAACTACTTGGAGACTATGATGATGAAATGAAGAGACCAAGAACACCCAGCTGAGAGCACAAAAGAATATTACATTTTTGGACCATTGTGTAGTAAAATGAATTCACGTTTCTCTGAACACAATGAACACATTGCAAAATTGCAGCAACTTCTTCCAAAAATGTGAAATGGCTATCCCTCATTCATTGGAACAGTGTATCAAAATGTTGAATGACCTGGTTGATAATTTTTCCATTTTCAAATCTGAATGACAAATGCGGCCAAAGGAGTGGCAACCGTAATTGAAAAGACACGTCCAGGATCGGCATTATAGGCAGTAGAAAATTGTGATGTGCTATTTTACCTAATGCACAAATTGTTTGTGATTTTGGCTACACTGCCAGTTTCAACTGCAACACCAGAGAGGATGTTTTCAACGTTGGAGAAGTTGAAATCGTGTCTTCGAATTCGACGGGATATTCTCGACTAATGGACCCTGCACTGTTAAATGTACGTAGGAATATTAAAATAAAATAACACCGAAGATGTTATTTTCAATTTTGTAGCAAGGAGGAAAATACTAATTCTAATATTGTAATTCTTTTTTAAAGTGAAGCTGGGAATAGCTTTTTTAAAAGCATTTTCTACTAGTTTCATATATAGAAGTTTGTAGATAGACCTAAATTAATTAAGTTATGGCCTTTCATGTGGTGCCAGATTGGATTTTGATAGCCTGATCATACCTAGGCTTGCTATACATCCCGGATTTTCCGATACAGGCACGGAATGTTATCATTTGTACCGATGTCCTGAATATTTTTTACGGGAATGTCGGATGGGGAAGAGTAAATTATTAAAACTGTACTTTCATGAACTTTATTTATACTTAAATGCGTGGGCGTATTTTACAATTGCTCATTTTACAAAACAATCTAACTGTACATTGAACCGCTCCCTCTCAATAATACAGAGTTATCGAGTTACAAGAATATGCTGCAAAGATATTTGACTCCACAATGGCACCGCCATCTGCTAGAGTGCGCGTCAAATCTCCTGCATATGGCCTTGAACTGCTGAACAGCACCAGCGAATCACAGACGTGCGGCGTTGCCTAGTTCAGAACCTGTTTCACCTCGCTACTAAATCGTGTACCTGGCGCTCGGATATAAATATATTATTTCAAGTGTCAGTAGTTCAACAGATGGAAAGATAATGAATTTGCGAGTATGTACGAAAAACAAGCGTGATTGTAGCTTATACCGTTCCCTCTGTAGAAGCAATGTCATTATAAACGTATTTGCATTGTATCGTTTTTGTTCTCCCTTCGTTCCTGTTGCATTCCGAAACTTTCCGATTAGCGAATGGAACAGGGCAGGTTCGTTCCCAGTGATGGTAGAAGGAGAAATTGACGAAGAGGATACCGTCACTGTTCGTTTTTCCCACGTTTTTAGTGTGTGTGTGTGTGTGTGTGTGTGCAGCATGTCGTTGAGTAAACCAAGTGGTAGTGATAGCGAGAGAAGAGAGAACAATACAGTGTTGTACGAAGCCAGGCACGACGGGTGATTTTTCAGGTGTACAATTTTTTTTAAAAAAAATGTTCGAGTGAAGAAGAGAGCAGTAAAATTGACTTTAAGAAGTGCCAGGCTCTAACAGCTCAAGCGTGTGGTGTGAATCAAGCTACCGTTTCTCGGATATGTTCGAGGGCAAAACAATGTGGATCGGGGCCTGCTCCAATGTTTCAATCACCTAGAAAGCACATTAACGTACCAAAAAAGAACGACAAACTTAGATAACTTTGAAAAAGACGTAGTTCGTAGAACCGTCTTTGAAATTTACGATTGTGGCGAATTTTCTACTGCCAAAAGGATAACGTACTCTTTACGGGGCAAAATATCTTACAAAGGCTGTACAACTTCCACCTTGAGAATATTGAAACAATTATGCAGTGCCTCTGGCATAATCAGGTATGTTCTTTTCTTCCATTAAGTTTATTATATGTTATATTATCTAATGTTCCGTGCTCTCCGTGACAAGGCGTTTCGCTCAACCACGCTGTCTCTTTTCCGTGTGAGATTTCGACATGGCACCGCTGCAGTGCGCTGCTATTGGCTATCGCCATATGCAGGAGATTTGACGCGCACTATAGCAGCATAGTAAGCTGGTTACTGTAAATAATCAGTGCTCGGGTGCCTATCTGTTCAGTCCGAAGTTTTCAAGTAAAGTTTCGACATTGTGAGATAGCAGCTTAGCTCATTGTGGCACCGAAAAGTAATTGGAATGTTGATGAAGTGGATTTCTGTTTTGTTTTGTTTTTACTAAGAGGTGTAAAGAATATGATAATTGATAATGGACTGTACTAATGTACATAAGAATTATGTTGTACGTATACAACTTTGATTTAAACTTTGTCTGGTCCAGCCCCTCCGCTCCCTAACAAGCTTCCAGTCAACAGTGTCCCAGGTTTTCACTTATCAAATACAGGAATTTACCTACAGAGAATTTTGTTCATGTATTCTTTAGTTACTGGTGGGTTTTGTAACACGTTGATTTTCCATAAGCAGCTTTTCCCCTAGCTCACCGCAAACACTGAGCCGACACAGGATTTTTCAACTCGGGCTAATTGCAGATACCAACAATACGGTGCCCGTTGAGACCATTCTTCCTATGGTTACCATGAAACCACTGTTGTAATTTGGAAATGCACCGGTTGAGGAGACAGGTTTCTGGGTGAATGACGCTTAAACTGGGAATTGCAGCCACGATACGATGCGTGGTTGGTTCCGTGTTGTTGTTAACTGTGGTTTTTGTCACGAAAGTCTGCCAATGTGAAAGCAAAAAGCACTCGGTAGCCGTGTAAAATGGGATAATTTTTTCCCCTCTGGGTTTTGTATTGTTGGAACTCGTACACCATCTTGTTGTGCGTTTGAAGCATATAGTATTTTTTTTACGTTTCTTCTGCGTTATGGAAGATTTGCCTAACGTTGGTTTTTGTGCCTATTGAGCATACCGTATTTTATCGTTGCGGTTTTTATCCCAAATTTGTTTGCAAAAAGTGTGATGCGACAATTATGTGAAACTATTTTACAAAACAAAAACTGTACAGGTATTACCGGCACTTAAAAATCATGTATTACTAGGTAACTTTGTCTTTGGGGCAAGATTAGGATGCACGGAATACTCGTGACTTGAATAGTCCAAATCGACGAACATCATTTCTTCGTGACAGTTTAGCAAACATATTTATTTTCTATTCTAAATAAATTTTCATTCGTATATGTCATTTTCAAAATTACCCACAAATTATTGTTTCAAACACACTAGTCACTGAATTTTTCGTCACCAAACAGAGAAAATATCTCTGCGTGATATAAGAATCCCATAAAACCTGAAGAAATATGTAATGACCTAAAACAAAGGTTTATTTTATGTGCATAAACCTACAATAGGTTCTAACAAGAAAAATTGGTTATTTTATTGTATTTATTTGTATTTTTCATGAAACGATGACAACTTGTTATTCCTTATTTACCTGCAAAGGGAAAAATAGGTTAAAAACTTTAAATCCGAGGTCTATCGTGACCCATCCTCACCTTCGCGATTAGCCAAAAGTGACAGAAAAGCGAAGTAAAATATATCAATCAATTTCAACTCATTGTTATCTATTCAGTATGCCCGCTGGTCACTCAAATAACATGATATAATCCGAAAGGTACACTCAGAGGGGTGAAACTTTACCGTAGCATTAATTCTTCCCAGTCTTCGCAGCGACATGTGTGTGTGTGATTTCATCATTCTGTATCTTCGATGGAAGCGTTTGAATTTTGCGAGCTCCCAGGCCGAGGCATTTGTGCATGACATCGTGAACTGTCGATCGTGAGATTTCCAACTCCAGGCTTCCAGTTCGGATAGAAATGCGTGGGCGCAGTTGAATTCTGTACCTCTGATTCGATCGACCTGTTCGTGGAATGCGCCAGCAAAATGTGGGCGACATAAGTTGGAGGGGACGAATTGCGGTGCATCCGGACTCAATAAACAATAGTCTTGCTTACATAACCTTATGGGTAAGACCAGAGAAAAAAGTAGGGGAGGGTTGGCAAGGGCTGAATTGAGATTTAAATGTTACTAATTTTAATGTTAATGCTTTATTATTATTATTTCATGAGATTCGCTCTTGGCTACTTCCCTCGTCGCGCTCTTGGTATGGATTATGTTAATGTTTCTTACAAGAAAACAATTTTTTTCATTATTTAGCACATACAGGAGATGTACTTCGTGGAAATTTCAGCGAGAAATACAGTATCGACCAGCCAAGTAAGGCAGAGACTTGGATTCGAGTCCTGGTCGAGTCTGCATTTTTCGCTGGCATTTCAACGTAAACAATTCCGGGTACTATTTAGTGCACTATTTTTACAATGAGGATAACATGACTAAAAATATCTCAAATCTCTCTCTCTCTCTCTCTCTCTCTCTCTCTCTCTCTCTCTCTCTCTCTCTCTCTCTCTCTCTCTCTCTCTGTGTGTGTGTTTGTGTGTGTATGCACGTACTATTTTTGTGTTACATTACTCAAAATTATTTTTGTTCTTTTCCATTAGGTGTACCTCCGCCTTGGACATATCCCTCACCGGAAATAGAAAGTAAGTGATGTTATTTTATATCTATTATGAAATTTTCTTTAATATTATTTGCATAAAACTTGCTAACTTCTTGCATTAATCTTTTATATCTATAACCAAAAATATTGCCAAATACGATTGCTAAATAAAACTGATAATTAGGACTTCTATACTTTACAGGTATGGGCTGATTTATCTGATCAAAAACTATGCAGAGAATATTTTTAAACACTAGAGCTTCTCTGTCCTCGCACTGTATTTGTGCTACTTAAAATTATACAAAATCAAAATGTTTGTAGTAAATTCCACGAGCGCGATACGTTAATGGATGTATTTTGTATAAACAAATTCACGATGAATAACATGAAATATTTTACAGTTTATGTTTAAATGTGACATATGCACAACACGTGTCTCATGGTGTTCTGGTGCAGTTCTTCCTCCCAAAAATAATATTGCATAGACCCTCATGATTCAATCTTGCAATGTAATTAATATGCATTGATCTGGAGGTGTCGAGCACGAATTATGAGGTGATGTGGAAAGTGGTTTAATTCCAATATTGTTACCACGATAACTGCCGTCAAATTTAAAGTTTATAATTTTTCATTTTTATAGAAGATAAATATTTCAGAGAACATATCTTCTATTGAATTTGAGTAGAAACTGGTTGAAACGTTGAAAGATCGCCAACTTTCAAGACAGCATAAACTTTGGAATATGCTCTTGGCGCTGTTGATGTGCGAAATATGAATCTCCACATACAATCCCAGTCGACTTTTCCAAATGCAACTTCGTTAAACAAAATTTTCCACATAGATAACAGCTACAAAACACCGGTTCAAAAACTGATCTCGTCTTTCATATTTCACATCAAATATTTTTCTCATCCAATATATATATAGCCCCAATCCCACCACTCACTCACTCACTGACATAAATGTTCTCCGTGAAGGAAGCCCCGGAGGCGAAAAATGTCCGATTACGACCCCCCATGAAATAGTCCCAAAAGAGCGAGAAAATTCAAAAATCGCTCAATCGGCCCTTCCTTAAGGGTGAAAATGCCCTTTTCTCACGCCCTTAGCAACCGTTGCCATGGGCATTTCTTTTGCACACATTGTTTCCTTCAATTCTTAATTGTCTAGCTACATTATATTTGTCACAGATCAATAGCACACAGATGAATCAACACCTGGTTCAAAAAGGTGCCTTAAACAAGGGTGACATCTACATAAGGAGTTTCAGCCCAGAATCAATTACTTACGTATATATTGGTAAACTCAATGCGAAAAATGTTATCTACATCGTGGTTCTTTTAACTAAATGTTTAGAGGTATAATAACAAACAATTATTTAGAGTTTTTGCCGTGCTTGTTGTTGTCCATGGAAACGGACGTTGCTAGGGAACTTAAAGAAAGTATATTTTCACCCCGAGAACTACTGTAAGGGAATTATGCTAGACTTTTCGAATTTCAAAATACAAGCGTCAGAATTTATTACGGAGGCAAGGTAGGAATTTGAGGAGAATGACGGAAAACAATTATTATCCAATTATGTTTAAAAATGTAAAAATGACAAAAGACGTAAATATTGCATTTCCAATTTAGTGTCGCTATTGAATTCGTTTATGCAAGACATCCAGCTAATAATCTTGAAACGGTTATTAATTACTCAGTTTATTATTAAGAAAATAGACAATAATGCTTTGAATATTTGTGCCTTATTAGAGCCCATACACACACAAAGTTACTTTCTAAACTTTTAAAATTAGTGAACTTATACACTTGTTCCCCTTCATCCAATACAGCATGCAGACATTTTATCCCATCTATAATATGATTACGCCCACAAAGTGGCCGAAGGTCACGCATGCGAGCGTACAAGACGTGGCCTTGGCACGTCGAAAGTACGCGAGTATTCGTATATATAGATAAATGGAAGTGATGGAAAAAATATTTGTGTGTGCGTAAGCGGCATAAAACAACAAAAAATCGTATATGCACTTCCTTTCAACATTGTATTGGATAATGAGGAATAGCCTCCAAAATGTGGTATTGGTGGTAACGCCTTGTAATGAAGGGGGCTTTGGTTTATTACCCGGTCGTTCGGATTCCGCTTCAAACTGTAAGTCCAGTCCCGATTAGCCTATCTGATCATAAAGTGGACTTAATCTTTTGATAATGAAGAAACATATATGCGAATGTCAATTGCTAATGGCACTTGTCAAGATGAATTATAATATTTGTTAATAAGGAAGGAAAAAATAATTTGTTTGAATTTACATTATGACAGATTAACTACAAACATGAATCCCTTCTTGTAATCAAGGAGTATCGGGTTCGATACACGGTGGAAGTTCATAGTGGTTTAGATCTCACTTTAAACTGTAGTTCCAGCTCCCAATTAGCCTTTCAGTGCATAAAGTAGACTTAAATCAAACTCAAACCAAGCAGGTTTGTTGCTCTGGTAACCATAATGGCAAGCTTTGAATACTATCGGATAGAGCCTTAGATCTTATGTGGACAGTGGAAAATAAGATTCAAGCACATTTAATGAACGTGAAAGGTATGTATGAAAGTATGTCTAAACCCCTCCTTTGATTTTTATTAAAGTACTGCGGCTTCATTTCAAATTACCTAAAAGGTAGGTAAATTGAAATCCATTTGGTTCTCTACTTAGCATGTGGCTAGCTGTGTCTTGTCTCTCTTACAAGGGATGGTTGGCCAAGAATATTACGATTCAAATTACCCTAGTTGCGCAGCTTACATTATCGCTTGCCTGATGCCTTCAGTGTACTCGTAGTCGTCGAAAAAGATTCAAAGGAATTTGTTAGGAACTTCCCCGTACCTTGAATAGGTGCGCCATATGTTAGAGAACTAAGTCGGAAAAGTTTGTGAATAATTCAAACTGCTAAAGGTCATTTTCGTCAGCCTGCAGTTCCAAGTGTTCTTAGCTATTCTCGACAAAGAAAGGACTTTCAGAGAACTCGGAGATGAAATTTTATGTTGGTACAAGGAACGAAGAAAAGTAAATCCTTGTAAGTGGCGTTTTTCTCTGTGCCTCGACGACACAAGGAAAAATTAATATTTAAACAAGTAATTTTGTAATACCTAATTTGAAATACATAATGCATACTCTTCAATAAATTAGGTATGCTCTATCGCATAAAGGAAAAGGTCATCTTCGCGTTAAGTGGTCGACTTTCCATCTCACTACCAAAGATCATAATCTTCAACTGTTTCAAGTATACTCTACTTTACGTGTACCCTGTAAAGAAAAAATGCAACTTGGTATGAATATCTAACAGAATTGAACGCAAAAAATAGTCTAAAAAATACCAAGAACTCTGCGATATGTCGCTGAAAGTCAGGAGCGACATGCTGAAAACTTTGACTATCTATGATGTACGTATGATTACACTGCACAACAAATTTGAAGACATTTTCTGTCCTTTATATGAAGTCATGTGATTTGGACTAAACACAGGACACAGAATTAAAGTGTGAAAACCGTATGCTTCTATCAAAAAAGTGCTCCCCTGTGCATAGCACCACGCCATGAAGGCGTATAGGGGGTGTGCGGGTAACGCCCCACACTTTCTTGATCCGGTCGTGAGTGAGGGTGATGTGATCAGCATCACGGCCCTGACCGCCTTTACCCCCCCCCCCCCCAGGGTTTCCCCCAGGTACCCATGTTATTCGACGCTGGGTGGGCGCCGGGGCCGCTTCCATCGTTAGAAAAGTTCCCGGATTTGAACCGGCCGGGGATCGAACCCGGGACCTTTAGCATGGTAGTCAGACGCGTTACCGACTGAGCCACCTATCATTTTCATTGGACAGCCACCTGATGCATGTGTGAAAGGCATATGACAATACACTGTACAGTAAGAAAGCACAGTAACAATACCTACAAACATGACGTTGTGGAGCATTTACGCTTGTACATATCTGTAGCGGTCTCCCTGATGATAGACCAACAATAGTCAGTAAGCATACTGCTGGTCCAACCACTTTTCAAACACAGCAATGTGCTGGTGGAACCTTTCCCCATGTTCATCACTGACTGCTCCCAGGTTTTTCAGGAAAAAGGCCACAGGTGGGTCCAGAAAGTGTAATTTGAGGTACATGTGGCATCCCATGGCACCATGTCACGAACAGTCATTCATATGTGTGTGCTTGGACATTACCCAGGAAACTAGAACGCACCAACTTGAATGTCTGTCATGCTGCATTTGCTGGGTCAGAAAGTGTAGAATCAAACGGCTCTAATCTGTGTGCCAACAAACACACCTTCCTTAACCTTTGCCTCACTTAAGTGTGGGAATTTCATCGAGAGGTACCTGAAAGCTTGGCCTTCTCGGCCTAGTACTTTGACGAAGATTCTCATCAAACCAAGCTTGATGTGTAATGGAACAGAAATACATTCTGATTGATTGATTGCTGCATCCCACATTTTGGGGCTTCTCAATTGGATCTCATGATATGTTCTTGATGCCTGTAGTAGCGGCAAGGGTTTACGGACATAATGATTATCTCTGTCCCGACTGTCCCACTCACAGAAGAAGCAACAGTATTTCATGTAACCTTCTTGCATACATCTTATCCTGTCATACCCAGTGGCGGATTAAGCTTCCTCGCCGCCCCTAGGCACAAACTTAATGTGCGCCCTTCTCAAAAGAAAAGTAGTAACTTATTTGCAGTATTTTTACAGGCTAATATAAAAATTAGTGAACATACTGAAATAAAATAAACAAAGGATAAAAATCAATAACAAACAATTCATTTTCTGTATGTGCTATACCTAAAATTATGTAATGTATTGAGAAATTAAATTCACCACTCACCAGTCATAAATGAAGCCGCTTCCGCCTCACTTTGGTTGCAGCAAACTCGTGTGTAAGTTCTTCAAAGTTGATGTGTCCATCAGCCAAGATGTCTGCTTAGATGTGGAGAATAGATAACTCGTTCAGTCTTTTATTACACATGGTTGAACGGAGATAAGTTTTCAGTCTTTTTAGGACCGAAAACGAACGTTCAGTTGAACAGTTTGTTTCCGCAGTACACAAAAATATTCTTAATGCATTGTCCACAATCTTGTCTTACCTGCTATGAGTCTTCGCGATTTAGAAAAATCGTTTCCAGCATTCTGATTAATTCCACGTCTTAGAAGAATGTCAATTGTAGACTCATTCAGACACCACTCAGAAGGATCGTCATTAACGAAATTTGCACTCTCACTGTCATAATCAGGAACTCCTACGAACTGAGGGGAAACTACCTCAGGTGCACTTTCTTCCTCCACTAAACCCACAATATTTTCGACATTTTGCGTTTCACAGAGTTCACTCGATGTAGCCGCTTCCACTTCAATTTTTGAACTGCTTTCGGAAATCACTTGTTCCTTTCGCCTAAAAAACGTGTCCACTGTACCAAGCTTTTTCTGTAAGGTTGCTTCTCTTTCACGCTTTTCGTTTGCAAGTTTACGATAAGCCGCCCCACTTAACTTTGTTCGCTTCATGCTGCCTGCTGCATAAAAAAAAATGCAAACGCACTAGCAACAAACTGAATGCACCAGCCAGAGAATCCAGTAAGACAGAAACTAGTTGCGGTCCACGCGAAAGCTGCACTCACTCACTCACTTATCAGCAGTGTTTATGTGTTTATTATTTTTTTTAAGACTGGCATTGTTACAGATGCGAGTTTCAAACAATCAGTCTTCTTTCCTGCCTGGCCATTAAAAAAAGCTTAGTGCAAAATCGAGGGGTATGTATTTACAAAAACAAACCAACAAAGGCTGGGCGGCTTGCATTATCATTGTAATGCCACAGCAAGGGTTAAAAACAAATTGATTGGCTGGCGCCTGAAGGAGGCAGAGCAGACGAAACATTTGTTGATAACACATAAATCTGATACATCAAGGTTTCTTTCGAATAAAGCGAAAGTGTTGCAAACCGTTGATTTGAGACATTGGTTTCATAAGTCTAAATTGTCACTGTGTACGTAAGACACTTTTTATTATTATTGATATTCTGGAAAAAAGATTTGCCGCCCCCAAGAGTTGCCGCCCCTAGGCACGTGCCTAGTGGGCCTATTTGGTAATCCGCCACTGGTCATACCAATGTATAATTTCGAGCATTCATTCTTTGTAACACAGGAGAAACACACTTTCGGCTATTGTACCTTACGTTTCTTATGTAACTTTCAAATTTTGTGTTTTATCTAAATTATACGTGATACACGGAAACAAATTGCAGATTCGTTTTTATCATGCACAAATACATTACAATCACACATTTTCATGTAAAGGACAAATTTCGTATTTATCGAAGGGGGTTGGAATTTAAAGGTGGTTGTTACGTAATTGCTTTCTAGGGGGCTATGCAATACAATATTTCGTAAATACTACTTTTAAAACTAGTTTTAAAAAATGTTCAGACAAATAGTAATTAGTGGCCATTTTAAAGAGATTTGAATTTACAACTTTGAGTTTTCCAGCGTTCTTTAACGCTTTAATTTAAATATATTATTTCTTGACTCGGTCAGGGCTACAAGTATACAAAATTGCATGTAGGTGGATGAAATTTCAATACATTACAGGGTGAATTGGCATAGAACGACTCCTTTACGTTATTACTCAGACAGCTAGAATGGTATTTATTCAACATTAACCACAAAATATTGACTTAGTATCTCAGACACGGTCCCAGTCGGTTGGGAATTATTTATTGTTCAGTCTTTCACGCCACTCTGTTTAATGGTCACGGCTCGAAGCAGAGGAGGAGAATGCTAACATGAAATGTGAAATTAATGGAACAATTGCTTGTAAAGCTTCGTGCAAACACAACAAATATTGAACTATCCTGGCTAAATGGCAAGCACTCCTCAGAAGAGGCTTGCACAATCCACTCTTCCCGCAGAATGTGTTTACAGGGAGGACTTAGTTCGCACATGCTGGGAGTTGTACAGTATAACTGAACATTTTCAACAAGACATTGTTTATTACAATCCAACCAGTTGCTTTGTCAACATCGTCTACGTTGTTTCTACCTTTTGAGGTAAATTAAGCCTGGAAAATTTAGTACTCTTAAAATAATACCCGTGATTTTACCATTAATTTCTAACAAGCCTTTGAACTGTATTTTTTAGTATATGCAGCGTGTCCAGATATTATTCACCCTATAAATGTTTTCCATTATATATATAAAACTTTCTATGCAGGTGTATTGGAGGTCGTTAATATGTACAACATCTCATAAAAATCTTCCATGTACTCGGCAACACTCGATACCATCATGGATTAACATCTTAAATACTCAGCTCCCTTTATGGGAGGGTTCAAGAACTTAGTCTTCCTTCTCAAATTAACTTAGAGACATAGTTATTCTGTCGTATGGGTAGGTTCGCCCTGTGGACATGCTAACATGCCACCATACGAAAGAAGTTAATTTAAACTTTATTTTGAAGCTTTCTGAAATTTTAAATTATATCTTTTCAAAATAATGTTAAATTTCAACTCAGAACTTACTGTTATTCTGACGCATGGGTAGGTTCGCCCTGTGGCCATGATAACATGTCACCATGCGTGAGAATAAGTTAATTTACGACAATTCAGTTAGATTTCTTCGAAACTTATACGCAATATACATAATATATTTTTCAATTTTTGCATAAAGCACGGGACTTAATGTTATTCTGCCGTATGAGTAGGTTCGCCCTGTTGGCATGTTAACATGCCATCATATGGAAGAATAAGTTCAGATTATTTCGTATTCATGATTATTATTTATTTATCAGCTTATTCATTGTTGATATCTGACATGGCTAGGTTTCGCCCTGTGAACATGTTAACATACCCGATATCAAGTCGACGTCTCTAATATTTTACGAATTATAGCATTTTGTACTTCTTTACATATCTTGAAACCAGACCATAATGTCCAATTTATATTAAATCGGAGTGAATACTCAAAACCTTCGCCAGTCATGTCAAAGTTATGCTTCATTATGTCAGGGAGCATTCATAAAGTTCCAAGCAAGCGCCTGGTCGTCTTTAATAACGGATATGACAGCTTGATCCATATTCTGTAAATAAATTGCAAGAGTTGCATCGATTTGATTATAAGAAGGAAATCTGTTCAGTCCTATATTTATAGAGATCTGTAACTAAGATGTAAATTTATAAAAGTATCTTGAAAATAAACCATCTTCAGGAAAATAATTGCCCACAAAGAAGCCTACTGAAGACGCAGATTTTCTTCAGAAACAGATATTGTTTATTTATCTAATCTCCTTCCCCGTAGCCTATGCCAACATAAATTAAAAGAGTCGAAGCCTCATACCCCATGCACGTCTATTACCATTCCCGTACCTGAGAGGGGTCAGAGTATCCCATTAGGCCACTGAGTTTTAGCCGAGGTGAAGAAACAGATGAAATTTGATATTGAAAGGTGATTGAAGGAAATAGGAAGGTAAAGATGAGGATGGACGCTTTGTCTTCGTGATTTTTTTTAATGTAATAGCTGCGATTGTATAGTTTTTCGAAGGCGATTTATGCTCGAGGACGCTGACGACAGAGGGTGGCCTAAAGGTTCGAGAGAGGAACCGCCACAAAGCCTAGTTCAGCATGAGAGCAGCCAAAAGTGTCGCGATGGATGTTTCCGCTCACTTTTCTTCGTCTCCTTCGAAGTTCAGAGCTGGTGATGGAGCGCAGGTCTCTCCCAGTTATGCAGCTAAGCTATGATTTTATAAGGGTGGTATTTGATTTTATTTTTATTCTGAGCGTTTTCCCTCATCATTAACCCTGCAAGTTTTGTTAAGTATCCATCCTAATTTTGCGTAACGCTATGCGTCGCTCTTCCTAGTTAATCACCTGTTGATATATGCTGATATGAATATTAGCAGCCCTGAAAGGAACCCCTGGAATTGGAGGGAATGAAATGAAGGGGGAGAGATACCTTTCATCTATGTCTGTTGATTCCGAGAAACTTTTTACAGTAAAGATATTTTGATCTGTTATGGGGTGAATAATTTATGGACACCCTGTATTACTTTGATTGCTTTTCTAGGACACGCAGTGAAATTCACACCCAATTTCAAACAGCAAGAATCTTTTTTTGCGTGTAGTACATAA
The DNA here is from genome assembly GCF_977018435.1 of Lepisma saccharinum. Classification (NCBI taxonomy): domain Eukaryota; kingdom Metazoa; phylum Arthropoda; class Insecta; order Zygentoma; family Lepismatidae; genus Lepisma; species Lepisma saccharinum. Next base: position 35,443,167 of record NC_139253.1, read on the forward strand.
TGAAATCTCTTAACATTTCACTTGGATATTAAAATAGCATGCCATATTGAATTATGTGATGGAAAATTGTATATAAAAAAACTCGAGCTCCAGATCCCAATGCATATATTTTAGCCTATTCATTTACCACACTGAGATGATAGCAAATCACGAATTTCCATTTGCGGCTCCGTGTTTGTCGAAATACGATGAGCTTATGTAAAAGCACATCAACACATTAATACGCCACGACGCATAGAGGGACACATGATATACAGCTTTCACGTTCACAGCGCAGCGCTTCCTAATCCCTGCATAACAAAGCTCCGAAGTGAACAGTACAGTTGAGAACATCGGATCATCCGACGTCCCTCCCTGTTTAAATTGCCCTCGGCTGTGTGGCACAAAGGGTGTTCCTACATCGATATAGAAAATGGCTGAATGCGTTTGAGTGATGTGAAGCGAAATTAACCATACGTTGTTCCCTGGCAGGAAATTGTATGCGGTATATTATGAATTGAAAAACCAGACTAATTATTTTCACCTGGAACAAAAAAATGTTGATTTTAGTTTGAATTATAGTGCTGCCTGTGGCGTATGCCTATTGGTATTTTCAAGAGGTGTAGTAACCAGTACCATACCCAGGATTATATTTTGGTAAGGGATAAACCTGTAGTTTAATATATACCTTACAGATTGATTGATTGCTTTGGTTTATTTTACTTCGCTTTTCTGACGCTTTTAACTAATCGCGAAGATGAGAATGAGTGATCACATGATGAAATTGATGAAGGAGCACTAACAAAAGAAAGCCCATACCTTGGCCGTTATTCGAACCCGAGACCCCTGGCGTGCTAAGCAACTCGGCACGGAAACCAGCAATATATACACACCATATTGGCAAGGTTGGTAAAGTTTGCCCTCTTGTCACCCACCCATATATTTTAATTTGTAACTTTTCTATCTTATATGTACGGACGTCAAGTTTTCGTTTTAACGACAACACCGAAAAGTTGAGGAAAGCAAAATAAAGTGTTTAAAATGTATTTGGGTAGATTAATGAGGCACGTTTTTGGTGTTTTGGAATCGCGAAATAACACGAATTACGCCATTTTTCAGAATAACACCGAATTTGCACTTTAACGCGAAAAACGCCGCGAAATATGCACTATAAACTGGGCACAACACTTCTTCTGTTCAAGAAGAACTAGCAGAATCGTTATGAGATTTGTCCATTTCAGATCGGAAGGGAAGTTTTGTAGGAACGCGAAAATTTTCAGGGAGAAACACCTGCTGTGTGGGGAGGGAGATAGGGGTGTGGGTGCATGTTTGTACACCAAACGATATTTTGAGGTCTGGGAGGGATTTTTTGGCATTGTTAGGGAAATGTCAGTCAGTCAGAATCATTGAAGTTGCATGGTTTATGCAGTGTTTTTCATTTCCTTTTCCTTCTGTGGTGTACTTCGCAGCAGTGAATGCATTAGTTTGATTCTGGAAGACTTTATGCTTCAGATAGAACTACATTATTTTGTAATCACTAAACTGCAAAATAACATGGGAGCGGAAGGATTCCTTGATTAAGCTCAATGGAAGTGCGAGGCTGTTTCACGACCACTTTATGCACATAAAGGCTACTCGGGACTCGACCTACAGTTTGTTGAATCCGAACCACTGTGTTACCTCCACCGGGACCGCTTGATTACAAGGCGCCGACATTACCACTACGCCGTCGGGGAGGCCCGAGAACAAAATTAAAGCGAGTGTAACAAACCGGCAACTTTCTGTCGTCGAAGGCTTCGAGAAGCTGAAGAGAAGGAAAGACAAGGAGTATATCGCAATTCGAACTGTGGAAGCCTTTGTTAAAGCATTCATTCCATTAGAGTGAATGAAAAAAACTGCTATCTTTCTATTTAGAAGTTGTTTCTTTTTTATATATAGGAAGTGTGGTGAGTGAATACTGTGAACATTTACTACGCACCATCTGTAATCAATGTAATTGTAAACTGAAAAGTGAATTTATGAAAACAATTTTTGAAAATTTTATTCTGTGAGGGTGAAAGGTTTGAAATATGATTGTGTTCAAAGATTTGAGTGATATCCTTCAATAAACATTTCATATTTGGTGGCCGATGAGATGAAATAGTTTTCCAAATGCAAGAAATTTGGTCATTTCTCACAAAGGTAAGCCATCGATTTATTTATTTTTGTCATTAAAACTAAAATTTGCCTTAATTTTCAATAACTAAAGCAATGTGAAAATCTTAACGCATAGGAGAAACCGTAAAAAACGCATGTAAAACTAACACAAATTTTCAATTAATAACCGAATTTTGCTTAAAACCGCGAAAAATAACACCGAATTGCAGTAAAAAATAACCCCAAAATTTAGGGAAAAATAAAACTAAAACTGCACGTCCCTATGATGTACGTACTGATAAAGTAGTACATGGTAGAGTAGAAACATAACTTAAGTTCGATCCCCCGAGCTGCCAAACAGCTTTCCATTGGGTCCACACAGAACCCAAACGTATCAATTGACACATATATTTTGATTTCAATAACACGTTAACGTGCATAAACTGCAAATGATGCACCTTTCAGTGTGTCGAAATACACATAGAAATGTGCCAAAGGGTATTTTTATCAGATGAAGTTCCCGTCTGATGCACTAAAATCCATCAATTGACACAGAGAGGTGTGTAATTTTGTTATCTTCCAAATGACCTTGTCTGATATTCCAAATTGATGCATTTTAGTGCATCAGACGGAACTTCATCTGATAAAAATACTCTTTTGCACATTTCTATGTGTATTTTGACACACTAAAAGGTGCATCATTTGCAGTTTATGCACGTTAACGTGTTATTGAAATCAAAATATATGTGTCAATTAACACGTTTTGGGTTCTGTGTGCAGGTAGGAGCTTCTGCGTCTACAGACCCCTCCGAAATTGTGAGAAAATCAAAACTTTTCAATGAAAGCAGTAAAGAACTAGGGGAAAACAAGTGGTAAATTCAATAACCCCTCCCTGAAAATGACCCCCCCCCTAACCATGTGTGTATTTGAACTACTTCTATAACGAAGGTTAAAAATGATAATTACTAAATATTTTATTGTGTATCCCACCCCTCCAACCCAAAAAAACTAGCTTTGTAGTATTCATCTTTTCAATTCCGACCCTGTCGAAAAAAATACTGTGCACGCTAGTGATTGTGTCAGCAGAGCGAGTTCCATCGCCTTTGTTCTCTGACTTCGTATCGTAACGCAACTACATCACGTAACGCAATGTTACTTCTGCGTTTGGGATCGAACCAAGAACCTTTAGATTGTATTCATCTCTCAGATGGTTATCACTCGCTTGGTCGAAATGTGATAAATGCGAGAGGTTACATTTAAAGGAATGGCGATAGAAATTAACTTAAGTTAGATTTGGGGTTTTGTACTCTCCATGACTGAACCGATATGGATTGGTTTAGAAAAGGATATTACTTGCCTTACAATTAGATGAAGATTATTCCCACACTTGTCCTCTCAAATGTCACTTGTCTGACCTCCCTGTCAGACCTCAATCTCATCACACACCATTGTCCTAATCGTCCTTCACTTCGCTTCTCTCTCACAATCTGCAGTCATAATTTATCACGTATTCTCGCCAACTGATCTCACTCCCTGTCAATTCCAACACGCCAAGCCGCCTCGTCTCCCAAGTCAATAACCTCACGTGTTCCTCATTGCTTATTCAGCATTCCTATCTCTGTTTCCTACTATGCTAAGAATGACATAAGACTTGTCATTTCTATCCAATACCTTGGGTAAGATAAGGTATGCAAGACCAAAGTAGCTCCTTTTCAAGTGGCTCCCCAAATTGTCCATATGATGCTGGATCAAGAGACATTTGTGAACTCCCACAGGGTATCGAACCTAGGACCAGTCGTCTGCATGGAAGCCCGGCAAAGCTTTAAAACGTACCTAAATTTCGCTAATTCTTGTGGTTGAATTATAATACCAATATTCCCTTTTGTTCGTTTGAGACCAATAAATTAAATATTTATAGTTGAAACATATAAAGTCCAGATGAGTTGCTGAGGATCGTTACCAATGTATAATGCTTAGATGAATCGTAAATTATGTTGTCTCGTAAAATAAACTTTGGTCGTCTCAAGATTAGCCGAGCATCGATAACATCAGCTGGAACTTTTAAAGAACGGCTGGTACCTGTCGTTGCAACCGTAGCTTACAATACTTTTAAAAATCAAAGGAAAATGTTAGTTTGCTTGTTCGTGCCAAAAGCAGTTAAACTGTTTATTATTCTGAGTTCGATCTCTAGGTTTTTCAAGTTGTTGCTGGTTACTTTCATAGCGTAGACAAAGAGAATTTTTAAACAATAATGATTTCTATGCCTCAGCTTAAAATATATCATTCCTTGGTTGACCTTCAAATCAAGAAAATAATTTTAAAGCTAGCTAGAAATTGGAAGGTTTCCATTAGTCCTGAACCCACTTGACTGATGTATGAGAACTAACACGTTTTCGTGCTTTTATATTAACCTCTGCCCAATAGTTGTTCATTTTCTTGCATATTTATTATGAACTGAACTCCGCATATCAAACTTTTGAGTCATTAATGCTCGTGGATTTTATATTTTGTTGCTTTTTTGTAACGAACTAGATTTTCCAGTGATTTTTATCAATTAGCACTTTAGGTCACTAATTTGATGTACTGTTACATTAAAGGGGTCACTGTTTCTTAGTGAAAGTCGCACAGTGCTCTCTCCGCCAATCAACGCTCAACTTTGTAGATACCGGTCACAGGGTATCAGTAGTTCAGTCAGCTATTGTAGTTGTAAAAATTAGAGGAAATGTTAATTGACTTATTTAGTTATTTTGTTTCGCCTTTTTGCTACTCTTGGCTAATCCTGAAGACGAGAACGAGTGACGTTATGATGAAATTGATGAAGGGTCACTCACAAAGAGGACTTAAGCCCAGACCGGGATTCGAACCCAGGGCCCTTGGCGTTGTAGCATGATATGCTAACCACCCCCCCCCCCCCCACCCCGCGGATGTCGGCTGGGTATTTGAAGGTATAGTTCACAACGATAGGCAATTATCTCTAAATATACTCGGGATACCTCTTCAATACCATTGTTTTAGCAGGATTGAGCTGAGAGACAATAAATTGATAAAGAGATTAGAACGGAGTAACCACTAACTGTATATAACTTACGAAATCTTTCAATAATGCCTCACATTTCTCTAATCCAAGCAAAATTTATTTGAAGAACCACTGAAATCAAATTGACAGCCACATTCATCTTTATCACATCTCTACTTTGCAGATACGCTGAACTCCACAATCATGTCACTGAAACGCTCCGTGTCAATGGTCATTTGGACTAGGACATCAGTGTTAACAACAAATTATTATATTTCCCAATATGGAAATCCATGATAGTAGTATGCGTGCCCTAATCTGCGATTGTTACTTTAGTTTTCCAGACTTCAATATTCTCACAAAACCATATAAATAGTCTGTGTACACACTGTCTCGGGAATCTGTGAAGCAAGACCGCGCATAACGGTAGAGAAGGGGATAAAGCGAGTGGGCGGAGCAATGCGGAAGCAGCGTTTCCCCCTCCATGCACTCACTTCCTCTCTCGCGTGTTCATTGGTTGAGCCCTCTCGAGGCCTACTTGCTCAGGAAACTTCTTTCTGTTCCCTTTCTCCAGAGATTTCAGGGGCAGAGTATAATAGCACCGTCCAATTCGCTGCACTTTTGTCACTGTGTGTAGTGCAGGTGCATCCCGGTGCGAGGCTGGTGTAAGGAGATGACCTTCAACGAAGTAGACGAATAGCGGTAGATTCAAGTTCACAATATTAAACAAATTCATGTCTGCTGCTTTAAACATTCATTTGATTAGTTAGCACGCACCACGTGACCATACACCACACATTACACCGCTCCAGGACGTAGTGCAAACGGTGCAAACACCAAATACACTACTTGACAACAAAATCAACGAAGTAGACGAATCTGTGTTGCACCGTGTAAGCAATTAGACGCGTAAGTGTCGAGAGAGTCAAAAAGTGCAGCGTACTATACGAGGCCAGTAATATCCTTAATAATATGATGGTGCTTGTTATGCCTGTAAATCACCTTCAAAGTCCCTTCAACGTTATGCATCAACAGCGCCATTACTAAAAGTAAGTGTTGCATATACATTATGAGTCTATTTGACACAAGGCCCAAGTTGAAAGAGGTCCCGCGATGGGAACAGGCGTCCCCCTTCACCCCTCTTCCCTCGAAGCTGAAGGAGTAAACATCCTGTCTGAAACGGTAACAAACGAAGGCTTTTATTGAAGAGAACATCAACTGGGCACTTCCAGGTAGAAAAACAAACCATCCCTCATCCTTCAATCTCGCTTTGGGGGAATGTTTCCGTTCAATATACTTCAGAGAACTTGGAAACCGGCAAACTGATCTTTTGTTTCTCAGCTGTTCGATTCAAAGAATTCTCGAGTAACCTTGTTGTTATTTATTATTAGTGCGCACTATCATAATCATGGCTGGTGCATTTATTTACTTGAAGAGGGTTATATGTATGATTGGGTGTGTACAATACGCTACTTGTAACTTTCCGTTTGACTTGATGGTACAGCGCGTTCTGCAAATATTGATTGAAGCCCTCCAATTTTCAAAGGATTAATATCTACAGAGCTGGTTTATCAGGATTCACTTCCTTGCATAACTTGTTAGGCTTAGTGTCATGCCAGTAGCGGCTGATAACTTTGTTCGCATCAGAGGCACAAGCACAACTGTTTTTTCACCCAATGTCGCGGTATACTGAGTATTGTTAACGTGCGTACTGCATATGAGGAGACTCAACAGAGCTAGGCCGAATCCAGGCTTTTTTCCATCTTTACCCTAAGTCCCAAAATGCTCCAAGTAGCATTTTAGCTCTACTATGAAAACTTTAGCTCCTTTTAATATAGCCACATCATAGTTTAGGCTTAAGGGAATACATCAAATGCCTAACATAATTCTCCATGATCACTAAAGCTCGGGACTTTTCTGTTACAACTAGGGCACGGAAGCTGACTAACTAACTAACTAACTCCCTAGCCTTCTTAAACCCGAAGGTTCATGGCTGCAGCAACACAGGCCTTCCATTTTTCCCTATCTTGAGCAAGTTCTATATACTCTTTTCCATCCCTACCGATTTCCCTTAGGTCCATCTCAACGTTGTCCCTCCATCTTCGTCTTGGCCTTCCTACAGGTCTCTTACCATCAGGTTTCCCAACAAGAATCCTGTAAACTCCTCTTTCCTCTCCCATTCGTGCCACATGGCCTGCCCACCTAAGTCTTCTTGATTTAATTATTCTAATAATATCTGGACATGAATACAAATTATGTACTTCTAAATTATGTAACCTTCTCCACTCACCTGTCTCCTCATCCCTTTTAGGTCCAAAGATTTTCCTAAGGATCTTATTTTCAAATACTCTCAATTTATGTTCCTCTTTCAATGTAAGGGACCAAGTTTCACATCCATATAATACTACAGGCAAAATTACGGTTTTGTATATTTTAACTTTTAGTTTCTTAGATATTAAACGAGAAGACAAAAGTTTATGAAGAGAGAAGTAACATGCATTTCCTGAATTTAGCCTACTTTTTATTTCCTCTTTAATATAATTTTCATTTGTTAATATTACTCCTAAGTATTTGAATTTGGAAACTGGTTCAAACGAGTTGTTATGAATAATTAGATTTTGATTATTACCTAACACTTGGTTTCGGCCTGTAAGCATATATTTAGTTTTATCTTTGTTAACTTCCAAACCTATCTCTTTAGCACTTTTGAAAAATATTTTAGCATTATTCTTAATTGTATTCACATCATCCCCCAGTAAGTCTACATCATCTGCATATGCTAACAACTGAGTCACACCATTTAATTTTAGTCCTTCTTTAGTTTCTTTTACCTTTCTTACAGCATATTCTAAGGCAAAGTTAAAGAGCAATGGAGATAATGCATCTCCTTGTTTTAACCCATCATGAATTGTAAATTTGTCAGACATATTAATACCCACACGAATTTTACTTTCTGTTTCACTGGTGCATATTTTTATCATACTAACAAGCTTCTTAGGTATTCCAAACTCTACTAATATATTATATAATTTATCTCTTTTGACCGAATCATATGCTTTTTTGAAATCAATGAATAGCTGGTGGACATTTTGATTATATTCCCACTTTTTTTCAAGTGTCTGTCTGATGTGAAAAATTTGATCTGTAGTTGATCTGTTACGTTTAAATCCACATTGATAATCACCTATAATTTCATTAGTATATGGGGTTAGTCTTGTTAAAAGAATGTTAGATAATATTTTGTATGTTGTTGAGAGTAGAGAAATTCCACGGTAATTATTGCAGTTCATTTTATCACCTTTTTTAAACACAGGAACAATTATGGATTCTTTCCACTGTTGAGGGATTTCTTCTTTATTCCATATTAAACAAATTAATTTATGAATTTGACATATTAATGAATTTCCACCATATTTAATTAACTCAGCTGGTATTAAATCAATGCCAGGTGCTTTGTTATTCTTTAGCCTTTTAATAGCATCTTTAACTTCAGTCAAGTTAGGTTCTGGAACTAAAGGTTCTGCTGTGTGGACTTCATTTACTTCTGATTTATCTCCTACATGGACATTTAAAAGGTCATTAAAGTAGTTCTTCCATCTATTTAGAATATCGCTTGGGTCAGCTAGAAAATCACCGTCTTTATCTTTTATCAAGTTTACTTTAGGTTGCCACCCCTTTCTAAACTCATTTACACCTTTATATAAATCTCTGATATTTTTATTTTTGCTGTTTGTTTCAATTTCGTTAATTTTGCTTTTCAAGTAATCTCTTTTTTTTTTACTTCTAAACGTGCGGTTAACTTCTCGCTTTATTCTATTATAATTGCTTAGATTTGTATCATCAGAGTTATTTAACCACCTAAGTCTAGTCTGATTTCTTATTTCTATTAGATTATGACATTCATTATCAAACCATGGCTTACTTTTTCTTGGTTTATGGTATCCTACACTTTCTTTAGCTGCTGGTTCTATTGCATTACGTATGTGCTCCCAATTCTTATTTACGTCTGTATCATTTATATTTTCATCATCATTTAAATCCTGCAAAACATCAAATCTATTTGACAGTTTAATTTTGTAATCTTTCTTAATTCTTTCATCAGTAAACTTTCCTGTATCAAATTTTATAACTTTTAGATTTTGTTGCTTATGATCTATCACTGAGAGTCTTTCTCTTAATTTAGCAATTACTAAATAATGGTCACTGGCACAGTCAGCACCTCTATGTGTACGAACGTCAATTATACTAGTATGCCTTCTCTTATCAATGATAATATGATCTATCTGATTACGAGTTTTACCATCTGGAGAAGACCAGGTATATTTATGGATATCTTTATGTTTAAAATTGGTACTTTTCACAATTAAATTCTTTGAGGTTGCAAAAGTAATCAATCTTATACCATTATCATTACTTAATTCATGAAGACTTTCTTTACCAATCGTGGGTTTAAATGTCTCTTCTTTGCCAATCTGTGCATTAGTCACCTAACAGAATAGGATATCATATGCAGTTTTACAGGGTAGGTGGTCTAAAATTATTTTAATAAACATACATGCACCAACGGAAGATAAAGATGATAATACTAAAGATGATTTTTATACAGAGTTAGAACAGGTCTTTGATAAATTTTCTCAGTATGATATGAAAATTCTGTTAGGTGACTGTAATGCTCGGAAGCTGAAGACCTATAAATTGCCAAAAAAAAATACCTATAAAAATACCTAAAAATATCAAAAAGAGGACCTAAAAACGGAAAAAAGGACTTATAAATGTGATCCAAATTAATTAATAACTTCAGTTTTAATTACATATTTAATGAATAAAAAGTCCAAAATTCTGGTGGTATGGAACACACATTGCGAGAAAACAAACTATATGAATGAAATTCATATTCTTTCACTTCATAAATGTTTTTCTTTCGTTTCAAATATATTTCTTTCTTTTTCTTATTTCTTTACTACAGAAAGGATGTTTAAGATGTGATGAACTGATGATGATTCGAATTGAGAATGGGCAGTAAAAACGTAGTCAAAAGAAGGTGAAGTTGCAAAAAAAGCCGTTAAGACCTAAAAATAGCTAATAAAGGACCAATAAGCCAAAAAAGGCAAAAAAGGACAAATAAAACCCACCCTTTTCTGGCCTACAATGACCCAAAATGAACATATATTATGTTGGGCCTCGTCTTCGGATACTAGGAGAAAAAAGGATTTTTCCTCAACTTCCGAGACCTAGTTATGCCAATTATGCTTTAGTTTCAATAAAGTTGTAAATCTGACATAATAGTAAATGAAACTTAGGGTAATTGCAGTATTTTCAGTATTTTGCCACTACATTCTTCGGTTAAAGGGATTCTGGCTTCATTTAATACCCCACCCCACCTGGTCTATCTTCTCTACAAAATACTGACTTCCAGTATAATGAGAAATCCGAAAGTACTGTCGTGCATATTTTTGCCTTTTTGGAAATATTTCTGCATTTTATGACATATTTTTAATTTTTTCTGACATATTTTTATTTTTTCTGACTTATTTTTAATTTCTTCTGACATATTTTTAACTTTTTCTGACATGTTTTTAACTTTTTCTGACATATTTTTAAATTTTTCTCACATATTTTTCAATTTTTCTGACATATTTTACAGTTTTATAGAACATAAAGTTCCGGGCTCGGATGATAACATATCGAATGAGAGGACTTTCATTTAGCTCCATATTCGTGACAGAAAATATAGATAGTTTTGTAGCTGTCTCACTCATTCAGTGTTTACTAATGCATGCTATTTGTATCTAGGATGCGGTCTCCTCCCGCCTTGTAATCATCGCTGCGCGGATTCGATAATCGGATCTAGCTTTAAACTGTTAAGTCCGCTCCCGAGCTTATCTTAGCATGAAGTAGACTTAAAACAAACTTTGACTTAACTTTGTACCTAAGATTTTTAATTTTGGAGCACGCTACGATCATACTGATGGCGCCTTCATCACTTTCAACTCATTAGAAATGATTTCAGCTCCATTTTAAGGGTTGGTGTAGCTGTGTTATAACTAACCAATTTTGCAAAACTAGTCCAGGGAAACTCGCACGCTAGACTGCATTTTACAGAATGTTTGAATTGATGTTTTAAGTGCACAAATAGGCTAATCGGGACTGGAGCTACAGTTTAGAGTTGGATCCAAACCACTGTGCAACGTGCCTTCACCAGGTATCGAACCCGGAACTCCTGGAGTCTTACAGAATAACGAGGCTCTGGCGTATAATTCTACTTTTTTTGTGTTGTCCATGTTATTGTCCCTTCGTCAATTTTATCTTATCAGCATTCATCCTGATCTTCATAGCCAAAAGTTGCAGAAAAGCGAAGTAAAATAAACCAAATCAATCAACCCAGGGAAATCTGTGTTTTGGGGAGATGGGAAACTTTCCACATTCTTCAACTGTTTCGCTTTTCGGTACAAATTAAGCTATACGTGTCCATTGCCAAAGTGAACAGTCGACTTGCTATTTTTAGCGATTGTGGAAGTAAGGCTTCCGAACGACCACGTTCTACTTCACTTTCATGCCGCCTCAATCCTCCATGCTTATTGTTAACAAAATGTAGGAAGTACTTATTTTTAATATTCGTGAAGAAAATCCTTGATATCACCTTAAGTCGACACCCAGCCCTATTATAAAGCCTAGGTCAGTGTAGGGCTCCCGATGGCGCAGTGGTAGCGTCGTTGCCTTGTAATCAAGGGGTCCCGGGTTCAGTACCCGGTGGAGGCACATAGTGGTTCGGATCCCACTTTAAACTGTATGTCCAGTCCCGATTAGCCTTAATGTGCATAAAATGGACTTAAAACACCAAATCAATCAATCCAAAACCTAGGTCAGTGGTTCTTAAACTTCTTCAATCTGGGACCCACCTTGAAGGATATTACACTTGATGGGACCCTTAAGCATGGGCGCCGGCAGAATTACTTGTAGGGGTGTGCACCCAGTTTATAATCATATTTTTGCTAACATCGAGTACTTTAAGAAGCCCTCTTTTACGCTTGCTTAAACAAATTACAATTTAAAAGACTCAGTGCCCAGAAGTGGGTCGCGCCCCATACGTTGAGAAACGATTACTTAGGTGTATCGCGTGCTACCCTTGTCTAGGGGGTGAGTGGTCAGTTGGGATCGATTTTTTCCTCAACATAGTGTGAAAAGAAAGATATATTGTCATATATATGCTGGCGTAATACAGCAAATACGTATACAAGATACATGAAGGGGTAAGTGGGTGTATTGTAGCTCCCGCTACCCCTCTTTCGAAGTACGTTTTCGCCACTGAGACCATATACCATACTTTCTATCTATGTCATAATTGTTCACTGTTCACAGAAATTTCAAATAGAGAATATGGATTAAATTGCGATATTACCTCATTATAGCATTAATATCTATGCGTTAACCAGCTAGTTGCAGTTAATCGAGCAGAAACGGGAACGCTTACTTTGTTGTAATTAAAATGGTTGACTTTTCATTTCGATTGGATCTTCCCTCTGCGTCTCACATTGCTATTTCTCATCACAAAAAACAGCCAATTGTATAAATGAAAGTGATCAAGGGAGGTACACAACGCCTCAGTTTTCCAAGAAAATGGAACAGTTGAGATATTTTAAGGTTTCCGGCAAGACGATTGTTAGATCGAAGACATGCCGTTTGGGTTTCATTGTCTGGTGTTCGTCAGAACAAGGATAGGATGTTTTAAAGGGGAAGACATTTGAACGTAGCGTGAGGGCAAGATGTCTTTCAAGTCCTCTGCATTATTGATGTGGATTTTGTCATAGGATATTTCCATTCGTCATTGAAATCTTATGGTCTAATCGCACATCCTCACAGATGGCAGTAAATATCTATTCAATGGTCGTAGGTTACAGGAACTGCCATATTCTAATGCAGAAGTGGCTCGATTTGTGATTACTGATGACAGAAGTTAGAGCAATTCTTGACAGTTCTTGACCAGATCGTGGAACGTTCTGTGTATTTGACGAACCATACTAGGGCTGGTCAGGCAAAGATGATTGTAGGTGGCAGCACGACAGTTGTCTTCGCACGTAGACAACTGTTTTCCCATTTAAGTACATGGGGAATTCGATGCTGGACGTGCTGTTATTATCATAAATTGCACGTTTGATTTTATTTTAATCCGATAAATTATTTTGTCGCACGTGCTTTGAAACTAGGATTTTAAGAAAAGATGATCGTTGATAACAAAAAAGATATCGGAACTCGAAAATGTTAAAATTTGCTAAGTGTTTGTTCACGTCACTTGCAGTTTTCACCATTTAAATGCATGCTTCACTGTTGTGAGTTGGTGTATTAATAAATAATATATAACAATCCCGTACGTCCGTTCTTTTATTTCATTGTTATTGTTAATCATTCACTTTTTAACATATCACAGTTTCCGACATAATTAATAAAAATGATCTTCCGTTTTATATGAAAATATATGAAGAATAATAGTTATTTAAAAATAATAACAATGTCTTGCAACTTGTAGGGCGTTCTCGTATAATCTTGAAAGTGCTAAACAAATTAAAGAAGAGAGAAATACGAGGGGGAAATGCCTGCTTAATACAAAGAAAGCATGCGTTAACATTAAATTATTAATAGCCATTCCATCGCGCTCTAATGTAAAGCTTAGGACAACAAAATGACGAACTGAATTCTCTAAGGGTACAACTATGTTGGCGCCGCACCGGAAAAGTTTGGCAGTAAAGAACCCCATTCCGTTGAACACAATAGGAACATGTCCAATGTGTGACATGATAAGATTTAACGGTTGTGTTTTTACAAGTAGTAAATACTTACATTTATGGGAAACGAGTATTAGCTACACAGTTTCCAAGTCAGCAAAGACCACGCGTACAACAGAGATATAGAGGAAACATGCCTTTTAACCCTCGCATTACCAAGCGGGGTATTCTGACTACCCCAGGTTGATTTTTCCCTATAATAATTTTATCTGAAGAGCTACATACTTGTGGTTTCATGACTTTGTCCTAAAATGATTGAAATTGTATTTACACTCGCGACTGACCCAATTGTTTTTATTTTTATAGTTATTGACGGGATATATTGGTGGGGTTGTGAGACTACCCCGCTTGGTATGAAATGTCTTACCTTCTTATTTGTCAAAAATGAAGGTTTTATGAAATATGTCTCTCATTCATCTTCGTTATTTAATGTTTCCATTGTTGAGTTTTACCATACATCCATTGTTTAGCTCAAATAACATATATTGTACTCTATTGTTTCAGGTTACTATTGTTGAGTTGAATTAGAGCGCGCATACATGGCAACGCTGCACTAGTGTCACCATACGGTGTTTATGTTCAGTTTAAATACTTTTAATAATTTGAAAAACTGTATTTCAATACTAAATAAAGCTATTCATTGAAAATAACAGAATCTAAAAACAAATATTACACTAAATCACAAAATTGTATTGGGGTAGTCAAAATACCCCGCTTGGTAAAATAAAGGTGTCGAAAAGCTTGGCAACGGGAGGGGAATTTGTCTTGTGGATATATATTAAATGTATTGTGTTTACAGGACCATTGTTTTGTAGCATTGTTCTCCGTGAATATGGTGGACTACTGCAAAAACCAGTGTCACTATCTTGCTTGATTGCATACACCATCACGGAACTCCGTACCTGGTCTCCCTTTCCCTGGGAAAGCTTTCAGCAATTTGTCTTTGGTTGTCTCCGTTAAGCAATTTATCTCGAGTTGTCACGTCCATCCTTATTTGTCCGTCTACATTGCTCCAAGGTGGTGCTGCTTTCGCGATTCAGTTGCTTTAAGAAATATATAAGGAATTTCAACAACTCCTTCTTCATTATAAATTATTGGTTTTCTTTATATCTTCCAAAGTTTTAACAAATTAATATACACCTCTGATTGGGGTAAAAAGAAAAAAAGGGAATCTACCAATTCTGCCACAAGATTACTTCAAAGTTGAAAGTTAATTTTTACTTGAAAGATCCATTGGTTGCCAAAAATTTCAACCATTAACGGTAAGTGGTGCTGTGGTAAGCATGTTTGGCCATCTTATGTCTGATTAAAATGTCATTTTGCATGTTGTACACTGTAGTTATCATTAATGAAAAGAAAGTGGCTTGTGTACTAGAGAGTTGTCATCAATGAAATGAAAGTGATTTCTGTACTAGAGTTATCATTAGAGGCACATATTTTTGGTAAATAAAAAAGCAAAATTTCGGTATAAAAACTGAGTCAATTTCGGGTTCAAAAGCGGTAAATAAAATAAAATATCGGTGTTATAGCGGTGAAAAATTGGATCAAAAGTGGTATATAAAATGACATTTTGGTTTTAAAATTGTGAATATAATCCTAAATTTGATTTAAAAACTACACTTATTCCACAGAATTAACATTTCACTTCTAATAGCCCATTTATGTAGTTATCCGAGTATAAGTTTATTTCTGTGTAAAGGAGTCAATTTTTGTTTCTCCAATATTAACAGCAGAATTAATCAATTTTCCGGGAATTGCATAACTCTCAGGATAATTCAGACCTCAGAAGGTGCCGCGTCTGTGAATAAACCCTAAATTTCGTGTTTATGAGTTAATTTCGCTTTTTGGAGTTCATTTCGCATTATTTCGTGACAAAACATGGTCACAAAATGCACCTCACACCTTTCAAAAACATGAAAAATTAACACTACAAAGTGTTTTTTCAAATTTCGCTTTTTCATCAAAAACGAAATATGCATGCCCCTAGTTATCATCAATGAAAAGAAAGTGGTTTTTGTACTAGAGTTATCATCAATGAAAAGAAAGTTGTTTTGTACTAGAATTATCATCATTGAAAAGAAAGTAGTTTTTGTACTAGAGAGTTATCAATGAAAAGAAAGTTGTTTTTGTATTAGAGAGCTATCATCAATGAAATGAAATGACTTTACAACTCTGAGCGTGGCGATGCCAATTTAATGATATATTTATAAAATGTACCCTAAACACATGAGCATGATCATAATATTCGTGTGTATCTAACAAGACCCCGTAGTCAAACCTCTTCTTATTCTGCATCTCTCGCTATCTTCTATGGAACTAAGAATTTTATCCTTAGAAAATCTCACACTGGATCGTCAAAGGCAATGATCGGTTTTCAAGTGATGTCCCCATATATATCTGAAGCTAATATACGTATAACAGGAGGATCAAAGTCGAGGACCACATGCTAGTCTCAAGCGTCAGAAATTAATTAATCTGTCCGTGTGCAGATGAAAGTAAAATATTCAAAAGAGAACGCTAGATTAATATTTAATGATTCGATAACTTAGAACCTGTTAAATTTTCAAACATGAAATTTTGTAAATTAAAAGAACTGCGAATTACCGAATTACACTCTTCATTCAGTAGTCTGTTCTAGTCAACGGTTGAGCCCAATTCATAGTTATCGATTTGGTGGGTTACTCAAAGATTACCAAAGATACATAGATTTAATGGACAGGAACACATACTGACGTATCATTAAGTGCCATCTGCCTGTGTATGGAAGTCAAACAATAAAAAAACTATCTTATCGACGTTAAGCCGGCCTCCGTGGCAAAGTGGTTAGCATAGCGCGCAACGACATCAGAGGACCCGGGATATTCATCACTCATCCTCATCTTCGTGATTGACCAAAAGTGTCAGAAAAGAGAAGTAAAATAAAACAAATCAATCAATCATTGACGTTCAACATCTCAGGAAAAAATAATGTTACCAATAAATGGAACTCATGAATCAGAAGGACCTTCAAATTAGCTGATATTCTCTCATCCATACTTCGAATATATCAATTGCAGGACCAACTTTATTACTTCGAAAAATGTCCTACCTTTTCCACTACCTTACATTAAATATGCATGAACATGTTGTTATGTAGGAAATATGAATTGGATGTGTTCCTTATTTATCTAAGGTCAGTATGTTACAAACCTCGGGAATTTATTTGATGCACCTAAGTTGCTTAATTAATACAAAATAATCTTGTTTTAGTGTGTTCCTGAGTTTGTAAGTACGTTTTTGTACGTTTCTCGTATTCAACGTTTGATATATCCCCATAGTTTCCTCATTAGGTAAGAACGAGTTGATTAGATTTTAATCAGCATGGCAAGTAATTTAGCATCTCGGGAACAACAGGAAATTCTCCCTCTCCTTCCTCTCCCCTCCTCTCTCTCCATCCCTCTAGCTCTCCTACTTCCCTTTCTGATTACTTACCATGATTGATGGAAGTGGCGACTCGAATAGCGCGCTGGCACCATACTAAGAGGGAGAAAAACAGAACTAACCACATTTTGTACCGTAGTTGGAAACACTGATGAATTCAGACCTTAAATAATTATCAGAACTGCAACTTTAATAATGCTTGACCTTAATATTTCTATGCAATAAGATTTTTAAGTGTTAAGCAAATAAAATTGTAAACTGAATCTCCATTTACTTATTATACATGCCCGTATTTAAGTCACATTTAGATTCAAAAAATTTTACTTTGTTTTTCAGTATTGATTTGTTATGTATTCCAATAGATTTATTCCTTGCATATTTGATTGATTTGCTTTATTATGTTTCGGTTTTTGTGCTAATTCGCGAAGATGGGGATGAGCGATGATATGATGAAATTGATGAATGGACACTCACAATCATCCATGCTCATGCCGGGATTCGAACCCGGGACGTCTGTCGTATTCCTTGTATCTGTAAGTATTTATATTAGGCTTTGTGCGAAATGGCGTTTTTGCAAGTAAAAACCAACATAATTTACTTCGTATTTTGAAATTGTTGCAAGCCTACTCGAATTTTATAAGAACCAACCGCATAACATATTAAATTAAATTATACTATGTGGTACAACAAGTATCAAATCTGCTTCTCGTTAGGTGGCCCGTTGTGAATTGATCGAGTCCCATTTCCGCTGTCTCCTACAGCATTCTTTTCGTACACAGTTGTTTTCCATTATTGTCTTTCTGCAGTGTAAATGCTTTGGTCTAATGAAGACCTTGAAATAACTTGTAATAATTAGAGTTCCAAGTGGTTGAGATTTAATTTAGTCTCGTAGAAATCTTCGGTGTGAATGGACATCGAATTCTTACAGCATTTTGAGGTGTAGATCCGTACCACGTAAGACGTTATTGTAGAGTTCATCAACGTTCTGAGATGCAGTGAAGTGTCAAGTAGGATTTGTCGAAGGTAAAGTCTGTTTTAAGTCGAATCAATGCTGAAATAAGCGAACTGGGAATCGACTTGTAGTTTAATGTGTGATCAGAATCATCAAGAATCCTCCGAGAAGAAAGTAAAATTCAGAAATATGAGGCAAAATGGAGTTGAGACGGGGATTCAATATCCAGTATGCCCCCTCATCAGCAAAAAATAGGTTTGATAACTAATATGAAACATCCTCCCCCTCCTTTAGGTACAGTGGGATCCATGAGTATTGCCGTGCAAATTGTCCATGACTATTTTCATTAATATTTCTCTTACATCCTAGATGTTTTTAAGCGATGGATTTTTATGTATGCTGGTGCAGAAGTTGTCAACAGCTTGTTTTGAGTTTTCTTTTGATTCTTTAGGTCAAATAAAGTGCACGAACATGGTGATGGACTATTTGCACGGTAATACTCATGGATCCCACTGTACATATATATCTCCTTTTAAAGAATTCTTGGGCAAGCCACTGCTTATAAATGCCTATAAATGAATAAATTATTTGATTTATTTTACTTTGCGTTTCGGCCACTTTTGGCTAATTGCAAAGATGAGGATAAAGTGGTGATAAGATTAAACGGACGAAGGGATAAGTCACAAACACGCGTGGATAACACACAGCACGAGCCCCACAGAGGATTATACTGGCTGTGACTTCAGACGCCAGGCCCTCGTTAGTCTGCAGTCCAGGGTGTAATACGTGGAAGGGAGATGGGCATTTCGGTACTTATGGAAGAGTCACCCTATTTAGTGCGAAAGGACCAAGTAAGGAGTGTCTCAGAAATATTTTCGTTCTTGAATCCGCCCTCTGGGAAAATTCGCACATTACGGAGAAATGACATAGATCGCAAACGCTTGGCAACAGTGTTGATATTTAGTTGGCATGGAGAGCTTTATGGGGCAGCAACGTGCTTTTTGTGTTCGTGCGTTTTATAAAAAAAATGATTTTTATGTTGTTGTGCGTCGTTTGTACCGGCATCATTATAACCTGGCAGGAATGAGAGACGTCCCAAGCGAAAATTTAATTAAATATTAGGTGAGAAAGTTTGGAAACACTATGACGAGTAAACCGCCGGGACGTCCAAGGTCATCAAGATCGAACAGAAACGTTGACCGTGTGCGCCAGTCTGTTAATGAGGATCCTCGCCAATCGTTAAGACTGCGTGCAGCTTCTTTAAATTTGCGTAAGTCGACAGTTCATCGCATTATTCGCAAGGATATGCGTTTCCACCCATACAAAATTTTTATTTCACAAGAATTAACACAACAAAGTCCTGCCAATCGATTAGAGTTCTGTAGAACAATGAGAGATCGCTTCAAAGGTTACAATAACATTAACTGGCCACCGAGAAGTCCCGATTAGACACCAGCAGATTTTTTTTCTTATGGGGTTACCTTAAGAGTAAGGTATACACCCCAATGCAACAAAATTTGAGAGAATTGAAGCAAAGCATTACAGATAAAATCAATGCTATTCCTCGTGCAATGCTTCGCGAGTGATCGAAAACTTTAGTTCAAGAATAATTGAATGTGAAAACATGAACGGTCATAATTTGTCCAATACTCTTTCCCACAAATAAGAATTTAATGTTTAAGCTTTATTTTGGTAATAAATTTATCTTTATACAAAGAATTTAAGTATTTATTTTAATAGTTTTAAAAACGAAAATATTTCTGAGACACCCTTTATTATATAATATTATGTACCTATAAAGATAATGTGTGGTAGGTTTGGAATGAAGCAGGAACAAGGAAGTGTAAGCGTCAGCACGAACTAGAATGTGGAATGGTGCGAGTGCAAGATGTGTTAAGGGTGTTGACCTAGAGAGGTGAATGCTCGGGAGCTTTGGAGGAAAAGAAAGAACGAGACTAGAAAGGGGGGGGGGTTGAATTAGAGCCGGCAACGGAATAGCATCCTTTCAGGAGAAGGTCCTCACTCATCCTAGGTAAGTTATACCAACCTAGCACCTCAATGTGAATCTGTCTGTCGTTGTACAAGTTATTAGAAAAGTGGGAATAAATGTGTATTTTATAATTCGACTACTCTACTCTCGTTCTTCATTTTCCTCCAAAACACCCTATCATTCACCTCTCTAGGTCAACACCCTTACCACATCTTGCACTCGCACCATTCCACATTCTAGTTCGTGCTGACGCTTACACTTCCTTGTTCCTGCTTCTTTCCCTAACACACCACACAGGTTGAATGTGTTCCTTTATTTTCTGCACTGCAATTTTTTACGCAGGCTGCAATTATAATGTATCTTCCTAATGATACTCGTCATTTTATAGCAAACTTAATTAATATTAAGTATAAATAATAGCTTGAATGTTCAAGAAAAGTATTAGTAATATCAATGTAAGTTTTATACTTCGTTTCACTTTAATTGTTCCTTCTGTACATTTAGTGATGGTTCTTTCACACCAACGTTTTCTTTGGTTCGTAAGATCGCCACTCCAGTGCAAGACTCACAAATATCCATCTTAACCTCGCCGCTATTCAATCTACTTTCCTGGTTGGCATTTTTCACTTGGAGAAAAATCCCTGAAGGTATTGGATAACCCAAGTATTCCCCTCGATCCTTTTTGAACTGGTTTACGTTGCTCGCTTCCGTGGAACGTGTCTGCGGGAGGAGGGTTTTATAAGAACGAACTGGCCACTCCTCCAGAGAGATTCCCTTATTTTTTCGTTTCGTGTTTCGGCCTCCTTCGTTGGCTGTTTAAGCCCACTTTACTCCAGTTTGCTTCAGAATGAAGACTCCGAGAGCACTCTCAACAGACCTTTTCTTTATGCCGGAATGCTGTTGAGTGAAGGAGTTCTTTCCCGGAGGGGAATGGCCACTCACTTCCTTCTTCCTTAGATGGGAAACATACAGAGGTGGTGTAAACTTATCTTCATAATGTAGATAATTATATGAACGTAAGATAATAGTCGTCTCTCCATTTCATCTGCCCAGTGGTACAATACATGCTTATAGGGACTGCACGTACAGTTGAAAGTGAGTTCCAACCCCCTACGCCGGCATGTTCTTATTGAATGTATGTATTGATTTTACTTTCCTAAGACAGATTTTTATATTCTTCTGTATTGTTTATCATCCCTGTTGGAAGATGATAAAAGTTTTTAACTTATTGAGAAGAGGTTGTCTCTTCCATTGTCCGTGAGGAAGATTTTAGTGTATTCCTTGTTACGATTGAGAAATTATGGTAAATTATCATGATCTTCTATTTATTTTTAGACAGCCCTCGTATAAGTACTTTAAGAGTTCTAATTTTTCTTGAATGCATATTTCGTTCTTAGGTAAATTGTAACGCAGTTTCTGCTGGGCGAAAAAGAAGGCAGAGCAAGTTGAAGCTTGCATTCTTTTCTTGTCGACAATGCGTTGTTCTTCATCGGTCGACACTGCGCGGGTTTGTCAGTAAATTTTGCTGCATTGTGTTTCTTGCTATGCCCTTATGGAAGGAGTAATTGTTGAGGGTTAAAAATAACTTTCCGTTGTCCAAATCTTTTGTTCAGGGAAAAGAATTGCGTAACCCCGCGACTATAAATACCAGCCGTTTCGCTGGCAGAAGTTAGTATATTCCGGAATTTTTAGGTAATCAAATCGCTTGTCGAGGTTCAGGGCTGGGAGAATACGGGCTTTTTGTGGGGAGTGGCTGGTCAGCTCTCCATTTCACAATGTCCGAGGTTTTCCGAAAGCCACCTTTGAGGATTAGTGCTGGTCAGAATGGTCCTTAAAGGTAATTTAGCGGGATTATAAATAATTGATTCTTATATAAATATTTAATCTTATTAATTTAAAATTTGAAATCATTCATAAATTGTAAATTCTGTTGGATTTAGCACTAGTCAGTGTGACTCCGATATTAATTCACGATTAGGTTCATCAAAGATATACAAAATTTTCGTCGAGTTAATTTTTTTTTAATAATCCTTCGGAATTCTTCTTGTCAGAAGGTTCCTAAATAAAAATTTGATTCTTTAATTACATTAATCCGAAATCATACCTCTGGTCAGAGGGTGCATTTTAAATCTCATAGCCTATATAGTTTAGATGTCCGTTTAAAGTCTGAGTATCCGGAACGTTGAGGAAAGTTTATGGTTTCTTTTATTTAGGTTTATATTAGATGTAATTTTGAAACAGCTATAATAGGTGACAGGTCGAATATATGTTTCTCTGGAAATCATTTACGTAATATTTTATTGTATTGCTTTTGTGATGCGAATAGCCAGCGGCGTTGATAAAGGTAGACATAGATTCCCCTATTATGTTAAAGGAATTCCACGTGGACATTTGTAATTTGTGGCCGAAATATGGCGTTGATAAAGGGTAGAGAAAGGCTCCCTTGATATTTTATTATGAATGTTTTAGAGGTCGACTCTGAAGATGGTGGTATACCTCATGAATTCTATAGAACAAAATTTAAATGTGAAAAGATGATGAAAGCATGAATAGGAATTTGCGATGGATGTTATGCAAATTTTCCTTGGGTTTGGTTACAAGTTATATTGTCGACCATTAGTAAGTGAATAAATTTTCACCCGTTTATTGAAATCAAGTTACAGCTGTATTAGATCTTTGATGGAATTTGGACATGTAATAGAAGAGAGTGCTCTTGGTTTTATGTTTGTTCAATAGCAAGTTTCTAACTATATTACGGAAGTCGTTATGATATAATTTTATTTGGCGTTTGTAGTAGTTTTTTGTGATCAGAAGTTTGTATATTTTCTTTTATTCTAACTATGTTCAAAACTGTGAAAATTTTGATTAATGTTTAAACAGGAAACTTTGTCTCATGTTTTTTTAATGTTTATTTGAAATCTGAGGAGTAAATAAATACTGTAGTTGTTAATGGGTATTTCCTTGGGGGTAAATTAGGGTTATAAGTACATATTAACTGGCATCCTTTTGGTTTGATGAGAGGTGTTCCGCCGTCACTGGTCAGTGGGCGGAGGCTTTATTGATCCACAAGATGTCAATTTCAATTATGTTGATTTCCATCACGATTGGCATGCGTATCCTCACTGGTCAGTGGGATGAAGGTGTAGTCACGATGGGAATTTAAGCGTAAGAATGGTTACCTTGCATTAGAGTTAAAGTTCTTAGATAAGTAAGCTTAATTTTTTTTAAAAGGCAGGCCCTTACCCGAACTCTGAGATGCGGACTCTCATGACCCGCAGGTACTGAGCATTGTCGAAGCTTATAACAAAGAGAAATTGTCGCCCGGTCTTAGTCTTTCGAGGGGACAAGCGATTTAATTACCTAAAAATTCCGGAATATACTAACTTCTGCTAGCGAAACGGCTGGTATTTATAGTCGCGGGGTTACGCAATTCTTTTCCCTGAACAAAAGATTTGGACAACGGAAAGTTATTTTTAACCCTCAACAATTACTCCTTCCATAAGGGCATAGCAAGAAACACAATGCAGCAAAATTTACTGACAAACCCGTGCAGTGTCGACCGATGAAGAACAACGCATTGTCGACAAGAAAAGAATGCAAACTTCAACTTGCTCTGCGTTCTTTTTCGCCCAGCAGAAACTGCGTTACAACTTAACTAAGAACGAAATATGCATTCAAGAAAAATTAGAATTCTTAAAGTACTTATAGGAGGGCTGTCTAAAAATAAATAGAAAATCATGAAAATATAGAAACTGCAGTTCTATGTCTCGTAGCGTCAAAACGATGCCTCAACGAGCGAAACGTTGCAAAGAAAAGTTGTTTGTCTTGACATCCTCTATACGCTGAGGAAGTTGGCGGTGAGATGGATGCGAGACCTACAAAACATATTAAGATAAATTCGAGATGGATAAATCATATTTTGGTGTGTTAGAAGTACCAATGCATTATGTAACCATGAAGAGCTTCATATTTAGCTTAAACAATAACTAGATACCGCTGAAATTACCACGAAATATTTTAAAACCAGAAAATAAAAGTGGCGGTAGCTATATGAAAATTTATAAATTTTGTTTCTTTCAGTTGCCGATGTGCCAGTCATATTTAAATTTTCAATTAGTAAATTGATTTTTATAATTTTACTTACAAACGCGAATATTTTAAGTAATATTCAATTACTATTGCTATCTTAAATTTCATGTCTTTACGTAACTCTTTTGTCTTTTCCGCAAAATACCGGGTAGGTGAACATTAGTTTTCTTTCCTCTACCTTGTGTACTGCATGATAAAATCATCCATCATTCAAGTAAAATTCTAAATTACTTCAAAATAAGTTATGCTCAAAATTGAAGCAAGACATGAGAATGGTCAGTTGTACGGATTGTGATCCAATTGCAATTATAGCAACATCCGAAACCGATGATGAGGTTGGGACGTTACCCTGTAACCTTAAAATTGATTTTTATATTTCGGAGGTAATGTGAATAAATATCTCGATGAGAGTTTCCTTGCACCGCTTGTAGCGCAGCCTTCTAAGGTACTGAATGGATGAATATGATGAACATGACCCGAAGGTAAAGTTAGATGGTTCTTTGTGATGGAAAACAATTTAAACTTGGATAAACGAGCTGGAGTGGCTTCCAGTTTCTCGTTCTGTGGTCGCATTTTTCCATACCATCGGGTTAATGTTCTGAGTTGATCGTTTTCTAGTGAACATGGGTTTCACTGGTTCTCCAACAACTGAATCATTGTTACCATTTTTTCGAACATATGCCACTGTAATCCACAAAGGATTCCATTAGCCAAAGTAGGAATTTGTGGGTATAAATTTAATGAGCTTCCATTCAATTGCTTTATACCATTCCCTCCTCCGAAAAGCAAGCATTTCCCTTTCTGAATCATGTTGTATGTTGATTCCATTTTGGTAATTCGGGCAATTTACGGCCTGTCAAACAATGTGGAAATTGAGAGGGATAATTTTTTTTCCAACGAAACACTCCGCAAAGAATGCGTCGATACATCATTGTCGTCACTTTACAAGCGATTCGACCACTGTCCAATGGGAGGGGTAAACAAAACGCTATCCAAAGCGGAAAATCATTATCCACTACATCCAGTGAACAAAGTTTCAACGTGAGTGGGCTTTGCTGCAGATCTACTTGAATGTGTTACTCTTTCATCAAGGCAGCATCGACCAAGAGGGGACGGGAAGTACGAAAGAGAGTTGTTTTTAAAATGTCAATTGCACAGAGCTGGACACAGATTTACTTTGTGCCAATCGTTTGCACATTGCATTGCAGTACAAGTTTCCTTTGACTTGCCGAACAGAAAAAAATAGCTATAGAGTTAATGGGTGTTTCCAGGAATTCATTCGCAATCCTCTGACTAAAAAGAGGCAATTACGAAAGTCAAACACCAAATTTCCAGCCTTTCAGGTGCATCGTCTATTCCCTGCTTTTACCATTCCATTCAGGACTGTATGGGAGTTTTCACACCGAAGCAGAAGGCGACATGCAACAAGCGACACAGGGAATTCACACCGAAGCGACAAACGACACGGCCCCCTTCATGGGATAATTCATACCGAAGCGACAGACCGCACAAGCTGCGTTCGATTGGTCAGATCTTCAAGCAACACGTGTCGCCTATCGGTTAGGTGTGAATTCTCCCTATAAGAAACCATTCACCGCGTATGCGCGAACAACAGGCTAAGGAGACACGATGCACACCGTTTAGAGAACACTCCAGTTCGTGCGACACGTGCAGCTTGTGGGAAGGTTGGTTTTACTTTTGGTGGTTGCTTTCCAATTGACACGTGTCTCTTTTCACTTCGTTCTGAAATCTCCCTATGATCTATCTTTACAAAAGGCAATCAAATGCTTCCCGTGGCGTAGGGGTTAGCACATCGTGGTACGACGTCAGGGGTCCCGGGTTCGAATCCCGGCCTGGACAAGGATGTTTGCGAGTATCGTTCATAAATTTCATCATATCATCACTCATCCCCATCTTCGTAATTTAGCCAAAAGTGGCACAGAAAGCGTAGTAAAATAAAGCAATTAAATCGATCAAAGTCAATCAAATGCCAACCTCTCGTTGATTACTATTTTTGTCAGCTTTTTATTTTCGTTCTGTTCAAATTCTTGAAGCTCTCATTCGTTAAAACCAAAAAAAATATGGTGATGGACAATTTCCTTGGTAATACTTATGCATCCCACATTCTCAATTATGGATTCACAATCACTATATATAATTGTGTTCTGTGTGTTTGTGGTGATATCTGTATCACTTACCAAAAGTGGCAAAAGGCTATAAAATATGAAACAACTAAACTAAACTAAAACTAAACTCCATGGTGCAACAACCCTCTAAGGGCCATGGTCTACGAAAGCGTCCTTTTCTTTGGACGACGCGTGATCAGCGCGTCGAGTCCTATGGCCGCTGTTTTCTTGCTTTCGTGACCTGAGCCCGCTACTTGTCTTCAGTTAGTTGCCAATTGTCCTCACGACACGCCGAAATGTTGGGGGCTCCCATCTGGAATCGAACCCGGGACCGCTCGCACAAAAGGCGAGAGCGTTAACCATCTGGCTTCACAGGAACCGCATGCAACAACTACAACTGCAATTTCTTCGAGTAACCTAACACCAGTGGCGTACCCAGAAATTTCGTAAGATCCATTAGATGTTGCCACGGCTTCTTTTGGCTTTTTAGAAGAGTTGGGTAAAAACGGGGTGTTAACTCCATAACCCCTTTTGTCTTGAGAAAACCATGTCCGTTGCTCAAAGTTAAACCTTAATTCTCTGGATTCCTCTCTGCTAATGTTGATCGTGGAGAATAAATATACAGAGCAAGCTAGCAATGGGAAGAAGTGAGGATGCAGTTTAACGGAGGAAAATGAGGTACAAATGCTTTGTGGAATTCCCAGAGGGTTGCACAGCTGTTCTCGTGCGGGTGCCTTAAGCAAGTTGCAGTGCTAATGTTGAGAGCTGCCTCGGAGATTTGGAGAGAAGCCAGGAATCCTGGATACGTAAAAGAGAAAGACAAAAGAGGAGAGAAAAAGTTGTTTCTGAAGTTTCCTCCTTGCTTGTTTCTTTGCCTGGCAGCTCTGGCGCCATCTGTAAAGTACACGCCTGCGTTTTGTTCCTTTTATTGTCTAGTTTAGTTTCCGTATGCTGGAGTCTTCTCTGAGTAGTCATTCGCAAAGTATCAGACCGTGCTGTTATTGTACCTCGAAATAATGAATGCACGTTTCACGATTTCTACCCATACCCTGTCCCAGATATCCCTGGAGTAAGGTAGAGAAGGGGGGAAATCGAGTGAGCATAGCGAAGCAGTGCACGCTGCTGGAAAGGCTCGTAACTGCAGTCGCCTTTCCCCCTCCACGCAATCCTGTTCATCTCACGTGTTCATTGGTGGAGCCGTCTCGCGTCACTACTTGCGCAGAGACTGGTTTTCGTTCGCTGGCTCCAGAGATAACCGTGACAGGCTGTAGGTGTATAGGATAATACTTCAATATCATATCATAACAACGAGTTCCAATCTCGATTATACTGATCGCCTACATTTTATAGTGGGTGCAAATAAATTATTCTTTTCTAAAAAAAATTTAAGAAATGTCTTAGTGACTTTCCAGTGGTAAACGCTATTGTAGAAACCCCCATGGTGAAGTTTGAACCCCGGATCATGTTTTATGCGTCTCAATTTTTTACACTATTAAAAATGGGTGCACTATATCATCGAATATGGTGTTACAAAATATTAAGGCTTGGTATAAGTGAACACTGCTTCTATAGGTCCAGTCTCAATTAGCGTTTCCTTGCATAAAGTAAACTTAAACTGAAGCAAGAACACGCTTTGTACGAGTATTATTAATGTGAAATTGGTTATGGTGTCCAAATTGTTGGCCATGAGGCTTGAACCCAGAACCCCCCAGATGCATTTGACCTGCAAATGGAAAATGAATATTGAATTTCGCGCCCTTTTTTCCTAACTGTGCCTCTTC
Source organism: Lepisma saccharinum (assembly GCF_977018435.1). Taxonomy (NCBI): domain Eukaryota; kingdom Metazoa; phylum Arthropoda; class Insecta; order Zygentoma; family Lepismatidae; genus Lepisma; species Lepisma saccharinum. The sequence goes on from NC_139253.1 coordinate 35,471,436, forward strand.
AGACCTCTAATCAAACACATCAAAGCTTATGGAAGGCGGAAGGGATGTAGCCAGTAAGAAAAATCTAACAAAAGGGATGTAATCTTCTACTTCATTTACGAGGACCTTGTTGATTACAAGCCATTTCGTTAAGTTGATTAAAGAGGAGAATTCGTTTGTAAGATATTTGCACGCACCGCAGATCAAAGCTCTTGGTATACCAACGTTTCAGTCGTGATGGAAACCAGAAATCCCCTATCATTGAATCGTCCGCATTCCACAGAATATTATTCAGGATGAGGGATTCGAACAGAGTTTGGACACACACGCATACACAAACAAGATAAAAATTTGGAGCTTCATGCTCTGCCTTGTCCTCGAATGGACTTATTATACAAAGGTTGCGGAGATAAGGGCTTCTTCTCACAAATGTCTGTCCTAATTTCGTTTACACACACATGCCCTGGTTCTCCAAAGGAAGACCGAGCAGATATGAAGAGCTAAGTTGATGTGAAAATGATTCAGCATGATCAGTTTGTAAAATTTATTCCAACGTAATGGTCTTCAGGTAATTTTCTCCAACTTGCATGATTTAATGATCAGACATTTTACAGTGTTACTATTGATATTGCATTTTGTTTATATTTTGGCAACTCTTCTACTTTGTGTGTGGTGTATTTTCACTAAGAAATGCTAATTTAGCCTTGAAATATTAGTTCTTTTTGCCGTTTAAAGACTACAAGTGTGGTATTCACAAATATTAGCTGTTGAATGTTCAGATATTTGTGTTCGTTATCAAAGTATGTGTACATCATTTAGTGACTGGTATCGCTTTTCTTCTGCCCTAAAGTGGGACTACGCACAGAAAACAAAATGTGTCAAATCTGTTTGATGTATCAGAAGCTCATTGATTGATTCACTAAAGTGTGTTTTTTGGCCTTTGCTAAGAACCAGGTTTAGAGTTTGATGCATTTTTGTGGATCGTTTGCAAAGGTATCGCTAAAGTGTTTCATGTGATGCAAGTGAGTGTTTCTTTCTATGTTGATCTGTACTTTAATGCATTCATTGATGTAGTTTTTGATGCACCTTTTTTTATCTTTCTCGATGATGCACTTAAACATTTGAAGGGTCAGGGGAGGGAGGGGGGGGAATCTGGTGAGTCAATTTTCTGTCGCGAGCGTAGTAGTGGTGTCATTTCCTGCCATGTGGATGCTGTACTGGACTTTACAATATGCTTTCTTTCATTTCATAAATTTGACACTTCCATTCGTCAAAGCATATGTTTTGTTGTTCCTTTTTATTTTTATTGGTCCTCTCGATGGCGCAGTGGCAGCGTCGTCGCCTTGCAATCTAGGGGTTCGATACCGGTCGGATGCACATAGTGGTTCGGATCCCAATTTAAAATGTTGGTCCAGTCTCGATTAGGCTTACTGTGCATAAAGTGGACTTAAAACACCAACTCATCAATCATCATCATCATTTTTGTTTACATGTTCAGTAACATTTTGCAGTTAAAAGTTCTTTGCTGAAGTTTGACGAGCGTTGACACACCTGGTTTTTACCTCTGACCCTTCATTTGATCTAGTCTACAGACTTTATGTATTTTTTTGTATCAAATAATGCATTTACTTTCCTTCGTGTTCATGAAAACTTAAATAGAAACATAATCTAACATTCAAATACAAACATTTGTGACATACTTATCTAAGAAAATCTAACGAAAATAAAATGTCATGGTCAAATCATTTCTTTGGGAAATAGTAATATGGAGCACTGGTCGTGTGCTACTTTTTTCCCCCTTATGACGTGTACGTGTGTTGTACGCTGAGCGTACGGGAGCACCTACGTGCCTGCAACAGCCGCTGACATATTTTCAGTTCTACACATGCGGAGCGAACCATTATCACTTGCGAAATGATTACCAATGGCGCACACGTTTCGCTCCCCTTCACGCCCGCGACACTCTTCGGCGGTCGCTTTGTTCCCAGAATACAAAAGACTCATCCCCGCCGGTTCATTTAGATGGCTCTTTCGAGATCGATGTAACAATGTCCTTCGAAAACCACCCCATGTCCTCTGCCGGCTGGATGCAGATCAAGCACATTGTTCAAAAATCAAGTGTTTACAGCTATCGCTTTGTCTCAGCTGATGATAAAACAACCGCATCGTGTAGATAATCTTGTTATTCAGCTCCTATTACACTAAAATTAAACATTTTTACACTATTCCTGAGTGTTTGTTTCAATTTCAATAATGTAAATTTGTAGCGTACATCTGGCAAATGATGCAAAACCTTACAGTTCAGTATCTTAATATTGGAAGATTTTTGAACTCTTGTATCAAGTGGTGTTGTGATTGTTTTCGAGTACATATTCAGAACAGCGCATTATTAACCATTTGAAAGGAAGTGATTGTTAAAATCAGTGGCGTACGCAAGGGGGGGGGGTTACGGGGTTTAAACCCCCCCCCTTGAGTTTGTGAAATATTATGAAAAATGCTGTAGAAAAAAATTAAATGGCCAATTTTTCACAGTCAAAGATATGGGACAATAATATTACTATTACTACTTCTACTACTACTACTAATAATAATAATAATTTGAATTATTATTTCCATGCAGCATGGAGAAAAGCACAGCATTCCAAACACACGTGTCTTTCAGAGTGATGCCTTGAAAATAAACACGAGTTTATGAGGTTAGGTTAGGGTAACTATGATTTAAAAGAGAAAAAAGTTGATTTGTATCTCAGTTGCAACAATGTTCAATACACTGCCGGACGCAGGATTTTTTTTTCCGGAGAGGCTGGAATAGTAAATGTGGATAGCACATGGCTTTGTTTTGGAGGGCAGGATGGATAATAAAATATTTCGTATTTTTGGAGCTTTTCAGTCTATTAAAATTGTATTCAAAGACAAAAATGGTAATCGGGATTCACTTTAAAAGAGGTTTCGCATTTACACATTTTGATTTTTTAAAGTTCTTAACGGTTTTTTATTTGAAAATTCTGATTTTTCTCAAAATTTCGGTAGGGGCTCGAACACCATCGGCCACCCCTCTACATACGCCAGTGTTCAACGAACATGTATTTTTTGTGTGTGAACAATGAGAATTAACTAAATAAAGTTATTGGTACGTTGTAAGAGGCTAATGTATAGACAAAGGCTAGGCGGACAAGAATACAGTCACCAATTCGCCTTCCCATTATATTGTTTACCGCAGCATGTTTCAATGTTTCTTTAAAATGTGTCACCTTGTAGACTAGACAATTATTCAAACGACAATAAGGTTAACTATTGTAAAATGTTTTGATGGTAAGAACAGGGAGACAATCCAGATGTGAATTATCGGGGACATTTATGCGGGGAAGAAGCCGGAAAACTTCCAACCAATTTCGAGAATCGAATCCGGATCTCCCGCGTGATTGTCACTTGTCAGACGCTCTACCAACCAGATCACCGCAGCTCCTTGGATGAGTTCCATACTTCGATTTTTTCAATTTATTTTAATATATTTTCTTGTATTTATGGATCTTCTTCACCCTTGAAATGTCTCACCTCGTTGACCAGACAATTATTTCGTAACAAAGAAACAAAAAAATGCTCCCAGGATTTCATAAAAATCGAATGACTAGAAAGTAATTTCGTTCTAATGTTTTCATAAATACTATATTTATGTAGATCTCTACTACTTAATAGTAGTAGTAGTGGTATTAGTAGTATTAATTTAGCTAATTAATTAATTATAAGTATTATTAATTAATTATGATTATTATTATTTAATTAAAGTATAATAAAACAATGGTAATGTGAATTTGGAAAAAAGTTTTAGAAATAACACCCATAGAATGGCATTGTGAAACTTGGACAATATCCTTGTAAATCTATATTCTATTCAAATTTATATATATAAAAATGGATGTATGTGTGTGGGGAGGGGGGTGTATGTGTGGGTGTGTGAGTATGTTTGTTCCGGCATAACTCTCGAACGCCTGGAGCAATTTCAAGCAAACTTGATACACGTATCACTTGCAATCTGGAAAAAAAAAATACTGTGGGTGTAAGACACCCCTGGCACCCTTAGGGGTGGTGTGGGAAGGGGTGACATGTAAAAATAATTGAGAACCACCGATATTAAATTCCGCACAAACAGACATCCGTGACTCTATGCAATCCGCACAACGATAGTGTTTCTCGGGTTGTCTAACATCCAGGATGTGTTGCGAATGGAATCCATAGTTTTCGTGACACTCCCAATGCGGTTCAACTCCAAGTTCATCACCTATCGGCATGGGGGGTGAAAAATAAAATGCCACAAATGACCTAGATTAGTGTCGAATCCATAGTTTTCGGAGCCGCTAAGCTAATTGGTGACATTCACGATGACATTTAAAATTAGTCAATTTTACACTATAGTTAAAATTCATTATTTTCCTGTCTAATACAAGATTGGGATAAATACATACCCGGGCAATGCCGGTTAATCAGCTAATAAAATAATAAGCCACGAGATCGATTAATCGGTTGATAGCGAGTATCGATAGTTTCGCTACTGAATGTCCCACTTTCAAGTCCTGACGTGGACAGGTGATTAGTCTACAGAGGCATAAGAACGACTTAAAATAAGAAAACATGAAAAAATAGAATTGATCGATACATTTGTCGATTCTATGTTTATATTAAACAATTGTGCAGTTTATTTGTCTTTTTAAATATGGTCCAAAATTTCATGTGGAATGTTTCGTAACTGTACTTATAAATAAGTCATGCCTCTTTTACTTGTCTCCGTAGCTGAATGAATACGAGTTCTAGGTTTGCATCTTGGCCACGTGATGGTCGTTTGGGTTGTTGTTTCATCTATTTCATCAAATCAGCATTTATCCTCATTGTTATGATTAGCCTAGAGAGGTGGAAAAACGACACAGAAATTAAAAAAAACCTGTAAAATTCTTATTGTTTGTAAGCTATTTCCCAGAGAAAATGCCGGTCAAAATCTTCTACAGTGCAACTTTTGTGAAGAAGTTGAATATAAATGTAAATAGAGATTTCAGCTATCAATACCGATTTAATCATAGCAGTATTTCCATAATTTGAGCTTAAACAAAGAACAACTTTGGACCTTCCGAACATCTTACCATTCATTTTGGGAGATGACTGTTTCAACAAATCTTTTTTAGCTTTTAGATAAGAGCGGTCTTTGACACTGTTTCTGATGAAGTTTTTACTGCATCCTTAACTTTGCTTATGTACTGTGCAGGTCCCTTTACAATAATCTACCTCAAGGGGCTTTATACACCCATTATTTATAACTTTCGGCTAAGGGTTTTAGATAAGGGGATTTTTCCTCGTATAGTTTGGAGAGTGGTGCAGGTAATGCAGATAAATTACACATACATCATTTTTCGACCTAGTCCCCCTGGAAGTGCAATGCACGTATGGATACCTCGTGAGAAGAATTCTTTTGGTTGTGGCTGTAGCCACTCGTGCACCGCGGTTTTCACCTCTTCATTGCTTCGGAAATGCTAGCCTCCCATCACCTCTTTGAGCCGTCCGAACACGTGAAAATCACAGGGGGCGTGGTCTGGTGAATAAGGTGGATGTGTGACACATTCAAATTTCATATCCTGGATTGTCGCAACCGTTAAACGGGCAGTATGTGGTCTGGCATTGTCATGCAGTAACAATACACCTGAAGTCAGAAGTCCTCGTCCTTTACTCCTGATTGCTGAGCGAAGGTGATTTTGGAGCAGATCTGCATAAGAAGTACTGTTACTCCCTTTTCCATGTAATGTTAAAACATTACCCCATTTGCATCCCACATGAGAGTGAGCATGACTTTCCTGCTGATGGTTGGGGGCGGAATTTTTTGTGTTTTGGCGAATTGCTATGGCGCCATTCTTTGCTCGATCTTTTTGTTTCAGGTTGGTGATAGTGCACCCAGGTTTTATCTCCTGTAACAATTATTTCCAGAAATCCATCACCCTAGACCTGGAAACAACGCAAAAGTTCATCACAGGCATCCAAGCGACGGTCTCTCAATTCAGCAGTCAACTGACGTGGCACCATCTCGCCGACACTTTATTGAATCGCAGCACATCATGGACAACATTGTGTGCTGAACCCACACTAATATCCAAAATGGCGGCTATTTCCTTCACAGTAATACGCCTGTTTTCCTTCACAAGCTCTTCCACTGCGGCGATGTTTTCGTTCGTCGCTACGCGGTGTGCCTGGCCCGGTCGCGGGGCGTCCTGCACAGAAGTTACGCCGCTTTTAAACTTTCTACACCACTCGTACATTTGCTGCAGACACACACACAAATCACCGTACTTCGCTTTCATCCTGCGATGCATTTCAAGTGGTTTAACACCTTCACTACTCAAAAACTCATCACAGATCGCTGCTCTGACGTGGTGCATGTGGAAAATGAAGCGGACATCTTTGCTCTGATGTTGCTTCCTTCTTCAGTGTTGCAGCATCATGTTGCCACCTGTTGGTCATTCTTTCAACCACAAGTATAACTTCTGCCGATTTTCATTTGAAAAACCCTCGTATTTTTTTTCTAGAACGTTTCTCGGGTGTGGTTAGCACAGCACGCCAGGGTTCCTGGGTTCGAATCCCAGCATGGGTGTTATTTGTGATGTTCCATCATCATTTTAATCATATCATCTCTAATGGCTTCGCGATTAGCCGACGGTGGCAGAAAATCAATGTAAAATAAACCAAACCAATCAGTCAAACATTTCTTCAATTTATTTCATTTCCGAACTGATTAATGTTATAGTAAAGTCTTTAAAATAGCAGTACTTAATATTTGGTGTTGTCCACATGTCTTGGTTCCTTTAAAATCACTTCAAGCCTCCCCAATAGCGTAGCGGTAACGTCGTCGCCTTGTAATCAATGGATTCCGGGTTCGATACCCGGTAGAGGCACATAGTGGTTCGGATCCACCTTGAAACTGTAGGTCCAGTCCCGATAGCGTATCTGTGCATTAACTGGACTTGAAAACAAAAAAATCAAAATCACTTCAACCATGATCTTTTCGCATAGCATTCTTCATGGTGAAGATCAAGTCAAAACTTATTGGCATTGCAGGTGTCTGATATCAAGAATATCACCTACATGGAAGTAGAGGGTGCAAACTTACCCACCCACTTGCCGTCTCTTATCTCTTACCTTGCAATGTTGAGTTCTGCATAGTTTGAAGGTCTTCCAAGAGCCCTCGCCTGAATTGATTCCTCTCTGTGAAACTGTAAGCCGCTCCCCAAGCAGATACCCAGCTGCGGAAGCCAGGAAGTACTTAAAGCAGCAAAGTGGGTTGGAAATTCTGCTGTAATTAATGGAAAGTCTCCGTTGCAAAGAGGTTCAGTTTATAGTCATATTATGGCCACACTTTGCGGCCAAAGAGGCAGTTTCGTTGCTCGGGAACCTGGCTTCCTTCCGCACCAGATGTATCATCTCGGAAATTTCTGCATGAAAATGCAAAGGCGATGGGTGAGTAATCTCAAGTGTTTCCCTCTCAAAAGAACGTGCCATCGAATCTTTCGTGGAGATACGGCCTAAACTTTCAACAGGGGAACTTCCAAACACTTCTCGCACCCTTTATGCAGAATCATAATTCTTGCTTTATTGTACTTGGTCGGTTTCGTAAACTAAGGTAAAGCTGTCCCTTGTGCATTTCACCGTGCCGTGAAGGCACATAGAGATTCTCTATAGAGTCAGTGTTGCTTTTTATTTTGCACTTGAGCATACTGAGAAGCCACTTCAGAAAATGTCAAAAAGGTCATCATAATAGTATCTAGACGTACACATGGAACTTAAGCTTAGAAAGCTAACTCAGTTGGCAAGCGGCCGCCGGTATAGTTGTTTTCAGAACGCGCTCGTACGTTTTACGACAAGTTAGCTTCTCCGCCTGGATTTTTCTTGGAATCCTTTTGTGCTAACTTTTGTTTTTTTTCATTATTGTGTATAGTTTGTAAAGTTTTTAGTGAGGGTTATGTTTTGATTGAATTAAAGTTCAAATTATTTATAAGCACCAAAACTGAATCCACAAAACCAGCCACGCACAATCTGCGGAATATGTCCATCGGCAAAGAGGAGGATGACGTCAATGTACTGCTGCCGCTGCAACAAGCCGATCTGTGGGAAGCATCGGGGAAAATGCAGTTTGCACTTCACTAATGAACTTTAAAACAGTTTTTTTTGTAACCAAAATGTTTGTCAAGGTGTATTCTTACAAGTCATGTTCATTAAAATTAAATTTTTAAAAAACCTATTAGTTGTCATAGTTTTTTTAACCCCCTCGTAAATTTTACGATACATGGCTTTAACGAAACTTTTCATACACGTTAGCTTTCTATGGTTAACATCTAAAGACAAAAAGAGAAACTTTCTCCAGATAAGATTTTTTGCTTTTTCTGATCACCGAATCGATTTAGCACCTTTACACTAAATACTTGGGAAAAATTTCCAACTTCCGTGGCGGAGTGGCTAACACAGTACCCTACAACGTCAGTGATTCCTAGTTCAAATCCCAGCCTGGGCACGGGTGTTCTTTGTGAGTGTCCCTTTATCAATTTCATATCATCACTCATCCTTTTCGTTGCGATTAGTCAAAAAGTTGCAGTAAAGCGACCCTAAACATCAAAACTCAAATCATTTCTAAAAATTAATTTACTTTTCTAAATTACACTAAATGGAACAACCAGACTTCACTATCCCACCATATTATGCCACTTCACTCGCGAAAATTGGTATTTTAAAGACGAGAAATGTCTTATTGGTTTCAACGGTTGTTGTATCATTTCGTCCGGAGTGACATGTTCCACTTACTTTCAGATCTGGAAAAAAGTGTAAATTAATGCAAGTTAATAATTTATTTTCACTTTGTAAATAAATAATTTAACCTGCATAACGATCAATTTTCAACGTGACAAAAAATTTGGAGTGTGTTCTGTACACAGTAAATTGATTGATTGATTGTTTTAGTTTATTTTACTTCGCGTTTTGTGCCTCTTGGCTAATTTGCGAAGATGGGGATAAGTGATGTTATGATGAAATTGATGAATGGACATTCACAAACAACCAAGCCCGAGCGGGATTCGAACCCGGGACCCTTGTGTACACAGTAAATGTTAGTCACATCTGAAAGAGATTTTGTTGACCAACATTCATTTGTTTAAAAGAACATGGAAATATTCAATATTATTGATATTACATAGTGATATTCTCCCCCTCCGTTTACTCAACGTGAAAACATTCTTGAGTAGTGACACAACTCAGGAGAATTTTATAAAGATCATTCATAACAATCAAGTTTTCGAATTTAACATACGAAATTTATTTAGAACCGATCCTCGTGAATACTTCTTCCAGCCAAATCCAATTTTCTTCCAGTTTAATCAATCAAATTGTGAATCTTTTTTAAGTTTGAAAATACTTCGAATGTTTGGAATCCTTTTAGGGAAAAATATCTCAACAGTTATTTGTGAGAATCACATTTTATTAAAAAAGCTGAAAAATTGCTTTGAAAGTCCAACGACGTCATTAAACTTTAATTACAATTCCATATCTATTATTTTCGGACAAATGTAGTACTATTTACGAGAGATACTGTCTTCTTATAGCCTAAATGAATTTAATCTGAAAAGAAATGTTTACTTTCAGTAATTCTGAAGATTCAATATTATTTGTCGCTCCTCTGCACCAAAATCAGTTCCTTCTAGTTGCGTAGCCTTAAGCAACGACCAGCAAATACATCATAGGAGTAAATTGAATCACGGGAATCTAATATTGTACGTGTCCACGAAGCCCCAATATATTTCATAATCTTTCTTGTCTAGCGAATCTATAGAGGTGAAACTTTCGTTGTTGTGATGTGAACATGGTGAAACTTTCAGCGTCGCATATACTGGCCAGCCCCCTCTTCCACAAAGCAATAGTACTTAGGATCTTGTACACAGTCTGACAATTAAGTAACGAAACAGTCGTCATCAAACGAAAAGGAAACAAACTTTTTAAACTATTGCCTGTTTATTACTCAAAGTACATATCTTCTGCATCAATACTGCAATTGACACAGTTGGCCAAACACTGAAACAACATTTGCTAGTCTTCATGTGGTATGACTTGAAGATTGGACGTCACAACCTGTTGGATGTTCCTGTGTTCATTAAAAGTACGTAATTTAAGCAGCAGCTTCACTTTTGGGAACAGGAAATATTACAGGGATAATTTGGAAAGTTGAGAGGATGATTCAACACCCACTTTTATCGGCTAAAAATACCTAAGACAACCACTGCTCACTCACACTGTGCATTATCGTGGAGAAGGAACCAACTGCTGATTCAGGACACTAAGGTCGTACACGATCTATTCTCTTTCATAATCATTCAGAACACTGCAACAGTAACAGCCTATTACGGTTTTACTCTCTGGAACAAATACATGACCAGGCGCCAGAGCCTCGTTGGCCTGCAATATTGCAGTTGCCGGGATGGTGGAAGCGAGGTTGACGTTTGGGTGCCTTCAGTTATGATCACCCTTTACACCCCACAGTAGTGTTGTACTGATAATTGCCAATATAAATTATACAAGTAAGTTTTTCTAAGATTTCGTAGCAAACTATACTGCACGCAACTCCAACTGGCGGATGACCTTGACGGCTATTTATGACCCTTTCTGTCCCCCAATCATTTTCGGGGCGTATGGTTTGATGGGTGTCAACAAACTCAGTTGCGAAGTAAAAGCTGAAGGGATCACATCGCTCTCCCGAAGCAACGTTGCCAAGCGTACTTCTGTTTTTGCCAGTTGTCTATTTGCGTGTTTGTAGAGTGTTTGCGTGTGAAACTCCCTCATGTAGGACCATTTGTGCAGTATTGTACCGTTAACACCGTGCTGATTTCTGGTGCTGGAAATATCGTTGCCCAAGAATACTCTTTTGTGCTTTACTGTACATTTGTCAACATGTGGTGGACCCAACGCTCATTTGTTTCGTCCCGCGAACAACGTTCGGTACCTTGTGACTCGAAAATGCCCGATTTCAGTCGAAGAAAATAAAACTGATCGCTGATTCCCTGTTTCCCAGCCGCCAGTTGGCGTTGCGTTCAGTATAGCAATTCTAGGGTGTTCGGGAAAAGACAAGTCACAAACTGCGATTTTTTTGTTGCTTTCATTTAAGTCACACTGGATCAATTTTAAGAAAAATATTATGGTATAATTTTACTAGGCATGTGTAAAGATTCTAAACGGTGATGATCCTACATGTGTATCACATCTGTAATGTTTGCTATTAAAATAATAAACATAATAAACTGTCTGCTGTAATATTGCATTTTTGGACGTAGTGTTTTTTCCGAACACCTTAGAATTTAATCTGGCTGACATTAAGTAGGATTCTTGTGATGATAATTATCTGAGTTGACTTCAAAACTAGCACTAAACCTAGCGAGTGAGAACTAGCGGTCATGCGGTCATTAATTCGCCACTGCCTCGAACACAAGTTCCGTCGTCTTACACTCGCCTAACTCCTTCAATATAGCGAGAAATAGCTCATAAAATACTCACTAACATTTAGCAACTGTGTGCATATAAATCTTATAATTTAATTATTTTATTTCACTTCATCATCATCATTATTATTATTATTATTATTATTATATTATTCATCGTTCCAGATTACTTAATATATAATTGTGCACTTAATACAAAAGAAACAAACATTAGATACCTATGTTCAATAATTTATAGGTAAACCTATTTTCATTATATATACACATATGCGTGTGTATATATATATATATATATATATATATATATATATATATATATATATATATATATTGTTCTTATTTGTATTGATTTGTAATCATTTTCATGTTTTTATTTTTTTCCAATTTATATATACCGTTTATTCCATTGTATATTGTATTGATCTCCCAGACAAGGGTCTGTTGTAAGAACGGCCCTAAAGGCCGAAACACGTCCGCTTTAATAAAGACGATTTTATTATTATTATTATTATTATTATTATTATTATTATTATTTAACGGTTAGGGAACACGGAAGAAGCTTTCGGTTCGAGAGGAAATTTGAAAATCCCCCCGCGCTGATGCAGAGTCTCTTAAAATTGCACCACACCTTGTGAGGACGAATCTAAACGGCGGGAAAGGAAAAAACTTTCAAGAGAAGACCACGACCCGTTCTCCAGAAGAGAGAACGTTTTGAAATTCCGATCACAAAGGCGAGATACGGAGGGGATCTCCCTCGGATACCCGATAACAATATGCATTGAGATTTCCCGGCGACGGCAAATTCAGACACCAAGTTGCCATTTTTAACCTCGGAGGATCATCCCTCCTGATGTGATTGTTATTCAGGTGGCGGGCGGGAAAAAAAGAGGGGAAAACCCGACCTCGGAGTTTTATTATGGCCCGGCTGGGCCGACAGGGTGATGGATTGGACGAATGCTCCGTTTCCCTTCTCCAATCCTCCCTTCTCTTATGCGTCAGGCGCTGGAATTCGAAGTCTGGGATGAAGGGGGGGAGATCGTTCGAGCGGTGGCTAACCCTCGCTTTCCGTGGATAATGTCTGTTAAGCTTCTAATGTTGTCTCCAAGGAGCTTCCCAACAACAGATTTTCTAAATCGGGAGATGCTTACGTTCTGCGGATGAAATCTGTTGCATTCAAGTTGAAAATAATGGGTGAAAATTGTGTATAGTTTATTTGCAACACAATCTCATTAAAAACTGGATCATAACCGATCATCTCCCTGTATATACTTTGTACAGGGTGTCACCATATAAACTTTCACATTACGTGGACATCGTTCCAGCTCCGAACGCATTGATATATCATTGTGTTTGTTCCATCAATGATTTCATCATTCCTCCTCATAGCCGCGTTATACCCAATAGGCAGAAAAGTGAAAAAAAAATCAGAAAAAAAATTGTGGTCGATGTTCCAATATAACATTGCAATTCTCAAACTATAGTTCCTGTAGTTTGAAGTTCAGACTGTAGGTTCAGACCCTGAACTCAAAAGCAAATGTTAAGAACTGTGGAATTATTTCAGATACTATAACAGTATTTTAATAGAGAAGGATTTTTGATCTTGAAATTTGTGATAATTTCTCCTGGATACGTAAGATTAGCTATATAAGAGAATTTGCGTGAGGCTGGAGTGCTCACAGGTTACCGAGCGCGTCAAGTGGTCTACTTTCAATCTCATCACCGAAGTTCCCGGGTTCGAGTCTCGTCCTGGGTATGTATGTTCTTTGTGGGTATCCCTTCATCAATTTCATCTAATTATCGCTCATCCTCATCGTCGCGATTAGCCAAAAGTGGCACAAAAGCGATCTAAATAACCAAGAATACAAATACAGAGTACTCACCAAAAAACAGCATATTTATATTTTATTAGGTCTACTGCAATTTATAACTCATTCATTCATTCCGTTGGGTTCTGTTCATGAAATGAGGGACGCAACGTTATTGTTGAGAATGATTAGGCTGTAAATTGTTTACATTTGTATGTTTATGTATCTCCTTCAAGAGCTTTCTGCTTTGCTTAGCTGACACAAGAGGCGCTGTGCTGTGCTCTTGTCAAAATGGTGCCAAAACGTTCCTGCAACGGAGAATAGAACATAGCGCCATTCCAGCACTGAAGCAGTTGAAGTGACTGCCTGCAGGTAAAAGAGTATCATCTCCAGTCGCATTGTTATTTGGATGTCCTTTGTTGCGAGGATCCGCGTCAGAGCATCATTCAGCGCTGGCGTTCATTTGGACAGCTCCTCTGCTAAACCCTGAGCCGCGGGCTTAAGCCCATTCACGCGTGGATTACAATCAGAAACATATCGAGGCTACGTTGATGGAATATTCCGTGTCGTCCTCTTGTCCGTGCAGTTCTTCAACGTGACGGGAAAATGGAAGAGATCTGCGGGAGGAAATGTCGGAAACTGGGAGTGCGGGGCTCAGATCTGTGAAAGTGATGTTTGTTTTCGCTGTTGGAAAACACTGGGAAAACAATGTGTGCCCCGGAGTGGCGTGCATGTCTCCTATTTCACGCTTAGGAAAGCGGGATAATTTCTTGTGTATTGTGGCTGGAACAAGTTCAGGTAGTTCCATATGTCGGTGTCGCCGACTCGTTCAGCGTATTCCCTCTGCAAAAAACCAACACGTTAAAATACACATTAACCCTTCCTGCTAACCTTGTTTGTATTCCAACAAGCAGTACGCCATGTAGTTTGACAAACCCTTCCACGAGCATGAACATTTTTTCACCCTACTCATCTTTTCGCTTTAAAATATGCCAATACTAAAATGAAACCTTTTTAAATTAAAACATTGATGTCCAGCTAATTGTTGTGGCATGCTAAGTTCGAGTTTTGACTGTTGATATTATCAACACCATTCGTTTGAATTTATGGATTGATAAGAGTTCTGATTTTTGTAATGCAGTTTACATCTAAACCTCTATTGTACCAATAAGTCATTGGTTAAAGTTATGTGGCTGTTTGAGTATTATTTGCAGTTAATATATGAAAAGCCAAAATTTCATACGTTCCCTGCAGCTTTTGCTCAGCACCAGTAAACGGAAGTCTAACCACTGGATAAATTTTACGGCAAACTTTTATTGCTTCCAAAAGGTTGAATACATCCAGATGACAGAATCACGAGAACTGGAGCTTGGTTACTTAAAGTGGTTTAAATTTGGATGTATAATAAAGCTTAATGTCTGTAGTTAGAGTTTTAATAGTGTTGAGAATCCCAACAGTTCTGCCTAGAACCAGGAGTGTGTAGGTAAAATTAGACTCAAAACCCCTCAAAATACCGGGGTATCTCGTATATACTCGAACCCCTGCCTTTTGTTATTTTATGACATACAATTTTCTGTTACATGAAAACAAAACAAATCTTAATATACATAAGTTGAGTTTTGTAAATTTTTCATAGTGGTCTGACATATTCCTTTTAATTTAACAAATCTTTCAACATCGAGTTAATAAAAATTTTATATACACTGCCATTTGTTCGTTACATACAGGTTAGTACATTGGATCGAATAATCACGATTGGCGAATCAACGTTTACATCATAAAGTTATGTACATTTGACAATTTAATTTATAAATATACTTCATGAAATCTCTTCAGTATTAAACTTCTCAAACCAAATTTTTAACATATCTGATTTTATGAAATTGTGCATGGGAGTAACACTATGATAAAGTGTTTAGCATATCGGATCAATTCATCGTTCCTCTAACCTTTAGAAGTAGATAGCCTCACGACCGGATCAAGAAAGTGTGGGGCGTTACCCCCACACCCCCTATACGCCTTCATGGCGTGGTGTTATGCACAGGGGAGGACTTTACCTTTTTTTATATGAATTCCTGAAATAAGCAAATGCAATACTTGTAAATGTCAACCTCGCTTCTACGTAGTACACCCCGGCAACTGCTCTCTTTCAGGCCAGCGAGGCTCTGGCGCCTGGACCCGCAACCAGGCTTACGTTGTGTTGTGAATATGTGTTTGTGAATGCCCGTTCATCTACTTAATCTTATCGTCATTCATCCCCATCGCCACGATTAACCAAAAGTGACAGAAATGCGACGTTAAATAAACTAAATCGATCGGAAACCTTATTTGCAATCCTAGGATTCCAACGGTGAACTATGGAAAATCAAATTTAAATGATATCACGAATACTTAATTACTGTGTTGGTGATAGAAGTTTACCGGATATAACATGTATTGTACTCTACGTGAACTACTATGTTCATTGTAGCGGAAATGAATGACATAACTCGCTAGTGCAGACAGCTTCTGCAGACATTTCGGACCAACCTTGTACCTCTTTGAAGGAAGCAGTCTTAACTAATCTGCATAAAGTTCCAGCATCTCAAAGTACCCTCCTGGGCACAAGAACAGCTGTTCCCGCGAGGAAACAAAAGACAGTCGTTAATGAATCTCTCAAAGGCAGCGACGGGAAACAAAACACAATTCTTCTGCGCTGATGTTTTGCTTTGTGGAGATCCGAATGAAATTTCAAGATCGCCGATGTCGCCTCTCGTGCCCGAGTAATGTTAATAGCTGGGACGGGAAACAAAAGCTCCCGTCAGCGACATTAATGCTCGCGAACAGGTGAAGGGTTCGCCTTCTTCTCTTGGAGATTAGCCGCGGCAGAATATTTTCCTACCCGATTTATTCACCCTGGGTTGATTCTCCTCCATGAGCGACACGGGCGTGGTTGAAAGAATGGGGCAGGTGCAGCAATGAATGGCCCCGATAAAGCTTTCGATGTCCTGCTCTTAATGGTGGAGGACGCTGGGGACAAAAAATTGTTGTTGCTTGGCTCCACAAAACACAGCTTACTCGCGCGGCGGATTTAGAATCAACACTAAGCTCTGACGTAGATAGCACGTGTTCGGTTGAAGCGTTCGGGAAATTCCTGTCAAACCGCTACTCGATCTTGTCCTTAAAATAAGACACTTAGATGGAACAATTTAACCATGCAGTTCTTGTCTTAGCGTGAGTGCTGCAGCCAAAACATTTCGATTCTACCTTAAACCGTAGGTCCTGTCTCAATTACCCTACCCTATCTGTGCATGAAGTAGACCTACAGCCTGGTCCACACGTAATGTTTTCTTCAATATCCCTATGCAAGCTTACCACTCCAGCAAACTCTAACAGTGGCAACACTTTGTGGGAAGTAAGTGTACTTTTGCAGTGCAACAGTTGTTGTTGCATAAGTGTCGACTGCACTCATAACCCCAAATATTTCCTCCCGTCGAGAAGAAGTCATTCTCACTCAGATGTGCATTGGATATAGCCGTCTCACTCATGGTCACTTACTGCAAGGGCTGGACCTCCCATGTGCCGCGTCTGAAATTCTATTTTAAGTGCTCGGTTAAGTGTTGAATATAGTGCAGGGGGGTCTTTAATTTTTATGTCTGAATATGCTAGTATCATTCTTATTGAGTGTGCAGATTTTGTTTTCCTCAGATAGACTTTTAATCTTCCCACTGTTTATCATCTCTGTTGTGAGATGACGACAGTGTTTTAACTAATGTTTTTATTTTTTGAGAAAAGTTTAAAGAGTCAAAGTTTAAATTTTTGTTTGTTCTGTTCAGGTCCCTTTACAAACTTGCCCTTTTACCTTTCTGAAGGGGCTTCTTACACCCCTTTTTCAACTCTCAGGTAAGGATTTTACCCGTACATATTGAAGGGTGCAAAATGTACCCAAACGTCATCTACAGTAGCGTGCAAATTAATCCGAACAAGATATACATTTTGTCATTTAATGCAATTGCTGCAATATACATAACTATACATGTATTTAGAAATACCCTTAGTACTTTGTGACCTCCCTTGTTTGTTATCACATCATTGACACGTTTAGGCATGGATGACACTAAATTTTTACAAACGTTTTTAATTTCTTCATCATGGTACCACACGTTAACAAGGGTACAAAGCATTTTCTCCTTGGTTGAACAATCCACTTTTGACATTCTTCTTTTGCAGATAGACCATACATTTTCAATTGGATTTAAGTCAGGCGAGTTTCCTGGCCAGGGGAGTACTTGTACATTGTTATGATCAAAGAACTCATTGACTTTTTGAGATGTATGACATTTTGCTAGGTCCGGTTGGAAAACACAACTTCCTGAACCCTGAAGATGAGAGTGACTTTAGCTCTCGAAAGCTCGGAAGCCTTTCCGGAAATCACCTGGCTGATTGCCCGAGAAAACCTTTTCAAGAAGCTATTGAGTAAAAATGGAGCGCTGTTCATAACACAGGGCATTATCGCGAGAGAATGTGCAGTTATTTTTTTAAAGAAAGTGAAACTAAAGCTTAAAACTGCAACGTATTTTAAGCTTATTGTATACCTGGAAAAGTATGCATCTTGTTCGGATTAATTTGCACGCTACTTTAGTTCTATCTATTTAATACTGGTAGACCCTTACAGAATATGTGTTGCAAAAATGTCAAGCTTGTTTAACTCTCCATGAAAGTGTTACAAGAAAAAATTATAAAGGCTTTCATGGGCTCTCCCTCCGGCCATTTTAATATTCCCATTCACGTTAGTACACCTGTCCTATAGATGTGTTCGTATTTTATGTGGTGCCGTAAACATGTCTCCAACTTCCTTATGCTACTCATATTCATCCATTATATAATCGTTTCTGACATACGGAACTAGTGCATTCACATATACGAGTTTAGTGTCTTTCGCCAACAAAAATCGTATGACCGACCTCACTTCACAACTGGCGAGATTTTCAATCGGAGCACTCATGTTAACAATGTATTATGAACAGAGCAGAAGCGACACGAACTTCACACGTCCACAGCTGAATGCGCAATGAACGGGCGGAAGTCCCTGCACAAAATGACAGCGCTTTCCCCGCCCTAGCGGCACACCGCCGAAACGTGAGTGACTTTCTGGATAGCCCTCGTATAAAAGCATTGTAAGACAATTTGTGGTAATCAATTTTCCTTCGCTCAACTTGCTTGTCTGGGTAGCTAGCCTCTTCAAAGCCGTCACCAGACGATGAAAATGTAAACAGGGAAAGATGAGCTCCATCCTCGCAGTAATGGCTTCTAGCTCCGTGAAGCAGAGATCAAGAACTTTTCGCTCCTCCTAATGGAAACCTTATTACTGGTCGGTAGACCATGAAAATTATATCTCCTTCAATCTAGACGGGTAGAGTTTCTTGCCAAAATACCAAGGGACGACTTTGACAACTTCTGAAGTGATCTAGACAAACGAGGCCTTTTCGTCCTCTCCAACACCGATTGCTGATCTTTCCGAGCTTGTACCCGAAGACATTTTTCCGGTAAATTGCGTCCACTGGTAAAATTTTACGGGGACGAATCGCGGAAATGACGTTTGAGTGCCATCACATCTGCTAATTGACAGATTCCCTGGAGGCTGAAAAGCTGTCACAGAGAGAAGACTACATTAAAGATGAAATCAAGAAGAAAGAAGTTTGTGTGGTGAAAGAGGTATAAAAAGAAACGCTAAGAAAAATAGACCTGTTTTGTTGTCTGATTGTTCGCGGTGACAGGCACAGTAATGTTAAATCTGAAGGCTAAAAGACGGATCATTCGCATTGCTTTCTTACTTACAAACTTTCGATTTTCTGTGTAAAATCAAGAAATATCTTCAACAATAATTTTATTTATGTTTAAGGTATATTAAGTAAATTTGATTTCAGACGACCACTTCGTACACTAGACTGTTTGTCACACCAAACCTATATTGCAACATTCGACATTTTTGTTAATACTTTCTAGCCTGTTCTTTTCACTATAACTATACCACAGGTAAAAACTGTATCATTTACTATACTGTGAGCATTATTATTCTGACTAAATATAGAACGCACCTTCTCGCAAGTAATTCATATTCTTAAATCATTTTCTGGCTTTTATATGTTTTACATATATTCAAAATTTAATTCTGCCAAATCGATAAATGGTTGAAGTAATTTCCTGATCGTTTTTTTTAAAAAAAAGAAACGCAACTTCAGCAAACTTCGTCCTTGTCTAGTCATTTAATTTTATTTTTTATCTAGTTTTAGTTCGAGCATCATATATCCAATATATTTTTCAGTGCAATTCTTCATTCTGATTTTTTGGTTGATCAAGTATATTTTAATATAATTCATAATGAGCAAAATGCATCAACCCTATATTTAAACATTTAGATGCGACAAATAATACAATACAGATTTGTAATTATAAATATCTTAACTGCACATGAATTGTTTCATGTTTCTGGAACTTAACTCAATAGTACTCGGTCAACCTTTCTGTGAATTATATTTCGCAATTGCATATTTTTTGTGGGGGGGGGGGGGTATATAGTTATCGGTTGCGATTTCATTCTTCTCTTTGTAATGGTCGCTGCACTGTTGAAGGTGCAATTTTAAGTATTCATTCACTAATCAGTAGTGTTGTTACAAATATACACTAAAATTATGAGTTGTAATGAATAGATAATACATAACTTTAAATAGTTCGATGTCAACAAGCGATAGGATCAATTATTTTCCTGATCATTGTGGTAGTCGTGTCTTTATTAGGTCAGATTAAATGTGATTTGATACAGCAAAATATTATAATTAGTACATATTTATAATAATATACATATAATTCTGTAGAGGATATTTTGTTTGGATCTGAAAATGACGTACAACATCAAATTTCAGAATTCTAATTTAAATAGATCTAATTATAACATAGATCTTTATTATGTACAGTATGTTAATTTTGCTTCATACCTGAATGGAAAGTTTAATTGGATAATAAATTACTTTCTTGTTAAAAGATTTACTTTTGCATTCTGATGTAGAACAACTTCGAAAAGCACTCAAGATAATTACAGGCACAACAGTGCCATAGCATCCTGCAAAATTGTTGTTTGTTGTAAGTTAAAGTCGCTTCCCTCACCAAATTAATCTTGCACGCGAAAATTGCGTCCGAATTCACCTTTACGGAAGCCATTCTTATTCTTCCTTCGTTGCTACGAAGGATGAAAGACAGGAAAAACAAAACGAATTTTCCTTTTGATGTAAAATTGGCTTCGCTGAGATCTAATCTCGTCTGTCTGCTGCAGATGGACCTACGGTAACTCTTTTGTCGAAAGACTCTCAATTCGGAACCTGGAGTGAAAAAAAGCGAGTGGAGAGGAGATAAAATACGGCCTTTGTTTTCATCCACCAATTACTTGCTTCCCCTTCGTCTTTGTACGAGAGGGCAATGAAAGGCGTTTGACGTGGTAAATCTTTAAGGAAACACCTCTAGGTATTCCCAACGTGCGTTGGAGAATGGCGAAGTTGGTGTGGATTAATGCCAGAGGCTGCAATTCCAATACGTTACCCCGTGACGGTCTCCTTGGTAATTGGAAGGATCTGAGGAAGGAATCGAGTCTGATCTCATTCAGTCGGAGACGAAATTAGACTCTTGTCTATTCACGGGAAGCGCCATGGTCCTCGTCAGTGCTATTGTCGTTCGAGCTGCCTGCGAAAGACAATTCTTTTCATGCAGTTCGTCCTGGTCTTCAAAGAATGGATCCCTTGGTTCAAAGGCACGAGCGATTTTTTTTTCCTTTGCAAGATTCAATCCTGCATTTCCCATTTTTCTCTTCGGAACTTGTAGAGAATGTTGAACGTGTGTCCCAAAACTTGTTTGAGGCTAGTTGCGTCTTATCTTCTGTCGAACAAAGTAAACAATTTACGAAGGATTGGTAATAGATTCCCCCCTTGGCATGGAAATAATTTAGCTAAGTAAATTGAGAAAGAAATTATTCAACGTGCTTCTCCTAAAGGGCAACTCGTTCTTACAACAAACCTGTAACAAATTTAACCCTAGCAAAATATAATTTTCCCTTCTTCTGAAACCATCTGCTCATAGAGTCTACTTCAGTATCACTGACATCCATAGCGGAGTGGTTAGTACAGTGCGCTACGAAGCTAAGGGTCCAGGGTTCGACCTTGGTATGGGTGTTCTTTGTGAACGTTCCTTCATCAATTTCACCCTATCATGACTCATACTCAAAAACGAAACATAATTAGTCAAGAAAAAGGAAAACAGAGAAGAGGAAGGGATTATCTACGAAGTGAAATGTAAAGAATGTCAGTGTGTTCATAGGAGAAACGAAAAAGACGCTGAAAGACAGGTTGAAAAAACATAGAAATGATGTACGACTTAAAAGAGAGAGGAAATGCGATAGTTAAACACACGAGAGAAACAGGACATGACATAGAGTAGGATGAGGCTAAGCAGATAGGAAGGGAGAAGAGAATGCTAGTGAGAAAATGGAAGGCGGCCAAGGAAATAGAGAAGAAAGGTGAAGAAGACACAATGAACTGGAATGGGGGACTGAACATAAACAAAGAATTGAAGAAGGTGTTAGAAAGAGTGGAAAGGACAAGAGAGAAAGAGGAGAGAAGAAGAATGAAGGAAAAATAGCGTTAGATAAAGAGTCCAACCACATTCCAGATGAAAGAAAAAGTTTAGCCTTTCAGGTGAAACTACAGTTGACAAGGGAAAGCCACCTGCTAGAATGTTCCAGAACAACTTTATAATAGTCTGGAGGGGAGTAATTTTTGTGTGTATATATCGTCCTGTTTTGTACTTTGTTACATTTGTACTTGGTGTATTGCAATACTTGGTATGGATTGGAGAAAGATGTACATATGACTTTTTTTCTCATCTTCTCTGCTACTACTGAAGGAAGACCTTGCTAGAAGGTTGAAACGTTAAGTTTAGTATGTTTTATAATAAAATAAATTTCTGCCTTGGTCAGCATATTCAGTTTTTCATAATAAGTCAATTCATCACATGGTGTGTACATTCCTAACCCTACATCGTATATATATCGTCCTGTTTTGTACTTTGTTACATTTGTACTTGGTGTATTGCAATACTTGGTATGGATTGGAGAAAGATGTACATATGACTTTTTTCTCATCTTCTCTGCTACTACTGAAGGAAGACCTTGCTAGAAGGTTGAAACGTTAAGTTTAGTATGTTTTATAATAAAATAAATTTCTGCCTTGGTCAGCATATTCAGTTTTTCATAATAAGTCAATGCATCACATGGTGTGTACATTCCTAACCCTACATCGTAGGGTAAATGATATCGTACAATCCTTTGTCCTTGTAAAGATGAGTTCATACAGATTCTTTCTACATAGAGAACGGCGCTCTGTCAATGCATTGTGGTGAAACTCTGTGATTGATGAGTAACCAGACATTCTGCATTTTAAACTTCATTTCCTAATAAACATCTTTCCCTACCGGTAAACAATGTCTCAAATACCTTGAGGATTAAAGGAGGAGGCTAGGAAAATTTCCCCATTCTGTACTTTCTTTCTCAATCTCTATATTTGCAAATTTATATACAACCGAGGAAACTTTCCTTCCTTGAAAAAAATGTTCCTCATGGTAATTTTCTATTAGTATTCATCAAGAATCGCCTTGTCATATCTTTACCGAATACATTGATTGATTTGCTTTATTCCTGGCCCGCGTGGCGGAGTGGTTAGCACATCGCGCGTACGATGCTAGGGGTCCCGGGTTCGAATCCCGGCCTGGGCGTAGATGTTTGTGAGTGTTCATTCACCGATTTCATCATATCATCACTCATCCCCATCTTCGTAAATTAGCCAAAAGTGGCACAAAAAGCGAAGTAAAATAAAGCAAATCAAACTCAAAATCAGATTTGCTTTATTTTACTTCGCTTTTTGTGCCACTTTTGGCTAATTTACGAAGATGGGGATGAGTGATGATATGATGAAATCGGTGAATGAACACTCACAAACATCTACGCCCAGGCTAGCATTCGAACCTGGGACCCCTGGAGTTGTAGCGCGATGTGCTAACTACTCCGCCACAGGGGGCGGCTTTACCGAATACTAAACTTGATTATCCTGGCTCTAGAGCTACAAGTGTTTTTCAAAAATAATCGTTTGCTGGTTCGCTAAAATGATAAACAATAGTTGCTATTGTTATAATGAAATAGTTTCATATAACTCCCATAGTCATTCCATGCCAAATCGACACAGCCCCCAACCTGACCATCTCCGATTTTCATGAAATTTGGGGAGTTGAAACTATGCATGGAACTTAGTAACTATGAAAATTATGAGTCTCGTGCGTCTTGTAATTGTTAAATTATTCAAGGTCAAAGTTAGCTGAAATTGCCCTTTTTGAGCCCGCTTAGCTATACTACATGTGCTGTAACTCCGCCCCTATTTCGCCTAGGAAGCTCAAATAAAGCTTATTGTACAGGGAATTTAACAAGCTTTCCAGTGATATATATAACAAGCCTACCTTTGGATAAAAATATAATTTTGTCACGTGACCTTGACTTTGACCTTGAATATCTCAAAACATGTCATCACCAAAAATCGTGAAAAAAATATATTTCGTCCCTCATGCCATATTCTAAAACATATCAAAACATCATTCTGGGACTGCAATGGGATCAGAAGATACAAAATAATATGTGTAACTATGTGACTGATAAAAACCTCATTACATGAACTATGACGGGTCAAATGTCCCTTAACTCCCTACAAAATGTAAAGGAGTTATCCTGGTCATGAAAGAAATGGGTTAGGCACAGGGAGATCCCTAGCTGTGTCTATCAAGCGCAGGTCCGGCATATTGTTGACCGCCATATCGAATTCAACACAAAAATTTAAAAGGAAGTGGGGTGATGTGATATATCAAATCAGGCTAGAATTTCACTAGAAAAATAATACCGTGTAAATAATATACATACGTGTGTATATATATATATATATATATATATGTGTGTGTGTGTGTGTGTGTGTGTGTGTGTGTGTGTGTGTGTGTGTGTGTGTACATACATATAATGATGATAAATATTGCAGTTTCTTCGACTTACGTAAAATTCAAGTTACGTAAAGTTTTACGGAACGCATTACTTACGTAACTCGGGGGTTACTGTATATCAATATTCGGTTTCACATAGAATGTTCCGCCTAGTGAAACTATCCCTTGTCAATCATAATAACTTGTCATCCGTAAAGACGAAATCTGTAACAATACCTTAAATGTAGATTCAGTTTCTGGCAAATACTTTCTCAGCGGTTGGTTTATATGATAGGCGCATTTTTTACATAAAACAGCAAAACAATGCATTGTCTTCTTGCTAAAAGCTTTTTTTGGGGTGTTTCTTGTAAAAAATGTATAGTTAATCAGGCTTCTGTTGGTTAGTGAGAGTAGACACTGTCTTGCTATAAGTTGGTTCAGAAGCAAAATATACAACATATGGTTTTACATATGTCAATAATACAGGAAATAATGAATTTTTACAAGAGCATTCTTCTTCTTGCGTTACGACGCCAGGGGTCCCAGGTTCGAATCCAGTCCTGGCCATGGGTGTTCTTTGTTGGTGTCCCTTCATCAATTTCATAATATCATCACTCATCTCCATCTTCGCGATTAGCCAAAAGTGGCAGAAAAGCGAAGTAAAATTAACCAAATCAATTAATCAAACAAGCAAGAGCATTATTTAATAAAACACTTGAAATCTTCAAATTAGAATCAATTTTATCAGCCACTTTATTAGTTACCAGTATTATGACTGGTACATGTGCAAATGTTCTCATATTGCTTAACATATCTATCATTGTCCAGTAACATAATGTAATAAGTAACAACACTAGTAATCTCATTAGATTAGAATATTTTAAATATTTATGCACTATCTCTTTAATGGCGTTTAACATCATCTTGCGAACCCCAATTATCAGTGGGGTTCAAGAGAACAATTTTTTCTGTGGCAGTAGATTTTTGTTGCTTTTACGTTGAATTTATAATTTCATCACGAAGGCATTTCTTCGTTTCAATTCTCTTCATGCTTATGTTAATGGTTCCACAATAACTTTTTTTCATTTCAAGCTGAGCGTTAAGTTTTACTTTGTGAGGAAGTCAGGTCCTCTGCAATGTGGTTGGGTTGCAGAGAAGACAAGTTGACCGCCAGCTTAACTTCTCCCCAGAGAATGCTTCGTGTGAACATCATCCACTCGTTTATCCCCCGGCACACTCTCTCTCATTGCTACCCTGGAAACGGAAATACGCTGCAGGTGTTCCGGATTGCGGACAGGATATTTTGCCAACCTGAACGTTCTCTTATAATTTTGTGGTTGCTCTCGCACAGGTGCATTTGGTTTCGTTAATTTGTAAATAAACATGTATGCTAGCTTCGTTCATATTTTCAGAGTAATTACATTCATATTCTTTGTCGTCCTGTGGCATATAATGACCACCGTGCATTCTGAGTGCTGCGAGGGCAGTTAAGAGCTATAGGATAACTCTTGTTATTGCTCCAAACATACATCATAATTGAGGCGGTCTATGGAAAAAGGGCATATACGAGAAAATGGCATTTTCAGAAAATCGTCCAGAAAGTTTTCATTGTTGAACTGAAAGAGACTGAAGCATAGTAGAAGGACACAATTAATTGACAAATATATTTGGTCTCTTCTAAAGGAATATATATGTATATTTGCTTGGTACGTTAGAAGTAGAGTTTATAATTACGTGCTGGAAGAAACATGTTATGTGCCCTTTTTCCATACACACATTATGAAACGTAAAAAACCTGGGTAAGAGTAAGAAGTAACGATATGTATTTGAATGTACGAAAATACACCTTATACTGCTTATAGTCTTGTATTTTCTTTTCTTCCTTGATTTGAAAATAATTCTGCCAGAAAATAAATGACATGAAATGAAAGTATATGTAGGTTTTTTTTCTTCCCTTTTCTTATTTTTCCGCTGAATATATGTTTTCTTACCAGCAAATTCACTATTTTCGCCACCGCTTCCACACTCCACGATGTTGTTAACGTCTAGGAACTCAAGTAACGAGCTTCTCCAACAGAAAATCAACTCCGCAAGCGCGCAAACAAACAGGTGTACCAACCTCTGTGTTTGACGTATCGTGTTCAAATTTTCAGCATTTCTTCTTCACACTTCTGGACATCAAATAAACTGTTCTCCGGAAAAACGGCATATAGTACTTATATGCCCAATTTCCATAGACCTCCTCAATTGTCGATAAGCTTTAAAAATATTCTATATTCAATGAAAATGGCATGTTATTAGTAATATTATAATAAGGTATAAATCGTTGTATGTGAACCAGAGGAACTTAACTCCAAAAATGTGGTTTTCAGTTTTATTTAAAAAATAAACTCTGAAGATCTCTAATTGGAGTCAGGTCGACATATCTCCACTTCTAATCTTTAGCAGTAAGGTGGATTCACGTATCTCTAATTTATTGACTCTTTTTAAGAGTCAGGCATACGTATTACTAAGAATACATTATTTCATCTCTCCTGTAAATGTGAGTTACGTCCTTCTTGTTCTCACACAACGAATTAGTAGCAAGCTACCGCCTGTTGAAAGCGTCAACAAACCAGTAGTAAATACACGTATATTTTATTTGGATATAAAAGTTTGCCAATACATGAACCAATATATTATAAACACTAGAATTTGAATCATAATTAAATCAACTGTATTTGATATTTTTGTTTGACTTTCTTAATTATTCCATATAGTTGGATTATTCTGTGCATCTTGGTGTATTTAATACATTGTGTTAACCCTTAACTACTATGAACGTTGATATATTACACAACTACTTCTGGGGGGTCTGTCAAACAGCTGTTTTGATTTTGTACTGGGAACTAGTTGCTTTACTATTTTCAATTTCTGAAGCGTTAATCGTGATTTGACATGGTTATAAAAGACTATTTTAAAGCAGAAACGTAAAGTAATTTACGCAAAGAGGAAGAAAATTGGTAAATAATTGCAACAAAGGCTTCTTTATTTTTAAAAAAATTCAAAATTCTCAATATGTCTGCATTTGTATCTTGTCAGAAGAGCAGGAGTTGAAAGTAATATGAAATATTTTGCTGAAATTGAAAATGAGTAATGAGCCATTTGAAACATCCCAAAATCGAAAATATAATTGAATTAGATTTGAACAAACAAAGGCAAGTCGTTGTGACCTTGACATCATGTAGCCAGAACCTCAATTGAGAGGTATGGAGAAGGGTTCAGAGGTGTGAGAAGTAAAAGAAAAGTTCAGAGCGGTCTAAGAGATGGTTAATACATAGTAGTGAAGGTAACGAAGGTGACATTCTTACGTTGTTGTTTGTGGCCTCCATACACTCAATGTAAGATTCGAAACCAAAAAGTTTTGCTCAACTGCGTATTCATGACAGGGTGTTTATTTGCTGAAATACATGTGGCTACAACTTGAATCGTGCGCTAGGGAAACAATACTAAATTTGTCCTAACGGTATTATGGTACGACTTAGGGAAAATGTTATTTTCCTGTGAACGTAGTGCGGTTCTAAGTAAGCCTTAAACTTTTGACCGTGGAAGGTCATCGTATGTACTTTATTCCCGATGTGAATGCGTCAACATCCTTCAAATAGCTTCCATGTAGCAAATGCTTGAAAGCATATGACGGACGCAACATAGCAAGGTCTAATGTAACAGCTGATCTACTCGGTCCTTTCAACGAACCACGTGACTAACCAATCAAGTGACACATGTTTCTGAATTGTTGGAGGCATGCACGTGCCATATAAATGCTAGAGATGATCCTATATATAGGCTGTTGGCCAAGATTAGTGTCCAATAATTAGTCGTGAGACTGAAATTCCCTTGTGATGCAGTGAAGGGTACGTTCCCGTTCAATTTACTGATCTTAACATCTAAGATTAAGTAGAAAATAAATGAAAAAACGATTGAGAAGGAATCCAAGAAATTGACTTCTTATAGCATATTTTCAGTTTACTTGAAGGTGAGAAAATTTAAAAAGTAGAAATTTTGCACTGCAACGTTCTTGCTTCAGATTTTGTTAAGTGAATTTCATATCACAAAAATATGCAATTCCTAACTAAAGTCGTCGCGCTCGAATTGGGGAAAATAATAACCTGTTAGTTATGCAACCACCTACACGCAACACTTGTTTGGGTTGCATACGAACAGGCCGGTCTCGGTTCTACTGATTTCAGTGCGTGTTAAGAACTTTTCTACTGTGTGCTGCTTATTTGTTTATACTATCTTGCTTCAGTATCTGTTGAGTTTACTGCAGGAGACAACAAAAACTTATGTGGAATTCCTAATGTGTAAAAAATTACTGTGAACTACTTTCACGTCTTCCTTAATTCAAGAGTCAAGACTCAAATTATGTTATTCTTTGCACAGAGATTCACAATATCGACCAACAATTTAAGAGGAATATGAACCAGTGTTTTCGTCAGAAATTAAACCCTGGACTTATTAATCACAAAACTAATGTATAATATCAGAAATGTTATTTTATAATTGTTTCGTATGGAATTTATGTTAGTTGAAGTAGAATATAATGATAAGCTGTTCACAGTTTAATTTAGTTCGTAATACTACACAAGTAATTCCAATGAATTTAAACATTAAAAATTAAAAATAAAATAATACTGGTATTTTAATTCTTTAAAAACTAAATATGTAACTTGATTCAAAGTGTTCCGAAAATGTTTATTATTTTGTGTAACTTATCCAAATGAGTAGAATTAAAGAACACTTCTTCTCTCTTCTTTCAGCACCTCCAGTTCCTGTTCCTTCTTTTGAAAATATCACTGGTAAGTGAGAAAATTGTATTCTCTGATATATTTCTTATGATTCATTGATTAGTGTTTAGTCTTGCTATTTTTTATATGTATCAGTATAACTTACAACATTTCAGGTTCATGGAGCGGCAATGTCTCAACTAACCAGCTTAATTTATACATTGTCGAATCACATTCTGACATGAATTTTGATTATATTAATTTCTAACAATAAATCATTTTGAAACCAAATATATAAATGATTTTCCAGCTATATAGGCCATATGCATATGTCATAGTGGCCCCTACATAGTTGAAACATCTTGTTTTCAGAATGTACTTTTTGCGAGCAAATGAAAGAAGAATTTCAGTCCATGGTAGAACGCTTTGATAATGAATTTTTCATAGCTATATGTTGCCATGGATACTGTTTATACAGAAGAACTTAATGCGACTTTTATAATTAATCTAAACGTTGATGGTTATCATCTGCTAAATTGAGACAGCCATGATAAAACTAGCATATGAAGAAAGTAGATTTTGAAGAAAAATATTATAAAAACGATTATGATTAGTTTTCTGTTTGCAAAATTCTTGGAAATCATAAAATTAAATTGAGCTGAATATATATTTACCTTACTCCAAGGTGCTACGGTACTTGAAGAACCTTGATCTCTTGAGATAGACTACTAATCTTATATCTACTTAGTAGGTCAAGGTCTCCAATGTACCTGTGAATAATTTCTATACTGTTTTGAGGGCATGCAAGGAAGACTGCATGTAACTTCTTAACCGTGAAATAATTTCACTCATAATTCATTGCATACCCTATCAACTGCAAAATATTCACAACACGAGTCTGAAGACAATATTTTGAACGTATGAAGTGTCCTATTAGAGAAGGGTATTGCGAGAGGACGTCAAAAAATTTTAAATCGAAATGTACATCAGATATCTCCTTATTTGATACTTCTCTTAATTTCAAACCACTTCCGTTGGAAACATTCTTTGATTTCGTTCCCTGTTTTCGAATAAGTGCCTTAAAACGTTTTCCTATTTAACTGTGTAACCTGTAACAGCATAATGTATTCCGAAACTCAGAATAGACAGCAAAAGTGTTTCTACCTTATGACACGAAAGCACATAGGGTATTTTAGAGGATAAGGGATGATTTTTCGGCAGATACCTAAATGTCAACCTCTCTTCTACGTAGAACTTCCTCTCTAAATTGCATTTTGCAGACTAACGACGCTCGGGCACCTGGACGCACAGCCAGTACAATCCTCTTTGCGTTGTTCTCTTCATGTGTGTTTGTGATTGCCCCTTCATCAGTTTCGTCTTATCACCACTCTTCCCAGCTAAAGGTAACAGAAAAGCAAAGTAAAATCCACCAATCAATCAATATGTTGTATTTTTAAATCCATCGTGCCTGACTGGGAGGATGCCCGAGGTATTCCTGAAATATTTTAAATGGAAATTGCAATCAAGTGTCACCTTTTTGGAGAGGACTCTTCATTTAAAAAGAAATATATATTTTTTTTCGGATGTGCTCCCGTATTCGCAGTGGCACCTGAAAAATCTATTTTAGGTTTAATTGCAATTTAAATTCGTAACAAACTATTTTCTCTATATCCGATAAGGATAATATATATATTTTTTTTTCTATTTTCATGTCTATTAATTTACAAATGCTTCTTAGGCCGTGACAAAATTACAGTTATGTGAATGAGAACAAAGAGTTTTGAGGGTCATTCAAACATCGTGCACCAAACGAAAAATATATATTTCCTTCAAACGTTGTCTCAAATTAAGAGACCAGTGAAATAATGTAAGATATTCCTCGACCCCCTTTTTCATTCAATGTTTTAAAAACATATTCCTCGTTGTACCGTCCCTCTATTACTGCTCTACATAGTTCAAAACTCGTATCATGATTTATTTTAGTTAAATCAGGTTCATAGCGTGTGCAGTTTATTATCAGTTACCAAGTTACAGACTCACCCTGTATATATAGAAGGTGACCCAAAAATACAACCAACACTCTGTTTCAAAAACATGATACTACATGTGAGGATGCAGTGGTATGAAACTAACATTCATTGACTTGCTCGCCAGCATTTTCAACATATTCTCCAAAAGGCGCTGGATATATTGCATTGCACTTGGTAATTTGTTACCTGGCACTGCTCAAGATTCTTCTAGCTTTTTTAACAACATCAAAAGAAAATTTGTTACGCGCGGCAAATTATTCCTTAAAACATTTTTTTAAGAAAGTTGCACAAATTTTACTAAGAATTCATCCAAAAGAGTGCATAAGAAAATAAGGCAATGAAATTTCACCTGAAGTTAGTAACACCATTTGCATTACATCAAGAAAGTTCAGAGTGACCAAAAAAGTTCTGTGTTTCAAATTCAAGTTATTTTATTACTTTCTGAATCATGCGTGTATGTAACGTATTTTATGGAATTGCAATGTTCAAAGTTTCATTACCTTTATTACATTCAAAACACTTCAGTTCACACTCGGTAAGCATATCTATGGCAATTTCTTCTATGAATGTGGATATTCTTTGGCGAAGGTAGTCAGGTGACTTTTTCTTCATACACAATGTCTTTTTACATAGCCCTTAAAAAAATATCCACTGGCGCTAAATCGGAACGTAGCGGTGCCGAAAGAATGAGACCTGTTCTGGCTAGACATTTTCCTGGGAATCGGTTGCACGACTTCTATGAACAGCTTAAAAACCTGTACAGATATGTGACGTTGCTGCTATCTGGTGTTGAATTTGTGACGTAACGTAAAAATTGCTTTTCGCTTCACGATTAAGCTCAAAATAACACATATGCTGCAACAAAAATAATATACTCACTCGTATTTGAAATCCCGGAATTACTTTTTAGACACACTGTGTAATCAAGGTTATACTCAACCAAAGTATAGCGTCTATGCTGAAATTTTATACCTCCTGATGAAATATAACACTCGCCTTGGTTCTAGGACTGGCTAGGTTTACTGAGTTTTTAGTAAAAGAATAGGTGAGCACGTCTGGCAAGTTTTCCGTAACTGTGTAACTGTCTTGCCAGAATAATTCAAAGTCCATTGGAAATTTATAATATTTCGTGCACTACAATACTTTTACAACTTTCTTCGAAATACGAAGGAAACTGGAGTTGAACACGAGTTTAAAATTTATATAAATGTTCACATAAAATTCCTGAACTTTTTTTAGATCTTAATGCCAGTGGAAAAGATTGATTGATTGGCTTTATTTTACTTCGCTTTTTGTGCCATTTTGGCTACTTTGCGAAGATGGTGATGAGTGATATGATGAAATTGATGAATGGACACTCATAAACATCCATCCCCCGGGCCGGGATTCGAACCCGAGACCACGATGTGCTAACTAGTCCGCTACGGGGGCAGGCTGCCAATGGAAAAGAATATCAACTTTCATGAATGATCAATACAGCGTAACTCTTTTCAGTTTGTGATACAGCAAGAATCGGATGTTTACTTACTATCTGTTTTTTGTCTTCTCCCTTGTACATATGAATGATTCATGTGGCGTTGTGTCGGAGCCAGGATCACATATGTCAAGGAGTGGGAGTATCTTTGAGCAGACGAACACATTATAGACTGACAGTGGGTGTCCTTTAGATGGAAGAAATATGCTTCTTCGGGATGCATCAATAATGTATATCGTGTCTCGTGCATTTTATGGATACCAGTGGATCTCCGTGGCATGGACTGAAGCAGTTGTTGTGTTTTGGTCACCAGTCTTCTCAAAGTAAGATGAAGATTTAAAAATAAGTCACACCAAAAAATTTTCCTACATTTTTTAAATCAGAAAACGGTGGCATTAGCCTAGCGATTATTGCCGACAGTGATTGGTCAAAATTAATCAAGCTTTAATGTTTCTATATCTGCCCTCACTTCAGTGTAACGGACATTTTATTTCCATAGTTATAAGTAAGACTATATCTCAGGGCTCTCTAGAGCAAGCGAACGAAAACAAACCTCTGCGCAAGTAGAGACTCGAGACGGCTCGACCAATAAACGCGTGAGAAGGGAAGGGATTGCATGAAGAGGAAAATACGGCTGCAGCTACCAACCGTTAGCAGTAGCGCGTACTGTTGCTCCGCAACTTGCTTTCTTCCCTTCTCTACCGTTATGCGCGGCCTTGCTCCACAGATCGCCGGGAGAGAGTATAAAGTTCGTGACACAATATACAGGGTGTCCCAAAAGGTACTTTAAAACTTTAATGTCATATAACAAGACTTGTAATTCACTTAGAGAAACAAAGTAAGTTTTATGTGATGCACTAACTCAAAACGTTTTGTTCTGTTAGGTAATGAATAACTTCCTTGTCTTTCCAGGTGGCAATAGCAATACAATTTGAGAAATGGAGTCTGCACAGGAAAAGGCGCAGTGTGTGGCTTGGTTTATTGAAACCAAGTCAGACACCCAAGTCCAGAGAGTACCCTGTGTACTGTCGTCCGAGGGATTTGAAGCTCCTGCGATGCCTTCCGAATAGACTTCTGCGGTGAACGCTGGAAAGTCTGTCGAATTATTTCCGTATCTTCTTCACTTGTTCTTGGCCTGCCTACACAGTGCTTCAAATACACACTGCCTGTCTGCCTGAAGTTGCTGTACAATTTTCTTATGGATGGCCGAGAGGATGGTGGTTTCCCGTATCGCGTTCTGAAATTTCTCTGGACTTGGGTGTCTTCCTTGGTTTCAATAAACCAAGCCACACACTGTGCCTTTTTCTGTGCTCCATTTCTCAAATTATGTTTCTCCTGCCACCTGGAAAGACAAGGGAGTTATTCATTACCTAACACAACAAAACGTTTTGAGTTAGTGCATCACATAAAACTTACTTCGTTTCTCTAAGTGAATTACAAGTCTCGTTATATAACATTGAAGTTGTAAAATACCTTTTGGGACACCCTGTATATTTGAGGGGTAAAGGCTGCGAAGTTGCTTTTCATTGGTTGACTTTTGGTAAGCACTTCGAATCCCATCGCCGCTGTTTTCGTGCTCTCTAAACTCGAGCACGCTCCCGTCAAAGATGAGAGCTCTAACCATTCTAACCATTCAGTTTGCTCTTCAGTTATTAACGATCGATACTTTTAACGCTGAAACCTAATCTAACCTAGTTGTGTTAGCGCTCTCGCCTTTGATGCGAGTGGTCCTATGGTCGATTCCCGGGTGAAACGAGGGGGCAAAATTTCGGTGTTGACCCGCATCATGAAGACAATTGTGGGCTACTTGGAAGCAATAATAGCAGACTTTAATCATGAAAGCCGGAAAGAGCGACGATTAGACTAGATACCCTGACGACACGTCACCCAGCGAGCAAAAGAGGTTTTGCAGGCCTTGGTCCTTAACGTCATGGATTTTAATTTACCTGGAAATGCCTCATAATTTGAATTTGTAGAAGAAACTCATTACGCTTGAAACATTAACCAACATAATTTTATCATGTTAATCACATTTTAAACAAAAAAGTGGACCATCGACGTTTAAACTACAAATATGAATATTTAATTGAATTATTGTTGTTTTAAGTCCAGTTTATGCACAGATAGCCTAATCAGGACTGGGCGTACAATTTAAAGTCGGATCCGAACCACTGTGCCAGTTCCACAGAAATGAATATTTATGTACGGACACAGGAAAGGAATAAAAATAAAGTGAGGCGTTTGCACATACAATCGCACGAGCATTTTTACATTAAAATTATTCTTGTTTATATTATTAGAAGTAATGCCAATCAGAATCTGTGACAATATTTAAATTATAATGAATAATAAAACACACGATGTGATTGTTATGCAAGATTTTATTTAAAGACAGCTTGATTAGCAATAATTCTGAATAAAATATTTTGCATTTTAAAATGCAAAAGTAGATAGTTTTCGAAATGAAGACAGTTTCAAAAGGAATGATGATTATCACCATACATGTCAAGTTCCATTGTAATGTTATGTGCTTAAGATCGATTCCACTTGTTCTAAACACAATACAGATGCACTAGTTATAAAATATTGTCATGTAATATAGTAAAGATCGTAATACAGATTTTCTAATATTAATAATGGAATACACCAAATCATTTCTGTGACAAAGCTTAATGATTCCGTGTAAACTTTCTTATTTTACTGCAGTAACTATTCAGTCATAAAATATCAAGCTAAGAGATTTTTTCTTGCATACAAATTAATTACATGCTTTTAAGCAATGATTTTCAATTCAGGTATTGAATAGCTTTTGCGTAAATTGTCTGGTCAATTTGGCATATTAGAAGTGTCGACCTCTGTAGTTCAGTAAAGTAAATACGATGGTAGATCAGTTCTAATCATTCTTAGTAGATTTACCTTTTTCATATTTATTTTCGGCATTCCCGATAGACCAGTGGTAACGTTCCAAAAATGCATGTCTAATGTCGATTGGCGAAGGCAGCAACGAACGCTTGAATAATTTCATTCACAGTTGCCGTAATACCTGTCTGCCGCACGATATAAAGGCAATGAATAATTAATCGGCTTTAAAGACTCTGTTTCCTTCCTCCGTGCCTCAATAGACGTATCTTTTGCCGATTAACGAAGCTTAATTGCCATTGTTGTCCCAAGCCTTTGCCTCGAAGCCAAAGTTTAATCATTACCACTCGACACTTGCTTTAGTCTATTGCAGCGTATTGATTGCAATGTCAACACTTCTCAACATGAAAATTGCCGTTTTTGCTTCCACGTAGACAATTACTACGCCTGTCGTGTATAATGCCAACACGTGAAACTTGGAATTAGCTGTTGTGATTTAGTTTGTAGGGTGTGTCTGTGGAGTTCGATCTGCAGAAGGTATCGTAGATATTTGGCTCGGAATACAATGCCCAGCCTTCTGGTTTATAGACATCTAGCTGATTGCTCGGCGTTGTCCGGGTATTTATTTATCCCAATCTTCTATTAGACCGGAAAATAATGAATTCTAACTATAGTGTAAAATGAACTTGGAATTGAACGGCATTGGAAGTGTCACTATTCATCTTAGCGACCCCGAAAACTATGGATTCCACATTAATATCAGTCGTTTTCGATTATTTTTACATGTCACCCCTTCCCACTCCACCCCTAGGGGTGCGAGGGGTGTCTTGGACTTGAACGGAATTTGGAGTGTCACTATTCATCTTAGCGAACCCGAAAACTATGGATTCTACACTAATATCCGTCGTTTTACATGTCACCCCCTCCCCACTCCCACTCCTAGGGGTTCCAGAGGTGTCTTGGAGTTGAACGACATTGGGAGTGTCACTATTCATCTTAGCGACCCCGAAAACTATGCATTCCACACTAATATCCGTCCTTTTATTATTTTTACATGTCACCCACTCCCACCCCAACCCCTAGTGGTGCCAGGGGTGTCTTATCCCCACAGTATTTCTTTCAAGATTGCAAGTGATATGTGTACCAAGTTTGGTTGAAATCGCTCCAGGCGTTCGAGGGTTATGTTGGAACAGACACACACACACATATAGATCCATTTTTATATATTAGATAAAATTTTTCAGGGTCTGAGTGCTTGGTTGTTGATTACACCGCCTTCATGTACAGTCACCGGCAATAGAAATGAAACGCCTACATACTAAAATACTCGCTTCCCTGCATAGCGTTATGTATGTTACCTAACTCTACGGCGGTGGTAGAAGCTCCCATTGAAAACTTGCTATTAAAATCCACTTAACACCGTAGAGTTAAGCAACTCACATAACGCCTTGGAAGGAAGCTAGTATTTCAGGACCTAGGTGCCCAATTTTAATTACTGGTGACTGTACAATCAGCCAAAACGATTGTCCATCGCTTCTTCCTTTTCTTCTTCGTTCTACGTGTTATTATGAAATTGATTTATGCTTGTTAAAGAGCAGAAATTGTGCTCTTCTTTTTTAAATTAATGAACGAATGAATGAATGAACACCGTGATAGGCAATTTGCCTACTATTATATTACATTTATTTTAGACTAGGAAGATTTGGAGGACTTCGTTAACCTTACTTCGCTGCGTCAAGTTTTTATTTAAAAGGTTTTAAAGTTAGCAAAATGCTGATTCAGAATATAATAAGTAAAACATTGCAATTTCTACCGTTAAGTTGCCGCACAGGAAAGATGGCGGGATGAAGAATTGAAAGAAGAAAGTAA
The DNA here is from genome assembly GCF_977018435.1 of Lepisma saccharinum. Taxonomy (NCBI): domain Eukaryota; kingdom Metazoa; phylum Arthropoda; class Insecta; order Zygentoma; family Lepismatidae; genus Lepisma; species Lepisma saccharinum. Next base: position 35,508,762 of record NC_139253.1, read on the forward strand.
CTCGAAATCAATCTGAACATTTTAAAGTTATTCTGATGGTTCATGACTTTCTACTCGCCCTGTGTCTGCATACTATAGTTTGAGACGATCACTGGTTCATCACTTGCAGGATTAGAATTCGTTCATAAATATGTCAAATTATAACACTAAGGTGAAGGTACAACTTCTATGGGTCTTAAGTATTATTAAAATAACTTAGCAGTATGCAGTTCACTATTGCCTGTATTTCCATTTTGTTAAAACCATTACCACATACGACTATTGATTCTCGTTGCTATGGCAAAGTTAGAATTCCAAATATTACTTAATTTAAACAGCGTTTAGCTCAATAAATAACATAAAACATAATTAACGTTGTACAAAGTAGTTATTATACATTTTTAAACCTTTAATATAAAGTGATTTGTATAATATGAAATTAATAATTTCAATAAACATAAAAATTATATTTTGCGGATCCACAGGACCGTCACAACATTCCCCTCCTCCGGAAAAATGAAAACTACGAAACACTGAGGAGGAGTTTTTATTTACAAATCATTCAGTTGTTTATGAACATAAGTAAAACAAAGTTACAAATGCACAATATTATCTGAAATTCGACAACAACGTGCACACAAACAGATTTTTGCCTGACAGGTAATAACAAATCAGAACATAATACAACGTTCAAGTGTACAAAATAATGGAAAGAAAGTTTTCATCCAGTATCTACTTTCATAAAGTTATTTATTCCTCATGGTGACAAGAGTTGATTCCTCTTTGATTGTAAACAGTTGAACACTCGAAGATTTGAAAAGTTCAGCTTGTCATAGTATTTCTGGTTCATTGTGTAAATAACCGCAAATTGTGTTTAATTTATCTTAAAAAGGAATGTCTCGATATCAAATCGAACAGAAGAAAATGCATTGAAAAGCCATTATCAACTGTACTATCTCCCAGGTGAGAAATTCTATTATTTCAATTCTCATCTGCTCGTTGAGTTTTTAACCAAATAGAAGAAGTATCATCTTGTGAATCTTCCACGATTACTTGATTGATGTATAATCTATCATCAAGTGCGGAATAACTCTTACAAGGTGGAAATCTGCTCAACGTATCAGCAATATTATTCGATACTCATTGGACATGATATAACGTATAATCAAAACACTGAAGTTTGAGAGATTGTTCTACAATCAACTTAGGTTGATCCGCTGCAATCAATTTGGCAGTCGGGATAATAAATTTTATACTACACCATAACTCATAACTGACTAAATTACACTGGCTTCAACTGTCGATGACACATTGTATGGTTGTACCGTAAACTGTTCCTATGATCAGAGGTTGATCAGTAAAGGAGTAGGTATACCAGTATCATTTAAAGTCCAAGTAGGTTCCTCTTCGTACCAATCTAGTTGGAAAATATTGAAAGCGGATAACAATAATCAACTCCAGATAAAAAGGTAGTATTTAATACAACATACTAACAAGCTGTGTACATATTTTAACTAATATGATTTAGACGGCCACTTCTTTATGTTGGTGCGAGCAAACTGGTCCACGTTCAACCGCGACGTTCGTTTAATCTTTCTTCAGGGGCAGAAGAGATGAACTGTTTACAAGAAGTTTCTCTTGGATCGAAAAATTGTGCATTTTCATTCAATGGAGTATTCACCACTGTAGTTGCATTACAACTATTTCCCGTTGACAACTGAGATGACGAATATCCACAATTGGCACATCAATTACATGGTTGGAATGAGTGGAAATTTTCGTTAGAGAACTGAGAGTTAGGACGCAGTGTAAATTGCTGCTGTTCTCGTTTCTGGCATTAAAACTGTTGCCCATAAAACTCCCATTATTGTTGAAGTACCGACAGCTTTGTGGACTTCTATTTTGTCGGAAATGTTGAGTTTCTGCACCATTACGTCTGTAACGATTATATGGTCTGTTAGTTAGGATAGGTTTCCCTAAAATTATTATTACTATAAAATAATCATCGTCTTTTGGTTTGAGTTTGATTGCTGGTTTTCAGCACCAGATGAAACATCTGTACGTGGAACCTTAATTCTTTTATTTTCATCGCTAGAAGAAACAAAATTAACACTGTTGTTAGGTCTTACAACATAACGTGTTGAACATTCATTTTCATTAGATTGATCACCGTTCGAAACCGATGAATGTTTAGCAACACCTTGAACTCTCAGTTTTGCGCTTGCACTATTATTGTCGGTAAAACTTTTAGAATTATTCCCATCATGTCGGAATTTTTTTTCACGTACATTATCAAGACTCTTGTTCGATCTTAAATTCACTAAATTCAACCTCTTTAGAAACGCACTTACATCATCCATTTTATCTAATCCAGCAGGTAATATAGTTTGTGCAACAGATGTGAGCAACTGATTGATTAAAATACCAATAACTTCTGCATCATTCGGACGATCGTATAATATCCTGAATGCGTACGTATAGCAAAAACTTCCATACTACTCGTCGATTTAGGATCATATTTACGACTTCTAAGTTCAGACAATTGAGCCTGAGTTAACGAAGCGCTTGGTTATTTCGTCCTTGTTCACAACGACTTCAAGTCTCTGAACTTGCCGAGACAACCCTGAAACATTGCTCTGACATTCTGTAATCTGATCGTTCAATCAGGCAAGTTTAGCAGAATTCTCTGTACAAGTAGAGTTGACTTCCTCGATTTTCTCTGTTAGTCCTTGCACTTCCCTTTACATTTCCTGTTTTAATGAACGTGTTGGTAATTTGCAGGACTCGGCAACTTCAGCTAATTCCTTCCGTAACGATGTACTCAATTCGTGGAAGTCAAGGTTGAGTAGTTGCTGTGAATTTTGAATTTCCTGTTGAGATTCTCTTAGTTTTGTAAATTCTAGCTCTTGGGTTTCCATGATTTTTGTAAATTCCATCTGTTGTGACTCGTTGATTTTCCTTAACTCTGCAAGCAGATCACACATTTGAAAAGTAACATTATTTTGCCCCGTTGACGTCTCGGCCAACACAGAAGGACGAATGTTAATTTCTTGAACATTTTCCTGACTTAGTTTCCATTGCACGAAAACTACAATACTGAACGAATCATAAGATGGATCACAATCTTTACAGAATTAATTTTTATTTAACTGATATAACTCCCAATGCTTATCGAACGAACCCAAACATTGTAAATTATACCAATAGCCACAATTTTCACAAGCTACCAACCTTTCCTTATCGGTATCTTTGCAGCACTTCACCATATTCATGGCACCATTTCTATTTTGCGATTCATCAGGTTCATCACCACAATTGATATATCTAGCTGTAAAACTTTTTTTGTTCTTAGATTATAAGGATTACTCGATGCGTATATAATAGAAATTTATGTACAAACCAGATTTACAAGAACAATGGTGTAAGTGAACACTTCAATCACTTAGGCAAAACACATCACTCAAGATCGTGCTGATAACGTTCTTCAATACTGGACCACCTATTATACTGTGACGATCACTGGTCAATCATTTGCACGATTAGAATTAGTTCATAAAGATTTCAAATTATAACACGAAGGTGAAGGTACAACTTCTATGGGTCTAAGAATTATTAAAATACAACCATTACCACATACGACTATTGATTTTCGTTGCTATGGCAACGTTAGAATTCCAAATATTACTTCATTTATACAGCTTTTAGCTCAATAAATAACATAAAACATAATTAACGTTGTACAAAGTAGTTATTATACATTTTTTAAACCTTTAATATAAAGTGATTTGTATAATATGAGATTAATAATATCAATAAACATATAATTATATTGTGCGGATCCACAGGTTCGTCACAAGTTTCACATTTAATGTTCATTTTAATAAGTACGTTTATAACTATATTTTGTCTTGCAATATCTTCATTTCCCAATTACACATGTTATATTTACAAGGGGCTAATTTTGGCTAATTTAATCTTTAATTTATTTATTAGTCAAAGAAATACCTTTACAAAATGTGAATATTATTTGGAGCTTCAAGAGGTCTCACTATGGTTCAAATTTCAGATTCTTCCTGTCCCCAATTTGGCATACAGGGCTTAAATTTTTTTCAGAATTTTAATTTTGGTGAGCTTATGGAAGAAGGGGGTTCCAGGGACCTCATATTTTTCGTTATTTTCGGATTTCACAGTAAACCTAAGAAATATGGTAAATTTGTTTTGACCTCTTTATTGTTATTTTGTACCCCAAGGATGGGGAATTATGAGACAGTATCGGATTCATTGTAGTATAGCGTAAAAACTACTAATGAGAGATAAAATATGGTAATAAACAAAAGGAAAAAGTATATATTCCTGAAGAAAGTTGTTTTTTAATTGTAGAAGATAAGTTACAGCAAATTTCATAAACGTCTGAGAATGCTAATGTCACCACATGTGAAGATTGTCCCAAATCTTAATTATACTAACGTGTTCCATTGTTCTTTGAAAAAAAAGCTGAGAATGCAAGTTATAGACATTAAACCTAATGCGCGTAACAGCAGTTGCTGAATAATCTCATTTATGGACAGTTCATTATTGAACCCATACTTTTGTTAAAATATGACAATAGATATGTTTTACAGTTGCCATGAAAACAATAAAGATTAAGTTATCATCTAGAGTTGACAGAAACAATGGTCTTGTACAGGATTCTCTTACAAATATTATTCAATATAGAAAGGTGTTCCTAAAGGATATTGGTATTAACATATCAGACTTTCACTAACTACTCTTGTTAGCTGTTGACTATACTATTCTCTAGTTCTAGTTTATAAACTATATTATAACTGAAAAATCGTGATTGTGAGATTTTGAGTTGTACATTTTTAAAAAAGTGCAGAGTGAAATGGTTAAACATTTCCTTTCAGTGTTCAAATTTTATACATATATATAATATCATATTAATTTAGACTACTATTTTATCTGTTTTACTGTACTTACAGGTATTCGTAAAATTTAATATTGAACCAGACTTTCAAATTTTCTTATAGGCTACACTTTTGGTACTTGCGGAGCAGAAGGTCGTTTAGGACCTGAGCCAGGCAAATGCCACGAATCTTATAAGGGGAAAAATTTCAATGTCACTGTCTTGACACAGAAGAAGTACGAAGGAATTCAGATGTGGACTGTTCCAGAAAGCGGATGGTACACGTGAGTAGCTCATTTGCATTACTATAAAATACTGTAATCTGAAATATGCTTAAATGTGTCATGTTAAGTTTTATCTGAACACCGGTAAACAAAATTATAAATATGTGCTATTAAATAAGTATTATTATATTATCTATAATTAAGAACCGTGGTAGTGGCGGCTGGTTGGTTTGTTGGTTGGTTGGTTGTCAGTAGGTTTGATGGCAGACGGGAGACACTAGTTATATTCCTGGGGTGGGTGATCTCTGTGGGAATTCTCTAGAAAATGTTCCAGCGTAAAGCGGCTCTGGGGTTCATCCAGCCTCTATGAAATGAGTATCTGGGGAGCGTGGTATTGATCGCATCACCTCGACAGTGAACGAGATCGTGAGTGTCTGACCCCTGCCTCCTCTCACTTTAATATGCTTTAATAGCGGGTTGCAATATACATGGAAACGCTTTACGTTTCTCCTTCACTGTACAAATGAAAAGAAACTGTTTTGGTCATCATAAACCACACCAGCTAAATAGTGACCTTCGTTTATGAACATGGAAACTTAGATGATACACTCCAGGCTGAACACAAAGTCCTTTTACTCCTGTAATAAAGAAACAAATGTAACGTAATTTACAGCAGTATTTGTTGGAAAGTTAAAATGGATTTGACATAATCTTCTGTGATAAAATCTCTAAGTACCCAAAGGCTCAGGGTGTGCAGTCATTCTCACGACGAAGGATAACACCCCGCCAAGTTATATGCGGCATTTTTCTTAGTATAGTTGGCGTAATACGAATGAAGGAAAGTCTCGCAGCATCTTCGAGTTCATGGACGGTACCATAACGATGTCGTGCAACGATGGCCTTTATGGATCCACAAAGATAAGATATCGCATGTAGTGAGATCAGGGCCTCGTGCTGGCCAGGCGAAGTGGCATTGATAGCACAGGTAGGTGGCCCACTGCTATATCTCTACTGTCTCGAAGAATCTGCATTGTTTTTCTCTGGTTGAAAGTCTACCACTTCTTTCCTATTCCTTTACATTACCTGTGGAAGTGTTTATTTCAGAGGAGCATCCCGTTGTAAATGATGAAGGAAGTCAGTACGCACTTCTTCAATACTTCTTCCTGTTTGAATCCTTCCATGCAACCAACAACTAACAATGACACGTTCTTCAATAGTGCAATTAGAAGTATCAGCCATCGTTTAGTTTATATTATCTGAAACGGAAATAAAAATGTGTTTATTATTATTTATATAGGGATAACGGGACTTTTTGGTCACCCTGTAGATTATCCGTTACAAATGTGTAGTTCTCATATTGTTGTAGGTGGCATGGGCGTTGTCAGATATTTTCATATGGATGGTCAGGTCATTGATAAAATGTGAGTAGTAGAAATATAATAATAATAATAATAATTATTATTATTATTATGCTTATGATTACTTTCACATAAAACGAATAATCATTACAAAAATTATAAACAAATTTTATTAAAATATTATTATTATCCTTGGGGAGACTCATCCACCAGATGAGTGAATTTCCAGTTCAACTATTACTCCTTATTCTTTTTCTTATCGTGCAGTTGGTATAGTTATTCTGTGTTGTTAATAATTTTAGACACTTCGTTCAAGCAAACGCTTTAAAAATTATGAGGAAATTGTATTCTTAGTATTCATAGTGGTTACGTCATTTGACCTTTCCCATAAAACTCTGAAATCATTCATTCTTTGGTTAAATGGTTGAACATGAAAGGAAGGTGTTTTTTGTATTTTCCACTCCCTTTTTTTAGATTTAACGAATCTCTTGCTTCGTTATTCTTTTCGATTACTAACTAACTGAAATTTCTTTGTGTTATTGACAATAAAAGAAATAGGCTTTCTGATTTTTTGTAACTTGAAATGAAGGATGCCAATTTCCATGAGGAAGAGGGGGGGCTCCAGTGACCTGTTCGACCCCCTCCCGACGCCCATGATTGGGGGTGTAAAATCACCCTTGCCTACAATGAATCGCCACAAATGCTTGAGTCTAGTTAGCAGGATATCCCTGTTATTACGCACAACTGCAACTTGTCGCCCCGTTAAGAAGATTGACTATCGACGATACTTATTTGGCAACACTGGTGAAGTCTCCTCGTGTGTCTTGCTTCGGCCTTCGTGGCCCGCCGAAACGGCACCACTCGGGCACGGAGGGATTCACTCGATTTCCAAGAAGCCGCAAAGGACGGCTTCCGTGACCAGCTTGGAGAAAATATCCTCGACCTTCTCTGCCTGCCCCGGTCGTAGCGTTAACATTCACAACGTGGAGCGTTGGAGTTCTTCGTACTGTTGACGTTATTTTTACCACGTACTTTGAATATTTCTTCCTGCGTTCAACGCACAGTGCAATGTGCTGAACTTGCCTAAGACCATAAGCTATTGTTATATTCCGTTAACCTCAGTTGAGAAATTGTAGGTTTCGGGAGAGAGAACTTGTGTAATTTTTCGAATCCTAACGATATCTGAAGAATATTCTGTTTGTATTTCTGCTCATATTACTTCGCTTTCTATTATGCTACAGTTCTCTAAAGAACTGGAGTTTCACAATATAAAAGAAATTATGCCCACAATATGTCATGACATTATTGAATAATCTGATCCATTAAGCTTATAGATAAAACATAAAATAGAAACCAGTGACACATATTTCCTGCACACACAATGCACTCATGCGAATGCATACTTTATGTATACGTAACAGCCAATAATAAAGTACTGCGCCGACCTCCGTTGTGGAGTGGTTAGCACAGCGCTTTGCGATGCCAGGTGTTTTTGGTTCGAATCCCAGGATTGGACATGGGTGTTTTTGTGTGGTTCCCTTTATCAATTTCATCATATCGTCACTCACCCTCATCGTCGCGATTAACCAAAAATAGCAGGAAAGCAACGTAAAATAAAATAATTCAATTCAATGAAGCACAGTAGTTTACGACCTGAGAACTGAGTAAAACTACCCAACTTTTCCGTGAACATCATCACACATTGTAAACGGAATGCACAAAATAACGAAAAGAGCTCAGTTGATTGAGTTATGTGCCAAAAAGACAATGGAAACCCTTCCGGTAACTCACATTTTTTAAAAAAAAGTACCAAAAGGAAATAATAAAGTCGCACGCATGATTATTGGGTGTACCAATATCTGTCGCCTGGTAATCAGGGCGGTCGTGGTCCACTGTAAACAAGTCCCGTTTAGCCTATCTGAGTATAAAATGGACTCGAACTTTGATTTTTGTAAACATTACCTTCGTCAAAAGTTATTCCTGAAGAGTCCACTGCAACCCTTTGAAATATACACAGCTATACTAAAGTTGTATTTCAGCCTTTTTATCAAATGATGCAGAGAAGACACAATTGCTTTTTCCTACTCTAAGTACTGATATTTTTCTCTTTCTGAATTAATATTTGCGACCTGATAAATTATTCATTTCGTTTTAGAGTATTATTGTGGCTATTCGAGAAAAAGGTCTGGAATTTTTCCGAGACGTAAGTTTGTCCGATTCTATTTCATTCTACTCCATCTTCTTCTTTATACACGAGGGTGTTCGTTCCCATGGAATATATAACATCGACTCTCAGAACAAGTACATCACCTAGTTTAATGCTTTATTTGTTATTCCCAAGAATAACCAACGTTTCCACATAATTCACATGAGTCTTTCTCAAGAGCTATAATGGAAAGTTAAGCTTGCTCGATGGCAGAGCGCATTAGGTAGTCGATTTTTTATTTATCCCTTCATCATATTATCATCGCCCATCACCAGCGTCGTAATTAGCCAAAGTGGCAAAAAATCAACATAAAATAACAAAACTACATGAACATACACACAGATTCACTGCAACAATGCAGTTTTTGTTGTTTGTTCTAATATTAATGTGACAATCTTCAGAATTATGTTTTTAGTTACATCACAGATAACGTTTATTTGTGGTTACATTTTGAAGTATACAATAATTAATATCGTATAGTTTGTTGAATTATTGGTAAACAGTTGTAGTATACAACAATTAATATCGTATAATTTATATAATAATTGGTAAACAGTTTGTAGTATACAACAATGAATATCGTATAATTTGTTGAATTATTGGTAAACAGTTCGTAGTATTCAGCAGTGAATATCGTATAATTTGTTGGATTATTGGTAAACAGTTTGTAGTATTCAACAATGAATATCGTATAATTTGTTGAATGATTGGTAAACAGTTTGTAGTATTCAACAATGAATATCGTATAATTTGTTGAATGATTGGTAAACAGTTTGTAGTATACAACAATGAATATCGTATAATTTGTTGAATGATTGGTAAACAGTTTGTCGTATACAACAATGAATATCGTATAATTTGTTGAATGATTGGTAAACAGTTTGTCGTATACAACAATGAATATCGTATAATTTGTTGAATGATTGGTAAACAGTTTGTCGTATACAACAATGAATATCGTATAATTTGTTGAATGATTGGTAAACAGTTTGTCGTATACAACAATGAATATCGTATAATTTGTTGAATGATTGGTAAACAGTTTGTCGTATACAACAATGAATATCGTATAATTTGTTGAATGATTGGTAAACAGTTTGTCGTATACAACAATGAATATCGTATAATTTGTTGAATGATTGGTAAACAGTTTGTCGTATACAACAATGAATATCGTATAATTTGTTGAATGATTGGTAAACAGTTTGTCGTATACAACAATGAATATCGTATAATTTGTTGAATGATTGGTAACCAGAACAGCAAGAGCACTTTATTATTTATTATTACAAATTATACTCCTGACTCGATCGATGTTATAATAACGGTAATAGTAATTACTTTTGTAAATATTACATCACGATTTGGGGAGTTCACACTTTGTTAGTCAGTAGTAGTGTGTAAAGTCTCTGTTGGCATCGATCCAACCGCTAGCTGTTGCTTGTTACAACCTTAGCCGTTGTATTAGGGATGAGTGGGTAGAAGATATTTAAATGTGATAGATTAAAGTATCACCATATTGTTCACTTTTCATTCATTAAAATGTGTCAATATGAAAGTCTCCTCAACAGCTGTGAAGTACCGAAATTTCAGGTACTGAATTTTTTTCAGAATCTGTATCAGAATACTAGTGTGTGTTTAAAATACTCATTCATACTAGCCTCTACTAGTTGACTGACTGTCTTTTCACTCATGCGTTTAGTTTGTTACAAAGTGCAACATCGAGTCTACTTCGTTGATTTGGTGTCACGTAGTGTATTTGATGTCTGCACCGTTTGCACTAAGTTCTGGAGTGGTGTACGGTGTGGTATATGATCACGTGATGCGTGCTAACCAATCAAATGCACGTTGAAAGCAGTAGTTGAATCTTCTGAACTTGAACACCGCTAAATCTCTACTTGGTTGAACACAATTTCTTTGCATCTTAAATTCTTAAATTTCAACCACATGTTCATATTAGCGCCTGTGTGCGCCAATTTCAAAAAAACTTTTCTTTATGAATTTTGAAAATAGAATGTGGCCGCGGTGGCTCAGTCGGTAACGCGTCTGACTACCATGCTCAAGGTCCCGGGTTCGATCCCCGGCCGGTTCAAATCCGGGAACTTTTCTAACGGTGGAAGCGGCCCCGGCGCCCAGCGTCGAATAACATGGGTACCTGGGGGAAACCCTGGGGGGTAAAGGCGGTCAGGGGCGTGATGCTGATCACATCACCCCCACTCACGACCGGATCAAGAAAGTGTGGGGCGTTACCCCCACACCCCCTATACGCCTTCATGGCGTGGTGCTATGCACAGGGGAACACTTTACCTTTTTTAGCCTAAAAGTAATGCATGTTTATAAAAATTGCAACAAGATATTTGTCATTTAGAAATGTGGTTATAGAGCTTCTTGTCGAACTTTGCCGTGCATGTTATTAGAATTTCAATTTTTTATGGCCATTTCATTTATTGGGAGAGAAATTCGTATTTCAATAGAAATTAGATAATTAGTGAAATACAACAGGGTTCCATGATAATTTTCGTTCAGGTGGCAACACTGTGGCTGTGTAATGGAGGAGAACGGGCAGAAGCCACATCTTGGTCTCGGCAAAGAAACTCTGGGGTGCGGCGAAGCGTAGAGCGTCGGACGCGTTTCTATCTCCACAATTAATTACAACCGAAGGCAATCTCACACGCATCAATGCCACTGCTCTAGCCATCGGAAGTGGTTATGCATCGCCTTCGGTAAGAACCTAACCCTTTTCTCTGAATCTGTGTAGAAATATTGCCACAGGGTCTGCTGGGAAAAGAATACAAATATACATCGGTTTGTTCACCTCGTGTTTAATTTAACGTCCTTATATAATATTTACTTTGCTGCCCCCCTAAGTAATGCTTATGATATTTGGATTTGAAAAAAATTGATTGATTGATTTGTAGTTTTAAGTCCACTTTATGCACAGAAAGGCTAATCGAGACTGGACCTACAATTGAAAGTAGGATCCGAACCACTACGTGCATCCACTGGGTATCGAACCCGGGACACCTTGATTACAAGGTGATGACGCTACCACTGCGCCATCGGGGAGGCCCAGGATTTGAAAAAAATATGAAGGGACGTCTTTGTGAATGGAAAATTAACTTTATTCAACCACGGGAATGTTCCCGAACCATTAAAACGTCATGGGTTTTCTTGAAAACAAGAACTTGGCATTTCTGTAACCTAAAACTGTATTGTCCATGGAAACTCAAGACATTTTGACAAGTAGAAATTACAGTCTGAGACACGGCATTAGGTGTCAGGCGGAATTTGCGTTGTTGCCACATCACAGATGCTCACAACTAGATTTCTTGCGAGGTTTACAACAGTATAAGTTATCTTTGAAATCTGCCTTTGTAAAATTAAATTACATCAATATTTGTTGGAAAAATAAGTAATGACAACGGTCTCTTTCTCACTGGAGGAAGGATCGCCTCGTGCAGTAGACAGCACTGCATGGTGAACGTTGCGACATAGTGTGCGCGATCCAGAGACACTTGCCCTTTGCTCCCTCTTCCTTCTCCATATATGCCACCAGATCCACACAGACCTCTTGCCAAGCCCTCTTATGTTGAGGTGGCTGATATAGTCTACATTACCTTTTACACATATATCTGAAATGAATATTAACATAATTGTAATTTCTTCCAGGGTTTTCTGCCCAACTTATTACCGTAGGCTTCAGGTATGCAACTCTTATGAAGTTGTATTTTCCCACGTGTACTTGTCTGAGTGGGTGCTTGTTTGTTTGAGTTGGGTTTATCAAGTCCACTTTTATGCACATATAGGCTAATCTGGACTGGACCTACAGTTTAAAGTGGGAGCCGAACTACTATCCAATGTGCCCCAACCGGGTATCGAACCCGGGACCCCTTCATTACAAGGCGACGACGTTACCAGTCTGGTTGGGTGCAAATTCGTGTTGAGAGAGGTTGTTTGGATTCCTACCAAGCATAACACAGCCCTGCATTTTGTGGAACAAATTCGGATGATTTCAAATCAATAGGTGATTTTGGAAGTATTTTGAATGCTGATCACGAAAATGACATCCATTTTTCCCATGACGTCAGGATTTTTCACAATTTTACAATCAAAATTCTCATATTCGCCATTACATTACATATATTGCCTATCGCAACAAAGTAAATTTATGCAAGGGAAATTTAGATTGTTTCCAAATGAATAAGTGATTCTGAAAGAATTTTGAGTTCTGATCACGGAAATTACATCCACTTTTTCCCATCACGTCAGGATCTTTCACAATTTCATAATCAAAATTCTCATATTCGCCATTACATTACACCTATTACACAACACGACAATATAAATTTAAGCAACGGGAATTTCGGTTGTTTACAAACCAATCGGTGATTCTGGAAATATTGTGAATGCTGATCACGCACATGACATCCATTCCCCCCCCCCCCCATCATTTCAGGATTTGTCACAATTTTGCAATCAAAATTCTCATATTTGCCATTCCATTACGCCTATTACAGAACGCAATAAAATAAATTTAAACAACTGACATTTTGGTTATTTACAAGCCAATAGTAGATTCTGGAAGTATCTTGAATGCCGATGGCGGATACGACATAAATTTCTTCCCATCATGTCAGGATTTTCCCGTAGATCAGGATTTTTCTCCACGTCATTAAGTTCAATCAACCCACCATCTTACAACATTGAGTTTTGGACATTTTCTGAAGGAATGTTTTATGAGGTATTTCGAAAATGGAACTTACGTAATCATAGTTTACAATTTTTATGCCAGTGTTTCTTGTGAAGAAAGAATGTGGATTAAATGCTTACTATTCTATGTTCACTCGTAGTTCAAATTGGAGGATTTGTATTGTAGAAAACCAATATTTTAATACCATCTAAACAAAGCCATCTCTTGAGGAAATAAGGAACTACACATTTTATTGTGAAATTAAGGCAGTTTATACGTATATTGCTGTTTTATGAAAAAACTAGTGATGGGTAAAAATGGATTTCATTTTTGAAATCAGCATGCTGAAATTATTAAGAGGCGACAGTCATTTGCGAGTCATCCAATCCCATGCAGGTGTAATATAATAAAATATTTTCTCTTGGGTTTCAAAGTTACTACCTTTCCCATGCCACAACTGGATATCGAGATATGTTATATTTCATGAATTACACCAGTATACAAGTAATCTGATTATTGCCAACTCGCCTAGCCGATTCGCTTCAAGTCAATATGGTGTTGAATGGTGTAACAACGAAGACGCAACATGATGATTGGATTTATACGGACGATCTAGGTTTCATATGTAAATGTAAACAATTGATCTGGTTTTCAAAACTTATTGAATCATTACGTAGAAAATTTTCAGCGAAAGATTCAGACTCGACCAAGATTCGAACCCGGGTCCCTGGCATACAGTGCCATTGCTCTACACGAGCTACCTTGCCCGTTTATTCGCTGTCGCTGTTTTACCTGTGTGGAGGGGCGAGGCCGGGCCTGCTCGGTAGTCTCCTCTTAATTATGCTACAGATTTGTTTATCATTTAATATGTGAGTGTAAGTTGCTCGATCAGTGATCCAACTTTTTTATTTGCTTTGCTTATGAGAGATCTTTTCTCTTAACCTTGAATTAAAAGTTTACATAAAACATACCAGTTCAAAAGGAGAGGAGAAATGTGTAATAAAACCGAAAGGATATGATTGAGCACAGAAAAACAGTAAATTTCATCGGTAGATGTCACCACATGCGGTCACAATCTGCTTTTTTCCCGTTGTTAAATGCGGATTTCAAGCGCTGATTAGAGGTTTCAGATACGTTCAACCACATCCAATTAAACTTGACAAAAAGTACTTTTCATCAGAGAGCCGCAACAAGATACATTTTTTCGCTGGAATTTTCGACCGATCTATATCCTATTTCGTTCTCCGGTTCACAAATCAAATTTTGGTCGTTATGTAGGTCGAGTGACGTGTACGTGAAAATTCTAATCTATGTTGCGATTAAAGGATATCATTGGCTGAGAGAGAGAAACAACAACAAAAAAAAATCACCTGTCGTTCTCGTTTAACTACATAGATATCACTAACTACAAGATTTAAATATGTATATTGATTGCATTGTGGACTTCCTTCTAAAATGTGCACATGATGTGCACCCTATATGATAGTGTTTGTTTTTTTTCGGTAACTCTAGTTCAAATTTATGTTATTTTCAAGTTTATAGAATTTACTACGGTCAAGAGAACTAACTATTGCTCGCACGAAAAGATACGAGGACTCCCGGGCTACAACTTCTTGAGTTGTCCAATGATTTTCGTCTCGCTCATTTTTCTTTCTCTCTCTCTCTCTCTCTCACTTCTCTCTCTCACTTCTGTCTCTCTCCATTCTCTGTCTTCTTTTGTCTCTCCCTGTGTGTCTCTCTTCTCCCTCTGTATTCCCTCTCTCTTTTCTTTCTCTGTCTTGTCTCTCTCTATCTTCTCTTGCTCTATTCTCTTCCCCTCTCTTGTCTAATGTCGTCTCTCTCTCTCTCTATCTCTATCTCCATCTCCCTGTGTCTTCTGTCTCCCCTATCGCTCACTCTCTCTCTCTCTTCCCCTAACTTCTGTCTCTCTTCTGTCTGATTGTCTTCCTCTCTCTTTCTCTCTCTCTCTCTCTCTCTCTCTCTCTCACTCACTCTCTCATTATCGTAAATTGTCGAACATGCCGCTCCAAGTTAATATTGAGCATGTTACGAACGCATGGAATGTTCACATTGTAACTTTACTAGCTTCAATTAACGATAGGGTGCCTGATATCGTTAACTGCACAGGCAGTGACCCGCAGATTGTTGTAATTTGCGTTACACAAAGATCATATTCAGTGCATTTTAAAGGTTATTAAAATTTGAGTTTGTTTAGTTTCTGGTAATTGCTGAGATAACGGCATATTACCTCGTGATAATTGGCGTCTCGCATAAGTGAGAAATGGCTAATCGAGATAATTGGTGTTGCAATAAGCCAATTGTTGGAACCAAAATAGAACTTTGTGGTGTACAGAGATTTCAAATATCTACAGTTCCTTTAATGTCAGTTTTGAATTCATTTCTGTGATTCTCCTTACAATATTTTTTTCCTTCGTCAATGTATCAGTTTTTCATTCCATTAAATTTTGGCTTCAAGTTTAGTAGATTTTGAAAAATTGATAGGCCATGACAATTTTTGACAAAGTCAACTTTATACAATGAAGTTGATCTGGATTAAACCTACATTTCTACATGCAATGTGGACCATGTACCATATCCGAAATTGAACTTGAGAACATTAAGGGGGGTTCAGAGTACAATTGACATAACTCCATTCAAGACAGCTTTGAGAAAAAGGCACGTTTAAATAACTTAGTATGTTTAGCCATTTGAGCACAAACATGGTGATGCCTCTATGAGCAGGAATTTGAAACTTTGGAGATATTTACTTCGAACACTGAAATGTTGATACTTAACAGTTCTAAGTGATACATATAATTCCATTTAATGAAAAGTGGAGTTACGCTCTGAACCCCTCATTTGTTTGCAGTGCTATAGCCTATGATATTGCAGAAGCTAAACACGTCACGAAATCTTGGAGAATTAGATTTTACCCCCCCAATATTATATTATATGTTAATTGGCTGGACGTTTCTACTGGAAACTCCAATAGCCTTACACTTGGCCGCACTCAGGCACAATGTCCGGAGTCGTATGGGGACCCAAAACTACGAACAAGCTCCATCTTGGAAGTTCTGGCTTAACTGGAGATTCTTCGCAAGCACGAAACTTCTCTAGTTGGCTTCGTACCTTCCTCTGGTGGCTTTCTTCGGAACAAGCAGCGAAGTTTTCCGTTGTAAATGAGATAGAAATTCTGCCCTCAACATTGTTGACTTTTGCTCATCGTGTTTTCTACGACCCCAAGGTAAGAACGGGATGGACATTTGGAAAGAGTTGAGTTGGGTTGTTTATTGGATCCTGACTGAAATCTGATTAAACTGGGTTTAACTCTCAATACATGGAATCTGTCGATATCTCTATTCGCGTTTGACAACGCCGGGGGTTCACTGCACAGAACCACCTTGAACTCTGGCTACGAAGCAATCTTACAAATGAGTTAATTGCAAGCCAATTGTTCAGTATCCTTGACCTCCGTGGTGAAAAGTGTACATAATCTCTAAAACAATATTAAGTCGAAAAATATTATTTTGGGGGAATTTTTCTCACATTTCCAGTAACCTAATTATACGCTTCTAGCATTGCTCCTGTCGGTAACAAACTGATTTTGCAATGACTAAATGTCGACACATACAAATTTGTAAAACAAGATTATATGCGCTGTTAATTTTGATATACGAGGCGTATTTTTTAAGTAAGTACCGTTTTGATATGTACAAAAAACAAGTAAACTTTCTGTAACAATTTTATTGTTACATGAAAGACCACACCTTTATCTACTTTTCCACATAATTGCCACCAATATTAAGGCACTTATCATATCGAACAACAAGCTTTTGTATTCCGTCGTCATAGAAGTTTGCCGCCTGATTTGACAACCACTGCAACACGGCCGTTTTGAGGCTTGCGTCGTCATCGTGGCGCTGACCTCCGAGATGCTTCTTCAGTTGCAGAAACACGTGGTAGTTACTGGGCGCTAGATCTAGGCTGTATGGAGGATGATAAAACTGTTCCCAGCCAGCCAAATGATGCGATGAGATCTTGAGTTCGATTGGCCGCATGTGGACGGGCATTGTCATGCAGCAAAACTATCCCTTTACTCAGCATGCCGCGCCTTTTGTTTTGAATGGCACGGCGCAGTTTTTTTAAAGTATCACAATATGTTTCGGAATTTATTGTGCCACCACGAGGTAAAAAAATCAACAAGTAACACCCGCTTCCTGTCCAAAAACTCGGTACACATGATTTTCCGGACTGAAATTGTCTGCTTAAACTTCACTTTCTTGGGCGATGTTGAATGCCGCCATTCCATGGATTGTTGTTTTGTTTCGGGTGTAACGTAGGCCACCCATGTTTCATCGCCTGTGAAAATTTGGCTTAAGTACGCGTCACCTTCAGCTTCATAACGCACAAGAAAAGTCAAGGCGCTACCTAAACCTTTGCTTTCGTGCGCCTCAGTTAACATTTTTGGTACCCATCGTGAGCACAATTTTCGATAGTTTAAACGTTCGGTAACAATTTCGTAGATAACACTTCTTCAAACTTCAAGGAACTCCTCTGATAACGAAGAAATCGTGAAGCGTCTGTTCTCTTTCACTTTTTCGTCGACTTTCTGCACCAAATCGACAGTGATCACTGAGGGTCGCCCACTCCGTTCCTCGTCAAGAACATTATTTCGGCCATCTTTGAAAGCTCTTACCCATTTGCGTACCATTCCATCACTCATAATGTTTTGTCCGTACACTTCACAAATCTGACGGTGAATTTCAACTGCTTTCACGCCTTTATCACTAAGAAAACGAATAACAGCGCGTATTTCAAAGTCGGCGGGATTCTCAATCGGCGGAGGCATTTTAAATACGCAAAAGCAAATGTATACACGATCGATTGTTGCCGCAATGGCGTCTGTGGCTTGCCAACAAATGTAGGTACACAGTGCGCATGCATGGGACACCGACCGCAGCGCTGCAGCGGCGGAATTTCAAAACGGTACTTACTTTAAAAATACGCCGTATAAATTGGTATACCACTTTGGCGCTAGCATCGCTACCTGTCGCTGAACATGAAGCTACGTATGTTCAGAATTGAGGAAACTCAACTTGCGGAAAATTTCGTGTATTTTGAATCCAATGTAAGCTCAGTGATGCATGCTTTTGGTTCATGCTTGAACAAAGCTTTAACGTACCGCTGGGTACAAATTATAGGAAATGAAATCAAAATAAATGCACAGTGATTACCAATATGTTATTCATGAGAATATAAAGCTGCTATCCCCTGCTTATTGTAACATTTCATGAATGCATATGGAGGGAGGGGGGTTAGGTTCTCACACATTCAAGATCTTTATTTGTGGAGGTGGCGTGATCAGCACCACACTTCAGCCGCGTTATTCCAGGGGGCGGAGGCAGGATCTCTCACATTCAAAAATCTTTTGGAGGTGGTGTGATACCACACTTCAGCCGTCATTAATACGTACGTATTAATAATTTTACGTGAAATACAAAGCTCAGCTCTAGGAAGTGAACTATGAAACCTATAATCTCTATCCTTATTTATGTAAATAGGAAAGTAGTGATGCACTATTGGTGATGGTATCGTAGTGTAACGCTATGTGTTATAAAACTATTTTACGAATAATTTTCTGCTTTCCTTTACAAGTGTGTATTTTAGTTATTTTTCTGTGTTGCCTCCTGGATACATTACAATCAAAACAGATCACCTCATGGAAAGAAATGGGAAATCATTATTACAGTATGAAAGTATCCATGATGTATTTTGATCTTGCATACGTTTTTTTTTAATATCCTGCGAGTACAACACACAAGTGAAAACAAAATATAACGGGGCTGGTGGAGTTGTTGTTTTTGTGAAGGTCTGTAGGAATACACGCGTTCGATGTTCCTCCCCTGTCCTTATGTTTTCTCTGCGTTCGTCCATATGTAGATGCTAGGTTTTGTTGACTTCTTCTGCACCTTTATAGACAATACTCATGTAGTCTATAACGATTTGTTTATTGTATGTCACTACGAGTAGTAACTCTTTCACAAGATGATGTATCGGATGACTGAAATCGCGAATAGATTTTCTCGACCAATGAACTCATGCAAGGGAACGGGATTGTGTGGAAGGGAAAAAGCGACTGCAGCTACCAGCCTTTACAGCAGCGTGTACTGCCTCGCTCCACCAACACTATTTCTCCCCCGGCTCTACCGTCATGCGCGGCCTTGCTCCAGAGATTCCCGGGATGGAGCATATTTGTGAAGAGGAGAGAATATGGTGAACTTGGATAGCAGGCTTAACAGAAGGAAAGGGTACATTGATTTTCTTAAAAATCATCATCAGTTCTCCTGCTCATTTTTCAAACAGCAACATAAGAGCATGTTCTGAAATAATATCCACGGCTTTCTCATTCTCATTGGGTGGCGCGTGTTGAGCGCATCGAGTCTCCTCGTCGCTATTTTCTGGCTTTCCAGACCGGAGCCCGCTACTTCTTCTTGGGAAGTAGCTCCCCGATTGTCTTCGCTATCCTGAGCCAAGACCGAAATTTTGGAAGCTCCCCGGGTCCACTCGCACCAAAGGTGAGAGCGCTAACCATTCGGCTACGCGGAAGGACGTACAATAAACCAAAACATCTGCATCAACGTGGTGAGTTGCTTCGGTTTGATTCCCTTGAAATCAATTTGCAAACGTTCGTCCGTGCGATACTCACTCGTACGCGCCCATCTTTTTACGTACCCGGCATTCATTTTTACCGCAATTTATGTTACACCCTCGTACTAATGAAACTTTGAGATGTTCAATCGGATCTCAACCTCTTAAACTGGAAAGATAACCTTTCGAGTACCCGAAACTAATTTAAACACCTACGTTCTTCCCTTTGATTGTTAACGATTAAGCTAAGTAGGGCAACTTTAAGTCTAGGTATAATCTTCCTTCCATTAGCGTAGGAAGCCTATTCATCAACCGTAACTCAGCATGGCAAAGCCTTGCTTCTCTCCTAACCCTTGGCTCTCTGTTGAGTAACATCTCGTAAAATTTATTACAGGATAATAGCAAAGGGCGCAGCCGGAGGGAAGGGCAGAGAGAGCTTCCTAGGAACGAGCACGGGGGCCCTGGTGAGGACGGTGATAGAGCTGCAGGAAGGGGAGAGGCTCTACATGCTGATTGGCCAGAAAGGAAAGAGCCCCTGCTGGGACGTAAGTAAACATTGGATTTTACTCATTTCCGTATTTTAACTGAAAAATAACAAGCCTATAATTTCAGCAATTGTTGTTATTAATTTTAGTTATTATTATGAGAACTCTGTTTTTATGTAATTAAATATTTCATTCCAGTGTAGGTAGTAGCGTAAAAACTTAAAATGTCGACGAATTAATGTTTCATTTTTTATCAGCAGTTGTTGTTGTTAATTTTAATTATTATTAGAACTCGGATTTTATGTTATTAAATATTTCATTCCAGTGTAGGTACTAGCGTAAAAACTTAAAATGTCGACGAATTAATGTTTCATTTTTACATATTTCAACATATTCTCTATAGGTTAAGGTGATTCCTCCTAAAATTTTATTTTGGTGAATTTTTGTAAATAAGTTGCCATATTGTTAACACTAATGAGTGTTCCGAAATGTATTTGACATGTATGTTACATAGAAAGTTGTACTAGGAGAGTTTCCAATAATAATAGGAAATGTCGTATTGTTTTAAGGAAGAAAACAAAAAAGCGAAACATTCATAACTTATAATTCTCTGAACGTTAGTAACAATGGTTCTACATAAGCATGCAATGTTAATTTGACAATATGCATTGTCTAGTGCTTTAAAATACACTACACTTTGAGAGAGACTCTCTGCTCTCGTCTTCAGGTGAAATCTTTTGCCGGTGGTGGATGAAGCCTACGACAGACACGGCAACCTCCCTCCCCCCATTAACATTACATGCTAATTCATAACCTTACCTATGATTCGAATCGCAGGTAAACTACATCCATAGTTAGGCTATGTAAAATACTTTGGTTTTGTATAAAATTCAGCAAAGTGATAGAAATATAAAAGATTTCAATCTCTATCTCGCAATACCCCAATGACTGTGACTGAGATACGGACCTGACCAATTGAGTCAGTATGAACCAACACTGAATACCTTCATAGGCCTGTTACCATTATGAGTTCGTGCATACAGAGTGTCGCTCCTCACAACCTCGAACCTCTCGATTCTCTCCAGATCTCACCTGATCCCTTTTCGATCACTGCCCTCCTTTTGTACCGTCCTAACACTTCGTCTTTCGCAATCCCAACCAAGATCACCTCGGCAGTGCCCGGAAATTTCCCTTAGGAATTTCCCTCTCGTCACTTTCGAGTTGTGAGACTCATACCTGCACCGACAGACAAAGCATGAATGTGACATTGAAGGTTCCACCAAGAGAGTTTCCAATAAAAAAAAGAAAATATAAGGAACAAAGAAAACGAAATATTCATAACCTCATCTATAATTCGAAAGTTAGACCCCTAGATAGGCTATCTTACATTCCCCTCTTTTGATTTGTATAATATTCATCAAGGTGTTAAAAATACCACGTACGAAAGTTTTTAATCTCTATTTCCTTGTATTTATCCATTGTTTCCTTGTATTTATCCATTGTTTGTCATAGAGTTAATTGTAACAAAAATACACAGTAGAATAAGTACAAGGCTTTTTGAGAGACGTATTTTCTGCATTCTTAAACAATAATAAATAATTAACTCCATACTTCAATGCATTTCCTACATGTTTATGTGCGTATTTCATAAGTTATTGTTCCATACAAATACAGGCTCTAATAATTATTATTATTTTGGTGCTCATGTTGTTTATTAAGCTAACCTGTCTGGTTGATACACTTGTAAACATATTTTGTCTGTATGTTATTTTATTTAGCGTGTTGAAGAAATTGGACGAAGTTATGTATTTCTTATGTTCATGTATCTTCTCTTACATCTTGGTTGTTCTAAGCTGTTGTTTCGAGGCTAATGATGCTAAATAATGAATTCATGAAATAGAAGGGCGACCAAACGCCCATGACATGTTCCAGCCCCATTGATTCATAGCCCGTTACACTGAACGCTACTTGTGACAGTGAAAACCGCTCCATCTAGATTCAAACACAAAAATCCTGAAATAGCTATGTGGAATGTTCTAGGTCCACAAAGGGTGTTAATAATAATGTGCACAATGCTTCACTAAAAATTAGTCACTAATAGTTCTAAAAATTAAATCTACAAAAGTAGTTCAATACAAAGATGCAAAAACATTCTAAGTGTGAATACGAAATTGGAGAAAATTTGGGCAGCTCTACTGTATGTCTTAAAACAGGTCTCCCGGATGGCGTAGTGATAAATATGTAGCCTTGTATAACAAGAATTCAAGGGCTCGATTCTTGGTGGAAATAATTGCCAATTAGGCTATCTGAGCATAAATGAACTTAAAACGAACTTTGACCATTTTATATTGTCAACAGACATTGGTACTAAAAGCAATGTGTTTCCCAAGTATTAGTTATGTGTCGACTTCCGTAGTGGAGTGGTTAGCACGTACGACAACAAGGGTCTCGTGGTTGTTCTCTGCGTCAATTTCATGATATCATCACTCATCCTTATCGCCGCGAATAGCCAAAAGTGACGGAAAAGCGACGCTAAATAACGTCAACAGAAAATACTGCTTCAAATGTTTATTGCGTCTAGATATAGAGCTAGTGAATCTTTCGTTTCTGCTCCAGCAGATGTATCTACACCTCTTGAAGACGAAGAGTGGTGATGAAGAGGGTAAATAAAAGGATAAATACAAGGCATGGGTCGTTGAGAAGCAGGCGAAAGAAGTAAATGCTCCGAGAGCATGTTCATCCCCGCTTAATTTCACACGACGAGTTCAGAAGTACTCGTTCCACTCTGAATCGCAGAGCGTGAACTCCAAATGGCTGCCGCTCTTATTGACCCAGCAGACGGTGAAACTGTGCCTGTAGGAAACGAACGATCATGTTTGTATTGGCACGAAGGGTGGAAGTGATGGTCGTTTCTGTCAACGATCGGAACCCCAGAACGAGGCAGTCTAAGCGACAGACGTTGTCTTCCAAATGCAGCTCCAATGGGTGTTTTATGTGCAAATGTCACTTTAGAGGTAATGACGCTATCTTCATCTGAGATTTGATGGGTCTATTCTCAGGGTCAGTTGCACGCGAGGTAATACTGCGTTACCTACCGTTGGTCTTCTTAGAGATACTGGTGCAACTTCTTTCTGTTTAGTTAAGGAGAAGCTGTACAAGAAGCCCTTGTACGTCTGTAACGAAATTACAGTAGATGACGTCCTTTTCATACAGTAAGGTGACCAGCCGGGACAGTCAGTTCTTTTGAGTCTCTGTCCCGATTTTTTAACGTAAAACGGGACGCCAAAATGTCCCATTTTTATGACAGTATCTTATCGGCATAGAATTGATTGATTTGGTTTATTTTACTTCACTTTTATGCCACTTTTGGCTAATCGCGAAAATGGAGGTGAGTAATGATATGAATCACAAGCACCCATACCTAGGCCGGGATGCGAACCCGGGACCCCTGGCGTTGTAGCTAACCACCATAAGCGTGCGCACGGGGGGCAAGGGGGGAGCAATTACCCTTCCTAATCATGGCCGTCTGCAAATTTTTTCCACGGAGTATATACAAATAAGCAAGGTATTTTTCCATGGAGTATATATATATATATATATATATATATATATATATATATATATAATATAAGTCCTCCTCCGTAGTCGAGCGGGTTAAGGCGTTCACTCGTCTTGAGATCGTTCGCTGCGGGACGGCGTATTTTCGAATCCGGCTCTGGTAGGAATTTATTCGGCCTACGTATAGGGCCGGTGGCAACCCACCATCGTGAGGAAATTGGGAAGCTCCGAGTGAGTGAGCGAACCCGGTCAAGAAGACCTACAACAACGGCTGGGGGTTCGTCGGGCTGATCACCCGTCACCCCAATACTGGTCTAAGATCTCCACGCTATAACAGGTGACGGAGGAACAGCATGGGAGGGAGACCAGCAGTCGGTAGGTAAGCCAAGGCCCTTCAAGGGCTGTAGCGCTGTGGGTTTTTTATATATATATATAAAAAGGTAAAGTATCCCTGTGCTTAGCACCACGCCATGGAGGCGTATAGGGTTATATAGGGAGGCTAATAACTCCCCACACTTTCTTGATCCGGTCGTAAGTTGGGGTGATGAATACCCCCCAGGGTTTCCCCTAAGTACCCATGTCATTCCAACGTTAGAAAAGTTCCGGATTTGAACCGGCCGAGGATCGAACCCGGGACCTTTAGCATGGTACTCAGTCGCGTTACCGACTTTTTTTTTTATTTCCTTTATTTCCTTTTTACATTTTCAGAATACAAACACAGACTTTTTAGGTTTTATTTACATAGTATGCATAACAGTTAAAAAATTTGCATACGTAGTATGCATAGCATATGAAGAAATATGCTGATATTCTTGATGCATATATATTTCAAATTTCTCACGAAAATCCTGTTTCTTATAGGTAGTAATAAACCAAGCATAATTCCCTAATATCCATTGCACACTATTTAACTTTGTTTTCGGGTAATATGTAAAACTTGGACACAAAAGGTGATCAATCGTAATTTGCCTCTGGCTTGTTCTGCATATTATACTAATCATTTTCGTGATATATTCCCACGTTGATTTTCTAATTTTGCACTCACTGATTAAGTGTTCTATACTTTCATCTACATTACACCATTTACACTGCGGATTCTCCGCTAATCGGAATCGATGAAGTTGCGTTCCAGTTATCAAGATTTGGTGAACAATACAATACCATGCAGACCGTATCTTTGTTGATAAATGTGTTGCATGTACATTTATCCAAACTCTGTTCCAAAGAACACGAGGGTTCTTCAACATTATTTTACATTTATGGTGCATAGTCTTACGTTTAATTTTGTATATGTTTTTTACAGTGGGCATTTGAAAGTTGTCCGATAATAACAAAGTATATCATATTTATACAATAGAATCCACCAAGTATTGATACTGTTTGGGAATAGTGCTTACATCAATTGGATATTCTAACACAATAGTGTTCAAACATTGCTTTAGAATCGTACCTGTCAGACCATCAGAGTGATTTACCATTGCTGCAATGTTAGCCTGAATCATCAGTATTTGACTTTTAGTTGCCACATGAACCAACTTTAATCCGCCACATTCAACAGGTAGACACATTGTTTCATTACTAACCCGAAGGATATGTCCAGACCACATAAACCAATTTACAGCACTCTTCAGTTTCGCAAGGTCTATTTTTCTTGGTGGAAGAACCTTCGCCAGGAACCAGACCTTGGAGAGCGCGAACATATTTACAGAAGCTGCACGTGATATTAAGCTTAAATTCCTAAATTTATGTTTACATAAAACAGCTTTAATAGCTCCTATTATCATATTATAATTTAATTCCTGCATCTGTCTAATTGACCTAGTAAATATTATTCTGTTTTGATTTGTAGAATTTAAATACATCATACGAGTTTTTTCATATTCTATCGTTAAACCTGAAATCAGTTTGTATTTCTCCATTTGTTGATATATAATTTTTTTGTCAGTCTGAGACTGAACTAAAATAGTGACATCATCAGCATATGACAATACTTTAATATTTTGATTACTAATTGTAATACCAGATATTTCCTTTTCTAAAGATATTAACAAAGGCATGAGCGAGACACAAAAAATCAACATAGAGAGAGGATCTCCCTGTCGAACCCCTGCACACACTGGGAAGGGGTTCGTTAAGAATCCATTGATTTGAATTTTGGATTCTGCGTGTTTGTACAAACCTTGTAAGGCATTTAGAAAATTACCTCCTAGGCCAAGTTTACCAAAAACATTGAACATATGTTCATGATTAACAGAGTCGAAAGAATGTTGGAAATCTACAGCTAAAATTGCGTGATTGACATTAGCAGAGTTGGAGTTTGAACTCGCAATTACTTCACGGAGCGTTTGCAACACACCATATATATTTTGGTGTTCACCGTAACAATATTGCATCTTGCCAACTAATTGTTCAGCATAAGGAGTCAGCCGTTGCATCATACACCGAGAAAATATTTTGTAATCTGCACACAGTAGAGTTATGGGACGATAATGAGACACTTTCTTTGGTTGCGCTATTTTAGGCACTAATACAATAACACCAGTATTTGATGTTTTACCAGTGATGTGATTCCTAAAAACTGCATTTACCCATTTTGTTATTGTTTTCCCCATCAAATTCCAAAAAGTTTGAAAGAGAGCAGTGGGAAGTCCATCAATTCCAGGGGAGGAGAAAGGTTTCCCCCCCATTACTGCTTTATGTACTTCTTCCATAGTGTAGATATTGTCTAAAACATCTCTATCAGTATCATGAAACACTGTTGGAATATTTCCAAAAAATTCGTCAGCATTTGCATTACCATAAGTTCTTTTGTTCGAATAGAGATTACTATAATGGTCATAAATTACTTTCTTAATGTCTGAATCTTTTGTATACTCACGTCCATCGTCCATTTGAACTGTACCAATTTGTTGTCTCTTCGCGTTTTTTCTCTCTTGTATAACATGAGCGAGAGATACGGTTTCATGGCGATCTAAATGGGGGAGTCTGCTCCTAACTTTGACACCATTACGTTTCTGAGAATGCATACGTAATAATGTGGCTTGGATTTGCTTTATCTCTGTTTGCACTGGTTTACCATTCGTTGCGTCTTTAGTAAGCACCCGCAACACACTGTAATAGAAGTTATATTTGAGATTCCAATCTTTGGATCGTTCTTGGCAAAATTGAATACAAAATTTTTTAATGCCAGGTTTTAAAACTTTTTCCCACCAACCTATAATATCTGTCTTTTTCTCTAGATCAATTTCCCATTTTTTCCACTGTTCATGAAACGCATTTTTAAAATTTGGCTCTAGAAGAATAGAAGTATTCAATTTCCAATATCCGTACCCTTTCGGAACCTGAGGGATATCCAAATTTATCCCCATAATTAAAGCTAAATGGTCGGAAAAACACGTGGGAGTGAGTTGTATTGATGTCACATTTTGACTTAATTGGGGAGTGACATAGAAGCGATCTAAACGTGATGCACAGTTGTCTCGGAAATATGTATACCCTAATTTTCGATTATGCTTAGCAATCCAAACATCCACAAAATTAAAACCGTGAACTATTTTTTGTAAAGTATTAGACGTGGAGAAACCAGGCCGTTGGTCCTGTGGATATAAAACACAATTAAAGTCACCTGCACATATTATATGCTCTTTTCCCCCTTGCAATTCTGCTGCTACATCAGTACCAAAAAACTCATTTCTCAATTGACGGTTTGTATTTCCAGACGGAGCATATATGTTGAATAACCAAATGTTTGCTAATTTTGTACCTATAATACGGCCAGATGGATGCTGAATAACGTGTGAAATCGGCAAGCCTTGTTTGACTACTAAAGCCGTTCCTTGTGATTGACACGTGGGGTTTAGATATGACATATACTGGGCTGGTAATTCAAGCTGAGTCACACACACTTCCTGCAGAAGAGCAACATCCACTGAGGATTGTACTAGAAAATCCCCTAAAGCGCGTTGTTTCGTCGTGGAACTTAACTTATTTATGTTCACAGTCGCTACTCTAATAGTTGTATTCATAACTATGTTTATCATGAGGGGGAAAACAGATAGACTACTCTCGTTAACATGTTGTATGTTCACACTGAAAATCGTATCATATTCCACACTTTTCCACTTGCTACCCTAGGGGAGAACATCACTTTCTCAGTCACGAGATGGGTCGGGGGTCACCTCCATGTCACTTTGTTCTTCCATTACTGCCCCTAATATTGCTGGGTTTTGGGCATCTAAGTCAGAGGTAGGAGTATTTCCAATATTATTGGCACTTGAGGAATCATTGCTTACCACTGTTGATCTACTTACCATTTCACCCTTTTTCTTCTTTTTTGGCCTCAGTGTCATATGGTCGGATGGGGGGTTGCCTCCTCTCGTTGTTGATCTGGACCGGGATCGTCGTGTATTGACTGATGGAAATTCACTCTCAGCGAACATTTTGCCTGTCAAATTGGGGGAAACCTCCAAAGGTTGTTCAATAGGGGTTGGGGATGTGGATGGCGCATCTTCATTTTCTATTCCTTCCTTTGTCCCTGTAGAACACTGCATACCTGGTTGCACAAGGTCATCTTTTTCATTTGACTCATTGGCGGTATGGAGAAACTTTGTCGGGTGGGTTTCGTTGGTGTCGCTATTCTCGGCACTGGGGAGTAAGAGGACAGAAGGTTGATACTTCGGTCCTCGGTCACTAACTGGTACTTGGCTGACAGTAGTCCTAACCAGATTCGTCCTTTGGGCTGTCGCGAAACTGGATACCGTCGCGGTTGCTCTGGTGTCCCTAGGGCGACGCTCATTACAGCTATTGGCGTAGTGTGATGGGGAATCGCAAATGGGGCACGTTTTTTCCTGTCCATTATAGGTAACCCAATAGCGTGATCCACTTATCGTAATGTATGACGGGATGGCCTTTGTCAAGGTCATCTTCGCAATTTTTCTACCTGTCCGGACTTGATATATATGCTGATCGGAATACTTCTCGTCTACCAGTGGTGAGATTATCGTCCCGAATTGTGCTAACACTGTTCGTATTTGGTCGTCACTTAATTCGATTGGCACAACATGTATTCTCACCGTCACATAATCGCGATCTGCCCAAGTCACTTCTATTTCGTAATCACCGTCCACATCAGTATATTTGTAGATACCACCAGACTTGAATAACAATTGCTCACACATTACTTTCGATAATAGTTTTAAATATACACACTTATGATACATGTCGATTTCAATACTTAGTACCTGCTCTGGAGTAACTTTTAAGGTCTCGCTGATCCATCGGTGAAGATCCAATGTAGTGGGTTTCCGTGTTACTGTTTGAAAGTTCAATTTCAACGTATTTACGCGTTTCAGAACCATTTTACTCACTGAATTTTCACCAAGACGAACGCTAGTCGCGTAAGGAAGCTGACTCACGGAACTCGCAGCGGGAGTAGTCACGCACACGTCTGCTCGCTACCGCGTCCCGAACGAGACTGACTGAGCCACCGCGGCCATCCTTCCATGGGGTATATTACACCTCAAAACAACACCACTTCAATTTGAAATTATCGCATTAATGTAAATTACTACGACTGAAATCAAATTATACGTGTGAAATATATGCTTTTAGGTTGACATACGATTTCTAAGGGGGATTTCTGTGGCTATCCTTGCTCTCGCTTCCAGACGTCCATGTTCCCTACATTATTAGAGAAATCATATCGCGGTTAATAAATGCTACTCTTAAAGAAAATAAAGTATTTTCAAGGCGATTAAAGTTCAAAGCAACTACGGGGGATGGGGGGATCAGGGGCGCAACCACAAGGGGGGAAATGGCCATTGTCCCTCCCCAAACTTAGACGGAAATCAATTCTAAGGGGGCAAACATTGAGGTAAAAGAAAGCAAGACTAGTAGAATCTAAGAGTATCAGGAACAAAAGGATACTCCAGATGGTGTTACTGTTCACGTCTTTCTTGTATTATTTCTTCCACACGGCCAAGAGCACCTGCAGGGGAGCATAAGGGGGAATTGCCTTCCCTCGATATCAAGTTTTATACAAATAAAAATAAATTTCGTTAAACTTTCTTGCTCGCTTCGCTCGCAATATCTGCTTTTCTTAGTCTTGTCAAGTTCAGAGCCATAGCCAGGGGGCTGCGGGAGTTGACCCTTGGCGCTGAATGATCTATTTTTTTTTAAAAAAAATGTAAAAGACAATGGCATGAATTTGTTGTGCCATATTAAATCAATATTGTTTTCAGTTTGCAAAAATTTTGATCTAAAAGATTTCTTGCTTGCTTCGCTCGCAATTTTATTATTTTCAATAACGCATTGTAAATTACCAGAGGAAAAAGTTATAACAACTAAGTACTTCAGACTCTTGTTACTAAACAGTTATGCATGAACATAATTGTTTGGAGGAAAAGGAGCGCTGCACACTTCAGAAACAATTTATTTATTCGTTATGGTGCCTCTATGTTGCTGCATTATACACACACACATACACATGTTTTTCTTTCCCAACTGAACTTTCATCAAGGCTTTTGCCCCCCCCCCCCCCTAATCAGAAGGTCTGCGCACGCCTATGCCAACCACTCCGCCACGGAGGCCGGCCGGCATAGAATTACTACAATAATACACCTTCTCTACTATTACTATGAGCTGTGTCATTGTTTGGTAGAATCTATTTCAAATTTCAATGTCAACGATGTGCCATATTCCAATTTTCTTAAAATATTGGCGTTTCTGTTTCCATGGAACTAATGCCACCACTAAACGAGTGTATTTGTACATGAATGATTTGTGGACAAGTGACAAGAAAGCTCTTTCAGTACAAACTTTGAAAGCATGTTGATTTATAAGGTAAACTTTAATCGCCTGTGTTTAAACTTCTACAAAACGTTTGAAAAAGAAGCATTTACTGAAGAAAATCCATTCATCGGCAAAAGTACCAATGAATGACTTCTAATTCTAAAAGACTGCTTGGCTGGAGTGCAGTGCATATCACCATATTATGTAAGTTATTTACATAGCATGTACTTATTTAATTAATTTTCAAACAAATATTTATGATGAAACATTAAAATGTGTATATTTGGTGTCCCATGTGTCCCATTTTGTCTCGTTTATCATTCAGAACAATGTGAAAAATGCTTTTAATAACCTGGTCACATTATCAATATGTCTAGGGTCTTCAAGTGGCGACAAAACTTATAAATTATTTTCATTTTGCATATTTCCTCTTCGGTATTGGTTTTGCGCGACATTGGCGTGAGTAATGTATAACATGAATTTTCTCAAGTACGGTACTGTATGAACGAATTCCGTCTGTAACATAAACAATTTACATATGTAAACTCGGAGGTGACCATAATCAACAAGCGATATATTTATCCCACATAGTGGTTCGGATCCCACTTTAAAATGCACGTCCACTCTTCGATTGTGCTACATAAAAATGAACTTAGAAACTCAAATTTATGTAGAGCAGGCGGGAAGCATTCACATCCAGCAAGGAAAAACTGGGAGCTGCATCCTTTATAACTTTTCTTCTACGCATGGACGAGTTTCCGAATATCCCTCAAAAACCAGTCTGCCCTGAAGATTTAATATTTCCGCATTGAACAAAACAATCTTTCATCTGTCCTAAGAGCTTAATAAATACTCTGGAATTTCTTCCTAGACGCTTCACATCCAGAAGCATGACATATTAATAGCCCAAAATTTCATATCATGAGGTACTACTATTCCTGAAAAACTTCAATATAAAAAGCTCTACCGAGAATAGAGCGCGACAAGTGTATTTTCCAAAGTTTTGTATGTTTAAAGTTCATTTGGAAATTCCTTCACCTATTTCCTTCAAACGCAATTATAAAAAAGGGAACGTCAACTCGAAAGTTCTGAATTTAGGGTAGTTAATCGTGGTCACAGTACTACTGACTGTCTACTTCGCCCCCCTCTTCAATCGCGTACTTTATTTAACTATGTTTTTATGAAAATCCCAGCTGAACACGATTCCGATGATCTCCATCAGTTACAGTGAGCGGCCTTCCACTCCATTCTCTCACATACGCTGAGAATTCTTCAGCTGGGGTTTTCCTTACGAACATGAAAAGTCCAAGATCGTACAGTACTGATGTTATCCCCATAAAATGCCTTCAGTCTCAGATGAAAGGTTAGAAACTCGATCACGGCACGCTACTTCAGGCGCTCCACCGACATTGCATGGTTACATGCTGCCATTTTTCTCGCTATAGGTCAGCAGGTCAGCACCCCCTGGCGATAGAAGTTTGAAACCTTCAATTGAGAAGCGGGAAAGTTTTAGAAGTTAAATGTATGGTTGCTCAAAATCCAAAATGCGTTTACAAGATAACAAAGAAAATAAAAACATAGGAAGCTTTACTTTTCAGCACGCCCTCGTATATATACTTTATTGCCGATCCATTTCAGGATTGTAATGTTGTTCATTGACATTCCAAATTACAGTTTGCAGAATTTAAACACAAAATGGTAATAAAACATGAAATTAGGCATACCATATTTAATGCAAAATATTGAATTTTTCACGAGTTTTGTATCTCTTAAACCAATTGAATCTCAAACTCAAAATTTTTACTGAAGTTACTTATCATGTAGTACTGTATTGTATATAAATTTCAGATTTCTAAACAACTGCCCACCAGAGATATTCAACCCTGAACTTGGAATTTTTTTTAACAAAAAGTACATGTTTATGACCCTGTAGAAAATAAAGGATTAAAGTCTCAAGCTTCACATAATTTTAACACACACTATTGGTACACAGGTACGTGCACAAAAAATGTAAGTGTTAAACAAACTGCCTTCATCCTAAAAAAAATGTCAAAAATATCATTTTGAACGATTAGGATGCACAATTTTGACCTTAAAATGTATTATGAAGGAATAATATTGAGGATATTATACGCAAATATAATTGTAGCCTATAATGTGCTTAACATCATATATTTTGTCTCATTGTCCTAGAACATACCACAGCTGAGGTAAAAAAGTTGCCGCTGATGCTTACGAATGGAGAAAATGACGCGCGCCATGATAAAAAATGCCCGCCATCTTCAAATCAGTGATAGTAAAAATAAAATAACAGTGGTTCTGAACTGTCAACATATGGGGCTCACACCACACAAAAAATTTACCTTTTTAAAAATGGTCAAGCACATGTTGTACAGTGTCTCTCAAACGTTTTAGGACAACGACATTTTAAACTAGGCAACCCAATTTACACAAGGCGTTTGTGGGTTGCGTGTAGAGTTAGGCTCAATTTCAGGGTTACCACATGCACAATAGATATTTATAAAATACGCGAAAGAAATAAAAACAAGTATTATTGTATAAAATTATTAAAAATAACACTATTATATCGCAAGTGACAAATTCTTTCTCAAAAAAAAGAAAATAGGTTTTCTAGTATTTCATCGCTGATGAGTCTACAGAAAGAAAAAGAGGTGAGAGAAAACGAGAGGTGACAAAGGACAGGAGAAAGAGAAAGCGAAAGGAGAAGAGTAAAAGTAGAGGAGAGAAGAAAGATATGATAGACGAGGAGAGGAGAAGTAGTGAGGAGAATGGAAGAAGATTCTAGGAGAGATGAGGAAAATGGAGCAAAGAAGAGAAAAGAGAAGGAAAACGAGATGAGAGAAGAGGAGACAAGAAGAGGGGAGTTGAGAGTAGAGTAAAGGAGAGAAAAAGAGACGAGAAGAGGAGAAGAGTGCAGTGGACTCGGAAATCTAAGACAGGAGAGGAGATACGAGGAGTGGAGATGAGTGCGATGGAGATAAGATGCGAGAAAAGTAGGAAGGCGATATGAGATAATAGGAGAGCAGAAGAAGTTGCAGAAAATATCGTCTCAGCGTCAAGAATTGATGCATTGGTCAAATTATCGACATGAAACATTCAATAACATTTTGAAACGTATTGGAGAATGTATTAGATCGGTTCGAAATGCCTTTTGGCTTAGTTCAGAGCAAGGTAAAATCTTCCATGTAAGATCTTTGATTTTACCTGCGATTATACCACTAAAAGCATGAATGTAATTTTAATATTTATAAGAATTATCCAATTTTTGTCCACTTCTCGGTTCGTTGAAATGGAGATTTTGTAATGTAATATTTCCTCTCCCCCCCTCGTTAATTCCAAACTGAATCATTCCGTTTCACACGGCGTGGACAATGAACACAATGGGATAGGTCTAAAACTTACGAAAATTTTCTGCCACCGGAAGGGTTTGAACCTACGACCATCAGATTGACAGTCCTGAACGGTAAACACCACCCTACAAGCTTTCGCTCCTGAAAGTAAGTAGAAGGAGCTGACCAATGTGAAATGTAGATGCAACTCTCCTCCTACATGTAATGTGCAAACAATACTTGTTTGTAACAGAGAAAACGAAGATGGTACCACTCGGCGAAAACATTTAAAGGAGAATTGCACATGATGAGAACTTTGAATTCGATATTTGCGGAGGTATCCTTGCATTGAACTCGAGTGGGAAAAGGGGTAAAATTAGTATGTCCTGAATTGTCACAAATATAAATAGTTATTTCATTAATATTTGTCATTGTCTTTGAAGCAGATCACAATTATCGTTAGAGTATCATAATTCACGATCTTATACATGAAAATATCCCTTTGAACGTGTGTCAATTCATTTATTTGTTTATTTTTTTATAAATTCCATATGCAGAACAACGTAGTCACTATACACTGCTATTACAAATAATGTTACCATGCTCTTGTTTATAATAAAAGGAAAATTAAAAAAAGAACACCTTCTGAATAGGATCGAACCTGCAGCCCAATCGAGAACTCTAACCACTACACCAGACCCTTCCCTTCGATTGAAACAACAATTTTTAGGTATTCTGTCCCTCCAATATTGTAAATGTCATTGGGTATACATGTAGTTGAACTTTAATTTTGAATTGTTTTCTTGTAGTGTAGCAGATACCTTCGAGAAATAATTTTCGAAGTGATGAAGAAAAACGAGAATGTTGGTAGTTGTGAAAATGCGAGTTATTTCTTCAGACTTATTATTAAGATTAGTCATTATTAATGGAAAATATCTAGAGGCTTGAACATTGCAGGACGATATTCTTTTCCTGTGATACTGCAACAGACGAAATGTTTGCTTACTGACGCAACTCTCGTGTTCAGAACAGTCTTATGAAATTTATTTGCTGTTCCGTAAGGTAACACGAAATAATTACACCGTTTGCGAACTACCAAATCTGCGCAACGTTAAACGTAAACAGGCGGAAACTTTTATTCAAAAAATCACTTCACATTTGACAGTATTAGTCAAGAGAGACTCGTGGGACACTGTGTTAAGGTGCTGGAGTAAATCCTTCTTATTTTTCTTCCTCGAAGAACAACAATTTTTAAAGTAGAGCAACTGTCGTTCTGCTCTTTCTCATTTCTTTTAAATTCTTCCACATTCCTTTCATTGGTTTATAAATAAATAAAAATATTGCTTGCATTTCTGTCATTGACCCAGATCAGGCCCGTACGCAGGATTATTTTGAGGGAGGGGCCAGACCCAAATTTTTATATATATATATGAAAGAGAGACAGATATTACAAAATAGTTCAAATAGTGCGAGCGCCATTGAAAAGTCATGATAATTCTATGTTTAGAAAATAATATATTTATAAATTAAATGTTGTGTACTAGGAACATTACAATATTACAATAAAGAACATGTCTAATTGTGAGTTAATAAAGAGACATTCTCGCATGACGATTGCAGTTCGAAAAAGTCGGGACAGGGATTGAAAGTAACGCACTGTCCTGACTAAATCGGTGAATCGGACGTCTGCTATCCTTGCATTATAAGACAAAAACCATCCAATATTCCAGCCTGAAGACTTTTGCGCAAGAAACAGATTCATTTATGTAAGAACAAAACTGAAATTTTTACACATTTCTAAAATCAACGATGTTATTTTCATAGTTATTGATAGGTTCACATTTAAATATTTCAGGGTTCGAGGGTGGCATGGCCCCATGCCCCCCCCCCTGGGTACTGGTAGACAGTGGGAGAGAAATTTTGGAGAATCTTTCTATTAAATTTATTATTTACATCCACCTTATGCTCAGATAGGTTTATTGACAATCGTGAACTTTTCGTTTAATAGATAATATTTGGTTTTATACTACGGTAGAACATTGGTTTAATTTCCTTTCTTCTTCTTTTGAGAGAATATATACTTCTACAGGTCACGGAGACCTACTATAACGGCTGGGGATACGTCGGGCTGACCCGCCGACTATTCCAATACTGGTTGCAGATCCCCACGCTTAGAGGTGACGAAGGAAAGCGTGGGAGGGAGACCGGCAGTCGGTAGGTAAGCCAACGCCCTTCAGGGCTGTTGCGCAAAGGATTATGATTTGTTTATATACTTCTACAATAGCAATCGCGTTCGGAAACGGTGAAAAAAAAATTACTTGGTTTTCAAAGGCCGACAAGCTTGGTAGCGTAGCTTGCTCGCGTTCAAAGTGAGTCGTCACTCACGCTATTCAAGGCCGCTTCTTATTGCAAAACACTGTGCGTCGATGCAGAGTGTCTGCACCCAGTAAGTTACAAGTGACTAGAGTCGAATTTGAAAGAGAATCCAAAGAATGATAGATTTCATCAGAGGCGGCTAGGTGGGCACTAGCTCAACATGCAATAGTTTAAGTGAATTTCTGACAAACAATAAACCTTATTGAATAATTATTGGGATAGTAATACGTGTATCCGCTCCTTTTTTAACAATGTAAGCTCGAAGACAATCTGTATTCCAATTGTTTATATTGGCAACATGGTCAACTGGGTTATTATAAGGAACTATTTCGTAGATGTTCATGTAACCCTTATAAAATTACAAATAAAATATATTCACAAGCTTAGATATACTAACAACGAAGAAATAAATTCAGAGTTAAATTTCAAATGCATGTGTTTAGAGTAATTCTAGAAGTACAGAGCTATATCAGAGTATTGAACTTCTTTTTGCAGGATAACGTTTACAATATTGACGCGACAGAATAATTAAGAACTTTTGCTCCAAGGAAAACAAAGGGCGTAGTGTAAAGTTCTTGAATGCATTGATTGCGGTCCCAGGTTTGATCCTCCATACTAGGTGTTCTTTTTTTTCTATTTTTTAAATCCCCTTCTATTAAACAAGAGCATGGTAACATTATTTGTAATAGCAGTGTATAGTGGCTCCCCTCTTCTCGTCTCCTCTTCTCTCATCTCGTTTTCCTTCTCTTTTCTCTTCTTTGCTCCATTTTCCTCATATCTCCTAGAATATTTTTTTTCCATTCTCCTAACTACATCTCCTCTCCTCGTCTATCGTCTCTTTCTTCTCTCCTCTACTTTTACTCTTCTCCTTTCGCTTTCTCTCTCTCCTGTCCTTTGTCACCTCTCGTTTTCTCTCACCTCTTTTCCTTTGTGTAGACTCATCAGCGATGAAATACTAGAAAACCTATTTTCTTTCTTTGAGAAAGAATTTGTCACTTGCGATATAATAGTGTTATTTTTAATAATTTTATACAATAATACTTGTTTTTATTTCTTTCGCGTATTTTATAAATATCTATTGTGCATGTGGCAACCCTGAAATTGAGCCCAACTCTGCACGCAACCCACCAACGCCTTGTGTAAATTGGGTTGCCTAGTCTAAAATGTCGTTGTCCTAAAACTTTTGAGAGACACTGTACCACTACATATGAATTGACCCTATGCGAAAAGTTGCTGCAAAGTGCAAACTTAACCTGTATTTCGTGGCTTAGACTTAAATTTAAAAATATCAGCAAACTTTTGAACTTCTACTACAGGGAAAATTTGTGTTTTACCATCTTGAAACACTTCGATCGATTTTGCGCGAATTCAATGCCAAATTTATCATCCCATTCATTTAGGGGATGCAGAAATTTCAGATTTAGAGGCCTCTAAATTTGCAGTGGTTATCATGCTATCAGTGACTTGCTCCCATTTCGATCCCGTCTCTCCTAAAATATATTTAAAAAATGTATTAAAGGCTTTTAGCTGATATTTTAGTTTCTTAATCAAACACATTATCGTGAGCAGTCGAAGAACAAATAAATTTTGCTTTTGAACCTATTCTTGAAATACGTTGACCAATGATGCTGAAATGCATAGTGGATTAATTCGATTGCACCACAGTAATGTGAATAAATATAATATGAGTACATAATGTGCCTAACTACTTTTGTATTATAATATGTGCGACTGCGTGCAATGACAAAGAATCCTGTGTCACATGTGTACAAAGCCAGTTTCGCACATAACATAAACAAATGGCTGTAAGGAAATTGTGCAGTGCACAAGACGGGGCATCAAGAATGAGAGAACACCTTAGTTTTGTAATTTGAGCATGATAGGCTTGATAGAGGTATTCCACGAAAAGTGGCCCCACTCAATGTAAATAATAATATCAATTAATTTTAATTTAATTATTATTTTGAAGGTTTTTAAATGTTTGTGAATGCATATAATTTGCATATTTCACCAACAAAAAGTATTAGCATCTGTAGCCTATACGCTTCACAGACAAATGAAATCAAATATTGGTACATTTTTTAAACGTCTCACACATAACATATATTCGTTATTGCTTTTCATGCATTCAGGCTATGCAATCACTCATTTTTCCCATTTACTAGCAGGCACCACAAAGAACTCCTTAATTCTATGAAATCATTATGAATATTTAAATCCAATCTCGTGCATAGAGCCTTACATTTTATCTGTGAAATGCCACGCACGTAACGTTGGAATGCCACGATGCAGTGATACAAAGATCAACGTGATATTTAACGGCACAAATCAATAATGGCAAGCATATGAGCAACAGTACCTTATATTGATGTGGTGTATTGGAATAATGAAGTTACAAACATCCTGTCACCACACCAGTAATTGTTCCTTTTATTGTTAACGCTGAAGAAAATTTCAGTGTTTGTTGAATTCAAGTTATATATAGGCCTATAAAGGTTATTAGGAAAAGAGAAGATTGTGGATAAAATTCCTGAATGTGTCTATTATTCTAACATACTGTGTAAATGATGACCAACCAGTCTTAAGTCGAAGGCACTTGTATTTAGTTTAAAATTTACATGGATAAGCTGTACGATATTGCTGCTAGTCATACAAGCATAAACGTTTTTAACTTATAAGTAGATGTTATTATACGTGTCTGACACTTATAAATGTCAGTTGACGGTTTACGATCTGGTTGTATTTCCTGCTGCCACTTGTAGCCTTCAGGTATAACAATAGCTTAATTAGAACATTGCAACTTGTACTCATCGGGAGTTCGGAATATCAATATTTCTCCATCATTTACCACTTGATATCCTATTCCATCTGTCAATTTGTATTATCAGTCTCCCAAGAGAGGAGGCAGAAAAAAGTTAATTTGTACCAGAATCAATTTCCTAGGAGAGATACTTGTAACCAAATACCTTGGAAGGCCGTATGTGTCATCCACTTTAATTGAGTGTTGGATGAAAATATAATCTCGTCTCTGGAATCCTAAGCCAACACTTGTTGCCTCCGAGGGGAATTCTCATCGCTTCGTCGAGAGGGATCGATCGAGATGGAATTAAATGGGATCAGTTTGGTGGAAATTCGATAATGATGTCTTCTTAACATCGGTTGCCGTGATGGAGTGGTACAAGTTTGAAGATTGCAAATGCTGAATTCCTCCGTCTAATTATATGAAGATGCATCAATAGCGTTAACATTGCTTTGTGCGTAACTCGTTTATGGAATCTACCTTATTCGTAGTTTTGTTAGTAAATGATTTGTTTGCACACTATGATTAACAGTGCAATTCATAAATTTATGTAAATGTAGTGCACTAATACTGAGGTTGTTCCAGAATATTGAAGTTAAGTTATAGTAAATTGTCGTTGACATTGTATTTTATTGACGAACCATTCTTGGACACATTTCCTCTTCCTGAAAATACACACGCTTGTAACACATACTAATTCTAATATATCTACCTAGACTAGAATTATAGAGGATTGTGGTATTTTAGCTTTACATTCATAGTATTGCATATATCGAAAGTATTTTTTTGTAGAAACATTTTTTTTTTTTTAGTTTTTATGCAAAAGGTCCAACAATGGACATTGTTGCTGCTAGGCGATAGCTGACCTGACAAACAAATCAAATGAACGAACGAATGAAAGATCGGTCGCCTTGGTAATGGGAACAAAAACATTTCCACTA
The DNA here is from genome assembly GCF_977018435.1 of Lepisma saccharinum. Classification (NCBI taxonomy): domain Eukaryota; kingdom Metazoa; phylum Arthropoda; class Insecta; order Zygentoma; family Lepismatidae; genus Lepisma; species Lepisma saccharinum. Next base: position 35,549,072 of record NC_139253.1, read on the forward strand.
ATCCTGTACACCGTGCTCAAGTTGTTAGTAAAACACTGCGAAGTCAGAGGTCGTAGGTTCAATCCCAGGCAAGGCATGAATGTTAGGTTTATTCGTATTTATTCCTTAGTTCCCTCATTAATATCCATCATTTGTTGGAGTTGAAGAGTGATAACTGACGGTAAGTTTCTAGCATTACGGACATTATTGTGTCACTTGTAGACTATGTGCAGTACATCCCTGCGTGGGGTAACTTTCGCTCTTTCGTACACGTTCGAGTGTGTCACCCTCGAGCGTAGCATACAAAGAAATGTCATTTTAATGGGACAATAATCGTAGAGATATATATGTAATATATCTGCCTTGGTAGTTTAAGCCCACAATCATCTATTTCATTTTCATATATCACTGTCTATTGGTCAGATAGACTAGACTAAACTACTTTTTAACATGGAGATGGATGACTATGTTCACTTAAGTTTCAATTTCACTCCGTCTTTCACATCACAAACCATATTTGAGGGTCCAGTACTACAGACAAATTACGGTTATGCGTATACACTGGGCTTCGAGTGCATACCGCTCGTTTTGCCTGTTCCAGCGTTATTCGCGGTAGTTCTCAATTCCTTACGCTATCTATCGTCGTCCGTGCGAACTATTTGGCGCTCGAGCGAAAGCCGCAGCACTCTAATGTTCAGACTCGATTATTTCATATTCTTGAATGGCTAAATTCCAACAGCGTTCCCGAATCCGCACGAACTGGACCTCTTAATCGGTCTGGGTTAATCGCGCAGCGACGAGAATGAATGGTAATTGATAAAATAGATGAGGAAGCAAATATACCTAAACATCGCCAACGATGCTGGCTGATAAGTGTTTTTTGCAGATGGTATCCTCGTATTGTGGCGTTTCCGAGATGAGATCTCGCATCATCGTGCAGCAGTCATCTCGAGGTAGGGTTTAAAATTCGAAATCAGGAGGGCGTGTCTTCCGGGCCACCTCGAGGGACCTAGTGAATCGATCGCCCTCTCAGGAGATGCCCGTCATTAGAAGAAGCTATCTCATGGACGCTGCGGAAAATGTTTTTGAGAACGCTCACCCGAGCGAGAGCATTGGAAATAAATACCTGGCATCTGGCGTTCTTGCGAGTCTCCGAGGGATCCTCTCCAGAAATCCACATGGAGTGGCGAGTATTGATCCAGCCGCCTTTCGGAGTCCTTGATCGTAACATCTCGGTGATATGTGAAGACTTGGAGTGATTAAGTTCAAAATTGGTGTGATTCTCTTCTGTAAATCCCTCTCCTCGTTTGTCGTTATGTTTGTTTTTATGACTTTATCTCTTCAGTCTGTTCTAAAAGTAGATTCTTAGCGGAAATTTGGTCCAGAAAGATGTAGATATGTACACGGGCAAGTCTGCACGACTCTTGAAATGCCGGAACACAGTCCGCAAACAGAATGACATAATTTATTATGTCAACTGAATATGTTCTCCCCCTCACCTTCAGCTCTAATACGGTCTCCTAACTCATCATGCAACTGTCTAGTAGATACCTTGAGGATGCAAGGTAGCAAGTTTGAATAACGTGCATAAATAAAGACCTAGAACCAGGGCTTGAAATGTGGAATTTTCACGAAAAGAAACTCTGTACTTTCGTTAACATGCTGTTGTCTGGCTTTGTCTCCGATTACAATAGTGACGAGACGAAACTGTAAGTTTTCAGATATTCATGAACCGGAACGCCGTTACTCTCCGCTCCGATCCGTTTCGAGCTCTGCCTAGAATGCCCACCGATACGTTGCCTTCTTGGAAACTCTCAAAAGCATTTTTGTATGAGTCTTATGATTGTTCTTTTTAGTTTTGGCGCATCAGCACATAGGCTATTTTGGCCCGTGACGCAGTAAGCCCCGTAACTAAAACAAAATTGAGGACAAGCCTCTAATAAGAAAAAAATATGTCTCTTAAAAAGTTCCTTGCTCATTTTTAAAACTAATTAATTCACTCAACAAGAACTAAAATTACCTATACTGTCTCTGAGGACTAACATCTCCTTACCTAATATGCAAAGCTGATGCTGTAAAGGGGCACTCACAAAGGATCCAGGCGACAGAATTGCGTTGCCCTACAAGAAGCAGTTAACGGAGTGTACTACGTGGAAGTGAGGTGCCTTACCAGAAGGTTACCCCTTACACACCTTCAGTGGCGGCGATTGGGGGGTGGGAGGAATATGCCCCCACACTTTTTGCCAAACCGTATCTACCACGGAAAAGTAAACTGTCCTTGCCTCACCAGTTTTGCCACCTTGTCCCTCCCTGGTTTTGGAATCCATCGCTGCCACTGTACCCCTGTATGTATCTTGAACACAGCAATCAGTAGCATAATATGACATTGTATCTTCAGGACGGATTTTGTTCCAGTAAATCAGGAAAAATATTTGTCTTACTGACCACTCCTTGACCAATGAAAAGGCTCAGCCACTCTGGTGAGGGAACTAATCTAGTATTCTCTTAAATAATTCGCCATCGATGGGTTCAAGTTCTCGGAGACTTATTTGTACTTCGATGTATTTTTCATACTCGTATAATCACCTGCGGTTTAAGGGGCGACTCTTTCTACGAACACTTAAATGTCAACCTCCCTTCCACACACTAGACTGCATGTGCAGACTAGCGAGGCCCTGACGTCTGTACTGACGGCCAGTATAATCAATCCACCGTGGGGCTCGTGTTGTGTACTGTCCTTTTGTTTGCGATTGTTCTTTCATCCATTAACCAAAGGTTGCAGAAAAGTTAAGTAAAATAAAACAAATCAAATCATATAATTACCGTTCCTGCTCTTCGTCGCGTTGTCGCCCTTCTCTCTAAACATCAACGTTTTGCTTTACAAAAATTAAGTAAGGTCAAATTTCAGGGACTTACACAGCACAGTATTACTCTACAAACAAACCGAATTCTGTTGGTGAAACAACCACGTGACCCCTCGAGAGATTTGGTGTAAAATTGGATTAGCAGACTTCACAAGGAGCAGTGACGCCTCCAGCTGTCTTGTTTACGTCCAGAATGTACACAAGTAGTTTGCCATCTATTTAGAGAGTCAGATGCGCTACGTTGATCTGTTGACATGGTGAGTTGAATGCTCTGTTAGCGTTTACGCTGACCAACGATATCTGTGTTCCTAATGTATGCAGGGAGTTTTTTTCAACAGATGTACGTCATAAGTTAGGTACGATATTATTTTTGTTTTGGCCATAAGCGTAGTACATTTTAAATTTTATTTTCACCATATGGCCGTATTTTTTTAGTATAATTAGAATGGAGATGTAAAAAAAGTTTCTCGCTCACCAAAAAAAAACACATTTCTGCAAAATCAACACCAAGTTTATTCCTATTGATTAGAAACAGCCATTGCATACGATTTGTTCATGACGTGATATACAAGGTACCGAGAGAGAACTAAAAATAGATGCAGGGACGTTTGAATGAAAAGAAGGCTGTCAAAATCGGAAATAATAGGATAATTACTGGGCCGAAAGTTGTCACTTCATTGTTACAAGCAGCGACCATTATACACTTGCGAGCCACTGCGAGGGCCTTTCCACCCATCTGCCTGCGAACTGAGGCCATTGTTGAACTTCTCCTCCATTGTTAACTTGCTGTTATGTAACCATGCACAGAGATAATGAATTTCCATTTGCCGAGAAATATCTGTAAGTTGAAGTTGTCACTTCATTGTTACAAGCAGCGACCATTATACACATTTTTCGATATGATACGTACATTTTATACAGTCAAGTATTTTTGCCAATTTTAACTCTGATTTCTACACTAGTAATAGTGTCCGTTTATCATTTTTTATTATCAAGTAAGCTGTCATCATTTTAAAAATTAAAGAAAAAAATATTTTCAGCATTGATAAACGTCGATTATAAAATCATACTTCGTCAATTCGTCACTCACTATACTGGCTAGCAACATACAAAGGAGAGCCAAAAGAAAACCGCAATTGTTTTAGTTTCTTATCAAGTAGGTTTCTGTATGTAGGTTTGCACAGGTTTCAGGTTTACTGCATTTTAGCACAGATCTATTGCTGATCTACATATACTTTCAAGTTTGAGTTAGTGCCTGTATACGTCAAGAAGAGTAAGTCTTTGGCGTGCACGTGCAGTCACTTGCGAGCCACTGCGAGGGCCTTTCCACCCATCTGCCTGCGAACCGAGGCCATTGTCGAACTTCTCCATTGTAAACTTGCTGTTATGTAAGCATGCACAGAGATATTGAATTTCTATTTGCCGAGAAATATCTGTAAGTTGTAGGCTGACAGAGCAAGAAACCACTCCTCTTCACAAGTTCAAGTGTGTATTGGGGACGCCATCTTTAAAATAACAAAAATGGCGTTTTGAAGCTCACTTAATTAGTGTTGCAGCCTTGAGGTTGTTTTGTAAATAACAGTTGATAGTACCTCATGTAAATTTGAGCTGTATACAGTCTGTTCTACAATTTTTATTGGACTTTTAAGGTTGTAATTTGACTCTTGTAAATATTAAACAAAGAAATAAGTAACGCTAGAGTGCGCGTCAAATCTCCTGCATATGGCCTTGAACGGTTGAACAGCACCAGCGAATCACAGACGTGCGGCGTTGCCTAGTTCCGTGACAAGGCGTTTCGCTCAACCACGCTGTCTCTTTTCCGTGTGAGATTTCGACATGGCACCGCTGCAGTGCGCTGCTATTGGCTATCGCCATATGCAGGAGATTTGACGCGCACTTTAGATGAACCATTTTGAATCTTTTGTCTTAAAGACCTTCACTAGTTACGAAATAAAACATTTATATAGAACATGCGCACTCTGCGGCAAATTATTTGCTATTTGTTCCTTACAATGGTCGAGGCGGCTAGGGGGGTTGGGTGTTAATATTAAAAAGAAGTACAGGGTGAGTCAAAATTATGTGAACACTATATGAGAGGAAGTATTTACTCAGATTTTTCGTTATACAGAGTCTCAACCTGACCACCAGCACGATTAATGCACTCAAACCAATGTTCAACAGTACAATTTAGTGCCAGAACACACATTTCGGGGGAAATGTTGGATATCACACCTTTTATTCTGTCCTTGAGTTCTTCGAGGTCTCTCACTTTTGTACTATACACACGCTCCTTATCATATCCCATAACCAGAAGTCACAGGGTGTGAGATCCGGAGAGTGGGGAGACCAATCCAACGCTTTGAGAACTTTTTATCAAGATAAGCGCGAACGGTACAAGCAAAATGGGGCGGTGCACCATCTTGTTGAAAATACCCTTCTTGTCTAAGTTGTAGGGACATGTTATGAATGGCAAAATCTTTCAGCATTTGCAAGTAGTCATCTGCATTCACCGTTTGGGTTGTAAAGAAATACGGACCAAGTACACCAGTAGCGGTCACGGCACACCACACATTGACCTTCGTGGATGCACGTTCATGCTCACGAACGATACGTGGATTTTCAGTACCCCCAGAAAATTGTGTTATGACGATTAACATGACCACTGGTATGAAAGGTAGCTTCATCACTGAAAATCATTTGACTAACAATGCCCGGCTGCATCCGTGACATTTCTGCCAGAATCTCACAACAGTCTACTCGTACCTTTTTCTGCCGAGCAGTCAAAGCTTGAACGATTTGTAAGTGATATGGTCGCATGCCAAGGTCCTTGGATAGAATTCGGTTCACTGTCCTCTGTGGGATCCCTGTTTCAAGACTGCAACGTCTCGTCGATTTTGATGGACTCCGTAGTATGGCCTCCTGCACTGCAGCAATGTTTACTTCACTTCTGCCAGTTCTAGGTCACACCGCATTTCCGTGATAATTGTCTGCTACTGATCCAGTTGCTACAAACTTCTGGTAAATGCTATATATTGTTAAAGGAGTTGGTGGTTGTTTATTTGGAAATCGTTCTGCAAACCTTCGACGCACTTCTGTCGCCGACTGCACAACTTCCATTAAGCTTGCAACCACTCTTCTCTCCTCCAATGTGAGTATGTCAGTCATGGGTACTAACAACCTGGAATAGAAAAGAAAACAGATTGTTCACATAATTTTGACTCACTCAAATAGTGTTCACATAATTTTGACTCACAAATAGTGTTCACATAATTTTGACTCACCCTGTATAATTTACGAAAATAACGTTTATACCAAAGAGAGGGAGATAAAATCTATTCTCCCCCGGGTTCAGTCTTCTCAGCTACGGCTCTGTCCAAGCGGTAATGATTAAAATCAGAGTCAATAAGAATCCTAAGGTAACGGAATTTATGGATAATCCTCTTATTAACCAGAAATAATACAGGGTGTCCAAAAAGTCACGCAACCGAGACATTGAAAGAACGTAACTGTTGTACAAAAAGCGATAGAAACATGAGCCTTGCACTGGGTAATAACTTTGCCTATGTGGATATTTTTTAAGCATTAAATAAGAAAGTGATTCTCTATATGAACGTTCAGTATAGGGAAAGGTTAATAATGAGTAAAAAAGTTTTTGTACGAAGTGAAAATAAACATGGATAAAAGACAGTCGCTTGATAATTTTTTATGTGTATCGATGGTGTCTGTGGGTATTTCTCGAATTGATAAAAGAACGATATTTTTTTCGAATTGTATGCATTACAGACGATTTACGGGGATAATTAGGACATGATCATTAAAAAGTATGTTTTTTTATTATGAGCTGAACTGGCAACATTGGTCTTGTCCGACATCTGGATGTGCTATTCAATCAATACCCAGATGAAAGAAAAGAGTTGACATTTATCGTACAAAAAGATGTGTGTGTGAGGTAGTCGCAAATAGGGCGTTACTAAACTACATTCATACACTAATAGCCATGTGAATCTTGCTAGATTGTCGACATGCTGAAGTTGAGAATATTTCAAGATCATCAACATACGCAAATAATTATATAATATAATGATTATATAATCATTATTAAGTTACGACATTAACGCCACATACATGTCAATCGCTCTTCTTGATCCGTTCATAGAGTGATGTTGTTGCTCCATGGTCAATTGAAACACAGTGCCCGGAGAGAGATTAGTTTACCAATACCAACCTCCCCCCTTCTCTGTTGGCCTTTGCGGAATGGTTCTATTTCCAGCCTATCCTAGTTGCACACTTAGAGTGAATGAGGAGCTCTCCTTGGCAAGGCTCCTCGGCTGCCTTCCAGCCATGTGCTTCTTCACTACTTATCTCAACGTCACGGAAGAAGAGTAAGGAAGACATGCTTAGATTATGTCGTTGCATAACTTCATGCAATGTCTGTCTGTTTCATCGTTACCATTATTTCACAGGCTGTTATGTGAGCGGTCTTGGCTTGAGTCTGAATAATAAATGCCCTTTTCTGTAATTATTTATTGAATACATAACAAATATAGTTTTCAAACTCGTGCTATTAAAAGAAGCAAAATAGATCTAACAATCATTCCTATGAAAATTGAATTTTATATTTCTAATTACGCGTTGTTGACGGAGATAATTTCTTCAGTATTTTATGATCTTCTCGTTGTGTCTTTATATTATATTTTTTTGTATTATAATGGTCATTATGTTTTTCTTTTTTGTTTTTATGTATGTATTGTATGTCTGACAAGGGTTGGTTTTAAGAACGGCCCATGAGGCCTGCTTAAATAAATACCATTCTATTATATTCTAAACAAAGGTTTACTGGTTCGGTTCTGATCGGAATCGGACTGGGAACAAAATATGATGATCGAATTTAATTGATTGATTGGTTGGTTTGGTTTTCTGCCACGTGAAGCTAATCGCGAAGGTGAGGATGAGAGATGATAGTATGAAATTCATGAAGGGACACTCACAGAAAACCCTAATGCCTACAGTCCGGCCAACGGCAACGAAACTAGCTGGAAAGTACGATTTCAAACGTGTGAGGGGAAGCAGGTGGAACACTCACCAAACGTGGCATTTTGCTTGCATGGGTTTGCTTGTTGTGTTTATTACTGCTTACTGTGTTATGTTTGTAACATCTCTTACAATTCGTAACAAACCGTTTCGAAGTGGAACAAAGAAAACTGTGTCGTAGGTCCCTGTTGCACATTCTACAAAACGCTATCGATATAATTCACAATGCCACAAAGCATTCAGTTACTACATTTTCTTTATTATATTTATAATACTATATGTATAATACATACTTTTATTAGTGAATGCTATCCTGATTACTGCTGTGTACATTTGTGCAAATTATAATATTTACTAAGGAGATCAATTTAATTGAATGATCTAAAACAAAGCTACTGGTTTACAATTTTACAAACAAGTTTATCTACTAATGTGACGTGATGAATACTTTCCTGATATATTCTGTTTGCTTATATAGAATAGGATGGCTATTTTTACATTCTGCACCCTTACATAATTCGTAAACATCTCTACGTATTTTGGCGGATGTTACTACGTTTGAAACTTCATTGTTGTTTCCACAGCAGACCATTTTCACGGAACCCGCTTCCTGACTCAGGTGCCGTCACCCCTATTTTGCCAATGAACACGTCCAGTTGGCGCATGCGCACTTCCGTCCATGGTCTCAGCTAAGGCAGCCAGACAGTAGGCTGGGATTCGAACTGAATTGAATTTAATTAAAAGGCGTCTTTTTTTAGTAAAATACCCGGTATGGGTGTTCTTTGTGAGTGTCCTTTCATCAATTACATCTTAGCGATTTGCCAAAAGTGTCGCAAGAGCGAAGTAAAATAAACGAAATCAATCAATCATCACGTTTTACTATATGGTTTCAGTTGTTTGTATTTCACAAACCTTGTACAGCATGCTTTCGTTCACAGTTCTTTGAAAAGATCCCAATCTAAACAAAAATAGTTGGTTAAAATAATTTACTCGAAAGACATATAAATGTGGATGAGATAAGAAGAAACATTGTCTTTTAACTTACCATAATTTCAGGTATTTCTGAAAGTGGAAGTCGAAAAAATGTTAATTGCAATGTTTCCGCTGAAACGTAGCACTTAAAAATAATTTGTTTCGTTTGGAATCACCCACTTAGAACGAAACTGGTAAGCAATGCACAACATGAAAGAGATACCGATTCTAAGAACAATAATCACAAAAATCGGTAATTTTATTATTTTGAAATAATTCTCCAGTCGCGTTTCTTTCTGCAGAATCACCAGAATTTATTTTCATTTAACTTAATGCTTATTACAGAATGAAGAGGACTACAAGAACAATTGCCGAGAGACGTTCGACGGGCCCTTCAAGGGCACGATCATTGATTTGGACAAGGAGAACCTTCTTGGTGGAGGAGGCGGTGGTGGGGGAGGCACTTATGTCTTTAGGGTAAGTTGAGATGGACTTTTATGACCCTTATGAGTGAAAATGCTTTTGCATAAACAGCCTTGATAAGCATATAAAATTTGTTTATCCAGAAGTTTTTATTGATGAACTTGTAGGATAAGTTCTTCAACGTGTATCTAAGTGCATAAAAGCAGAGACATTGGTTGTTGCACATTTATATCTTCCCGGCAATTTTAGTGTAATATATCGTGTTCATACGTGAAATGAAAATATTTTATTTTACATTTAAGAATTGTGACGAGCACAAAAGTTGCAATGTTATGTTATGTTGACTTACGGTGACTTTAAGATATGAATTCATGAACGTACATGTCCAAAAAGAAATAGCTGACTATCGAATATAGTAAACAGTTTGTAAAAAGTTATGTACCATCTGTAAGTTATGAATACAGAAAAAAATATTATTGGAATCTAGTTTTATGTTGACAAATATGTAGGTTTCAATAATTTGGAGACCCAGTTTCCAGGATTCGAATTAGTAAGTTTTACCTATGCGTTTTTCTTGTAATATAGTTAAATAATGGCTGAAAAAGGAAAACTATTAACACAAAAAGGACACATGATTGATGAAAGTTCGATTTCCGATAATGCAGAAATCGGCGTTGATAATTTGAGTGGTTGTAAAGATACAGATAAAAATGCCAAGTGTATAACATGTAGCACGTGTGGAAAGTTATTTAACTTAAAATGTCTACAGTTAACAGCACTGTATTCCAGTATTTCTGATACATCTCAACAGTACGTGTGTAAGGGGCTATCCGACGTTTGTCCAGAATGGGACTGAACATAATAAAGATACTAATTTCAATGCATTCTTAAAGACAATAATTCATAAGACGAATGACGTTCGGTTGAACCAAGAGCAGATGAAGCAACAGCTTACAGAAAGTCAAGAGCAGATGAAGCAGCAACTTACAGAAAACCAAGAGCAGTTGAAGCAACAACTCACTGATCAAATGATAAAACAGTTTTCCGAAAATCAGGTGAAATTGAACCAGCAGCTCACTGAAAGTCAGGAGCTAATAACAATGACACTTTCAGAGAGTTTGCAATCAGTCTCTTGTTACTTTTCGCGCTGAACTCCGAGAAGAAATAAAACAGGTGGCTAATGCTTGTAAAATAAATACTGACGCCCTTGAAAACGAAGTATAAGAGGAGGAATTAAGTGGTGTGCAGTCCAATGTAGAATCACTTATATTGCAGACTTGTTCTTCCACTTGAGAGGTTAGTTCGACGAGATGTTCGTGATGAGAAGAAGTCTTGGCAATAAGTGATTCTGCTTCATCTGCTCTTGACTTTCTGTAAGTTGCTGCTTCATCTGCTCTTGGTTTTCTGTAAAATTAGTATAGCCTATTTATTATGTTCAGTCCCATTCTGGATAAACATCGGATAACACACCTTACACACGTACTGTTGAGATGTATCAGAAATTCTGGAATACAATGCTGTTAACTGTATACATTTTAAGTGAAATAACTTTCCACACGTGCTACATGTTATACACTTGGTATTCTTATCTGGATCTCATTAATTCAGTCTTAAAGTTCTTGCACGAATGCATTGTAAATCCATTAAAGCTTTACAATTCACAAATTACTTGCCACCTCATTTTTTTCCTGCATGAAGTTAAATCTGTCGGATTTGCTTTTAAACAAACATTTTTTTTTAAATGATTTTCTATTGTCGAATTCATGCAATTGTCGATGTTCAAATCATTTTATTTTATGAAAATGTATATTGATTACAACTCCCCTTTTGCTTTAATGTGCTCTGCTCGTGTCGAGAATTCCGTATGTCAAGTGTTCGATACCCGGTGGAGACACAAGTGGTTCGGATCCCACTTTAAACTGTAGGTCCAGTCCCGATTAGCCTTACTGTGCATAAAGTGGACCTAAAACACCAAATCAATCACAAATCACCGTATGTCAAGTAAATTGCAATTACCATTAGAGTCTGAAGTTCTTTATCACAGTGTCTATCCACCAGTCTAGAAAACTTGAAAAGTCGTAGGAATATCAGGAAAATTTAATTTTTTTGTGGAAAAATAAGGCTTTCTTGTAGTAGTGCAATAAAGGTGAGTTTTTGAATACCCCCCAAAAAAAGAAAGAATAAAGAGGACAAGAAAGAAATTTTAAATTTATTGAAAACTCACAATACTTAACTTCGATATACTGAGTATTACCGGTAGTATATTAAATACTCTAGTGGGAAAAGGGTCCTGTTTTGAACTCTTTACAGTATAGAAATATACTACAATAAGTGACTACTGGTATTTTTCCCTGTCTTCTTACCATTTATTCGGAAATGTTTGGTACAGTTATGTGAAGTAATATATTGCAAAATTTTACCATAGTTATGTATTATTTGTACTATAATTCTTTATTAATTTTTAGAAAAAATAATTCTCTGTTAATAATTAGTCAATACATTTCAAATATTACATGGAAACTCACTTCTTATAATTACTTGCTTTCCTCCCTCTATCATTTCAGTTTATCTTCACATTATTAACCTAATGATTTAATCTGGAAAATTGGTTCTTTTGTCTTGAAAATTTGGCAAAGGTTTCGTTTATTTATTTTTTACGAAATTGTGCACGCCCAGATGAAATAATTTAAAAGCAAATATATTATTATATTTATCCATTAGCTTCTATCGGTTTGAACTCTTTTTCTCCGTCAGCATTCGCTTTCCCATGGTCTCTATATAGCCACTCTACCAAGTTTCACCGCAATCCGATGTTTCAAACGGACACTCGTACATTCGTAGCGTTGAAATAGCGTTTCCTAACCTCTGAGATGCTTCAGTGAGTAAACTGTTTCGGACTTTGAAGCGGAAGTCGCGGTAAGTACCATTCGTGCGGAACACTCCACTTGCGATTGCTAAGCAGACCGACGGAGCGTTAACAGTCACGGGTGCCACATGCAGGGGGCCCATTCTATCTGGCCGACTAATGCGTAGGCAGGTGTAATTGGGGTAGGACCAGCGTGTCTCCCACGTTCCTCCCGTTCTGTGGTGTTTAATGGGTGCTCGACGGGTGGACGTGGAAGGGGATAATAGCTGGGAGCGAAGCACTTTGATGAGGGCGTCATTTGAATCTCTCCATAATGCCCAAAGTGAGGCTATTTCTTACACATTGTCCCACCTATCTCTGGAGCAGGCGAACGAAAACAAGTCTCTGCGCAAGATGTGACTCGAGAGGGCTCGACCAATGAACTCGTGGGATGGGAAGAGGGTACAGCTAACAGCAGTTAAGAGCAGCGCGTATTGCTTCGCTCCACCCACCAGCTTTCACCCCTTCCCTACCTTTATGCGTGGCCTTGCTCCGCAGATTTCCGGAACAGAGTATAGCTTCGGATCTGAGCAGCGCAATGATACTATTTTACACCTCTCCCCTCATATATTTAATCATTCACCACTTTTGTCGGTTAACGAGACTCCATGCATTTTTTATTATTTTGCTCATTTTACGACATTTCCTTGCCTCTTTTGGCCAATCGCGACGTTAAAGACCAATTACGTATATTGAGGTTAAATTGACCGCTATGGTCAATTTGATCATACCATCACTCATCGTCGTCGTCCTGCCAGAAAAGCGACGCTAAATAACAAAAGTAAATAAATCAGTAAGATATTGACGAACACTACCAAAGGAACACCCATGCAAAGGGGGGAATCGAGAATGTTGAGAGAAGAGAACGTGAGTCGACCAATGAACTCACTTGTCCACCGACCAAAATTACAAATGGATTGCCGTCATGATCTGATGATATTGTTAATAATCAACGAAAGCAAGAACTACCACAAATATTATGTTTTCTGAATTTGATTTGGTTTATACGAGGGTCATTCGGAAAGTAACCGCCGTTGTAGCATGCCGCTAGTAGTAGTGGGCAGAGCGTAACCGTCGTTACGTCACGCAATCTGTGATTCAGTAAGCTTCCAATTGTGCTAGTGAGAGCATCGTAGTGCCGCGCGTGTGCTGGTTATAACGTCTCAAAATGTGTGCTGCCGTCGAAAGTCCCGCCAAATGCGAGATACGCGGAGTGATAAGATTTCTTTGGGTGAAAATTCATGGAACGTGGTACGACAATCACTTCCGAAGTTTACTGTAACACTTTGCAGAAACTGAGATGAGCAATGCAGAAGAAACGTTGTGGTCTGCTGACATCTGGGAATGTGTTCGTGCATGACAACGCTCGGCCTCACACTGCTCGGCGAACACAAGACCTTTTGCGCCAATTCAAATGGGACGTTTTTGATCATCCCCGTATATCCCGGACTTGGCACCTGATTTTCATCTGTTGACTCACATGAAGAAGTGGCTTGGAGCACAGCACTTCGCTGACGATGAGGATCTTCAAAATGCTGTGACAGGTTGGTTTAATTCCCAGGCGGCCGAGTTTTATGCAGAAGGGATTGGTAAGTTAGTGAAACGCTATGACAAGTGCTTGAATTTACATGCGGACTATGTTGAAAAATAGAGGACAGCTGTACCTTTCAGATGTAAAGTGAAATTTGTTGTATCTATGCGTTTTTTTTTATTTATACCCAAACGGCGGTTACTTTCCAAATGAGCCTCGTATTTAGCGCCATTTTGTTGCCAATTTTGGCTAATCTTGACGAGTGATGATGTGATGAAATTGATGAAGGGCCACACACAAAGAACAGCCATGATCAGGTCGGGATTCAATGCCGTGACTCCCTGCCGTCGTAGCACGAAAGTCGGCTATCTTTTCTGAAATACGACATACAAGGAATGTGTTCACAGTGAATATTGAAGCCTGTTGGGTCGTGTTGATGGGTTTGTATGATTATTTACCTAGCTCGCCAGGTCGACCTTTAAAAAAATGGAAACTGCTTACCAATCTACTGCAGGAAAGAGCATCCATACAATACGATGGCAATGAGAAAAGTTTCGTTTAAAGGCTACAGATTTCTACCTTGAATATTTAAATGGTTACTTGTGTGTGTGTGTACAGTACATCCATGGTATAAGTACTATTATTATTCATATTATAATTAATAATTATAATATGAATACATTCTAATCATATGGATAAACTAACTGAGGCCTCCCCGATGGCATAGTGGTAACGTGGTCGCTTTCTAATCAAGGGGTCCCGGGTTCGATACCTGACGGATGCACAAGCGATTCGGATCCCATTTTAAACTGTGGGTCCAGTCCCGATTAGCCTTACTGTGCATCAAGTTAGCTTAAAACACAAACTCGATCGATGAATCAATAAACTAACTGTATTAAGGAACAAAGATCTGCGGGTTTCCACTGCCCATCCACGAAAGTCAGCTACGTTTGAAAGGTACAAAGGACCCAGGACTGAAGCGAGCGTGGAAAACATCTCCCTCCTCTCCTCCGAGAAACCACTTTTCCGTAAAGTCTCATTAACGCCGGCGCTGCACATTTTATAGAGGGTTTCCACTTGCCACGATCACCCGAGACATTAATATCTTCTCCAAGAACTGGCCTTAATCTACGACTTTTCATTCCGTCGTTGACTTAAAACCCGTTCTGCTAGGAGGCATTTAATAAGGTGTGGAGGCGAACCCCCATAAGTATGGCTTCTCCTGTGGAAGACTGATGTCCTCGGTTCGTCTTCATTAGATTTCTTGTAGAATGGGTTTCTTCATCGCCGCCATCTTCTCTCCCCAGCTGAAACATCAGATACACCGCCTACTTTTACAACCTTTCACTTTGTCGGCATTTCTCTTCCCTTTTCTCTCCTTAATGGAGTCACGGAAGGACCTTCAGATAAAATCCGAAAAGAAAATACAGAGAAAGAAATCAATTTGTAACTTCTTTAGAAATAACACTGTTACAAGTCTCTTCTCTCAAGTGGAAAATCAGAAATTTTTTAGGATTAAATCAGTAGCAAGAAACTGCATGATGTGTGTCAGAAGGGAACTGAAAAAAAAATGCCTAATAGATTTTCACGACAAGTGGGCCGTTTCGACCAGTTTTTGCTAGGAAAACAAATTCTCTCAACACAGCCGAAGGATAGTCTTATGTCGCACGTCCTTTAAAAAATACATTCTGTGCGAGTTACCCTTAAGTATAACCATAACCCTACACACGAACAGCATCGACTTACGTATTTTTTTTTTCATACAATCGTTCGACGAGGTGGGCGTGGAGCGGCAGCTAGCGCGGCGGGCGGGAAGTAAGATCGCGTCTGCCGGCAAACTGGATGCAACATCCGCGTAACTGGAACCGCTAGCTATGTAATGAAATAATCTCGTGCAATTACATTGACAGTTACAATTAAAATGAGCACGTACCTTGTTACAAGAGATGTTAGAAATGATGTCCCCCTGCATCCACACATTTACGGCAGATTTGTAGGAAATTTTCACTAACACGTATCAGTTTCTCTTCAGAAATTGCTTCATTTCTCTCCTGATATTTTCTTTCAATTTTTCTAATGTATGGCTTCAGGTTTAAAAGCTTGGTTGCTCGCCACGCAGATGTCATGAAAAGTAACTGTTTCTTATAATAGACGCCGGAGGGATTTTTCAGAAATATGTTCCAATCTTGCTAGTATCTCCTCAGTACCATTCGCTGCTGATCAAGAACAGACCCTGATTCCCTAAATTTGTTCACAAGTATCCGAACACCGTTTCTGTGCGAAAGAGGAACATCTGGGGATTCTGCTGCAAAACTCATTCTAACTTCCTTACACGAATTCGTAATGACGTAAGAATCGTACAGAAAATATGTTGTATTAATTTGTACGGATAGCGTGGCATTATTAGACTGCAGAAAAGCACCAGTGATACGTAAACTAAAACGAAAGAATCTAAAACACTTGTTAACGCCTTAACACTCACAAACACGTGCAATCTGGACACCGGCTCTCTGGATACTGTTGCTTCCAGTGCAAAGGTCAGTGTACAGCTGTGGATCTAAATGCCGGCAGACGCGATCTTACTTCCCGGCAAGCTAGCTGCCGCTTTGCGGCCACATTGGCAGTGAAAGACACTGTAGTAATTCCGTCTAGTTCGCAGCACTTCTTGACTAATTTTGAACTCAAGTGTCTAGTGGGTTACAAAGTGCAACACTGAGTCGTTGATTTCGTGTCACGTGCTGTATTTGGTGCCTGCACCGTTTGCACTACGTTCTAGATCGGTGTACTGTATAGTCACGTGGTGCGTGCTAACAAATCAAATGAACTTGGAAAGCAGCAGGCAGGCATTTGTTTAATTTTTTGGACTTAAACACCGCTATTCTTGCGTCTACTTGGTTAAACGGGGATGCAACTGTGTCAAAATGTGTAGCAAACTATTATCTTTGTTTACTTGAACTACATTCTTGAGTTTTTTTGTTTTAAGTCAATTTTATGCTCAGGAAGGCTAAATGGGACTGGATCTATAGTTTAAGGTTGGATCCGAACCACTTGTGCCTCCACCGACTTGAATTAAATTGCAGAAAACTGACTCAACACGAAAACTGAATTGCAATAGGTATCGAAAGTTCGGTAAGATATGCTTAAGTCCATTTTCTGCTCAAATACCTCAATCGGAACAGAACATAAAGCTTACAGTGGAATGAAATGTTCACCCGCTGAAAATCGAATCCGAGAGCGGTTGATCGCAAGGTGGCACTGTAACCACTATACTGTTGGGGAGAATCCATGTATATGAGAGTAACTGAAGCAAATATCTACTCTGTTTAGAACAAATTACAAATTTAAATTACAGGGTCATCCGTTTGAGATGTCAGAAAAGTAAACCTTTATACACAAGAGGTTAAAGTACGTATCTGTGAGCAGCTTGTTGTAATATAAGCACAAAGGATGTAAGTTTCGAATGAGTGGAGGTTTACAGACTTCGGCCACATGGCGGCGCTAATGTGTATGGTAACAAAGGTGGTGATCACGTCACAACAGCACACACAGTGTGTCGTATGGTATGCGAAATTTTCCAGTATTACATGCATGCTACTGCCGCCACGCAGATGAAGACTGTAAACCTCCACTCATTCGAAACTTACATCCTTTCAGCTTATATTACAACAAGCTGCTCAGAGATACGTACATTAACCTCTTGTGTATAAAGGTTTACTTTTCTGACATCTCAAACGGATGACCCTGTATATAATCAATTTATGGATAAATTAAAATGTTCTTTAAGTAAATTCTACAATCAGAAATGGAGATAAAATGTAGATAATAACGCTTGAATTTTCAACATATGCCACAAGTAATTTTTAAATTTCATAGTGGTAATTTTGAAAACAAATGACTGTTTTATTAAAGACAGTTGGTGATACATATAGAATATCTATCATTGCCCAATCCACAGATTAAATTACTGTTGTGTTGCTTAGAAAATATTTGGAAAGCTTATATGTTTTATGGAAACTTCAAACCTTGTCACATCATGCTTCGAAACTTGGCTCAGAAAAAAAATCAGAAATTTCAACTGCAACAGCGGCAGAAAAAAAATAGCACTTTTATGCATCTGTCACTCCCAGATATCATGGTCACTTCCATTAAGGAATCCTCTGCAAGTATTGATTTCCACATTTCCTTCATCAATCTGGAGCGTTTCTCTCTCTCTCTCTCTCTCTCTCTCTCTCTCTCTCTCTCTCTCTCTCTCTCTCTCTCTCTCTCTCTGTCTCTCTCTCTCTCTCTGTCCCTCCCTCCTCATCTCTCATCACGTCAACTTCGATCCTTTTGATCCATGCCGGCAAGTTCCTCTTTCTGCAGGCAGACCGGATGCCCGATCTTGTAGAAAATTAATGAACAGCTCCGGAACGACAAAAAATGTCAGCCCGGCGAGATAGCAAAATAATTAGTTAGCTCTTCCCTGTCCTCTACGAAAAATATCTACAAACCGCCGGCTAAATTTTCAGCTACGAGTTACAAGACTTCACCTAATGAAGTTCCCATTCTTTGAAAACTTGGTTTCCGATTTCAGATTTAGTTTGGATTACTGCATTGTTAAGCGTTCTCTGTTAGTATTCTTTGGATATTTGTGAAAAGCTAATATGTTGTGCAATGAATGTTTGAAATATTTCACATTAGAATTCTACTTGAATTATAGAAGAAATTTCTTTGTTCTATATCTTGTCAATTCGAACTCAAAACTCTGAATTTAGAAAAGGCACATCACTGTATTACAATATTGTGAGTATGAAATATTTTTCTTGAATTTTAATGAACATTGATTTTATAGTCAGGTTTTAGATTACACGCCTGTTATATCACACAATTATATCCTTCCGTTAGATATTTTGATGACTTGTGTAATTTTATTAATGTATTTTTTTAGCTTTAATGGGATTACATAACAAGTAGATAATATTGATTTGGTTTATTTTACTTCGGTATTCTGCCACTTTTGGCTAATCGCAAAAATGAGAATGAGTGATAGGATGAAATTGATGAAGGGACACTCACAATAACACCCATGCCCAGGTCGGGATTCGAACCCGGGACCCCTGGCGTCGTTAGAGTGTTGCGATAGCCATTCCGCAGATAATATAGATGGAAATATCACACATATTCATGGCCTGGCTGGGACTCTAACCAGGAATCTTCAGATGAGAGATCATGAGTCGAATTCTCAAAGCATTCTGTCATCTGAACGACATATTTTTGCATCATACTTTCGATTATGTAATTTATTCAAGTAAAGTTACAAGAAGCTTATGAAAATTACGGATTTGGCCGTTAAGAGTATGCAGACTAATAAACTTGAAAAATGTAAAGAAATGGAAGTATTAATAATAATAAAAATTGATTGATTTGGTTTTTTCTCTTCGCTTTACTACCACTTTTTGCTAATCTCGAAGCTGAGGATAAGTGATGACATGATATGCCAATGTCGGGATTCAAAACTCGGGAGAAAAAATATTAAATACTCCTGTCTCCTGTGTATGTTTACATTATGTATTGAATATCACCAATGTAAATCTACTTGGAAGGAAATAGCAGATAATCATACCTCATCATATTCTACACTTCTGAATATTCCTCCTATAGAAGTTGTTCACCTCACACCGTGATAAGGAGACAAATAGCCACTGATATCTGCGAATAACTTTTACTTTTTACGTAATGTTACTTTCTATGTGCTCCTATCGAAGAGGGGGGAAAAGAAACATAAATTTCTCGAGAAATGTCGACAATGCTCTGAAAATACAAAGAAGATATCTTCACTGCTCTAGATGCGTTTGGAGAGATTTGGTCTTGGCTTCCCCTTATAAATCTCCACCTTGGGTCAGTCAGCAAAATTTCAGTGATCGCGGAAGGGCGTACACACGAATTGGAGGTGGAGAGAGCGAAGCAGCCGAAGTTCTTCCAATTTTCGCTTCGGAGGTGAACAAAGGAACGGAAACTCCCGGAAAATTCGGATTGGTTGGGTCTGAATATCATGTTCTTCCAAGATAAACTTTTGTGCACTTTGGCATTTCTCCAGAGCCGTAATCGCGTGAGTTTACCGAACAGAGGTGCTCTCCTAGAAAGGAAGAGGTAAATCTTTAAAGCTGCAAAAGTTTTTCTTTGAAGGCAATGTTTAAAATAACAAGTAAGAAAATGTATTGAGGCACTGTCGAAATTTGGAATTTACAAAACAATCTAGAATTTCAGCACTCCCCTGTATCTTTTTACCTGTCTATTTACCGATTGCAATTTGCATAAAGAGGAGCGCTACATTTCACAAGACTCCTAAAACAAAGTCATTAATAGAGTCTTTTGGCTCGTGTTGGAAAGTACTGTTATTTTACACGTTATAATTAAGAAGATTTTTAATTATTTTCCGGAAAGCTCGTGTGTGAAAGTACTGTTATTTTACACGTCATCATTAAGAAGATTTTTAATTCTTTTCTGGAAAGCTCGTGTGGGAAAGTATTGTTATTTTACACGTCATAATTAAGAAGATTTTTAATTCTTTTCTGGAAAGCTCGTGTGGGAAAGTACTGTTATTTTAATTAAGAAGATTTTTAATTATTTTCTGGAAAGCTCGTGTGGGAAAGTACTGTTATTTTACAGGTCATAATTAAGAAGATTGTAAATTTTTTTTGAAAAGCTCGTGTGGGAAAGTACTGTTATTTTACACGTCATAATTAAGAAGATTTTTAATTCTTTTCTGGAAAGCTCGTGTGGGAAAGTACTGTTATTTTACACGTCATAATTAAGAAGATTTTTAATTCTTTTCTGGAAAGCTCGTGGTGGGAAAGTACTGTTATTTTACACGTCATAATTAAGAAGATTTTTAATTCTTTTCTAGAAAGCTCGTGTGGGAAAGTACTGTTATTTTACACGTCGTAATTAAGAGGATTTTAAATAATTTTCTGGAAAGCTCGTGTGGGAAAGTACTGTTATTTTACACGTCATAATTAAGAAGATTGTAAATTCTTTTCTGGAAAGCTCGTGTGGGAAAGTACTGTTATTTTACACGTCATAATTAAGAGGATTTTAAATAATTTTCTGGAAAGCTCGTGTGGGAAAGTACTGTTATTTTACACGTCATAGCCCGACCCTGTGGCCGAGTGGTTAGCACATCGCGCTGCAAAGCCAAGGGTCCCGGGTTCGAATCCCGGTCGGGCTTGGTTGTTTGTGAATGTCCATTCATCCCCATCTTCGCGAATTAGCCAAGAGGCACAAAACGCGAAGTAAAATAAACTAAATAAAATCAAAAATCAAATCAAATTTTACACGTCATAATTAAGAAGATTTTAAATTCTTTTCTGGAAAGCAAGAAAATAATATTTGGAATTTTTAATTGAAAACAATGATGGATACTATAAGCGCAATTTTTCTACGATTCCTACAGTTTGCACTATTTCTTTTTATCAAAAGAACAAAAAAATATTGTTTTTTTAAGTTGCTTATACTGTTTCTGAAATTATCAAAATGTCTTAGTATTATGAAAGTATATTAAAAGAACATAGTCCATAGCAAACTAATCAACATTTTAATCGCAGTGCTCTGTATACACAAACCAAGCATACTGCTTGTGTTATGTAGTGTATCAGTTAATTGCTTTTGAAATTTGACCTCCATATAATGCAATACCTTGCAATCAGTGAGTCTCAAGTTCGATAACCAAGCGGAATACATTTCGGTGGGAGTGATTTTACTTAAAACTGAAGACCCAGACCCGATTATCCAATATGTGTATAAATTGTACGTACAATACCTTTTCACGATTTTGATTCTCGGTTCCATAAAATATATTTATTTTATTGTGACTTCACATACAGTTTTCATGGTTTTACAAAGCTTCAAAAAGTTATTATTTAGAATCGAAACTGTTTTAATTCTCGCGTAACTCCTTTTGTATTTACGTCCATCTCCTCGATTAGTACTGAAAAAATTACAGCTTCACGTTTTCTTAATATTGGTCTTGTGTAAGGAGACCACGTAGTGGTTGGTTATCTAGCGTTGGGTCGTCTTATTCTTCAGGATGATGAAAGCAGCTCTGTGTAGTGGTAGATTTCAGAACCACACAAAAGCCCAATACCCAATCGAGAGGATAGTCGTTTGAAAGATTATGCCAAGGTTAAATATTACAATTAGCATCTAGTGTAATTTTAACTGGGACTAAAAATGTTATTGGTTCACATAGCTCTATTGTGCATTTAAGATGAAAATTCTGATTTGTATTTATTTTAATTCTTGTAGTTCGATAAATTCAGCCGGCCAGTCCCTCTTGTGGTGGCTGGAGGAGGTGGTGGCCTGGGTTACAGTTTAGGCAACGACCGATCCTTACAAAATGGCAAGAAACTGAACAAGAGTCTCTCATGGACCAGTGGAAGGAGTGAAAATGAGGAACGAGCAGGTACGTTTGTTATAAATTACATCTGCATTCTTTAAAGACTAAGTATAACAGTTGATGGTTATGGTCAACCCAAAATGTTCTTGCAATCTATTTGTTGGGTACTTCGTAACACAAAATAAAATTAGGGGAAACCGGAATATTCCCGAACACAGATGTAATGGCGAACACCAACATTTCTGCTTTGTTTCCTTCATAATAGTGATCCAGTTGGTGCCGCCACCTAGCGCCCGTTACGTACAATGTACGTCGTCATTATTCTGCGAGACATAAGCCAGGGAACAAAAGTTATCTTCTTCAACTTGGTTTGTAACTTATGTGCTGTATTTACTTCGAAATAAATCGAGGATGTTATAATTTTTATGTCGTTTACTCTTGCAGATTGTACATTTATTTACGCTGTTTTCAAACACACTAAAACGATCCTATATTAAACACAACACGTGTGCTAATAATAGAAACAAGGCACAGAAAGGAAAATGGCGAACAGGTGTTTGCTATTTTGTGGCCTGATAAATTGTACCAGGTGGTTATAATTAAAGTGACGGTGTTCAGAGTGGTACAGCACGGGCTGTAATGAGAGTAGCAGACTGAAACTTCGTAGATATGCTAATGAAGCAATGCGCTCGCGAATTATGCAAAAAAAAAAAGTTCCAATTCTCGCCACCAGGGTACAAAATGGCGCTGCAAGCAGTCAAAACTTGGTATAGTTACAGCAAAAACACTATAAATAGCAGAAAACAATACTCTTTGTAATAAAATATCGCTACAATTTCACTATTCGAACTACATGAACATTACTAAAGGACAAAGCAACAAGCGTCACCAGCAACAACCAGGGAGCTCACACAATGGTTAGGCAATGTCACCGACTTTGACGTCAGAGTTACAGAAAATTCCACGTTTTGACTGCTTACAGCGCCATTTTTACCCTGGTAGCAAGAATTAGAACTATTTTTTTTTTTTTTTTTTAATATTCCCGAGCGCATTGCTTCATTAGCATATCTACGAAGTTTCAGACTGCTACTATCATTACAGCCCGTGCTGTACCACTCTGAACACCGTCACTTTAATTATAACCACCTGGTATGTTCAATGCTTCATCTATATACTTTGATAAAAATGTACTTAAAATCAGGGTCCATATTTCTTATTTTTGACTTTATTTGTCTGTATAGCAACTATTTTTCATAAGGAGTAATGGTGAACACGCTGTTCGGCATTAACCTGAAAAATCAAGGCAGTGCCGAACATGACAGCTATGTCTTTTTTTCGTAGGTTCTTGTCTAAAGCAAACAGTTTGAGATCGTTGTTACAGAGTTGATTTAGAAGAGAAAGTATTAAGGTTTCCTTAAAATATTTACAGTGCATAAAATGTTTTCACAGAATTCCATAATTCACCATCAAAGCTTAAGTGTTCGGCAATACCTCGGTTTCCCCTATATTTTGTTCTATTTTAAGTATTTACTTTTGACGGTTAAGAAGCAGGGAATTCAGAAAAATATAAATGTCTATACTTTATCATCTGTTGTGTTAGATCGCTGCGTCATGAAATCATCATATTGCGTGCTTTTGCCGTAAGGAACTGAAAAAAAACAAAGAAAATTGTACTGTTATGCTTATATTTTTACCTTTGCTGTTTGATGTTCGGTGAACTCGTGTTCGTTCCCCGATGTGTAATTAGATTCGGTTTTCAACCAGTATCTCGTGAGGGTAAGTGATGAGTTACTTCAACACGAAGAGATAGCGAACTCTAGTCTACAAATTAGATTAAAACCGATAGTGGCAAGTTAGTTATCTTGTTCATACTCTTATTTAGTGTTGTACAATATGTCACGTTCTCCAATTTGTTTTAATTTCGTCATACACGATAAGCTGCTTTTGCAGTAATATACCAATACTAAGCTCGCTCTAAACCGATTTGTTACAAAAATGTTTACTCACTGGCGTGAGTCACGTAGTAGGTCAAAAAAATCTCTCATATTTGCAGAATGAATTGAAGTTTTAAATCCACTTTATGCACAGATAAGCTAATCGGGAGTGGACCTAATGTGGGATCCGAACCAATGTGCAATGTGCCTCTACCGGGTATGGAAGCCGGAACCCTTTGAACACAAGGCGACAGGTAGTGAACTTTATAAAATCTGGTATAACTTATTTCAGCTATTTTTTAACACTTGGTTCCAATCAGGGTTGTTAAAGGTCTTCAATTCCGATCCACGGGGGAAAATCAGCAAGCGTAAATGGGTTCTGGACCGTAAAGAACCTTTTTATCTGTCTTATTTCAATTCGGTCCAGGAACCTTTTCTCCGGATCAATTTAAATACGTCCCAAGTTCCGTATTGAAATGAAACAATACGCAACTTGGACCGAATTTAAATTGTGCGAGAAAAAAGGCTCCGGTCCTGTTGCGGAACCCAATAGAGAACCCATTAGAATTTGTGGGCTACTGGACCTTTCACAACCCTGTTACCAATGCTGTAT
This sequence comes from Lepisma saccharinum, assembly GCF_977018435.1. Taxonomy (NCBI): domain Eukaryota; kingdom Metazoa; phylum Arthropoda; class Insecta; order Zygentoma; family Lepismatidae; genus Lepisma; species Lepisma saccharinum. Next base: position 35,573,698 of record NC_139253.1, read on the forward strand.
CCATTTCAGGTGCTGGAGGAGGCTGGAATGACACTACTCCATACAGAGTCCAGGGGCAATCGCTGCTGGAAGGTGGACACGGAGGGTTCGGGTGTAATGGAAGCAGCCGTCCAGTGGATGGGGGCTTCGGAGGAGGCGGTGGGGGCTGCTCAGCTGGAGGGGGAGGAGGGGGCTACACCGGTAAGTACATTGGCAAATTGAGCTTGTATCTGCTTTGTAGAGTAAGCTGCAAGAAAGCATACACAAAAGTTCTATCTAGCCACAGAAAATATTGTACTTCGGTACTGCGATTTCTCTGAGCGTGATAGTAATTTATTCAACACATTTCCCAATCTTTATATTAATAGAATACCTTTAAAACCAAGGTGCAAAATCCTTGGGGGGCGTGGGATTTATCCCCACCAACCATCTTGTCCTCGGAAGTCCCTCCAGCAAAAATTTCCGTGAAGAAGCAGTTTTTGTTATAACAACAAGAGATAAGCAATTTGGTTTGCAATAACATTATACGCAATAAAAGCAAAACAAAATTTCAAGACAAATATAACTATAAAATCTAATTTATTTATATTAACAGAAAGTAAAACTAATCAAAAACTTATGTTTAATAAAACTTATTCCAAATATTTTGCAATTTATTGATATCTTTAAAAATTTAGAAAAGAAATTAGTTTGTTACTATGTAAATATCTGATTATATAAGAGTAAAAATTAACTCCTTGGTATGTATTTAATATTAGTGTATTTTAAAATTATTTAGTAATTTAATCTTATATTTAATTACATTATAAACATGTATATTAACTATAGATATATACTCCCTCTGTCCCATAATTATAGTCCGGTATGCCAAAATGGTAGTACAGGAATGACAGACGAAGAGGCAGATGGAAAGCACAATTTGTACTGATCCTTGAGTAATAAAGTTGTATGACTCATTCCCGTGTTTCATGTTCTTCTTCTGTATACACGAATGTCACAGTTTGAATATCGGGCAAATATTATGAGACAACCAACAAAGGTGTACCGGACAATAATTATGGTACAGAGGGAGTATTTATTTGTGTGTGTAAATTAATATCTTCCTCCACCCCAGCAGTCTACAATGATTTCGCACACTGCTACACCTATCTACCCCTCTCTCCCTCCCTCCATCTCTCTCTCTCTCTCTCTCTCTCTCTCTCTCTCTCACTCACTCACTCACTCACTCACTCACTCACTCACTCACTCACTCACTCACTCACTCACTCACACACACACACACACACACACACACACACACACACACACACACACACACACACACACACACACACACAATATATACATATATATCTGCCACCACAAGAAAAACTTCACCATCAGAATGTACATAGATAGCTATGCTTGCTTTTTTTAATCAAGTTCGAAATTTACTACAAGCTCGGATGTTTGTTTTGTGGTAATTTCACAAGTGTCACTGTGAATTTTAAACGTTCCTTTTTAAATGTTTTTATTTTTTATCTTTTGAGTATTTCACCCTTATGTTGCTACTTCAGTGGCACAGTACAATGTAAGATTGACTCGGTTGAGTTACTGAAATTCTTGGAATTGAACCCTGGTATGGGTGTTTTCTTTGTGTACCATCAATTTCATTCATCATAATGATTATTTGGATTTGGAGGTGGAAAACTGAGTAACAAAGATGCAAATATATTTCTCCTTAGTAGCAACTGCATGCAATTGTAATAATGTTGTGTAATTCTACATTTTTATTTTTTCATATTTTCGTCTTGGTAAGAACACATTTCTTCAAAGATAAAAAAGAGATGCTGTGGGAAGTGTTGTAAATAATAATTCAGGCAATGAACTACCAAAAAAAAAAAGTAAATTTCATAATTATCTATTTATCATACCGTGTACAATGATGGAGGTGAGGAGCAAATTGTGCATAGGTATGAGGCCAGGATTGAAAATGTAAACACAAACTTATATTTTGTCATTTCCTATAAATTAAGAGGAAACATGTCCCTGGTGGATTTAAGAAGGGACTTATATTAACAAATGTTGGAACTAATTGTCTGAAAATGAATCTCGAATATTCATAGAAATGGATGGATGTATTGAGTAACATAGCATCTATTAGCAAAAATCGTAACTACTATCCAGTGCTTAGTACAGGTGGCGCCATATGTTAGTAAAAATCGTAACTATTATTAAGTCCTTTGGACAGGTGGCGCCATTTAGCTGTAAAATAGTAACAATCATTTAGTGCTTAGTACAGGTTGCGCCATCTATTAGAAAATGGCATAACTAACGAACTGAAACGTGAATGCCTACGCCATCTAGTAGCAAATGTCTGAACTACTAACATGTTTCTTTCAAGAGCACCGCTGGTACCTCCAGTCAGTAAGGTCGCCACTCCAAGGCCCAAGCCTCATGCCGATCCCTAAGAGGGTCCATTGTTTTTAAGTGATAGGAAATTTATATGAAGGTAGTTGTGGGGTCCTGCGAGCCCCGTAGGGCGGTAATGGCTCCGTAGAGCCTGAAATGGGGCTAGCATTCGCCCACGGAAAGAGGAGAGGTTGGGTGGAAGAACAAGATTAGGTGAAGTGTAGAGGCAGAGAAGAACAGAGGAATAAAACCTTGTATTTCTACCAACGTTCACAAATGTAACCTGAAAAAATCCAAGGTTTCTGGATGAGATTTGAACTCGTATCCTTGATCTTGAAGTAATGCCCATAGAGCTAGCGAACTTCACACTGAAAGTTGCTTTCGAACTTGTATTTCTACTAACGTTCAAAAATGTAATCTACCGACTGCGCAAGCAAGCCTCACACTGAAAGTTGTTTTGGAACTTGTATTTCTACTAACGTTCACAAATGTAAACTAAAAAATATATAAGCTTCCTGTTCTACTACAACACACACTACCTATGAAGGCAACAATTCTAAACACACCAACACTTTATATTTGCAGGTGAAATTTGTCTTTCGATGTCAAGAGAACATGATAGCCGAAGATGCGCTCTTTCAACGTAGTTTACTTGATCAATAATACAGAGCATTCCCTGACATTCGCTACGATACTCGGCGGCAAGCGGCCCGACATCAGCGCTTGTCTTTCCCAGTGAACGGGTCCCCGACAGTCGCACGCTACATTCTGTTTTTTTCGCTCTCCCTGCCTTCGCTCTCTTTCCCTTTCTGTTGACGTTGCAGACTGACGCCAGTATAATCCTCCCTCGGAAGTTGTGTTGTGTTGTGTCGTGTCCGTGTGTTGAAGATTATGGCTTAATATGGCACCACAAAAGTTTGCATTACAACAAAGGATTTATCTTGTCGAGTGTTACTTCAGAAAGAGGAATTGTGGAGAAGTGCGACGACGTTTTGGAACGAAATTTCCTAGTGTTCCCGTTCCACATAGGACCACTATATTAAACCTCGTAAAAACGTTTAGAGTAACAGGGTCAGTTCTGAATAAAAGTGGAAACAAAAATTGGGAAATCTAAAAAATAAAGTATACAAAGACAATCCGCACACCATTCGTGAGTTAAAAGAGAGTATTGTACGAGAAATCGGGAGAATTACAGTAGACGAACTTGCCAATTTCCTTGGGAGATGCCAGGAATGTGTTGCAGCAGAGGGACATCATTTTCAACACCTTCTGTAGTCAAGTTTAGTACACAATATGAAAACTGTAATTTTAATAGCCTACTCTACCGACTGTCGCGGACCAGTTCACCGGGAAAGACAAGCGCTGATGCCGGGCCGTTTGCCGCCGAGTCTCGTAACGAATGTCAGGGAATGCTCTGTAGATACCACGAACTGCTAGAACACACACAGCCACCTTTCATTTTTCAGCATTGTGAGAGGATTATATACCATACAAAGATTTTGTGTACTCCATATCTCTTTAAGGAAATAGCACTTCCAAAGCTGCTGTCAGTATGAAGCTTCGTAGCTCAATCGGCCTATATCTGTGGAGGAGTGGTTAGCACAGCGCGCTGCGACGCCAGGGGTGCCGGGTAAGACGTGGATATTTGTGTTTGTCCGAATGAGAAACACTGAAAATTGAAAAAAAAAACAGAAAAATGTAAAAATTGAGAAAGAAAGTTAGAAACTGGGAATACTTCCGCTTAGGTGTATTCCTTTAAAGAAAAAATCGGTATGAGCATTGCTTCAAGATCTGAAGATGGAGTGAGAAGAGAATCATGAAATTCTTTTAACATGCTAATTATCATCAAGTTACCATATGAGTTGGATCTATAATGCTATAGTTCTTACACATGATACCACCCGCCCCATCTCAAATTCAACTTAAAAAATGATAAATCAAATGTGTTTTGAGAGTCTTGGAATTTATGGAATGTCTGAGCTGATTTATATGTATGAGAGAGAGAGAGAGAGAGGGAGGGGGTTGGGGGTTGGAAAATTGTCAGGTGTCCGTCATACCAACAAGCAAAAGCAGATACATTGCGCGATATGTTACAGTAACTATAAGTCTAGTTTCAGCTGATCATATTGTGAATTTCAGTAGCACATTCATTTCTCAATAGATTAAAGCTGCTAAACACACCTCGCACGGTCTCTTTTTAGCAAACTGTTTATGTTACTTTCTAATTTTTAAATATATTAAATACTTATAATCACAGAGAGTTATTACTTTAATATTAACAAGTTATTTCTAATCTTGTTTTTTTGTTTGTGTGAATTATCATAGAGCACTAGCGCATTCCCTAAAGGTATCTCTCTCTCCTCTTCCTCTTTTCTCCCTCTCTCCTCTTCCTCTTCTCTCCCTCTCTCCTCTTCTTCTCTCTCTCCCTGTCTGTGTGTGTCTGTGTGTGTGTGTGTGAGAGAGAGAGAGATTTTACACCTTAAATTTTGTGACAAAGAAGGAAGTGGTTAATGTGTGTTGCAAACTGCAATAACAATTCATGAAAAATGCATATTCATGAGAAAAAGCAGTGGATCGTTAAATACGCAGGAAAGATTTTTGTGTGCGGAATGCCCAAGCTTTCTTTTGTTATTCCGAAGATTTCTCCTAATTATTGTTAATAACAATTTTCTCTGTAGGATTACCCCGATGCATGACATCAACCTGGGATTTTCTCACAAAAGCTTCTCCCTGACCGTGTTGTGATTAATCTTTCTCTGTTACCCAATAACTAGATCGGTTCAATTTTCCATTACAGGTGGCAACGCTTGGTCTGGAGTGAACGCCACCGGAGAAGGCGGCTACTCGTATTACCACGAGGGCTTCATGACCTTCGCTCAGGAAGCCGCCAACGATGGACCAGGAGCTGTTCACGTAATCCCGGCCATCGAAGACTGTGGCTGCGACTTCCGCTGCGTTGCCCTCAACGAGTGGCGAAGCGAGGTCCTTTGTCTCTGTCCTCGGGAGTGGTTCTTGGGAGAGGATGGAGTCACGTGTCACCGTAAGTACCTGTTTTTCTAGCTATTCTGATATCTACTGTACATGTCGTTTCTCGAGTGTTAAGTTTTGTAATTAAATTACTTTGTTCTGTCCGTAACTTGCACTTGCTAAGAGGGCGAATTACCAGTATTCATGAATGATATAGCAGTCTTAAGGGATAGTGTAGTAAGCTTTCGTGGAAAACTCGTGACACTCCGGTTTAAAGCCCTAATTTTTGCATCCTGAACCTTTCTTATGTTTGCCCGAAACTGACGTAACCGCCCTGACTCGCTTCCATACTGAGATGTAAGCGACCACCCTGTTTAATTGTTTTGCATCGGATGAGGTACAGTTTTACATAAGGTTTAAACTTATTCGATTGTGTCAAAATGGGTGCGTTAGGTAAAAGAGAACAGTGAGTTCCAGTTGTTGATTTCCCATCACGTTACAGTTGTAACCAGATCTTTGTTAATTATTAAACTAGATAAAGATTATTCAAAATATATTATTAAATGTTTTCCGACTTCCATCCATTTCTTATGGGGAATGAAAAAGTCTTCCTTTAACTTATACGTATAATTATATAGAACACAATTTTAGAGGGGAAAAAATTGTGTTCTATATAATATGTCACTATAAACAGCAATGTGTTTGCACTTTCCGTAACACAGACTATCTGACTATAAAGCTTGAAAGCTAGGAGTGAGAGGCCTCCCCGATGGCGCAGTGGTAGCGTTGTTGCCTTGTAATCAAGGGGTCTCGGGTTCGATACCCGGTGGAGACTCAAGTGATTCGGATCCCACTTTAAACTGTAGGTCTAGTCCCGATTAGCCTTACTGTGCATAAAGTGGACTTAAACAACAAATGAATCAAAGCTAGGAGTGAAACGCACTCATATTCCACCGGAAATGTCATTAATGTTAATAAGAACCTCTGCTTGCCAATCTTCGTTTATTTATACGACACTTAAAACTTGAAATGCACTCCCAAACTAAGTAAAGCTACTTAGTACACTTTCGTAAGACACTATATGGTTCACACACTGTATATATTTTATCTGTTTTCTGTTAGTGTTGCTTTGTGTTGTACTAGATTATTATTATGAGCTCTTTTTTTGTTATTATTAATGTTGCATCTTATAATATGTATTCCTGTACAATCATGTACTTTACTGTATTTTTCTTGTTTTTATGGGCTGGGTGGTAGATCAGCATTTGCTGAACCTCGACCAATAATAAAGACTAGCGCATTGATTTGATGCTTTCGTCTTTCCGTCCATGTGCTTTGTTCAGTTATATTAAGTAACATGTTCTGAAAGTACTGGAAAAAGAATATTTCACAAGCACCCGTGCAAAAATCCAACCGCCAGATTACTTCGACTTATTGTACCTTCTGTTCGACTGCGCGGTTTGTGAAGTAAACTGCACATCTTGTCCTTAAAACTCAGTATTTCGAAAACCAGCGGACCCATTTTAACGGTTTTTAATTTGAAATAAAAATATCTATATTTAATAAATTGTGAATAATTTATTTATTTAGTTTTGGTTTTCTGAATCGACTAGATAAAATTAGAAATGTTATATATATTTACTCCAAATGGTGTAATTGCATCGGTAAACGTGTTCAATAAGTTTTTAAAGAGTAAAATTAAGCTCTAATTTGAGGTATGAAATATTTCATCTGCGTAGTTACAAACTAATGAAGTTATAGGTGTCTAATTGATGGTACGTGTGGATAAACTACGAGGTATGTCGGAGAGAGCTAACAATTATCGAAAGAGAACAATGATTTCTCGTATTTCGCACTGAATGCCATGAAATTGACTTTTGCGGAAGGAAAATTGCTTCTAATTACTAGGAAGATTCCGTTAAAAAAAAAAAAAACACGTTAACAGGTGTTACGCGTCTGAGAAAATTTCGCATCGATTGGGGACTTTATTGTGTAATTTCCTGGTGTTGATTGCGCCGTAATATTTGGTAACAGCTCCCGCGAAATGGTAAGTCGTTCGTTGTCATGGATACTGGTGTCCACCTTGACAACGTTTTCGACGAAAGGAGAGGCATTCCGGTCGATGCTTCTGCGAGCATTTCCTACTCCATTTCCACCGCGTCCCGTCTCATTCTGTCCTCCTATTGATTTCGTTGACACCCACGTCGAACGCAACGCCAAAAATGTTTACAAGGAGCGGCGATCGTCTGCTGGAAGTGAGTGATGGATGACAAACTTCCCACTCTCTAAACCCCGCCACGTATCGTCCAGTTTGATAAATTGACGAAAGCTTAATTCAATGGGCGACACCCATATGTTAGCATGTGTGGCAACCATTTGGTTATTAGCTTCTTTTTCTATATTAATGTGCCTGGATATTGAAGGATGTGTGAACTTAAAATTTATCATTATAATACGCTTCACAATTTACATGCCTGGTATCTTCTTCTGCGTCAATTCCGTTAATACTAGCCAAAATTTGAGGTAACACTTTACTATACCGGAGACGGATTTCTTCAAATTTACAGGATAAAGTACTTACGCAAATCATTTCCTGTAGCGTTGTTGATGTTCGGGAATGTAGTTTTGATCCATTTTAATGCGAATGCATGTGGTTTTCTACGAAAATCTATTTCCGACGCGCTATTGCTGCTGCCGCCATTTGCTTTCTGCACGAGAGCACAATACGCCATCGTATTGTCCGTATATGCTAAATTGAACGAGAGGAGTGCTAATAGAACCTAACCTAACAGGCCTAACCTAACCTAGTAGGCATACCTCGTCCCCGTGATGGTTCGTGGGGCTATCGTGAAATTTTGGGCTAACGTCAATGGTTTTTGGGGCTACCCGTGGATGGTGTGTGGGAAATAAGGAACAACAGTAAGTACTCGTTAATGTAAGAAATAGACATTATTTTCGTTAGAAAATCATTATTTCACCTAAAGAAAATGTTCCGCAATGCAGAATAGTACGTTAGCAATGTAAAAAATTGCGAAATAAATCATTGATAGGTGTCTCCGGTATAGTAAAGTAGTACCAAATTTGAATCAAATGCAACACCAAGCACTTAAAAAAAAAGGGGTAACTGAATTACGTAAAATCTGAATTCTCTTGCTATAAGTTTGGCATTAGAGGTAGTAATTTTGCAATAATGAGGTATACAAACACGTAGTATGCAACACTATAATGTAGAATTTTATAATATAATGTAATTGTTTCTAACAATTTATGGAAGTTAAGTTTATCGGGATTTATTATCCCAATTTCATCAGTAAAGTAAGTACATAGCATTTGTAATATAAAGTAGTTCATATAAAAAATCATCTCGATATTTGCAATTTTATTCCATATTCTAATTAATTGGAGTATTTTGAGATGCATTATTTCGAGTATTTTCATTAAGCCTATATATTATTCTATTGCAGAATGAGTAGCAAAATGACAATAAACAGTTACAAATAGCAGTTACCATTTTCTCAGCATAAGTGGCAGCTTTGATCTTCCATTCTTAATAATGTGTTAGGTCCCTATCTAAATGATACTTTTCCCCCCTCATATTTAGAGTATGTTATGACCTTAAGAGTCATAATTATTTTTCTTCTCGGGAAAAGTCGACATGCATACATTATTTTATACTAAGTAAATACTTTGTGTAAATCTTCACTTGACAACAGTTTTATCTAGTTCATTTTCAAGAATTCAAGTAACGTTACAACTTTGAATACAATTTTTGCATACTCGTATTGCCTACAACGGCAAATAAATATAAAAACTTTGAATTTTAATATAAGATTAATTTACAATGATTTGTGATTAATATATATGTATGTACGTATATAGTTATGTATGTATGTACGTATATGTATAGATCTTTCAATCAATGAAATAAGTGTTTCAATGCTGTGTTATTTGCTACAAAAATCTAGACTAGTACACAGAAATCCATCTACTCCTAGAGTATTTTAGATTCATGTGGGACCATACTCACCAATTCTTCTTCAACTAAAAACGACGTCCACCGGAAATGTGTGTATTCAGAACACCAATTTTACTGAAAATCTGAAAACAGCTTTTGTCTAAGAAGAGAAGAGAGTAATTCTGCCTGGCGATTCAACTACTATCGTCTTGAAACAAACCATAGGAACTAACAATAATCCGAAACAATGGCCTTAACTGGGACAAAGCTACAAAAACAATTGATGCATTTCCACATTATTGTGAAATTCGGCCGTGAATTAAATTAAATACATATTTATAACCAAAATAAATTAATACGAGAATGCATTGCCGTCCACAAGATGTATTTCCATGGAGAGGCAAGTAAGGGTTTTTTTTTTCAGGGGGAGAGGAAACTACGCATATTTTCCCAAATAATAGTGATACCTCCTCAAAAAACACTCCTTCAGCTATCATGTTCCTGCAATACCCTTATAATAATTAGCACTTCTGTGACTGAAATGAAATTGTGTGTGAAATATATAATTTTATATTGACATTAATTTTCCAAGCAAGAGTCGTGGCTCTTCCTTACCCCCTTTCCGAACGTCCATAAAAGTATTAATGTTTTATTCACAAGTAAACTTTATGTATTTGTGTATCATAAAATAGCAACTATAGAAATAACATTCAGAGAGAGGAAATATTTGCAATGAGTTACTAACATACTGAATGACAGAAAATGAACGTTCGGGATTGTTTTAAGGAAATCCCTGAGAAACATTGGAAGAATTTTGAAGACGTGTTACAGCATACTGTCATTCCTGCCATAGGAAATTTTAAAAATAAAGCAACGAAACTTCTAAATGGCAGATGGTGACTGTCACCGCCCCCCAATCTTATTTTCTGTTACCACAAGGAAATGTATTGTGATGCATCGGGTGTCTGTATAAAATGTATTTTGCATCCCCCAAAAAATTGGAAGGAAACAAGGAGAAACTGCTAACGGTGACTGCTTACTAGTGGCAGAGTAACCGATGACATTATTTTAGTGACACTGATTAAAATTAAGTCAAGTAGTGAAAACGTCTCCATTTTATTTTTAATATCCTCTGATATTTTCAACACTACCTAGTGCCAGGGGTGCCCATCCCCACCAAGGCCTATGACGCACTCCACCCGAAAGGTAGAACATTCGCCCCCCACCCTTTGTGCCGAATTATTTACTCAAATTAATTTGGTCAGACAAAATTTGCGGAACAATATAATACAGACATATTTAAGCAATATACGATGTTTACTTTAGGCACTGTAATGTTTGATAACAAGAGACGTACAAAACTGCTCAAGCTCACTGCCATTGTCAGTGTACTGAACCTTATTCTTAGCAGTTTGTCTGCTTAATAACCTTGTATTAATGCGAGAACACGCCCCCCTCACCCCCCCAACCAAACCGATTCTAAAGGCAAAAGAGGTGGGTTTCATTTCAACCCTATCGCCGCGATCTCCCACAAGTAGGTAGAAAAACTGTACATAATAACCATAACTAAAAATCAATAAGAAGTCAATCAAACGAAACGACCCCCCGCCCCATTTTTGTGTGAAGATATATGGAATTGGTATAAAATTTTGGCCCCCAAAAAAAATCCCATGACGCAGGCACCCCTGCCTAGTGCAATCATCAGAAGGTGGTATGAGAGACATGCTAATCTAAGATGATAATATTCTATTTCAATCAATCTTGATCTTGGTTTCAGTTTTGGGCGAAACTGATGATGTATCCCTAACATCTATCATTATCCTAGTCGTCGTTGGAATCATGCTCGCTACGTTTATTGGTGGACTCTGCATGTTTCTCTGTAAGTATCTACAATTTCTTTTTTTATGTAGTGAAATAGTGTTCAATTTAATTTGAATTGCTTTAAATTTAATGTGAATGATACAACAAATTTTTAAACAATTTAAACGAGATGACTATGAATTTAAAAGCATCACACACACATTACGCAATCACTTCAATGGGAATGGAGGTTATAAGCTTAGTGGTGTATTTAAATGGAGTAAATTTATAAAAGAGAATTAAAAGATTTTTATTTATTTTTAGTGCATTTAATTTTTGTTTCAAGTATGACGTCAGAATTGTAATGAAAGCCAAGGAAGCATATGAATTATAAATCAGATGATGTCAATTTGTTGTAAGGTAGTGTAAACAATAGTAAGAATATTTCTGAAAAATTCGCCGACCTCCATGGCAGAGTGGTTAGTTCAGAACGCTACGACGCCAGGGGTCCCGGGTTCAAATCCCGGCTTGTGAATGAATGTTCCTTGTGATTGTCAATGGTGGCAGAAAAGCGAACTAAAATGAACCAAATCAATCAATCAATATCTGAACAATTACAAAGAATATTTTTTCTATTTGCTGTGTAGAAGTAAAAAAAATAAGTTTTGAAAATAAATTTATTAGGTTTGTAGGTAATTTTTTTGAAAAAAGGGTTTGAATCTGTCAAGACGTTGTTTAAATTACGTTAATGGGATGTTTTGTGTTAGGCACTTGGTAGGGTATGTGGTATTTGTAGAAGAGTAAGCGAACGTTTACTGGATCCTGTTTGGGAAACCTCATGTTGAGAGATCTTTAGGGAGGCCAAGGGGAGCCAGAGCCGTAGCTTGAAGGGGGCGAAGGCATCGTCCTCAGCAGTTTGGCCACCATGAAGTTTACAAACTGATGTGCATACCCGACATAATTGCACACCCTGAAAGAAGAGTCGCCAGTGGCACTAAGACGAACACGAAAGGATACGTTCAGGTGGACAGTGCTGGTAAGCATTGCATCTGTGGTTCGATTAGCGTAGGAAGTGCCGAGCGATCGCTACCGAGGGAAAGGTAACAGGTTGGACCAAAGCCAATTTACCATCAGATCCGCAGATATTATGGACGTGGAGAAAATCTAAAATACAGCTCTCGCGAGTTATACAGTGCAAACTTTCTCGGCATTCTTCTCGAATACGTAAGAAATCAGCTTTGTTGTTGAGTGAGATTTTATGAAGGTCATTGCGACGCTTGTTGAAGCTCTCTGCACGCCGAGCTGGCCCTGACAACAATGCTCCTTCTAAATCTTCTCTCGGCCCTGATTGCACGAACGTTTGTCAATAATATCGGAAGTTCGTCCAACAGCCATTTAGGCAGTTGACAGCGAGTGAAGAGGTTTTCATGGAATTGCCATTTGCCATTGATTCCGCTGAAGAGCCGTTGGTGGGCGCACAAAGAGCTTTTGTGCCGCGCGGCGACTGTGTTGCTGTTCCACAAACAAGCTTCATTTCATCGCTGCCAAGTGATCCGAGGAGAGAGCCGCGAACCTCAGTCAACCGCCGTGGGAGTCCGCAAGTGATGTCAAAGCATTTTTGCCCGTGTTCTTTCTCGCTGCGGAGCACGCCCCCTCGTGTTGACGTTGATGATGGGAAAGTTTATTTTGTTAATTAGCAGGGTTGGTGGTCCCGACAGGTTTTTGCTTCCTTTTCGCTAAAAAATCGATGTTTCCAGTCAGCGTGAAATATTTCGAATTTATGTAAATATTTATACCGTAAGACTTTTGTAACTTGGTTTAAAATTAGAAACAACGTTTGTATTAAAGCCCGCTTTGTGAATGGAGGTTAATACAAGGGAACAACAACGACAGAGAAACACACACAATCAAATAAGGGTAGATATTATCTTCATGTTTGAATATAGGTTCAGATTTTGATTGCTAAGCCTGAAAATTCATTGTGGACGGTCGGAACGACACAGACGAACATTGGTCAATTGATTTAAAGGAATTCAAACAGGTCGGATCTGTTCACCTCGGAATGTCTACCTGAGAATTAAAACAGATCCTGGGCTTCCATCCTGAAGCGCGTAGACCGCATTGATACAGATTTTTTTCTTTAGTGCACATATTCTTGTGTTGTTGTGTGAGAAAATGAGCAGGAAATGTAATGAACTTTTAACATAGTTATCCATGTCCATATGACGTATCCGTTCCTAGTTCACCATACTCTGTCCACCTCACAAGTAGCTATATCATGTACCCAATATTTGTTTTTCCGTTTGCGGCGTTGCTGTTCTCCCGTTCGCGCCCCTCCTCCCCCGAAGAAGCTGAAACTGCATTGAAACTTATTTTATGGCTGGTGGTGCCGGCCATTCATACGGATTTTGTGTCATATGGTATCCATTAAAGGACCGCTTGGGACATTACAATACACAAGATTTTATGCCTTCTCAATTGCAACTATTATATGAGAGAGGGAGAGAGAGTTGGTAAGGCGACCCTCAAAAATGTGATGATAGTTTTCCAAGATATAGCCTCAGTACACAATAAAAAAAATAAAGTATGTTACCACTACTCAAAATGTGCATGCTTAGGTTTATCTTGAAAATATCTCATTCCCTATTTCTACTTTGAAAGGAATAGAAATGTATTCACAATTATGTTTAAGGAATTCAGCAACCTACGGATTAATATAGTTGCTCTTTATCTTCCCTTCATTATTCAAGCATGTTTCGATAGAAATGAACGGAAGAAATACAAATAGTTTCTTTTCATCATTTCGCTCTAAGATATGTGCTAGCGCATATAAGATGGATAATAGAAAACTGAAATCCATTTTAATCAGGAAATGCTGAACCCTATTTCTAATTTCGTTTTTCCGTCGCTTTTCAACGATGGGTATGAATGATATACTGGTGGGTGGGACAAAAACGATGATACATCCTTGCTTGACCAAGGTTCGAATCTAGAACCTCTCGGTTCTTAGCGCGTCACGCTACCACCACTCTGCCACTAAAACTGCCGGCCGTTCTGAACCTAGAATAGTATACGTTCATGATACAAAATCACGTTTGGTCCTTTTAGTGCACCTAAATACGGGAACTAACGTTTTCCAAACCAGATAATGTTACTTTATTGTCGGTGGTGGCGAAAGTGTAAACCTTTGCAGACGTTGCGAAACAGCATATGTTCAAGTTGTATGTTTAAAACGTAACTTCATTATTCTTTACCTGCCGATCGTCAACGTCAATTTTTTTTGACCGAGAATAATTAGTATGTATTGTGGGGATAAATATTGTTGTTACTGTCGAATCAAAAAGAGAAAGACCGCGGTCACCTCTCGAACAATAGTGGACAGTCACTTGTTTACTCCTCTCGCAGTCGCCACAGATGAAAATGATTCCCTTTGCTTGTTAGAGTGCCCTATACTACCATATGCATTAACTTCCCTCCTTTGCTTCGTTATCAATAACTTGAAATATTACTTCCTCTGCTCTCGACCGACCTCCGTGACGGAATGGTTGGCACAGCGCGCTACGGCGCCAGGATGTCACGAATTCGAATCCCGGTGTGGGCATGGATGTTCTTTGCGAGTGTCCCTATATCGGTTTCATCATATCATCACTCATCATATCGTCGCAATTATCCAAAATTGACAGAAGAGCGACGTAAAATGACCAAATCAAGTAGTCTCTGCTTTCGCTGTGTACGGTTTTTCTCTTTATGATGATGATACAAACACTTTGCACTGAATAAAGCTGACAACGATGTGTTGATAAACCACGCACACTTGGCAACGTTTACATGGCAAGCAGCTCATTGCATCACCCACGCTCTTTTCGTTCACTTAGGGTTTATTCGACCAACCCTCCACCCTCCCCAACCCGAGAGTTTGTTTTTTTTCTCTTCTTGGTAGAGCAGCACTATCGCTTCTCCAAGCAATCATGTAATTAACTCATTTGTACTGAATTCTGCAAATTGTTTCTCCTCGAATTGGTTCAAATTTAAGTTTTTAAGTCTTTGTGTTGTTTCTGCGAGAAACATGGACATTCCTAGCAAGATGTTATTTCATATTTCAGACAACAGGTACCAGAGGAAAAAAGTGGCGATATCAGGCAGAAAAACGATCAGCGGAGCAGATCTTCAATTGAGCCGACTCCGAATAGAATCCCATGGTATGATGACCGAGTACAATCCCAACTATGAATTCGGTGGAGGAACCTATACTATCCAGGATCTCAAGGAGATCCCTAGGGATAATCTTCGGCTGGTCAAGTAAGTACATGACTAACTTCATATGATACCATATCTGTATTTGGAAAGTGAATTTTTAAAAGCAACTGGGCACAATTACTTTGCTCAAAATGGATCTCAATGTAACTAATTTACTGTAAAAAGTAACAAAGTTACATTCACAGTAACTTTGTTGTAGATTATTAACCTTAACCCAGACTGTGTTGCATGCACATTCCTGTCCAGATAAAATGGCACATCCTTCAATTGTTCAACCCTGTAAAGAGCGCCACTTCATGTGAACAGAAGTGTACAAACTGGTAGCAGGTTGTCTTTTCTTTACTCCTGTATAAAACTAAAATTAATGTTGAATAAATTGTTTTTAAAACGTTTCATATGTTTAACTATGGAAATTGAAATAATTTTGTTACTCCTTACTTGAAAAAGTAAACACTGAGCTACAGTTACTCATTTCAAAGAGTAACCAGACACGGTTACTCGAGAAGTAACCAACTTGTACACTCACCTCACTTAGAACTCCAGGAGTTTGTTTCTTTTTACAGCATATTTGCAGAACTAAACCAACCTACAAGTATATCAATATACGCTGTATAAAACACAACTTATTACCAACTTCGTTGTCCGTACAGCTTGACCAATATAAGAATGTCCGTGTGGAGCTGTAGTCGCAGGGCTCACAGACACGAGAGAAGGTGGAAGCCAGAGGAGAAAACAATTGACTGTGCACTTTAGTTCGCGAGTTTGCCACAGGCATTTTTGTTTTATCTGTAACTACGTTACTTCTAAACACTGCTCAGCAGTAATCATAATTAATAAAATCCACCTTGTATAATTATGTAGTTGAATGTAAGTTTCATATTACAAAAACATTGTAGTAATGATGCAGGCTCGTAGCACGTAAAAACTACACTGCGTTCTTGAATGTGGTACGGTTAATTTGACAGATGAAGTCCGCCATGAGGAATGCCATGGCAAGTGTAATTCTCTGGCAGGCAAATACAAGAAAGGCTTCCGTTGGCAGCTCCTCACACTTGGCACACATTCGCACCAGTGTTTGACGTCATCGGAAAATGTGACCTACGGTGAGATAGTGGAAGTCGACAAACTGCACAGGTTCTATCTTGAGTGTCTCTCGACCTCCCACGAACCGCGAACTTCCTATTTGAGAAGCTTACAAATGTATTTATGGAAAGTTCTAGTAAGATTAAAAAAACGCTTCAGATATAAAGTTAATGCACATTAATTTTTTTTTTCACTTTCTGCGTCTAATCAACAGACAGGCCTCAGCTATAAATCAGTACATGTGTCCTCCGAGTAGCTAAACGTTAATTTCAAACTATCAAGTGATATTATTATAACATATATGGACAAGAATTGAATTTGACAGAGCTAACTAAAATCACTTGAAATGCTCTAATAAACTGTAAACTATAACTCGATATAGTGGAGACCTAACGGTACAGCCAACGACAAGGATAATAGTGCAAATAGTACATCACTATTTTCATTCTTTGTATTCTACTTCCTGTGTTGTTTTAAAATATGGAATTCTGCTAAAGAAAATGTTATCCTCTGCGTATTGATGTTCTTTATTTCAATTAATAACCATCACGTTGTGGAAAACAGACTGGCTGAAAATGGTGATGGATATTTCGCCTATTATTTATTTTTCCGTTGTTTGTACGAACAAATGGCAACATGCTATTACAGCTTATATCATCATCTTGGTGTTCAAATAACCCTCCAAAGGTATTTTCTTTCCATTCATATAATGATCATTAAAGTTAAAAATTTTATATTATTACTTCACTTTTGTCTTCATTGCTCTTATTATTAGGTTTCTGGTCTACTATAAAACTTCAACTTTTCAAATTTCAGTTTCTTTAGAAACTCAAAAGAAACTACTGTTGTGTTAGTTGCGGGTATAACTTTAGTATGGCGTCCATTCCCTTTAAGAAATGAAACCTTACCTTCAAAGGGACTTTTACAAAAAAACAGCATTTCTTTCTGAGGTTTAATTAAGAAGAAATCTTAACGCCTTTTGAAATAACTTTTTAAAGAAATATTAGACAACCCTCTAATTACCTTTCTTGTTTCTTTGTGATAGGGTTGTTAAAGGTCCAGGAATTTTAAATGAATTTAATTCCGGTCCAGGAGAGAGATTCAGCAAGCGTAAATGGGTTCTGGACCGTAAAAAACCTTATCTGTAAAGTATTTCAATTCGGTCCATTAACCTTTTTTCCGGATGAATTTAAATACGGTCCAGGAACCTTTTTTCAATGCAAGAATACGCAACTTGGACCGAATTTAGATTGTACGAGAAAAAATGTCCGGTCCTGTCGCGGAACGCAATAGAACCTATTAGGATTTATGGGTCCCTCTACCTTTAACAACCCTGTTTTGTTGAGTGTCAATGCATCGCTTTTATCTTATCGTTCATCCTGAATCAAAATTGGTAGAAAAGCTATGTAAAATTAAGGCAAATACAAATAACAACAATAATGAGAATATTGAAGCAAACTCCATTATTTTTTTGCGTAAGATGGGTATGTACTATACATTAACATCTGTTCATCAAACCAAGACTCGTGGAGTCGTGTGTAATTCAAGAAGCAGATAAAATGACGTCCAACAGCGTCAATTACTTTCCACGGCGCACAGTCGCTGCTCGCACATCCGCAATGAATGACTCTGCTTTCGTAGAGGGCCGTGACGTTGGGCAGGGGCATTACGCAAAGAGACTGCTTGGCACATCTCATTGATTGCGTCAGTTTGTGTTCCAAAGTTTACTCGAGACTTTTTCTGGCTCCGTCCACCGCTCCCAAAAATAGATGACCACAAATAATCTACTTAGGGAACACCTGGCCAAATAGACCAAAGCGTGGGCAAAACAGGAGATAAAAATATATTTTTCCACAATATTATCAGACTGCTTTGTGGGGCTCGCTTTCTACTTCCTGCCCTTCTCCTCGCATCCGCAAATGTGAATTACGAAGCGTCCTTACAACTAAAATACACCAGAGGCAAGGGAGAACAGATGCCGGCCGTGATTTAGACTGTTGGAGCATTGTTGGAGGCTATTTATCGTCAGCACTCTCCAATTTCGTCCCTTCTAAAAGGGGCAACCTCGTGACAAATTCCCTGCATCACTTTTGGAACTATCTCTTTCTCTTATATTGCTGGAAAGAGATTCGTTTTCTCGGCAGCTGTATGGGATGGAGCCAGCGATACAGCTACATGCAGCAAGAGCTACCGCAGACCAACTTAACGGCATCGCTTCGTAATACTCTCTCTTCTACATCCCTTTTAACCTGTCACTCTCTCCAAAAGCTTTGTCTTTATTGCTGATTACCCAAATTATTTCTGTGCATTACCGTTGTCTATGCCCTTATATACTTTTTGCTCCGACATCCTTATTCTAGCAAAAACAATAATAATTTTATGCAACTAGGTTATCATTTACGCAGTTCAGTAAAACTGTATTTCCCACGTATTTACCTATCTACTCAATCGTGCGAGTAAGCATATGTTAAATACAACCACATAAATGTATTCATATTTCGGGGAATGAAAGACGATATATTAAACGGAAGTACTCGCTTAAGTCATTTGTGACAAGTGAGTTACGGTTTGTTCTTAAGATTCAAATGTCAAGCTCAAGTAGAGCTATCCATATCACGAAAGCTGTAATAGCTAGATATAAACTTTGGAGCAGAAGCAGAACAATAACTATGCATTAACGTCATCAGGGTTCGATGCACTGCACATTGCACTTCAAATATATAACCAAAAAATTCTGCGTGTACCAAATCATAAGGTAGAAAACAGCAATTAAGTATTGTATACAGAAATCATGGATAAAATCTAACAAGTTAACATTTTTCTTAGAATTACATCATGCATTATGATCTAATACCTGCACATTAAAGCCTTTATAATTTTAATTCGCTAACTGGATTACTGTATATCTGTTTACAGGGCCCTTGGCCAAGGTGCATTCGGAGAAGTATACCAGGGATTCTTCAGGAACAGGGCAGGCGATGCTGTGGAGATGCCGGTAGCAGTAAAGGTATCCAACTCTATGTACTTGACAATAACAAAGTACTCTATGACAATGACGAAGGGAACGTCACACAGACAAAATTAAAATTCTATACACTGATAACACTATATTATATCTCAACAAGCGCTAGCCATATTGTTACATATTAGTTCATTCCAACTCAATTTTAACATGTAATAAATATCAACTACTTCAAGATGGATATGAATATAACGTCAGCTACCAATATTCACAAGCTGTAATGCATATATTTTGGGCTTGATGAAACTTGCAGTCTTACTTTTCTACAACCTCTACATTTTTAACAGATACTCGACATGCAAAATAGATAATTCGCATGCTAAGGAAACTATTTTTTACATAAAAAATGTCTTTCGTCAAGGAAAGGTTTGTTTAGAAACTAAATGTTTGAGTAAATTCAATGTTTTAAGCGAATTTTACACCGTTACTACAATGATTATTATTGATAACACATACACGGGGGGGGGGGGGCAGCATTCGTAATAGGAAGCGAAGGAGAATTGCTATTTTTCAGCTTAAATTCCTCCCACTAGAAAGTTTACAAATAACCACACTGTGTGTGTTTGGATGGGAAGGGGGGTATCTGTTGTTCACTTCTTCCGTCCCTGCAATGGTGATAACATGAGCTTTTACTTTATTTTTCAGACTCTTCCAGAACTATCGTCAAATCAAGCGGAAATGGATTTCTTAATGGAAGCACTTATAATGAGTAAATTCAGTCACCCGAACATCGTCCACTTCATCGGCGTTTGCTTTGATAAACATCCACGGTTTATTGTTCTGGAACTTTTGGCAGGCGGCGATCTCAAGACCTTTTTAAGAGAATCTAGGCCAAAACCCGTAAGTATTCACTTCATCGAACATGCTTAGCAATTAGGAAAAATAGTAATGTTGTAAAAATGCATTTTCCAGTTCTTAGTGTTTAGGTTCTATGTTAGTGATAAAAAATATGTTGAAATACACAATACTGTATTACACATACTGTAACTAATGCTGCTACCTGATTACGTTGACCTTCAGAAGTGAGCGAAACTACAAGGTCTCGATTCTAATCTCAGTAAAGTATGGTTATTCTCTCATTCTCTCATGTAGAATTAATAATAATATTTTTTCTAGTCCTCATGACGGCCACTTCATCGTTGGTTGGATATTCTGTATGTGCGTTCTAGGGGGGGCGATAACACTACAAATTTAGATATTTCATAATTACCATTTTTAAAATTTGTTTGAAAAGTTGTTCAAAGACAAAAATAGTAATTCGAGGCTCATTTTGATGGGTGTTTACATTTACCACTTCGATTTTTCTCGAGTTCTTTGCTGCATTCCTTTGAAGATTTTTATTTTCTCAAAATTTCGGCGGGAACGGCTGTAGCCCCATAAGCTTCCCCAGTGAGGACGGAATATTTATTTGTCTTCAATATGTTGACGCAATGTGCACGTCTTTTGTGTTGAAATTTAGAGATAAATACATTTATACTTACATAATTATCTCAATAAATAATCATATTAAATCTATGTATGAAACCACACATTGCTATCTAAAAGCTCTTCAGTTTTACTGTAGTTTTAACCATTCACGGTTTTACATGTGTATGTTTTAAAGCGTAGTTAGAATATCCAGTGGTGTAATAATCCCCAGACTTGCTTACGACGGGGAAGTACCTCGGTAAAGAAGATCAAACATCGACTCCAGAGTTGTGGCTTCCTTTGATGTTCAGGCCTCTTTCATTTCAGAGTTTAAACAGTTACTTTGAGGTTATGAAGCGTGCTAGTTTCGGAATGAGCACAGAAGTCACTGATTCTTAAGAAGAGTTTTTCCCTTTTAAGTCTCGCTGAAGCTCATCTGTGAATTATAGCTGGACTATTGCAGTGTGCAAAGTTCATTTCAATTACTGTGTCTTGTTTTGAATGTTCGCGTAGAACTAACGTATGTATTAGCTTTTTGTTTCGTTGCAAGTAGATTTCATTTGATAACTGTACCAGATAAATGTGAATTTCTTCAATAACACGAACTATCTGGAATTAGAAGTGAGTTGTATGTTTCTTGTTTAGAGACCTAAGACAAATCTAAAGCAATGATTTTACCATATCAGTTTAGCGCATTTACACTATGATAGAGAAGATACTTTGCACAGAAAAAAAATATCACTTATAAACTGTGTGTGCGCGTATGTGTGTGTGTAGAGTAAAATATTTCAACGAACAAATGAAAAATTCCCAGTTAACTCTGTGCAAGGAGTTTTATTCCGAGAAACCCGTTTTAGTCTATGTTTGGCTTAGAAAAACTAAAATTATTCTTGATAGTTCCTTTATGTTACATTGCCCTCAGGGGAAAATTGGGGCAAGCGTGGAAGTTAATTTCAGAACTCGGTGGTGATTTTTCTAAGCTCTGTTTTGTTCCTAAGCTTGTTCTTAATGCAAGATTAAAATTCTCTGCTGCAGTTATTTTTGTGTTCCGTGTTTGTAAGTTTTGGGTTTACTGTTATTGCTTTATTGCAGAACATTTTAAGACAGAAGTATCTTTACAAAGTTTTTGTCTTGTTTCAATTTCAGGATCGTCCTTCTCCGCTCACCATGAAAGATCTTTTGATGTGCTCCATGGACGTTGCCAAAGGCTGCAAGTATATGGAGGACAACCACTTTATACACAGAGACATCGCAGCAAGAAATTGCCTTCTCACCACCAAAGGACCAGGAAGGGTGGTCAAAATTGCAGATTTCGGAATGGCCAGGGATATATACAGGTAAGAAATGTTTATGTTGTTAGTTATTCTTCACCTTCGACCGTGTCCACAAATCATAGATTTCCGTTAATATCTAGGAGCTTCATTTCTCACATTTCTCAATACAATTAAAATAGAAAGAAAATATTATTTTGTTTCTAATATATTCGAATCTGGTTTTCACGGCAACTAAAGTTGGTACATTAACCTAGCGGAAAAATAACTTAAATATGCAGTGGAAGGCTTAAGGCGTAAAATTGTAGTTTTGAGGAATTATACGTAAAGGCTTGATTGTAAAGAGGTTTATTTAACATCATGCCTGAAGGGCTTGAGACAACATAAATGATAATAATAGGAATATAAACCCCAATCTAAATCCAATGAGTAACCAAGAAACAATTTTACACAAATTAAATTATACAATTAAATCTTTACATAAAGATGTATTTCTATCGAAGACTTCCTAACACTTTGTTTAACCAAAAGGGGATTATAGTAATTTCAATTTAATATCCAATTTTAATAATCATCCCCCCACAAAAAAGATCCATCTCAGAATAGAACAAAGTGTGCTGTGCTTTAACTAAAATAGCCCAACTAAATACTCTACATAAAACAACTTAAAATACTAAACCACTACAAAAACCGCTACTCCCTGGACTTTGTTCCATTCCAAGTATGTCCCTTTTTACACTCAAAAGAACTCAACTCAACGTGCTAATCAGTGGGAAGTGAAGTTCCCACACGAGGCTCGCTTTCCTCTGACCTCCGGTATTTCGTAGCCACGCCCCTTTTTACAAATCAAAGCCATCTGGTGGCAACCTAACTAAACATTTATCTTTTTACTCTCATAGACCTTGCATATGGTTATAATAATCTATATTTCATTTTAAATATTTTAAACTGAATCACTCGTATTACGTTTAATAGGATTAGATGGTACTGTAATCTAACACGAGTAATTGGGTATTATTGGAGATAAACTGATTGTACGTACACGCTGTATAACTAATTGTTCGACGCCATTCTCATTGACATAAACAAATTAACGATAATAATTTACATTCGCAATTGCTAAGATTATATACATACAAATAAATCAGTACTAAAGCAGAGAAATTATAGGACATTTTTAAAACTGAAAGCTAAAAGTCTCTGCGCTAATTATGAATAATTGAAAATAAACATAAAATAAATGTTTGATGTTCTAATACATGAATATTTCTTTGATCTAGGTAAGAGAGACTATAATTGCTCTGAATCCAACAATTGAAGCTGAAGTGTAAAAAGTATATAGTCATTTGAAAAAATGTTAATGTACCCTTTTAAGGTATAGATTCTATCTATTAACCTAGATATAAAAAGAGTGAAAGTATAATTCTAAAAAGTCAATGTATCTTTTTTTCAGGGCTGACTACTACAGGAAAGGCGGGAAAGCAATGCTACCTGTAAAGTGGATGCCTCCAGAAGCCTTTTTGGACGGAATATTTACATCTAAGACTGATGTTTGGTAGGTGCTTTTTGCTTTTGCTGTGTCATTATCATTACTAATTCGTGTGTGTGTGTGTGTGTGTGTGTGTGTGTGTAAATTTCTGATACTAATTATGGTTTTCTATGTACTCTACAACTTGTAACTTCAGAATCACTGAATGTATTAACACAATACATAGTGATACTGAATTACACTATGGTCTCACGGCAACAGTGCATAGACTTCTGTGCTTCAATAATAACTCATTTCTCATGAACAGGTTTTGGTTAATCTATTCCACATATGCAGTCGATATTATAATTATTATAGAAGTTCGTTATATTTGCTGCAATAGCCATACAAGGAAGTTGGGAATTATAAATTCTATACCATCAGTAAATGGGTTCTACAAGCTATAAAATTAGTTTCTTGTATAAAATCAATACTCAGTTTGATTTCCTGAGATCAAATTTTGCAAGAATGTGAGTGAAAACGATGGCTAACAATCAACAAAAATATTTAAGAGGAGCGTTGGAATGTAGCTCTGGGATGTGATTGACAGAATTATTTAATTCAACTTAATTCTATAAATTTGCGTGTGCCAATTCAACACAATGAATTTGAAAGGATTTCGATAATTACGGAGACACACACACACAGAGAGATTAAATTCGATTAATTGTAAATCAATTTAAAAAATAAAGTTCCTATTTCTCATTATTCACGATTTGACTTATAATTGTATCTTGCTAATTTTTAAATTCGTTGCGAACAGAGAATTCCACTTAAATTCTGTTTAACCGAACTTTGACACAAAAACTTACCTTAATCTTGAAAAATACTGCAACTAACCGGGTAAAATATTCTTCATTCTAATGTTACCATGACTACATTTTCTAACAATTGGGAATTGTAACTATGTAACTTTTTTATTTTCTCCTCCTTGTACGTGCCACTAAATGGCCAGCAAGTATCTGAACACTCCAACGATATCCAGAACTGTCTTGTCTCTTTCCAGGTCATTTGGCGTACTTTTGTGGGAAGTAATGTCTCTGGGGTACATGCCTTACACTGGACGAGGAAACCAGGAGGTGATGCAACTTGTAACAAACGGAGGCCGTCTGGAGCCTCCAAGTAACTGTCCAGGGCCAGTGTACGGGATCATGACGCAGTGTTGGCACCCTATTCCAGATGACCGACCGAACTTTGGTACCATAATCGAGAGATTGGGATACTGCATGCAGGTAAGAACTGATTTTAATTTTTAATATTTCCCAAGAGATATAATTCGATACCGAGCATGATTGTTACCCTTAAAGCTCGTATTATATTGTTCTGCAAAGGACACTAACAAAGTAAACGGATTGTGAAAATTATGTGTGTGTGTAGATGATCAAGAATGTTTTGACCCTCCACCTCACGAATTGTCACAGTGTTTTGCCTAGCGGGTGTGAATTATATTTTTATGAAATCCTTTGCAACATTCTGAATAAAAACCTAATTTGTCCGATATTAATGGATTTTATAATCGCTTGTTTACAAACTTGCAACAAACTGACTGAAAATAATTAAAGTTATGAGGCATCCCATGACAAAGTGCGGATGAATCTCTATTTGTAAAATTAAATACCATGCTGTAATATTATTCTATCTTGTAGGTCAAGAAGCTAAAATTGCCATTTGAATAGAAATTCAAGTGTTATACATAATTTAGTTAATAGTAGATGGTATTTTATTTCTTGTGTGTTTATATAATAATAATCCGTCGCGCAACAGCCCATGAAGGGCCTAGGCATACCTACCGACTGCCGGTCTCCCTCCCACGCTTTCCTTCGTCACCTCTAAGCGTGGAGATCTTCAACCAGGATTGGAATAGTCGGGGGGTCAGCCCGACTTATCCCCAGCCGTTATAGTAGGTCTCCGTGACCGGATTACGCTCACTCACTCGGAGCTCCCCAATTTCCTCACGATGGTGGGTTGCCACCGGCCCTATACATAGGCTGAATAAATTCCGACCAGAGATTTTGGTATTTTATACTTTGTGTGTTTACTTTAATCTGTTTTATTCACTTTCGTTTTGTATTGTGTCCCATCCGTAACAAAAAAAAAACAAACAATTTCTCCTTTAACTGTTGCATTTTCCCTTCAACTCCGCTAGAATATTCAAATGCCAATGAGGGGTGTAAGGAGTGACCCTTCCACATAGTACACCCAAATGTCAACCTCACTTGCACGTAGTACACCCTGGACTGCATTTTGCACACTAACGAAGCTCTGGCGTCTGGATCTGTAGCCAGTATAATCATCTGTAATTATGGTAAGGGGCTGGAATCCGTATAATGTGATGGGTACAAAATAGCCTAAGTGCTAACGCGCACATAATTTTAATTTCAATAAAAGGTTAATGACTTTCTCTCTTAGTCTTAAATAATTTACTTTCCATCACTTATAAATTGATTTTAATTAAGTAAAGAGGGAGTGTTTTATCTGTCCTACCCGTGACAGAAAATTGTTCGCCTATAGCTATAAATCTGGAAAAGTATTGTAGGGGTAGTTTAGTTAAAAGTGTTCAGTTTCATAATTCATTGCACAGAATATGAAAGAGAAATGTAGCTTAACTGTTAGTAAAATAGTTACTTTAATGTCGAAAATATAGTCTGTGCGCCCCCCAAGGAGGCCCCTTGACAATGGAATGGTCCTGATCGATACATCAACTAAGTTTTGCTGATTTTTTTCTAAATGTGAATAAACATGGTTGTTGTTTGTAGTGCAATATCACAAAGTAGACACACACAGAAAATAAAGCAGTTAACCTACAGTAAAGTAGCGTAAACTTCATTCTTATAAATTTTCTTTTAAGCCCAATTTGTTTGGTATATTATTTTAAGACACATAATGTTCAACTACTTTACTTATGTTATCAAGTTATCAACCTGTTTGCGTATTAACCGAGTGAGGAGTATTTTCTAAAGTTTTGTTACACCATCAGGAATGTCTGAGGTTT
The DNA here is from genome assembly GCF_977018435.1 of Lepisma saccharinum. Lineage (NCBI taxonomy): Eukaryota > Metazoa > Arthropoda > Insecta > Zygentoma > Lepismatidae > Lepisma > Lepisma saccharinum. Next base: position 35,600,350 of record NC_139253.1, read on the forward strand.
CTATAATTTTACTTCCAATTCTACGGGGCCTGCCACCAGGCCCGTAGCCAGAAATTTATTCCGGAAGGGGCTTATCCTTTATCAGCATCTAAAGACAAAAAATTGGAGTGGGTTAGAAGAGCTGAAGATGAATTTCTCAATATATTACAACTTATTATACAAGATGTTTAATCCTGAAGAAGTAAAATTAATTACCACTGTACACTATTTTAAATTAGACTTTTAAAGGATTTCAGCTCCCTGAGTGCCTCCCTGCCACTGACACTCCATTATTACTTTTTTAAAAAAGAGCTAGTCACTTAATTGCGTAAACAACAATTATTGAAACACTTTGATCTATTGCACTCAATTACAAACTCAGACCAGTGCTGCAAGGTATAGAGCAGCTACAAACATCGTAATCCAAAAGCCTGAAATTTACGAAATTTGGCGTGGTCATATGTCTCCATTTGACCACCTGTCCTTCCCTCTAATCACTCGCTGTATTGTAATATTTCTTATCTTTCCTTGATGATTTCCTTGTCAGAATTTTGAAAATGTCAATAGAATTTGGATACCTTGAAACAGAATTTTTTTTCGTGTCTAAAAGTGTAATATCCCAACAGATTTTGCTGAAGATATCTAACAATTATAAATATTTTATCTCGCAAACTTTACATTTGCAGGACTTGTCTTGATCACAAAATTAGAACTTGCTCATTTTACTCACTACATTTTAAATATTTCTAAAGAACCCTTAAGAATGATATTAGAAACTAACTGACGGAAAGTTAGAATATTTCGAATGGTAGATATTAACCATTTTATACGTCGAGTTCGGTGCATATCATATGGCCTCGGGTTCAGATTCACCCAGTTTCCGAATGAAATAAATTTTATGAAAACGTTTTTCAAAATACCAACTTTTCAGTTTTAATGAAAATTCTCCATCACGATTATTAAATTTAAACTGAAAATTAGAATTGTTTCATGGTTTCGCCGTCTCTCGAACTTATCAGAGCACAAAATCTCTCGGAGTTTAATTCGATATGCTGGACGTAGTTACGGGACGCGCGTATAGATGTCACATCGGTGTTTTCTCCAGACCGTAGTTTCAGAATTCGCCGCTGTGTGGCGCAGCACTGCAGTCTGTAAATTTTCTGTTGCTTGATCGACAACGCCTCTTAGGATGGAAGTTCAGTGGCGAATGGCGATGCTAAGGTTCGGTCAGGAGAGGCGAGGGGCCACACCCCCGAAAAGATTAATCTTCATGTATCCTCTACTAGTTTTTAAACCACATTAATCATCACTATGCAATTATATTTAAAAAAAAATATGTTGGCATACACGCGATCTGTATTAACTTTTGAGAACTTTGCAACTAAATGTTTTAATGGTACGCACAAGGTTGATTGATACAAATCAGGTTGATTTAAATCAAAGTTTAAATCATGTGATTAAAAAAAAACATTTTTTAAAATCACTTTAAATAAATAATTTATAGAATAATGTACATAAGGATTTTGTAGATATCAGAATCACTTTTGCTGACAGTAGCATTAATCTCGTAATCATTTAATAGTGTTCATTAGGCTCTAAGAAAGAAAACAAAATAACGTACTGATGGGGTGAAGCTCATACGAAAGGAAATGTGATATCTAAACTGAGAACACACTTAAATTCTCTTGATTTAAAATTCAATATTTTTATAGGCAAAAATAACAAACATTTTGTGTAGAATAATATACAAAATACTAAATCATGTTAAACCGTATATAGTGTCATTATCATTAAACTTTAAATAAACATGGCAGCTGATATTTTGCAAATTGTCATTTAAAAAACCGCCTAAATGCAGCTACCAAGACTTTAAAAAATATGTTAAGTTACAATTATAGAGTACATCCAAAATGCTTTATTTTCACTGGAAGAAAAGTTACCGAAATTATGTATTCTAGTTTCATGAACACACTCTTCAAATATTTCCAAAAAAATCATCAAACATGATTTTTTAAATGAAAATCATGATTTTTATCCACTCTTTGTACGCATGAGCATCACCAGAAATTTTCGTAGGCTGCCTTTGTTAAGACTTGCATTAAACAAGGTGTAACGCTTGAGGATTTCACCAACCGAAAGCAGTCATGTGCGGCCTGTCATACTGCTACAGCGTGAAACGTTGCTGCTGTCTGGCTCGTTCCCACGCGGTATATGTCACGTATCGCTACGGTGTGAAATCTCCCTAAGGGAGTTTTCAGACCAAAGCGACACGTGACAGGCGACAAGCCACAAGGGGGTTTCGCATCGAAGTGACAAGCGACACAAGCCCCTTTAGTCTATAGTCAAGCATTCACCGCGCATGCACTACCAACAGGCCGAGGCGACAGGGTGCACGATATTGAGAAACGACCCATTCAAAGAACATATCGAGGACAATTCTCTATCACAATATTTTTTCACAAACATAGATATCTGAACGCAGTGGCATAGCAACATTTCGCGAGGCGAGATTAGAATGCGAGTCCCCCAGCCGTTCTTTAAATTTGAAATCTCAATGTGAATCGACGCAAAATCTTAAGGGATACGTCAGCAGATTATCATATTTGAATAATAATAATAATAATTTACTGACAAAAATATTTTTAATAGTATACTTTATAAATAATAAAAATAACCCGTGGCTCGACAGCCCATGAAGGGCCTAGGCCGATCTCCGACTGCCAGTCTCCCTCCCACAATCCTACATAGAGGTGTGGAGGAGATCTTCAACCGGTAATGGGGTGACGTGGGGTCAGCACGTCGAACCCCCAGCCGTTATAGTAGATTTCCGAGACCGCGTTACGCTACTCACTCGTAGCTCCCCAATTTCCTCACGATGGTGGGTTGCCACTGGTTCTATACACACGCTGAGAACCCAGAGACTGAACCCAGGCGGACTCGAACCCATGCCGTCCCGCAGTCTGAGTTCAAAGCAAAGCGCCTTAGACCGCACGGTCACGGAGGAGGACATTTAATAATATGCGACGGAGAAATGTACACTTTGCAGAGATATATTCTTGTAACACACTGCCGAAATTTTCTTTAACCAAAGTAGTAGTAATAGTACGTTCTCTAAATGTTCTTCAGGCATTAAGACATAACTGAAATGTTCTTCAATATGCTAAACTTTTTATCAAAAATCAGAAATTCAAACTACGAATCTTTAAATGTAACCTATTTTATTTTTAGTGAGTTTTCTTTGTTTCCTCATTTCAACTTTGAAGGATGTAAATTTCGCAAACCATGGCATAAGAAGAAAATATCGAAGGACGCACATAAAATGTCGGTGCTTGGTAGGGCGGGGGATGAGGTGGGAAGGTGCTTAACCACGATCCTGTCTAGGACTCCAAAATATCTATCTATCCATTCAACACAATCGGTTTAATATCAAAAAATATTAAAACGATAGTTATTTGCGTCATACGTGTGGAACCTTTGGTACAATCAATTGGAACAGCTAATTTGACTTTTTTTTTAATATAGCCATTTTGACTTTGTTGCACATTAAGTGTACCAGCTAATTTTGAATTTCAGGACTTAGATGATAATTGTGAATCTAATTTTGTTGTATACGTCTTAAATGTTCTTGTAGTACTAAATATTTGACGCAGTCAAGTAGGCGCCCGCAAGAAACTAATTTGGATCTCCCATGTACAGTCAGATCTTCCAAAAAAAATAAGTGATTGATTACTTTGAATGGGTGGCTGAGGCCACACTTACATTTGTAATTATACAAATCTAACCTCTAGCTGTGAATTTTCATAAAATTACAACTTCTCTTTCTTTGACATTTATGTATTCAAAAGAAGAAAAGACAAACTACTTACTTATCCTCTTCCCCGCCCCTCTTAACAGAAAGCTAACTTCTGGGCAGCGAATGACACTATTACTTCACAACATGAGCTAGATCTTGTCTTTCATGTTCAACAGTGAAAATACTGAGTCCGCTAAATTTGGCCTGAATCATACTACTCTACACTAGATTCCAGAAGTTATTCGTAAGTTTCAATTTTGAGAAAGATAGTTCTTCACTCGTGACTGTTACCGAAAGAGTAAGAAACAAACAAGAGGCGGTACAGAGTACGCTAGAAAGAAACTAGTGTAGAGTTATCAAGGAGAAGAAACTTTGCCAAAGCACTTGTGGGTGTTGTTAAGGTGATTTCAGATTTAAGCACATTCCTGAAACGTAGAACTTGATTAAGGAAATTCGGAGGAGAAATCATCTTCGAACTCGTTGCAAAGGGCAATCGCTGCATCTGCAGCTGTAGGAAGGAAGGAAGAACTGCTAATATTATCCATGCTCTCCTTGAATTGAAAGCAACGCAAGCATTTAAATGCCTCACGCCTTGCTCCTTGGCAGTTGGAGGTGCCTTATTGTTAACATATTAAAATCGGAAGTGCAAGGTCAAGAGAAAGAATAAAATACAAGACAAAGTGCTTTTTATTCAAGAAAAGATCAAATGGATAAAAAGGTCCAAGCAAATTATCTTCAATTTTTGCGTAAATGTTTTATATGAGAGATACAACAATAATTTTTACTATTTTTCGGGCCCCCTTATGCTTAAAGCCCACCTGCCTGTATATTACATCTTTGATTTGACGTATACATTCAAATTATAACGTTAAACTAGAATTTAAAGCCTGATAAAAACAGAATGTTTTAATTTTATTGTCCGCAAAACTTAGACTTTTCCATCTATTTTTCTCACTTCTGTTTATTACTTTTTCCGTATCAACCCCATGGAAAGCCCTTCAAGCGCGATGCCCAGGGCGTTCGCCCACTTCTCCCACCCTTCGCTACGCCACTGAATGGGTATTTCATCAATATACTTGTATCTGGAATACTATCACAACATAAAATTATTAACCTTAATAAATTGAAAAATGGGAAGTAATGCTGGGTTTCGAAGAGTATTAAAAATAAGTAGGATAGCCTTCTTTTGATGTAACACGTTGATTTGGGTTTCCAACTAAAATATTTTATTCAAAGCAAAAAGCGTTTGCAACTGAGCGTTTGTTTGTATTTTTTTCGAGACGAGACTTCACGATCCGTCTCATCTCGTCTCGTAAACAAAACGAGACAAGAATTCAGTCTCGTCTCGTCTTGAATTAAAGAAGCCTGTCCCGTCTCGTGTCTCATCTCGTTTTCGAGACTAGACTGGAAATGTCTCGTCTCGTGGGCAATACTACAGCGCACTTATGTGTTCTTGATTTAATTATTTTAACATCAGGAAATAAATATACGAGTAGATTAATCAGTTCAGTAATGTGGACTTCTTCACTCACCTGTCTCATATCTTTTACAATGAATATTAAGTAATAATTAGTGTTAATGTATTTCCATCCTATTTCGTGATGATGGCGCCATGACAACGGTTTTTAACTCTATCCCTTGACCCCCTTTCATCAATGCTCTCTAGAATTTAAACCAATTAAAATTTCTTGAATAAATTGGAACTTACTTTCTATTTCACGATTCTCATACTTCATCTTTCGCGTCATTGATTGCACATTAGGTTATTTGAAACTAAAAATAAGTAGTTTCATACGGAGAGGACATACGAAATGTGTTTAACGTATTCTTACCTTAACAAGTCAGAAGTTAGGCTGTTGTATTTGAGTTGCATGTGATTCAAGCATATTTCACCTCTTCTGATGATGGAAGGTTTAAAGGAACTCTACTCAGGAAGTGCCATCGGTAAGCCACCAAAGGTGCACATTGCAACAAGGACGCACCTGAAAAAATGAACGAGTTCTTACTCGTTAGTCGTTACCGTGTTTTCTCTTTATACGTATAATTACATATCTAAAGCCACATTTGAATAGAGTATTATGTAAATTCATCTTATCATTATAAATCCACCATTCTTTGGCAAATTGGCACTAGGCAACAGTGATCCTCAGGCATTCTTTATTACCAACAATTTTCATCAGTTAAGATCGTGCAACAATGTGTTCTCCTGTCTATCATCATGGCAGTGCAAGTAGGATTTCTATGGTCGATAGAAATACATATTTGCTTCTTCGTATAATTTCTAATTTGAGTTGACTTACTTGAGAAATTATTTCTCTCATTTTCTCATAACTTCAGGGAAGATTTCTCCCTTGCAAGTCCCATAGCTCGTGTGTGTCTACAAAGAAATATTACTGGATATGCAAATAGTCTGTATATATGCTGTTATCCTGCAATACTTGACAGGAAACTGAAGTCTAGGGTCATATTAATCGAAAGTAGTTCCATGTAACAATAATGCTTAACATGTGATTATTGTGGACATAGGCTACTACATGCATCCATGACAAATTTTCATGACCTTCAAATAAATCACTAAAAATCCAGGGATCCTAGGTGCTACATATTATATCATCTCTATTATCAGTTCGCATAAATATTCGCTCATCGTCAATAGGTTAAAAAGCGAGGTAAAACATTCAGTATCCATTAAAGTTTGCTATTTAATACTACTAATACTTTATTCATTGATTGGGAGTGAAAATTGTGGGTGCGTCAGCACTTGGGCTATTTTCATCCGTCGCATTGTACGCGGTCAAGCCTCTTACCATAATTAAAATTAACACGTCTCTCCGAGGACTGAAACCTCCTCACCCAGGTTAAAGGTGAAGCTATACAGAAGGACAACACAGTCCTTCAGAGAATTATACTGGCTGTAGGTCCAGACGCCAGAGCCTCGCTGGCCTGCCATCACTCCAGTTATAGGGGTGTACTACGTGGAAGTGAGGTTGACTTTTTGGTTGCCTTTTGGGCTTCTTCTCGAAAGGACACCCCTTACACCCCAATAACAATTATTTCTATTTAATTGGATGTATAGGATGAAAAACGTCAGATTATACTGCAGGAGGCCTTAGAAAGAGCACTTCGCGGGCTAACAGCAGACGTCGTTCGCACACTGTTGCCGATACTCTCGTGTCGTCTGCTCCTCAACCGAACAAACAGGCCGAGGTAGCAAGAGGCAGAGGTCACTCGCCCTTCCAGAAGGGTGCAGCGAGCTAGGTATGGCAACCGGGCTCGCTCGTTCGCGGACCTCATTGGTTCTCGCAGACACACCCATATTGTCGTCTGCTGCAAGCCCGCGAAGCGATCATTTTAAGGCCTCCTGGAGTATAATTACGGGAAAGTTTATTATTTTCATACAGTGTGAGATTCGGTACGTAATAATTTAAAAATCAGATGACTGGCATAATGTTACAACCAATTATGACAATCATCAATTTTCAACGAGAAATATGGAAAAGAGTATCAATTATAAAATATACAAAAAAACGAAATTCAAGCTTGAAAACAAAGTTGAAATATGCACATGAAGATAATTTAATACATAGGCGTGTGCACAGGGGATGCCAGGGGTGCATGGACACCACCTGACATATCCTTAAAAGCTAAAAATGTTGAAAATACCATTAGAATAATGAAAATAATATCAGTGTTTAGAAAAGGAATTTAGTTTCATTTGAGATAGCCCCTCCTCTATCTCTTCAAAATAGTGTAATGTTTACTATAATAATCGGTAATCACGTAGTAACGAAAGATGTTTTTCACTTTATAATAATATATCACACAGGGTCCTACACAATTCGGCCCACGCCTATCCCTCTCCAGAGCCAGGCGCGGATCCACGGAGAGGGCGATGGGGGCGGGGCGATCTCCCCTCTTAACTGGCATGTTTTGGGATAAATTCATTTCATTTTTGAAGACTAAAACGTTCTGCCCTTTATCACCAAGTTTAACAGCCTCGAGAATAATTTTGTAGCACTTCATGCTCATGATAAGCTAATCGGGACTGGACGTACAATTTAAATTAAGGATCCGAACCACTTGCAATTAGTGTTGCCCACGAGACGAGACTTTGGCCTGTCTCGTCTCGTGGAAATGCTGTGAAATGCTGTCTCGTCTCGAAAATATTCGTTTGTCTCGGGACACATGATCAATCTCGTCTCGTCTCGAATTTTTAAAAGCCTGTCCCGTCTCGTCCCGTGGGCAACACTACTTGCAATATGCTTCAATAGAGAATCGAACCCGAGACCTCTTGAGTGAATAGGTTTTTTTTCTAAATTTTAACTCATGTCTGATCTTCAGTTTACCGTGACAATGGGAGGAATAATGTTGACATGTAATAATAGCAACCATCCATTACGGTTAGATGAAGTATCAGACTGAAATTTGCTTCTCCCAATCGCAACTTGTGGATCCGCCACTGTCCGAGCACAGCCTAGATTACTAATGCAATCTTCTTCAACTCACAACCTTGTGAGGCCTTGGCCTATTTGTTTATTTACATTTATACATAAGAAAAAGATTGGAGTAGTAATCGAAACGGCACCCACAAGAAATAGAAATGCAAACCGATTTATGGAGCAGCTCCAATTTATAAAGTGAAAATAATAGCGGTTTAATAACGGGAAATAGTATTTATGAGTAGTAGCTTTATTTATTTTAATTTTATTTTATTTATTTAATGAGAAGGATTCGGCTGATCTGTAGAGATATAGCGTTGTATTGCATTACATTCGTTAGATTTGTTATTCCGTACCGATATTGATTTTCAATTGTTTATTTTCATGATTTAAATTTGGGCTGTCGCGCTATGGGTTATTATTATTATTATAACTATCGTCAATGACAGGAAACTGGTGCTAAAGTGATAACGAATACTCGATAGATAGTTTCTGTGAAAAAGGAACATGAAGTTGCGACAAGTAGGCTAACATTGTCCAAATAGCCAAGGTTCCCCAAATAAATTAATCTGCCCCGGTTATGATTGAATAGTATGAAATAAATTGTGTAATTACATAATTGGGGTTCTCAACCAAGATAGCATTTAAAAGCTACCCTCAATAATGTTTGGCATTAAGCCGCCTTACATACATTCAAAAATCTGAGCAATATCGGTGACCACTACGAATGTATTTTAAGCTTCCGTTAACAGAGGATGGAATCGGTTCCCTTTAATGGAAAGTTAAAAATAAATTCTTGTTAAGCAGATTCAGCTAAGCATGACTCTTGTAGTATAACCTGCGTGCATATGGCTACGACTGTCGATTCGTTGTAGCCTCGTGTCGACACCTGTTGAGAATGTCACGCAGTGAAACTTCTTCAAGAACTTTTAAGTGATTGGGTCGATAGTCGGAAACTCCGGAGTTTCTGCTTTCTGCCACGAGATGGCTCGCGCGTGCAGACTTCCAGGTGCGTAGAGAAACTGGAATTTTACGTCTGTTACCGATTCAAAGAATCTCCAAGCCCAAAGTTCTGCACATCTGGTGCGTTTGTCATATGTCTGCAGGAAATAATTTTAACCTACTAGTCACCTGGTTGGCAGAGCGCGTTATCATCAACTTAACGGTCTCTGGTAATTTTACGTCGATATGCTACCTCTTGGGTTAATCTTGACGATGAGGATGAATTGGTGATGGGACAACAAGCAATACATTCATGCCTTGATCAGAGTTCGAACCTTGGACCTCTGGCTTCGCCTCGTCTGGTGCTGACCACAATGCCACAAAGGGCCGCGCCTAATGGTGTTACCACTGAAGTTTTCGAGTCTGTTTCCATTCTTGTGTGTTCTGAGCCGCAGTGAGCAAAATTTTGAATGCATTTTCTACCAACATGTAACTTACCACTGTGGTTGCTACTGCACCTGAAATTGAACCAATAATTTGACTCGGTTGAATATGTAGAAGACTTTATAGCTGGTGCAGTTACTGTCGAGAAATTCCGAAAACAGTAAAAAAAATCTGAAAGAAACATCTCCAAAAATCTCTATACTTTGACTTAATTCCAGAACCTCCAGCATTTTCCCCATAGCGGGAGTCGCCTTGTAATGAAAGTGCCACGGGATAGAATCCTAGTAAAGACGGATTTCCTATATGTGCATTCACATGAGCTACAAACTAACTTTATCAAAAACGCTCTGCTTCTCCAAATCTTTAAAAGGCTCAACGCATTAGTAAATTTGCAGCCTACGTGATGTAGTGGATAGCGTGACGCGTGGGAAGCCAGAGGATATTTATCTTAACAATAAGTTCTTTGCTAAAGAAACCCTGATACCCTGTACCATATTTGACTCTTTTGTACGACCTGGTTGCCTACACGAAAGGCGTATTACGTAGATTAACGAACCTACATGGAAAACTTTCAAGAACATTTCTCTTTGGCTCTATGCACCTTCCCCTACTGGCAACCATTGACTGATTGGTTAATTTGGTTTCCTTTTCTTCGCTTTTCTGCCACTTTTGGCTAATCATGAAAAATGCTATGATGATGAAGGGACACTCGCCATGCCGGGATTCGAGATTCGTTTTTCAGATAGTTGATTCTTTAATGGTAATTCCTTCTGAAATTTTATCTCATCCTTCCACTGTAGTACACTTCATGCCAGGGTAAGTAAGTAAGGTTCACTTTAACGCTGTACATCGAGTGTAAATTCCCTACTTCTTGAGTATATCATGTGCATCGAATATACGGTTCCTCACTCATACTAGTGACAACAATTTCTTTTATCTATAATCTCCGTCATTGGACATGACGACAGACATTCAGGAAACGTTATTAATTTAATTGTCGCCACAAAATTTCTCATCTGGTTTTCTACTTTCCTCTTTAAAAATCTATTTCCATCGTTTTATGTTCTATTGTTTTCTTTAATGCTTAATTCATTCTTCATCTTATATTTATATCTGCACAAATAAGTTGTCTTTTTTGTTCAAAAATATGATTTCTGTTTGAACATTTTCTCTTGCTTTATAATTGAGAAGTCCCAGATTTGATTCCTACTCAGACACATTTCAGTAATTATGACCTGTCATTCAACTAGAAATTTAGACCCCGTTATTCGGTGTTCGATCCCTGATAATTCTATACAGCCTGAATCAGGCATATCGCGACCGAAGCTTGGGTTGGAACGAGCTATTGATAGCGCAATTTTCAAATACAACTGAAATCTAGATTGCGCTAACGCGGCCGCCCTGTAACTGTCGTGCCCAAGGTAAGTTGGTAAGGTTATGTAATGCATAAGGTTATACACTGCATTATACAGGGTGTATCAAAAAGAATCATCGGATTTCAAAAGTCTATATTTAGGAAACCAATGAACATAGAACCTTGCAGTAAATTGTAAACTGCTTGTGAGAATATAAAGTTTTACTTACATAATTTTTACAAATGCTCAATATACCCACCTCTGGATGCACGGCATACACACGATAGTCAAATTCATCCCCCATACTTGAGCGAACATGTCTGGTGTTGCTGCAATCTCTGCTGCTGTTATGCGGTTTCAAAGATCGTCCACAGTTCTTGGAAGGGGGCACATACACGGAGTCTTTCACAAACCCCCACAAGAAATCGGAGACTGTGAAATCTGGCGATATCGCTTGGCAATGGTGTCATGTCAAATCGGTAGACCCCCTACAGCCGATCCATTGTTGAGGAAGCTCATTGTTAAGAAGATGCCAGTGGGGTGGTGCTCAAAGCAAAACTTATTATAAGTAAAACTTTATATGCCAACATGTATTTTACAATTTACCGCAAGCTCCTATGTTTATTGGTTTCCTAAATCTTGCCTTTTGAAATCGGATGATTCTTTTTGATACACGCTGTATAATGAAAGGGGGATCTCTGGTTTTGATCCTGGTTTAGCTGCATTGCAGAGCGGTTCGTATTCTACTTTAAACTGTAGGTCCGGTCCCTATCTGAGCATAAAGTGCACTCTAATTTTGCCAAGCCTCAAGGAAGACGGTTGCTGTTCTATTAAATCTCGAATAAGCCTCTGATGTCCTTCATTTATTAGATGAAACTCATCTGCTGCTCTCATCTTGGGATTATTTGAGCTAAATCTTAAGTACATAAAATAAGAAAAATACATATATATAGTGAAATGAACTGTTTAAAGAACTCTTTTCTTTACATTTCATACGATTATTAAGATGTTAAATAATAAACATTAATTCCCTTGGCACTGACCTTGTTTAATCAATGCTTTTTTTAGCAGTTATTCTATTTTATCCAAGGTTTTGAATGTTTATACAGTTCCTACATAATTATTTGCTCTGAATTTTTTACTTTTATTGAATAAAATATAAAATGAATGTATACAAAATCGCTATTGAAATAATTATTAAATAAGGCTAGTGCATACTTTTCTCCATGAAAAAATTGACAGGAACCACAGGTACCCCTGTGCATGTGCGCACATGCCATGCAGGCATATGGGGTGATGTAGAGCTCCACATATTCTTGTTCCAGCCATAGTTGGGATGGTGTGATCAGCATCATGCCCGGCCGCCTTTACACCACCACCCCCAGGGTTGTCCCCAGGTACTCATTTACTACGAGACTGGGTGGGCATGAGAGCCGCGCAGAAACAGGGAAATGACTGGAAAAGTTCCTGGACAAAAAGGAATGTTAAATGTTCATTTCATGTATACATTCAATTATAAAAAACTTGTGTGTTTGTGTTCAGTTTCCAAATGTTCCTATAATTTATGAACCTCAAAGGAATATTCACTGATAAAGGGGATTAGGACGAAATTATGTAGGCTATTGAAATCAATGTCTCGTAGAACTCAATAACAGTGACCATAAATCCGTAAAATTCTCCGAATGGAAGTATGAATTAGAGAATTCCCTGAAGAATTGCGATGATGGGGATGATGTGATGAAATTGATGAGTGGAAACTCACGAACATCCATGCCCAGGCCGGGATTCGAACCCGAGTACCCTGGCGTCGTAACGCGATGTGCTAACCACTCCGCCACGGCGGCCGGCTAATAACTTAATGTGGTACAGGAATTACTGGGTGAGTCTGTTAAGAGGCCCCGTGAAAAATGTGCTCCTTGCATGTAGGCAAACCTCGGTACACCGAAGAGAATAGCGGGATAGAGAACAGTCCAGGATATCGGTGCCAAGCAGTTTAGACAACTTGACAACATGATTGAAAAAGAAAGTGTCCAGTAGTGACCTTGAGGCAGCAGCGTGCAGATCAGTTGAGCGGCGAGGAAAGTTGTGAGTGTGGTTCGGTGGGTCAGCATGGTGCGGTGCAGAAGCGTATCTTCGTTGTCGAGACGTTCTTGGAAACAGTGTGCAGATTTGTTTACGACGGAGTTCGCGGTGAATGAAGTTCCAGAGAAGGCCCCAACCAAATCAGTAATGCAAAAACTGATTGCAAAATGGCGGGAAACCGGATCCGTGCTGAATAGGCAAAAAGTGCGTCCAAAGACTGTCCGCACTGAGGTAAAGGTGGGCGACGCAGCGCAGCTAATGATACGCAGTCCACGAAAATCATCTCGGCGTTTGGCACAACAGTTGCAGGTGTCCCAGTCAACCGCTATGCGGATCCTGAGACAGGATTTGAACTTGCACGCATTCAAAGTTACCGTGATACATCAGGTGCGGGATTTGGACAAGGCAGCTCGCGTGCAGTTTTATTTATTTATTATTTTATTTATACATACTCCCCATAACAGAGCTATTGCTCCACTTACAACGGGGGCTTACAAGTAAATAAACTATGGTACATAATATCCATATACATAAACATATATTAACATATACATAAACATAAATATTAACATATACAAACACATAAACCAATTGCATATACATAAATAATTAAATGATATTAATGCCTATTTTCAGTTTGTATTATATTATATTGTATTATAAAATTATATTTAGCATTGATAAAATAACTTGAAATATAGAATTACAATTTTTTAAACAAAATACTAATTAAGAATAAAATTGTTTAATGACAGATAAATATTTCTTGTAGGGCATAGCAAAATCAATATTAACATTATTTTGTATTAGTACATTATGAGCTTTACATATTTGAACCATTACTGAATTCTGATGTACAATATTTTTAGAATTAACGAAAGAAAATGGCAAATAAGAACGAAGCGTTCTAGGTTTAATTGTGAATCCTATCAACTGAAGACAATCTTGAGCATCAATTAAGTTATTTATAAATTTATAAAGTAAAATATGTTTGGCTAGTTCTCTTCTTGATTGTAATGAAGAGAACCCAAATTCAGATAAAATAGTATTATAGGATATTCTTTCTAAATATGAAGATCTTTTAAATTTTTTGTAATATAAATATCTTACGAACTTATTCTGAACATTTTCAATTAAATCACGGTAGCATTGAAAATAAGGATCCCAGATGACACTAACATACTCTAACTTACTTCTTAATATCGAATTGTATATTGAAGCAATAGCTTGAATATTATTAATTTCTCTGGTAGTTCTAAATATAAAGCCTAAAATTCTAAATGCATCCGATACTAATGTTTGTACGTGCTCTCTGTAAGTAAGCCTTGAGTCGAGTAAAAGTCCCAAATCCTTTATAAGTTTAACTCTATTTAAAACTATTCCATTCATAGTATAGTTATGAGTATAAGATAAGTTATGTCTGCTAAACGTAATAGTTCTGCATTTACTTATATTAAAATCTAACTTATTGGTGACACTCCACTGAAAGCAGTTGTTTATATCTTTCTGTAATTGCGCTAAATCACTTATATTTGTAATGGATTTAAATATTTTTAGGTCATCAGCATAAAGCAGATAATTAGAATTTTTTATAACAGAGGATAAATCATTAATAAATATTATAAAAAGTAAGGGACCCAAGTTTGAGCCTTGCGGAACACCAGATGTAACACAATATAAAGGGGATGATTCAAAATTGTAGGTGACATAAAATTTCCTATTTTTTAAATACGATGCTATTAATTTTAACAGTGGAAACGAAAAACCGAAATTTGCTAACTTATATATTAATATATCATGATCTAACTTATCAAAAGCTTTAGCAAAATCTGTATAAATAGTATCAACAGAGTAACCATTGTTAAATGAGTCTGCCAAAAATTGGGTAAATGAGATAAGATTAGTTAAGGTTGATCTTTTGGATATAAAACCATGCTGATGGTGAGTTATATACGGTTTAACATGATAACAAATTCTATTATATAAAATGTGTTCAAAAATTTTTGCTGGTGTTGAAATTAAAGATATAGGCCTATAATTGATAATTTCATTGGCGTTACCAGATTTTGGTATAGGAGTTACTTTACTTATTTTCCACCTATCGGGGAAAATTTGGGTGGTTATAATCAAATTAAATATGGTGCATAGAGGAAACAATAAGC
Source organism: Lepisma saccharinum (assembly GCF_977018435.1). Lineage (NCBI taxonomy): Eukaryota > Metazoa > Arthropoda > Insecta > Zygentoma > Lepismatidae > Lepisma > Lepisma saccharinum. Next base: position 35,615,546 of record NC_139253.1, read on the forward strand.
AATCAGTACATCCTTTAAATATGTAAACTGGTATACTATCTGGACCACTAGCTTTCTTCGATTTCAGTTTTCTAATAGAAGTTTCACATTCAGATTCAGTAATACTATCTAATACTAATGGTTGATTTACTATCATAGGTACTTCACTAGGAATTGAGTAAGTTGGAATAGAATCATTAAAAACGCTCTTAAAGAATTGCGCAAAACCATTAGCTATATCTTTGTTATTGTCAAGTAATACTCCATTATAGGTTAAACTACACTGATTATTAGTTGATTTCTTTTTACCCTTAATATAACTCCAAAAAGACCTAGGATTATTTTTTATGGATTCTTCAGAATTCTTTATGTAAATCTTGTAAGCTTTAGTTATCATAGATTTTGATTTTCTGCGTAATTCAACAAATTTCTTCTGGTTATATTCTGACAATTTACGTCTATGTCTATAATATTCTTTATATTTAAGTAATCTTATAATATCCAGTGTAAACCAAGGCGGGTAAGATTTTCTCTTATTACGCTTCCTTATGGGTACATTATTACGAATAATTTTATCTAAAATTTCATAAAAGTAGTCCAATGCTACGTTGGGATTCTTAAATAATGCTAAAGGATTCCAATCAGTTTGATTAAGATTTCTATATATATTGAAAAAATCGGCATTACGGTAATCATATGTATAAATAGAACGTGACTTAACATTATGAATAGTTTTGTCATAAAAGCGGTGGACTTGAAGTAATAAGGGAGGATGATGAGCATCAGGGCTTAGAAGAGGGAAGGAATTATGATTAACCACGACATTGTTAGACAAGTTGGTCAGTACCAAATCCAACGTTTTTCCGTTGTTATTTTTTACATTATTTATGCTTTGTAATTCCAGTAAACTTAAAAATCTAAATAATGTTAAGGAAAGAGGACAACCATTTTCTAAGTCGTAATTAGAATCTACAATTTCTGGAATATTAAAATCTCCTACAATAATCAGACCACAAGAATGTATATTACATAGCTCTTCCATTCTGGCAAAAAACATATTGTAAATTTGTAATTTAGTATTAGGTGGGAAATAAACTGTAACCACTATAATGGAAGAAACACTAGTTATTATCTTAACACAAACAATCTGAATATTTTCTATAGTTATTTCAATGTTCTTGGTCCTCAAAGTACTCTTTACTGCAATTAATGCGCCACCACCTCTTCTATGTAACCGATCTTGCCTAAATACAGCATAGCGAGTATCAATAAATTCACAGTTGTTAATAACATTGGAAAGCCAAGTTTCTGTAAAAACAATTACATCATAGTTTTCATTTAGAATACTTAGATATACATCATTAAGCTTAGTATTAATACCTCTTACATTTTGATAGTATAAATTCAATTCATTATGTGATTCATTATAATCCGTGACTCAACTCACCATGATTACATAATATTTTGTATATCTGTTTCAGTTTTTATTACAAAAACTTGCCTGTCATTTGGGGTCTTTCTTAAACGAATAGAGCCAGAACTATCAATCCAAAGATAGGCATAGTTTTTTTCTCTTTGTAATTTCCTAGCTTGTCCGAAAATGGTTTTCCTATATGGAGTAAGGCTATGATTAATATATATTGGCTGATTATTCGTAAACCCCAGATGATTTGTATTTAAATTTCTTTTTACCTTGCGTTTTTCAATCATTTTATCCTTATCCACTCTTCTTACAAACTTTACAATTATACCCGGAGGATTATGATTGCTAGAATTCTTAAGCCTATGACATACATCTATCATTTCCTCTTTAATTTCCAAATCAAGGGCCCTACCAACATCCATAACAGTTTGATAAACATTTTCGTTAGATTTTCCTGGAATACCAATAATTTCCAATGCATTCCTTCTGCTATATTGCTCCAATTCATCAAGTTGAACTTTAGTGTTTTTTAATTCTTGTTTCAACTCGGTATTCTCCTTTTTCAGTTCTTCGATGTGGGCGAGGCAGGCATTGATTTTGTCCGACTGGGATTTTATTAGATTAGAATTATCATCCATTTTTACATGTAACAGTTCTAATGATTTACCAAGTTCAATTTCCGTCTCCTTAGTTGTTTTTTTAACATTAATAAGTTCTTCCTTTAACTCTTTCACGGAATCAAAAATGTTTTGCAAAGAGGGAACACCTTCTACTAAAGGTTCTTCAGAATGCATAGATCGTCTTTTTTTAGAGTTGCATGATTTACACCTCCATGGTCGATTTTCAGATTTATAAAACTCCAGATCGGTTTCATTAATGTTCACACATTTAATATGCCATAGCTTGGAACAATCAGTACATACTATTTTGGCGTTAACATCATTCCGAGAAACTGGTTTATTACACTCACCACAATTGCTCATTCTTTACGTTAGGACAAACACACAAACACACAGCACAGTAAATGTCTATATGGACAGCAACTGAGCACCCACTAAAGCACAAGAAGGTGATAGTCTGTGAACTCCGATGCAGATGAATTGGCAACACTGATAACAAATGAATGTTTGTTTATCAAGACAGTTTAACGAAAAGATCAAGTTTTACGTTCATAACTCATTGAATATGCACTTATATTGACTTTTAAGTAAATGTCAATAAACTTAGTATACTTACATAACAAGTCTCAGCAATATATAGTCTTCAGTTGCCTGTTGTAGTATTAAAATAGAATTTCATCGGAGCACACACCTTACTCACTTATCACATACTCACCATACTCACCATACCATGTGAGTGGTTTCTGTCCAATATTGCTCCGGAGGTGCTGCAGGATGGTTACTTGTTCATTTCCGATGAATCATGGTCCCATCTGTCAGGCTACATAAACTCCCAGAAGACGCGACACTGGTCAGGTGACAATTCACACGTGTTCATGGAGGTTCCACTGCACGCCCAGAAACTCTGTGTCTCGTGTGCCGTGTCGTCACGCCGCATCATCCCCGTGTTCTTCCATGAGACTCCTTACATCAGTAACATATCCAACGTGTTTGTTGAACAACTGATTGAGGATGAGCGAAGAAACGCTTACTTTCAGCAGGATGGAGCCACGGCGCATACAGCATGTGCAACGATCACGCGCATTGATTCAGTGTTCCCGCCTGATCGCGTCATCAGCCGTGGCACGAACCAACCTTGGCCACCTCGTTCTCCAGATTTATCACCCTGTGATTTCTTCTTGTGGGGAGCTCTAAAGGGACAACAACCCTCACACACTCGAAGAACTCCAGAACAACATTATCACAGCTATCCAGGCCATTCTGCAGGATGTCCTCGCCCGTGCTTTTCAGAACATGTGGTATCGTCTGCACACGTGCCTCGAGGTCAACGGAGGACATTTCCAGCATCTCCTCTAGGTAGGTTGTTGTCACACTGTACTGTATTTACAGAAGAGATGTTTAATTAATTTATGTTTTTGTCAAGTTGTCTAAACTGCTTGGCACCGATATCCTGGATTGTTCTCTACCTCGCTCTTCTCTTCGGTGTACCAGTGTTGCCTACATGCAATGAGCACATTTTCCACGGGGCCTCTTTTAACAGACTCGCCCAGTATATGTGTGTGTGATTTATATGTGATGAATATGAGTAATATATTATGTACGAGCCATATTAAGTTTTATAGAACTTATAGAACTAAATACGTATATGTATTCAAATTTGGCCCCTAAACAAATCAGCCCAGCTACGTCCCTGGCTTCGCGTGACTTTTCAGAGCGATCTCAACCTCACCTGCGCCTGTAGATTTACATGGAAACTTGTGAAGTATTATTTTTAATTACTCTAGGCACATGTTACTTAATATAACTAGATAAAGCACATGGACGGAAACAAAGGAAAGTTGGCTGTTACGAAAGATGCCAAAACATTGCTGTTATTAGCGAAACGTGAAATTAAGAAGGGAATGCTTTCATGCTCTACACATGGTTGTTTTAATGGCCTTTATCTAGCTTAATAATCCACATGAAGAGCTGCTTGTAACTGCTACATGAGGTGAAATACATCGGAGGCTTTTTACAATATTCAAGCTCATTTCGACAGGATTGAGATAATTGCGCAGCTCATGCAAAGCTTTACGTCCTTAACATTACTGTACTATCTTACCAGAACATTGGCGTGGCCATGATTTTTGAAAGGAGAGGGTTACGTGTACTTTTTTTTTAGTATTCATTCCTCATTTTGCGTTCTTTTCCTGCCTTTGACGTTCTTTATTAGAAATACGGGGCGCTAAAGGGGAGGGGGGGTTATGACCTCCACGGACCTCCCTTTGCGCACACCACTGTTGTCAATGTTCTCCTTCTTTAGTACAACGCTACTTGGAGCACCTTCTCTCCGTTTGCTTTCTGATTTAGTTTCATGGAGATTTGATCCTAGGACTTTCGACTCGAAGATCCTGAGTGCAACCACATCTCTACTTAGTTAATCTGAATACAACTGCAACCCAAAATGTGTCATTTAACCAAAAAAATACAGAGAAATGCATCAAAACGTTACGTTTATCAGCTGCCGTTCCGTGTGATGCACTAATAATGCACCAATCGAGAAGATCATACAGAATTGTTTCAAAGAAACTAAAATTACACTTTTAACTCTGTCAACTTATGCACCAAAACTACAAGAATCTTGATTTGATGCTTCTGGAGTTATCTCTGAGTTATGTGGTGGGAATCAACACGGCATAATGTGGGCATTTATTTCAAATCTGTCGAAATACCCTTGAATATTGTCAAAATCTTCTTACAACCTCGTGTGGCACATGGAAGCATCTCTTTATGTTGGTTGTAAAGCTAGATAGTGGCTATCAAAATAGCATCAACAAATGTGTTCAGGCTTCTGTGTATATCTTATGGGAGAATAACCCCTCTCCTCTCCTCTTTAACTTAACGGTTTCAAAATTGAAGACATACAGGGTGGCGCATATTGTATCTACCAATTTCAAATGACAACGAAAAAACGGCGAGTGCTTGTAGTAACTTTATATGGTTATAAAATAAAAGAATACATAGGCATTTAATACGTATTAAATAAATGGGCTGTAGAGCCTGCTTCTTCTTCCTCTAGGAGCCAGCACTACAATACCTTGATTACTACGTATTTGTGTTCTAATTTAAATAAATAGTGTGCTTTCGTGTGCTAACGAATGCCTAAAAGATAGTACAATTTTGTTGGTGAAAAATTTGTGGGGATTTTATTTTCATATCAAGCCAGAATCGCCACAGTAAACTCATTAATATCTTGATCAATATACGTGTGCTTATTAAAATAAATAGTGTGCTTTCATGTGCTAAGGATGTGCGATATAATTTAATGATTTATTAATATGTGGCGATTTCCACTTGACATGCGTGCACCGGAGCAGAGACTGAACCCTTAGACCGCACGGCCACTGAGGAGGACGTTGCTATGGAATAGTCTGTGCAAACAAGATGGAATGTAGAACCTACTTTGGTTATAATGTAAAGTGTTAGGTTGTTTGTGCGTTTTCTTAATAAATGGAGTGTATCTTGATGTTGCACGTGTTTGCATCGCACAACAGATATTAATGCGTTTATTGGCAATTCTGACTTCATATCAAGATAAAATCGCCACAAATCAAAAACATATTTTTCAGCAATAAAATTGTACTATCTTTTAGGCATTCGTTAGCACATGATAGCACACTGTTTATTTTAATTATCACATAAATATTAATCAAGATATTAATGAGTTTGCTGTGGCGATTCTGGCTTGAAATAGAGACAAAACCGCCACAAATCAAAAATATATTTTTCAGCAACAAAATTGTACTATCTTTTAGGCATTCGGTAGCAGGGGATGCTATCCCCCCAGTAAAGAAAACTTTCGTAAAACATCCTCCACTTAGAATAATTCACGAGCATCCACCCCATCGTCTCCATGTTGATCCATACAAGCACACACCTCCTGCCCCAAAACTCTAACAAGCATCCCCCAGCTATGAAGTTCTACTTCGAGCACTCCTCGCGCTTCGTGCAGTAAAACTGTACCTCTCTTGTTTTCTTCTCTTCTGTCGAGATCGTGAGCCAATCGCTCAACGCATTCAGGGGCGCAAATATCTTCTAGAGCTAAGTTTATTCATTTCTGCTGTACTTCGATGAAGGCGTTAAAAATTTGAACTCTATCTATCTCTATCTCTCTCTTCTCTATCTCATCACTATTACTATCTCTATATCTTTCTCTCACCTCTTCTCTCCCTTTTTCCACCTTCTATCTGTTTCTATCTGTATCTGTCTCTATTTATATCTCTATCTATCTCTTTCGTCGATCGATCTCTCTTCTCCTGCCTCCTTCCCTCTGCCTCTATCTTTCTTCCTCGTTCCATCTCCCTCTTTTTCTCCCATCTCTCTTCTCTTTATCTCGTTTCACTCCCTCCTCAACTCTTTCCTTTTTCTCTCTACTCTCTATCTCTTTCACTTCCCCTCTCTTTATCTTTTCTTTCTCTCCCCCTCTTTCTTTCGGAGGGTGATAATGTGCAGAATGGAGCAAAGCGATAAAAAAAAATGTTACCTGGTATTTTTCTCCACACCTCAAAAAGTTCCTTTCGAGAAGAATTTTTTCGATCGACTTTTGTATTTGACGTACAGTATAAGCCAGAAATATTGTTATAATACTAATGTATATTTACGGAGACTTCCGAGTTGTAACGCTTCTATTGAAAGTCAATGGTTTCGTTACAACCCAGTAGTGTCAGTGACTGTACAAGTGATAGAAAAAAACACTAAGTTACTGACCAAGGTAAAAAACACTTAACAGGTAACGTTTCAACCCTGTATCAGGGTCTTCCTCAGACGAAGAACTAAACTAAACCCTTAGTGTTTTTAATATGGAAACAAGGCTTAATTATATTACAAGTGATGCAATTATTTCACTCCATAAGCTACGGTTAGCTTACGAGAACACCTCCCAAAGTTTGTTCCTAGATTATATGTGCCCGCCTGACAGGAATATAGGAGAAATAATAGTGTTAAGTTCCAGGCTACAATACGCTCGTTTATAATAATTCAGTGATCTTCGCATAGTCGTAACAAGTTTATTTTCAGGCCGGATTAACTTGATCAATTCTTACGTACAAATTACGTATGCATATGTCAATTGAGGCTTTCCCAAACCTGTACTAAGATGAAAGTGACTTGGGAGAAGGGGGAGTCAGATCCCCTCACCCACAGGATACGCCCATGCTTCCTGGTCTTTTCGTTGAGATTTTCCTCGTGCCGAGAGTTGAGTGAAAACTTGAAACTACGCTTCCGAGCGCCTCGCAGTTCGTGTCGCCTCGCTGAGCACCCGAAACGAGTGCGGAAGGAAGATATCGATCCGTCCGCTCTCCACCCAACCTGTGCTGCCACCCAGGAGCGGTCAACGAAGTGAACTCTATGACGCACAATCTGACGTCATTACCGAACCCTGACGCAGCTTGACGTCATTACCTGGTCTAGCATGTACCATATCCTGAATTTGCCCCCACCCTTGGCCCCTTCCCCCGGGAGAGAGCTCCACGTGTCAAGGAGCCCCCTTTGTTTGAAAACTGCTGACCCAGGTATCGGGTTCCCCCAGAGCCGTCTTGTTGCCCCCCCAATTTCTCAAATCTTTGAGTTACAGGTAATCGTTTTAGCAGCGTGAGTGGACTGCAACAGGTCAACGGTAATGTAATTTCGTTGTTTGAATGTTGTACTTTATTTTTTGTATAGGTGGAGAGAATTCTTTCTAAATCGCTGCACCTTTAGGGAACTGGTATCTGAGCCAAGTCTGTTCATAGATATTCACACATCCCCTCCCTCAAAATTTCCTGAACACCTTCTAAAAGCTTTCACAATGGTCCAATTCACGGTCATTTTGACTATAAATTTACACTTATACCCCCTTAAATACAACTTACACCCACATCCCTTCTTCGGAACGAAAATTATAGATAAATCCCTTAGTCTGTCCTTCCATCCATGATCGATTTCTCAGGATCCATCAGGATGAGGAACATAAAACTTTATAGGCAGCGAAACGTAACCAGTGGCGTGCCCATGGTGGGTTGGTAGGAGTCTAACCCTCCCCTTTGGACCAGTATTCTTAAAAAAGGAATGTCATGGGCAGGGAAAGATGGCAAAATGAGGGCCGACTATTAAAAAACACCAACCCCTTCGAAAATCCTGGGCACGCCACTGAACGTAATTTTTTTATTTTGAATTTTATTATTTAGTTTCGCTTCTCCTGTAAGTTTAGAAAATCGCCACGGCATTGGTGTCTATTGTGAGTGTCCCTTCATCAGATTCATGTAATCATCTCATCGTCGCGATCAACCTAAAGTGGCAGAAAGTGGCGTCAAATAACAAAAAATACAAGCACAAATGGTAGATGTCATGCGAAATCTATATCTGGAAGGTAACAGAAAGTTGTCTTCAGTTCAAATCAGTGTTGTGTGATATTTCAGGGGTTGTAAAAACTTCTCACGAATGCGTAGCTTATATCAGTCCAGTATTTGAAAAATTTACAATGAGAGAGAGATTACACAATAACTTCTGTCGAAGCATAGGGATTTTACATAAATCATGTGTAGCACCCCCCCCCCTTTTTTCCTCAAGCGGGATTCCCCCTAAATCCCGTCCTTTGCAACCGCCCTGGATCTATATATCTCTCCCTGGACAAGATAATAATATTAAGAGGCAAATAGGACATTTTCAGTGTCTTTTTGTTGCAATTGCCAATAGTCGTTCACATAATAGATATTTATAAGCCAGCTGTGACTTGACTTAACTCTATAGCCTTCTTAAACCCGAAGGTTCATGGCTGCAGCAACACAGGCCTTCCATCTGTCCCTATCTTGAGCAAGTTCTATATACTCTTTTCCATCCCTACCGATTTCCCTTAGGTCCATCTCAACGTTGTCCCTCCATCTTCGTCTTGGCCTTCCTACAGGTCTCTTACCATCAGGTTTCCCAACAAGAATCCTGTGAACTCATCTTTCCTCTCCCATTCATGCCACATGGCCTGCCCACGTAAGTCTTCTTGATTTAATTATTCTAATAATATCTGGACATGAATACAAATTATGTAGTTCTAAATTATGTAACCTTCTCCATTCACCTGTCTCCTCATCCCTTTTAGGTCCAAAGATTTTCACTAAGCCAGCTGTGACATAAGGAGAAAATATTCGCTGCTTCTGTCATGTTAATGTTGCAATAGCTCAGCCGTGTGGTGCTAAAAACCAGAAGATGCTGGGGAGACAGGAATATATGTCCAAATCGAAACAAGGTACTAACCCGAACTAAAGTTGTTTTCTGCAACCACAACGCGACTTTTCTATGGAAAGGCTGTCCAAAAGAACCACAATGCCTCAACAACAGCCTTAATATTAACTCGGGTTGTGTAGCAAGCTGTTGCCTTATAAAATCTAAATTGGTACTGGGCTAACATCAGGCCGTAAACTCTGGCTAAACACCTACCACTAATAAAACCTGAAATGACATTGTTGGTCCTGAAATCTCCCGCGTGTCGGTAACATCAGTTTACCGAGGCAGTTTGTAGATTTCATCAGCGAACACATTGTGAGGTAACAATGAGGGTTACGACACGTTAATACTTAGAACCTCTTGGTTAAAATTATGAAAATATTTTTAAAATCCCTGGTTGTGCTGAATATTTTTATATAATGCCTGATAGATACTAGTCTGCAAGCAGTGGCGTGCCTAACCCAGTATTCCTAAAAAGGAAGAACGTCAGAGGCAGGAAAATGTGATAGAATGAGGACCGAACACTAAAAAAAATACATGTAAGCCCCCTTCCTTTAAAAAATTCTGAGCACTCTCTGCAAAATAAAGCGAAATGTTATGCACTTCTCAAAGGTAAATGCAGTTCGATTTAGACTCAAATAGTGACGTAGTTGTCCCAATATGTAATGTGTTCGTTTTCAATTCCTTCATGCTCCAAACAACAAAATCAGCCCATATCCACAACAGAAATTGCTAATCGTAAGAAGTTTCTGTGTAGTGAATTTTGGAAATCGCACAAACACTTTGAAATCTTTGTATTTTTTATTTTTGCAATTGTCCTAGTGGAATTGAACTATAAAGTTCCGGGTATCCTTCCCAAGTTCCTCATAATTCTTTGCATCTTGCATTCTTAAGGGTTGCATTATGTATAAACCTCAAACTTAGAAACGGCATCCCATTACGTAAATCTATGAACACTTCTTTTACACATAGCAGTTACACACATTAGCAAGAGCATTTTTACTTTCAACGCTTTACATCCAGTTACGGTCTATCGGCTATTGTGTATATGTCACCTCGGTCTACAACCATTTCTGCTGTTCTGTTTTGACTTGTAACTTTCATCTGTGCAGATTCTTAAGTGCGGCCACTGTTGTTATTTTTGATTTATTAGTTCTTTTGAGTCGTTTATTACTACAGGCTAAAATAAGGAAATGAAAAATCTGTCTCAACGGGAAGACAATTCTCGCCTTACAAAACTAGATACTCCATCAGAATGTTAACCAATAGAGACTGTAGAAATGTTTCTAGTGGGTGGTTTGAGTAAACACAAGATTGCTCTTCCGTATTGTCCCAGCCGATTCTCAAAAACTCTTTAGATCTAGATGGTATTGGTGAAGGATGGGAAGAATTGCAGATGTTGAATCATTTTCAAGCGTTCTATGAAAAGACCTAGACTTTTCTTTTTAAATCAGGGAGCATCAAAGTGTGTCGTGATTTGTCCAGTTGACAGCTTCAGACCCCTCGCGATTGAACCAAAAACTTCGTACTTCAGAGATCGCTGCTGCTGCAATTCTAGCAATACAGTACGAATCAACAATTTTACGTCACCATGGTATAGATTGGTTCAAGGGTCCCACTTCGTATGAAAGAGAAATAATGATTGGCAGGTTGAAACTTAAATTTAGAGGACTTCATGATTTCTGCTTCTGCTTTACTATTCTTTGTTCATTCGTCCTTAAAATGCAGATAATGGAAATATATGTGACTTACTTGATTTAGCAGGTTAAGTGCAGAAAACAAGGGAGTATCATCATTGCATATAAACATACGTTCATCCCTGAAACATCTTTTCATTACTCCATTTTCAAAACCAAATTGCAGTGTAGTGTCATGTAAGCTAGGATGATTTCTGTTACAGCCACACACGGAAAATCAATAGTGAAATATACAAGGTGAATCTAGTAGAGGTGAATACCGGAAGTACTAAAAGAATCGAAGGCGAAGATACTGTCACAGTAACAGTGGTTCAGTGCTTCTACGGTTCGAGAGAGCACCTTCTCTCTCGCATTCAGGTGAATCAAATAATTTTTTAAAAATGCCCATGCGCTTTGCCGGAATCAACTTCTTGGAGCACTCAGCATGTGCTTCTCTACCGCTGCCTGTCTCCTACACGTGTCACCCGTAGCAGCAAATATTTTGCCAGGCGCCTTTGTTTAAAGCTGCATTCTGTACGAGTTGTGATGGTGAATGGTTTTCGCTAATCACTGGTTACATCACAAAAGACATAATAACCATCACTCATTAGGATTCACATTACTGACAGCCATGCTTAATGGCCTTTGTCGTTTACTCTCTTCTTCCACTACGGTGCGGCATCCATTTTCGAAACAGCTGACAGCATGATGCACGAAATGAGATATGGTACTGGTATGGTCCTGAATGTGGTACGAGTTTTTTTTTATTATTATTATTATTTCTCCATTTGTTCCGAAAAGTCTTCAAGGGGTCCCTGGTACGGTATTCTTTATGAGTGTCCCTTGATCAATTTCATCATATCATCACTCATCCTCATATTTGCTATTGGCCAAAAGCGGAAGAAATGCGAAGTAAAATAAACCCAGTCAATGAATCAACAAAAAGTCTTCAAAGTTTGTTATAAATTCACTTCATAGTGTATGCTCCTCTACCAATAATTCTGTTCTTGTACAGTTCCAGCCACTGGTTAAGACTTATTTGTTACACTTTTACGTTAATAGAGGCAATAAAAACGCCGGCCTTCCTGACGTAGTGGTCATCGTAACGCTCTACGAAACTAGAACTCCCAGTTTCGAACACTGGGCAAATCCCACCACCATCAGTCCATCATTCATCCTCATCATTTCGCGAGTAACCAAAGAGGTAGATAAGCGACGTAAAATAGCGGAATGGGAAAAAGCGATGTGAACGGTCTGGCCTTATTCGGGACTCGAACCTATGACTGTTTTGGTCGTTTTTCTACATCTTGGTTTAATCGCGATGACAAGGCTGAATGATAACAAGGACCCTGGTTGTATTAAGTTTGAGACTAATTCTAATTGGTTGCACATTCCCATTGTACGTTACGTCACATAATCGAATGCAGCATCAACATCGAGAGATACTTAAACAATGCTGAACGATCGGCTTGTAGCATTCTTCAAAGGGAAGCGGAAAGATTACCCCGCTCTCTAATTAGCAATATATCTTGGGACGCGTGAATTTGTTGGGGAGAGGATTTCTCCATTCATTCAGTTCTCGCCTGAGCAGCGAGTGGTAAACCGAAATTCGTTGCCTCAGAGTGCTTGGGGCTTAACCTTCTCTCCTCTCCTGACGAGAGCTTCCCCTTGGGGGGGAGGGGGTTGAACAATAAAAAAAACTATCTGGCAGCCGGGAGTTCCCCCATCCCCCAAAAATAGCAGCGCGTGCAGAAGAGGCTTCTCCGGGCCCCCCGAAACAATCCCATTCATCGAAACCCCCCTGCCGCACCCTTTTGCAGGTCGCAAAAGTGGTAACTAGTGACGCACATCTGACGTCATTGCTGGAGTCTGACGTCATTCCCGGGGTTGTTTCCATGGAGGTGCAGGCTTAGCGGACGACACGTGGCAAATTTCACCCCTTGCGTCCCACCTCCTCTCCCGGCATCCTCCCCCTGTCCTCTGCCATCCTCATTCATTGGTCCGGCCACAGGGTTCCATGAATGACTTTGGTTCCCGAAGGGGGTTGCAAGGGCTGCAACCAACAACAACGGCCAGGAGGGGAGTGGGGGCATTGTTCCGCAAGGGAAGGATATCTGATCCATTAGAAATATTTACCAAGGAAGTCTCTTCAAGACCAATCTCTTGTCAAAACAACCCATTACATAAGTTCCCCAGAAAGTTCAAGCACGTGCATGTCTAATTTTAGAACCTCGATGTTTTTCATACAAGAATACCTTTCAAGGAAACAAACATTGCAAAGGTTGATACTCTAGAAATCCGGATAATAATGCAGGGTGTCGCATACGTTGTTGCCTGTCTTTTAATAACACGTTCACTGCAGAATGAAGGATGGGGGGAAAGAAATATAATTCCATGCGCCATACACGCGGCGGAAAAATAGAGGAAAATTGGTCTTCCAAACGATAAGAGAACATCTATATTAAGATGATGTTCATGCCGCGAAACAGGCTTACTACGTCAGTTAAACGTGCTAATACATCACAGTAAGGAAAACAATATCCCCCCCCCCCCGCCCCACTAAAATTTACTGAAGGATACGTGTGAGTAATATAAGTCGTTTCTAGTTTCCGATTCGATATCACAGATTGCTGTCTTAATCACGACTGCGCCCACGGTAAGAATAAAGTAGGTGTAAACAAAACCTTTTGCTTCTCCATATTGATCATAGGTATGTAGTTGATAAAATAATATCTGAGAACGTCACTACAGCAGCATAGTGTGATTACGGGCCCATTTCACACGCTATATTATCAAGTAATATGCCCATAGATTCCAGTGAAATAACTTGTCACCGGAATTAACCAAGAGGATTTGTCGCTACAAGTAATTGTTTACGTTGACTGTGATCTTACAATGGGCTGAAAATAGTATCAATTGTCTGCCTGCCAAATAGGTCTGTCTCTCGTTTTTTTTTTCAGGGGCGTATTGTTCTTTTTGTTGGTAATCATTTAAGTTACACGAGTAAAGACTTCAAACGTTTACTGATAGTACTTTTTTGTTCTAAGAACTCGCATTCGTGATGGAATGGTCAGCATAAAGCGCTAGGAAGCCAGATATCCCAAGTTCAATTCTTCGGTAAGGGTTTGTTTCTGGTTTTTCCTTACCCGAGAGGTAGTAAACTGCGTAAAATAGCCAAAGTAGAAAGAAAGAATTGTTCTCAGTATGGGTGGATGTTGTCCGTAATGAAGGCCACAGACGTTTCCTTCAGTTTCCATGTTCAATTCCAATTTTTGTCGTCGCGATCATCCTGATGGTAAATAATTAACGAGGTCAGCTTTATCTGTTGTTGAATTTGTGTCTCGCGTTTCTACACCATTTTACTGATCGCAACGATGAGATGGATGATTATTGACCATACACCCAAGCCTGGACTAGAGACCGTTTAAATAAAGTTAAATGAAATAAATAAATGATGGGACAAACCCATATCAATAGGTTTCCCAGAATTTGAATATAGAAACCGTGCTGTTATAACGCGCTACGTTAAGAACTTCGCCAAAAGCTCGACCGTGACTAATACTCGGTGCAAATTCTCCCCCGAACGCCCGCTTGGTTATCGAAGCGAGGGCGTTCGCCTTTAATCAACGCATCGCAAAACGTGGACGTAATTGAAACACCGACGCGTCCACATAATAATACGCCTGGTAACCTTCACACGAGCAAAGCAAAGAAAACAATATTGGAAACAACTTAGGAGAGGGCTGGCTCTGACATCCACAAGTTGAGTGGACTTGGAAAGGGTATAACGGAGGGAGGGGAAGAGTATCGACGACCACCGAAGCTTTCACAGCCGGTTCGATGCGCCAGCATATTCCTTCTTCCTCCCGTATCGATCCGTTTGTTCTGTGTCATCCTGAAACGCACGCAACCCGAACATTAGAACTGTCAAGTGTGGTAAACTATTCATTCAGGATAAAAACTTCTCGTGGCGCTCCATTCTTAGATCCGAATGCGCGGCCATGAATGGGACTCCGTCGATTAATTCTGCTTCCTTTCTCTGCCCGTGCTTCCTTCGTTCTGCTGCGGCTATTTCCGTTAACGTCATGTATTTTTGCCGTCTGCCGAAGCACGACGATGAGCATGAAAGGAGCACGAATGGCTGGCTGACTTATCTTCGCTCGTTTCGTTTTCCAGCACTGTCACTGTCTGCATGAAGCTGTATCCGATACAGCAAAAACACACCAGACACTTCATACTTGATTCCCATTGTCTTTTTACTTTTTTCTGTTTCAGTTATGTCGCTTTTCTGCCTCTTGGGATAATGGCAACAATGAACTCGTGAAATAAATATATAAATGATTGATTGATTTGGTGTTTTGAGTCCACTTTATGCGCAGTAAGGCTAATGGGGACGGGACCTACAGTTTAAAGTGGGATCGGAACCACTGTGCCTCTACAGGGTATCGAATAATGAAATAAAGTACGGGACACAGTTATACATTCATGCTTTTATCAGAGTTCGAACCTGGGAGCTCTTGCTCTGTAGGTCTTTAGTTGACCACTCCGCCACGGATATGAGCCCGTTGTCTTTCAGTAGCTACGATACAATTAATTACTAAGTGTTTACTTGTTCATGGAATCAACACAGTGTCTGCAGCCAACTGAAATGAATTAAGGGATAATCAGTAATCCAGAGGTTCTATCTTCGAATCTCTGTCAGAATTATATAGAAGAAGAAAGTCCGCCGGCTATTATTATTAGGGCATACATTAGAAACAACTTGAACAATCCTGCCAGCCACTGGCGTGCGCAGTGGTACGCTGATGGGGCTACAAGCACTACCAAAATTTTCAGAATAAACATTCAAATGAAATCTGGCTTCGAATCCTGGCCTGGGTGTTCTTTAAGAGTATTCCTTCGTCAATTTCATTCATGACTCGTCCTCATCGTCGCGATTAGCCACAAGAGGCAGAAAAACATCGCTAAATAACAAAAATCAAATCAAACAAAAGCAGTAAGGAACTCGGGAAGTATGAAAGTAGTAAATGCAACTCGTCCCTAAAATCACCCCCGATTATTATTTTAGTCTTTAAAAGCTTTTAAAATATTTTGCAGCGTGTCCCGTCCTCTCCTAGAACGCAACTACGAAATATCCACTTTTGAAATTTCAGATTCTCCCTCAGTTTCCAAAAAAAAATCCTGCGTACGCTAATGCTACCAGAAATTGGCTTATTTCTATTTCCCTACTCTCATGCGTCTTCTACCGGGTGTCCGAGAAGTCTTTGTATGAAAACAAAAATTAACTGTATCCGCTATATGCAACATAGACATGAAAAAATAGTACCAAAATGTTCGGAAACTATTCCAGTTTTTTTTGTTTCAGATTTCTGTACCGTTGCAGTAGTGTAACAGTGCCAGTGTCCAGCAAACCGGAAATGTACACAAATCAGAAAAAGGCTGAGTGTGTCCTGTGGTTTCACGAGAGGAGGTCACAAAAAACAGTGCAGAGACAGTTTCAAACATCGTGCGTATCTGGGGTAAAGAGCCCCCTCATGAGGTGAGGAAGTCGAACATGGGCAACCCGAAGGTGAACGTTTGGTGCGCGCTGCTGCATGACAGAATAATCGAACCAGTTTTTTTCTGTGAGGACACCGTAACATCTGGAGTGTATCTCGACATGTTGCAATTGTTTGCTGTTCCTCAATTGCTAGAATACCACCCAGATGTTATCTTTCAACAAGACGGTGCACCGCCACATTGGAGTCTGGAGGTTCGTTCCTACCTTGAACAGACGTTTCCTGGAAAATGGATTGGTCGAGATGGACCGACGGCGTGGCCTGAACGATCTCCAGACATAACCCCTTTAGATTTTTTCTATGGAGTTATGTGAAAGACAATGTCTACAGAACTCCTGCATCCGATCTTGCAACTCTGCAACAACGGATAACCCAAGTCATCACATCAATCCCTCCTTTGATGTTGGCTAATGCATGGCGAAAAGTTGAATTTCGACTAGATGTACTCCGTGCTACCAAGGGTGCTCACGTGGAGATTTATTGATTTCTTTCCTATTGCCAATAAAACTTGAATAGTTTCCGAACATTTTGGTACCATTTTTTCATGTCTATGTTGCATATAGCGGATACAGTTAATTTTTGTTTTCATACAAAGACTTCTCGGACACCCGGTATATTTACTAGATTAAATTAATCGACCTTCCTTAGCATTCAAAATCATTGGACATCAGATTGGTTTGGTGTTTTAAGTTCACTTTGCGCACAGTAAGGCTAATCGGAACTGAACCTAGAGTTTAAAGTGGGATCCGAACCACTATGTGCCTCCACCGGGTAACGAACCTGGGACCCCTTGATTACAAGGCGAAATTGGACATCAGTGTAATAATGAAGTAATGAACATAACGATTTTATAAACTTCTACTCTTCTACAACAACAAATTAAATAAATTCAAGCTCGTTTGTGGATATACATGGTTGTTTGCTCTCGTATCTAATGAATCCATTCAGTCGGTTCGTTGTGATTAACCTAGTGATGCAAAAAAGCAACTTAAAAATAATAAAAACTTAATTTGAAGATGAGAGATGAATTGTTATTAAGAACTATTACTAACACTAGTGTGTTTGAATTAAGAGCAGAGTCAGAGGCAAATGCACTGAAACGATGACATGTTTGCAATTAATTACACGTAAAAAAACATTTCCAAAAATATTGTTATGTTACGTTGGGTACAGTTTGACTCGTGGGCAGAGAAAGCGCCTGACTGCGGACGGCGAGGTATAGCACAGTTGCCGGCATTTTTGATCATAAGAACCCGCTTATTTTTACGCACAAATCTTTAGCATGCAGACAATTATGTTTATATTGCATAACGATCACTGACCTGTGTGTATACATATTGCAGTTTTAGGCACGGATCTAGTGATATCAATATATATAAGGAGAAGAATTTTAAGGAAATTGTGAATTCAAGACATGGGCTTCACCAGAATTTTTTGTAGGAGGGTGGGGGTCATGCCACCGATAAAACTTGAGTACTAGAAATAATGATAATAGTCATTATGATGATTATTATTTTTACACAATAACACCTATTATAAACTAATAAAATAAACCAATTTTACTTATTATTATTATATCCTCGGGGAGATTCTTCTACTTGACCAACCTATGAGTGGGGGCCTCTCCGATAGTGCAGTGTTTGGTTCGCCGTCTTGTAATCAAGGGGTCCCGGGTTCGATACCTGGTGGAGGCACATAGTGGTTCGGATCCCACTTTAAACTGTAAGCCCAGTCCCGATTAGCCTTAATGTTATAAAAGGTGAACTTAGAACACCAATCAATCAACCAACATTACAACTGTTTTTCACTATATATTTACATCTCATACAGTTAGTGTACTGAAATACACATAGTTATTCTGTTTAGTTATTAACTTTTGCACACATCATAAATTTTATGTTGTGTTACCTCTCACATGAAACTAATGTTTGGATTTTTTAAATCTGTGGATTTAATGGTAGAATATGGAAACATAATCTGGTTCCTGTATTTCACACTTAATTTTTTCGATCTAAGGCATTTTTTACTTTGTTTTTCTGTTTGAATACTAGCAAAGAAAATTCCTGTTTTTTAAACATTTAAATAAACTTCTTGCTTTTTTGTGACTTTCAAAAAGATGTCAATTTTCAGGGAGGGGGGCGGGTCGGTTTGACGCCTTTGAGCCCATGATTCAAGATGACCGCCCGGTCATACCTCTCCGATGCATTGAGATAGTCATAACTCCTCTATTACAGAACTTTAATCCTCCGTTTTCGTAGCAAGCTACTCCCTAGGCATTGTTGTAACAAATTCTTGACCGCGGCCTAAAACTCTACCAGAGTTAAAAATGATTGGGCTAAAGCTGAGGAAGCTTAATTATAGACTACTTGATGACGTGCAAGTGCTGGATACAACGCTAACGATGTCATTGGTTGCCTTTATCGATGTGGGTGTACCTCTGTCTATTGCCGCAAAGTTTCCGATCTTGGATAAAGTACTTTCAGCCGCTGGTTTTCTGTCTGACGTAATCAGCCCGACAAAAGCATACCTTCCGAACTCCGAAAACGCCATACGCCAACTCTGCAAGTTGGCCGTGAGCCGAGTTCTTTATTGATTGACGGTTAAAATGAATTATCGGTGCGTAAACAACAATGTTATCTACTTCATACAAGATCCGGATACCTTCAATTAATTACGTTGGCATGTGACGTAATGACGTCACCACGTAACCTTATAAGCTGTGATAACACCAGTGGCGGATTAAAGAAGTTTTCTTGTGGGGGCGGATTCTGTTTGACGTCATCCCTATGTTCACTTGTTTATTAGAGATGTCACATTTAGCTGTCTCTGAAGGCGGCGTCCCTCCTCCCCCTTAATGTACCCTACGTCGGAGACTCCCTAGTTTTTTTTTTCTATATCAGGCCAATCTTTCAGATATTCACAGTATTAAAATTATGGTAAGTTTATGCTATTACAAAATCCTCATCTATACTTAATAGACGATCTCTTCCTAAGTTCCATTCCACCTAGAAATAACCCATGCCAGTTTTATTTCAATTGTTATAAAATAATTTACACATGTTCTCGTGTGAGATGTAACTCTAATTTATGAAATTTGCAGGAGAGAGAAAATGATGTTTTCTTAGGAATATCTCTGACCTTTAAAAAGGTCAATAAACTTGAGATACGCGACTCCTCCTTACTGCTAAGGATTAAAAGTGGAGATATGTCGATTGACTCCAATTAGAGATCTGCTGAAGTTTTTGGGGGTGATGGGGGAGTGTTAGGTGTGTGTGGATAAATCTGCTTTCACTATAATTTTTCACAAAGGTTCGATTTATGGCCATTTTGGATCGCAATTTACCCTTACATCCTCCAAATGGAAAATTCTGGACAAACGCCTGTTGTAGTTTGTTTGTGACAAACTATGTATATTTTTTTTTCTACGACTGTATATTATAAACGGTAATTAAATAGCTCTATATAATCTGATTTAGAACTAATAATAATAGAACTGTATTCCTAGTCTAATGAAAACAATACAGTAGAGTAAAATTCAAATTGACAATGAACTGTTTACCACTTATTCATCCAGTTATTATTGGTTACATTTCGTTCAGAGAGATGTATGTGAATTGGGCAAAACTGTCGAGTAATTAAAAGAATAAATCACAAGTACACAGTTAATTCTACTAGATGTAACTATATGGACAATCTGTAAAGGTTTAATTGGGAGTGCTTTTTACCGCCCCATTAAACAATCATCTAATTTTCTATTTGTTTTATTTGTCTTCTTTCCTCATAAGTATTTTCAATCTAACATGTATTTAGTTAAGAGTCTAGGTAGTGATTTTGAAGTGTCCCGTTGTCTTTCCAGGACCCTGACGTGATGAACTCTCCTCTGCCAGTTTTCTACCGACCTCCATCTGCAGAGAGGGATGCCACAATCATGCGGCCCCCGGCACACGAGAACTCCTGTCTGCAAGTACAAAGGCCAAGCGACGGCGAACCACAGTCTCCGGCATCGGCGGACTATCTCATCCCGGTCCCGTGCAACCTTGCAGACAAAGTGGAGCTGCAGTCCTCGCCCTCGGCGGGCAGCGTCGACAAGTTGCTGGGGGCCTCCAACTGGGAGACGAGCTTCGTTAGGAGTCCCAGGAACCGCGGCGGATACACCAGCGTACCCACGTACGATTCCACGCTCCCGGAGTCAAAGTCCACCCAGCCGTTGCTCGAGACATCCCCCACCGACTCTCCGAGCCGGAAGACCGACAGTCCGAACGGCGGGATCGTCAACATGGCCGCCAACAGGTCTCCGCCTTCGGACACGCACACGAAGACCAGCAACATCAGCAGCAGCACCAGCAGCAACGTCAGCAACAACAAGAACGAGGACGACCTTGCCGCGGCCGTCGGGAGCCTCATAAGCTTGGAGAACGGCAACGACCACCAGCCGGAGTGTCTCGTCGACGGGATCCCGCCGAACGTCAACAACAACAACAACAACCCGACCGGAGCCAACAAGACGGGTTTGAAAGGGAGCTTGTCCCTCGATGCCTCGGCGCTGAGCAAGCAGCACGCCACCGGGCAGCCTGTTCCTTACGTCAATGTGAGCGTGACGTCGTCGCACTTACCCTTGAGTCGAGCGAGCTCCCAAGAACCACCCCAGGGACAGCAGCAGCAACCGGTCCACGCCCGGTCGAGTGCCCCGTACACTGTCCACAACGCCAACAGGCCGTTGCTGGCGGACAACGAGATCAGCTGTTGAGGTTTAAAGAAGGAATACATTTACTAATTTTTAAATTCATAGGAGAACGGGGACATTTTTTAAAAATAATAGGAGCTGGCCTTCTTATCGATGAGGTCATTCTGTCGGTCAAACTGTCAATGCTGGTCATGAGTTTGACTTCAGTGATCGCGAAAGACTTTGAGGATACTTTCAGTTTCCCACTCAACTGACAGGACTTGAGATTGGTTCGAGAGATCCTCATAACTGGAAGCTTATTGGTTGTTCAGTGTTGTGCATTTTCGTGGGTGTCTGTGTAAATGAGTGCAAAAACAATGACGGAAGTGACTTGAAGGAATCATGTACATCAAATTTATCCATGAACCTTACTCGAGAAATTACAAGGACGATTTCTGGTGGTAAATCTTAATTTCTCTTCTCAGCCTTTGAGTATATTAATGTTTAGTTGCCTTCATCTTAAGGCAATACAAGGGTAAATTCACAGTCGGTAAACAATACGCAGGCTATCTATCTTTGTGTTCTTGTATGGAGATGCACTGTTTTCGAAGCTTTTATTCTTCATGCATTTATCCAATCTGTTGCAAATGAATCTGAAGGCCATTAAGCTCACAACGAAGGACAAGAAAATGGTTACGAGACAATTGAATAGCATTTTTTACCTCATGGATAAGAGCTGAAATATTCAGTGCCACACAGAACTGCCAGTGAATGTCTAACAAACAACGCAGACCTACAAATAGAAGCAACTTTTTCTCAAGTTATAAAGCGTTCATAAAAACTACAAGACTAAAGAGAGATAGATGAATATATATTTTCCATACGAACACGTTTGAATATACTATAGATATATATACAAAGGAACTATAACATGTTATAAATATATATATATATATATATATATATATATATTGGCTTAAGTAGCTAAATGTATGTATATATACATCTATACATGCAGCCATGGAACTGAGCATGCCAATATAAATTTTGTGACCTGAGTTGTTGTAAAACGTATGTGTACTACGAACCAATACTATCTAAGTCTAGTTATTGAAATGCGCATTCTGTGTCTTGTATAACAAAACTGTCTCTGTTCTATCGCCAGTTGTCGTTTTATGTATACATATTATTTTCTTTCTTGTCAAGAAAAATGCAGTGAATATTTGTAATGCCGTACACAATAAACACACACACATACACATATACTTAACATTCACATTTATATGTATCTCAAAATAACGTGCGCACATATTAAGTGACCTGTATACCCTAGTTACATCCATTCTACCCCTCTGCTGCTTCTCCCAGAAGCTCGTTTGTTTTGTTATTCAATGAGTATTGTTGTATGTGACTTTTTTCAATCACCATGTCAACTCATCTACTGATTACAGGGATTTTTAAATCGTAAGTTCATTTTTCATAGCACTTTTCAAGAAAATTTCTCCATTTTGTTTTTCGATTAGCCCTTTATCATAGAGATCAAGAAACGATGCATCCTTCTATTAATCTGATACTCCATTAACATTCATGGAAACTATTTTTCTTTATGTTAACAGAAACAACGAATTTAATGTAGCACTTTCTTATATATACAAAACAGGCGGAATGGTACTTATCATAATCAAACATCATTTTCTTCCATTGACTTAGATGTGTGAATAGAAGATGAATTATCTCAACCCACTCTCATACCACCCAGTTGCTCTGAACCAAATGAAGTGTTGTTAACAAAACTGTAGTAAAATAAATGTTTGGTGCCAAAAAGTGTACAATTGCTCAGAAAAGGGCTCATTTTGTTAGACATGTAGAGATGCCGACTGAAGTGCAAAGGCTGTATAAACTTTTATTTAACAAAGAAACTGTTTGAAAGTGGAAGTTCACTCGAGAAACTTGTACTA
Organism: Lepisma saccharinum; assembly: GCF_977018435.1. Classification (NCBI taxonomy): domain Eukaryota; kingdom Metazoa; phylum Arthropoda; class Insecta; order Zygentoma; family Lepismatidae; genus Lepisma; species Lepisma saccharinum. The sequence goes on from NC_139253.1 coordinate 35,638,656, forward strand.
CGTGGATGTGTGTGTGTGATTTTTTTTCCTTCGTGCGTGGATGTGTATGTATGTTGTTATACATGTGTTAAAGCAAGGATTTGCTAATGTCTGTCTCAAAGGCCGGACGGCGTGGACTAAACAATGCTCTCTTGTATAATGTTGTTTGGCCTAACAAAAGAGAGTCCAATACATACTGAACTGAAGATTAAGAATATTTATTTGTGTATTTGACACCCAAAAAATATTGTGAAGAGAAAGATGGAGAAATAAAAATTTCAGTAAAGATGTTCATGTATACATATTGTCTGTGTAATGCCTGATGCATGTTCACAAATTCACTCACATGTGTAGTAATTGTTGTCCAGGAACACTTGTTTCATGCCTATGGAAATTAGGTTGGTGTGTATAGGTGTTTTGCATATTCAAGACCATAGGAAGACAATAACAATTTACAATGTGTAGTATTATTTGGGGTCAAACAAAGAAACTACTATATCACCTAAGTATATATGTTTAAGATGAATAACATGGGTGTTTGTAATCACAGATAGATGGGGTACTCGCTCTCAGTACCTATACATACTCTTGGTGCAAAACAGAATATATTAATCGGATACTTATAATGCACATATAAGAATTAGTCTTTCTAGGCGAGTTTATATGCTGACCCTGCCAAGTCGAACGTACAAATGTACGCTATTTAGCTCGTACATTAGCACATTCAGGTATAATTTGAAAAGGGAATGATCAAATTAAGTATTAATGATTATTAAACAATAATAAAGAAATCGACGTATTCACTGATTCTAACCATATTTTCTTCAAAATATATAAAAAGTACTTATTCCATAAAGAACCTAATTTCAAAGAAATGAATCTGTTAGTCGCATGAATGACCACCATGTAAAACAACACACACAAAGAATTCCTAAAAAGAGAAACTTAGTTGATGATAATATTTTAGAATAACTTGAATTATAATGAAGAACAATTAATAACAAAATAACGAAAAAGTATGTAGAAATGAATGTTCAAAATGATATTTTTAACACTTAACACTTAAAAAAAATTAGAAGGCTATATGATAAGTGTAAAAACATTGAAAGCATTATAAAGTATGGGATGTTGTGTTTAGCATCTTAATCACAAGACAAGGAGAAGTAACAATATAGTGGATAACAGTTGAATAACACGTGATTATTTTCAGAATGAGAAATGCTCAAAAGTTAAACATTCTACGAGAATGTAAAACACCCGAGCAGTAAAATTAATCATACAGATATGCAAATTGGAAAATTCCCTTGCATTCTTTATGCTATATAATGTGAATATTGAGTCGAAATGAAAAGATAAATTAATTTATTGGCATAAAATTAAATTAGAAAATGTTTAGAAGATAGTGGTGAAAGTTTGCAATTGAATATTCATGGAGGTCATGAAAGGAAGTAGTATGATTTCCAATAGTGCAATGAGCTTCAATAAATAGTTATACAATGTACAAGGAGAAAACGTATGATAAAGCATATTAATATGAACGATAATAGTACACAATTACTATTCAAAAGTAAATAATGACTAAATAGAACTGACAACATACATTCTGTTGCTCACATAGCACTTGTTTCTTTAAAGTTTTATTGGTTTCGACACCAGTTTATGTCAACAGAAATGGAGAATTTTCACACAGAATCTAAAGTAACTTCTGATTTCCAGATAACCAATATAACCATTATGGAGCTGAGATGACGTACAGGAAGTTATATTACTTGTTCTCACCATAGTAAATCTTTGAACTGCTTTCCATTGCTCCACCAAAACAAAATGAAAATATTTGTCTTTTCTCTAATACATTCAGCATGTGAGTGAGGTAAAAAGAAACACAGATTATATACAGTTTTGCCTATGACATGAGCAATGCTACATCAGTTTCTGATTTAAGCTTAATAAGTTTTAGATTAAACTAATATTTTGTAACCTCAAAAGTTAGCATACTAAACTCGTTGGCCACACGATATACACTACTTTTCCTACTTAATATCATATTTTGCTATCAATCCACTCATTTTTATTTCTTGCTTGAGATAGTTCCCATATATTGGTCGTAATTCACTCAAGGCATAGGCCAAATTAAAATGTGACGTAACGATGATTTATATAATATGTCGCTGGAATGGAAAGTACCATTCCCGTTGAGAATTAAGAAGAGATAGACCATAATTGTTTCGCTCATTAGCCAAACAAATAATTAGTAATTAATCCCCCATCAAAATACGCCGAATTTCAAAATCAAAAATAAATTAGGAACCAAATAACCATCAATGAATAAATAAAATTAGAAAAACATTATTTTTATGAAAGTTATTAATAAAATAACAAGAAAATAATTCAAATATAAATCCACGAATATAAAAATAAATAAATGGGGAACTTATTAATTAAAACATGGATTACATTCCCAATTAGGGATCATTTTAGTGTTTCGGGTGTCACTTAAACTGCTGTACGGTGTCATTAGCCTATCTACGTAATATGTAGACTTAGGATAAAAATAATTGTGTGTTTGATACTGTCTACGAACCGAACTAAAATAAAACGATAACATCTCATTTATACATGTCAGCATCTCGCTATGAATTATTTTCTCGTTAAGGCTATTCCAAGTTATAAATAGTGCTGACTAGTGAGACGCGAGATAAACAAAAATTAATAACCTGAGAAAAGAGGGTAATTACTTTTCTAAAGTAATAATGTAATTTCATATATTATATTTCAAAGTTAGATGTGAATCGGGCACAGTTCGTTCATGAAACCCGAAGTATGTGTTTATCCCGGGGAAGCTGTAGAAGTTCCGCATTGTTATCGACCGCCCTGGCTTCATTGACAACTTGCAACCCCTACCTGCAACCCCTAGCAGCCACCCTTAGCTTTCCGGGAGCCTAAAAATAGCAATGACGTAAAACGAGGATGGGATGAATGAGCTCGGAAACACGGAAACTTTGCTGCCCTCGGTAGAATGAACGAGTGCGGGGAGGCAGAGGGGTGGGGGATGCTTTTTGGAGGTCATCGCACAAGCGCGATGCAAAGGTCGGTCCGCACGTGTACGACCGTTCCGGTATGAATCCGCAATGAAAGAAACTCACCCCCTCGGCATACCCACCCTCTGGCATCGCAGGTCGTCCCGGGGTAGCACGCGAAATTCAATCAATAAGATTCCTCCCCCAGGTTGACTTGGCTCCGTTCGTCACGGCAGGCGTCGGACACGTGGCAGGGAGAAGCAGAAGTGTTTAGTATCTCTTTCCACTGCTGTTCGGTAGGCTGCTGTACCAGCATGCAGCAATGAAGATACTAACGATGCACGATGAAGAAAAGACCGAAGCGTAAGTACCAGAACTTTTGCATGACTAGTCGTGTCATTCATAACGCTTGCTCTGTCCTCCATTCAAGTTCCCGATCATTCACTGCACTCCGGGATGCAGCTTCCCTCTTAATGGAACCAACTGCATTCATACCTTGCTTGTTTGTAAACTCGGGAATCCCGTGCGATACTACCAACACCCAAACCAGACTTCAAAACGCGAAAATGCTACACATTTGTGCACAATTCGTTATTCATTCAAAAAAATCAAAACTGAGACCAGTCTATGTGCGTCGTAAGTTGCTATATTGTGACACTTCTGCACAGAGAGAGTTTATTGACAACAACGCAACGACTCACGTACAGCAATATCATGAAACTGTTGCAGTATTCGAGTGTTTTGGCCTTGTCTTCTGTGTATATGACCCTTATACCAATTCATTCATAGAGGTAAAGGTGGTATTATGAGCCCCCATTTTGTTTTGTATTTTTTAAAATTTGATTTTTAACTTTTTTGTTCAGATTCTTATGATAACTTTAACTACAACATTTCAAACAACTATTGTTAAAATATAAACCAATTTGAGAAACTTTGAGGATATGAAAAAAATAAAATACAAAACAAGTCATTTTGTGGAAAAAAAAAGTTTTGTGCTGGTAATATGAGCCCCTAGGAAAAAATAATAGAATAACTGGTTTAGAAAAGTATATGACAAATTAAATCATACAAACAACATTTTATTCATTACAAAACCTTAAAAAAATATTATGATGTGAAATATCATAAAAGAGTTCTTAACAAAATCATTGAAAAAATCATTACAAAACCAATGGAAAGGGTCATTAAGAAACCATTTAAAAAGTTTTATTTGTTTTTTTGTAATGTCTATTTACAAAAGTCGCAAATGTAAATATCCTTCTCGCATCCAGCGCAGTCGTGGGTTTAGGACCTTTGTTAGTCACTTTCCTCTTTGGTTCGGGAACAGGCCAGATATATTTTGGAGACACAGTGTGTCCGGGAATCTTCTTCTCCTTATCTTTACACAGACCGGAAGGCCCTGCCCATGCCAAATCTTCAGCAGCTGGTTGGAATCTTGTTACTTGCACATTCTGCAAAACTGGTGAACTTGCAGTTCCAGCGCCGTTTGATTCTACACTTTTCGTCGCAGATGCATTTTGATTATCTTCTTGTGGAGTTTCGGTACCCGTGTTTTGTCCTCTTACTGCATTGTTGGAGGATTTAGGTATTTTCCCTTTGCCTTTTCGCAGGGTTTCCAAATCCAATACCTCTTGAGAGGAAGGTGCAAAGTCCACAGCAGAAAAAACATTCCGGTTACACGGATATAATCCTGTAACCTGAAACCCATTCACAGCAATGGATCCGGTCTGGCAAGTCAAATAAGCCTTTCCCAATAGTTCGGCAATATTATAGGGTCCAACAGGTCTCTCACTGTGAAGCATCCACTTGCGTATGTTTTCACTGTAGTGATGTTTCAAAGCACCAAGAAATGTTTTGTCAAGAGGCTGCAGTTTATGCGATGTGTGTGGGGGTAAACTTACAATGGATATGTCATTTTCTCGAGCAAGATTCACAATGTCAATGTTTTTGGTGTGGGAGTTGTGGCCATCTAGAATAAGGAGCACAGGGTCATTTTCTGAGGGATTAGTTTTGTCAATGAAGTGCGTTAGCCAGTCTGTGAAAATATTTGCTTGTATCCAACCGGACGGATGACATCTACCAATTGCCCCCTGTGGAGCGCCTTACATGAGAAGCTCAGACATATTTTTCCTGGGAAAAATGAAGATAGGAGGTACAAAAGTTCCCCCTGCACTCATGCAGCAGACTACTGTCACGAGAGAGCCCCGTTCAGCAGAACTTAGAACTTAGAGCTCCCACTTGTCTTTTTCCTCTCAACCCAGTGATTCGAGGGATTCTGCTTTGAACGACTGATATTCCTGTCTCGTCGACATTAAATACTCTAACTGCCGGGTAGTTGTGTTTGGCGTACTCGGCTTCCAGGATATCAAAGAAATTGTCGACTGCCTCTTTGTTAAAGCCATTTGCCCTTGAGAACGATGTCACAGCAGGTTTCAAAAGAGATAAAACATTGTTATGACGATTCATGAAGTGGTCGAACCAAGCTCTACCAGCTAACCCGTCTTCTGTGAATGGATGATTAATTCCATTTCTTTCACACAGTTGGTAAGCTACTCTGCGAACATCTTGTCTGGTAAGACCATAGAATTTACTTTCACTTTCCAGCTCCTCGCCCATTATAGGTTTTCTCCCAAATTTTGTTAAAGCGGCTTCTTCCGGTGGTTTGTCAACTCGAACAAGTCTTTGAAGAGTAGGACTTGGAACAAGAAACATTTTTGATGCCTTTTTCAATCCCATATCTTTGTTTCTTACAGCCTTGATCGCCTTAACCATATCTTCAGTATTCCAGTTTTTTTCTTTTCGTCTTGTTTTTTGGACCTAGCACTTTTCGTGGCATCTGAAAAGACAAAGTTGAAAACACTCCTGTAGTGTATATAATATGAGCCCCTTAAAATTTGGGGGCTCATATACCAAGCACGATGGGGGTTCATTTTACAACCCTCGCCATATTGGAATTGAAACACGCATAACGAATCTTTGTTACTTGCAAAATTGCATAGTATCTACACAAAAACAATATTTTAAACATGCTTTATCCAATGCAATAATGCACTAGGATGAGTTTAAATGAATAAGTACTGCAATTAAAAGCAAAACACTTACCTTTCAAAGTTTTTCAGATCGAGAAAACAAAAAGAACACGTTCACTCATAAACTATCAGCTGCAACTGAACGTGAACTCTCTGGCGGCAAAAGGCGTTACTAAATTAGCAGTTCAAATCATCGCCACCAGGCTGAGGCCACTCCATGAACAGATATTTGGGGGGCTCATAATATATGAATGGCTCATAATACCACCTTTACCTCTAAATGTGAGGCTGTGCATAGATTAAATTCAACAATGAACTGACAAATTTGTTATCCCACAACCGATGATACTGTGTTTTGTGCTTAGTATGGTAAACCTGTACTGTGTAGATGAATTTCAATGTATATCCTGTCGTGGCAGAACACAATTTCTCCAAAACAACAATATTAATAACATAATGATTGATTCTACACACACACAAATTATGCTTTGCATGATAACAAGAGACAATCCTATAAAAAAATATCGTCATAACAAGTCAATACTCGCCACAATAAAACATCCCCATTCCAAAAGTCCGAAAGTAATTTTGTATTGAACATTAATGTAAAAATTTTACTTTTGTGGTTGTATATTTCTGTATTTGTTCGACGTTTCGACACATGTGTGTGTCAAGAGCAAAGAATGAAAGTGCTTGCTTTTACATTAGTGTTTAATATAAAACTAAGGTTACAGGAACAATCTGCAAAGCTCTGTAGTATTTCTGTTTCCTGTCTTGTTCTAAGAATACATGGAAAACCCTGACGATATAGTGGCATCACTATCGTCTTGTGATCAAGGAGTCTAGGGTTCGATCGCCAATGGAGGTACAGTAGTTCAGTTCCAATTTAAACTGTATATTCAGTCCCGATTAGTATATCTGGGCATGAAGTGGACTTAAAACAAACTTTGTAAAACTTGCGAACGATTTACTGTATGAGTTGATTAGCCTAACAGAAGAGTGTTTCTATGTACACAATTTTTAATACACTGTTAAGCATGCTAGTTGTGTGTTGTCCAGTGCTGAGTTATGAACGTTTCTGCTGATACGTCGTTGCTACAATTTGTAGTGAATAAAATTATCAAATATTGATTGATTGATTGAGTTGATGTTTGAAGTCCAATTTATGTAAATTATCAAATATATGTTAATTTTCGGTCTGTTTATGTATGTAAAAATCTAGTTGCTCGTTTTATATTCGATGGTGTACCACAGTTGAGACCACGTCTTCACACGGATCCAATACTGTTAATGGCCGGATTGGTATTCTGGAAGTCAACGAATCAAATCACCAAAGAAATTTTCAAGGTATATATCTGCTATATCTGGGAAGTTATATTTAATGAAGGCCATGGACGTAGACCGTCATTACTTCGCTTAACTAACCTCCCATATCCAGTATTACAGACATAATAAAGAATTCAAAAGAACCAATTTATTATAAAATATGTACTGAGGACGTGGAATATAAATTTTCGTGTCCCACATTACAGATTTAGTGTACCTTACCAAAAGAATTTTGATATTATGTGATCTCTTTGTAATCTGGTAGCTATTACGCTCTCTTTTAGTCATGATGCTGCCATTGTCTGTACTGTTTATTTGGTATATTTTGGGTTCCTGTACTGTTCTAGACATGTATTTTTCACTATAATTAATCAATGCATCTGATAGTGAGAATCCCAGTTACTACTATCGATTCCATGGTCATAATAGCTTTTATGAATATTTTTGCATAGAAAATAGTCATAATTCTCTCACGAAACTCCATAATCGTTTATCTCTAATGAAGAAACTTCTGCAAAGAAGTACACACCACTTTACATCTTCTGTCCATGAATAGGATGAGGAAAACACACTTTGTTTCCATGTCCTCAAATCAATTCTGGCCTAAATAAAAATTATATTTAATATATTTTTTTGGTTTATGTTTTCACTTCAAATATACCATTTATTATTTTCTTATGAAGTTATTTATTTATATTAATTGACTGAGAGTCGACCAGTGTCCATGGCCTTCTTTAAACATATAGTTAAAGTTTATAATTCAGGAGAGAGAGAGAACAACCTGGAGATTCGAAACCTAATCCCCCAAATGCAAGTACTCAAAGGTAACGATTAACAGTTCATGTGTCGGTAACAAATGTACAATATACAACACTCAACTATATCCTTTTTTTAAACGACTTTGATATTTGTTTAAATTTATGAGGTAGTCAGGTGAGTACAGGTTGTGTCTTTCATCCAAGATGAAGGGTCCAATATCCTTTGTACAGTCACCATCAAAGATGGTTTAGGACAACAGAATATTGACAGAACAGTAGACCTACATTTCCAACGCCGGCTTTCAACCTGGAAATGCATATCCTTAAATGTATGTAATCCCGTCGGATTCTGTTGTAAGTTTGGTTGCATATATACAGGTATATCTGGGAATAAAGGCTAAGAGAGAGATGTTTTATTTTGCTAAACTAAAACCACTTTTATGCTTGACTGTACGTGAAGTGGATATTATACAGACTTTTCCAAGTGCATGCATATTAACTAATGAGTTGAATTTGTGCAATCTTCGAGGGTGTCAAAAGGCACTTCATAACGTGCTATGAGTGATGGGCATCGACGATGTCTCCTGGTCTCAAAACCATACTACTCCAATACTTCTTTTCAGTAGCTCCACAATTATCCTCGCAGTGTTGGGCAAACACCGAAATATTAGAAGTTCCTGGAGGATCGAACCCAGGACTGCTCGCACCAAAGGCGAGACAGTTAACCATTTGGCTACATGAGAGTTTAAAGAATTATTTCGGTCCACTTGAAGAAGAGATAGGCTAATTTTGACCAGAACGGCAATTAAATTTGATCCAAACCAATGAAATACGCCCAACTGGAAATCGAACATCGAATCCCATAGAAAAATGTATTTATAATTCGAAGGATGACTTGTAATCAAGTAGTCTCAGGTTTGATACCCGATTGAGGCACGTAGTGGTTCGGATCCCACTTTAAACTGTAGGTTCGGTCCACATTCGCCTTTCTGTGCATAAATTGAACTTAAAAAACAAACTCAAAAGCGAAAATAATCCGAAAGATGAAACTGAATAATGACATGAATTTGTTCCGAAATGTCCACTGGTTACATTAACACGGCCCCTTCAAGTGTGACCTCATTTTTTTCACTCTTGTAGAAGAATAGATTTTTATCTTTTGTACTTGCTATCTGAATTAAACTCAAATACTCCACTATCGAAGAAAGCATTTGGATAAGACCTTGTCGTGCCCTCGTTCTGACGGTTTAACCTACTTACAGTAATGATCACCGATGGTTACCGAACATGCACGAATGTAACCGAGCATGAAAAGTGATGCAAGTATGGACGACCAAGTTTCTAACCATGTCCATTCATGTGGATATGGACGAATGAATGAATGAATGAATAAAAAAGAGGCATTGGGTTTGGACTTATTTGTTTCTAGATCCGTGACAACTGCTCGTTCATTGAAAACGCAGTAATGCCAGAGGAAAAACTTTCACAGATGCAACGGGAAGGAACTCCCGCACGCAGACGTTCCAGCGTCAGGGCGTTTTATGAATGGCGGACGTTCGCAGTCGGCGCTGCTTATAGACTCTCTCTGGCGGGACGACAGGGGCAGGCGCAGATCAATAGCAGCGGTTGCGTCATTCATTGGCTCCACCATTCATCGATTCAGCATCGCAAGTCGGGGGGTTGCTAAAAGGGATGAAATAGGGCGGGGGGAAGGACGGTTCGATGGTTATAAGATTGCTACACTGAAGGCCACCCTATAATGGGAGGAAATGTTGGCAAAGAAGGGGAGAATGCTTCGGAAACAGAGAAAACCCCCAGAGCTGCCCGCTGCGAGCAAGTTTTATCAATGAAAAACACAGTCGCTATGGTTGGAAGAGCTACAGCAAGCTCCGAAACGCTTTCCGTGCTAAGATGGTTGCATATCCATTGCGGCGAAACACTAACCAACCAAGTCTTGTTGAAAGAAACGCTCATAAAGCTTCCAAAACCATAATTTCTTCTAGTTACGAGTTTCACCATCAGCTCATCTTTGGATATCAGTACTATGCTCTAAAATCATCGACTATTACCACAAAGAGACAAGTTAATGACCTTGCAGTGCCCACCAAAATGTTGACCATATTAAATGATCATTACTAAGACAACTCTATATAATTAAACTTAATTTCTATGAGTTATGAAATCTACATTTTACCCCTTAACCTTATATTGAACCTGGATGACATTTACAGGTGCAAGGAGATCGATTTCTTCTACGCACCTCCCTAGGATCAAACTTGAACCACTTCTGGTCAAAATTGAGCTAATTTCAGGAAAACGCTTCATTCTGTGCTCAATGATCACAAATAATATTTGAACGAAATACATAAGGTTAGTGAATTATCTGGCTGCAATATACTCGTTAAGAATTATGTTATTTATTGCATATTTTAAATAAATATATGATTCATAATTGAAAATAATACAACAATTATATATATTATATATGTATATAATTGTTATCATTATTTGATAAAGTTCACCTGGTATCACAAGACAGCAAAATGAATTCAAATTTGCACGTCAATAATTCCTAGTTTACTTCAAGACTTTGACCCTGAAAGTTGCAAATTGTATTTCCAATAATTGTACATTCATTTCGTGTATAATATGGTATTAGGCTTGCCTTCCTGTTGCAACAGTTCCTCCCATAGTTTACTGTCGGAGAGATAGTTTTGTGATAAAATTACCAGAGGATACAAATTCCATTTCTAAAGTTACACAAACACATCACTACCAGATCAAGAATAATAATCAAAAAATATAAAATAAAATAAGCAGTCCATGCATTTTCAGACAGAAATAATTTGAAATGTCCATATTTGACGAGATAGTTGTTCTGATTCGAAAAATTATAACTGTTATCAGATGTATTCTATTTATTTCGGAGTGGGTGGGGCTGGCAACGGATTGCTGTATCTAATTACTTTTTATCCTTAAGTCTATTCTATTAAATAGAAAATAATATGTACATAATATCAGAAGATTATGTCATTCTTCAACCTATGATTGGTAAATTTTGGCTTGTGAGGTTCACTTTTACCAATGGAGACTAGTTTAGCGTTGTGAAATCTTATTCCCCGTAATCAAATGTCATGGTTCTATTCCTGATAGGGCACATTTTATGGATCAGAATTAAATTGAAACTGTTGGTGAAATCTCGACTAGCCTACCTGTGCATAATTTAACTTATAATAGCTTTTTAGGAAACGGTATCCCACAATAATTTCTTTTTGTGGTTGTGCTGTACAATTCACAATGAAACGATTCATATACATCATTTTCATTTCGGATTAACACACATTTTAGATTATCATCTTCAGTTGCAGAGGTAATTAATATGGCTGATTTTAGCCACAAACGAATGTGTACGTGTTTAATATGATTACTCACTCGCATCACACACACATACACAACTTTAATCACTATATACTAGCCTTTGAAGGATTGATCTACAGTTATTTTAAATGACTCAATGCACAATAAACTAGCAAAAATTCGAATAACAAAGACAATATAGCGATTAAAAATTAGCTGACAGAGGGATATTAGGAAATATGCCTTCCATTAGCATTGTTTAAAACCTGAATTCGCATTCAGGAAATGTTATGCCCAATTGAGTATTTCTGGAGTTTGTTTATTTGAGAACATTAAGTGAATGTTGCAAGAAGTTCTTTGTGGAGGGGTACTTCACGGTAGTGTAGTGGTAACATCGTCGCCTTGTAATCAAGGTTTCCCGTGTTCGATACCTGATTGAGGAACATTGCACGGTGGTTCGGATCCCACTTTAAACTGTAGGTCCAGTCCCAATTAGCCTATCTATGCATAAAGTGGACTTAAAACAACAAATAACTGAAGCATTCCCTCGCATCCCAACTTCAACTTGTAGGTTCAGTCCCGATTCACGATTTCAATCTTGTGAACCATATGTTCATTAGTGCACAGCCAAAATGCGATTGAAATAAGCAAACTATATTTGGGACTGTAACGAAGAATTCCAACTGAATACTGACACCTGATATGTGCAAGAATTGCAATCGAACCTGAAACCTTCAATTGCAAATATTTTGTTCCGTAAAGTTATTTTTTTGTCTTTATATCTATCATATTTAAAGCTGGCGTACGAACAAAAAAATACATTGTTAGAAGGTATAATAAACTATATATCACAAAGTAGTCTTCTAAATAGACCGCATCTGAAGACTTGAAAGTAGGCTGAAACATTCTTAGGAAATTATCGTAGGAAGCAACAAATAAAATGGGAAGCAATAAAAAAGAAAACAAACAATAGCTAGAACATGCACCAGTGCAGGAACACCAAATGAAAAATCAATCAAATTTTATGTTAGAATATGCTGCAAGTTTTGGAAATAAATACAAAACTTGGAATAACGGATGCAGCCACGGTCGTTAGTTATATGCCTATACACTGAGAGTTGAAAGTTGCATATCCGATGTTAGTGTTACTAAAATGTAACAACTTTCAAATAAATTATAAACAAACACCATAAGTTGTTGTTTCTCTCATTTTTTTCTTAATACCTTTTCATAGTATACTCTTTTTCTACACAACTGTTAAGTAATTAATGTTTATTGTTATACTATGGAACTGTGAGTAATATATTTGTGTCTACATCCCTGCATTTTTTCTGGTAAAGTACTAAAAGTCGAAAAATCTACTCAACACAAAGGACAGTCCATCTTATTCTATTATGCTCAGTCGTACCAGAATATGAAATTGATTTTTTGAAGAGGAAGATTTTTATATTCTTCTGCACGAAAGTAAAAAGAAAGAATCAGCGTAATGTTTTTACGCGAAATTTCAAACGAAAATAGAATTTCTGTTTTCCTGATCGGGTGTTACAAAAAATAGTACAGTAAATTAATGTGAAATTTAGTGTCATTACACCTTGCTCAGATTTTACTGTCACCAGAGACAGAAATTCTAATTATTTAATTCCATTTAAAAATCTTCCCTTTTTTAAAAAATCCTTTAACAAAATTCATCGAAATCCATTAGCGACAATAAAGTAAGCGAGCCTTTTAATACTTCTGATATAATATGTACTGTATAACCTTGCAACGACAATAATTATACATGAAAGACCTACCAAAATGTGGAAATGTGATTCTCATAGAAACAATGACATTCAAAACCACAAATCATTAAAATATAAAATGGAGGCACATAGTGGTTTGGATCCCACTTTATACTGTAGGTCCAGTCCCGATTAGCCTTACTGTGCATAAAGTGGACTTTAAATACCAACTCAATTCAATCCAATTAAAATATAAAAGTAAATGCTACTTACCAATCATGTGTGGTTGCATCCTGGTTCCTTTATCCTGAATATCCACAGACTCTATATTTAAAATGGTCAATTCCAGTATGAAAAACAATATTCATGACACAGCAAGAGTGATATGCTGTAATATTATTGGAACTACCCGTGTTCATTATTTTGTAAATATGAAAAAAATTATCTATCAACTGTACTAAATTCACGGCATGATTGTGATTGTACAATGTTCAACTTTACACTACCATCAAAATAATTATATTTTGTACTTCGGATAAGTTGAATCACTTATAGAGAACTATGTTTAATGACAAGGAACATCCAAAGACTTCAATTACACCACTGACAATTGAAGTGTTTGTCACATTATATTCGCCATATATACAATAAGAGTTCAATTTTAGCATTATAATCAGTTGTAGTTGAAACTGGAACATTTCAACAGCTATGATGTGAATTAATCTACGAAAATTATTCATATTGTTCTAAATTTTGAGAATGACATTTGAAAGTAAAAAATGTCTTTATTTATTAGGTCTATGGATATTGTTTAATTGGACCACAATTACATACTACAGGGTGAGCCAAAAGTCCCATTACCCCCTATTTATTCTTTCATGTTGATGTATAATATTCATAGTCAAGTATAGTATAACAGGAGATACATTTGATCAGATGAGGCTATAGACATCAACTTATTCCAAAGTGTCTGTGTGTACGCCATCATTTTCATAACAGAAAATTATTCGCTTTCAAGTACGTAATGATGTGGACGGCAATGTCTACCATGTCCCTGTTTGGTCCATATTTCTTTGAAGGTGCTGTGAACGAAATTAACAATCTCACCATGTTACATGACTGGTTTATTCCTGAGCGGCAAAATTGAGGACTTCTCGGTCGAATCTGGTTCCAGCAGGATGGTGCAATAGCACATTATGCTATTGCCGTATGAGAATATCTCAATTAAGGGTTTGGAAACTAATGGGATTGGAAGAGGTTCTGAACATTTGCCAGCACCTCTAAAGTGGCCACCCCGAAGTCCTGATCTGTCTGTGATCGTGTGATAATGCATTGCGCGGTTATATCAAACAGAAGGTGACTAGCAAACGTTACGAGACAACTGACAAACTTAAAGAAGCCACTCTTATTGCATTTGCTTCAATCACTCCAGCAATGCTGAGGAGAATTTCTCATTGTACTTGGAGGCGAATAATTCTCTGTTATGAAAATGATGGCATACACAGATACACTCTGGAACAAGTTGCTGTCTATAGCCTTACCTGATCAAACGTATCTCCTGTTATACTATACTGGACCATGAGTATTATCCATCAATATGAGAAAAAAAAACAAGGGGTAATGGGACTTTTGGTTCACCCTGTACACCATACACTCTCAAAAGCAGATCGATAGGGTAAACATTAAGAACATGAAAAGGCGATAAGGAATTTAAGAATAGTAAAATATACATCGTGTCAAAAAATTATATTAAATTCAAGTAATATCAGATAAAATATTTGATAAGGAAAAATTATTATTGTTAATAAAATACTCCACTAATTGAAGTAAGTCATTTCATTTGTGCATTGTATGGAACAGAAATACTGCATTTGTTACAACATATTGGTGACCATGATTACATTATCTGATTTATTTAGGCCAATGTATCTTATTGTTTGCTATGTTAAAATATTGTAATTTTTTATTGAAATGTCTTCTTTTTTGCAGGAATCATGACATAATTGTAATCAATGGAGACGAAAGGTATGTACTGTTATTATCCCACCCTGGATACAGATCGTGTAGGAGATATTCTAGCACAGTTATAAAATGGTTATTTTAGAAAAGTTGGATTAAATTATTTAAAACAACCATTAACGCTAATTACTTTTACTGATAACATACGTGTATAAGCTGCGATATACAAGAGTATTGTGTCTTTCTGTATGTAAATTTCACGTCTACTTAAAGTGTAAGAAGACATCAAAGTTTATTACTATTGGTGAAATTATTCTTTCTAAAAACATCTCAGTCTAATTCGAAGTTCCCCCATCAGTTGAAATGTTAGATCGTGACACATACCAAAACCAATTATAAATTCAAGCCTCCATATTACAACGTAATGTAACAAAAGATCAAGCAGCAATTGAACTGTTTAATATTATTAAATTTGCATTCAAAATTAAATATCTCCGATATTATTGAATACACTCAGAAGTGCAACTGCGGATTTGTTATTACCATTCCATAAATATACTTAATTTTACAATTTAATAACGCTAAGACAATGTCTTGTACTAATTAAGCGTAGCTGTTTTTACCAATCAAACAATTTTGAAAACATGCACTTCAATATTTTTAATTATAATTGTGGATACACATAGTGTAACGTGTCTTGATTTGCATGTTAGCAACTGAATACTAGGAAAGTAAATGTTTTTTTTACCCAGATTTCGTGTAATGGATATCAATTTTAAGCATCAATAAAATGATTCAATTATAGGTGTAATTATGGATGTTTTTATTATTATTTCTATTTCAAACGTGAAAGTAGCAGCACTGTTTTATATTAAAATACTTTACCTGAACAATAAATATAATACGTTGTTTGTAAACTGAACTCTAGATTTTTTATTGCCTTCATTAATTACGTTTCCTTAACAAGTTAACCAACAACTATACACGAAAGTGTTAAAAATATATACAGGAATACATGCTTTAAAGTCACTTTTGATACGTACTTAAGTTTCGTAACTATTGTCGCTTAGTTGAAACTGTAATAAGTGTGAAACATTATAGCTACGCACCTGATGTGCATATAAACTCAAATCTTGAAATATAATCTTGGTAAAAAGAAATTAGTTAGAAAAGTGTGCAAGATGTATCGAAATTATCTGCAAAAAAATTGTAACAATGTCTTTTTAAATCCTCCATTCTAAACGAAACCTGTTATAAATGGCTACCCCCTCTTTCTAATTACATTAATTTATTAGAGACACGAATTAAATTAATAGTATCTATCAATCATGTGAATAGAATATGATTGATTGATTGATTTGTTGTTTTAAGTCCACTTTATGCACAGTAAGGCTAATCGGGACTGGACCTACAGTTTAAAGTGGGATCCGAACCACTATGTGCCTCCACCGGGAATCGAACCCGGGACCCCTTGATTACAAGGCGACGAGGCTACCACTGCGCCATCGGGGAAGCCATGTGAATAGAATATGCTTATACAGTTTCGGATGTCTGCTTATTTCCACTACAATACCGCTACTCATGGCGAGTATCTCGTTTACAACGCAGGGAACGAAATGAATGTTGTGCCACACGGCATCGTCCAGGGACTCGCCAAAAACTTTATGGGAGGGGCCAAGGCTCTTCACAGAAAATACTGATCTGCGCAATAACTCCGGGCCCAACCTACCGTCTCCACCCTTCGAGGGTGTAGTATTACGGCATTTTATGCACAGATGGCAGCAAATTCCGTAACGAAATCGATATGACGTTTAGAGCGAATTTGTTGCAATAAAACATTTCTAATTATATCATCACTTTACGAAAATATAATAAAAGTAGAGAAATTGCATATGGTCAGTCGACTCTGCTAGCGGAACTCGAAAACCATGGGTACGGTGGTGATGACTGCCTCTGCCGCCAGGTGAGGCTAGTGGTCGGATTCTACCCGTTTGGGAGAAGGGGAAATATCGCGGGAAGCGAGATCGCTGGACCAGGAATGCTGTATCACACGTATAGGGTTATGGTGGTTGGAAAATGCAGTCTCCCTTACGTTTCGCATTTTGACAATCCATTAGTAAACTTTGCAATTTCGAATTAATTTTTATTTGCTCCTGTATCTATCTACCTACGTGTGTGTACTAAAATGATTTTAATTGTCCCTATCTTCTGTATGCATTGTATAACAATATACACTATATTCATTATTAGACATGTCCTGAAACTCTGCCAAATAATATTCAGATATGAAGGTATGTAGGTACAGATATACCAAATTATTATAGTAAGACAAGTAGTTGGCAACATTTCTCCACGTGCATTATTTTTGTTCTCTCACCAAACTATATCTGTAATGTGTGTATATATATATATTCTTTTAACAAGACTAACACCATATGCTAATGAAATTATAGGTGATTATCAATGTGGATTTAAACGTAACAGATCAACTACAGATCAAATTTTTCACATCAGACAGACACTTGAAAAAAGTGGGAATATAATCAAAATGTCCATCAGCTATTCATTGATTTCAAAAAAGCATATGATTCAGTCAAAAGAGATAAACTATATAATATATTAGTAGAGTTTGGAATACCTAAGAAGCTTGTTAGTATGATAAAAGTATGCACCAGTGAAACAGAAAGTAAAATTCGTGTGGGTATTAATATGTCTGACAAATTTACAATTCATGATGGGTTAAAACAAGGAGATGCATTATCTCCATTGCTCTTTAATTTTGCCTTAGAATATGCTGTTAGGAAGATAAAAGAAACTAAAGAAGGACTAAAATTAAATGGTGTGACTCAGTTGTTAGCATATGCAGATGATGTAGACTTACTGGGGGATGATGTGAATACAATTAAGAATAATGCTAAAATATTTTTCAAAACTGCTAAAGAGATAGGTTTGGAAGTTAACAAAGAGAAAACTAAATATATGCTTACAGGCCGAAACCAAGTGTTAGGTAATAATCAAAATCTAATTATTGATAACAACTCGTTTGAACCAGTTTCCAAATTCAAATACTTAGGAGTAATATTAACAAATGAAAATGATATTAAAGAGGAAATAAAAAGTAGGCTTAATTCAGGAAATGCATGTTACTTATCTCTTCATAAACTTTTGTCTTCTCGTTTAATATCTAAGAAACTAAAAGTTAAAATATACAAAATAGTAATTTGCCTGTAGTCACTGCTTATATGGATGTGACACTTGGTCCCTTACATTGAAAGAGGAACATAAATTGAGAGTATTTGAAAATAAGATCCTTAGGAAAATATTTGGACCTAAAAGGGATGAGGAGACAGGTGAGTGGAGAAGGTTACATAATTTAGAACTACATAATTTGTATTCATGTCCAGATATTATTAGAATAATTAAATCAAGAAGACTTAGGTGGGCAGGCCATGTGGCACGAATGGGAGAGGAGAGAGGAGTTTACAGGATTCTTGTTGGGAAACGTGATGGTAAGAGACCTGTAGGAAGGCCAAGACGAAGATGGAGGGACAACGTTGAGATGGACCTAAGGGAAATCGGCAGGGATGGAAAAGAGTATATAGAACTTGCTCAAGATAGGGAAACATGGAAGGCCTGTGTTGCTGCAGCCATGAACCTTCGGGTTTAAGAAGGCTAGAGAGTTAGTTAGTTATATATATATATATATATATAAATAGCTATCGTCTGTACGATGCATCGTATCACGAAAGTACATAAGGGGTGTGGAGGCATGGATCTACTCATTCTGTCTCGGCCATACTGGAGGCTGTCTCGGCATACTTTTGGCACTGCTTGCAATGATTTAAGTAAAGGCAATTTTTAGAATTTAAGTGCTATTAAAGTTCAGAGTATCCAAATTTATTTTGTTGTTTAAGTCAACTTCCAATAATTAGTTTAAAACCTGTGATATAATAAGTGAAACACTTCTTAACAGTTACTGATCTTGTAAATTCAGTTTAATTACTCAAATTATTTGAGTTGTCATTGTATGTATTGTATAACAACATACTATATATTTTATTCATTAACAGACAAGCCTTGAAACTCTCCCAAAGAATATTCAGATAAAGTGTTTAGCCCTTAAATGACAAATTAGAAATGTCAAGAATGTGAAATGACTTACGAACGCCTTGTTGAAACTAAGCGTATTACAAACTTGTAAAAGTAAGAGATACGATGGTAAGATTACATTCAAGTATATATTTAAGAACATTTTGCAATTTACAATAGTCGAAGCTTTTAATTTTAAAATACAAAACTGATCTGGATTTATAAATTATGAAAACGTACCCGTGAAAGCAAGGACAAGTGTGTGTGTGTTGTTTGTTTTTTGTGGATGTTTGCAGGCACATGACAAATTCATTCATATTAATGCTGTATCAAAGAGAAGGGAGAAAGTTGTACATATCTAAGTATTGAGGTAAGGCAAAAATCTGAAAACATTGTTATTACGTTGTTATTACTTTTCTTCTACATATCATTATCTTATAAAGGAGCCTGAATATAAAGAAGGAAATAGGAAGTGGAAGTAGACAGTTGAAGGGGCTGTACTATCAAAAAACTGTAAACATTTCGGACAATAATCTTAGTCCTCTAGATAATTCTACTTTACGGTTCAATTTTCTACAGTGTGTTACAAGAAAGAGATTCAGTAGTTTTAAATACAACCTCGTTGGGAGCCAAGCACTTTGTTGTAAATCTCAAAAATCAATTTTATGCAACTCAAATGTGCTATTGGTTCCTCATTTTACAGTTAGTGCGTAGTTGCTGATCTTCGTTGCAGTGATTATCTTAACTTGCTACGAAATCAGAGATCCCAGCGTCGATTTGATTTGGTGTTTCAAGTCCACTTTATGCACAGTAAGGCTAATCGGGACTGAACCTACAGTTTAAAGTGGGATCCGAACCACTTGTGCCACCACCGGGTATCGAACCCGGGACCCCTTGATTACAAGGCGACGACGCCATCGGGGAGGCCCTAATCCTAGCGTCGAACCCTGGGTAAGACAGCGATATATCATTGTGTTTGCCCCATCATCCATTTTATCAGTTCATTTCCATCGTCGCGATTAACCCATGTTGTATAAAAGCGATGTAAAGTAGCCAAAGTTAGAACGTCATTGACTTTTATATAATTATTGTACTATTTCGCACTGTTACAATACAGTAACAGCTTTACTTTTGGGAAAAATTAAGTAGATGTATTGACAAATATGTGTCTTGTCTTTTGATAATTTTCAGTCGCTCTTCTATTTCTGTATGTTATTCGCCACGAAGTGAACTAATGAAATACTATGAAGGTAATGAAATATATACAAGATTCGCATCTGGTACTCCTGGCTTCTTAGTGCAACAATAGTAATGAATGACAAGCATATCCCACAAAGTTGGCAAGCTACACCCACATAGTACAGAAGTTAACGATATCAAATAGGTGTAGGATTTACATCTCATGAGCTAGATCGTACTAATTGAATTACCAATACTTTTTTAGTGTACAGTTAAAACTAAATGTTCACCACCACACCCTTAATGAAAACGGAGTATATTATCGGTGAATAGAGAAATAAGGCGACAATGAACCAAGAGGTCCAAAAAAATAATTCAGCACAAAAAATGTTATTCTCCCTGTGCCTAAGTTTTCCACAACTTTGTACATAATTTATTATTATCTTGTGGAACCATACCAGTGGCCACGAAATTATGCGCCATATTAAGCTGGTGCCACATTCGGGAAATGGAAAGCCAGGGAAGGCCAAGATATTTCTGCTGTGAGGACGTTTACCGTACAGTGTTGCCAAGTTCTCTCCAGAAGAAATCGAACCCATTGTCATCCTTGATATTTTCAACAAATGTCGATGCTATTATATCACATATGTTGCAAAGATTGATAAACGAGATCATGCAGGGGTTTTAAAAAAATAACCGTTGTACATTTTTATAAACCTGGAAATTTTGGGGCGCAAGTGCCTCCTCTCGAAGTTATGATTATGGCTATACGAACATTCTGTAAGGATTCAAGACCTGATTTGCTCTTTCCAAATTGTTTTGGGAATTTTCATTTCTATGATCCATAGATAATAATATTGAAGGAGATGTTGAGATAACGGGTTCGTATTTGGGGTATCAAACCCTGCTGTGGGTCATCTAGATGGATTTCTCGTGGTTTTATCAAGGTCGATAGTGGCAAGGTATCTTTAACTAATTTTATGTTCACCTTTGTTCCATTTCATTGTGCCTTACTATGTAAGTATGCCCTGTCATCGCGGTTTAACCCATGGTTGCATATATGCAATGAATAACAACAATGAAATGTAGTCAACATATCAGAAAATATATTTCCCTTTTTGTAAAATTTCAAATAATACTGTTAGACAATTAGACTTTATATATCAGAGAAATTTTAGGATTCCTTGTATTAGGCATAAAGTGAACCTGAACTTTTTGTTATTTCCTTACTCTTACAAACACACGTTTTTCGTTTGTTTGCTTATGTTTCAAATTCTCTTTACGTCTGTAAATGCTAAGACTTGACCTAGAGTTGAATTTAGGAACCGAACCACTATGCAGTGTTCTTTAATATGGAATAGAATCCCGGGTTCAATCTTTATTATTTTTATTTTTGTTATTTAGCGTCGCTTCACTTCCACTTTTGGCAAATCGCGACGATGAGGATGAGTGATTATATGATGAAATTGATGAAGGGACACTCAAAAGGAACACCCATGCCTAGGTTTGGATTCGAATCCGGTACCCCTGGCGCGCTGTGCTGACAATTCTGTTACGGAGGTCACCTAATTCCGGGTTTGAAAGCGAGAGAGGGTAATGAATAGTAGCAGGTATTTCGAGAGATTTGGTATTGAGTAGCCTATGTGGAAATTTGAAAAGACTCTTACCGCCAACCATGGAGGAGATCTTTACTCGATTCACCAGCTCAATTAATATTATCCGAAAAAAAAACAGATGTTTCCTCTTTTACAGTTCATAGAGTGAAATGCATAGTTATTTCATTTCGTTATTAAGTTTTACACGCGTCATCCACAAAAACTTTGAAAGTTCGCTGCAAATTGAAGTTTGCTTTACGTTGTGTTACCTCTAAAATAAAAAAATCAGTTTTGGAATTCTGGAAACTCATGGAACTATTTCTTTCTTGGATTAAGTGGTAGAATATCAAGTTTTGGCCTGGTTCCGATATTTTACACTTATTTTTTCGATCAAACGCATATTTTACTGAGAATTATTCTGTCATAATGCTAATTAACATAACTTTATTTGTTATTGACTGTAGAAATGAAAAGTTTTATGCTTTTTCTTTCTAATTTTATATACTCCCCTGTTTCTTGTGACGCTCATGCCACCAAAAATCGTAGAACTGTGCGAATTTAGTGTAATGAACGAGTCTGGCCACAGTGTCTGAACGCTGCGAAAATTGAAAGTACCAGTAACGTTGTGTGACTAACCACACAACCGCATGGGAGAGCGTTAAGTCGAAATCAAATGAGCCATGTAAACACGCCTGTGTGAAAGCGACATTGAGAAACCGTGAGGAGAAATGTTATCGATTCGACCACGTGACTCGCTTTTGCTTCAAGTGTTCTGTTTTTGTTCAAATGTCCTCGCATTATCATGATCGGCAAAGCAGGTACTCCCCAGAAGATATGCCGTTGCGCTCTTGTGGGGCTTCCGAATGGGGAATGGTTTCCCAGAAAATAATCTGACGCAAGATCCTTCACGTTGGGAAACAGGCCACCCCCGCGAAAAGAAACTTTCCTAATGGGATTTCGTCCACACGACGGCCATGAAAGAACGAGGAAAAGGAAGTGAGGGAGGAGGGATAAACGGAAAAGAAAAACAGGAAGTTGCCGCAATATTTTTTCTGTCAAATAACGATTTTTTTTCCTTCTACTAAGAAGTCGCGTGAGGCATTCATATTGTAAAGCTATCAGCTGAATAAAGCTTCATGCGCCTTTATCTAAGTTTGAGTTTTAGTAACGAAAGACTACTGTATATGCGGGAAATTCAAGAGAATTGTTAATTTGTTTAATGTTACCCGACAGACACGAGTGGTTACAGACAATAAATATCGCACGCATACATAATAAAGTATCTTGAAATCCTATCTCAATAAATGGATAATAAACTGTTTCAGGTAAGTTGCTAAACAACGCCATAATAATAGTGGGCCAACGAATATTCAGCATTGAAGAAAGGTATTGAAGGAAGCCAAGGGTCACTGAATATGGAAGGCAAATGCTTTGGAGAGCCAGGGAGAAAATATCTTAGGCAGCATCGGTCACCGAGGATGGAGTTTGAGTTTCAAAGTTCTAAGTCCACTTCATGCACAGATAGGTTAATTCGGACTGGACTTACACTTTAAAGTGGGATTCGAGCCATTATGTATCGAACCCAGGACCGCTTGATTACGAAGCGACTACGTTTTCACTACACCGTCGAGGAATATCCTCTAAGGATAAAGAGTAGTTGATAGAATTCGGGAGAATGTGTTTGAGAAAGCTAAGGGTGGCTGAGGAGGGAGAATAATTCGAATAGAACACTGCAAGAGAATGTTGTAGAAAGCTACGAAATGGTTGGAGAGAAATAATTGATAGAGAATACTGCAGGAAGTTGTTTCACGAAGGTAAGGGTCACTGAGGATGGAAGGGAATTCATATGGAGCCCTGGAGAACTATGTTGTATAAAGCTATATGGATGGAGCTGAAAGTGGAGAGCAAATTATTTGGAGCGCTGGTGGAGGTAACGTGTGTCACTGAGGATAGTGAGCAGTTGACATTGGAGGGAGTTGGAAGAAGCATAGGGTACTGATTATAAGGAGCATTTCTTATAGAGTACTGGAGGAAGTTTTAGATATAATTCAGAGAAGTGGATACGAATTTTGGGAGAAACCTTGGACTACTATAAACTCTACTAATAAACATGGGCATCCTGAAAGGGGGCAATGGGGGCCCGTGGCACCCCTGGAAATTGAAAGTCAACCAAAAATTATATATTTCACACATATAATTTCATTTCAGCCACAATAATATGTGTTAATTATTGCACGAACATGGTAAATTCAAATTTAAGCAATGGTTTTTGATGAAACAACACCATTATTGGGGAAAATGTGCCTTGTTTGCCCCGCCCCCTGGAGAAAATACCTTCTTTGCCGCTCCCTGGAAAAATCCTGAGGACGTCCATGATAATACAATAGAAAATCACAATGCACAACTAATGTTTCTAAATAGTGTTCAATACATAAGCCTTTTAGCCATATTCCAACAATGTTTTGCCACTTCACTGCTCAATATTTCAGTATATATATTGTAACAGTTTCTACCCCATTTTTTACCCCTCATTTACTCTTCAATTCAGATTTAAATAGGCAAAGTAGTTTAGCACAGCGTGCTATGACGCTAGGGGTCCTGGGTTCAAATACCGGATTTGGCATGGGTGTTCTTTGCGAGTGTCCATCGCTTTCATCATATCATCACTCATCCATGTTATGTCGTTGCGATTAGCCAAAGGTGGCAAAAAGCAACTATAAATAATAAATCAAATCAATTTACATAGGGGCATGTAGTTATAAGGCAATCGAGGGAACGAATCTCAAGAGACAAGTGAAAATGAAGTCTGCATCATAGATGATAGTAGTAGTATTATTCCATTAACTTTTTCAAGACACTTAGATGATGTCTGCGAGATAAGAATGATATATCACAATGCTAGGATGATTTTCAATTTGCGTAAATGAAAGCCTTACGTCCAGGAAAGAGGAACTATTGTATTATCTGGTGGATAAGATGTCTCATCTCAACTACTGTGCACCATCTGCTTTTTTATCAAATGAGAAACTACATATTTACGAATAACACAAGAAATGCATACCATAGAGTATCCATCGGAGTTCAAAGTTATATACCCTCTTCAATGATCCCTAAATACTTTATACAATTGCAACAGGAAATATTTTTCCACCGTTTTACTATCTCGACACCAGTATTTTTTTGTGAACAAGAATTTTATCAGTGCAATGACCCATATCTCATGTATAACATGAACTTTAGAATTGTTATGTGCCTTATGGAGAACCGAACCCGAAAATCCTTCATTATAAGGGAGCAGGAGGGGGGTAGCGGCTCCAGAGGGTTTCTAGGTATAACTGCCGAGACGTTGACGAAGTTTGGCAAGTTCTATGTGAAATGTTAGAATCGGGATTGTCGACTTTAAAAGGTAAGAGATATTTGATCATTCTAATTTAAAAATTTCTCTTGGATGGTTTCCGTGAATGCAAACAAAATATAAATCTAAATCGATAAAAAGTCTGCTCTGTACCTCGGTTTTGAAAGACTATTGACAAAAATACCACAGAAGCCAGAAAACCAGTGCAATTCACACTGCATCATGTCAACAAAACAAGACAACACAAGGTGTTCCCTTTTCATCGTTGAATTGTAACAATTCCAAAGACATCTCTTGGCAACAACATCGCTTTCTTCATTGTGTGTTCTTGTAGGAATTTCATTGTCTGTTTAACATTTGTTTTTTGGCGCACATCTTTGCTCCTTGTCGCGAGTTCCCAGCGTGTATCCACAACTAATAATCCAGATTTTTATATAACAAGAAAGGACAAGAGGAAAAGGAAAATTCTTCAGTTTACTTCGCACCAGACAAACAGGAGTTTGCTGGAAATTGCTGTGTGTTCGAGGATTGATGATAGAAGATAATATAGAGTTCCGTTACATGGAAAAACGTGGAATTTTCGGCTTATAATAGGATAGGGATCGTCTCCTGTCTGAAGAGGCCTGTCTCCGTCTAGCTTCGAATTGTAAATGCGTGTCACAGTTTCGTCTCGATCTATAAATAACCGCATCGTTCTCGTCTCTAGGACAAGTCTCGGTCTCGTTTCGAGTCTCGAAATATATAATATAATCACAAACCGCACAAACATTCAAAGTGTATAGAGTTCGTTAAACGATACAACTTCCTCAATTGCGTTTTTCTTTTCTGATTGACGCATCCTTTATACAAATCCTCGAAAAAAGTTTTTTTTTAAAAAAAAAAAATTCTGATTATATGCAAACACGACACTGAATATTTCATACTTCTTACTAATAGAACAACTTTACAATTACGATAATCAAAATATATGGCCAACCTGCAAATAATCAGGTACATATCAACCTGGTATGTCTAAGACACATACTAATTTAATTTTTGCCAACCTCTGTGATTAGCACAGCGCGCTACGAAGCCAGGGTGTACGGCGTTCGAATCCCGATATTCATGTTATTTGTAAGTGTATCTTCATCAATTTCATCATATCATCACCCATCCTCATCTTCGCGATTAGCCAAGAGTGGTAGAAAAACGAAGTAAAATAAACCAAACCTAAATGGCCATATGTCCCGTCGCATCCTAAAAATTTAACTCGTCCATTCTAAATGAATCAGTAAATTAATTTCGGTTTTTCAAATATCATACATTACAGTATACCACAGTCTCGGTTTTTATACAGGTCTGTTTTGTTCTCGGTCTCATCTCGTTCTCGTTTTGATTTTTAAAAGACCTTCTTGTTCACGATACCATCACCTATTAAGATTAAAATGACAGCATCGAAAACTGTACTGATGTCTTGCAGTATCAATCCATATTCCCAATGTTGTATACTCAGTATTTGTTCATTTTTGCCGTGTATTCAAAATATAATTCACTGGCATCACGGGGAAATGATTTAAACAAGATTATGCAAAAATATAGGAAAAAATGAAGGGTAGAAAGTGAATTTTGACGAAATGGACAAGCTGAGCTATTTAGATATGTATGGTATCGAGCGTCATATGATTATGTTCTGATTAAAATATAATCATGAATTCTTGTATTTACTTTTTCTCACTTCCATCGCTTTTCTGCCACGTTTGGCTAATTGCGTCCATAAGGATGAAATAATGATGGCATTAAATTGATACATACAAAAGAACGCCAAGCTCAGAACATGAACTTTCGATGGCAAGATCGTGAGCCGATCACTCAACCCGCTCGGCCACAGACGTGGTTATTACTTTTGATTTCATCTTAACATTGACAACGAAATATTCTGGAAGGTTAGAGCGCATTTAAAGAAATATGAAGGGAAATATACCGAAAATAATCTAATCCAACATTTTATTAAACACAATATCTAACCGAGACAACTTTAAAAATTCCAAGCCTAACCTAGTTTACTCACTATAAAAAATCCAACTTTTCATATAACCTATCTAATCTTACTTCACCTAAAGTAACAGAACTTCGAGACGTCACGTTATGTTATGTATTTTACCAGAATCTAAAATAACGTACGTTACCTAACCTTGTTTACGTATCCAAATGTAAATGAAAAGTAAGTTAGCCTTACTTACGTAACATGAAGAGATTGAACGTTATGTAAGGTACCTGAAAGTAAAAAAAAGTTACTTAATGTAAATATTCTGAACGTAATGTGAGCTAACCTTCTCTCGCCTTATAAAACCTAAGAAACCCTACATGAACCCACTATACTTGATGAGTGTTATCCTGTTTAACTAAACCTTACTTAACTTCTAAGCTAACCTAAGGTAACGTGTCTGTGTGTGTGTGTATATATATATATATATAACACAGTTGAACATAACCTTGTGGAACCTTAATAAATTTAAATGAATGTAACCTTATAGTACAATTAAATATTACCTAAAACTAAACTTAAGTGAAATCCTCATTACTTAACACAAAGGTTCAGACCCTACCAAATGAGACAAAACTTAGCCGATCTAATGCACCCTGACTTCCTTAACCAATGTAAAGAAAAGAAATCAAACTTAATATAAATTAATCTTATCTTAATCAAAATAGTAAAATGTAACCCTAGCCTGACTTAACCTTACTAGACCTATTCTAACATCTGTTTTCTTTACAAATCTAATCTTGACGATCCATATCTAGTTACCTAACCAAAAATCGCCTGCAAGCACTCACATTATTCCACACACAATGTCTCTGGATATTCATATATTAAATTGCAATATTTTAGTACTCTTGGTTTCTCTTCATAGGTATTTCAGGTATTTAATATCAAGTTGACAAGTTTAATATTTTACTTGTATTTGCGATTAGCTTGGTTTTATATATCGTCTCTACAATTCTAGGTTAATTGTGAGTTTGAAGATTATGATGATCTTATGAGGGTCAATCCACATGAAGTGGATTATTTTTTTAATTAATATGTGCTCGATCGCTTTTTGGAAATAAAAATGTTTATGTATGGTTTCACCTACATATCTATAGAACAAAATTGAATAATGCCTCTTGTAATGCCTCGTTTACAATGTTTCCTTCATGGTGCGTACTG
This sequence comes from Lepisma saccharinum, assembly GCF_977018435.1. Taxonomy (NCBI): domain Eukaryota; kingdom Metazoa; phylum Arthropoda; class Insecta; order Zygentoma; family Lepismatidae; genus Lepisma; species Lepisma saccharinum. The sequence goes on from NC_139253.1 coordinate 35,667,207, forward strand.
AATTTTGTTTTTTACAGATATTTACGTAATCATCAACGTCTCTTACCCAGTAGAGCCTATACAGTTGGAACAAGAATAGACCAGCACTCAAACCCAGAACTTTCTGGAGATAAATTACAATTTTAACATTGTATTTACACATACATGCATACGTTTCTGTGCAAAATCAGTATCGATGATGATGCTTGATGAACCGACGAAATGGTTTAGACAAGTAAAATAGGCTAGAAAAGAAGTAGAAGGAAAGCCGTTGCTTAGTCTGTTCCTCACACGACACACTAGTAAACTGTGCGTATTCAATGCATTTAAAATGAGTATGCTATTTCAGAACGTTGTTTATGTGATACTATATGCATAACCAACAAAAGAGCTCATCAAATGGTTGCAACTGTGACTAAGTAATGGTAGAAAAATACAATTTTAGAGGCAGAAAGACCTGCTGAATTCTATCTCAGACACTTTTTCGTTTTGAATCTCTCGCTTCCTTTCTGAATGTGAATCAATTGCATATTATCAATACCACATTAAATAATTCAAGAAAGTGTCTATTAATTGCAATACTTAATAACTAAGGAATGTTGATAGAAACTTGCGTTCCTGTGTCGATTAAAGGAACGTCAATAGATATATTAATCGCATTCAACAAATCAATTACTTATTGATTATAACCACTCTAGAATTTCGTTAGGCTTATACAGTTACACGGCAACTGAGAAGAAATGAAAAAGAAATGCTTCGGCAAATTGCAAAAATTTAAAAAACGACAATTTATTTCTTACTCATTATGTGCGAATTCTGAACAAAATATCACAAAAAGCAAGTGATTAAACGGATCAAAAGAAAGAAGTGAAATAATAAATATATCAGTACCAATAAATTAGAATGTGAACGACCAGCATCATGCATTCTGGAAAGAAATGTGATATATAATAAGACATTCAAAGTCAAATAACACTGCAGTGTCAGTTATCCCATTTGAATTGAGGGTGCATCCTAAAACAAAGTATGCATACGCTAATATTTAAAATATGGGAGTTTATAGCAACTATTCTTCGTTCATTACACTAACACAGTGTGTGCCAATTATTCTGAAACCAAGACAGTTTAAAACCACTTACACTGTTAAATTTGGCATTCAAAATTTATGCCATCCTTCAACATAAAGAGATTAACTGACATAACTAAATATAAGTTAAGTGCGTATCAAATCGGATTCCGAACAAGCAGAGGATCTGTAAATACTATCGCTGATGTGAGGCAAATCTTTGAGAACATTTCATAATATTTTCGTTAACTATACACATGCATTTGATACAATTGCAATAATAAGCTAAGATTAACGGCACTGACATCAATAATAACGAAGCAAGAATCAAGATAAGCAATGACGTTAATGGGTAATTGAAAGTTGAGCCGTGAGTTAAAAGGAGATCCCTTATCTGCCACTATATGCAGTACTGTTGTAGACTCTGTTCTCAAGCAATTGCAGTTAATATATAATATACCTATATCCAGGAGATTAAAGAAATGTATTGCATATGCAGATGATATACTGCTAACAACTACAATCAAGAAATCTGGGATACAAATATTTCAACAACTGAAGAACCATTCCATAAACTCTGTCTCGAAGTAAATACACAAAAAAACAACTTACAGTAACTAGTCGTAAATGACAAGAATGTAGAGAAACCTAAATCCTTGAAATGCCTCGGATCAACTTGACACATGAAAGGTAACAAAAGTGATGAAGAAATTTAAGAGTAAGCCAGATAAAAACGTATATTATGCTAATATAGCCATTTGGAAAAGTAATTTAATACCAAAAATGCAAAACTAAGATTTATGACTCCATTGTAAGAACTACCGATGCATGTGCAACATGGGTACTCAGAGAGTCGCTAAATAAAATCTGGAAATATTTGAAAGAAAACTTTTTAAGAATCTACGGATCAGCCGAACAAACAGATGGAACCTGGAAAGTGAAACAAAATAATCCAAAACAAACAAACAAAAAAAAATTAAACAACTTATCAAGTGTCAAAGTCTAAAGTGGTTGGGACATGTACCTAGAATGGTAATTGGAAATTCGACAAACGTATTTATAGTTGAAATTCAATACATGCAAGATAATTAATTAGGCCAAATAATAGATTAGATGATGACGTAATAAAAGGCTGGAAAGAAATGAAAGTCAACAAGTGCATCCAGGGTAGAAAAGATAAAGGAAGATTGTTTAGAAGGCCAAAACGTTTCGTGTACGAAACTTGAGAAAAAGTATACAATTTTAATTTCAAAACTCAGAATGAAGGTTCAGTACACCAAAATTATTAAGATATTAGTAAACAGTCGGTATAATATTCAGACTACCCATTTACAGACCAATAATATTTAATGCAGCATCTTCGGTAAAATTTTTGCTCAAGATATAGAAAAGATAGTATTTTGGAATAGCATAATATTGCAGGGAACTTGAATGAAAGTTAAATCTGTTCTTAATACATTTCTATAAACATGTAATTCCTCCTTGTCGTTTGTTTCTTTATAAGGTGCAACCTCAAAGTTTGCACAGGTCAAAAAAGTAAAATGCCAACATCTTCTATTGAGTTAATTACACTTCGCCCCAAATCTGTCCACGTAATAAAGCAGGAGCGATCGTATTTCAAGAGTTACCTCGAAGATAGGTTCGGCACAAAATCCAAGAAATATAAAATTCGGAGTTTTCCGCCATTTTGATTCGATCGTAGAAGTTGAAAGGGTTGTTTATTTCGCGAGCGGTACAGTATTGATCTACGTGGGAGTTGAATGAAGCCAAAGATCAGAATGAAGTTTGGCGAGAATTATATACACATTGCGTGATGCAAGAAAACACTTCATTCGCGGGGAGCATAAAGTCACGGGATATTTATGTAACTTCGCATGGACCGTGGGGGAGTGAGAAACAAACCAGCCATGTTTGAATCCGAGTATGAAATTTTTCCCGCGAAACACATCGAGCTTCCTTCTCGTGAGAAAAACTTACGTATGAAGTCCTGAAAGTAAAAAATTATCTTTCAATTACTTAGAGCGAAAGTATAAATATGAACAGAGACAATTTTAATGGAAATAAGACCCCAACATGGCGGAATTTGGGAGTGTTTCATTCTGGAATTTGATTGACAGGCACCGCAAAAACAGCCGCACATCCCGTAAATTCGCGAATATCTGTTGCTCAGAAACCAGGCATTTTTAAATTAGGAGAATTATTTTAAAATATAACCAAATATCCGAAAATTAGTCTTCAAATTCATCAGATCTTTAAAATGTGGATACAAAGTATAATCACACTACAAATTTCGATTTTATTCAAATAATTTTATCGAACTATTAATTAGTCCCGAACAATAATTTATAAAAGGAAATGACATCTACTGAACGAACACTTTACAAAGACATATGAGGCTTGAAAAATTAACATACGAATTTCAATTAAAATTCTAGGTTCAGATCTGGATAGAAAGAATGTGTAACAAAAAGTAATTATTTATAAAATATTTTTTTTTTAAGAATTTGCTTACATTTTACTTTAGTTGACGGTTTTATTCGAGAATACACGATAAAATAAAAGTACAAATAACTCATTTAAGTTATATAAGTTTAAACAACAACGTTTTAAAGTTATTGTTGCAACACTGGCGTACACATAAAGAGAGTGGGGGGAGGGATGATACGGCTACAGCCCTCTCCGAAATTTTAAGAAAATCAACATTTTTAAAAAGAAAGGAAACAATGAAAAACTCTGAAGAAACTAGAGTGGTAAATGCAAACCCCCCTTAAAATGAACCCCGATTTTCTTTTTTGATGTTGGAAAGTTCTAAATACACGAAATATCTTATTGTGTATACCTTCCTATTTAGAAAGTATCTATGCACTATCCACCTTTACAACTTCAGTCCCTCCCTAAAATAAATCCTACGTACCCCAGTGTGTTGCAACTAGGATATTTTCCTAAAAAGTAACTTTTAAACATTGCTGAGAAACGAAGATAGTTTATTCTTCCCCCATCTTATACATTTCATTGCAATTATAAAATAGCATTCATTTACATTATAATTACTGAAAATGATTTACTCATTTCTTCAAATTCCCTTAATAAATCATTTTTTTCGGTTTTCCATTCTCGAAAAGATAACACAGCATGCTATAAAAACAAAAATGCCCAATACCATTATTTACTTTAAATGTGTATTGTATTATTATTGTCTAAATAAACAGATTGTTAATCTAGGAACAAAAATATCAATAAACTTAGACTTTAGGCCTAGCTTATATAAAAAGGCTCGGATGTTGACGACCTGACAATTCTCAAAAAATGACCTATAGAATGACCTTAAAATTAAAAAATAACCTAAATTTTTATAAAGATGGCCTAAACTTTTTTAAAAATGACCCCAAAACAATATTCGCCCTTGCAATGAAAACTTGATTTCTTTCATAAATTACAAGAGAGTTAGTTGAATAATTCGATGAATTGTTTGATGTTTTAAACTATCGAATCAAAATGAAAATTAAGTGCTAATGTAGTTTTCTTTATTTTTACTTCAAGTTTACATAAAATACACCGCAAGGTTTTTTCTGTGTAAGTCATCACCTTTCAGATAAGGCCTTGCATGTAACAGTGGTCGGTCAGCATCTGACAATGTGTTTTGCGTGCAGAAATTTATGTTGTAACTAATTTTACTTTAAAACCACAGATTAAAGCGATAATAGTGGCCAGCAAGATAACCTCAAAGTAGGCTTCACGTAAAGTGTTTGTTTGCTGGAGGAAAAATTAATTTCAATTAAATGTTTTAACCCTCTACCAGAGATTTTAGTTAAAAATAATCTTGTGCTTTTGCATTGACCGATTTTTTTATTAATGGCATGTTTGTTAGGAAATTTAAATATGTAAGTTATGCTAGAAAATGCATTTATAATTAACGAAAAGACAGGGAAGGTACATAAAGAAACTTAAGAAATTACCAAAATGCAATAAAAACTGCAAAAAAATACTGAAAAATAACCTAAAAGGAAGGAAACTGAAAAAAAAAATGCAAAATAGAAACAATGTTTTCTGAATCTAACTGAAGAAAAACGGACTACCATCAGGTTCAGCATTGTCTTCAAGACCCAGAAAAAAACATGATTTTCGTATCAACTTCCGAGCCCTAAGTATGAAATCAAGAGAAATAACAATTAAAATTAATTATTTACTAAACAATTATATTTGTCATTCAGTGTGTTTCACAACATTCACAAATTCATCTCTCTCGCTTCGGCATAAAATATATTAATGAGAACTAATGCAGCGATAATCATCTCTATGAATTATTACGATGATAGTACAACAAATGTTTAATTTCGAAAATTCTATAGAAATTCTATGAGAGAAATGTGGTTCAGTTGATATTAATTTTTACGCAAAATCCTATTTTGATAATGTTTGTTAAAACTTACAATATTTTTTGAAACACACATCTATTGTATGAAAAAATCGTTTGGTCATGCAAGTCTATCAAAATAATCAAATTTAGTGTAAACTCTAGAACGATAGTAACAATACAAATATTTCATTAACATTCTACTAGGAAATATGGTTATGAACATGTATTTTTCATGAAATATGTTAGTTTTCTCGCTGTTTTTACTTTCCTTTTGTTAATTTATTCTGCTTATTATGGGAGGCAAGATAATCAATCCGTTCCTGTTGATTTTGAAAGTGGCATTTGAAACAATACATTGTATTCGGTTTTGTATAATCAAACATTCCTTAAGAGAATTTCCAGATTTCAAATTAAAATTAAACCTTGGCAATATCTTATAATTTTAACAACAAAATATGTTCCATGTGATGGCGTATATGTGGAGAATATGTGATGGAATATATTTTGTTGTTAAAATTATAAGATATTGCCAAGGTTTAATTTTAATTCATTACATTAGTATTTTAGTGCTAACATAATGGAATTTAACTATTTGTGATATTTTGTCTTGTGAAGACTAATAAGTGGACTTGCTTGTATCATGTATGTTTGAAAAATATGCAAATTTAAACTACTTTTCTCAATACAACCTCTCTTCAATTTTTGAAAAGGAAAAGAATTGTGTTGAACTTATGAAGATAGTTTAAATACATGCCCCTTACTTAAAAGTACTTAAACCATGTGTTAGAGTTCTGTGTTCTTGTAGTGCTAGATTTATGTTTTTGTTCCAAGCATAATCGTCATTACAACATTGAAATAATTTTATAATGATGGAAATGGTAAGCTTCACTTTTCAAGTGAAAATCATTTCACGACTGAACATCTAGGAACTTCACAATCCATATTCATTTGTGAATCATCGTGCTATTCAATTTTTAAAAATAGAAACTTTGATAAATACGTGCAATGCAAATATCAACTGTTTAAACTTTAATGACGTATTTGTGAACAGATTGTCATATATGCTACATTATCTACATGATTTAGAACATAATTATGATGTGAAGAATTGATATTAAAAATTAGGGTAAAGGGAAAATCATAAGAGAAATCATCACAATTCAGCTAAGTCTTAACGGTTACTTATTCAATTTAAAGACAGACAGATCTAGGTGGAGCAAAACATGAAAGCTGATATTAAAGAGAAGTTTAAACAATTAATGGAAATATATTTCAATAACAACTGTAAAATAGAGTCTATATTACGGCCACTGCATAATAAAACAATTATGTTTTGTGCGACATTACAACCTTGAAACTTCCCGTTAATCTAGGAGCATACTGGCCTTTTTCAACGAAAATACTGGTCTTTAGTAAATCGATATTAAGACTTAAATTCAATTTCATCCGTATGTGTAATTAAATCAGTTTCTAAAATACATTAAATTTAATATGTTGATTCTCTATTGTGTAAAATAAGTACAAGAACTTCAGGAGAGTGTTAAAATATATTACATAAATCGCGTATTAAGTATTTAGCATGTTATTTATCATCCATTAGTTCTTTCACTATAACCGTAGTCTCACAGGAAATATGTAAATATACAAATTATACCTCATACATCATCAAGTGTGTAGATTATTTACATAAAACATTTCAAGCCCAAATTAGTATTTTCTGCCTAATATGCCATATAACTAATGGAAATCAATGTTAAAAATTACTATAAATTGTATTTTATACACGGGTAAAGGTATTTTATTTATTATTTCCTAAGTCTATTCAAGTTACATTTACTGTCCTGTATCTAATTATCATTTTGCTTTGATACTTATTCTATTCTTGTAAAATTCTGTCGGTAAGATAAAAATAGTGCAGGCTGAATGGAAAAATGGTCCATTGATTACAAAGAGTTCAGTTGCGTTCTTACATTCATATTCGCTAAATGAAAGTTTGCCATTCGAAAACGTGACTAAATTAATCGTTCACTACAATCTGGGATCTACACAGCCATAATTCTGAAGTTATCGTAGGAAATAACCGGATACTATTGCAAAAATAATTTACTTCCATTTTCATTGAGCTTAGCATACAATTTTGCCTCATACAGAAGGGTAGAAATATATTGTACAGAGTAACAAATAAAAAAATGTTACAATGTTGATCGAATTTGCAGTAATCTTTCAAAAAATATTTCATAAAAATAACTTAGGTTGAAACCATTAAAATATTATAAATAGCCTCCTCGATGGCCTTGTAATCAAGGGGTCCCGGTGGAGGCACATAGTGGTTCGGATCCCACTTTAAACTGTAGGTCCAGTCCCGATTAGCCTTACTGTGCATAAAGTGGACAAATCAATCCAAACAATAAATCAATCCAATTATAAATGAAACATGTTACTATGCATTGGGCCAATTTTGCTATAATTTGTTTTAAGTAGTTGGAGTAGTTCAAGTAGTTAAAATTATAAACTTCTACAATTTTAATTTCAAGTGGTAAAGTTACCTTTTAGCATAAAAAACCTTCATGTAGCAAAATCCCCACAACGAACATTCCAAACACTAACACAAGATTAATCTGTCAAATATTTCAGAGCCTGTGTGTTTTTCCATTTCAATCTTGCAGCAATTCAACGGTCAACTTCCTTAACTACAGTTCAACTGTTATTCAATAATGTAATTCTCATTGTTCTGTTTATAAAATTGCATTGATCTGACATTGTTTCTGTGCAATTATTATTACCTAAATTGAAAAATTCTGATATATAAGTTTCAGATAACTTGAGATTACCTTGTGAAAAATTAAGTTCAGAAGTTTCGTTCTGACTTGAAATGTGCATCTGTACATGTGAGCTGTTCATTTCTTTGAACATACAAAATATGTGTGTACATGTAACAGTGCATTCAAATTCCAAAGTAATGCAAGTGTATGTCAACAAATTTGTAAAGAATCCAAATTGTCATGTTTTCACGCTTTATTCTACGTATATTGTGTTATAACAACACCCCACTTATGACAGAAAGTAAGCAAAAATATATTGTTTTAAGTCTATTTTGTGCTGATAGTCTAATCTGAACTAGACCTACAGTTCAAAGAGGTATTCGAACTATTGTGCAATATTCCTCCACCAGGAATTGAACCCAGGTTTCTTTGATTACACAGTGATAGCATTAGCCTACGCTATTTCGGAGGCCGCAAGTATAAGTGAAGTTGAAAAAGAGATTTTACATAGATCCAAAATTGTCTCAGCCAAGTTCCTCAGAAAATGCATGCTTAATTGAATGTAATTTAATTAAAATATGAGCATGGAATAAGGTAAGTTATTTCCTTGCACCCAAAATAGCCACAGATGTAACTCAGTTTAAAATAATAGATTACAAGATTCACTGAGGATGTTCAAAAATTTAGGATTGATTAAGGGACAAACTTTTCTAATGCAAGCTTGCACTGTTAATGACAATAGTAATATCAATGAGTAATATCAATGACAACCAAGTAATGGTTTTTCAAGTTTGATGATAAGCATTATATATCACCTGAAAGCTTGTGTTTAAGTAACTAATTGCTCTTGAGAATAGGATCTATGAAAATACATCTTTACAAAAAATGTTAGTGTCATATAAAATATCACTTAGCAAATGCATAACAAATCATGAATTAAACATTATATGTTTTATGCATTTATAAAGAGAAGCACTGGGAAATTATATTTTCATTAAATTAAGCCAGCAATCTAATTATGCAACTTTCTGATTGAATAATATAAATTTATCACACAATTTTGAAGAAGAAAATGTCCTCTCGCATCCCCAAATACACTCCAAATTCTGTTACTACTATATTTTATTGCTAGTGTGCTTTGTATATAAAATTCAACTCTGATCAAGGAGTACATATGTATTTGACAGATTTTATTTACTTCATGATGAGCCTGAGTTCACATTTTCAGATGAAATGGGCAACCTACCTCAGGGCTCTTCTTACTACGATCAATACTGCCACTGTATTGCCAGTATGAAATGTAAAACTTCCATCTTCTCAGGCATTCTGGTAATTACAGTATCCTGATATCGAGTGGAGTAATTATATTATTTGAAGTGGTGTACATAGTTCACCATCATACATGTAGATTATAGTGAGTTTCTAACAATATTATAAATCGATCACCAAGAAACATCGATTTAACTTTACTTGCCCATATTTGTTGATAAGGACATGTTTGAAGGGTAAATGTGGAGTCATTACAACTATTTGTGGAAGGAAAAAGTTAAAATATCATATTTTCATCTGAGATTTCCAAAAACAGATATCATAACGCATATTAAAATCCTTTACCTAATTATAAATTGTTATAGTTCAGGTGCTAATACAAAATTAAACAGGAACTTTAGTTTTTAATGAGATAATATAATAAAAAATAATCATATTTCCAAAAAATAAATAATAAACCAATTATAAACTAATTTTCTAAGTATCTTAGAAACATTATGGTTCCTCTATATTAGCCTATAATTTTCATTTTATAATAGCTATTTTTCCACAAAAAAATCTGAAAATTGGTCACAAATGGAACATAAATTCCATAGCATTTCGAAACTTTGTCAGTGCCAACAATAAATAATTGTTATTTATAATAACTGCTATTACGAATTGTAAATATCTGCATGAAAATCAAATTCAAAAATAAAAACGTAAATAATACGTGCACTATATATTTACGATGGTCGAATAAATCACTGACATTAGAAATAAAATGGTATGATACTGAGATTAACTTATAAGATATATACTTTATGAATTTCGGTAAGTTTTTCTTTTTCAGAAAGGGATAGCGTTGGTATGATAAAATTTAGAACAATTTTAATCCAACACCTTCATAGCTACCAGTTCATGCTTACATGATGTTTTAGTAGTTCAAAAAAATGAGGAAATATAGAAAGATAAGAACATGGAATTATTTACCAAGGTATATTCTTTTCACTAAGTAACTTGTTAAGAAAAATTTTACTTTTTACTTTTAATTTTACCATGGCAATGGGAAAAGACGATTATGATAGTGGAGTGAATGAGAGAACAATGAAGCTCGATATATCGAGCTACGCTAAGTTCTAGGCAACGAGATCATATTATGAAAAGAAGATTCTACCCATTCTGGACTGTTTCCAGACTAACATTTAATGAATGAAATTGGAATGAAACGAAACGTGTAGGTATTACATGTACTTTCATTCAAACAAATGCTAAAGAAACTTCACATATAGCAGGCAAATTGTAGATAAAATGTTTTGGTTACAACTGATTCGCCTCATAGTACTTTTCTATTAATATAAATGGTGTATATCGGACAGATGAACTAATTTAATAGTAAAAATCTGAATATAACATTATACCTGTGTATAACATTATTCTCGTCTATTTTGAAAATGATTAAAGTGATACAAAAATGAAATACAGATAAGCTATACGAACAGTCAAATCTGACCATACACAGAATTTATAGTTGCTCTTAAAATATTTTTCTTCTAAAAGGAACAAAGAAACTTTAAATTCACGAACACTACAATATAGGAATCAACTGTCATCTTGCTTGTAAGTATCAGATAGAAACGACAGGAGTCAAGAATCCTTGACAATCATAAACATGAAGTAAACAATAACTAGAGTAGTAGTCGTAGAAAATGTACTGAGGAAACTTTTCCGATATACACATCTAAATAAGATCCCACTGTCAGTCCTACTTCTCATGTGCTATATACGAGCATCCAGGTATTTTTTGACCTAAATAAATAGTTACAACATATACATTTTAGTATTTTGGTATAGTCTTGTTGAAAAGTACGTTGGGGAATATTATACTCAAGTATAAATAGTATGTCGATAGAACAAGGGATTTCCTTTATTGAAAAATTGCACCCTATTTGTCCTTCTATTAGGTTGTGATTTTTAAACATTAACCCAATTTCAATAATTTGTAAGGATTTACCTTAAATATTTGCCACAATAAAAACAATATTTTTCCTTCTACTTAGTCACGGCATCTTAATATTTACACTTTTAAGTACACTTTGGATTATTTCTGGAAGATATATGTTTAAATATTCTTAGATATTCGCCTTCGAATATAAAATAGGTCAATCGATTGTTGACTGAAAAAGGTTCCAGAATATATTCAGAAAAGTGACACTAATTTCCAGCCCCAAATTTATAAATGTGGAAGCCCGGGGCTAGCAACATTGTGAGGCAATATCAGTTCTAACTTTTAGACCAAGTTATGTCACATGGTTAGTTATATTTATTTCTATTTTAACCATGTCTCAGATCTCGTTTTTACATTTTGTGAACATTTTGAAAGCATTTTCTCCATTTGCAGGTGAAGGTGCATAGTCCCCTAGTTTCCTAAATCCGCGCCCGAAATTTCATGTAAAGAAAATTTGAAAATATTTAATCAAAGATGTGTCTTCAAATGACTTTTTAATTACTTAAAAGAATCAAAATTTGGTAATCTATTCAACATGTTCATACTATAGTAAAAAAAACTTCAAGACTGTCTTTATAGAAACAAAATAAGGCAATTTTTTGACAGATTTAATGCAACTATTGCGCGTTTCAATACATCGATTAAAATAACTTCTTATTGTAGGTAGGCTTGTTATGAGCTGATAAAACGGTCTATCAAAGCATACTACAGGAAAGAATTCATTCGAGACTACATGAAAAACCATAGTTAGCAATGTCAATTCTTAAATGTTTCGTGTATCTCAAAATGTGAAGGTTCGATAACCATGATGCTCTGCGCAGAATCTTGGCTAATCGGAAAGCGTGGAGCGAGAATACAGCAACGAACTTCCAGTTGGCACCGTCTATTTGGCAGGTGAACGTTGCGTCGCTCTCACACATAGTGGAATGAACTGGTTTGAGGTGGAAAACGGCTCTTTTGAAGTGTAAGTATGGATCAGCGACCATTACTCAATGCTACACTGTTTCGTTCATGCAACAGTCCTCATTAGCAATGCTGCCACGGATATATTCGTGCCTTTCGTGATAAGTTACACACGAAATCAATGTCATTAAGCACTGGAAGTACGTATTAAGGCTTATCAGTTATGATAGGCCTTTGATCAACATGTCTGACCACCTGGCCTTATTACACTTTAAAGTAGAACGAATTAGATGTGTCATTTTTGTGTATATATTCCTATACAAAATATACATTCACTGTAAAGAAATTATAGCCCCAGATCAATACCATCAGTTTTCCTTAAAAATATTAGCTTAGCTGTTATTTTTGACGATATAGTTAAAATTAAATTGTTGCATTCGTTTGTGTTCATTTCATATTTGCCTTTTCTTACAGCATGTTATTGTTTTGGTATCGTGTACAGAGTGATCACATTGTGTCAATATCGTATTTTTGTTAGATAAAACTGTAGAATAGTCTGCACATGACCGCTAAAAGATAAACAGTGTTGCCATTTTATGTTAGGACCGTATATTAATTGCTGTCACTGAAGCTACAGATCATTAAAATTCATTCTCTAGAAATGTTCGAAATAGGAAAATATTCTTGATATTTGTTCGTTTGAGGCTGCAAATTATATTTGGGATACATATTATAATTAAAGTTCATTTAAGGGATGTCTCTATAAGCAAAAACACTTGAATATTCAAAGAATTAATAAAATATTTGTTACATTTTACCACAATTCCTTGCAGTAACTTTCTCATACATGTGTGTTACTACATAATTAACATTACATATAAATCAAACACAAAGTGAAAACATTTATTTTTTTACTGGCTCATAACCAATTGTAATAAACCATTATTACTACACTTTTATTACACATTGCCATCTAGTTAATTTACAATTATGCCACATGTAGAAATATGTATAAACGGTAAAAGTTCTATGATTATAATGATCTAACTTTCACAAACAACTTATAGTTGTTCTGATATTGAGATTGTTTACAATTATCCACAAGCAATTTATTTTCAAATAAATTTTATCAACAGATAAAAGCAGAGTTATTTGTCTCGAGTACGGATTCAATGTACTATTTTACCTAAATAATTTTGAAGAATAATTGGTCATTAATTTTTACTTATAGTTTAAAATCACTATGATAAATATATTATAAAATACATTGAAAATTTATGTTATTTTGCAAAGTAACTTATTACAGTATTGGCACATTAAATAATCTCCATTCTCTCTTTGAAACCCTTGATTTTACCATATAAAGGCATGTTCATACGGTTAAGAACATGCATATAATTCTAATGCATTACGGATTCTCTATCGAAAATCCTACACTGAGTACATAAACAAAATATGACATGAGTTTCTAATTCATTGTCGGCATTTTCGAATTTCATTGCTTTGCATATATACATACATTCAAAGAGAATTGTAAACCTATTAACGATATTGCTATACTTATTTTATATTTATTATTTTGTTGTGATATAGTATAAATATATGCACAAAAGTCTTGTACTGCAATGAACTCAGTACTGCCACTTATTTTACTCATTAATCTCTCAGAATTTTGTTTCTGTAGAGAGTCATCTTACCATTGTATTTGTCCTACAAAATTGAGAAGGTTGCGTAAAATAAAATGGTGAGAATTAATCTTATTTTCAGTTAACTATTCCTTACAAAAGCAAATGAGTGGGTTAAAGATCTCTTAAACGGACGAAATTTCTGGGAAATGCTCGCACGCAATCAAGTACTTAATGACATACATATTTATCACTCCTTAGAGACGGTTACTATTTATGAAATGCAAAATTAAAAAAAAACTTCATTTCAGATCTCTTAATAATTATTTTATAATTTTAAGTACATTTGCTATTACAGTGAATTTAAGAAAACATTACAAAAATTGTAACGCTTTTGTCTTTATTGTAACTTTATTCGAGAGTTATATTTGGTAGTTACAAAGAAAAATGCATTGTTACCCGATTTAGACAGGTAATTTACTCGATACTTATTCTGCGTAATTTACAATAGTGTTTTTACGTCTATGTTCAAAAACCATGTTTCTCAATTTTTCAAAAATGCTTTAGTGAAAATATTTAGGATGAATTCGAATACATTATTCATGACATTCTGATACTACATAAACATACATTTAGTTACGTTTTAAGTGCAATTGTTAATTGGATTACTTACTGCTTTAAGAATCAAATATATCCTTTTTTCAGTTAGGGTTAATCAAGTGTCATCTTAGGTTCTCTAAGATGTTCATGTTAGGTATGACAAAACTTCTACTCTTCATTTAACCAAAGAATGCCTCATACACCACGAGTCTTGCATACTTCATCCGAAGTGTCGTATATGGGAACTATGTAATTTGAATATCCTCCAAAATGTCTTCAACCCTTCATTTTACATACCATTAGAGGATGGATTCATATATAAGCTTATACATGGAACATCAAGATAAAATGTAACTAATTAGCGGAGTTCCAAATTTAATTGGATACTCACTGCCTGTCCTGAAACAGTTGATTTAATTTTGGTGATAAACAAAATGGGAAGAATGGACACACTTGCAAATGGAGGTGGCTGTGGCTTGACATGCGCAAAAAACTGTTCTGATTTAAGGGATATATTATCAGAAAAATTATCGCAAATCCAAGATTCACAGTCTGTAGAGTAATAGGGGGTTGATATTCCGCCTAAATATATTATTCTGGATTTCTGTCATCCTTTCAAATAAATACTGGATAAAAACACCAAACTGAGCATAGTTTTAATCTCCGTATAAAATTTAACCCCATATTGCAAAATTATGTACTGACAAATATTTATAACCTTCAAGTTTTTTGTCTTCATGATGGCAATGACATATTAATTTCTGCTATAATCCGTGCCCTGGTTATCAATTGTTACCTGCAATTTATCCCTATAAGTTAGAAATTCTTATATTCTAAAGTACTACTCTTGCTGTGTTAATATCAACATTACCAAGGTATTGTGGAGTGTTTAGAGGGCAAAACCACTTATCAGGGCAGCTAACAAAATTCTTAACGTACCCTAAATAAAATCACCGCTACATAAAGATTGTTAACTTGCACGAGTTAAATGAGACGAACAAATTAATATGACTTGCAGAAACCATTTGAAATTAAGATTTGCTTCTATTCAAATGAGTTAGGTGAAATATTCCAACCTAAATAAGTGACAATAAGGAAAAGATGATGGACAAATGCCAGGAGAATTTTAACACTTGTTTGCTTCAAAAATGAAAATTGTCGTTCCTTAATTAATTCGACGTGCTGAGTACAAAAGTGGAAATATAAACATTTGATTTGCTCAGATAACCAAGAAAAATCTACTCTTAATTAGGCATACTACTCAACTTTCAATACAGTATCTGCAAGTATAGTATTTAGCCATTACAATTGAAATGTCAAGTTGAGAAATACAATACTCACAATGAAGTACTGAGAATTGAACACCCCTAGCGACTGTGACATTTCCTTGGACTTTACTTGTACGAATATTCAGGTGATTCTCGGGTGACATTCCAAAGGATATCTTCTCACGTTGATGAGCTGAATTGCCTTCAGTAGAGTTTTCCCATTCCTGCGATTACTTGATAGAAACACTCCCCACATAAGTCATTGAGGAACAATTCTCACCTTGGCAGTTTACAGTTTATTGCTACATTCCTGAAAGCAATCCAAGCATTCGTTTCATCAACAATAAGCACTTCATCCAAATGTAAATCCTAGAAGAACTTGCAAACCTGTGATCCCTTCTTGAACTTTCACTTAACTTACATGTGGAAATTTGTCTCTGAGTTAAGAAATGATGCTCCAGGATGGTCTATGACTATGGCTGCGTTGCATTATTATTCATTTTTCTTCTTAGAGGAGTCTTTACACAAGAACCATATAGAAGCACCACTTACTTACTTTACTAACCTTTAACACCTTCCATACCATTAGAACAAAATATCATCGAATGCTTCTGGTATTTGATACACTGCCAAAGGGTTGTTGCACAATGCTTACTACATAAAGGAATTTATATGGACATTTCGTTTCCGATTTCTTTCAACCTCGAAAGAGAATATGTGTCATGTGAATCCGTGAATAAATGTCCTTGTGAAACAGCATATACATTTTTTCGATCAATATGTGTGTGCATGCATCCAAAAAGGTTTGGAAACAAGACTACGTAAATTTTAATAATTCCAGAGATGAGTACGAATATGACATGAAAAGTGTTACTTTCTTCTATAAGATTTCGAAGGCAACAGGTAAAGCCTTACTGTTCAAATGTGTCATTCTTCAATGGCAGATAGGTAAATAATGCATAAATAGGATAATACATTATGATAAAAATCATAAAAATAATTTTAATTAACGTTACAAATAATACTTTAACACATACATACATATATACATACATACAGCGCACGTTGATTCTGAGTAAGTAATTATTCATGCACAGTTTATGAATATAATATTGTTTACAATATTTGTATCGAAGAATTTTATAGATTCCAAAATTTTATATTCACAACATTAAATCTGCAAGTATAATGTGAATTAAATGCTAACTATTATTCTACATAACTAGTTCTCAAAATTACAAAGTTTGTCAAAGTTTATCCAAAGTTCATTTTAGGCTAAGAAGGCTAATCGGTAGTGGAGTTCTATAGTTAGAAGTAAGATCAGAACCATTTCCAATGTACCTCCACCAGTTTTTTCTTTTTTTTTTCAAAAATAGTAAAATTAAATATTATGTCGTACTTGCACATTAAATTTAAATATTTCTTTGTAACCTTTTGCCTTGATTTAGTTAATTGATTTATTTGTTTTCACCTCACTTTCCTGACACGTTTGGCTAATTGCGAAGATGATGATGAGTGATGATATGATGATGTTGATTAAGGGACACTCACAAAGAACGCCCATGCCCAGGCCGGGAATTGAACCCGGGACCCTTGGTGTCGTAGCGAACTATGCTAACCACTCTGCCACGGAGGTCGACAGACTTTTTACGTGTATGAAAAGTGATTAAAATTAGATTCCATTTTTTTAAAGTTAATTACCAATATTATGAAATGGCACTAAGTACAATTGTTACATACGACTGGAGTTCATGTAACAATTTTAGGAACAATATCGTTCGTTAGAGAAGCTGTTGTATATTTTATACAAAAATTCAGAATTATTAACAAATTGAAGTCACTGTAGCTAGTATACAATGTGACGTTATTAATGAACAAAACGAGTCATAGAAACATGATTTGTAACTTAATAATTTTATTAATTTATATATTTTATTGCAGTAATTCTAACTCCGAATATTCAGCAAAAGCATGTAACCGCACAAAAATTAAACTATTCAGATTTATCTGTGAAAATGTTTAGTTAATAAGCAAAGCCTATCATTCGTTAGCGTTTCAGTTCAAAATACAAGAATGGTACAAAGAACACCATCTCGAGATTCTTTCATTTTCAGTTTACTGCTTTTTCTCCTTTTTTAAAAATTTTAATTAACAATTATCAGCTGAATGTTTCTTAACGTAAATAATAGATATTGCTATTATATCTTGTGCAAAAAATAATTTATAATCCCTTTAATTCTATACTGAAGTGCCTCCATTACACAATTTTCATTTTGAATGCCCAAGTATATACATTGCGTTTTTTAATGCAACCAAATTTAATAATTTGCCTCTCTTCATTTCAGGTATCGTAAAACAAAGTTTAAATCACAACGTGTTCTAACAATTGCGAGAAAGGAATAGCATATAATGAAATTATCTAACTCAGCTGTATAACTGTTTAAAATATTAACGTTTTCAATAAATCTTACTGTAACAGAGACTGTACTTTCTTGGTGTAGAAGTCAGTGGAAAATTAAGCTTTTGAATCCAAATCTTTATCACAACTCAAGACTGTATATTGTTTTCTCATCAAAGAGATACCTATTAGAAAACAAATTATTCACACAGCTAATTACTTGAAATGAGTTTTAAATGGCTTAGTTATCTCTTTAAAAAAATGCTAATTTATCATTAATATAAATTATATATATAGTATGTTAAATTAATGTTGTTAACCTTGTTCATCTCACAACACATTCTTTGTTATTTTTGAAGCTCATCTCCAATGTTGGTTACGTAGCTTTCTGATAGGCTGGAATGCAGAGCGTTATCAGTAAGAATTGCACGCAAATATACGCAGTACCTGTTGTTGGGTGGTGTTCTGGAAATTTCCAGAAAGTCTCTCTCATTGCATGCCATATTCACCTCACGGTCATTACATAAAATGTCTGATTGCGCTAACACAAGGCCATGTAGCTTCAATATATATCTATTCCATATTCCCGTATCATGATAATTTAATAGCTCTGTGGAACAGCTCCAAGGAAATATTTTACTGTTCCAGCTCAATAACAATTTGGACCAAATTTTGAAGATCGTGTTGTTGTGAAGTAAAAACGTATTACATATCTAGAAAAAGCATAAGTGGTTGATCCACAATTCTGGATGAGCGTTGGTGTATTTGGTGTATACATCTAGAATTGGCATAAACTAAATTCTGAATTTATCACACTATGTGATAATTTAGAGTGTGAAATTAAGTATGTAATATTGTGTAGAGAATTTTACTAAATTATTGTCACGGGCGTAACTTGGAGCCTAATTTTGTAGGGGCAGAATCGAACCTGTAGCTTAACCAAATAGTTTTCCATCCCATAAAAATAGTGTCCAGGATTATTTGCTAAATAATTGTTGCATTTGCGAAATCACAAATATTACTCTTTGTTACTTTGCTTCTTAGGGTCCACGAGGTTAACAGAAGTAAATTTTAATCGGTCTGAAAAATGGGATGGGGGATTTCAATATTATACGACAGCTCGGACTCAAATTACACCAAATTTAGTGATATTTGGGCATAAATATACGCAATTTAACGCGTGTTAGCTGACTTACAGTTGTGATTTAATTTAATATTTCTTAGCTTCAAATGAACGTCATTCTCAGAAACCTATGTCTCACTACATAATCTAAAGTGTTGAGGAAAGAAATTTTTATTATCGATTTGGACGAGAAATTGTTCACTTCAGTGAAAATTGCTTTCGAACAGAGCGCATCATGGCGCATTAATGTAAAGCTATAGCGTCTACTCTTATTATTTGAGTAAAGCTTAAAACTTAAGAAGGTACTTATTGCGATACAGTACAGACGGTTCTTTTACGTAACATCTCTAAGCATTTCTGAAAGTACAGACGGTTCTTTTACGTAACATCTCTAAGCATTTCTGAAAGGATTGGCTTTGTGAGTTAAAATTGCGATATTTGCACGAAATTACTTCTTGATGTTGTATTATTACGAGTAGTGTTCAGTAGCGGCGATTAGGTTCAAAAACTGGGGGGAGGGGGGCAAAGTGCCAAAACTGGGAGGCAGGCAGTAAATTTCCATTTGTAGATAAGGTTTAGCATAGTGCGGGGGCAAAAGTTGCGAAAGTGGTGGGGCAACTGCCCCTACTAATCGCCGCCACTGTTAGTGTTATTTCGTAGGCATTTATAGGAAGTTCAAAAACCCAAACCGTCCCTTTAGACAGGCCCTTGAATTTAACATAAATCATAAATACAAGAACTTCACCTTATGTTGTATCATGTTTTTTGCAGTCCGGTAGAATTTTCTACAGACAATGTTCTCAGCAACTATAGGTTTAAGTACATTAAAATGTTATAAATTTTCTATGCCATTTTCTTCTGTTTTTTGTTCCTGGAAGAGCGTTTTCATACAAAATACAACTGAAAGAATTATCCTTGAACTTCACTTAGAAAACATTTACCATTCCTTAAACCGATTTTCCGGTGGAGGCACATAGTGGTTCGGATCCCACTTTAAACTGTAGGTCCAGTCCCGATTAGCCTTTCTGTCATAAAGTGGACTTAAAACACGAACTCAATCAATCAAATTAAACCGTTTTTGTGGAAATACAATTTTTTAGCGGGCAATCCTCACTGTCTTAACGGGTTTAGTATACTTCATACATATGAGAAACGCGATGTGACATACCCTGGAAATGTGAAAGAAAATGCTGTTTGTGGTAAGTTGAATTCAAAATATACTTTGAAAAAGTGATATTTTTGTTTAAAAAAATTGAAATAGCAGAGATCGCACAAGCCATATACGATGTACATTGTTGTATACATCAACTAAAATTGCAATTTGCCAAAAGGAATTTATGTTAGTTAAAAGAAAACCTCTCACTATGTAGGAGAGAAAGCAAAATGTTTTGGTAATCAACCAGCCACTGGTATCTTCATCTTCTTGGTACCTAACACATGTGTACACATGTGTGCATAAGGAAGCTTTGACCACAATCCCTACTTCTTGCGCTCTATCTATCCACTCTTGTGTTTCTTGTTGGGAATTTCTTTCATTTACTATAATCATGGTTTCTCATTGTTACCCCGGCTCTCTTCTTTGCCGGGGTTGATATCAAGATCTGGTTGGCACTTTTATACCTGCTTATTCTTCTTCCTCTTTTTGTCTAGATTTAGGACATGGTCATATAGTTCAGATGAACTGATGTACGTTTCCAAGGTGGAAGGTTTTGCATGAAATTTTGAATAAACTGGTGATACACAAGTAGTCGACGTTGAAGCAGATTAGATAGGTGGTGATGCATAATGTGGGAGTGTCTTGCAAGCAGAATGATATTAAATAGAGCCAAAATAATACACATTTAAGGAATCTTGAAAATGACGTACTGTATAATCTAGGAACTCACGAACACTTCAGAAGTTCTACACTTTTTCAGGATTTCTCACAAAATCACGTTTTACGATAAGCTTTCAGAAAGCAAAGGAACCACCACTAATTTTAACTCAAGGTGTATGCATCTACGAAAATCACCGGAACAGTATATTTTGTATGTTAGGTATACGACGATACAATAAATGGCAGTGACAATCAATAGTTACAGACAGTTTCGATGCACACACATAAATTCAGATATGTAGGTAGCAGGAACTCAGTGAGTTCACCACCTATGAATGCCTAGTAGCTAGTCTGAATATGTTGTCTATGAAACATAGCTTTCTATATAATACCAACAGGCGAAACATAACGCTGTATTGAGAAGTAACTACATTGTCGAACGAACACAGGTACATACACAACTAATACCTAAAGGAACAAATTAAAATAATATAAAATAAATATTATGGTTCACAGAATCAATAAAATATATTTACTATATTTTCCACGTAATTTTATTTGAAAACTTAGTACAATTGTTTTAAGAAAGTTAGCTTTCAAGGATCACTCTCGCCTAAGATAAAATGTATGGACAGTATTTAATAGCGTAACAGCGTTGAATATTTACTACTGTTATTCGGATCGGCAAACTATTTGTTTATCAATCTCTAATAATAATAATTCTGTGTGTGTGTGTCTTGTTATATGAATACATACGTCTACGTATGTATGTGTGTGTGTATACATACATGCTAAGTTGTAACTTAAACGGTAATTGCATATACATGATAACTACATAAGCAGCACCAGTTATACAATATCCTTTCTAGATTTCCCTATGAGCGCCTCAAACGAACAAATATCAAGAATATTTTCCTATTTCGAACATTTCTAGAGAATGAATTTTAATGATCTGTAGCTTCAGTGACAGCAATTAATATACGGTCCTAACATAAAATGGCAACACTGTTTATCTTTTAGCGGTCATGCGCAGACTATTCTACAGTTTTATAACACCCTAACGCACTTTTCTATAATATTCCCTTACTTCAATGAAGTAACACATTTCCTTATAAGACATACACAGAAGACACCTATATAGCTTACTTCTCTACAACATGCGTTAAATTGTAAGTCCAAAGATCTATCTTTCTTGGATGGAATGGTGGGATTCCTTGAACCGTAAGATTCTCCACATGAGCCTAAGTTTGCAATCGAGTTCAGAGATACTTGGTCGAAAATTGTTCATTTCTATTATGAAAGACCTTGCACAAGACGGATGTTCCTGTGCAGTTATGGTATCTTCTGTTTTTCTGGCGGTTTTGTTTCAATTCTTAAACCTCACATTAGAGTGAATGAAATTGTGATGGAAGATTTCAGCACACATGGTTCTTGAAATGAGAAAATCCAGTTATTCAATTTTGAACATGCAAGCAGCCTTTTGCAGCGAAGAGTCCAAAACGAAAATATATGGCCGAGAATCAGAATATAGCTATAGGCTTACTGTTCGTTTTCACAAATTCCTTATGCATTTGACATGGGACTTAAAAATGTACTCATGTCAAATCTATTCTTACCCAGTTGAAGTTTCCTTACATAAATGGGAATTTCAGATTAGTAGCTCTTTTTATTATCCGCTGTGCCATTATACACAATCTTACAGTTAGAAGCAAGAGTGGCCATGTGTTTCAAGTTTCTTTATATTTCGGCCAGTGTATGAGACCGGTGGCCATCCACCATCGTGAAGAAATTGGGTAGCTACGAAGGAGTAGCGTCATCTGGTCATTGAAACCTGAAACAACGACTGAGAGTTCGTCGTACTGACCACACGTCACCCCGTAACCGGTTGGATGATCTCAAGCCTTCTTGTTAGATGCAAGAATTATGGGACTACAAAGTTACCCGATATTTAATAACAGTTCAACAGATAAGCTCTGTTAAAACAAGTGGTCAACCAATCATGAGCAAGCATTGCTCTCTCTATATACACACACATAAAATCAATAGTTGTAGAAATTACACCCAAAAATTCTGGATTTAAATTTTTTACTGGAATTTCTATGAAAGACATTTCCTGTGTGTATCAAATCATACGGTGATCAATAGTTGTACCCTTAAAATGCAAGAGAGTGAAATAAAAATAAATTTTACCAGCTATGGAATCCGTGCATGCAAAGTTTCGTGAGCACTAAACAGTTTGTATGTACGGAATGATACACTGTCATTGCCATGTCCTCAGTTCTGATAATTTTGATAACATTTACAGTGATTTTTCATTAGTAAGTTTCATAGTAGGTTATAAGACGTATATTTTCAAGTCTCTTACACAGAATCTACTCAACATCATGAAGGTTCGTTAAGATATTTAGGCGAAAATAAGTAAGGCTATATATAATATACCATATACAATATACATTGCATTTACTATTATAAACGACTGACTGCTACAAGTAAGACTGGTACCAATTCATCGCAAGAATGTCATAATTTCAAATTTGAAAAGTTTTTGTATGTTTTTTTTTTTTTTTTTTTTTAGATTTTCTAGATTGTCCCTCCCTGAAAATTTAATCCCATTCTGTGCACGCCTACGAGCATTGTACTCAGTAACACACCGTACACTGTTATCTTATTATATGATTTCGGCAATATTCTCTACAAGTAGACAACCACATATTTGTTTATTATTTAATTTTATAACCCTGATGATGTGAATATATGACGATGGAAACGCATTATCTAGGAAATTACAAGCACAAACATCTACCTTATCTAGAATTCGACCCTAGATTCCTTTATTTTGGAGCGTTACACTAATTGCTACTTAACAGTAACGAGATAACTAGCCAAGTGTTCGGGGGTACAGTTTTTACCAATTTGCGCTTTGCCTCCTGCGTTACATTAAATACGAAATATATGGTGAGTGGATAACACTACAAAAATATTACTACTTCTGACTAATTTCAGGAAATTTCACATGAATCAAAAACTATTGAACTTCCGAATGTACTCGTACAAACTAATCGCTATTGTAATAATTACAAGGAAATCATTTGTATAACATGTTAATACAAATTCCAGCAAATTTCTGTCATGTAGTGATGTTAAGAGTAGTGGTAAACCACCCAATATAAATAGTGTGTTTCTTTGTCGTTGGCCGCAATTGTGACGTGAGGAAATTTCATCTTCACACTTAATATTAACCCGAGGTTGGAAAGCGATGTAAAATAGAAATCATAGAATTGTTGTCTAAATATCAGTCAAAATTTAAAGGAAATATTAATCTCTTTTCGTATCAACTGAGCCAAGTACTATTTTCAAACGTCTTGTTGGTGAATTTTTAAAGTCCGTCATCTTAAATACGCTGATTTTTTCGTTCAAATTCAGTATCAGCCCAGTCACAATATACATATAACAGCTATGAAAATACCAGCTCAAAAACTGTAGATTTAGGACGATTATCGTAATAACAAAATTAGTGACTTTCACCTTTGCTCTTCATCCCCTGTTCAGTCACGCATTACATTAGAATTTTATTATTGCCAAATTGTAGCTCGGGTAATTAGCTAAACTTTCAGCTGGTTTCCTTTCATCACCACCTCCGAATATGAAGTCTAGACAAAGATGTGAAAATGTCAGAATTTGGTGAGCCCGCAAATATGTAAATTTGGGTGTTATTATCTCCAGAATCTTCATATTGGTCTTGTTCATCAATTTTCAATACGAGGCCAGTGCTTGAAGATATAGGAGATAGAGAATTTCTCAAAAGTTATACATTCTCAGCAGTTATACGGGGTATAAAATGATGATTTAACCCCTTGGCCCCTTGTCCTTCCTAAACGACACACTATATTTGAAAGGTTGTTAAACTGTAGCTTACACCGAGTTTTGGAAGGGTCAAAAAAATTGTTACTGAAGACATTTTGAATGGTATATGCGGTGATGTAGGGCGCATTTACGCACAGGCTACCTAGGCTGCAGCCTATGGGCCCGCACCACAAGAAAACTGTTTAAAGATTTTAATTTTGAATAGACTAAAATAAAAAAATGTATTTGTTGGATGTATAAACTCCTCCTAGAAAAAAACGTCGAAGATTGTTTTCCTAATATCGAGGTCGCTCTAAGAATGTACCTGTCACTTATGGTCACAAACAGCAGTGGAGAAAGGTCATTTTCAAAATTGAAGTTGATCAAAAACAGGCTTCGAACCTTCATGTTAGAAGACAGGCTCAACGTTTTGGCTTTGCTCAGCATTGAAAGTGATATTTTAAGACAATTAATTTATGAAGATATTATAAGTAGCTTCATTAGTATGAAGTGTAGGCGCAAAGCAATTAGCCACTAAGATTACTTGACACTTTCATTTTAAGTCTGATTGTTTGGAAAAGTACTGTATTTAAATTGAATATAAGTAAAATTTGCTTGTTTGTTACATTCCTTTTTTTATCGTGCATTTGCCTAACATGTTTACTTAAAATTACAATATGTTATTTATAAAATTAAAATATTATTTTCAATTGAAATATTATTTTGAAAAAAATTGTCTAACATGTTTATTTAAAATTGCAATATGTTATTTTTAAAATTAAAATATTATTTTCAATTGAAATATTATTTTAAAAAAATTCCCCCCGGTAGAGCCTGCACCAGAGGTTCAGCCTAGTGGTCTACAAATCCTAAATACGGCCCTGCGAAAAAAAAAAATAGAATCGCGAGTTTTAAAAACTGCATTACAATGACATAAAATATTAGTAGTAAATACGTTAAGCTACACAAGGTATCATAGGTTTTAAAGATATTATTATCAAACACGCAATTAACGGATAACATTGCCTTGTAGATACCCCAGCTGATTATAAATTTTCGTGAAGATGAAATTTAAGGAAAAATCGTTGAATAACTCATGCAAGAAAAACCTCACCCTGTCAGAAGAGCTTCCAAACTCATAGTTTCCTCTGAAGCGTCTCCTAATAGAATAATTGTTGTTATGCAACAAAGTAGTAATTGTGTAAATTAGGTTTCGTTTAGATAGATACATAACAATAACATTAAATAAATCAAATTTAAAAACTAAATATTTACTGTCTTTTTTAAGGCAGGGCTCACTCTGGTTGAATAAAAATGTACCGAGTGGCGCCCTGGAAAATCTACAACGAGAGATCTTGCATAAATTACTTCCGGTGCTCAGGTTACATGAGGGGGTCCACAATAGCGAAATTTTCTTGTGAAAAATAAAAGTATTACACATTCAAGTATTTACACTAATGTTCAGAAATATGCACTAAAAATTTGCTTCACTATACTTCGTACATGTTATGTGTCTCCTCGATAAATCGTTTGTGAGGTTACGTACGCCAAAATGGGGTACATATTTTGTAGTCTATTTTCTAACTTATTTTCTTTTACAGTGCGTTCGTTTTGGCTCTGAGCCGAGATAGCGCGTGACTGCAGACGGCGCGGCATGGCGCGGATGCCGGAATTTTTTACCCGTGACGTCCCGCTTATTTTTACGAACATATCTTTAGGATGCAGAGAATTATATTTATATTGCATAACGAGTACTAACCTGTGTTATAATTAATAAAATTATATTAACCAAAGAAATATATTACAAATTACATGATTTAAAACAATTAACTATCGTACTTAAGTCATTTTTCTTCTGGGCACTTTTTACCCAGCGCGCGTCCTTACGTTATGGCAGAAAACGCTCTTCTTACCGTCTTTTGTTCCTCATTTGTTCTCAACTTTATCTTTGTGTAATGAAATAAAAATATTCAAATGTAATAAAGTTAGGTTATTCATTGAATATATTATTATTTTTAAACTTTGTAACAATTGAAATTCGGACTTAAGAAGCAATTTTCTTCTGGGTATATTTTACCCAACGCGCTTCCTACCTGGTTAACAATGGAAATAAAACAACTTGCAAATAGAACAAAGAATACAGATAGCCACCATTTTGAAAAACTCTTATAACTAGGGCTAAGGTTTTGATGACCTTAAAAATGCCAAAAAATGACCTTTAAAAAATGCATTTATGACCTAATACATGAAAGAAAATTCCCTATAAACTAAGAAAAATGACCTAAAAATTCTGAAAGATTTGTAAAACAAATTTATTAACTACCAACAGAAATTCAAATTACAAATTAACGTTACAGTATCTATCACATGCTCATTGCGTATGGTAGTACAAGTAAGAAAGTTCACTTTTTGTCATCTTTTACACTTTAAGTACTGAGTTGCAGTACACAACGAAAATCATATACAAATTTTCAAAAGTGAATGATTGTCGGTTTTCGGACAAGAGAGCCTTGTACACGGAAAAAATTTCTCTCGACTTCCACCGACACAAGAGGAGCGTACTTGAAATGAACAATAGCACTTGCTGTTAAGTCACTTTCAATTCCATAGACTGAAAATTGCTTCCCTGACAAAATGTCCGATACAGAGCACAAAACTTTGTACCCCTTGTTTTTTAACAATAATCCGTCTGGCGACAATATATTTACTGATAGAAGGGGAAATCACATTGTTTGAGCTGAATTGTTACACAACAGCTTGTGTCAACAGTATTGCACAGATTTTTTTTTCTTCAAACACAGTTGTTCAGAACTACGCTGAAGGCAATGAGACGAGAGTCGGGAACCTCTCTCCTTCAAAGGGTTGCATTTGCATGTAAAATGCCCCTTCTTTCACCAAAATGTAGAAAAATGCATACAATGACTTTTAAAAGGGCGAAAAATGACTTAAACGGTTTAAAAGGTTAAAAAATGACCTTTACTCCAAAAATGGTCAAAAAAAATTTAAAAAATGCCCTAACAAAGGCATTCCAATTAATTCACTTACGTGTAAAACACGTTTCTATCTACTTATGCAATATTTCTGCCTTACCAGAAAAAAAGATGCATTTGCATCAAAATCCTAGCCTTATTTATAACAGTTTAGTACTCGTTATGCAATATA
Source organism: Lepisma saccharinum (assembly GCF_977018435.1). NCBI lineage: Eukaryota > Metazoa > Arthropoda > Insecta > Zygentoma > Lepismatidae > Lepisma > Lepisma saccharinum. Next base: position 35,695,365 of record NC_139253.1, read on the forward strand.
AATATAATTATCTGCACGCTAAATATATGTGCGTAAAGATAAGCGTCACGGGTTGAAAATGCCGGCATTTGCGCCATGACACGTTGTCTGTAGTCACGCGCTATCTCGGCCCACAGCCAAAACGAACGCACTGTACTTGCTATCTATATAGACACGAGTAAATTCCAATGAACACTGTAGAATATGCAAGCACGTGTTATTCCGCGTTAAATATACAGCTACCAACTTCTTGTAGATTTTTGCCAACTACTGTCCCTTTCAAAGACCCTGAATTGGTTCCAATGAAGAGGTTCAAAGTGTGAATCATGCAATACAGAGCTTCATTTAACCAGCCTTCGTGGCGGAATAGTTAGCATAGCATGCTATGAAATCGAGGTGTGGGTGTTTTATTGTGTTTATGTGCTTCATAAATTTGTTATACTTCCCCATTGTTACGATAGACAGGCAGTGACGCCGCCAGAAAAATATAAGTGGAAAAGGAGATGGGAGGAAATTCTTTCTGGGGACCAACACGTTCAACATAGCACTACATACCATACAAAAATTGTGTATTTGGGTTAAAAGAGCATTTAGCTTTCCTTATTTGGAGGGCACCAAGGAGGCGGACTGTTCGACCGCCCCCTCCCCCCGCTCTCTGATGTAATCACTGGAAATGCAAGTAAATTAACGAAATTACTGATAAGGTTATTTTGACTGACTGATCACGATATTGGACAAATTGGAATAGTTTACAGAATTGCTTCATAATGAGTACTTTGGTGCAAAGAAACATATGTTTTCTACATAAAAGTAAGATCTCTCTCTCTCTCTCTCTCTCTCTCTCTCTCTCTCTCTCTGTCTCCACACGATTTGCCAAGAAAAAAGTCTTGCTGAAGGAAAATTACTCTTATAAAATAACTAAGCCAAGCGTCAGGTTAACCTTGCAGCAGGTTTTATGTATCAATCCGCGCGAGAACTGAGCTCAGAATCTTCCGTGCCAGTCTTTCCTCAACCGCCGAGCTGCTTACATCGGAGACACTGAGAAAATCTACAGTATTGCCAACCGCACAACACATCAAAACCCGCATGCATGTCAAGTGGATTGTATTTTTGCTTCTCTTTGTCTCCTGAAACATAACATTTTAAAAGTACTTTCTGCGCATATATTATTTAATAAATGTGTCATTAATATAAGAGCGAAACAACTTCTAAACATGAGAGCATGTGTGTATATTTCGAGCACGCAAAAATAAAAATAAACAAAGATAAAAGTAAACAACGATAGGCCCCTCTTGAATTTAATGACAAATTATTGTTTTTGGTTTAGAAAGAAATAGATTTATGAAAAACTTGGTTGCTTCGTTCGCAATACATCCGTTACTGTAAGACACACGCACTTCAAGTTGTACCACCAAAAAAGCATGATTTGTTATTGGTGATATATACAATCAGGTGCATTGTCTGTCGCTATTACTCTGGTTTCAATTTATGAATCACTTCACTAACCCAGGATTCAAATCTTGGTCTGTCTATTTGTTGCTGATAATCACCCTTCCCTTTCTTTGCGCGGAACAGTAAATATGCGCCTTCAACAAAGCTTTCATTGCCGCCAGTGGGTGAAACAATAAGCCTCCCCCTTCCCCTCATCGTCGGTTTCTTCAGCCCTGGCGGTGGTTTTGCATGGTGGTATCCTTCCATGGTTTATTCCCCCTTCCCCCACTCACCGAGTTGAAGGACGTCTCGTCCAAATAATAAACATGTTTCTTCTCACTGCGATATATTTTAATACCGCGGAGATTCTTTTGTCGTCAAACAACAAACAATCGTTTCCTCTTGCTAAACTCAAACCGCAAATCATTCAACACCCGTGATACAATTCGTGTGCACATTGACGGCAAATCACCTCACGCCCTGTTTTACTTTGATCTTGTTGCCGCAAGGAGGATTATGCATTTAAAACAACTTGCTTGACTTTGAAGAACATTTCCTTTCGGATGAAGCCCAAAATAACATTCGGGTAAAACCGCGCGCTGAACAGGAGATTCAGCCATTCTCGCCGCTCTACAATAAACATAGGGTTAAAATAGTGGGATGTGCAACACTGGTATCAGCGATTTCACGCGCTCTGCAACGCATTCAGTCTCGCTCGACTCGCTCTAAAGTTTCAATGTCTCTTCAACGCAATACAGATTCGAGTTGGCGAATCTGCGGTTCTAAGTTCGTCTGCACAGTGATTGCAACCAATTAAGTCCATACCTGCTAATCAATGTATTATTTTGTCTGTATATTACAAATTAAATAACTGTTTTCTTGCAAGTATGCAGTTGTGTCGGAATAGAACCCGTCTCAGTGGAACTATATTCTTGCGCGCACGTTTGGATCTACATATGCTAAAACCTGCTGCAAGGTTGACCTGACGCTTGGCTTAGCATGGAAACCACAAATTTGCTTGTTCTTCTGCAAATATATATTTCTCTACTGTAAATTATATCATTGCGTGCAAAGTATTTCATGTGTGATTTTGGATCAGTAAATTATTGTTACTAAAATATTACTCCTTACGTATGTGGTTAACAGAGCTGTGGAAGGTAAGGGAGCGGCCGACCGTGTGCCTAGGCGAAGAAGGTGCCCAAACGAGGATTTGATTTGATTTTTGTTATCTAGTGTCGTTTTTCTGCCACTAATGGCTAATACCGACGATGAAGATGAGCAATGATACGATGAAATTGATGAAGGGACACTCACAAAGAACAACAATGCTCAGGCATGTGCTAACCACTCCACCGGGAGGTCACGCCGAACGATGAAAAGGAGAAAAGATTGGATAGGGGTAAACGTCACGGTGCCGTATCGAATTAGTCCTTTTGTCAACTTGCAAGTAGTATCTAAAAATTTTCTTTCTCATTTTGCTCGCAGTAAGACCATTTCTGTAGTTGTACTTATTGCTTAAAAACATACCGTGCGTTCATTTCGATCTTCGGCCGAGAGATCGGGAGAAGCGTGGCGGGCGGCGCTGACGGAGATGCCGACATTTGCGGCCTGTAATGCCCGCTTACTTTTATGGACATATGAAGACATTTATATAAATATTGCTAAATGAGCACTAACCTTTGTTATAAGAGTACGGTTTTAATTTTTGTACCTTAGTGGCTGTATGTGCTGATGATTTTGACACGCCCATCTCCTGTGAAACACGGCGTAGAGGTTTGTTTGGAGAACGTTCTAACGCTGCACCAATTTCATCGAGTTTTGCTTCGGTTAGAATCACTCGTTTTTGCTTAGGTGTTTTAAAATTTAACGATCCAGTTTATCGTAATTTAAGGACAAGATATCTAACCGTATCTCTATGTGGAGGTGAAACGCTTGGGAATTTATGTACAAATTGCCTACACACTTCCCGACACGAGTCTGTTTTCACGTAAGTGTCATACATAAAAATTCTTTGTTCTAAAGTGAAACTTGAGCTGGCATTCCAATCGTCTCACTGACACAACACACACACACACTGCAATAACACAAGTAACGACAAGTAACCAAGAATAACACTCTTGCGCACAGTACGAAATTAACACGCTCTTGGTATACATCTGCTCGCCACTATATTCACAGCTCTGTCTTAATCTAGTCGTGAAGGAACAAAAACTCGAGCTCGGAGATTTCGGATTGCAAGGAAGCTCACGAAAACCATTGACTTTTGACGGTTTCGTCTGCAGCGTAATCTTGATACAGTGTTGCACATTCGAAACCTCCAAACGATCCCCAAAACTTTTTCAAGGATATAAACTTAAGCAGGACGTTACTGGTCAAAACTATGATTAAAATGTTTTATTATCTGTGGCTCTTAACATCGTTTCTAAAGCGTATTTATTTGTGTGATGAATTACAGAAGAACTTTTGCGTGTTATAACACAGGTTAGTGCTCGTTTTGCAATATTTATATAAATGTCTGCATTAGTCCATAAAAATAAGCGGGCATTACAGGCCGCAAATGTCGGCATCTCCGTGAGCGCCGCCCGCCACGCTTCTCCCGATCTCTCGGCTGCAGATCGAAATGAACGCACGGTATATATTGCATATGATTTGTTGATGATTATGTAATATACAGTATAACGAGGGATGACTAAAAGTATGTACAGGGATATTTCGAAAATCGAAAACTTCAAAATATGGAAATAAATGTTTGGAGTTTTGATTTGGTGCTAATGATGGTAGTGTCACGAACGCTTTGGGGTTGTAACGGTTTCAATGAGTCAGTGATGTCGTTACGACCTAGGAGTGTCTGTGACAGAGTATATACTGCACTAAGAGACAAAAATATACGTAGTATTCATTACTGCCAGTTATGAAATAATACTTCATGTAGTGTTCTATTATATTTAAAACAGACGTGCATCGTTTTTACCACGATACTCTATTGCAAATACCAATTCTCTGTACGCTGTTTGCACTTATACCCTATATACTAATACAATAGAACAGAAGCAATGGCAAATCTGTATTTCGAACCTTTTGCCAAATGGCAGTTTGGCCTTAGTAAATGAGCCTTGCTACTGTTAAATTGTCCAAATAATTTTGTTATGGAGCCGAACAAAATGAAGATAATTTTTGGTATGGTGGCCTTACGAGGCCGAGTTGTTTGCGTGCGGTTCGAGTATTTAAAGGAAAAAGTGTAAATATATGTAGTCTCGTTCCGGAAGCTGAAATCTCTAGTTACGGTTCTGTGGGTTCAGTTCTAAAACTTATTTTAAGATTCTTGAAGTTGGGATAGCATGAACATTAGCAGGCAAAACAATCAATAGCAAATAAAATTTACAGAAGTAATTTTCAGTTTACAGAGAGCAAGACGTGCATAAATTATGTTCCATGTAAGAAATTGCAATGATAGTCAAATGTTATACGAGTACTAAGTATTTTCCCGTTTTCTGACTACTCCACTATTCGCAGAGCTCTATTCGGAGCCAAAGGAAAGCTGTATGCGTTTTAAAATACACACAGCGCCATCTCCATTCGGATTGGGTAAGGAAACGCATGTTTTGAAATTAGTCGACGTTGGGCAGGATTCTTATACGTGTAATAATCTTGGACTTAATTAGAGAGGCATGCATTACACATACTTCGTAATAATTGGTTTTAGTCTTCCAAACTTGAGAAATGTACAAAAATGATTGCATCTTCCTGCTACGCTTACGAAAATAATTATATTAACTTGTGTTTTGTACGAAGAAGCAAGCCCATTATAATAATATACATGACTTAATAACTTTCATGATTATGTGCACTTGAGAAACAGACAAATGACAAAATTAGTAACTTTCGACTCCGTGGAATTTTCTTCAAACCAAATAATAAGGAAAATTTCACAACTACAAATTAAGCTAAACTAATACTAGTTAGTTACTGATTGGCAGATTAATATTTTTGGTCGTGTCCTAAACACAAATTCTGAGTTATGTCAACTCGGCTAAGTGTTTTGTTATATTTTTTGTACAGAAACGTATAATTTGTCCGCGCATAACTCAATTTTTAAAGTATCATTTTCTGGTAGAACCAGGGGTGTAAATAACACCACCGCAACCCCCGCCGCGCGGGGGGGCGCACGGGGTTCGGGAGCGCAGTAAGAATGTTAAAATAAGAAAGACCGATAGTTAACAAGTTTTCCTTTAAAATATATTTTCAACCACACATATTTAATTTTTTCAACTGCAAACAGAAAAGGTTAATCACTAGAAAAGTAGAAAGTGAAAAACCAGATTCGAAGAAAACCTTCATTACATGAATAGTAAGAAGTCATTGATTACGTCGCAGAAGGGTAGTCGACAGGGAAGAACATTTCGCTTTTCTACCGTGTTTTAGCTATTGTAGTCAATCAAGTAAACAATAGATTTCAGAGTATGAAACAAATCACAGAAAGCTTCACCTTTTCAAGCCCCACCGCCCTAACGGAAAAACCAACAAACAGTGGAATCCGCTACTAATTTCTGGGATAAATATGAAGAAAATGTATCTTGCACTGTAGTTAGAGAAATAGTTTGTTTTCGGGACGTAGTATCAACTGAAATCAAAATATGAATCATTTCGATCATCAGCAAAGTTGCAGAATTCCTTTTGATATAAAACAATATTCTGGCTAGTGGCATTCCTGACGTATGCACTGTTTATATGCTGTATTTGACCTTACCTGTGACGTCTTCATCAGCTGAGATGTCGTTTACAAGCTAAAATTGATCAGAAATTACTTAAGAAGCACAATGGCAAGAGTAAGAGTGAGTGAACTGGCGCTGTTAAGCATCGGAATCAATCGGGATCGAAAACTGGAGTAGACCAAACTAGAACAAGAATTTGCTTCCATCAAGAAACGCAGAGGACTGGTAATGGACATATAAAAATATCGTAATTTTTGTAGTAACAGTGTATTCTCGTATGTAATTATGAAAAAGTTAAATGTATAAACTGGGCTACGTGGAAGAACAGCCACGGGCTGAACCTCAACCTTCAATAAAGAAAATTTGAATTTGAAAATACGTACATTTTTTTAGTTTGTTATCTAAACCTTTCGCACCAGTTTTTACATTGATTCAAATTTCATGAATGTATTTTCATATTTGCATATACCTAATATAAATGTAGGCGTGAATTAATACTTTAGAAAGGAAAGCTCTATTAAAGAAAAAAGTAGCGGCGTAGGGACGCACAGCTGAAAGTTGCGGGGGGCGCAGTCCCTGTTAGTTACGCTACTGGGTAGAACTACAAAGGTAAACAATGCTGGCTGGGCACTTCTTTCTTACAAAGTGGCATACAGCCCGTCTTGATCTACTGTACCAACTATTATAGGGCTCTAGTATGTAATGTCAAAATAATGAGGACAGGAAAAGTTTGATTTTCTAGTAGGTACTCTGACGTCATTGCGGATAAACCGTAGCCGACGTACGGGATAAACGTGTTACCGAATCTAGGAAGATCTGCGGAAGATTTGAATGGAAAAAGGGGATTAATCTTAAGGTAAAGACAATTTAGTCTTATCCATGCATTCTTTTGAGCCTCACCATAATTTTATGCGGCAAAAAGTGGGCGGATTATATCTAATAATCTCAATTCCGTGTAATCCGAGTCAGATGTTATGATATTTGATTTCTGAACACAAGAAGAGTTTTAATTTGTAATTTCTCTATTTTAAAAAATGAGAGATATGTCCTTATTGCGTTAACCTCATCAGTTCTAACAATCCACATAATATTCTGCAATGTATATATAGTAGTGCCAGAGTCTTAATTTTCAACAAGCAAGGGTCCGAAGTAGATAGTGACCCAAGTTTCAGCGATACAATATCAATATGTATAGCAGTATCGTGCAGAATAAGCGTAATCATGTTAGTATTATTATTTCATTTATTCTATTTTTCTAGAACATCAATAGTGTTGTTGAATTCTCGTTAGATTTATTTATGTGTAAAGATCGAACGCACTCGAGGAAAAGTTATGAAACTCGATATGTGTAGGATTCTTGTTCGGTGGTTCTGCAGGGGGGGGGGGGGGTCCAAGAATCTTCATCGCCGCTACCGTTTCTGCTGGTGTGTATAACATTATTATTGTGATAATTACGTTATCAACTTCTAACCAGATTCGATTTCTAGTTGCGGCACACTTTAGTTTAGAATAGATCCAGTACCAATTAACCTATTTGTGCAAACTTCTTTTAATTCTTTAGAAGCGTGGAAAAGGATATTATTGAATAATTCTCTTTTACGTTGCTCAAACCTTTTTGTTCATTCGTTCATTGGGATAACATTATCATCACGTTTTATAGTAATTAGACATCATTTGGGGGGGGGCACGTGCCCCTGTACCCCCGCTAAATTCGACAATGGACTAAATCCCGCACACATATCCGTAGTTCAACGTATCGGATTTCAAACGATTTGACAAGATATTGTTTCCTGTGAGAATGTAATGATTTAATGTTTCTGCAGAATTGATCAAACACATCGGGCGTGTTATTAATTTTGTATGAAATAAAGACTTTTCACCAACTTCTCTTAGTGTATGTACATGCCGATTTATACTGCAAAAACTTGCCATCATAGATACACTACTAATCAATACTTTTCGTAAAGAAAAAAAGAAGACATTCTGTTCTCTCTTCGTATCCTCTAACAAGCCACACAAAGAACCACAGCATGTGGTTCATGTTCAAAACAAAATTACGGAAGATTGTTGATTGGAACGTTCTCCTCGTGCTAGATTTCGATCCACAAAACCGAACAATAAAAGATATGGCATCGTGTTAGGAAATGACAGGAAGAAGTAACTTGAGAGGGCGAGTGAAACTGCTACATTTCTGAGAAAATTCGAAACCCTCCTAACCGTTGCATGTCAAAGAAGCATTTCCCTCTGTTTATAGGAAATGACATAGTTCCTTCTTTCTCAGAAAGTGTGGTTCTAAAATTCTGAGAAAATGTGTATCTACAAATAGTTTCCGTTCTTGGAAATAATATATTTAAACCATAAGTAGGTATTATGGAACTCGTATTATGTACTATAGGATTAGATAAAAACTGGTAAAATTTCTAGCTTATGTTATTTCAGATGGGATCATATATATATCATAGGGTGACCAGACATCCTGATTTTCGCAGGACAGTCCTTTTTTTTTAGGGTCATGTCATGCGGTCTACGATGCTACTCCAAAAAACTAAATATGTCCTATTTTTCAACAGCGTCCTGCAAAACATTCAGACAAATGTTTACCTCTGTGAAACTGTTAGTGCCTTTTAAATTAATAGTATTGTTCGTTTGCAAAGAAATACTTGTAGATCTAAAAATTTCCACGCTGGCTTCGCTCGCAACCTTACTGTAAAGCTTATATTTATTGCTTAGAAGCAAATATTACACGCAGTCTGTTCATGATATGATATTCAAGGTACCGAGTGATGATTATAAGTATATGCAGGGGCGCTTTGAAAATTGAAAATAGCTCAATTCTGGGGATTTGCATGTTTGATGCATTCATGACATGATTACTACAGCTGCGGCAAGAGTAATATTCTCAGTATTGATTAATATTTTAATATTATTTTACAAAGTATTAATGTTTTATGATAAGAAAGTAAGGAAATACACAAAAAAAAACAGTAAGAACGAGAGAGATTGGAAGGTTAATCTGTAAAACTAAAAAGATAAGAAAAGGGAGGAACAAATAAGAGAGAAATAAAAAGGGAAATATATGACTTCTGCGGCTGAACGCAAGGACGCCAGGAGTCCTGGGGTCGAAGCCCGGCCTGGGCGTGGATCTTTTTGTGAGTGTCCATTCATTAATTTAATCATACATCACTCATATTCATTGTTGCAATTATCCAAAAGTGACAAAGGTGACGTTAAATAACAAAAATCAATTCGAATCTAGAAGAAAACAGATTAAAGAGAATTGTGTAATATTTCAGGGGACATGTAAGCAGCGTGACTTTTTCTTTGCCAAATAGGGGAGGGAAGGGGTGCACTTGACCCTGTGCTCTTTTAGTTATTGCCGTACGCATCTATGGATGTCCTGCTTTTCGTTTCAGAAAATCTGGTCACCCTAATATATCACACTATCCTTTCTACTGTTCTGCGTCATGTTTACGATACAGATGATGATTACTAATGGTCTTAAGTAGTTGCAGATAATCCACTCTCAAATTTCACTTTCTTAAACTCGGGACCAGGCAATTAGACGACTGAGGTCATTTACACTGTTGTCACATAACTGCCACCGTACTTGCTTATAAGTAGAGTTGTTCGGAAGTTATGGCAACGTTTGTTCTCGTGCAAAATACGTGATACTACTGTGGCATCAATATTTAATGTGGAGATCAGAAATGGTAACAGGCTATGTCCCTTTCACTAGACAACACTGAATAGAGAATAATGGCATGCCGAGAGGGTAAATACTCACCGAAATATCTGTGAAATTGTAGTTCTAAGAATAATGCAACAAATATTAGCTTTCTTCATCCACTTTAAAAAAAATATTTTCAAAATGTATCAATTCGCATTTGTTTCACACACGGAGTTGAATTGTTATGTAAGCAGATGATTGCAACATGTGTGTAATGTGTTTCTGCCGAGGATAGAACCCCTTGATTATAAGACAACATCGTTACCACAACACCATCGCATCGCAGAAGCCCGTGACATGTAATGACTCCAGAATCTTGCAGCTATGAAAATTATTTATTCGACGATGGGCGCTATTCTCATGTATCGTAATTACTTTGCAAATAATTAGGCCAACATTCATTACATACACTTCGTAAGAATTAGTTTTAGTTTTCCAAACTTGAGAAATGTACAATGGCTGCATATGTGAGTTATGCTTATGAAATTAATTATAATTAGAAAATAGCTCGAGAAGTACATTAGCTTTCATGCAAAGTTAGTGAAAATTAGTTCAGTTTTGCACTACAAGTTACGAGGAAAATACCATCACACATTTCAAGTTTTTTCAAAACAGTGTAATGAAGTGAAAGAGGTAAATTTTGCATCCCTGTTTCTAACTATGTCTCTTCTCTCGATGCTAAGGTGCCTTGTAATCAAGGTGTCCCGAGTTCGATACGCGGTGGAGGCACATAGTGGTTCGAATCCCACTTTAAACTGTAGGTCCAGTCTCGATTAGCCTTACTGTGCATAAAGTGAACTTAAAACACCAACTCAATCAATTATTACATGATCATTGACTCCGTGTAATTTGTCTACAAGAAAATTTCAAGCAGAAAGTAACTTTAAAAGTAACTTACAGTAACTTTTCAAGTACTGAGTTACTTTTTAAAACCAGTGCCTGTAACTCAGTTATTTTTAAAAAGTAACGTTCCAAACACCATTGCCAAATCACTAGGGCTATGTAGGATCCTGAATTGTTGGTACTAAAATAGGTAAGAGAAAATCTCTCGGTCACAATTCACATTTCAGGAAATTCTTATCTGATTTTCAGGCTCCTGAACAGTTGGGAAATTTCAAATGATTCTTTCTTACAATTTCTTAAATGTCGAAATTTATTGGGATACTGTCAGTCTCCTATTCAGAATCACTAAACGCAATAGAACTTTATACATACTTCAAAATAAGATTCTATTTCTGCCATCTAGAATAGCACAAATAGCAAGGGATTGCTTTTTGTTCCCGTTGGGTCATTCCAATTTTGTTAACCAGACGCAAACTATCGATAGTCTTATGAGTCAATTTTGTATGTGGAGCCAGATTAGAAAATTACAAGGCCAAAGTTGAACTTTCTTTTGTACTAATAAATATTGATACTATTGTAATATAACATGTAAGTGACATTTTCATTATATCATTGAGATAGGAGATTAATTTGGCTCGTTTAAATTTATCAATGACAGTTATTTACGTACATTCGCGCTAAAAAATGAAAACATTAGATTTCAGTTTCTCTTGTTAGTTCAAGGAAATGTATCACTCATTTTTTTTGTTATAGAACTTCAATATAGGCCTATGTCAGTCTATTCATTGTTATTTAATTCTGTCAAGGCCTAATATAGTTATTCAGCATACCTTCTCTACTATTAACAGGTCAAGTACTACTACAAGTTTCAGGTCAAGTACTATCCAGTTGGAATTAGAATTTTAGGAATATTTTCCTAAAAAGCGAAAATGGAATGAATAAAATAACACTAAGAATTAACAAGGAAAATTCACTTCTTACAAGCAGTTTGAAATATTGTTATATTAGACACAAAAATTTGGAATAGTATTATACGTATTAGGCACAAGTTTGGAATATTGCTATATTAAGGAAGACGTGATAGGCACTGTGGCATATGTGGGCGAAAACAAGAACGTTCAGCAGACAGACAGATACCATGTGTTGTTGCATTCCAAGGCTGTGCCTATCACCTAATGCCTAATATAACAATATTCCAAACTTTTTGTTACGAGTGTATAACTAAAAAGAAAATTCTAACAAGAAATATCAAGATGATCAACTAGTAAAATTTGCTTTTCCCTTTGAATTTAAAAGAGGTTCTTTTGTGATATTGGGAGATAAGTGACTGCATAGAAGATATTAGTATTTCATTAGCGTAATGATTTGGTTGAAGTATGATCTTGTATATAAATTATTTGCATTTATACAATAACTTTTAGCATGCCGGTTCCGAGTTCGAGTCCCAGCTTGGCCATGAATATTTCCCTGCTAATGTTGCTTCCTCAATTTCATGTAATTATCGTTCACCTTCATCGTTACAATTACCCAAAAGTGATAGAAAAGTGACGGTCAAAATACAATACTATAAATCTCAACACTTTAATTGCCTCTATACATAATCTTTGAAACGATATTTAATATTATCCTCAACACTTGCATGACAAAGTAACTAATTCAACTGCCACTGCTGCAATAACATTTCTTAGTATAGAGCTCGCATTTCAGTTTTCCTTCGCATACACGAAAGTTCATTTTTCCCGTTATTCCAGGCCAAAGGAAACTCCTATACCAAACATGGGTTGTAATTTGATTTGTAGCGATAAAAGCTTTGACCTTCATGATAGTAAAGTTCGTAAACGTCCCTCCAATCTTTAATTTCAGTTCAATTAGATTGTTGCGAGTTATTTTAGTATAGTAGTATCTTTCTTACTCCACCATGGTGGGTCGAATTGTGGTCGGTTCTCATAAAGTAGTATACCAGTATTTTTGGTTGCAGTTTCAATTTCTACAGCAAATTAGTGTGGTAATATTTAACGAACGTGGTTGTAAATTGCATTAGGTGGTTTCATAAAAACAGCGATAGTTTCATCCCACAAGCATTCCAGGACCTGAACATCATGGACGAACAATCTATTTCTTTGCGTGTGTAATCATCCAATCACTTCTCTCTTACTCCCAAAACGTTTTCCTCGGATTTCGGAAAAGATGAAAGTCTCTGAGGGCCAGGTCTGCTGAATAAGAAGGTTCCCTATGGTGGCCATTGCAATGAAATCTAGTTGTTGAAATTACCAATGACAGTGCCTCTAGCTTCGAGGCCTTCAACCAGGAGCCATCCTTCTATATTCCAATTAACAAAATTATATAACCTTCCTATGTGATGCTACAGTTGCTAACGCCTTAGGGGTGGAAACCTTAGTGTCAGATCTGAATAAGAACGTGTCTTGCAAACTGTAAACAAACTTATCGATACCGTGCACATTTCAGGTCAGGTGGCATCATTTTGGGGATCCATAGGGTGAATTAGTTAGGCTGAACTCTACACTCATATATGAGATGCTACACTGTAAAATAACGAATACACATGTTCCGATCTTGCAAATTTTGTCTAGGATTTTTGTGATCAATTCTGAAGTGTTGACGGTCACATGAGACTCCGACAATATTCGCCTTCATGACATTTATATGTTTAGATCGTATGTGATTACACCATGCCCAACTATTTTCAGAATAATATTTATGCCCGCAAAAACTTGGGTTTTCTCTATTTTAAGTCGTCACATTCTTGCCCACAAAGCAAAAATGAAAATCTGGTAGGTCAGTCATCACATCGTAAATAGCATGAGTGCGTAAGTAAATTGTATTTACTATTTATAAAGGTCTTAAAACTTAATAGTAAATGTCTCCAACTTTAGCATCTTCGGCATTGGCGTTATAAAAAGATACAATAACAAGTTGGCGATAAATGTGCCACTGTGCGAAATATACTCTGATATTCAGGTTATCATGCGTGCTAAACAACTAAGGGTTGTATGTTAGTGCCTGTTAAGGACGTGCAGCCAACATTTCGAAATTTGAAAAGAAATTCCACGTAATCCGGCAATCATTACTGCTTCATTTGCATGCAATTGCACATTTTAGATTTAAAAAAAAACATATCGCGAATATTTTATGGCATGTTTTCTGTATTCTGTTGAACTATTTTAAATCAAAATAATAACTGAACAAAGTGTCAACATTTGAAGTGTATTTAAAATTAATGCTGTAATTTTGCACATTTCCAATGCAGGGATTATTTAACACATTTCACTTTTGCACAATCATATCCTCCGTACATGTCTTTTTTATGAACTATCGTGCTCTTCCAAGGGCTCAACCCTGACCATTTGTAATTCAGCTTCTTTATTTAGTCATCTTAAGTATTTTTGCATTAAGCAGATAATGCCTGATGGTTCCTCAGACTATGCAAGATTATCGAGAATTGAAATATAGTCACTAAACGTATAAACAACTGTATAGCTCAAAATCCTGAATAATGCAGAATACTTAATGCCTTCCATTATTTGGCAGTAAGTTTTTGGAATGAGAAAATAAGCGAAATAATTGAATGAGTGAGAGAAAGAAGGTAAAGATTCCACTTTTTGGCCATTTTGAACTGAGATAGCTATTTTATTACTTTATATAAGCTGCATCAACTGACACAGAGCAAACATTCTCCCTCTCAGCACGTAGTAGTAGTAAGTAGGAAATATCGTTGAGGGAAAGAAGGAAAACATTCCTGGAATGTTTACCTTTTAGCTCTCAGCACCAGAGAGAAGCATCCAACATTTGATATAAAAAGTGATGAAAAATCAACAAATCATCAACTTTAAGCAATGGTGGCCTACGCTGTTTAAAAAGAGCAGTAAAACCTTGCAAAGCAGAATTTTTTTTTCAAATTAGCAAGTGCAGGTATCTCATATACAAAGAAGTAGGAAAAGGATATGTAACACACACGAGTTTATACGTAGACTGCTAGGAGTGAAGTATTAAAGCTCTACGAAGTCGGTGAGATTGTGCTTACTATGGTGGGAAAGTTCCAATAAACAGTAAAGAAAAATAGGACGTACCTAAAATTGTGCATTATGTACCAGATAACTGTAGAGGTATATGACAGCATTTTATCATGGGCTACATCCATGCGGTTTGCATATGATGAACATTCTGAGAGTGACTAGCAGTGCTGTACAGAGCAGAGAATACTGTTCCAAGTAAAGTTCATGTTGCAGGTTATGGCCGTATATATAGCTCACGTAAGGGGGGTGGGGGTCAACTTTTGGTTCAATTAGGGTTCATATATTTCATAAGTGAAAATCCGGGACACTACTGACCGGTAGTGAGCCGGGGGGGGGGGGGACCCATAAAGTTGTATGTATGTACAACATAATTGTCATTTACATCACACATTATGTGGAAACTTTATTTGAAAACTGCAAGCTGAACAGATAGGCACCCAAGCGCTGACTCCTTATAGTAAGCAGGTTACTATACAATGGAAGAGAATCGTAACTGAAATTCAGCACTGCTAGCAGACGGCGGCGTCATCGTGAAGTCAAAGATGTTTGCGGTACCATATCTCGTAAAATCTTGTATTATGGAGAGGGAGTGGTTCAATGAAGAGTTAGATTGTTTTGTAAAATTAGCATTTTAAAATTACGTCCACGCATTTAAATATAAAATAAGTTCAGGAAAGTATAGTCTTAATAATTTCTTCTTTCCCACCCGATTCCAGGACATTTGTGCATCCCGAAGAAATTATTAGGAACTCCGGGACAAATGATACCATTCCGGGATTGTCCCTGAAAATCCGGGACATATAGCGTCCCTAGGTATGATCTGGCTATCAAAATCCACTCTGCCATCACATGAAAGGTCACACATTTATTAAATTAAGTCTATCTACGAACTTCTAACTTTTCTACATAAAATGAGCAGAAAATGCCTTTCAAAAAGCTAATCCCAGCATCTCTTTAAAAAAGAATTACAATGTAAGAATTAGTCTTTTTCTCCTTGCTACAAAATTGAAAATAACATCATCAGTGTTATTTTAATATTCGTATGTATGCACACTTAACTGTGCAGGGTCCATTAGTCGAGGATCTCCCGTTGAATTGCGAGGACATTATTTCAACCTCCTTAATGTTAAAACACATCCTCTCGGGTGTTGAAGATGAAACTGGCAGTGTAGTCAAGATCACCAACAATTTGTGCATATTTGAGTACAATAGCTTGTCACAATTTTCTACTGCCTACAATGCAGACCCTGGACATGTCTTTTTAATTACTGTTTGTCACATTTTTCATTCAGATTTGAAAATGTAAAAAATATCAACCAGGCCATCCAACATTTTGACACACTGTTTCAATGAATGAGGAATAAGCATTTCATATTGGAATAAGTTGTAGCAATTTTTCAATGTGTTGACTGTGTTCAGAGAAACTTGGGTTCATTTCTACTACAAAATGGTCCAAAATGGACAACAGTAAAGTTTCTACTATTAGTGTATACGATTTTACAAGTCACCCTACTGAGTTTTGATACTTTTCTGTCCATCTTGTGTCGAACAACTTGAGAACGTTACAGAACTTCCCTAGCTATCTTGCACTGCATTTTTTACAAACCAAATTACATTGAGAAGATTGATTTATTTATTTGCATTATTTTACTTCGCTTTTGTGCCACTTTTCGCTAATTTCCGAAGATCGGGATGAGTGATGACATGATGAAATTGATGACTGGACACCCACAAACGCCCATACCCATTCCGGGTTTCAAACCCGGGACCCACGATGTGCTAACCACGGGGGCTGCTCCTTTGAGAAGACTCGAGGGGGAAAAAATTTAACTGATTTGACAGTCTCAATATAGCAGAAATTCCACAGAAATGGGCAATAGTCAGGGTTAAAATATGTGCTGAACAATGTAGTGAACACTTCTCTGAAATTATCTATCTATCTGACCCCTTAATTCTACCACCCATTACATCAGCGCCATCATATTCTTCACCAACTATTTTTTTCTATATCCACACCCACTTAACCCAGAGAGAGTAGAAGTACTAATAGTTGAAGCTAACCCAGATGCAGTTACAATCTCCAATAAGGACAAGTTTCCCATTCCGATCTAGAGTTTGAAATTTTTTTTATCGACTTTCGAGATTATCAAACAGTGGGAAATTTCTAATTATCAAAAAATTAGAACCTGAGGAATACTCAAATCTTGAATGGTAACAAACCATATCGAAACTTCTAATGGAATTATAATGTTCGCGCTATAATGTTCAAAAGCAGCTGCTTCGGGCAGAAATTGCATGTGGCATTATAGAATTTGTGAAATGTCAGGAGTTTTCTGAGTATTGTCCAGGGAAATTCCGAAACTATCAGGAAATTGCAGACATTTGCTTTGCAGTCCCATCTGGTGTGTGGAATTAATTTCTTTCCCATCCGTATCCCGATCTATACGTTTGTAATTTATGAGAACAAAATAAGTCTCAAGAAATTTTTACGAACAAGTCTTTGCGCATAGCGGATAGAACAGGCAATCTGGTAATTTTACTGAACCAAAGGGGAGGTTTGGACCCGTTGAACCCCCCCCCCTTAAATACGCCCATGTTGCAAGTTCACCCGTATTTGAAGAAAATGATGTGTGTATCTAAAATTTATTATCGAGAATTGTTAATGCAAACATTTTATTTGGTCATAACACTTATCTTGCATCCATAATAATGTTTTATCAACTAATAACTGGGTTTTAATATTTAAGAACTGCATTTATTGCTTGCTACGTTCAAGTGAGAACCACAAGGAAAACATTCAACGATGTTTTAATAACTGTGTCTATTTACATATGAACAGTTTACAAAAAGTATTGCTTTAGAATTATTGTCGGAGCTTTGTAGTATAATTTCACAATATTTTTTTTAAAAAAATAATATATAATAAAGTATTTTCAGCCCCAGAACTATTTCGTTGATTTCCCAAAATTACACTCTGTGGAATCTGTTCCTTCTTTCTCTCACCCATTCAATTAATCTTTTTCCAAATATTTTTCTGATGTAAGGGTCATAGAGGGTAATTGTAAATTCTAAAACTAAATTTGAACTTTGGGGTAGAGGAGAGTTTTACAGTACCGTATATTTAAAGTTCATGAAAAATATAAGTAAATTCCTTCTCTTGCACAGTTGCAGTGTATTGCCATGCTAGGATTTGCTTATACTAGAAATTGTATATTCGTTTTTGAAAACTAAATTACGTGAAACCAGAGCGATTTATGGCGGTTCGGAGATAAATTCCTTCCCAACGTTGTGTTCCTATGATATCATGGCAATGCCGAAACGAAAGATTTGTCGACAACCATGACCTGATCCTATACTGCGCTCGTTACAGTTATTTCTTGTTGATGCAGTGGAGAGCAAATTGAAAGATGGGCCAATTCTCGCTGGCACATACCAGTGTGTCGTCTGCCTTGCGCGTTCACCCAAACTACAACGTGGTTTGTGAATTATCGATCCTCCAACCTGCTTGTAGAACCATAGAGACGGAAAACGACACGTGAACTCGACGGCGTTCAGTGTTATTAACTTTATCTCTAATGTAGCAATTGGGGTACGCCGTGTACTCCCCCTTCCCCCTTTTCTCAATCGCGTGATCCGAAAAGAAAAATACAAATGGCTTCCCTATTCCGACATCGTACTCGTTTCCTTTTTCTCCTGTTCCGCACCACGAGGTCTGTCCTGCCGTACACAAAAGATGACGTCATAAGTGTTGACTCCGCGGCACTTTCCTCCTCCTACGGTTTTTAGCCCCCTTCCTCCCACATGCAATCTTCAAAAACAGGATACCAGCAATAAGCAAAAGTTACTTGCACATGCATTTCCAAATGCCCGTCCCGAGCCAAATCGTGGATGCCTTAATGCCTCGACTATATCATCATTTTCCTCGGATTAGGTATAGTTGAAGTCCTGATTCGAACTTCAGTTCGGTATCTTTGACATAGCTCGAGAGGAAGCCGACCGGACGCGTATCTCGTTTTTACCTGCAGTGTTTGGACATCCAACACGTTACACTCCCAAGGTCTGCACACTGTATTAAAAAAAATAGCAGAACACAATATCACAACCTAGAAAAGATAACCGGAACCTCACGTTATGAAATCTCTAAAGAAACTGAATTGGCAACATCTCATTTACTCCACGTGGACTTGACAAGTACAGCCAGTCCCTAAAGCGGATGCTATTGGTGTGAAAGGTTTGAGGGGAGAATTTACTGGGCTCCACGTGGACTTGACATATGGTTGTCAGAGGGAAACTGATCTTTCGGAACTTTCTTTGTAGTAAAGTGGCGTTCGAATCAGGACTTCAAGTGTACACAAGCAGAGTAACTTTTCTAGAAGCGTAGAAGCATTGGACCCAATGAATAAAATTTGCAACCAGATGGTGGGATTCAGGTTCATAGCGGTGAGATTCCCCCTCATCCCAACAAGTACCATCCTGCGAATAGGAACCAATCATTCCGTTTCAAAGGAAAAGCCACTCGTGTCGACAAAAATACGCAATTGGAAATCTGCTAATACTATACCTACCAACACACACGCTCACAGATATCTTAATTCCGAATTTAACTGAAGTACCAATCGAGCCAAGTCTCGAAAGGTTAAGTTCATTCTTAGCGTTGGCTTTACAATGGTAACTCGTTCTCAAATAAATATCACTCCTGTATTTTCTTTATACTAATTTCCCCTTTCCTTACGTCGAATTCATAAAATAGTAGTACTGCTTCGTTCGTTGGAATGACCTTCGCAAGAAAGACAGTTATATTGATCTTGAACATTTTAAATTCATTACGATTTCTAAGCAATAAATAAATATTAGCAATATTTTAAATAACAGAACAATTTCATCTTTGCCTGCTGAAAGGGAATCAATCAATGTTTCATTAATAAGTGCCAAAGCTTTTGCAATCATTGTGCAGAGTGGCGTAGGAACATGAGATACCGAGTAAAATTTGCAACTGAAAAACAATGAAAAGTCTCATTCGAAAACCTGAATATTCACTCTGGTGGCAACTAGAAGTCCATTTTAGGTTTTTGGGAAGGGATGATCCCAGCCCAGTTCTAATAATGGTAGATAAGAATACAAAATATTGATAGTGACATTTATTTACATTAGTTCCTACTTATCAAGTTCATTTTAGTCCAACTGGGTTCTCTGGTAAAGACAATCGGAAGGTGTCTTAGTATACGAAAAAACTGGATCTCGATAGGTGTTAGAATCAGCATACCAAAAATCTCTTTTCCCCGTATAGTCTAGCAAGTAAGAATTTCGTCAACCTCCATTACTTCATCGAATTCCGTTGCCTTATCGCCTAATAATTCATTTTCCAACTTCATAGAATAATCAGCTTCCTCCAAAGTGAAGGAATGCAAATGAGTGTTGTTGTTTCTTGTAAAGTATTCCAACTTTCTCAAGAATCCATCTTATAATTTAACTTCATGTCACTCTTGCTGCTTTACGTGTCCTTCTCATCACTGAGAAATAAATCGAGCAAGTAAACTGGAATAACGTTGTAGAATCAATTAATTTCCGCCTTGTTTCTCCATAGATCGAAGACAAGCTCTCTTTATGTATATTCGAGCTGTCAAACGACACCTCGAATATTTTTCTTTCGTTCTCCAGTGATCAAAATAGTAAAAGCCTTACTCCTTCATATGTTTCCTCCGTACAAACTTCTACCTTCGTGCAATACTGGGGTAAGAATATATATTTCTCAGTAGAATCGGGATATTCTAGGGGAATATTATTGGTTGCCTTCAAGTGCGCTTTAATTTGCAAATATTAGGTTTCAAGCCTGGTGGTGTCATGCAAAACAATCACTGGCTTGTATGGCCTCCCTCTACCTAGAGAGAGCAAATAAATTTAGTTGACTATCAGTTATCTTAACATGCGTTTGGAACCTACCGGCTCTAACTTAGTAACCATCCCAATGATAACACAATTAGAGTTTAGGCAAGCCTCCGTACGTGCATGATCATACAAGCACTGATGTAGAATCTCAGCCCCCCAGTACTGGAAAAGGGTTCGGTTACACAACTTCTAATTATTAATTGTTAATACAACTTTTTACGTTATTTTTCAGCTACACATTTACACTGCACATCTTATCCTTGCAACTAATACCATATGCATAGTAAAATCTTGTAAGCCTTCTGTACAGTTGATGTTACATTTAGTTATTACAATAATTTTATCACTACCGCAGGAAACCAGTGTAAATGTTAAACCATACAAAAATTAACAACGGTATCAGAATAGAAAATATACAGGAACTTTAAAAACACTTGCAAACAGTGTAATTTCATCTTCGTTTACTTATGATATACTATGTTTCAAGGTCAAGGGTTGAAAAGCATCGGTCTCGCGTGTTGGATTAACACCCATAAAAAAACTGCATTTCGTAGTTAAAGTATGCCAGTACATGATATGTACTTGTAGAGTTTAAAAATGGTGGTATTGCTAAATTGCAGTTAAGACGTCCCTTAGTTACTTACTTATACTTTAAATAAATGTAAATATATAAATAAGCTATAAATATTAGGTGAAATTATAATTACAAACTATAAGCAAAACGATTAACGTGATTTTTGTTTAATTTCTATTTTACCACGATTTTAAGAATATACGTACTCAATCAATATATTGATACGTACTTTGGTTAATGTGGAATGAATTGTAAGAACATGAAGGTTTTTTATTCTTATTTTTCTTCAAGTGGCAACGAGCAATGAAATTTATTGACCTTACATACATAAGATATATTGTTTTCTTACCCGATTCAGTTTTTTAACTCTTGGTGGGCTTCTGGCTTCATCTGAAAAATGTAACTATGGTATACATGTGTGTATGTGTGCAGAAAGTTAGCTTGCTGGTAAAATGTTACTTCGAAGATGTCGTTATAATGGATTCGTAATCTTCAAATCATTACAGA
Organism: Lepisma saccharinum; assembly: GCF_977018435.1. Taxonomy (NCBI): domain Eukaryota; kingdom Metazoa; phylum Arthropoda; class Insecta; order Zygentoma; family Lepismatidae; genus Lepisma; species Lepisma saccharinum. Next base: position 35,717,058 of record NC_139253.1, read on the forward strand.
AATAAAGGTTTTAGAACACAAATAGATGTAAAATGTTCGATCAGTCTTGAAGAATATTGGCTCTTATTAGTCAATTTAAGCAAGCAATTTGTTAATTCTGTAGCTTGTTTGTAAGCTCATGTTTAATTTCTAACACACACCAAAGCCTACAGACTAGAAGACTTCAAGATAAACGGTAACGTTGAGTGTTCTTCCCGCAGGACCGATCGTTGCCTTCAGAGAGATGAGGATGTCTTTGGAAGATGAGATAGCGGCGGATTCCCATTTCCTTCCACCAAATGAAGATAATGGAACAACACAAACAGCCAAATCCATATCGGGATTCGAACCTGCGACTGAGCGTTTGCTCAGAATCGTCGCCGAACGCCTCAGACCGTTAAGTCACACCAGCGATAGAAGGTAGAGGAGATGTACTATAGAGCATGAACAAACTATACATGATCTGAATTTTACTGATTGCAAGTGTTGGGTTTCTTAGAGATTTGTACCTGCATCTATATATGTTCAATGTGTCAAGGAAGTCCCTTCAAGAATTCTTAAAGTCCTGTGTCCAGTTCTTTGCTACTACCGTATTGCACACCAAATTTGTTTCTGGTCATCTGACTGTGCAAAAATATTTCTTCGACATACATTTTTTTATTAAAAAACGTTAAAGACAATTAATTGCGAAAAGTCACGAATGAAAGGAACTGTTATAGATATTAAATTCAGTCCCATGTACAGTCTTAGAAAAAAATACCTGGGCCACGGGACGTAGAATTTCGTAACGTCTTAAAGCCTGTTGTTTATGCAACCCAAATAACAAAATATTCGCTTAAGTTTGCCTGGTGATTCTGAGTTCTCGGGAAGGATTGAGCTTTGATAGCATGAGTCACATGACTCGTGCCCCAGCCACAACAAATAGCTGGGTGCTACGATGCCTCCAGAAGAAAATTTCAGGAACTGGTTTCTTGACAAGACCTACTCGTAAAGAAATACTATTCTTTCAAGTGATATTAGAGTCATTGTCAAGAGGTTCGCTGAAATGATGGTTCTCATCACAGACCACATGCCACACGTTAATTGTTTAAGTCCAGTTCATGCACTGGACCTACAGATTAAAATGGGATCCGAACCAAATGCCTCTCTATTTGGTATTGAATTCGGAAGCCTTTCATTACATGGCGAAGACGTTACCACTACGACATCAGAGAGGCAATGGAACCCCTTGAGAAAGAGATAAGCGAAAATTGCTACGTGACAAATCATATTTGCCCGTAAATTTTAAAAATAAGACAATATTTTGTACTGACAGTTTCGAACCGTGGGAGAGGCATATATTTTTTTGTACCATCGTCCATTTCACGAGTTTATAATTCTTCCTCACCGACACGAGTAACGCGAGTGGTAGAAGAAAAGCGAAGTAAAATAACTGAAACAGAATTAAAAGGAAAAAGCGAAATAAATTTTATTCATAATATTCTGCAGTCACTTGAGTTGTATTCACGGGATGCTATCTTTAAAGAAAGCCGTGGTCTCTTCCTTGTCTTTTTTGCTTTCTTTGTGCTCTTGCTTCCCCGTCACGATTGGTCTAAAACTAATTAATGCGACGTTAATTAAACAATCCAAACAACGAAACAATGCACAATCAACTGCACAAAACAACATTCCAAATGTTTTCGAATCGGAAAACAATTGAGATGCTGTAAAATGACTTAAGATGCAGTAATAAAGTGGGAATTCGGTACCGTATAGAATTAAATCGGTAGAGATGTTCGATTTGATTGGATGTTTGTTATTTAGATTTGCTATTCTTTCACTTTTGGCAAATAGCGACGATGAAGATGAGTGATGCTATGATGAAATTGATGAAGGGACACTTACCAAGGACACCCACGCCCAAGTCGAGATTCTAACCAGGGACCCATGGCATCGTAGCGCGCTGTGCTAACCACTCCTTCATGGAGTGGACATTATAGCATATTTTGTGTGCTCAATTGGGATCAATCAATGTAATGAATAGGCATATTATATGATTAATAAATTCATATCATAATACCACGTCATATTATTCGGCACGGAGTAACATCAGAGACATTCAATCTTGCATTTTTGCCTTTCAACTAATTCTTTGAATTCAGGTTAATCACAACAATAAGATAAATTATGAAGCAAATGATAGTGAATGTGGGATATTATTACGAATTACCTGACAGAAACAACATTAAGCAGGCTCGGTGGTCAAGCTCATTAAGTGATTGACATTCGATATCGTCGCCAAAGTCCCCGGGTTTGAGTACCGTCCTTGTCGGGGGTGTTTGACTATTTCGTCATCAATTTCATGTAATGGTCACTCGTCCTTATCGTCGCGATCATCGAACAGGGAATAAAAATTATAAAAATAAATACGATCGAAGAGTACTTATTTCATCTCTCACGAAATCTCCTACAAAACCGGAATATATAAAATACATGTATATTCATTCACATACATTTTCGATTTCTATATTTAACTAATCGAGACCGAGAACGGGAGAGCAATTTTCAATTCGACAAACCGAGAGACGGAGAAACTGTCAAGTCTCGTTTCTTCTTGGCACCTCCGTAATCGAGTTGTTCTGTTTGTCATTGGCTTTGTATTGGCAATTATTGCCAGTATTCTTCCCCTGCAGGTAAACCATAACGATGAATTATGATGAAATGAAGCAGATAAAAGGGCAAGAACAAGAAAGTCATGCCTGTTCGGGACTCCAACCCAGAACCTTATGTAACGAGATTTGAAATTCTGGAGAAGGCGTCCGTGTTTCGCTTGGTTTTCTCTTTCCTCTACTTCTCTTATATTATCATACATGTATAATAAAAATGGATCTGATACGATATGTTGCGATTCATAATTGTGCTGGTTAGATGCTACAGATGTGAACTCCAAATTGCAATATATTATTCCCTTGTGTTTCGTATGTGGTTGAACATGAAATTTTCTTACACTGTGACAATTTCTTTCTTAGTTTTGGTTTGGTGCACAGATATGCTAATCTGGACTCGACCTTCAGTTTAAAGTGGGATACTAACCACTATGTGCATCCACCGTGTATCAAACCCGGGATCCACTGATTACAAGGCGACGACGTTATCACTACGCCATCGAGGAGGCCATATGGCAAAATGTTATTCACTCGATCTCTACCATAATTTATTTCAGCATTTACATTTTCGTTTTCTTCTTCTTTTTTCCTTTTGTTAACTACTCTTATACAACTCTTTTTTGCGTCTTCGAATTTCTTCTTGTTTCAGGAAAAAATAATACATGCAGGCTGTATAAAAATCCCCCGTTCAAATAGATAAAACGTTCACTCTCGAGAACTAATTTACATGTTTATCACTAACGTAACCATTAGGAAGGAAACTATTGAAATGTTAACTGATATAACTGCAGATGAAATAATACTTACAGCCACTAACGAAATATCTATTCTTGTGTAGCCTCACAGACAACAAGTATATGGTGAGTCATTCACTCTTGCTGACTACGGGCGAAGGTCACTGAACTAAAGGGTGGTGGCAAGCAAGCAGGCTTCTGCTCTACCAAAGACGAGGTCACGTGTTCCAGTTATCAATGGCGTACGAAATAAGGAGGAACACAGCTATCTGACGTATGTTTTGGTCCCGTCATTGCACCTAGAACACTTTATCGTCGTGGCCTTGAAGTTCCCTCAGGGCACTCCTACGTAAAGGCTTCTCAGCTAGAAGGATATCTTCCCCATTGAGTGGAGGAAAAGTGGGTGCGTATAGAGGTCCTTCAACTTTCGTATTCTTTTTCATTTCAGAACCCGTGCTGTATCGTCGACTTAATCCAATCTATCCGATGTAGGTTTTAGGTTCTGTTTCTGTTCGGTTATTTCACGTTGTCTTCCTGCTTATGTTATTCGCGACGAAGGTTCTGGATTCGATAATCTGGACAATAACGGGATTGTGTTAGTTGCTTGATTTGGTGTCTTAAGTCCACTTTATGTCCTGTTAGGCTAATCGTGAATGGACCTATAATTTAAAGGGGGATCCGAACCACTATGTTCCTCCACCGAGTATCGAACCCGGGATCCCTTAATTACAAGGCGCCCACGATCCCACTGCGCCATCGGGGATTGTGTTCGAAACGAATGAATCAAATTTGAGTGATATGATATGCAACCATTGGAAGACTATTGAAAGAAAAGCTATGGGAACCTGCCAGTTTTTCTACTGCAGACAGGAAACCATAAACATGGAAGAGAAGCTTATATTCTATGAAACCTGACGCTATGTGCTCGAATACTGGCTAAATATAATCCATAGAGGCATAGCAACGTTAAACAACCTCTTATATGATACATATAGGTTTTTAAAGGTCGAAATACAAAGATTGTGTGCGCCTCACTGATGGCGTAGTGGTAAGGCCTTGTAATCAAGGGGTCTGGGGTACGATACCAGGTGATCGCACATAGTGGTTCGGATCCCACTTTAAACTGTATGCACTTCAGATTAGTCTATCTGTGCCGGTGACTCAGTCGGTAACGCGTCTGACTACCATGCTATAGGTCCCGGGTTCGATTCCCGGCCGGTTCAAGCCCGGGAACTTTTCTAACGTTGGAAGCGGCCCCAGCGCCCACCCAGCGTCGAATGACATGGGTACCTGGGGGAAACCCTGGTGGTAAAGGCGGTCAGGGGCGTGATGCTGATCACATCACCCCCACTCACGAACGAATCAAGAAAGTGTGGGGCGTTACCCCCACACCCCCTATACGCCTTCATGGCGTAGCGCCAAGCACAGGTGAGAACTTTACCTCTTTTTTTTTTTTTTGCATACAGTGGACTTACAACAAAATTTCAACTTGCGATAAAGATTATGATAAGGTATTAAAGAATTGGGTCTAACACATTTTTTTATTGTTTACCAATGACATTATTAACTAATATTCTTAATTTCAGTTTCAAGATGAAATCGGCTACGAAATAAAAGGAGTGGGTTCATATTTCTGTTACGAAATTCCACTTTTGTAGTAGACCTGTGCCACACTAAGTTGTGACAATAAACAAATCTGAGACACTTTCAAAGTATTAAATTTCTATCTACGTATTTGGGAAAAATCTTTCAATATAATACTTTTTTTGGACGCGTCAAATCATAGTATTTAATTCCTGTTTTAGCAGCTTTAAGAAACCTGATTTTTGGGGGGGGGGGATTACAAATGCCCTTTCTGCTCCCGTCAAGTTACGCCTATGACAAACAGGAATTCAAAGTAAAAGACTGTCCCGACTAAATCGGGAGACACGTCTGATAGATTTACAATTGGGAAAATCATAATTAAGCGTGTAGTTGAAAACAACCTATTTTCATATATTGCATGCAGCTCTACTTTTTCTGCAATGTGGATCAAGAACTGGGGACGTGGAGAAGCACAACACTCCACGTAACCAATAGTCACGTGACCCTCTTTGCTTTCCTGTCATGTTGACCTTCGCGTGGAACACATTTCTCGGTGTTAAGACAGGCAAAATCACCCGATCATCGAAGGGTGCAATATGTGTTGCCTACCCTCCTGCATTACTTGCTCCTATTAAAGCCTTATGGGGAAGAACTTTTTTCCATGACTGTACTTCCATAAGAGTCTGGCTGTTATTACATGCCTTCCCAGAATCAAACAATGGAACTCACTTGAAGAATTCCCGTTTTTCTTCACAAACCGCTTTTCGCCTTGAGTTTAAATATTGGTAATACATTTACTGCACTCGCATTACTCCAGCTCAACATTATAGGCAAAAGTATGGCCTCACTTAAAGCACAAAAGTCCCACAATTCACATGTAATAAATGCGATCAATATAGCAGAATTCAGAAATGAATCACTTAATATACAAGATATGAAAGAATTCCAGTAAATCCAAAATACTCTTACATTAGAAATGTTTAAGAAAGATGAACAAATAATATTTAAGACATGCCTACTTGAATAACACCTAATATAATTATTTATTTTTAAAGAGAAACGTTATGGAATTTTACATTGAAGTGTTTTCAATAATACAACTTTCCTCTTCGCCGGGTTATGAAAAATGTGAATAATTGTATAGGGTTTATAAGTAGATAGAGTTATCTTTAAAAAGTTGATATATTTATATGAATTTCACACGTTGATATTGTTTCATTATATGAATGGTATATTTGAATTTTAAATTATTCTTGAGGCTCTAGGAGTTTTTTGGCTGATACTGTAAATGAAATAGGATCTCACCGTAAACACGAGAAATTTCCTTACGTACATGACAAATGATCGGCTCCTTGTACCGCTAACTCAAACGTATGTAGTCCCTACATTTAGTTATACTCCTTGTCCTAAAGTATATTCAAAGTAGTGTGGTTTTAATAAATAACTTGATTTACATTTTTTTAATCTACAACGATTAGGAAATGTATGTTGTAAGTAACCTTCCAGAAAGTTTTAGTTTAAGAAGATCCGTGAATTTTGTTTAGATTCGGCTTTCCTTTACTTGGGAATAAATCCGAGATTCATTTCCGAATCAGAGATACGACATGTATTAATTACGCTTAAAATTACATTAAATATACATTCACCCACAATAAAAATGGAACATGTATACCCATGGGCGTATTTAAGGGAGGGTTCAACGTGTCCAACCCCCCCCTTAGGTTCAGTAAAATTACCAGATTACGTGTTCTATCAGCTTGTTCATAAAAATTTCTTTGCACTTATTTTATTCTCCTAAATTAGAGACGTATAGGACGGGATACGGATGGGAAGGAAATTATGTAATTCCACATACCAGATGGGTCTGCAGACCAAATGTCTGCAATTTCCTGATAGTTTCGGAATTTCTGTGATACGAAACTGCGTTGGGACTGTCAAATCAGTTATACGTATTCCCCCCCCCCCCCTCGAGTCTTCTTAAAGGAATTTGATTTTTGAATAGGCAATGCAAGGGAAACACCGTAACATTCTCAAGTTATTTGACACAAGATGAACAGAAAAGTATCAACACTAAGTAGCGTGACTTGTGGAATTGTATTCACTAATTGTAGTACGTTTACAGACTTCACAATTTACTAGCAGAAGAGAAATATTTCAGCAAGCTCTTCAGTTTCTTCACTGTGTAACCTGTGGGAACTTTGAAATCCCCACTTCTTCTAACCAAATTGTTATCATGCAGTGCAAGATTATGTTGCGCACGTCAAAAGGTGAACTGTTCAAGTACTATGAACATGTCAGTATTCTAATAGAGATATTTAAAATAAAACTAAGAGAGTTCTGTGAACTAAATGAAATTTATTACAAAGCAGAGAAACTACTTAGAGACTATGGTGAAGAAATGAAGAGACCTAGAATACCCAGCCGTCAAATCTGAGGGAATAATGCACCAGCTGAGAACCCAAAATAATATTACAAGGCAAACCTTTGTTGTCCATTTTTGGACCATTTTGTAGTAGAACTGAACTCACGTTTCGCAAAATTACAACAACTTATTCCAAAAATGTGAAATGGCTATCCCTCATTTGTTGGAACAGTGTGTCAAAATGTTGGATGACTTGGTTGATAGATTGTATTTTGATAGCCTGTTCATTTTTAGGACCGTTATACGTCCCGGATTTTCCGGGAAAATCCCGGAATGATATAATTTGTCCTGGTGTCCCGAATAGTTTCTTCGGGATGCACAAATTTCCTGGAATCGGGTCGGAAAGAAGAAATGATTAAGACTATACTTTAAATGTGTAATATTAAAATACTCATTTTACTAAACACTATAACTAACTGTAGATTGAACCGCTCCCACTCGATGATACAAGAATTATCAAGTTACAAGAAGATGCTGCAAAGATATTTGACTTCACGATATCGCCGCCGTCTGCTAGCAGTAATGAATTTCAGTTGCAAATCTCTTCCTTGCATAGTAAGCTGTTTACTGTAAACAGTCAGTGCTTGGGTGTAAGAACTGTTCAGTCCGCAGTTCTCAAACAAAGTTTCGACATTGTGAAATAGCAGGTTAGTTCATTATGACACCGAAAACGAATTGCAAGATTAAAAATTTCGAAAGAATATGATAATGGATATGTACAGTTGGATCCATGACTATTTTCATTAATATTTCTCTTACATCTTATGTGTTTTTAAGCGATGGACTTTTATGTATGCTGGTGCAGAAGTTGTCAACAGCTTGTTTTGAGTTTTCTTTTAATTCCTGAAGCTCATATTGGGTCAAATAAAGTGGACGAACATAGTGATGGACAATTTGCAGGGTAATACTCATGGATCCCACTGTACATACACACATCTTTGTCGGGTCCAGCCCCTCCCCCCCCCCCCCACACACACACACACCCCAACAAGATTCTGGTCAGCAGTGTCCTGGATTTTCACTTATGAAATATAGCAACCCTAATCAAACCAAAAGTTGAACCCCCCCCCCCCCCTTACGTGAACTATATATACGCCCATGTGTATACCCTGAAACAATACCTTTCCCGCAAGGCGTTGTGTGTGTTGTCTACCTCTACGGCGAAAAGTGGATTTTAATAGCAAATTTTCAATGGAAAATTGTACCAACGCCGTAGAGTTAGGCAACACACATAACAGCTTGCAGGAAATTGAGTATTTCAGGATATAGGTGTCCAATTTTTATTGCCGATGACTATACACAGGAATGGGATTTTTGGGGGGTTCAGACCAACTCTAGATGTGCCTATGTTTTGTACGCATCAATACAGAGTTGTAAAACAGTGAGATGGGATGTAGTTCTTCTTTCCCCGACTTTATCATCATTAATCATAGGGTGTGCGAATGGCTATGTTTTTTATATACAATTATCTCTTGAGAAAGATATTAGTGCATTAGTCCCTACATAGGAACATTGATATTAGATATATTAGTGTAGTAGTCCCTACATAGGAACATTGAGTAAATTTTAAAATTTTATCCACCAAAGAAGCAAAAGTTATTTGTAATATAACTGTGATTACACGGACCATTTGCAAAGATTTCAATAAACTGTTTGAATAACTATATTTTTAGTTTTGATAATTGGTGGTGATAGAATTATCCTAACTTTGCCATCTGTAGTCTAGCGTATACTAACATTTTGACAGCTATTAGACAACTGCTTTTAACTTATATGTAAACATCTTTAACTATCTTTGCACTGCATGTATATTATGTTTAGGTAAGAAAAGGTGTTTGATTATTTTACCACGACGGTAACTACGGAGAAATTGTAAATACAATTGTATTTTAACCGGTGAAAGTTTATCAAGTATTTGTTAGTTGTAGAATTAAAGAATCTATCTGTTTCTAAAAGCTGTAATAAGAAGAGCAGTTTTTACGTTTTTGGAAAAATGGTGTAATCGAACTATCCTTACATTCTATATGCAGTCTTACAAATAAACCTCAACTCTCAAGCAGCCTTAGATTCCAAACTACAAAAATGGGCAACATCCATGGTATTACGAATTGGAAGATTTAACTACTTTGAAAATAAGTTTCGTTAAACTTCCTCCTGTCCCATAACCTCCTTAGGAATGCATTTTTACATCTCCGAAGCTATAATCCTGTCTCATAATTCTAAAGGAACATTTATAGTACACATCTATTTTGCATGTCAAGGAAAAATAATGATACGTAAAGGTTTAGTAACTCCTACCGGGCCTTTTCATACATATTGCTCAATAACAATTTTCATTTTATTTTCGATTGTTGTATTAAACAATAACCGGATTTGGCGTTAGAATGGTGTAATAATTGCAGAACTATATTAAGATATAAACATCACGTACTGAAGGTTTATTATAATTATTCACTGTATTTATTGAATAGCACAACTACAGATAGAAGCAAAGTCGTGGTTTTACTTGATTTTTGTTATTTAGCATCGCTCTTTTGACACTTTTGACTATCGAGACGAAAATTGGCGGTGAAGCATCACTCGTATATTCTTCATCAGCTCAGTATTGCCAGGTTAATCAGGGGACATTGAATAAGATGCAGAGAAGATCGTTCTCAATTTAAGCTAAGGTAAATGTGATACTCTTTACTGCCAGAGTTGACCCCAAGTCAAAATATATAAGTACCAGTGAATGGATGTTATTGAGCAGGACTCACTCTGTTGGTAGGACAGAACAGGAGTAAGCATGGAGATTTTTCATTTTTGTTGAAGATTCGGCAACATTAGTTGCCCTGCCTTCTAGTTTTATTATTTGTCGCCTTTTTCTCATGTCTTGGTTTCCTTGGTTGGTAGAACACTTTTTTGTCAAATACATATTTCTTATTGATAAAGATGCCGCCTCCCGTGTCGGAGTGGTTAGCACATCGCGCTACGACGCCAGGGGTCCCGGGTTCGAATCCAGGCCTGGGCATGGATATTTGTGAGTGTCCATTCATCAATTTGATCATATCATCAATCATCACCAATTTCGCAAATTAGCCAAAAGTGGTACAAAAAGCGAAGTAAAATAAAGCAATTCAATCAATTATTGATAAATATGTCCATTATACGCGCCTTACATACATTGAAAGTATATATGATGTGAATAACAAACATCTGTATCTTGGTGACAGTTATTGCTTAGTTCTGCTCTAACCTTTAGACTAGTAAGTGTACTTGTCTCAATTAACTAACGGCGTTTTTAGTGGTTAATATTTTGGGTGGGATACTAATTCGTAATGTGTTTTCTTATTCATATTGGATACAAAAACATACGCACAGCATTGTATTATATCGTGACATATATGGCGTTACCGGGAATGAATGGTGGAGTTTGGTGAGGTTATTGTGAAAGGTACACTGTATATTACACGGCATACCTTGAAAGTTGTTTCATTAGGTTCAGCAACTCACAGTTTCAACGGTAAGCAAATATGATTTAGTGACTAAAATAATTTCTGAATGAACTGAATCACGTGAACACAGTCGATTGAAGGAGACCCAATTGTTGACTACGGCGTGGGAGCGATTTTTGTGGACTCTCAATGCAGGACTGTCGGTTTGTTTCCACTGTTTTGTCTGATATCCTCTGTCTACTTCATGATTTTCTTTTCTCCACACTTTCCGTTCCCCGAAACTGCGCGAACCATCGACGGATATTGTTTTGGTGCGGTGAATCCTTTGGATAATCGTGTCTGCGAACTACTTCCCCCAACACAAATTTCGCGAAATCACTCCCGCCGCCATATTTCCGGCAAACTGATCAGATCCTGCTTTGAAAACATGCCGGGTAAGCATCGTGTCTAAATTGCCTTTGCACCATAATCACTCTCCGAAATAAAATCCTGCATTGATGAACACAATACAAGAGAGTGCTGCTTGTGTCCTAAACTACCAGAAGAAAATGGTCGATAACACACAATGCTTACCGGCACGTTTTCAAAGCAGCATCTGATGTTTGCCGGAAATATGCCAGCGGGCGTGATTGCGCGAAATGAATTGTGGGGGAAGATGTTCGCTGAATATAATCCATTCTTGTAAGTTCATAGTAAGTAAAGTACAGGCTAGCTACGTATTTTGTCAATTATGACGTACACACTTTTCATAATTTGATTTTCCGTCCGACAAATAAAGTGCGTTCAATTTGGCTCTGGGCCAATATAGCGCGTGACTGCAGACGGCGTGGCATGGCGCGGATGCCGACATTTTCGATCCGTGACGTCCCGCTTATTATTACGCACATATCTTTAGCAGCAGACAATTATATTTATATTGCATAACGAGAATTAACCTGTGTTATGGGAGTTGTTCAAAGTGGTGGCCAACTGCATTCACACATATTCCCGGCATCTTTTGATGCAATTTTGATTGACATATTTGTTCTGTTTACAAGTTTGATTTCTTACCATTGTTAACACGACAGGATCCTCGATGGGTAAAAAATACCCAGAAGAAAATTGCTTCTTAAGTCCGAATTTAAATTCTTTTAAGGCATACTGTATAATTAGTAATATCTTCATTGATTAATATATGTTTTTAAAATTTTGAACATTTGATTTGAATCACACATTCGATAGAAACGAGAAAAAAATGACATGCTGGAATACGCGCGTTGAGTGAAATTTACTCAGGCAGGGTTTCTACAGCCCTGCGAGCGGAACTATGAACTTACTGACAGCGGATTCAAGGTCCCGACACTCGGAAGGGTTCATGGGAAAGATACTCAGAAGGGTGGCCTCAGACAATAATCGGAAGTAATCAAAAATTATATTTAAAACTCGACTGGGTAAGTTTTACCCATACGGGCGTCCTTACGGATTAAACATTACACGCAAGTTGTCAGCGCAGTCAGTGTTGTTAGTTGCCGACGTAAATGTTCTTGGCATCATTTCACTGGAACCCGACAGCAACGAAACTCGAAATAAAATACATACACGAATTGTACTCGTTTTGTACCGAAATGTACTACAAAAAATTCGTTTTGTACCAAGCTCCTTATACCAAAATACCGGGTTCCAGTGAAACGATAAAACCCCGACAATCGAATTTTGACGTTCTTATGATATCATCGAATTGTACTCGTTTTGTACCATAATGTAGCACAAAAATTTTGTTTTGTACGAAAATCCTTATACCAGATATTGTATTCCAAAATACTGGGTTCCACTGATATGATATTTTCGAAAATTGAGGTTCTGATACTGCCATCGAATAGTACTCGTTTTGTACCGAAATGTACCACAAAAATTTTGTATTTGTATTCCAAAATACCGGGTTCCACTGAAATGGTATTTTCGAAAATCGAAAATTGAGATTCTGATACTGCCACGGAATAGTACTCGTTTTGTATCGAAATGTACCACAAAAATTTCGTTTTGTACCAAAATCCTTATACCATGTATTGTATACCATAATACCGGGTTCCAGTAAAAGGTATTTTCGAAATTCGAAAATTGAGGTTCTGATACTGCCATCAAATGGTACTCGTTTTGTACCGAAATGTACCACACAAATTTCGTTTTGTACCAAAATCTTTATACCAGATATTTTATACCAAAATACCGGGTTCCAGTGAAATGGTATTTTCGAAATTCGAAAATTGAGGTTCTGATACTGCCATGGAATTGTACTCGTTTTGTACCAAAACGTACCACAAAAATTTCGTATTGTACCAAAATCCTTATACCAGATATTGTATACCAAAATACCGGGTTCCAGTGAAATGGAATTTTCATATTCGAAAATTGAGATTGTGATACTGTCATCGAATGGTACTCGTTTTGTACCAAAATGTACCACAATAATTTCGTTTTGTACTAAATTCCTTATACCAGACATCGTATACCAAAATACTGGGTTCCACTGATATTTTATTTTCGATATTCGATAATTCAGGTTGTGATACTGCCATCGAATAGTACTCGTTTTGTACCGCAAGGTACCAGAATAATTTCGTTTTGTACCAAAATCCTTATACCAGATATCGTATACCAAATACCGGGTTCCAGTAAAAGGATAAAACCCCAACAATCGAATTTTGACGTTTTTATGATATCATCAAATTGTACTTCTTTTGTACCGAAATGTACCACAAAAATTTTGTTTTGTACCAAAATCCTTATACCAGATATTGTATACCAAAATACCGGTTTCCACTGAAATGTTATTTTCGATATTCGAAAATTCAGGCTGTGATACTGCCATCATATTTTACTCGTTTTGTACCGAAATGTACCACAAAAATTTCGTTTTGTACCGAAATCCTTATGCGAGATATCGTATACCAAAATACCGAGTTCCTGTAAAACAATAAAACCCCAAGAATCGACGTTTTATGATGTCATCGAATCATACTCGTTTTGTACCGAAATATACCACAAAAATTTCCTTTTGTACCAAAATCCTTATACCAGATATGGTATACCAAAATACCGGGTTCCAGTGAAACGATAGAAGCCCACTAATCGAAATTTGACGTTTTTATGGTGTAATCCAATTGTACTCGTATTGTACCGAAATGTACCACAAAATCTCGACACGTCTCACCTCGATACCTTTCGTAGTTCAAATAGACTTAGAATTTTTTTAGAGATTAAAATATTGTGGTACTTGTGGATTTATCATTCGGGATATGGGTTTGTAGATGTTTACCAATAGTTCCCGAGCGACACAGGTGTCCATTAATTTAGAGCATGCACTCTCTCTTTTACCTATACATTAAGTATGTTTATAATTGGACATTAAATGCTTAAAATCTAATTTTGATATCGAAAGGAACCAAGTCAACACTCCTAGAATTTAAATCCTGTGATCAAACTATTACAAATATATATAAATTACTTGCTTGAGACCTGTTCCTGTTGGTTCAATGGTTTGCCACTTGCTTTGTCAAGGGCTCTGTGATTCTTAGACTTCATCCATATCATTGCAATTTTTCTGCATCGAAGCAATGCAGAAAAGCTTAACAACTTCTAAATCATTTCTCTGATCAGTTAATGTTCGATTCATGACACTGAACCCGCCTACACATTCAGCTGTAGATACTTTTTCAATTTCGATTGGATACATAGGCTAAGGTCTTAAAGTGAAGTGGCAATGTGTTGTGGATTTGTCTTTCTTTGTTTTTCTTTCTCTTTTCTTCCTTTTTCATTTTTTTTTAGAGTTGCTAAAATCTTTAAGTAATGACGCCAGCCTGAAACGCTTATTAATTCTGACATTTCGACATTAGGATCAAAACACGATTTTTCGTGGAATTGCTCGGACTCGATTAGAAATTACGCTACATGCCAAGGTATAAATGAAATGAGAAATGAGGAGGCGAGCACATTATGTTAGCATTTCTTCAACATCTGTTGCAAGTTTCTCTTGGGATTATTCATATTGCATGACAGTCGAAACACGCTGGAGATTTTTTATAATGCGCATTCTTGAATTTCAGTCCTCACTAATTTGAAATCCTTTGCCTTGGTAAATTGTAAGTGCTGTAAATACTTCTTACAACATCACAAGTATCATTATTATTTTGTATTTTGCTCAAGTAAGACTGCAAAGTGACGCCAGTGGCAACCCTGCCGCGCGTCCCTGGAAGTTATGTCAGAGCGGTCATTATCTGTGTTGGGTTGCATACATACAGGATAGATTTTAAGCGCTTATAGCGTCGAAACTAAGCGCTTTCGAGGTAAAGTTTATAAGGAAAAGTTACTTGTTTTTATGATATCTATCAGCACCCGAGCGTTGTTGAAGTTGTTTTGCGACACCCTGTATATAAACAAAAATTACGAGGAAACAGTAAACACTAACCGCAATAAGAATAAAGTTTATATTTCGCTGGATTTTTACCGCATGTTCACCGCAGAGAAAGAAGCAGCACAGATTTACTAAAGAGGTCACTATTCTGTGCCTCTACAGTGATTCTGGAGAGTTTGGAAAATAATAATTTTAGAATTTATGGTCTTACATATATATCTTATATATATATACATGGACGTCCGCAGGATTTTTTCCAGGGAGGGGCAAGCAAGGCAATTTTTCCAGGGGGGGCAAAGGGGACATATTTCCCTCCAAAATAGTGATGCCCCCTCAAAAAAACACTGTTTCAGTCTGAAATTATCATGTTTCTTCAACGAATTTATAATAATTAACATAAATTACTGTGATTGAAATGAAATTATGTGTGAATTATATAATTTTAAGGTACACATTCATTTTCCAGGGGGGGGCCGTGGACCCCCTTGCCCCCCCTTCCGGACGCCCATGTATATATACTTATTTATTTATATATTTATACTGTGTATAATGAGTGAGTGTGTTTTGAGATTGAAATTTGTACACCCCTCAATGAAAAACGTTCCTGAGCCACTGCTAAACTACGATACTGAGTGTTTAAAACTAAATGTTTATAGAGCTATGAGCCCCACCAACAAACCCTCCATTTGGGCACGCCACTGTTCATACATACACACAAACACACACACACACACACATATGTGTGTGTGTGTGTGTGTGTGTGTGTGTGTGTGTGTGTGTATGGAATTCATGCAATAAGAGTATGTTTGTAAACGGTTCTGTATTCTTGTACCAAAGAAAACGAAACATTCTGGTATAAATTACCAAAAAATAAACTAATTTCAGTTCAAGTAGGCTAGGACCGAATCTCCGTAGCGGGGTGGTTACCACAGCGCGGTACGACGCCAGGGGTCCTGAGTTCGAATACCGGTGTGGTGATTATTTTTCTTTGTGAGTGTCCCTTCATCAATTTCATAATATCAGCACTCAACATCATTTTCGCGATTACCCAAAAGTGGCAGAAGAGTGACGTAAAATAATCTAATATCAAGCAAGAAATCTCAAATAGGCCTAGGAAAAGAAGAGATAATAACCCGCGACTCTACAGCCCTCGAAGGGCCTTTGTACCTCCCGACTGCCAGTCTCCCTCCCAGAATTCTACCTAGAGGTGTAGAGATCTTCAACTGGTAATGGAGTGACGTGTGGTCAGCAAGTCGAACCCTCAGCCGTTATAAGAGATTTTCCAGACCGAGCTATGCTACTCACTCGTAGCTTCCCAATTTCCTCACGATAGTGGGTTGCCACCGGACCTATACACAGACCGAGAACCCAGAGACTGAACCCAGGTGTACTCCAACCCATGCCGTCCCGCAGTCGGAGCCCAAAGTACAGCACCTTAGACCGCACGGCTACGGAAGAGGATAATGGTTAATATATAAACCGTAATAAATTACTTATGTGCTTTTAATTATGAATTTCAAATTTAAGCCTCTAAATTGGATCAAGCAACATGGTTAAAATACAGGTGACTTGCGTAGATTTCGACCACCAATTCATCCGAAACTACGCTCTATGTTATACTGTTCGTTTTAAATGGGAAAGTTGCATCTGGATTATGTCCTATAAGTTAGCCCTCGGGCAACAACTTGTGCTCTGGAGAAAGCGGAAATTGGAGAGAACATAACGGTTCTGCCAACAAAGGAACAGACTGGTGCAGCAAAATTCCAATGTTGCCACATACAGTTGTAAACAATTATGTGGTCACTCAGTGTAGATGTGGAGATGCATAAATCGGCGATAATCTTCGTCTCCAAAGATACCCACCAACCTCCGTGATGAAGTGATTAGTACAGCGCGTTACGACGCCAGGGGTCCTGGGTTCGATCCCGGCCTGGACAACAGGCATGTAAGAGATTCTTACGTATCTACTGTAGCATGCATACCTTCCAAAGAAGTTGCGAATCCATTTTCGATTTGGAGACACAACATTAAGGAAATGTTTCCGTGGTCTTAGTTTTCCTTTTTTAAAAAAACTGAATCCAATAGAAAGGTTTTGATGGGGAAACAAGGCATTGTACTGCACGTGAAATGCTTGAAAGATATTCACGAGTGACGAAGGACTGGAATAGCTGTGAGCTTTTTAGATTAAACACATACGTGAACATCATACGGTGCCAAAAGCAAGGCAATGTTCCAAAGACGTTGTAGAAAAAAATGAAAAGGTAGGAGTAAATTATTCGTACCCTAAGTGAAAAAAATACATCGTATGTACGCATTGATGATGCAAAAGGGGTGGGCGGATGTTTTAACCAAATTACTTCGGTTACATAAGGGGAGAGAGAGAGAAGAAAATAGGGAGAAGAGGACCTAGTAGCACTGCATATACAGTAAACATAGCTGTAATATGTTAGGTTAGAAATACTCTTGGTTATAAGGCATTGTAATCACATTTATTTGGAATAGCAAGAAATTATTGTGGTTGCAAACCCTACTTCTGAGGAACGGAGTATCATTATGAGGGTTGTCACTGCCCTCGCGGTCAAGTCGAATCATTTCTTCCCAGAGATCAAGTTATTGCGCGAGACCTTGCAATTTTCGTTTCTTAATTTACTAAATTGTATCTCAGATTAAGGTTAATAGAATATGAACTTCGTTTAGGCCAAAGACAGAAATGTTTGCCCACAACCTTATAATGCTTTGACCGGTTTCGCTCAAACGCAGTACAAAGTGCTCCCTGCAGGCATGAAACAGCTGTAAAACATTTCAGCTACGAAATTTGGGGCACTTATCCTAGCACAATTTAAGAAACTTTCTCTTCACTCCTTCCCTAAACTACGGAAGACGGATACGTCTTCTTCAGCAAGGATGTTCGTTTTCATCATCATACCAATAGCAGATGGCGGTACCCCATCAAGTAGTTCTGCTTTCATTCTCTCCCGTGGAAAGATGAATGGAGGAGGAATGAAACTTCCTGATGCGCTCATACAACATACAGCAGTGATGGTTTGTCCACTTACAAACTTTCTTAAACGATCCTTTGCCTTCACACTTATCACCTTCGGAGGTTTCGAGTGACACCAGATTCATGCAATCGGGAACATTAGTACAAAACAAATTTTTTGTGGTACATTTCGGTACAAAACGAGTTCTATTCGATGGCACTATCAGAACCTCAATTTTCGAATATTGAAAATACCATTTCACTGGAACCCGGTATTTTGGTATACAATTTCTGGTATAAGGATTTTGGTACAAAACGAAATTTTTGTGGTATATTTCGGTACAAAACGAGTAAATTTCGATGATATCATAAAAACGTCAAAATTCGATTGTCGGGGTTTTATCGTTTCACTGGAACCCGGTATTTTGGTATACGGTATCTGGTATAAGGATTTTGGTACAAAACGAAATTTTTGTAGTACATTTCGGTACAAGACGAGTACAATTCGTGTATGTATTTTATTTCGAGTTTCGTTGCTGTCGGGTTTCAGTGAAATGATCCCAATGTTCTTGTTTATCAGTACAGTTCTGTTCCTTTTAGGGTGCAGTGTAATTGTTCTCTCATTTTAGTGCGTGTGTGCGCGAGTTTGTGTGTTAGTCTTTTCTGTGAAATTCCTGTGTGTGTTTGTGTGTGTGTGTACTAATAAGATTGTGAGACTATTGAAATGCCAGCCGAATAGTTCATTAGAACAAATAATTTTTATTTTAAGTGCAAACCGAATCATGTCGATATGTTTGTGGGAAATTTTTACACAGAAAATCCCTTGCATTGCAACTTCACGTAGAAAAGCAGTTAGGCAACTTGTTCTGAGATTAAGAGAAACAAACAAACAAGAATTACGGAAGAGGGACTTTTGCGTTTCAATCAAAATTTCATCAAAGGATGCCGGAAATGTATGAATGCAGTTAGCCACCAATTCGAACAATTCTTATAGCACAGGTTAGTGTTCGTTATACAATATAAATATAATTGTCTGCATGCTAAAGATATGTGCGTAAAAGTGAGCGGGACATCACAGGTCGAAAATGCCGGCATCCGCGCCATGTCACGCCGTCTGCAGTCACGCGCTATCTTTGCCCAGAATCAAAATGAACGCACTGTAATAGTGCCTCGTTTTTATTTATTAGTAAGTGAGACTGGAGCACATTCGAACATCCTCAATTTCCCGGCAAAGCGAAGAAATTGTACAGAGATGACAGCTGTGGTAGTATATGGCAGCACTGTACATGCCCTGCCCGGTAGTCGAACCATGACAATCTTGTCACAGAAGTGTCTAGATACGAATCCTGTCCATGGCAAAGGTGTTCATGTGTTTGTCTCCACATTTATTTAGTCCGATCAGAATTCATCATCACAATCACGATTTACTTTATTGTGTATAAAAATGAAGTTAAATACAAAATGTACATGTACATCAACTAACTTTTATATCAATCCTATAAATATACGCTCACGCCAAATCATTTCTATTAATACCGCGAGAAAATTATTCTTCAATTTTGAGTCAATACCAGCCATTAAACAACATTAATGTGTTGCTTATTAATCGTATCTTCCCATATAAATAAAGAATAATGGATCTTAATTGATTACATGTAATTAATGAACAATGTTCTGTATCTGCTTAGTAGCTTCAGTAGTGCCTTAGTTTGTTGTTAATAATTTAACAGTAACGCCCCCAGAAAAAGTAGCTGGGGGCGACTGAGTGGTAAATTGGTTGTACAGTGGGATCCATAAGTATTACCAAGCAAATTGCTAATCACTACGTTTACTCTCTTTGTTTTATGCAAATGAGAGCTTCAAGAACTGACACAAACCACCAAACAAGCTGCTTACAACCTCTGAACCAGTATACGTACAAATACAGTCCTTAAGAATACGTAGGGTGAAGATATAAACCAACGAAAATAGTCATGGACAATTTTCTGAGCAATACTTATGGATCTCACTGTACAGAATTTCTAAAATGACTATAGATTATTGTATGCGGTAATAATAATAGCCATTTCTTTTTCTAAAAATTGGACAGCCGATGGACTTTTAGCCGACGCCAACGACAGTTCCTCTACTTTAGAAAAGCCTCAATGATATTCCAAATTTTGATAAATTGCATCTGTCTAGAATTCCTTCTAGAGAATTCAAGTGAATCTGCGAGTGGTTTGTTTCGCTGTTGTTGAGTTTTTCGCAATAGTCTCGTGACCTATTAAACTATTGCGAATATCTAGACAACATGAAAGCAAACCACACAAATATTCAAATGAATGTTCTAGAATAAATTCTAAGCATATTTCATCTTTCAGATTTTGGAATATTCTAGTGGACGTGGTGCAACCTGTAATTTATCCAAAGAGATTTTATAGAGCTAGTAATGTTGTGGTTATTATTATAAACCGGCTCCTGAGATAGACATTGAAAGAGATTACAAAAATATCAAATCGATGTAAATGAAAGTAGAGGGTGTGCAAATAGGCGTGGGTTATCTCTCGGATAAACACACTTCATTGCACTTACTACTGGTCCTTCTTCATAATTCCCTACCATAGTTCCCGATATTCCTAGCAAATATTTGCTTCCTACGCTTAATTGAAAAGGCCATCTACTGGACCGAGATAAAAGGAAAGCGGCATTTTGTGTGTAGGCTTCTGGGCGTGGGTGAACGCCATCCTCAGTGGACACTGACATTTTCTCCCAAGGGCAACAAGATATGAAAACTAAATTAATGGAATACACTTCCCCGAAAGCCTTTTTTAACTTTGTTGCAGTCACTAAATGTAGTTGAAAATCAAGTATAGTAGTGCATGTCATTATAATTTATGATCTCGTTGTGTTGATTTAATGTAATCTCACGTTGAAAACCTTGACAGTAATCCATTTCATGTAAAAGTGATATGTTGTGTACAAGTTCATAAGTTACCGTGCAAGATATAAAGATATTTATATCTCTAAAGCTACATATGCAGAAGAAAACAGTCTTATTTGGTAAATTATAAAAGTTGCAGACATGCAAATGTCATGGTATCTATGTCGTGCATACATCACGCGATCTATTCATTTGCGTGCCTTCCCCTGCATGTGCAGTATATAGCTATATATTACAATTAACGTTAGTGGGCGGGCGTGTTCTATAGGAGTTGCAACACTAGCACAACAAAAAAATTCTTGGAACACCCCCGAGCGTTTTCGAAATCATTCTTGGGTAATTCTGGGAGGGCGCAAGCTGAAAGAGGCTGACTTTTACTGAAGTTCTAATTCTAATCTAAGATCTAGATAGTGTGTGTGTGTGTGTATGTGTGTGTGTGTGTGTGTGTGTGTGTGTTAAACTTTTGCTTCTGATAGGGGGATGCCAGGGGAAGTCATCCATTGCTTGATGTGTATGTTCTTACACAGGAGTAATAATAATAATAATAATAATGGTTGTTTATTTTAAAGTGCTGAGAACAGTTACAAAAAGAAACCTTATACAGCACTATGTCACAAAGCGCAATATACAAAAGAATTAACTCATAATGGTTTTTACAGTAAATCTCATCTTATACCTAAAGATAATATTGTAAGGGAAGTCGTAGTTAAAATCATCAATTAATATTTTTATAAATTCACCACCATTTTTAAAATTTACTGATAATAATGATTTTTTTCTTGTTTTGTATTTTGGAACGTTATATACTATTGTATTTATAAAGTATTTGCTATCAATCCTATTTAACAATATGTTTGTATCAAAAAATTAATTTTATATTTCCTTCTTGAGCTCAAGGTTGGTAAATTAAGTATCTCCAACCACTCCATATAATTTAGTGATATATAATTTTTCTTCATTTTCATACAAAGTAAGCTAATAAATAATAATAATAATAATAATAATTAGGACTGAGCTGATACCACTTTTAACCGATACCGATGCCGATACTCTTACCGATTCCCATCGATACCGATTCTTCAAAATTGTAACAATTAAAGTTGTAAACAATAAAGATGATTAGACCCTAATATTAGTTGCTGAGTATTCTACTCCAGTTATCAGCATCAATTTGCCAGAGATTTGTTTCAAATATTCAAAGATTATCAGAATGTTAAAAATCCCTCATATGTAATCAAAGAACACGGTTTTTCACAAAATATTAGTGAAAAATAAATGGACAGGTATATTACTTCCTCCCCGATGGCGTAGTGGTACCATCGTCACCTTGCAATCCCGGGTTCGAAAACAGGGGTCTCACTTATTATCCGAGCCTCAAACAATTTCCCCGCCCTCAGCCTTCTGACTAAGTGCGAAATGCTCTCGTTGTCAGGTTATCATAAATTCACTGCAATTTTTCGGGACTTGACCAAAAATGTATGCTAAGGGAACTAAACCTAACAAATCTAACCTAACAACGAATGCATTTAGGCTAACAGTGAAAGCATTTCGGCTGACGTCAGAACGCGATATGCGAGGAAGACTTCGGACTTATGTGACAAGTGAGACCCCATCAAAACAGTGGTTCGGATCCTACTTTCAACTTTAGATTCAGTTCCGATTAGTCCATCTGTACATAAAGTGGATTTAACACAAAAAACTCAACACACATATTCGTCACTTTCTTATTCTACAATTGCTTAAAATAAATTGACATTTGTAGGTACGCGCACACACACACACACACACACACACACACACACACATATATACCAGTGTTGAGTAGGCTATAGTCTCGTCTGTGATGCATGATTTTTAGGGGACGCCCAGTTGTCGTTTGGGCCCAACCCTATAAGGGGCCCAATGTATAACCTTCAACACGATTTCATTTTGTAACAAAATATTATATATGGGATGAAAATTTCATAAATCATTTGAGTACTTTGTGGGAAATTACGCAGGATGCTGTCCTGAAATAGACGTTTTACTCTATCTCAGAATTTATTTTTTCCAAATACACAGTTACGGAAAATGCATTGTATAGTGTGATTATGTGCGAGAATAGAGGGAGAAGCGTGGTAATACTGTAGTCCTCGGGTTCTTGAGTGAGTCATTCCAACGAAAAATAGGTATTACACACGAATGTAAGCTTCCATTGTCAGTGTCTGTTCTTGATGTATCGGTTACTTCACCTTGTGAACTTCTGAGGCTTATAAATTTGGAATGTTTTGGCTATCACTTACATTCTAAAGAGACAAAAGAAAGGAATGAGAAAACGAGTTGATAGTCTTTGTGTTCAGTATATAGCTGTAAATTATTGGGGGTGGATGTTGTTGAGCTCAGGGTTGGGAAAGGAGAACGAAGAAAAGAAAAACTAGAACACTGATTATTTGAAGAAGAAATCCAAACATGTAATTAATAACTTGGTTTACAAACTCTTATATAAAACGTAATTGGCTTATTAGACACATTAATCGACAACCTATTAATTAAACTTTATTATAATCATTATTACTACATGTATTGTAAAGCATTGGCTCGGACCCATTCCGAAATATAGTTCTATATACGTGCCTGGGATGTGGATATGACTACAATAAAAAAGAGGCTGTCTTTGTCCCGAGCTTCAAACGGCATTAAAGTGGCGTAATCCTGTCCCTATCTCAGAGAACTAAAATACTTTGTGTAAAAACTAATATGATAACAATTTGGTGGAACATAGAACATCATTAATTATCTAAATTGAACTAATTATTGAACTAGGACGGTAAAATGAATATCGAAACATACACAGTGTATATCAGTTTCTAATTTATTATATTATCCTCATTAGTAAGTTCGTAAAGAATCTATAAGCGATATGCTATAGATATTCCATGTTCCGATCAGTACCCATGGTGGATAGTTATTTGAGAACACCAGATCTTTTGACGCTGTATTCTTATTGGAAGGCTGAAAGTACTGTAGTTTACGCTTGGCATCGCCTCAATAACTAATGATTTACGAAGTACGATGACCCAAACGCGTCTTAACTCTGTGGCACTGTGTTAAGTACATAAGGAAAAACTGGATAATATTGGCACTAAAGGGACCACGAAATATTTCATTGAATGTTGTTTATCTTCGTAAAAGTCGAGTAGAAGTTGAAAATATTCTGTTTTGCAATATGCCACAGGATTAGTAATTTATACCTGTAAACATATGTGTGTTATTTCATACTGCATTACTGTGACTAGTGTTTTATACAATGCGTAACCAACTTTAAAAAGTACGTTTGTGTGTATATGTGTGAGCGTGTGTGAAGATATTCAACTGCCATAGAGGATTGTGCGAAAAAATACAGTATATAAACAGAATATGATAATCAAATTCTTAATTAAAAGTTACATATAAAGTATGATTTTCTTTGTCCAGTTCATCAAGTTTGATGTACCTTGATATGTATATTTTTGTTGTCAGAGCTAGTAATTGTAATTACAATTTCTCAAAGGTTAACTCAAGTGTGTATAAACTTAGGTCTCTATCATTGATTAAAAGAACTTATTCGAACAGTCACTTGTTTCTCAGTTTCACCATTATTGTGCAAAAGAACATTCGAACGACCATATCGCTAAATTTAACAAAATTAAGAAGAGGTTAATGTATATTTAGTTGTTCAGCTTTGAACGTTGAACACTTAGATGTCTTGTCAAAATCAATATTTTACTATTTCCGCTCAAGCACGTATCCAGGAATTCCTTTCGGGGGGGGGGTGAACACCATTTTTAAAGGGGTATAGATAGAACCTCACAATTGTATGTTTAAGGCAAGTGGTGACAATTGGGTGCCAAAACGGGGGGGGGGGGGTAAGGAAAGTTTACTTTCTGTTGATAGACAAGGTTTAGCATTAAGAGGCCATAGTGTGGTGTGGAGGCAAAAAATGGGGAGCAACTATTCCCTAAATCGTCGCCACTGTTTAAGTCTGTCATTTTAATCAGAACGTGAAATCAAAACGCTTTCTACAACTCAACTCCTCTGTTTCCATGCATTAACGGAACCATCTCAGTATGTGTGTTTGTCCATTTCTTCTCATGAGGCATCAAAACATCTATATGCCATAAGTGTTTTTACGAAGCTGTTACACATGCACGGGATGCACAATCCACCCGACAACACGAGATTCAAACTGGGGAGTAAGGGGTGACCTTCCACGTAGTACACCCAAATGTCAACCTCACTTCCACGTTAGTACTCCCTGGACTGAAGACTAACGAGGCTCTGGCGACTGGCCCCACGGTCAGTATAATTTTGTTCGTATTGTCCTGTTTTTTTGTCCTTATGTGTGCTGAGTGCCCCTTTACAGCCTCAGCTTTTAACGAAAGTCAGAACATTTTAATATTTTATGATTTTAGTTGCAACGCTAGAGTTGTTGTTTGTAACGATAAGGGGCTGGACCCCGTATAATGTGACGGGTGCAAAATAGCCTTAGTGCTGACGCATCCACAATTTTAAATTCAAATTCAAATTCAAATTCAAACTGTGGGTTGCGAACTGGACGCTGACAGTTCTCGAATATTTCACTCTGATTCGAGCCTAAACACCATTAATGTGTCTTGTCCTCCCATGTTTGGAGCTCTTATAAAATTTGAAACCCACTATTCATATTCAGGTCTAAGCACTCGCAATTGTTCAAAATTGTATGTTGAGTGTGTGTCAAACCAGTAGGCTTAAAGAAAAGTTTCTTTTTTTTTTTTTGCTTTTTTTATGTCATGAAATTCTTGGACTGCATACACGAAATTTGGTCCTGGTACAACTAAATCATCACTCAAGACTTTGATTTTCAGTTGATCTGTGCAGCTTATTTATTTTTAAATAAACCGCTCTAATACCTGGTACTGCTGAAATATTCAATTTAAAGAGAGAGAGAGAGAGAGAGAGAGAGAGAGAGAGAGAGACCTTCGATCTCTTCGGCTTTCGACCCGAACTACTCGTAGCACTCCACTGAGTCTCCAGAAGTTCCGCTGTCGTCAATGTCTTCAGCTTTGGGCCCGAACTGGAACTAGTAGAAGAGTTTGTTACTTTATGGTATTTAGTCCTTTTCATTTTCGAATCACTAGATCTTATAAAGCAACCAATCGACACTGACTGATCACTAATCGACTGTATGAATTGTCACACTTACCTCTGAAGTCTCATTAACCGATTCTGTTGTACAGATCAACCGGTCAATTGAAGTCGCGTATTTATATCCTCATTATATTCTAGAACGATTCGTAAATATTGCCAGTAGCTCGACTCCTTCTCTTATTCAAGAATGTTCCTACTCGCGTCTTCCACAGATTAAAAATCACAACGAATCGCCCTACGTGTGGCTCTACCTTTGTTGTGCGGTTTCCAAATGCTAACAAATCTCTACATAGTACTCAAGTTCGCTGCGACAACATCCGAAAGCGCAAGAAAAGTTTACTGCAATATTATGAACAACAGGGTTAAATAACATTCTGTCTTGCCTTGAAAAGTATGTCTCTACTTAAATTATCGTCACATTATTCAAGAAGACAACAACCTAATTTTATGTAGTGTAAACTTAAAAATAAATGGTGGGGCGGGGCTCGAGCCACCTGATCCCCACCTTGGATACACGCTCTTAACAATAACAGGGTTATAGAGCATTCTCCGTCTTGCCTCGATAATTATTTCTCTCCTTAAATTAACGTCAAATTATTTTATTTCACACCATAAGAAACAAAAAATCTAATTTTGTCTAGTGTAAACCGAAAACTTACGGGGGGGCTCGAGCCCCCTAAGTCCCCCCTTGGATACGTGCTTGTTTCCGCCTGATTTCCAACTCTTTTTTCTGTTGAAATGAGCTTAGAACAGGCTTTCCCACTTTACTTGTCCCCAAGTTGAATTTACTTCCTGAAACTTCCTGTACAAAAAATGCAATTTTTAAAATAAGCCTTATAGTTTCAAAAAAATGTAACTAACACTTTATGGGGAAGTTCTTAGTTTCTGAAAAATATATTAAAAAATTCGAAAGCGAAAGCCATTCGTATACTCTTCTGAAGCAGATTTATCGTCCAATCGGTTACTTCTTTAGAAATGTGTGTCTCCAACACAAAAGAGCATTAGGGGTAGCCTGCCGAAAAAATGTTCTTAAATTAAACTTGAACTTATTTTTAACTCATTTTAATTAGTTTTCACGTCCTTAAAAAGTCTCTCCATATTACAGATCAAGTAAACTAACTAGCATAGTGGGATCCATGAATATTACCGTGCAAATTGTCCATGACTATTTTCATTAATTTTTCTCTTACACCCTGTGTGTTTTTAAGCGGTGGATTTTTATGTATACTGGTGCAGAAGTTGTCAACAGCTTGTCTTGAATTCTCTTTTAACTCTTGAAGCTCTTTTGGGTCAAATAAAGTGTAAGAACATGGTGATGGACAATTTGCACGGTAATACTCATGGATTCCACTGTACCATAATGCCCCCCAATGCTGGTCTCAGCTCCCCTTGTAGCCCCCTAGATTTTTGTAGGTTCGACCGAAAACTTAAAAAGTAGAATTTACGTTTTCCATTCTAAAACTTCCATTGAGGCAAGTACAATAATCAACTGCATTTTCTAGTTCGGCTAGATCACAAAGAAATTTTATTACGATGTGTTCTAAAATGAAGAGGAGGGGGGAGCAGCTGGAGATATATACCTGGATAACAGTGGTAACTGATAATTTGATACTAAGTAATTGGCCAGCATGAGTCGCCAATATCTCTACAAAATCTTCTGCCTGTCTGGTAGGTGAACTCATTCAGTGACTTGAAGATTATTCTTTGATTGTTGGTATTACAGCTAAATGTGTACAATTATTAGCTTCTATAAATACATATCACTATACTTCGGAATAGGTCTAACAGTGTGACAAATTAATTTGTATAA
The DNA here is from genome assembly GCF_977018435.1 of Lepisma saccharinum. NCBI lineage: Eukaryota > Metazoa > Arthropoda > Insecta > Zygentoma > Lepismatidae > Lepisma > Lepisma saccharinum. The sequence continues at coordinate 35,745,101 of NC_139253.1, forward strand.
GAAACACGACGTTCAAAATAGAAGCATTCTGTTTGTTTTTTTCTGTTTGTTTGTTCCCAGAGGCGCTACCACGAATTTTTGTCTGGGGGGCTACGGATCTGAACTTGACGACACTGAGAAAAGGAGGCATTGCGAGCGAAGCGAACAAGAAAATTTAACGAAATGTATTTTTATTTCATAAAATTTGACATTGAGGGTGGCAATTGCTCCTCCTCTGTACCCCTAGTGCAGGTGCCCTTGGCCGTCAACGTTTGTCCCCCAAGTACTAACTTCCGTCGAAGATTGTGGGGCAATGCCCCCCTGCCCCCATGTGCTTGCGCCACTGTTGTTCCTCAATTGATTACCGACAATGACATGTTCTCTCATTGATTTCATTATTACTCTGTATATCTATCCTTATCGTTGCAAATATTCGAGAAGGAGAAATACGATGTTAAAGAATGAAAAAGTACACAAATTCTAATTCTTAAATGCTAAGAATTGGAAGAATTAAAATTGGGCTCCCAGCACCGATAGTCTAGCGATAAAACTGCTGCCTCCATATCAAGGAGTCCCGGGTTCGATCTCCGGTGGAGGTAATATTCCATTAAGTGGTTCGGATTCCGGTAGAAGCTGTAGCTCTTGTGCCGATTAGCCTCTGTGTACATAGTGGTCCTTAATAAAAATCCAATCAACTAATCAGTGCAATACGGTGCACGCTTGGGCTTTTTTTGGCTCGCACTCCTAGTCCTACATGTTAATTAATTATAATTAGTGAGGTTAGAAACTAATTTCTGCAGTGCCGTCATAGTGGCCAAACTTGATTCTGTGCAGGAGAAACACATCTACATCTAAAACTATTGATCCAATTCTGATCAGTATTTATGCATAATATATTCTGAAATAATATTATAATCTTCACTAATCAAAATGCCCAGTTCAAGAGTTGCAAATACTTCTATGTCAATGCATTTGTCTGCTAGTAGAGGTAAATTTGTAGTGCAAATGCGCTTGTTCCTTGAGAGTGGCACCTCCTAAGTGGGGGGTATTTCTCGCATCGTCCCCACATTTAACCCCAAGTTCTGAATTTCAGTCGTTGAACAAGAAAACAAGATATTTCGTCATGGCAGAGAAAATGGTATGATTAACACATTTTCTATTCAAGGGTGGTATTGTTTATTTGATGCCTACTTTACTAAGTTAATGTCGCTTTTCTGAAGCACGAAAAGCTACAATCTTTCATGGCTGATTGCGGCACATCAAGTGTTACCTTCGTTCTCGAAGTGGTAAAGAGATGTTGAGTGCTCTGTCTATTCTGTCCTTTGAGATGGAAATTGCAAAATCTTTGCATTTTAAACAAGGTTGTAGCTGCTCATAAAAACATATGTATCTTATCATAATTTCTTGCTATGGTTCATTCTCTCATTATAGCAAAAAAAAGTACTCACACTCTTTACATAGACATAGTGTTACGTGTAGTATTTATAGTATATATCCAGCGAGTTGATGCTGACTGTAGTTTATGATATATTTTGTACTGTTCTTGATAATAGTAAGTGTGTGACATTATTCAACTCAATGATGGCGTAGAAAAAGAAAACAATATTATTATTGCATTTTGTTTGACATAAAAAAATTGTATCTAAAAGTACTCTTGTATATGATGGGAAAATATGCAACATCTCAGTGATTTATCTTTGGATTGGACTGTAAAATATGTCACTGGTAATATTATACCGCAGTAATCTTATTAAGTAAATACCTTTTACTCGACATTAAGTTAGCCCCCTGAGAATTTGACTCCGAAATCTGTAGCCCCCTTACGTATTTCAGGCTGGCGCCATCACTGCCACAATGTACAGTAATAGCTTTGGTTTTGGTTTTGGATGGACGTATCTAGGCTAGGGAGGTACTAAACCCCCTTCAAAAATTTAGGGGTTACGTGTACCCCTGTAACCCCCCCCCCCCTTTCCTTCGCCACTGAAACGATAAGAGCCTCTCAAAAACCCGACCCTTATCTCCCGAGGTAGCGGTTCCTGAGTTGCGAACATTCAACTTCAAACATTCCACGTGACATAACAGTTCCTGAACTGAGAACTTTCGTCATAGTTCCTGAATTAGGACGTTCTGAGTTGGGACATCGCCGTATAATGTATCTCTTGTCAATATTTTCATATTAAAGTAAGGATTTTTTTTATATATTTATATATCTTCCCCGTTTCTAACCGTTTCGTTACAGTCAACCTTAAAAATCAGGTTTGGCGTTATCGTAACGAAACGTAAAACTCCGAGGAACTTCTTAATGAACCATGTAACCGTAATGTATTACGGAATATAAACTTTGACTTATTTTGTGACCTTTAACACGATTGCCTAATTACATTTGTTGTTGTTGTTACTCAAGTACCACCTGAGAAAAACATTAGAAAATTGCACTATTTCAACAACATTTCGAAAACGATCGCTTAACTTCTTAAATTCAACATGGAAGGGATTTTTCACAGATGATAGTTTTAAATGTCTTGTTGGGGAGGTGACTGTACACAGACCTTCCCCTTGATTCGACTATGAATTAATGGGCTAATCGAAACTACCTGCAAAGTTCTCACTTTTAAGGAGTAGGTATAATCATGACTTCAGATATCATTTCCTAATTTGAAAATTTTGTTCATAAATAAGAATACCAGGCAAGAAAAATTTCTGAATCAAGAAAAATACTTGTTACTAAAAAGGTAACTCCAGGTAACCTTTACGATTACTTTCTGCTAGAATCTCACAACTTTTATATCAATCGTGCGCCAAAATTAATTATATTTATATAACGATCTCTACTCTATAGATCTAGCATTTAAGTTGCTCTTTTTGGGGGGAGGGGGTAACAGTAACACTCACAGCTACTCTTTTCAAAAAGTAATAACTTGTTAGTGTGAAACTAGAAAATGTGATTGGAGTCCTGCCACGAAGAAAAGTCGAATCAGAAAACAAAATTTGGAGAAAAATATATAACTGGTACCAAATTACAAGTTGTCAAAATGAAAAGGAGAAAATGGGATGTTGTGTGTAATTGGAAATTTCTTCTCTCTTCTTTTCTAAATACTTTGATCCTCTTTTTGAACTTGTTCAGAGACCCATAACGGATAACCCTTACCCCCCTTCTTCCTCCTTTGACAGGTGATATCCATAGCATAATCATTCTAAGGATTGGTGTTCTTAGTAATCGCTACCCAATATATATAAGGATACTATTTCTTTGTCTAGGTTAAGGCTCGGCTGGTCTTTTGGCCGACGCCAACAAAACAGTTCCTCTCTATTAGAAAAACCTCAATGATATTCCAAATTCTGATAAATTGCATCTGTCTAGAATTCCTTCTAGAGAATTCAAGTGAATCTTCGGGTGGTTTGTTTCGCTCTTGTCTAGATATTCGCAATAGTTTCGTGGCCTATTAAACTATTGCGAATATCTAGACAACATGAAAGCAAACCATACAAACAATCAAATGAATGCTCTGGAATATATTCTAAGCATATTTCATCTTTCAGATTTTGGAATAACACACCATGTTTTGTTTTTTTTTGTTGTTTTTTTTAAAGTAAAGGAAATTTCGAAAACGGCTTCGCTGGCGTCGGACAAGGGTCCAGCCTAGCCTTAATACTGATTACATGGAACACCAGTCAACATGTGGAAAATGTTGATAAAGATATGTACAAAATACAAAAAAATTAACTTCGTGTTAAATATGATATGATTTTGGATTTGATTTATCTTACTTCGCTTTTCTGCTACTTTTGGCTAATCGCGAAGATGAGGATGAGTGGTGATAAGATAGGATGGATTAAGGGACACTCACAAACATATATGGGCGACACAACAATGGCTCAGAGTCCAGACGCCAGAGCCTCGCTAGTCCGCAAAATGCAGTGCAGGGCGTACTACGTGGAAAGGAGGTTAATATTTGCTTCTCATCCCTTAGTTTATTAGATTTTTTTTTATTTGCGTAACATCAGTTTTCCTACAGTTGTCCCTCAAAACTCCAGAATGTTTGTAGAATGATTCAATCCACCTCCACCTCTCCCCCCCAAAAAATAAAGTGGGGATCATATATGTGTTCTCACGTCGGTGAATTAATATTATTCGGGGTTGACATGCCCAAGATCGTTGGTAGTCAAACACCTTCACATATAGACACGAGAAGTAAGACTCACATGTTGGAACATTTAAGGACCAAACAAAAGAACCGTCAAATGCTATCGACTGTCACTGTCAGCCAGTCTTGCTGATATCCGTAGTCACACGGCCTCCAGCCCACCTCGATCGATGGAAACACCAGTTCCAGCCCATTCCATCTCTTTCATTCTCCCCCATCCCTTCCCCCTCCCCATACATCCACGCTGCCTGATACAGTTGCCGCGATCATCACCGGTCGACACGCGGTGCGTACGCTACTTTTTCAAAACTAACCGAAGTTACTTTGCTCACAAGAAACTCAATTACAGTTACTCTTTTCGAAATGTAATTCAGGTTTATATTGTAAAGTAGGCAATTTTTTTAGTTACTTTATTATAAATTATCTGTTACTCGTAGAACGTGTTGCATGCATGAACTAGTACAAGGAGATTGTTCCATTTTTCATTGATCACTTGGGATCGGATTTTTAGATGCTAAAAAAACTGGAAAATATTAATTTTTTGTGTTAAAAAAACAGCGAAATATGTGGCTAAAAGTAAAAAAATATTATATTTCAATTTTTTTAGTCAAACAAATAAATAGATACCAGTGACAGCAGGATGTTAGTTGCTTCTTGCATTCCGTTGATTACAATGAACAAAAAGCACATTGCGAAATCACCCACTGAAAATGTATGCTGAATATCTCTGAAAAATGACTTTTATTGTGAAATGTCTAAAATATGTACATTTTATGTTCTTTGACTAGAAATATATGTTTTATGTGCTAAACGTAAAATTATGCATTTTTATGTGAAATAAGACTTTGCAACCATACAGTCGGAATTCCTACCAAGTACGGTCGACTTCTGAGAAACAACCAAAAAAATATGTACTTATCTAAAATTTCGCTCCATGCTGATGGCCATCTAAAACCAGGGTTGTTAAAGGTCAAAGAAATCTAAATAATTCAACTGGGGTCCAAGAGAGAAAACCAGCAAAAGTAAATGGTTTCTGGACCGTAAAGAGCCTTTTTATCTGTAAAGTATTTCAATTCTGTCCAGGAACTTTTTCCGGCTGACTTTAAATTCGGTCCAGGAACCTTTTTTCCTGCTGAATTTAAATTCGGTCCAGAAACATTTTATCCGGATCAATTTAAATGCGGTTCAGGAGCCTTCTTTCCGGATCAGTTCAAACAGAATCCAAGTTCCATATTGAAATGAAACAATACGCAACTTGGTCCGAATGTAAATTGTGCGAGAGAAAAACGGAACCAAATAGAACCCATTAGAATCAAGGACGTATTTAGCGAGGGTCCGGGGGGTCAAGACCCCCCTCCCAAAGATTAAGTATAAGAAATAAATAATGAAAATAATGAAATAATAAAATAAAGAAAATAGATTTATTTAATCGAGTGTTATTTATTTCAGCAGAACTAATTGGAAGGCAAGGATTATATTAGGATCATACGGCTTTGAATGACAGTACCAAAGTAAATATATGCTTAACCAGATACTACTTACAATAATATGCATAAAATATTACCAGGAACTTTACGTTTCGTCAGCTCCAACCAAAATTCTTTTGATATTCAACATTCAATTCTTTATCTATTTGACATTAATTTCCTTGCCAGGGCGGTGTTTTTTCTTTACAATTTTTCCGTCCTTAACTATAAGTAAGATAGATAATGAATACGTGCTGTTACATCACTATCCTTAACCCGTCTCTTTACCCATTTGTGTAATATAAATATAATATTAATTGATTCGAATGTTTTAGCTAATACTATATTATTATTATTATTTTGGGCCCCCATCGAAATATACTTTATTTCTAGATGCGTGCCTGATTACTGATTAGAATGTATGAGTTCCTGAATCTTTAACAATACAATAGTTGTTAAAGGTCTAGGAATTGTACATAAATTCAATTCCCGTCCGGAAGAGAAAAAATCAAGTGTCAATGGGTTCTAGACCGTAAAGAACCTTTTTATGTTTAAAGTATTTCAGTTCTGTCCAGGAACCTTTTTTTCCGGATGAATTTAAATACGGTCCAGGAAACGTTTTTCAATTAAACAATACGCAACTTGAATTTAAATTGTGCGAGAAAAGAGGTTCCGGTCCCAATAGAACCCATTAGAATTCATTGGTTGCTAAACTAAAACTAACATTTTCAATAGATTTCAATCAATCCCCGTATGTTTAAGTATGAAAATATAGAGGTAACATAAACTTCAAAGTAAACCATAATACTTTTTAAAAGTGCACGACGAGTAGCATTTGTTCTTAACAAACGTGTCTATGTATTTTCTTCAATCTGAATTTTTAACAAACCATAATTTTGATCTTTATCTTCTTGAGAAACTACAACTTCATATAGCCTCCCGGATGGCGCAGCTGTAGCGTCGTCGCCTTGTAATCGGATCCCACTTTAAACTGTAGGTCCAGTCCCGATTAGCCTTACTGTGCATAAAGTGGACTTAAAACACCAACTCACTCAATCAATCAATACAACTTCATATATTGAATGTTTTCGCCTTCTGAACAATCACTCCCCATTTTTCCTCTCCTAGATGCTCTTCGTCCATTTTTTTATTCATGACATTCAAATCTTTTCTTATTTCATCTTCCCATAATTTACTTGACCTCTCTAAGTCTCATGTTCCGAATGGTTGGTTTAGTGGTGGTTTGAGCATACTGAAACACTCGCTTCCCCGCAAGGCGTTATGTGTATTGCATAACTCTACGGCGAGAAGGGGATTTTAAGAGCAAATTTTCAATGGCAACTTCTACCACCGGCGTAGAGTTAGGCAACACATAACACCTTGCAGGGAAGCGAGAATTTCAGGATATAGGTGTTCCATTTAAGTTGGCTCATCGGCGTAGAGGTAGGCAAAGTACATAACGCAATGCACGAAGCGGCTATTTCAGGATATAGGTGTCCCATTTTCATTGCCGGTGACTGTACACTTGTTTCAAACATTAATTTCTAATCTTCTACAGAAATATCTGGACAATTTTTCAGTTATAATTTTAATCAAAAAACGAAACAAAATATTTGTCATTTCAACCATATGCATTTATAATATAATTATGAAAAGTTACTCTGTATTATTAGTAGATCAACGTTTAATTAAATCACCTCGGTGGCCGAGTGATGGGAAATTCATCTAATCATCATACATCTCCCGTCGTTACAGAGTAGAAAAGCAACGTAAAATAAGAGAAGGAAATAGCATTTTAGCAACGGTCGTGTCTACAGGTTACAGTTAGCGAATTACCGTTCCGGTCAAATCTTCTTAAAAATCAGTTTCCGAAAGAATTTGTCCCTCTTATGGAAACCTTCAGTTTATTTGACGTTCGTAACGTGTCAGTCGGTGTGGTAATACTTTTATAAACTGTGCTGTTTCAAATTTCTGAAATTTTATAGCTCACATAATTGTATTTTTACTCTTATCCTTCACTATGTTTGTGCTTTCGGCAAATAAAGTTTCACGAGGATAAATTGTGTCACCTCGTCATAAAATTTCACGTTTATTTACGGCTTGAACGACGCACAACAATGTCGAATTTATTTGACGTTCACAGTTGTCAGTAAGCTATGAAAAAGAGTATTCGATTGGAAGATGTAGATAGAAATTACAAAAGAGAGAGAGAGAGAAAGCTAAAAAGACAGAGACAAAGAGAAAGGGGTGGATAGATAGAGAGAAATGGAAGGAGAGATAAAAGAGTGGAAAGAGGGACAGAAAAAATGAAAGTCATTGAGGGAAGAGAGAGACGGATAGAGAGAGAAAGAGAGAAGGGAAACTGAGAAAAAGAGATAGAAAGAGTGAAAGAGAAAAAGAGATAGAAAGACAAAAACAGAGAAAGGGGTGGGATGGAGAAAGAGAGATAGAAAGAGAGAGGTGGAGAAAAATAGAGAGAAAGATAAGAGGAAAAGGAAACTAGAGTAAAAGAGAGAGAAACGCTACTACTCACCACGCATTAAGTTATTTCCATGTGGGTAAAAAAGATTAAGCTTAGGTTTTATTGCGAGACTGACCATCGTGGCGAGATCCCTATTATAGCATCTTTTTGCACTGATTTTTTTACCAGATTTATGAAGACAACAGGTTGTTTTTTTTTCAGTAATGATTCGCTGTTATTTTATGAAATCTATTTTATACGTACAATTACGTATCGACCTTAATATTTATTTTATTCATATTTCTTCTAAGATTTATTTCTTTACATTTCTTTAGAGTCGAACATTAGTAAATAGTGATATCCAAGGGGGGCTAGGTTGGAAGGGGCATTAATCTCCTTTTGGTTCAGAACGCCAAAAATAATTAGGTGAAATATAATATTAGTAGCTTAAAAATGAAATCATAGCCTGCCAATACGGTGTCCCCCCGAACGACCAGTTCACTCCCTAATGTCCCCCTAGATAAATAATGATTTTTCAAAGTCCAAATATGCATTTTTAGGGTATGTTAGTAAACATAACTGTCCCCTAGAAAATATTCCCCCTCCACTCAGTGAGCCACACAGGGCCTTTTTCCAAATCCCTGCGCACGCCATACTTTGTGAATTATCCTCCGAAAGTGTTCTTCAAGCTATTGAAAATTGATTTTACAGCGAAATTTTTATTTGATTTTATTTTTTCGATTTTTTCTACTTTTGGTTAATCGCGACGATGAGGATGATGTGAATATGATGAAATTGATGAAAGGACAGTAACAAAGAACTCCCGTGCTCAGGCTGGGATTCGAACACGGGATCCCTGGCGTCGTACCGCGCTGTGCTAGCCACTCCGCCACGCAGATCGCACTGGTAATTTTCAATCAGCATTACTTTTCTTAATGGTCTTGTTTTTTTTTGTTTTTTTTTAGTTGCTGTTTTAAGTCCACTTTATGCACAGTAAGGCTAATCGGGACTGGACCTACAGTTTAAAGTGGGATCCGAACCACTTGTGCCGCCACCGGGTATCGAACACGGGACCCCTCGATTCAAAGGTAATGATCTTGTGAAATTCACTACAATTCATCATCATTATTGTTTCTTCCGATGTTCTAATCGCAAAATAATAAAAAAACTGTAGACTCCTGAAACTGTATCGCTGAAATTTAGATAGGAAATAGACAAAATTATAAACTGGTAATTGAAATAGTTCGAAGGGACCGTTCGTGCCAACTACTTCTTTTAGGACTCAAAATTTAAGTGTGGAAGTTCATGATTTAATTTCTAACATCATTTATCTATAGATGGATTCAGCTGAGTACATTGAACATGTTCAGGAATTTATTTCTTTAAAAAATACTCTTAATTTACAGTTCTGACCATGTGCACAGAAATAAAAGAATTCCCCCAATTTCAATACAAATTTAAAGCATTTTCATGAGAACTTGCAGAAAAGTAAATGTTTTTATTGTTTCTAGCAAATAAATGCAGTATACGCTTAGAGCCTAATTATTCAAGTTCTACGCGTCATCAAAATCAATGTTACTTTGTTTCATTTCAAATCTTTAGAAGCGGAAAGAAAAATATGTAATAATCACGACATTTTTAACGTTTCATCCTCTCTCATGCACAAATAATCAAAAACAATTTTCAACAATATTTTGAAGATGTAATACAAAATCAGATCATCGTTTTCATACAAATGACAATTCCCAAGAACACAACGAAAATGGAAAAAATGAAGTTTCTAGCAAGAACTTATATATGTGGCACAAAATGTTACAATTTTATCTCTACACGCAAAATTTCTGCCGCAAATAAAGGTAAATTAATTGTTGCTACAGTAATAATTGGTTTCATTAGAGTGTATTCTAGAAATGAATCTTTACTGAACAACGGGCATTTACGATAGAAGAGTAATGCTTAGAAAAATATTTGCGTGTCTTACATCACATGCAGAAACAGAATGCGCAAAACAATTAAATCCTAGCCAAAACTTTCTAAAATTGGTGATATCATGCTTTCTTTCGACGTATCGTCAAGAAGATAAACTGTTACAGAAAACATTATGCTATATTATCTAGACTGATGTTTTGCCGCTAAGATAACAATAGTATATTTTATACAATACACATGAGTATATTTGAATTGTTTATAAATATTTTTACTTATAAAAGTAATGAACTTTCTTAAATTAATCAAACGCATAAATCAATAACAGAGGATAAAACGTACGTTTCTTCTATAGCCTACATAATAAGTACAAAGTAAGTTATTAACCCAGAAATTTTTACCTTTCATCCTGCAAATTCTAATTTCAAGTTATTCCAACATATTTAATCATCCACATCATGAGTGTAAGTGGAATGGTCTTTTTGATTATTCGAAATAAATATATGTAAATATATATATATATGTAGAATTCATTTTTTAATCAAACGTTTGCCAAACTTGTTTTTGTACATCTTGCAACAATTACCAGAATACTTCTCACCTCTTCCACTTACAATGAATAAAAGAAATATATTTTTCTCTTTTCTTACACTGTCGTTGACTAATAAATTATAATTATAATTTACTATATAAAGATTTATATAACCATTTGCATTTTTTAATTTTCGTAACGCTTTGCTATTAAATCTATAATTATTTTACTAGTGTAAACATTAAGCGAACACAAACGTATATGCTTGTTGCAGGAGCATAAAGTCACCCCAACAAAATAGAAGTATCACAATGTTTTCTTCGTTTACTTTCGGTTCCAATCATCTGGTACACGTAATGCTTTTTATTCCTTTAAAAATGTATAGGCAAATTATTGAAAATATATGTATCATTGATTCTATCATCAATATTTTCAATTTCGGCTAGAAATGTATGTATAAAAAGACTTTGGCTAAGTTTACTTTTCTTATTATCATTTCTGCAGCAAACATCTTAACATTTATAAATATAAGTATTTCCCATATGAACAGAACATTTTAGATGTTATACATTAAATTTCTGAAAATAATTTATATGTTTCTTACAATTTTTACTACTCCTCTAACATAAATAATTTTATTAGGGGGCGATGAAGTGGTAGGTGGTAACTATATTATCTGACATAAAATGTCGCAAAATCAGTAGCTGATATTTGTGCATCTCAAGCATGAAAATTCAAAGTTTTGTGCTTTTCGTACATATATTTCACGCATCGGCGAAAACTTGCGCGATTTTTACCCGCACGCACATATCCTTTCTCTCTGTATAGCTAAGCGTAATTTGCTCGATCAATATATGGCTGTTTACAGATCAATATTTCACCTTGCGTAATCCACTGTAATATAAAAACAAATTCTGGACTTTGTTCCTTCCCACGCCTCGTTCCAGCCATTTTCCATCCCCCAATCTTGATGCTCCGCTCGCCCGGAGACGAGATCTGGAGCTGGAAACAAAATGGCGCCAGAACAGGGACCCCGAATTAGTGAAACATGCACGATACCTCGCGCAGACGAACGAAATTCTTCACCGAAACCATATCGAAAAATGCATCAAACTTTCAATTTGCATTAACCGGCTTCAACAAAACGGACAACGTTTCTATCAGCAGAAAAACTGGTCCAAAAGCGTGCTTGTCAATGTCGAGTCCTGCCGGTACCCGAAAATAATGTATGGTGACGGCGAAGGTATGCGACAGGTACGAGGCGAGAAAGTGTTAACATATTGACACAATGCAGACACATATTAGTTCAACTGTTACCAATATTCTCCAAATTAAAAGTACCTGTACTTATTATTTTTCCATATGTTAGTTACTAGAAGCTCGTACGAAAGGAAAGAAAGAACTTAATATTTCATACCAAACAATTAAAAACTTATTTTTAGTACTTAGAAGTAGACAGCTACCTCTCTCCATCCTGTCCAAAATATTATTTTCTTTCACTAACAGAAAAAAGCATTGCCAAACTATATTTCTTTCACTAGGCTAAAATCGTTTGTACACGTAATTGTTTCATTCGGATTTTTGTAAATTAAATCCCCCTAACTCTGATTCGAGTAATAATTTCCTTAAAAACACATCAATTTTACAGAATAGAAATTTATTTTGTGTAAACGAATTTTTGAAATTTCGTAAATTTCTTTGCACTTTCCTACCCAATTATTTGACAATATCATCTTGTTTGTTTCCACAGTTTCTATATATTTTTACTACGTTTCAAGAACAATATTGACATTTTTAACTAATAAGTTAACATTATTTTGAGATTTAGAGTTTCCAAATTGTTGTACGGAATTATACTCATTCATGCAAGACATTAAAATTATGGAAATTAAATATTCATTTTCCATAAATGTATTTTCCCTATTTTAGTTGTTTTGCTAGATTTCATAGGTCTATAGGTTAATCGTAACGTTAACGATAAATTGATGAAAAAAGTTTGTTTATGTAGTTGCTGCAGAAGAAAATTATGAAACCCTCTGACTGGATATCTTCCAAAAGTTACCCCATGCATTTTTCTCTAGTAGACTGAAATATGTAAACTGAGAAGGTTCTAGATTAGAGTCCCGGTGTGCCTGTGTGCGAACGACAATTTTTTTGTGGATGTCTCTTCATCCCCAATTAACATTCAACCTCATAATCGCGTTTAGGTAAAAGTGGCGACACTCAAAAAGAAAAATATCAAAAAAGAAATAAGTGGAATGCTCTAGGAATTGATTCCAGGTCGATCTCATTAAAGTCAGACTTTTTACTCCCGGTAAAATTCTATTTGTAAAATAAGAAAACGACAAAAATCTAATCTATAATACTATTAGCCTATTCCATTTGTAATATTATCTTACAATTTTTGAGCGGGTAAAGTGATTGGTTTATATTCCGTAAGTTCCGAGCTCAATACTCGGTCATGTCGTTATCTTTTATCTATTTCATAAAACCAGTAATTATCCTCATCGCACCATTAGTGTAAATATGTAAAAATGTGACTTTTAATAACCAAAAACAGCGGACCATACTCATCTGTTGGTTTGAGAATAAATCCATATAAGCAGAATTGTGCTATAAGTTCTAAATCAGCAATGTGTTACATGCTGCAAGTGATGGAATACTTGTTCCACATAAATTCTTATATTTTTCTATCAGCTAATCTAATACTGGAATTATAAGTCGGTCTGATTATATATAGATTCCTTGGTGATCGAGCATTTTGGGCGATTGACTCGCGATCTCGACACCAAAGGTTCCAGGTTCGATTCCTGGTTAGGGTATTGGTGTTACATTATGATTGTCCCTTCATCAATTTCATGGAATCATTATTTATTTTTATTCTCGCAGAAACACAATCCTTCCATCTATCCTTAACCTGGGAACGAACAATCTAATGTTGACAGTCTTTGTAATTTTCTTCATGGTTGAAGAAATGATCATCTATAGACAGTCTATAGATGATCTTGAATGTAACGTGTCAGATATTGTTGCCTTAACATATTGTCCAATTGTATCTTGTGAAGTAGAGCGAGGTTTTTTCTGAGTATGAAAATATTCTTGCTGAAAATATAATGAGTTTCAGAGTTGGAAATTTGAGATATCATGTTGTAATCAAGCCAATCATCATGTAAATTTTATTTCATTTATAAAGCAACAGTGTAAAGTAAACGAGAGTGTGGAAGAATTCAGAACTGCAACTTCTACATATATGTATTAGCTGAAAAGAACAATATCCGTTTACATGTAGGGTTTTGCGGCAACTGAAAGAAAACATTTTTTTAAAAAAAAAAATAGGTATTTTCTAAAGTGCATATTTATGTACATATTTTGCACTGTTTTAGTGTATTTGCATGCATATTTTAGGTATTTTAAGTGCCTAACTATCTTGACCCTTGTCATCAGTACTTTGACAGAGCGTCCAGACGTTTACTCTTTTCCAACTTTCTACTGCTCCTTATTCATCATTATTTTTTTCTTTAGCACTAATTCCATATTATGTGAATGAAAAGGCTGAGAACACAGGATCACCAACTCTCTCAGCGAGTACCTGATCCATCGGCGAGTATGTGCTCGCATTATGGTGTGATTAAAAAAAGCTAATTCCTGAGGTAAAAAAAATCGTCTAGATTAACAGCCATATTTTGCAGAACATTTCGCAGGTCATTGTTCAGCTTTTTGAAGTGCTATCCCGGACCGCGGGACATGACCCTAAAAAGATCACATACGTGTTGAAATCAAGAGTTCGTAATCTATTTTTTGTTGTTGTTTTTTGTTATGAACTTGAACGGCAGTTTGCTTGTTTAATTGGATTTTTTTTACTTTGCTTTTCTGCGACTTTTGGCTAATCGCGAAGATGATGATGAGTGATGATATGATGAAGTTAATGTAGGGACACTCAACAAGAACACACATACCCAGGCCGAGATTCGAACCCGAAAACCCTGGCGTCGTAGCGCGCTTTGCTAGCAAGGGGGTCGGCTCAAAGGGAGTTAATAAACGTGAAATGGTGAAATGGAATTACTTAATTTTGTATTGATAGGAACTTGTACTGAACTAGCTCTATTTGAAAGAATCTCTTCCATCCGTCGTTACACTGCACAATATAATTTGCTATAAATGTCAATGAACAATCAACAATGTCTTGATACACACTTTCAGATGCATTATAGAACGGTATAACCTATTATTTTTATTTCTTAGCTCATAAGTACTATTCCTTCCTTCTCTTACTTCAGTTTATTTACTTCATTTCTTATCAGAACGTTTTAATTACACATTGTTATATTTTAGCCTTACTTTATAAACACAATACTTTTCATTCTTTCAGAATACTATTATATTTTTACTAATCCATGGTTTACTAACGGTAAAGTAATTTATTTTTAAGTTATTTGTTTTATTTTTCACAGCTTGGTTACGAATTTCTGAATAGTTATTATAATTTATAATAATTTCAGTAATTCTTGAGCATTGAACTCTGTACAAACTTTCACACCCATTGATTTCTCTTGCATTGAATAACATAGGCTTCAAGTGCCCAAAAATATTATCACAAAGTATGGCCCAGGGGGTATATAGTTCCTTCTCGTATAGGTCAGTACGCCCCTACTTACATGGCGATCTGATGCTACAATGAAACAACCATCACATTTATCTCATCCTCTCCGCTGGGGTAGCGGTGGTCAGTGTTATCTTTGTTTCTGCGATAAATTCTGATGTTTCTTGAACATAAGTTGCAGCCCATTTATTATTAATTTATGTAATGAAAATCAAAGTTTAAAACCTTTAATTAATAAGGTTTACGAATAGCTTCGTTGGGTTGATGTTTTTCACGGACACCTCTGGGTTGTAAAAGTCAATGGGGTTGTTACAATCCCGAAGTCCAAAGTAAGGATGGTATAGAGTCTACGAGGAGGTATGTTTTGTTCTCGGTCTCAATTTCGTAAACGATGAGGACAAATGATGAAATGTGAAAACCACAACGATAAATCATGTATTTAATCAGATTATTTTGGTAAGCCTAAACAATAATGCTTAAGAAATTTTCCATGAGCGATCAGGGTTCGAACCTTAGAATCGAAAACGGTCAACAATCTGAAAATGCTTATTTACCGTTTTCACGAAGCTAATTATGAAGGTAGGATATAGCTACTACTGATTGTATTAATCAGAAAAGAGCGAGGATTAACAGTAGCCCTAAGAAAGGTATTATAAAACTGCATTATGAGACACAAGATTATTCTCAGTATTGATGAATGTTAGATGTTTGCAATGTTGTTACATTAGAAATAGGCTACTATTACGGTTCCCTGTATGACGTAATACTTGTACTCAATACACTGCATACTAAAGCATTATAAATTAATCTATAAAGCAGGGCGAGGGGGGTACTAATTTACTAATGCCAATTGCTCTTTTCGAACTTTTTGCCTCAGTGAGCTTTCCTGCAATTAAAGAACAACATATTTTTGTTGAGGAGCGCATCGAAACAGAAGTATTATCATATTTGATATTGATGTCTTGTAAGGTAGTGGGCCTCCCCGATGGCGCAGTGGTAGCGTCGTCGCCTTGTAATCAAGGGATCCCGGGTTCGATACCCGGTGGAGGCACAAGTGGTTCGGATCCCACTTTAAACTGTATGTCCAGTCCCGATTAACCTTACTGTGCATAAAGTGGACTTAAAACAACAAAATCAAATCTTGTGAGGTCGAGGAGTTTTTCCTTGTGCATGCATATGAAAAAAGTAACTTAGAATAACTTTTGTCTCTAATTGAAAAATTTAACTGCATGTCCTTTAATAAATCAAACAACGCCATAAGATCGTACATTTTATCCCAATTGATCCTTTTGACACTTCATTTCTAAAATAACCATTTGTTACAAGTATACAACATGTACAATGGCATGCATAAGTGTTATCACGCAATTTGTCCATGAAGATGTTCATGCTCCTTATTTTACTTGAGAGTTTCAAGAATTAAAATAAGAAGCCACACATGGTGCTGACAGCCTCTGCACCACTGTACGTAAAATTTCACTCCCTACAAACACATAGGATACAAGAGAAAAATTAATGAAAATTGATACGGACAATTTACCGAGCAATACTTGTGCTTCACACTACACACTATTAATTCATAAATCACATAAACAAAGTCACAGAATATAAACCTATTAGTTCAAATGTAGCTTCGCTTCCAAGAACATTTAGCCATCTTTGATTCTAACGAGTGCAAGGGGCGTTAATATCTATTCTCGCCCCAGGCCCAGAAATCTGCTTGAGATTCACAAAGATCTTAACTACAAGAGAGAGCCGATTAACTACAAGGTAATTGTAATGCAACATGATAAGACATTTACACGTTACAGTATCATTAACGTACATTTTCTTGATTCACATATTTACAGGATAGAGTTTATCTATAGCAAGAGTCATGCGCTAGGCGTGCGTAAAGAGCGGAAATAGACGCAGCCTGTCTTTACTTCAAACTTGAAGTAAACAATGATTTGTTAGCGGAATATTAAAAAACATAGCATAATGCCGGCATAATTACAGATAATTGTCGAGTCTTCCAGTAATTGTGGGAACAGCGGACGCCAGAACAAATGTTCTCCATCTGAGATGTAAATTCGAAAGTAACCCACGCACCGGGACCTTAAAATCGCCTTTTGCTTGATTGTCTACATTGTGTAACGTTCTCGGCGTATGTGACCTTCAGCGACCAAACTGGCAATTTCCTTCTTCTCCGTTGTAGTAACCCAGTTTCAAAACAATGGCAAGGAAGTGGTCGTCTCATGCTGGGGGTTCGCAGGGTTCATTCATGGACACAACGATTTCCTACTTTGCCCGCAGCCGTCGGCCTTTATCAGTACCACATGAGATTCTTGCCAATCTTCTCCCGCTGTTCGGAACCGAGCACGGCTCTCTCTCATCTTTCGCAAACGCACTGCGTAAAAAATGCGTGAGGTTTTGTCTTGGTTGTATGGGGGAGGGTGGGATCTGGCCCATCTTGAAATGGTCTCAGCCTCTTGCCTCCGTGAGAAATGCACACAGAGACAGAGGGTGATAGAAACAGAATGAAAATAATGATGAAAAGTGATAGATTTAGAAAACAGAAGGAAACGATAAAACAGTTGTATAGAAAAGCGCGAGGGGGAGAAAGAAGTCACGAAATAAAGAGAGATAAAGAAAGAGGAAATAAAGAGGGGAGAAGAAAGGTGTCAGGAAGAAACAGACAACAAGGAAGAGAAAAACGGAGAGAAGGCTGAGCAGAATGTGGTAAAGATAGAAGGGTAAATGAATGAAAGTGAGAGAGAGGATGGATGAAAGAAGTCATGAATGGGAAATAAGAAAATGGATAGGGACATAGAAAGAGAGACGAAGGGATAAGACGCCAGGAAAAGAACAGAGTAGGAAAGATAAAAATGGAAAGGGAAAGAATGGTCTCAGAGAGACAAGAGAAAAGAAAGAAGTAAGGAAAGGAAGAGAGAGTATGAAAGAGAAATGAGAGAGAGGGGGAGGGAAAAAAGAAGTCAGGACAGGAAGAGAGATAGGGAAAGAGAAAAATGGGGACAAAAGAAAGAATTTTTGATTTAAATTGTTTTGGGGTGCGTCAGCACTGAGGCTATTTTGCCTCCGTCACACTATACGGGTCCAGCCCCTTATCATACCAAAAATAAAAGAGTGTCTGAAAACTAAAATTCCCTTACCTTGGTTAAAAGCTGAGGCTAAAAAGGGCGCTCAGCACAAACAACGACAAAACACAGGACGACACAGAATTATACTGGCCATGGGGCCAGTCGCCAGAGCCTCGTTAGTCTGCAGTCCAGGGAAACAAAAGAAAGAATGAGAGAGAGGGGGGATAAAGAACTCAGGAAGGAAAAGAGAGCAAGAAAGGGAAAGACGGAGAGGGACAGAGAGAGATGATAAAAATAAGTCAGTAAATAGAACAGGAAAAAGAGAAAAGTGGAAAAATTTGTGTGAAAGAGAGAGATTGAGGGAGAGAAAGGTAAGAGAGAGGAAATGAAAGAGAACAGAACTCGCCTGAACGAAAGTGTCTGGTGAAGCCGTTGCTTAGTTGTGATCGACCATTCTCGTAAACAGGACAAGCGTTGAAGAGAACTACGTTGGAATCATATCAATTTGTGGTGATTTAACTTCAAACAGTACTGTCTTTCTTCAATGGAACGAATAAACGGTGGAAGTGGGGAGGGGAAAGTCTAGACTTCGACTAGGTGAGAAAATGAGAGAAATAATGTAATATCTGAAGTATTTACGTCACCTTAAGTACAGGCATAAAACTAATACGTACCTCGTAAGCGAAATACAACAAGAACTAGCTTCTTCTTTTTTCGAGTTTACGTGATGAAATTTGTTCGTCTTAAGAATAAGGTGCATCACAAGCTATTATAGTGCATTTTTAGTTAAAGGTGTGTATTGCAACTAATTAAATAAAGTAACTCCGGGGCACAACAGCCCAGTAGCGGCTTCTGCCTATTCGCACATTGCACATTCGCACTTGCACACCCAAATAAATCTGAAATGCAATTAATTTTTTTTATACTTATTCACTGGACACTATCTCCTTCAAAACATCAAACGTTCCGAAGTCCAATCGCCCGCATTACCAGCGCCTGCTGCTGAGATACGTTCGCTGGGAACACAAGTCGCCCTGTGCTCGTTTGCCGCTGTTTGCAGCACGCAAGAAAAGAGAAGAGATTCACTCTTCTAGATCGCGGTATTATGGGCTTCACGCACACTGCTAGCGTTGTGTTCACGATACAGCAGTGTTGCAATCCCGTTCCATTTGAGATCGTGTAGCGGAGTAGAGGCAACCCACAAATCGTCGTAAATCGAGGGATTTTTTTTCCTTTGAAAAGGGAATTTCTATGGTATCTTGGCCCACACTGTTCCGAGCATGAAAGGGGCAAGAAAGAAGGGAAGACGGAATGGAGGGGGGGGGGGGCAACTGAAAGCGAAACGCGTGCTTTAAACAATATCTTGCATTATCTTTGCTTAGTGCAGCTTGGTCAAAATAAACTGCCCTTGTGGCGCTGTAGTCGAATTATCATATCAACCCGCGCAGGGGAACGTGCCTGCTCGTGCGTTACAAAATTGTTGCACTGTCAAGTTCGTTCCTGTTTCAGTGGAAAGTGTTTGCTTTCATAATGAAAGAAAAAACTGTACATAGCGAAAGCAGAGACGTAATATTTAACGTTGTTGAATTTTTGGAGGGAAGTTAGCTACAGAGCGTGCAGCGACTGCAGTAATAATACGGATACGGTCGAAGAGATTGGAAAAGTTCGAAGTACGAAGAGGGCAGTGTGGAGTGGACTGAGTGAGTACTGTTATTTTCCTTAATATTTATTATTCTCTTGATTTCGCTTTCTTCTGTCGGTCATTAGAAGTAAACAACTGCTAGATAGATTACAACTGATTTTGTGCATGTGGTCGTTGGATCTGCTACCTTGCTTGCAGGCGAGGTGGAATTTTGGCGCTCCCTACTTTCCACCTTCCTCCAATATAAATCATAACTATGTTATACATGTATATTTACGGTTTTAATGACGAAATATAATAGCCTTATTTTAAAAATACTTAAATACTGTTCAAGACGTTTATTGTAGGTATATGTTCATTTAATACCTACAGATCGGTATTTTTATGTTTATAGTGATTTTGTCAGGTTATCGAATGTTGAATTATCTATACCCAATAACATCACTCTTCTCGTGATCGACGGAAAATTCACCAAAGTATTTCCAATTTATATATATTAATATTTTTGATATTTTTCCTGAAATAAATCTCTCCCATAGCCTCGTTTACAGTAAAAGGTAGCCGGTCATAACTTGGGTTATCGATACATTTAGCATCATAATACGCAAAAACGGGTGCGAGTATTTGAGAGGAGTTAAATAACATTTGTTCTGGACACGAGTCTGAAGTGCACACCCATAAAGTCAGACCACGAGCCCCCACTGCAACAGCCCTTTTAGGGTCAAGGTCTGTGAAACGATTTTTCACTGGGTGTCACAAAGCCAATCAGCTTCCTTCACTGCTATTTGCAAACTGTCCTAATTCAGAACAGTCGTAACTGCGATCACTTGCTTCTTGAACACAAATGAGAACACTACATTACCTGGAAGGGTTGTGTCCATAGGCGTCGACTTTGGAGGAGCAAGGCACTTTCTACGACCCCACCCCAAATTGACGTATATTGCTTATACTTTACTTACACCTTACCCCCACCCAAAATTTACTTTATGTTGGGGCCTTTGGTTGTGTCCTAATTGCAAACACATTTTTATGCCTTGGGATCTACAACTTCCTTTTTAAGGAAACTTTTAAAGGGACTCAGTTCCAGACTTGAGACTGGTCAGTGCCTTATGGGTCACTGATGGTTTAAAAGTTTCAGTCCAAATTGAAGCATGTCAGAAGATATAGAAAATTCAACATGCTGAAAGTCGACATATAAATCGTCGAAGTATTTACAATTTAATAATAAAGGTACGTATGGCCGGTTTCTTTTTGTATACGAGTACATGTTGTGAAATTCTTAACTGAATAATACAATTGTGAACTTCACTTGATCAAATTTCAAAACATATAACACTGTTCTTAAAAATTTAGAAAAATTATATTGTCTTTCCCAGCATTTGCCTCAGCGTGAATTTTTTATCGGTTGTTGAATTCCCACATCGGAATCCACATTCCTATAGAGTTTGCCACATATGAACAATTCCATTTATCGATACTATATTAGGAAGAAATGTATATGTTATATTTATTAGTGAAATTAAACTATAATTAGCATTCCTTCACCTTCCTTATGCATAGGTAAGACAATACCTATTTTCAATTCATGAGGTAGGTCTATTTGTTCTATCAGCCAGATAGCAAAAGAAAACATGCACGCTTTAGCTACCACTTACAGTATCGTTATCGCTTACGTTCCAAAATTGTATGTATATTCACTGTGTGCCCACTCAATGGCGTATTTGTGATTTCATTCCGGGAATATGATTTTTTATGGGTATGCAAATATTTATATGTTACCAGTCACTAAATTAAATTATTGCCTTACGGTTCTAAGTACCTTAGAATATTGGCTCTAACCTAGGCCACTAAATCTTATGATATGTACTAACTAACTCGCTAGCCTTCTTAAACCCGAAGATTATGGCTGCAGCAACACAAGCCTTCCATATGTCCCTTTCCTGGGCAAGACCTATCCAATCTTTTCACCCTTACCGATTTCCTTTAGATCCATCTCAACGTTATCCCTCCATCTTCGTCTTGGCCTTCCTACAGGTCTCTTACCATCAGGTTCCCCAACAAGAATAATCTAATGATAAACTTTTAACGTAATTTAGTACATTATATTTACAATATAAGAAAACCCAAAGTCACGCACAAAAAGAGCTATCGAACTAGTAACACTGCAACTTGACCAAATATTTATTGCCAAGTTCAAATTTGACGTCCACCTAACCTACCTAGAAAGTTCCTGTGAACACTTTAATACATGTAAAATATCAGCACTATGCCATGAAAACTTAAGGGGAAAACAGCCAATTGTGTTTGCTACATAGTTATGAAATGGTAGAGTATATGCTTTCAATTATATTTTCTTTGAGGGGGATAACGACATCCCTGGCAGGGATAGAAATCATTTCATTTTGCCAGGGATAATTTTTTTGTGAGGGGAAAATCCCCGCCATCCCCCCTTTAATTCGTACACTGTATATATTTCCTTACTGTTTGATAACTATTTTCATCACAATGCAGTTACTGTAGAGTTATTTCAAGTGGTATCTTCTCCACAAGGTTCCAGTATTCACAGCAACAAAGTTCATTCCCGTCAAGGATGGTGTAATTCTCCTAATATTTTTTCAGCTAAATATATCGAACATTCAATGCACTTGTTATAATAAGGATTTCGTTATCAGCTAATCCATATTTGCCACGTATAAATCTCATCGCTTTGCATAAATTAAATATCTAACGAACTGAAGCGAAGGAAACAAGCCAACACTCGGAAAACACATACAAAAAACTTTCCGTCAGCAAACTCACAGATTATCTTCAATAGGCCAAACTTCGCTCTGATTGGCTGTTCCACAGAATCCAGTCGAGGAAAGCCAGTTCCAATTAGAACATGACTTGTTCCTCAAAACCAGTCAGGCAGCCATCACTTTCGGCCAGTTCAGCGCCAACTAACTGGAAATACAGTTCCGTGTCATTCGGTCTTTATTCGCTAACGAAGCAGCAAAAGGGGTTGAATGCGGCAGCAAGTGAACGGATAGGCGAGGTTATACGTATATTCAGTGAAAACAACATAATGAGTTATTCGATTAGCAAAATTGAAGAAACGATCAAGCGCATTGTTGGCACTGACTATAAAAGGAAAAACGGTGCCCGGTAATTCGAGCTGCGTACACACGTTTTCGGGATAGACGTGTAAAAAACACTGAGAATAGAAAAAAGAGCCAAAACCAATGGAAAACGCCAAGGATCTTGTGTCGCAACTCTTCAGAAATATCCTCTCGGCCAAGACGAGGCTGGAAATTCTTAGTCTTGAAGCTGCAAGCAGATTTGATAACCCCATTCGAAAGAACATTCTTTCAACACTTTGCTTTAAGGTAATGAAAAATAAGGCAGAAACGTGCTTAGCAAATTTTTTACGTGACGATGACTACTTATATGGTGTGTGTCAGATACAAACAAATCCATTCTCCACTCTCTGGACATTCAGAGACTCTGTATACAGCTCTCCATTCCTCTTTCGACTTGTGTCTTATCAATCCTTGTCAGTGTTAAGATGCGTCGCTTTCATTCACGCCGACAGCCAAAGAAGAGTTTTCTTTTCTTTCAGTGCAAGAAAAAGTTATAGACGGGCAGACAGCACACTGCAGGTGTTAGCTTTCGATGTATTGCTGCACGGGTTTCACAAAATAGAGCCCATTGCCGAAAGTTCAGTGACGGCAAGTCGTTCAGTTGACAGCAAAACGGAATTTGATGACAAGGAAATCTCCATTAGAACAGATAGAACTTTACTCTATAAAATGATCAATGTTTCTGATGAAGGATTATAGTGAAAACATTACATGTAAAACGCTGACTGCTTCAGAAGAAAACAGAAGTCGACTTGTTTTTGAAGAAGACAAGAAATTGGACCAGAACTGTCGACGCTTACACCAAATATGTGGTCAGAAGATAAATTTGGCTCAAGATGAAGCAGGTGTCAAGATATTATGTGACAAGGTTAGATATCGCATTGCTGCTGAGGAACCGAACATTTTTTAGGCGCTCAGTAAGGCCAAAGAACAGGACGAATACATTGCAAAAGAGAGTTCAACAGACTCACACAGGCACCTTCTTCAAGGAGATTTGAAACCAATCCGTGAATTACCGATAAAACCCCTTCAAATGAATTGTTTTATAGATTGTTCAGCACCCTGTGCTCGGTGGGATAGATTTTTCCAAGGAAAAGATATAACAGACCAAGGAGCTACCAGTACACTACCCGCACTGGCGGAAAGCGACGATGAGTCCTTCACCACCAATGCAGCCAGTTCCTTAAGCTTTATATTCCCGGAATATGAAAGAGAGATTTACACCAAGACGTCAAGAAGATTTGTCGCTCAAACACAGCCTATACCCTTAGAAACGTTAGACCTTGACGAACGGAGGTACAAACCAAATCACGTATGTCGCAATTTAGAAGCGCACCAATCAGGAAACGAAAATTGCAACCTCTTGTTCCACGGCATCAGGTCAGCTACGATGAGATCAACAGAAGTTGAAGCAGTGGGTGGAACAATGGTGCATCCGTTAACAGAAGACCGTGCGGCATTTCCCACGAAACATGGAGGCTCTCTGTTAGAGGATGCAATGCCAGCCGTAGAAGCCCAACAGTCGGAAGGAGAAATTGGAAAAGGGTGTTTATCGAACGAACGTGCACAAGTCGAGGAACAGAGTGGCATAAAAAGGAGAAGAGGTGTCCAGAGAACGTTTCAAGCTGACGATATTGACGAGAACAAGGAGACAAATCACTGCATTCTTTGAGAGACTTCCACGAAAGCGGTGACAGTTACTGCGGACTCTTGTCGCACGGCGTAGAGTTTCCTAATAATGCAAGAGAACTTCAAAAGATGGCCGAGGTCGTGACACATCAGCTGACGGAAGACCGTGCGGTACCACCCACGGAACATGGAGGCGTTCTGTTAGCCGATGGAATGTCACCTGAAAAAGCCGAGATATCAAAAGGAGCCATTAGGAAACGTCGTTCTTCGAAATAATTTATACCGACAGAGGAATCAAGCGAAATGCCAAGGAGGAAACATGTTGAGCAAACGTTCCAGGGTGACTACATTCAAGGTAGCAACGATAGAGAACCAACATCTAAGTATGTTTTGAGCTGCGTACACGAAAGAGGCGACAGATATTGTAATTTAATGTCCCATGGCGTACCTCGAAAGGAAGAAAGAGAACATGACAGGATGGTAGAGGTCGTGATACATCAACCGGCAGAAGACCGTGCGGAATCATCACCCACGGCTCATGGAGGCGCTCTGTCGGCTGATGTACAACCACCCACAGAAGCCCAAACAGCGAAAGGAGGAAGGTCTTCTAGGTACGTCCACGAAAGAAGCAACGAGGACTGCAGTCTTTTGTCCCACGGGATACAAGTATCTCGGAAGGAAAGGAAAACGTGAGAGAATCACTGAGGCCACGACGCGTCAACTGCCAGAAGATCGTGTGGAAACGCCCACGGATCATGAAGGTGCTCTGGCAGCTGATGCATTTTCGCTCGCAGAACCTCAAGCTTCTGGAGGCGCTGAAATGAGACACCATGTAAATGAATCACCCGGAGGAGACAGCAGCACCGTTGCCGAACCAGCAAAGGTAACAGAACCCAAGGAACCGAGAGTCACAGCCCGCGATTCCAAAGAAGGCGACAAGGGTTATTCTGGAGTGTTGACTTTCGGTAGCGAAACGACAAGGGAATCTGACAAAGATGTCGAAACTGAACTAGATCGCTTTGAAGAAATGGAGGTACAAGTTGAGGAAACAGCGCCCTCACAGCTCGCAGAGGAGGAACAGCATTTTCACCGGGGGAAAAGTTCATCAGGAACTACGTTCGTGTCGAGTGGAAGAATACAATGATAACAGTTAACTCGGCCATAAAAACTAAAAGATCCTCCGCCATGAAGCGTGTGGAAGACAAAACTTTGAAGGACGGCGCGTTCTTGGTTTTCCCGGAGGAAGTTGGCAGATTGGAAGCTGCATTAGCATGGAGATGCATCGAGCTTCAATCTAAACAGGAGAAACAGCTTAAACACTTCCTGCTCTCAAATGAAAACAAAATAGTAGACAACACTTTGAATTTCGCTAACTTTCAACGCAATGTGGTGAGACGGTTGACGGAGAATTTCCTGAACGCGTTAGAAAGCAGCCTCAGACGAATATGCAAAGATACCTGTTTCTACGAGAAGAAGAAAAGGAATAAGAAGAAGAAGCAAAGCCAGATCTTTGGGATTTCCTTTAGCTTCACCGACAGCCCAAAGACCACTCTGACCACGGCCGAGAGGAACCAGCATCGGCTGACGGGGCTCCGTGGCAAATCCACCACGAGAGGAGGGAACCCTCCGACAGCCGAGGTCTTAACTTTCGCAGCAAAGAAAGGAAACATGGCTGTTGTTCAGCGCGAAGCTCGGAATGTGAACGAAAGGAAGGATATCGAGGAAGCTGGAGGGAACGAAGAGAAGGCTTTCACAATACTCTACAACGACGAATTGAAACGCGCTGAGGAAGAAGTGAAAAAGTCCATAGACTCCGAGAAGTCCTCACTGAAGAAAAAACTGCTCTATAACACTGCACGGTCGAGATTCGCCAAAAGAGATCGAGGATTTGGAAGCAAGAGTATACAGGAAGCTTACGGATTAACGAATTGCTTCAGAGAAGCGGCTTAGATGTTATTTCGGCCAAAACAGACACCTCAATCACGATCGTACGGTGCAGTTTATGAACTTTTATTGCAGGTCAGTTAACGAAACAAAGAAGAGCTTAATGCAAGAGGTGAAGTTGAGTTTTGAGATCATTGAAAAGGACATGCACTTCTATAAGGACAGAAGAGGATGCCTGAACAGATTATCATCATTCTGTCGACGCCACTTATGTCTGTCGTAGTAGACACTTACGTCTATTGTGTTTCATGAACTAATTAATAGTGATAAAGCTTTCATTGCAGTGATGTGCAAATTTTATTGGTTCAACTAATAACTAGATAAAAAGCATTCGAAATATAATCATCACCTGCTTCAAATTTAAATGTATGTGAGACTAATTTAAATTACTTGTACTTATGAACAATAAAAAAATATTCTACATTTTCTGTGTTGTCATATGAAACATGCTAAATATCACGTGTCTATGTTTTAATGCTTCAATTACATATTGACAAGTATAATATCATTGTTTGGAAGTAACTAGTTACAAGTAACAGTTACTTTTTGAGAAAATGTAACTGTAACTAGTTACTTTTGAAAGTAAGTAACTGTAACTGTAAGAGAGTTACTTTCTACGATAGAAGTAACGTTTTAAAAGTTACTTTTACAGTTACTTTGCGACATTTAAATTGCTATGTAACTGTCGTAAATTATTGGCTATTTAGGACTTAAAGTGAGCCGGACACCGTGAGCAGCGAATGAGAGAAGCCGGTACGTTTAATGGTATAAAATCATGCTATTTCTATACAGTTTCTAGAATCCCCCCTCCAATGGACATTCCTTAAGTACAACGATGATAATAAATATAAATTTTATTTAAATATAAATGTATGAGTCGCTGTAGATCAGTCGACCTCCGTGGCGGAGTGGTTAGCACAACGCACTATATGCCAGGAGTCCCGCATTTTAGTTCGGTTTGGACATGGATGTTTATGTTTGTCCCAATGAAGAATACAGAAAACAGAGAAAATTGAAATACATGAAAATTGAGAATATGTGAATAAAGG
This sequence comes from Lepisma saccharinum, assembly GCF_977018435.1. NCBI lineage: Eukaryota > Metazoa > Arthropoda > Insecta > Zygentoma > Lepismatidae > Lepisma > Lepisma saccharinum. The sequence goes on from NC_139253.1 coordinate 35,772,673, forward strand.
GGATACTACCGCACAGGGGTATTCTTTAAAAAAAAGTTGTTTGGGTGTTTGACTACCATGCGAGAGACCCGTATTCGATACTCGATGGGGGAGAAACGGGATTTTTTCCACCTGTTGTTGAAGCGGTTCCTGCGCCCACCCAGCGTCGTATAAAGTGGGTCCCTGAAGGAAACTCTGGGGGGTAATGGCAGCCAGGGGCGTGGAACTGATCACATCTACCCCACCTTCGGCCATGATCAAGAAAGTGTGAGGTCCTAACTCCAATTCCCCACCCCCATATGCCATCAAGGCGTTGCGCAAAGCATAGGAGAGCACTTTATTTTGTAATAAATATAAATATACGAAGACTTATATTATGTACCAGTAACATAAGTAAAATACATGTTAGTCTTCACAAAATATTTTATTACAATTAATGATCGATTTGTGTAATACAGTTACTTTTGAAGTAACTTTCCGAACACTGCCGCATATCTACTGATTCCAAATGCTTACATTTTCTTGTCAGAACACAGTTTCCGATAACCGTTATGTATACGTAATTTTTTAAATTTTTTTCTGTGCCATCTTGACTTTCTTTTGTTGTTATTTCCATGTTGTTACAGTATCGTATAAAATAGTAATTCAGTACTGAATCTGAAACTTCAAGTAAGGAAATAAATAAATAATAATTCGAAGCACATTTTATGGTCCAAGTATATCCCTGGACACCAGCAAAAAATACGAGAAACTGCCTAAATCGAGGGAGTACGGTAGCAGGCCTGTAACAGCAAATACCTGTTTGAACTTGTCCCACTCCGACTCTCTCCTAAAGTACGTTCAATAAGTTAATCAATTTCAACAGGGGTGCCCACAGGGGGGATTATGGCGCAGGTTGCGCCATCGAGATTTTTTTGTGGATTTCCCCTTTAAATAATATAAAATTCAACATTATATTTCTCCAAAATATAGGTACAAATTTTACACCTTAAATGCACCATATTTAATCCATTAGATGAAGAAAAGAAAGTGTTTAAGGGTATTATCGATGGAGGGAGAAATTTCCAACTCTTACATTTTAGGCCTTAATTGACACGTGGGTTTCCGGGGGGGAATTCTGAATTAAACGTTGGGGGGACAGTATCCAACTCTAGGTCTTAGATTATGGCGGGTATTTTAGTTAGAGGGATTGAGCATTAAATTGAGGGGGTATCGAATTCTTGTAAAAAAAGTAAAGTGAAAGTAAAAGTGCTCCCCTGTGCTTAGCACCACGCCATGAAGGCGTATAGGGGGTGTGGGGGTAACGCCCCACACTTTCTTGATCCGGTCGTGAGTGGGGGTGATGTGATCAGCATCACGCCCCTGACCGCCTTTACCCCCCAGGGTTTCCCCCAGTTACCCATGTTATTCGACACTGGGTGGGCGCCGGGGCCGCTTCCAACGTTAGAAAAGTTCCCGGATTTGAACCGGCCGGGGATCGAACCCGGGACCTTTAGCATGGTAGTCAGACGCGTTACCGAATTATTGTATATTACTATTGTCTTAGGCTGTCTGGTGTGGAGACTGAGATTTTTTTTTCAGTATCAACAGTAAGTCTAAAATGGGCATGGAAATTTTGATGGTAGGATTAAGTATTAAATTTAAAGGGGGAGATAGGAAGCTCTTTATAAAGTGTCAATTAAATCTTAGATTGTCAAGGGATATCTGTAGTGGAGACAGAGTTCAAACATTAAATTTTGGACACTGTATTTACCGATATGGTATCCACACGTTTTTGACCCCGAACGTGCCAAAATAGAAGCTGGAAAAAATTAAATATCGCGGGATCGTAAGAAAGTATTCACACCCCATTAAATTAATATTATTGAAAGCGTGCAAGGAAAAGAATGTTAAAATTTTCTTGATTGCTTCGCTCGCATTGTTGTGTTGCGAGAATGATGGTTGGCGCTTTACTGAGGTGTATGTGAAATTTTATACTACAGTTGCATGCATTACAAGACATAAGCGATATTCTCGATATTTATTAATAACATCGTTTTGTAAAATATAATGCTAAGTGTTGGTGTAGTGCTTAATTTAAAGCAGGTGCATCATTTGGAACAAAAATATATTGAATTCGCATTTCTAACTTCTTGTCACAGGAAAATTTTACTTTAGCAAGTAAGATAAAATCTATGTAATTTTTGTTATGTGTTAATAAAATAATTATATTTACCCCAAGAAAACGGGGGTGAGTTCTTTGAAAGAGGAACCGTATTATATTATCGCCCTCAGCTTAAGATTTTCTAGCTAGGGTTCTGAAATGTCTCTTGAAACAATAATTGAATCGACCATACGGCTGGAGCATGTTATTTGGTTTGGCAAGTTTGAATTTTCTATTTTATCTTAAGCTGTGTAACAGTTTGTGTTAAATACTCAAATTGTGACTTTTATAAACCCACTCACAAACACTATTTATACGCATATTTACATAACTTAATTTACTACATTTTACGAATCAATGTGCTGGCTTTAAGTTTTTCGAAAATCGAAGAATTGAAAAATATGGAGAGTTTAACATGGTATTTCATTGAAATGGACATCAATTATTACATATTCATTCAAACTATTTTTTGAGGTTTATGATGAACGATTTTAGGGGCGGTCTTGAGTGATGGGTTGATTGATGATTGATTTAGTTTACTTCGCGTTTTGTGCCTCTTGGCTAATTTGCGAAGATGGAGATGAGTGATGAAATTGATTAATGGACATTCACAAACAACCAAGCCCGAGCGGGATTCGAACCCGGGGCCCTTGGCGTCGCAGCGCGGTGTTAACCACTTTTTTTTTCTTTTCAAAAGGAAATACCCCCTACATGGAGGTATCCCCCACCAATCACACGTTTTCTCACTTTTCCACTTTTCAATTGTTACAGTTTCTCAGTTTCTTATCATCTGGACAAACATAAATACCCATGCCTTACCCGGGACTCGAAGCCGGAACCCCTGGCGTTGTAGCGCGCTCTGCTAACCACTCCGCCACAGAGGTCGACACTCGGCTACAGGGTCCGGCTTGAGTGATGGGCACCACTGTTTAGGGAGGAGGGGCAGATCAAGTAAAGTGTTCAGTAATGCTAAGAAAAAAGTTACTTTCGGTAGGCATGATGTCGTAATTTAATACTTTGTGGGAATTACGATGGTTTGAGGGCGCGAATGATATGATTTGAGGGGGGGCGCAGGACATGATTTTGGGGGGGATTGCGCCATTGGCCTCGAGGTGGATGGGCACCCCTGAATTTCAATGCCCTTACAAAATAACCCCTTCCCTTGTCATTCATGTATAAAATAATGTGCTGTGAAATATGAAATGCAGCCTGTGGCTGTTAATAATACTTTAGCTATCACGGTCATAAACAATAAAGCTATTTACCTACGTAAATCAAAAGTGTACCTACGTAAATCAAAAGTCTGTAGCAGTTTTACGGAAACAGTTGTGCATGCAGCAGTAAGACGTCAAAAAACCCAATACCTCAAGTGGTGACAACTTGTGTACTACATTCACTACACTAGTTGTTACAACAGGACTATAATAATAACCCATAGCTCTACAGCCCGTGAGGGCCTTGGCTTACCTACCGACTGCTGGTCTCCCTCCCACACTGTTCCTCCGTCCAGGCACGTATCCAGAGGGGGGGCTTAGGGGGCTCGAGCCCCCCCCCGAAAGTTTTAGGTTTACACTAGATAAAATGAGGATTTTGGTTTCTTGTGGTGTGAAATAAAATAATGTGACAATAATTTAAGGAAATAAATAATTATCGAGGCAAGACGGAGAATGTTCCGTAACCCTGTTATTGATAATAGCACGTATCCAAGATGGGGCACAGGGGGCTCGACCCTCTCCCCAGGAAATTTTTCAGTTTACATTAGATAAAATTAGGTTTTTGGCATCTTGAATAATGTGAAAATAATGTAGCCTAAGGAGAGAAATAATTATCGAGGCAAGACGGAGCATGTTTATACCCCTGTTATTGTTAATAGCATGTATCCAAGGTGGGGATGAGGTGGCTCGAGCCCCCTCTCAGGAAATTTTTCAATTTACACTAGATGAGATTAGATTTTTGGCGTCTTCAAAAATGTAAAGATAATAAATTTATAAATCTGAGAGAAATTATTATCGAGACAAGACGGAGAGCGTTCTATAACCTTATTATTGTCAATAGCACGTATCCAAGGCGGGAATCGGGAGGCTCGAGCCCCCTTCAGGAATTTTTTCTGTTTACACTAGATAAAATTAGGATTTTGGCTTATTGAATAATGTGATGATAATTTGGGAGAAATAATTATCGAGACAAGACGAAGAATGTTCTGTAACCCTGTTATTGTTAATAGCACGTATCCAAGGTGGGGTTGAGGTTGCTCGAGCCCCCCCCCCCCCAGGAAATTTTCTATTTTACACTAGATAAAATTAGGTTTTTGGCTTTTTGAATAATGTGACGATGATTTAAGGAGATAGAAAATTATCGAGGCAAGACGGAGAATGTTCTATAACCCTGTTGTTGATAATATTGCACGTAAACTTTTCTTACGCTTTCGGTGTTGTCGCAGCGCACTTGAGCACTATGTAGAGACTTGTCAGCATTTGGAAGCTGCACAACAAAGGTAGCACCACACGTAGGGCGATTCGTTGTAATTTCTAATCTCTGGAAAGCGGGAGAGGGAACGTTCTTGAATGAGAGAAGGAGTCGAAGTACTGGCAATATTAACGAATCGGGGCCTCAGAGTAGTGCTAGCTGGGTCCGAGGGCCGAAGAGATCAAGGCCTCTCTCTCTCTAAAGTGAATATTTCAGCAGTACCGGATACTGGATTGGTTTATTAAAACAGAAATAAGCTGCATAGATCAACTGAAAATCAAAGTTTTGAGTGATGATTTAGTTTTGCCAGAACTAAATTTCGTATATGCAGTCCGAGAATTTCATGGTAAAAAAAAAAAAAAAAAAAACAACTTTTGTTTAAGCCTACTGGGTTCGAAACACATTCAAACACTTAACTACCATAAAGAGAGCCGAAAATTTTATGAATGTCGAGAAGAGAAAGGAAGATGTTGCATATGTAGACATTTTAGGTGGAAATTGCAGGCTCTGCCAGAACCCGAATCAGGGCTCTACCAACTGAGCCACCTAGACTTCAACCGATTTTTCGTTAAAATGTCTACATAGTACATATCCTGTGTATATCAAATCGTAAGGTGTTGCCTGTAGTGAACAAGCACAGAAAATATAGGAGAGAGAAGAAAACTGAGGAGCATTCCCATCGGTTGAGGTGAATTTTTTTCTGTGGTCAACAAGAGCTACTACTTCGAGGTGACAATGACAGTAGCCTAATAAGGGAGATTTCACACCGTGTCGCCTGAGGATTTCACAAGTCGAAATTAGGTTTGTGCGGCCTTTTGTGTCGCTACAGTGTGAAATACTCGAGAATTGTCTGCGTCCGGTTCGCAGCCCACAATTTGAATCTCGCGTTGTTGAGTGGATTGTCCATCCCTTGCATGTGTAACAGCTTCGTAAAAACACTCAAAGACACCATAGCCTAGATGTTTTTATGCCAGATGAGAAGAAATGGACAAACACACATACCGAGATGGTTCCGGCACAGAATGTTAATGCATGTAAACAGAGGAGTCGAGTGGTAAAAAATGTTCCGATTTCACGTTCTGATTAAAATGACAACCTTACAGTGGCGACGATTTAAGGGATAGTTGCTCCCCATTTTTTATTTTCTTGCCTCAACATTATGGCCTCTTAATGTTAAGCCTTATCTGCTAAGAGAAAGTAAACTTTCCTTGCACCGCACTCCGCTACCCCCCCCCCCCCCCCCACCTTTTTGGAACCCAATTGCCACCACTGGTCTTGAACATACAATTGTGAGGTTCTTACTATACCCCTTAAAAAATAGTGTTGAGCCCCCCCGAAAGGAATTCCTGGATACGTGCCTGCCTCCGTCACCTGTTGTAGCGTGGAGATCTTAGACCAGTATTGGAGTGTCGGGAAATCAGCCCGACGAGCCCCCAGCCACAACAGGACTATACTTCCCCACAATAATCACATTCATATGTCTTGTGGTTCATTTGTAAGAACACAAATTAGGCTGAAGTTTAATTTGAAATGTTAGGTTAAGTTTTTTGAAAACAAGAATAATTTTCCTGTTACGGAAATACTACCACTAAGAGTAGCATAATTACAGTGTAACATGAACAACATGTAATTATGGCACTAAATATTGTCTACTTACATCTTTACTGCACTTCAATGAAATATTTTCTTCTTCCATAAAACTCGTAACAGCAACAGCCAGTCAATGTGAGCTTCTAACAAGATTTCCACAGCAGATAAGAGCGTTTCAGTGTTCCGATAATATGCTTGCTGCCACGAACAATAACTTCAATGCTATGTAAAATCATATGTAAATACTATACAATATATATTTTAACTGTACTCATGAAGTAAAGTTAAAATAATTTGTACAATATTTACTAAAAGGAATTGTAATCACAAGACACAAGATGACCAGCACGCTATAGAAACACCAATCTACTAGATGTCGCTACCTGTTCATTCACGTCACAGATGCCAAGCAGACCACATGCATAGAGGGGCGATGAATACTGCGAGCCAGTTTGGTACAGTGGGATCCATGAGTATTACCTTGCAAATTGTCCATCACCATGTTCGTGCACTTTATTTGACCCAATAAGAGCTTCAAGAATTAAAAGAAAACTCAAAACAAGCTGTCGACAAGTTCTGCCTTCTGCACCAGCACACATAAAAATCCATCGCTTAAAAACACATAGGATGTAAGAGAAAAATTAATGAAAATAATCATGGACAATTTGCACGGTAATACTCATGGATCCCACTGTACAATGTCATGTCAAATTGGAAGTAACACGAATGACTTTTCACTGTTTCTACAGGCCTATTAGATGATTTAATAAAGTATATTTACATAGCGAGAGTTCGGCAGTGAACGTATCATAAAGGGAAATGTTTATTAGCCATTGCTATGCCATATAAATGCATAGAGCAAACTACGCAGTATGATTAAAATTTGACAACAGTATCTCATTCTGATTGTAGGCTATTCACAGAGCTATGAGCCGAACCATGGATTAGTTAATTCCTGATAGAGCCTGACACGTAATTAACTGACAAAGTAAGTTAAGTTAACGTAGACCACATGCAATCAACAGCATTTAGAAAATGTCGGAAGATCAGAATTTAGGGAAGCTACTTACAGGCACATATCTAGAAATATGTTTCGGGGAGGGGGGGTCCGAACCAAGTAACTCAGGAATAATAATGTATGTATTAAAATAATTATATTAAGTCAAATTAATACTAAATACAATGTATAAATTAATAGTATATTATTAGGGTCCCGGGTTCGATTCCCGGTGGAGGCACATAGTGGTTCGGATCCCACTTTAAACTGTAGGTCCAGTCCCTATTAGCCATACTGTGCATAAAGTGGTCTTAAAACACCAACTCAATCAATCAATCAATCAATAATAGTATATTATTATTACATGAATAGGTGCCTCCCCGATGGCGCAGTGGTAGCGTCGTCGCCTTGTTATCAAGGGGTCCCGGGTTCGATACCCGGTGGAGGCACAAGTGGTTCGGATCCCACTTTAAACTGTAGGTCCAGTCCCGATTAGCCTTACTGTGCATAAAGTGGACTTAAAACACTAAATCAATCCAATCAATCCAATACATGAATAGGTAAAAACGGTATAACAGCGCATATTCATTACGTACTAGCTTACCTGTAGTTAAGGTCGGAATAATTTATTTAAAAACAAGTGCCCTGGCAATGAAATTAATGTCCAATAGATGAAGAATTGAATATTTATTGAATAACAAAAATGATGTTAGATGCAGTTGGAGAAAAGTAAAGTTTCTGGCTAATATTTTATGCATGTTATTATGAGCAGTAATGTGCATATATCTTCTTTGTTATGTCATTCAAACCAGTATGATCCAAATATAATTCTAGCCTTCCAATAGGTTCAGAGGAAATTAATAACCATTGATTATACAACAAATGCTAAACGAGTACATTTTCATTATTTAATATTAGTACTTGGTAAGTCTTTCGGGTTGGGAGGGGGTCCAGACTCCTTAAATAGTCCTTGCTGTCCTTCAAAGTCATATGATCCAAATATAATCCTTGTCTTCCAATAAATGCTAAACAAGTATATTTTCATTATTTAATATTTGTACTTGGTAAGTCTTTCGGGGGGGCCGGAACCCCTGGACCCGCCCAAAATACATCCTTGGCTACTTAGTATTTGGAGAGGGAACATAACTTCTGGATTTACAATTACGTATATCAATTGGTACATAGGGGAGGCATGTTCCCCAATACTATTTTATTTGTTTCTAATTCGGTGTGTCATGAAAAGAACCAAACGTTTTAAAGGGGAGAGAAGAAGAGATATTAAGAGGTAAATCATAAGATTAAGGAAGAGAAGTCAGATGGAAGAAAAGGAAAGAACAGAGAAAGAAAGAGAAATGAGGAAGCGAGAGAGAGAGAAAAAGAAAGAAAGAGAAAACGAAGAGTATTCATTAAAGAGATGAAAAATAAATGAGAGAAAGAGGGGAGAAATAAAAGTGACAGGCAGAGAGAAAGAGAAAGAAAGAAAGATAAATGAAGAAACGAGGCAAAGTTGGAGGGGGAGGACAAAGGAAAGAAATATATAGTAAATAGAGGTGAGACAGAAGGATGGGGGAAGAAAGAGAGAGGAGGAAAAGATAGAAAGTGAGACAGAATAAAGGAAAAAAGAAGCCAGAATCCGAAGGAAACGAAAGAAAATACGAAGTAGGAGTAAGCACGTTGTAAATGTTAAAACTGAAGAAAAAAGATACAGAAAAAGGAATGCAAATAAAAGGGAGAAAAAATTTCCTCCCATTACAGGGGAAGTCACGTGTCCCTCCTTAGTCCTTCCTGTGGAAGACCACGTTACCCGTATTTATTGAGTTTTGTGCCCTATCCTATATCAGGTTATGAAAGAAAACCTTCTATAATTGCTTATTAACTATAACAGAAAAGAATTTACTTTCCCAACCAAATTGTATGATTATCTAACATTTCCTAAACTCGCAGTAAAAGACTATACTACTTAAAAGGATACTTAATGTCAAGTGGACTGGAAAATAGTGTTAAATAACACGTTATATAATAGAAAGGTCAAAAACGTACCGATTGCTTAACCATGAATGGAAGGAAGAGCTTTATCATATGCCATTCAGTAGTAAGGAAAACACACAATCGTTATCAGCTATTTCCCAATGATAAGCTCACTCACTGCAACATATTGTTCCATTGAGAAATATGTAAGGCAGTCTTGCTGAAGAAATAATACACATACATACATGTATGTACACATACACGTATGCACACACACACACACACACACACACACACACACACACACACACACACACACATACACACACATATTAATGAAGCGTGTTAGCACAATTGTCTGACAAACCCAATCTTCAAATACCAGTTATACACATTAGAGTTCATTGTAACTAGACTGAATGTCTTTTTTAATAATAATAATAATAATAATAATGTAGGTAATGTAGGGGAGGCCAGGCCAAAACAATCATTCGTGATTTCTGCTCGGTTAGTGGTACTATCATGTGGGCAATTCATGCACTCGTACTACCTCTTCAGTTGAGGTGAATGACTGTCGGCGAGAATTAGTTTCGCTTGTTTAAAATTTACAACAAAATATTATTATAAGACCTCTTGATGCAAGGGAAGTGATGATTTTTCATCACTGTATGTAGAGAATAGTAACTCTGAAAACAATCACAAATATTTAAGTGTTTGAAACATACAATATGGTTATTTGCATATGCTTTATCCTTACTATTCAATATGCCGTTTTGTCGTGGTATTGTGTTTTCTGTGGTAACAGCAATTAGGGCATAATGAGCCCTGCGACAGTTCTGAAAGTAGGCTAATAATAATAATAATTCAGAGTGTATTTACTGTATTGATACCTTCTGTTCATGGTGAAGGTTTTATTATGTGTTAGATGTGTAAAAATGAGCTCATGAACAATGTTGATTTGATTGATTGATTTGTTGTTTTTAATTCCACATTATGCACAGATAGGCTAATTGGGACTGTAACTACAAATTAGAGTGGAATCCGAACCACTGTGCAATCTGCCTCCACCGAGTATCGAACCCGGACACAATCATGAACAATATGTTGGAGAGGATGATGACCAGGGAACGTATTTATATGTAGTAAAAATGTGCTAAATTTGTAAATACATATTTAACTATTTTCACCAAAATATGGAGTTAAATATGAACTTAAAATTGTAAAAGATTGCCTTTTTAAACGAGTTACATAAAAAGCAGTGCACTTACATTGACATTAATTGTAAAACAACACAACATTTGTTTAAATTTTTCTGATTCCAAAACAATCAATATTTTTTGTTGTAAGTGTTTCAACGTGAATTTCCTTCTGTTGTCTCTCTAAATGGATTTATATCAATTAAAACTACATTCAATAGTACTAGAAGGAAAGGAAGTGTATTTCAAATTTGTCATTTATTCGCAATAAATTCACCCAACTCTTTCCGTCACACGGGGACATGTAGTTATTGCGCGAATATGGAGTATATGTTGAGAAATGTCCTGAAATATGGAAATAATATGTAAAAATAACTAAAATATGTAAAATATGAGCCAAAACCTAATATATGTACAATGAAAACTGAATTATTTGAGTCTACATGCCATGATGCTCAAAGACAATTCAAAATATAACTGAAACCCGTTTCCTGATGATGACATTGACCTTATTTGTGAACTCTGTAAGTTATACATAAAAATTCACTCAAAGCCCAAGGAAGGTAAATGAATAAAGTTCTACAGCTGTTTATTTTTAATTTCTAAATTAACATTTTAGTTTTCTAATTCTCGACAAGGCATTTACGTTGTTGTAACATACCTAAGAAACGGTGAATCATATTGCCCCATACACTCGGGGCAAAATCATCATTTGCATCATCTTATGTTTACCTTTTCTCTGTCTTATATTTCCGATTTAAAATTTCCAAACCAATTCTAAGTAATAGTTAAGATATGCACCAAATCATAATGTGTAATAGTCTTCATTGTATTGCAATGTTTATGCGAAATATGGTTTAATATACCTTAGACTTAGAGGGATGATTTTGCCCTGGTCTCCCCTATTTATATTGGTGGAAAAAATGTGTATCTTGTATAACTCTATTTTAGTCTCGAATATTGTCTTACCTGCATTAACAACGAAAGGTAAATTCATTTACATTATCGTTAGCATGAGAACTAGCGGGTTAACTACCTTCTTCTCTTGTGGAAAGGGAGTGATGGCTCTCTTTGTAGCTATCGGCCGCTAGGTTTATTGTTAGTTGATAGACGTCTTGTAGGTGCCTTAATTTTAGAGGTCAAGATAGAGGGACTCTATCACTATTTATTGCTATGGTGGTATCGAGACGAGACTTGACAGGGTGGTCTCGTCTCGTGTGAGAGAAATTTTGTCTCGCTCTCGGTCTCGCATCGATTCAAAAACAAAAACTCGTATCTTTCCCGTCTCGGTTTCATCATGAATTGTTTATTTCAGCAAACTCATATCTCTTCAAATCCGCATGTTGTGGAAACCATAAAAAAACATCCTACTTTTGCAGCAAAGTTGCTATGTAATAAAAATATATCAATTTAAAGAGTAACAATAAGAACAATAGTGTAGTGTTATATCGATTGTATATACACATACGTACATATTTTGAATCTATAGAAAAACTTAATATCGTCAATATTGAGTTTCTGGAATAAATTATTCATTAAGTATGTAACAGCACAATCATTCACAGTGTATAAAGTTTTATTTTTGTTTGACGCAGAGTCTTGATGCTACCAATCCTCGAAAAACATAATTTTATTTTGAATATATGAAACCATTATATATAAGTTCATAGTTTTAAATAAAGGATTAGCGTTGCAATTACCACAAACAAAATATGTGACCTATCTATAAATAATCAGGTAGATATCTGCTTCATATGTCTGAATAAGTCCCATACTAAATTAATTTACCGAATTTCGGACGCAAAGTCTCGTTCTCGTCTCGATCTTGTTGCGATGCCATGGCTAATGATACCACAATCAAAAAAGGAAGAAAGTATCAACAGGATTTAAATAGAGAATTTTTTTTTACTGAGAGAAGGATATAAATTTTGGCTTGATTGTCACATGTAAATAGTGCAATGGGACTTTATTCCATCGACCAGAACAGCCGCCAAAAATGCATAGGCTATATGATTCATTTTTGTGTCATTTCACCTGTCAGGAATTTATTTTCATTCACCTACGTGCATCATTTAAATACTCTTTTATTGTGCTAACCGAGTTAAAAAAGTATGGACTTTTTTGTCAATATCACATTTTAGTTTCTATCTGTTTATTATGAATGTAAGAATGCAGTAGAATGTGTTGGTGTGTAGAGAAGAATGTTGAAAAATAAACACAACGTTTTTAATGAAAAGAAACCAATAAAGACGTTAAAAATTAGTTCAAGATAAATAAAACTGTGTAAAAATAATAGTGATTGGTTTGGTTTATTTTACTTCGCTTTTCTGCCACTTTTGGTAAATCGCGAAGATGAGGATGGGCGAAAATGTGATGGAATTGATGAAGGGACACTTCCATGACCGGGCCGATATTCGAACCCGGGACCCGTACAAAAATAATAGTGATATTGGACTGGTACAGTACATACAAGAAAACAAGTATCTGAACTTATTCAGAATAATCACGTATGGAAAAGAAAAAGCACAAACTTATAAAGAAATGTAAACTGAGCACTGATGAAGGGCGCACACAAGAAGTTTAAAAATTGCAAAATTTTGTTGAAAATAGTTTTAACACTTCAAGACAAAACATTAATCTTCTCTAACCCTTTTATTTTATGATATCTGAAGCCACTGGCGTACGCAGATTTTTTTCAGAGGGGGTGGAACTGTACAGTATAAAATATTCATAATTACCAATTTTAAGCTTCGTCTTCAAAGTTGATCAGGACAAAAGATGGTATTCGGGGGTCATTTTAAGTCGATGTTTAAGCTAACACTGGTTGTCCCGAATTCTTGACTGCTTTCACTTGAAAATGTTGATTATCTCAAAATTTCGGGAGTAGCTGTAGCTCCATCAGCCACCCCTCTGCGTACGCCATTGGCTGAAGCTATGTGTACATTCTCGATGCACGAAAGAGAGAGAGAAATATGAATTTACATGTGAATTGACGCTCTTTTATTACAAATATGGAGCAAGAGGGGGGTTTACAGGAACCCCACAAACCCTTTGGAAACGCCACTGGTAAGGAGTGATTCTTGTATACATCACTTCTGCATTCTTCGAAGACTAGAGGATAATTTTATTCGCAAAGTTCATGTTGTTACCCCCTCCTCCCTCACATCAAGTCCCATTTTCTAAAGTTCGGTAAACTCTCTTATGGAACTTTTTTTTAAAAAGATTAACTGTTAGAAGTACTGGATAGATTCCTTATTTTATACCTACCTTTCGAGCTAACCCATTTTCTCTGGGCATCCTGATGGAATTATAATATTGTATTTGTATTTTTGTTCCATTACGTCCAATTTCTTCCAGTTTTGCGACTATGAGGATGTGTGATAATTAAATAATATTGATGTCCATGACCAGTCCGGGAATTGAACCCGGGAACTTCGGTGGCCATTGAAAGTCGACAAGATAACGCGCTGGCAACAGAATTGTAATGAACTAAAATATATTTCATTTATCGACTGTCATGCACATAAGCTTTATTTCATTTATTTCTCTCTCTACAATCATATGATGAAGGGTGTCACTTTCCAAGGGGGAAAGTGCATTGCAAGAAATAAATTTTCAAATTTTTCACAACAAAATTTTTCTAGGCACATTATTACAAATTCTAATTGATTTAACATATTTTCCTTTAATTCTTGTATAAAATATATTTTTACACTTCTAGATCTACTTTTCTCTTCTTTGATAACTATTGTATGTCGATTTTGATTTAATCCCCAGACCCATTACATTATATGGAAGAAGTGGATTAAAATTATTTCTAATTTCCTTATTCCAATCAATAGAGGTTTGCATTTTTTTCTTACGCTTTAATCTGATTCTGGCGGGGACCGTAAATTTGACGCTGCCTCAAGGATCACAATGAAATCAATTCTTTATTGACATCACAAACAAAAGGACGCTTTGAAATATTTATCCCTGAATTTTCAAAAGGAACAGTGAAATATGTTCTGTTTCAGAAGACTTGCGATTCTTGCGGGCATACCATTCACACTCGCGTAAGCAAGTTACCCTGCCCACCTGTCCTTTGCTCTATGTACGCTGCATCGCAGAAAGCGACTCATTAACAACTAAGTCTATGCCGCCATTTTGACTTTTATATCCGTCCGCCAGCATCCTAACCGTCGAAATTTAGATAATTTCTGTAGCATAGTCCCTTGATAGTATAAATATGTTCAATATGTATAGGAAACATTTATCTTACTTTCCATTTACAATATAACAGTACGCTCTCTAATGTATATCTCGTAAATCACGAACTATATTTTTGTATGATCAAGTTACAGATTGGTAGGTTAGTAGTCCTTCCCATTTCCTGTGTGTTGAACTAGTGGCTCATGAATTGTATGTGCCTCAAAGATGGTGGAGAGTACAAACAAATGGAGGAAATTTAGGGTTTTTTATCGTGAAAAACATGACAGAGGGATATGAAGAGTAAGTACTGCGCTTTTCTTCTTTGTTGTGTGACTATTTGTGTGAAGAGGAGGGTCGATAACTGGGCCAGGTCATCGCATGTCTACTGCTCGCCTCCATTTTCCCGGAGTTTTCGTGCTGTTGGTCCGTTATTGTTAACATATTCTTCACTATACTATGAAGCTATCATATATGTAGGTCTGCAGGGTTTTTTCGGGTTTATATTTATTGCATTTTCCCAGAAAATTTGTTGACAAATGTGATGTATGAAGTGCACTCGGAAAAGTGGTACGCTTTGCCATTACGAAATTCTTTGACAGTAAAGAAATCAATGGGCACAAAGTTTCATTCATAACTGGCAAGTGGCAGTAGGATCAATCAAGCGAATGAACAAGGCAATCGGTTACTTATGCGGAAATATAGGAGGGGAGTCAAATGTAAGGGAAGTTGCAATTTTTCTAAAGCAAGAAGCAGCGAAATTATTGAACCTTTGAGATTACTATTTATTGCAATATTATTCTTTTCTTGTTTTCCGTTTTTTAAAGTTCTAACTACTACGTAAAAGGTGAAATCGTATGGGTTACACCTTCACAGCTTGCTTTTCTGTCAGGAAGAAATTAATTCAGCAACAAATGCACGGGGCGATGAACATGTTGAACAACGAACTAATTATTTAAATAAGTATAGTTAATTTCCTGCGTACATCTATTTTAAAGTGGGAAAACAGCATTTCAAAATATTAACCATGCGCTGTTAATTGCAAGTACTGGTACGAACGGTTTTGCAGAGGGGTGTGTCTTCTGTTAATGTTTACTTCAACTCTTGCTACAGTCGTGTGTAATGTTTTCAATATTTGATTAACGTCTATCATTTAGTTATATTGATATCTGATAAGAAACTGCAAAATTTTCACGATAAATTGACAGTACGTTCCTAATTGCTCGTTGGTCATATTAATTAGATTGTTTAAATGAGGTTTTTCGGAAATTTTTGATCAAAATTACATGATCGTATATTTATTAATACTTTTTCTTAATTGGAAAAACAGATGCCCGAGTAAGTTTGATGTAAATGTTATGTACTGCTGACAGCCGGGGGAATGTGAACCTGCCATAAGTACTCATTGTACTATAGAGATCATTCATTATAAGTGCTAAATGTTTGTAAAATTATTCCTTTTGTATAACATTCTATTATCTCTAGGGCTGTAAAGAGTGACATTTTCGTAAGACACCCAAATATCAGCCTCTTATCTACATATCAAGTACACCCTGGACTGCATTTTTTTATTTTCCTGACAAGAAAGGCTCTGGTATCAGAATTCTCTGGAGGGCCCAAGTTCCTTTTGTTTTATTGCGATTTCATCATGCTACAAATGCAATTTTAACATAGTTCGATTTCGGTTTACTTCTGTTAACACATACTGTGGAGTTTTAGCTATTAGGCTACTTAAGATTTTGTTCAATGTATGCTTTTGTAGTTAGGTTAGACAGACCAGGTTTGGTTCTCTTAGCATTAAAATATTCCTTAAATACATTCTACTAAGGTTCAGATTTACTTCTACATTAATTCCCAGTAGTCTACAATACTTAGTCGCTTGTCAACGGATAATACATTCTCCATGGGAAGAATGCATGCTTGTGTAAGGTAATTAAGTTGTTGTTTTTTTCAACATAAACAACTTTTTTCGATATCCAAACAGTGCTTATTACTTTAAGGAAACTTCAAATTTCGTGTGACAATGATTGCCAAAATTCTACGATAATCATAAAACAATCGGAACCATTACCGGAGATTGGATTAAAATATTCATGATGAACTGCTTTCATTGAATTATGTAGTACCTGTGGTGTCTGCTAATAAATAAATAAAAAAAATAGTATGATGACATAGCCTGAATGCATGAAAAACATTAATGGAAATGTGTTGACTTCATTTGCTGTGAAGCATATAGGTTACAGATGATGGTAATTCTTGTTGATGAAATATTCAATTTATGTGCATTCACAAATCTTTGAACTTGAATGCAATTAGAAACAATAATAATTTTCAGATTGATTGCTTTTTTATTTACATGGAGCAGGACCACTTTTCATGGGATGCCCCAGTTCCTTTTTACAAACTTATTTTTATTTGTTGAATATGTATACAACTTGCATGAAATTGGAAGTTTGCCATTGTGTATTATAAGCACATCCATGCTGTTCTGTTCTGAACAGTGTTACATGGCAAACAAATTTTGGTTTCATTTGTAGCCTTTCAGAAGATGAAATAGCAGATATTATTATAAATACTTGTTGATATTTACCAGCCCTCATAGTAGCACTGTTAGCACAATATGTCGTGATTCCAGGTTGAGACATGAATAGTCTTTATTTGTTTTTTTTTATTCTTTGTTGCTGTAATAAACTGGAAGATGAAAGCTACATGAAGCCTGTTTCTATATTGACTTGTTTCTTCTCTCTTTTCAGTGGGAACTGTTTGGTTCGTGTGCGGGCACAGGTGATGATGCGCGATGACAGCTCGGGGGGCTGGGTCCCTATGGGGGGAGGGGGCCTTTCCAACGTGTCTGTCCGAAAACGCACCATACCCTGTGACCGTGACCAATCGAAACACGAGTATCTGATCTTTGGCCGAAGGATATCAGATCAATCGGTAAGTACTGCATAATTGTGAATGGGTATTGCTTTGATTGAAGAATTAATGGAGCGATTTTACAATACAGGGAATTTCTCCATTTTGTTTGAAATTCGGCATACTCACTAATTTTGGCCCCCTAATCACGAATCTGCAGTCAAAATTTGGCGCTCACACGTGGAAATAGGAAAATAATCGAAATTAAGTTCTTATTTCCACACCCTCGATTTCCGAATTTCCCGCCGGTTCCGGGCTCCGCCCCTGGGGTAATCGACTTACCGCCCCCAACCGCTATCGCGGCCCCGCCTCCGCTCCGCTCCGGCTACCCGCCTATATCTATAGACTCCCTGTTAAGGGCATGTTAGAAATTGGCGGGATTCACCTGCCCCCAAATAAGCGCGAAATTTATACGTGAGCGCCAAATTTTGACTGCAGATTCGTGATTAGGAGACCCAAATTAGTAAGTAACCGAAAATTCAAACGAATTGGAGAAATTCCCTGTATTGTTAAATTATACCGAATTAATTTAGATTGTACAGAACAGCAGCTTGATCTTGAAATCAATAACATTTGTTGGTGTTGTCATTGTCAAGTACTTTGTGTATGTGCTAGATGAAATATTGTAGCATTGAATACCTCTTACCTGTAGCAAACTTATTATTGTCTTATGATGAGAGTTCCAAATCCCAGGTTAACTTTGTAATCCTAGTCTGAATATATAATTCTGATATTATTATAATGCATTTCATTCGGTTTCTGTTCATACCAGTTCATACTAGTTTCATACTTTGTCTTTTTTGGTGAATTATGTTTGTCCAGTTACTCCCATATGTTTGCTACAGAATACTGCTGCCATCTATTGAGCATTTATGTATGGCATGAAGTGGTTTTTATAACCTTACATGTAGATTAGGCAGGCATTATAATCACACCTATAATTTGCCTTGTTAAACTAAAAATCTAAACTTCATGGTGCAACATCCCACTAAGTGCCATGGCCTGCTGAGCAGCTTTATTCATTTGGCGACACGTGCAGCTCACCTCTCAGGAGAAGATCCCTGCTGGAAGTCAAGTGACGTAGAGGCAGGCAACTCCACTATTAACGTTGGTGGAGTGCACCCTGGGTCAGAAACAAACGCTTTGGTCTCGCTGTAAGGCTTGATTCACATCTACGCTCTAATCACTGTCCACGCATGGTCAGGGGGTATCCACATTAGCGGTCAAGGTATGAGCATCGTCAATCTGGTGTTGATTTCTTGACAGAGTACACCGATTTTTTCTTTTGATTTTTTTAAACAAAGAACCTGACGATTGTACTAACTACAATGTTTAAGATATTTTTAACGACTGAATTGGCTGTTACAGCACTGACGTTCGAAGAAAATGGCAAAGAAAAATGGGGAACATTTATTTGCACTTACAATGTGCAGAGCTACAAATGTTAACAATGATAAGCATTACTTAATCAATCTAGGTTTGGCATGAACATTTTTGGGCTGATTGATTCATATCTACATTGTTGATAGTTTATTTTATTCGAACTTTTCAGACACAACACAGCTAACTAATGTACGGGATAAGCAATACAAAAATATTCTGTACACTGAAAAGAAAAAACTGCAACCAATGAGAAATAAACAAATTCATAATTCAAAACTAATTGAATTCATGATGACATTCATGTCAAAATCATTGAGTCACATTACGGTGAAGTGGTGTTTTCCTAATCTTTCCGGGGGAAACAAATTTTCTCATCAGTGGCCGATCATTCTGTTCAAGCTATTCTTTCCGAATCCTCTTGATTGTCGGCTCCGACAAATCTGTTGCTGCAGACGCACTCTTGGTGCTCTGCGTAATTGACAGATTTCTTTTCTTCAGAATCACGATCTCAGAATTCAATAACTGTGCTGATAATCTCACTTGCTTCACTATGCACAGTAGCACCTTTACTCCTTACACCTGCCATAACTCTTAAAACACCAAGAAAACCATGCACAAGCACTTCCATAACGGCATTGACCGCAGCAGAAGACTTACTGCTACCCCTAAAATCTGCAAATAGACCAGTCTTCCCCTCATTTGGGGATCTTCTCGTGAGCTGTAGTCAGTCAGCACATACAATCCCATCGCCTCGGTTTCTTGGCTTTCAAGAAGTTCTCAAATTGTCCTCACAATGCCAGGACATTGCCGAAATTTTGCCTGGTTACTAACCAATTGTTGAGAAGATTAGGATAGTGTCTTTCCTCTCTTCTGCATAGGTCATTTTGTATGCAAATATAGTGCTTCACAGGGTACATCTTAAGCAACCTAGTTTTTCCATCATATTTCTCGGAAAACTGTAATTTGTGTGACTTAAGACTGCACTAATTACTTTCTCAGAAGTTTAAAACTCATATCCAGCATTTAAAATTACTACCTAGTCTCTGTACAATTTCACTGTTGAAACCTGAACAACTACATGTGTCCCATCATTTTTGCTGTCATTGTTAGCACATTGCAATGTGCATATGTGAAATTTAGTCAGGTTGAAAAATTATTTTTTAAAAATTGTTTTCATAAACTCAGAGTGGGAGTGAATATATGATGAGCTCTCAGATATTGCAGGTTAATTTTGGAATTCTCTGTTTTTTGTTTGTGTTTTAATGCTTGTACAGTCACAGAAAATGTGTGTGTTTTTAATGGTTTTGTAGTGTGATTTGTGAAGTACAAGAATTAAAATCAAAGTAGTGTAACGAAGACAGCCAGGCAGACAAAATTTTCCATTTGGAGCTTGAATGTGAATTTTTCGAAAATTTTAGTTTTGTCGTCTACATTATCTATAACCTTATCGTGCCATGAGATATATATATATACAAGTTTCATATCACCTCCATGTTTTCCTGCTTCTTAGCATTAGCGGAATAATGTGGATAGGTAAATTATCTACCCCCAGGGTACATTTATAAACTGTCAATTCTAGGGTGTTCGGGAAAGGCACATATTGTGATTTCCTGTTGCTTTCACCCAAGTTACACTGAATCAATTAAATAAAATATTATCACTATAGTTTTATATTGGGCTTGTGTAAAGATCCAATTGATGATCCAACTTTTGTATCATATCTCTAATGTTTGCTATTAAAAGAATAAATATAAATAATAAACTGTCTGCTGTAAAATTAACATTTTTTGACTTGAAGTGCTTTTTCCCCAAACAGCTTAGAATTTTAAAAGTAAAGTTCAATCTTACCCATGTTGAAGTCTAAATTTAAGTGATCTCCCCAATTGAGATATGCCAATTAACATGATCTTACCCTGAAATGTATAGCAATAAATTGTCAAGTGACAAAAGAACAAATGGCAATTCTCACCAACATGTGAATTGAAGCTATCACTAGCAGAGTCAAGGGTGAAACTGAGAGTAGATCCTCAGTGGAGATATCAGGATCTTTTTATACCCAAATGGTCATGGTGAAATATTCCCATAGGAAGTTCAAGAGGATATGTTCCTAGTTAGGGTATTGGGGTACACAGGAATTTTGAAAACTTGTCCAAAATGTTCCCACATGTAACAGTAATGTTAGTAAAATGGAATAATGTGAATTATAGATCGACTAGAAGGAAAATAAATCCTTTGTGCACCTTCCCCTCGTCCACGTGGGAGTACAATGCACAGGAGTTGCAGGCTCTTTTCCCTGTGGTACCACTATAGATACATGTATTTTATGGGTATTTGACACTACTTAGTTATGCATTGCAGCCCTAAGTATGCATGTTGTTCCGCCAGTGGTGCCTTGAACTGTAAATATTTGAGTTATGCAAATCTGATTGATTACACAGGCCTGCGTGTGTTTGGATGACTCGCACAGATAACTGTTGTCTCTGAATAATTTCAGCATGCTGATTCCATAAATGAAATCCATTTTTACCCATCACATCTAGTTTTTTCAGAAAATAGCAATATATTATCTACCTTAATTTCACAATAAAATGTATAGTTCCATCATTTTCCCAGTAGATGGCTCTGATTAGATGATGGTAAAATATTGGTTTTCTAGAATACACATCCTCCAATTTTGAAAAATAAATGCTTATATAATAGTAAGCATTTAATCCAACTTCTATCCTTACAAAACACATTGACATGAAAATCATAAACTTTCATTACGTAAGTTCCATTTTCAAAATTTCTCATCAACATTTCCTTCTCAAAATGTGCAAAACTCAATGTTATAATGTAGAGGGTTGATTGAACTTAATGACGTGGAGAAAAATCTTGATCTAGGGGAAAATCCTAACGTTTGGAAACACGCTACATATCCCTTGCATAAATTTATTTTGATGCGTTAGGTAATAGATGTAATGGAATGGCGAACATGAGAATTTTGATTGTAAAATTGTGAAAAATGCTAACGTGGTGGGAGAAAATGGATGTCATTTCCGTGATCAGCACTCAAAATATTTTCAGAATCAATTATTGATTTGGAAACTACCTAAATTTCTGTTCCATAAATTTATTTCGATGTGTTAGGTAATAGATGTAATGGAATGGCGAATAAGAGAATATTGATTGTGAAATGAAAAATCCAGACGTGAGGGAAAAAATGGATGTCATTTCCGTGATCAGCACTCAAAATACTTTCAGAATCATTGATTTGGAAACAATCTAAATTTCCCCTGCATAAATTTATTTTGATGCGTTAGGTAATAGATGTAATGGAATGGCGAATATGAGAATTTTGATTACAAAAAATCCTGACATGATGGTGGGGGGGGATGGATGTAATTTCTGTGATCAGCATTCAAAATACTTCAAGAATCATCTATTGATTTAAAATCATCCAAATGTTTTTCAAAAATGCAGGGTGCTGTTATTTAATATAATTGTAATCATGTGTATAGGAATTTTTTTGAGTGTGTGTGACTTCCTTTTAGTAGCCATTGTTGTTATTTACTATCCTTCATTCTTAATTCTTTTTACCGAAGTTGGTGAAGGGAAGGTGGTCTTAATCTCTAGCAACACCCATTCCCCTAAGAGGAGAGGTATCGATTGCGTTTCATATATAGATACCAAAAATAACTGCCTTATCAAACTGATTTTGCTATGCATTGATGCTTAAAATTAATCACGATGAGAAACACGTTTCTTATTAAAATGGAACTGTGTTTATTTACATGAGTACATTCATAAAGGGTGTCCCAAATTATTAAGCAGTAAGTAAAGCAACCTAGTTAATTTGTTGTCTTCATGACTGCTCTTATAATTGAGGTGTTAGAGAGATTCCGGAATGAACCAAGGTAGATCAGACAATCTTTCAAGTAAGCACTGCCAACCCTGATAAGTCTGCATTATATAACTATTTTTTTTGGATTCTGTATTATTTTGCCCAACTGAAACCATTATGCACAATTAAGACAAATGTGCAAGCGTGCTAAACTACAAATTTAAAAAATATAAAATCCGGAGTGACACAAATTTATCAATCAATGTTGTTATTCACGGAAGAATTACCATACCTCAAGGAAAAAAAGATATTAACCACAGCATATTTAACGCATGGTTTGCATATCCATTCTAGGTCTGGTATTATTGGTAGAGCAGAGGGCCTACTTTACAATCCTACATAAGATAAGATGTCACTGTATTTCTCGTACCATATACTTCATCATTGATTGCATTTGGCACAAATGACCAAGAAGTAGAAAAGTAAAACCACCAGCAGAGGAATTGTTCTTAACAATTCCCCAATTTCTTTGCACACAACTTTTGCAGTCTAACTCCAACTTGCAAAGACAGAAAAAGGCTCTTTTGTCAACATTAGTTGCCATATCATTTGTAGAACGAGATTGTTTTCATGTTAGGTAGCTTTCAGATCAAAGCAACGTCTACACTAGAAACCAATCTTCAGAAATAAATGCAACCATAGGAACTGAAGTTACACACTCAAACTGCATATGTTGCATTGCTCGGTTTGGTCTGTTTGCTCAATAGAATGCATCTGTTGCCTTGGTCTGTTGTTCACTCATGTGCTTTCTTATAAATTGGGTGAAGCCTGTGTTGATTGTCACTTGTGTGCAAAACAAGGTTGGTATTTTTTTTTTAATAAAGTAACTAAACAGATTATTTTAATCAAATATTTAAAGCATAAAGTCAAGAAGACTTATTCTCTAAAAACAGTGGTTTGTAAGGAATATTTTTTTATCATCCAAGGAAAGATGAGAAATATATTCTAGTTACAAAGTAAACACTTGACTCTTCTTGAATACCTATTTGTTACTTGTAAATCTCAGGCTGTTTGAGTATTCCACAGTTGCCATGCCCCATTTTATCCCTGTTGTACTACTATGTTTTCCAAAATATCACATTGTATTGTGAATGTAACAATATACATTAACAATGTATGTTAAGTGCGGAGCAAAACTGTTTTATTCATATACTATTCAACTATAAAAGAGTTTTAAACACTTTTTTATTTTAAACATGCCAACCCTGGTGCAATAACCTTTGTGTTGCACAATGCTTCAGTCTGAAAACTCCCTCCATTCGTTTAGAAGAGCAAAATGAGGAGAAATCCTAATCACTGAAAACTTTATAACATTCTGGACTATGCTAGGAATGCATCCCCGTGGTGGAGTAGTTAGCTATGATGCCAGGGCTCCCAGGTTCAAATCCCAGCATGGGTATTTTTTGTGTCCCTTCATCATATCATATATCCTCATCTTCGCGATTATCCAAAGTGGCAGAAAGGGAGTAAAATAAACCAAATCAATAAAATCCATTTATTGCTTAGGCTATATCAATCTATTGTTTTCAGACAAAATTTGTACATACTGCACAAGATGCAGCAAAGAGCTGCTGCATCTCATACATTCAGCAGGGAATTGCTATTGTTATGGAAAACATGCTGAAATTCCTGCAACTTATCCCGAAAAACCTTGCATAGTGTGTTGCCCTTTGATTTTTGCCATTACCGGAGTTTATTTCTAAAGTTTAATATAGATTATTCGAATTGTAGAATATATTTCAATGATTCTGCAACAGATGCAATTTACTCCTGATAGCAGAAAATGCGTTTGTTGATTTGGTGTCAGACTAAATGTATATATTTCACACACAATTTAATTTTCCACAGTCATTTGAGTTTATTATAAGGGACCAAAATTACAGATAAGGCTCGTACAGATCGGTGTAAAATCAAGGATGTGTTATATTTGCAACAATATATGTTAACACGTTTTAAATGAAGCCTTTGGAGATCAAAAGATGTACCCCTTGAAAATAAATCGGAACTTCCAGAATATCTACCAGAACCTTACAGTGGTTTTGTAGGAGAAATAGTGCTAATAACGTAATATTAATTAGGCGTTTTTCGTGTCAATTCTTACTCTTGGACACAACCACCGAAATGTACAAGGGGTGTCCTCGTAAGACTGGTAGCCGATATCAATTGTGAATACAACAGATTTTCCAGATTAATTGCATAATCCGCACCGTAAATATTTTCTGCCGGCCTCCTTGGCGGGATGGTTCGCACGACGCCAGGGGTTCCGGCCTGGGCGTTTTTTTGTGAGTGCACTTTCATATATCATCACTCATCCTCATGATTAGCCAAAGCTGGCAGAAAGCGAAGTAAAATAAACGAAGCGTAGGGATTCTCCAGATATTGTTCATCCGTGTTCGTATTTCTCCCATACGCATACTTCACATATATTCTGATTTCGCCGCGATCAGTATTCCCATCACGTCGCCTGTAATAACCGTCGTTTGAAACTTAATAGTTGGCTAGAGATGTAAACGGGAAACTGCATTTGGGGGGTTCCCGTATATTCACGATACGCCCTTCTGAAATTCGAGCAGTGTTCTCAATACATGTGTAATCAGTTTGTTCCAACTTCGATCCCAGGTGGAAGCACATTGCACAGTTCCTATCCAACTTTAAAGTGCAGGGTCAGTCCTGATTCGGCGCGAGGAGCCGTATCAAGGATCGCGGCCTGGTATCGGACGGAAGTTCGAATTTTGCATGGGCTCTTATGAGAGTACTATTTCTAAAGTGCTCCTTAAGGACATGTTTCTTAAGGTAACTGTGCAAAGCACATTAACGGAAAGAAGTGTTAAAGACGAAAATCGCCAAACATTACTGTAATCAGTAATGTTAAGATGTAATGTAATGTTAATAAGAAATTCGGAACAGTCGATAAACATTTATGAATTATATTTTCAAAGAGCTTTATCTAGCTTAATAATAGACTGTAACGTGAAGATAAATCTATAGCCTGGAGCTGACCGTCCTATTTATAATAACTTGCGTCTATTATGACATACCAGAGAGATAAATACTCGCCCTATTTAAAACTACCTCATCCCAATTGATTGGTTTTATCATCAGCATCTGGTAAACTGCACATTGAAAGATCGGCAATTAGTATTGTGAATTATTGAAAGAGGGATGAGAGGTGAGGAATTATGGCATAATGACTGCATCTTGTTGCGAAAAAGATCTTGTAATTATTCGTACTTTTTTTTGCCATGAATAGGCGTCCTTACCCCAATCCTCTTCCTGTAAAAAACCTCAGCGCGTGCCACGGTTGAGAGTCAAAAGCGTTGCCACATCTTTTTCCCTGTTCTCGTCTATCAGCAGGTATCTGTCCTCTGGGTATTGTCACAGCATCGCCTAGCGGCATGTATATGATAAATGATTGGACTGAAACTTTCGCCACCCTCTGCCTGTCCTGTTTAGGGTCGGCAACGTTTCTTCCTCCTGGTTCAATAATAATTAGCTTTTGAAAACTCAAAGTGAGGCATTGTATACGTCACACACGGCCGTTATTACATTTGGCAGCTGTGACGTAAACCTTCACAAAGCTTATGGTAGGGAGATGATAAACTTTTTCACTGTACAAAGTAGCATTTCGAACATATGTTAAATATTAAAGACAACAATTACCATAAGAAACAAAATCTCGTCGTTCATTCTCGGAAAGTAGGGATGGTACCGAGGCCAGACCTGTTGAGACAATACCAATGAGACATCTCTAAAATCGAGACGAGAACGATATTTAGTGTCCAAGACTCTCGGTCTCTTTCAAGACTGCTATAATATGCGTAAAAATTGTCTAAACAGGGTGTTCTTTACTGTTTGACTTCATTTTGTTTACAGTAATTATATCGTTATGTCGAAACAAGGCGTCAAATAGGAAAAAAATATTTTAAGAAAAGAGTTTACCTTAATGATCTTTATACGCTGTGAAAGTTGGTGTGTTAAAGCGTTTACACTATAGAGTAACGTTGCCAGAAGAGGGGTAGAACGCCCCCCCCCCTCCCCCCCAACTGGCGTTATGTTAATGGAATAACGAATAAGGGTTTCAGTTCTAAGAGTTTGACGATTTTCATCTTTTCCAAGTCCTGTATTGTGCATTTTATCACTTTTCATGTTATAATGCCAACTTGACTCAAAATTTAGTTTTAGTATATTATGTGCGTGTTCTGTTTCAAGATTCCAATGTCGACCTGGGCAGAGGTGATTGTTTTCATTTATTTCCTGTAATCGTCATTCCGACTCATCGCGATTTACCTGGTGGTCAGGATTTAGAGCGCTTTGCATCTTGCCCCTGCTAATATTCAATTTTAAAAAGATATAGCCAGGGCTCGAAAAATCCCGGTCGCCATGGTGACTAAAAAATTTCAGCCTGGCGACTGTGATCTTTTGCTGTAATATTCCCTTTTTTTAAGTTTGCATGTACGAAATTTTGAAGATTCTAAGTTCAAATTGCAGTACAGCGTAAGTTAGCATTTTTTTTTTTATCAACGTTGTGAACATTCCATAGAATCAGTAACAATTCCTTACTCTTTGTCCCCCAACCCCTCATTTGCTGCTTTCTCACATGATTCAGCGATGTTTTAAATACGGTGGTGCTCAACTTCGTATAAAGAAAGGCTCCTTCTTTCCCCTTTGTGCGCCTGACGACGGCCGTCATCTTCCGTCAAATCGCGGGAGTAGTAGGTGATTTCTTGGCGCCTAGCTCTGAAGATTTTTTGAGTACTGGATATTTCTTTATTATGCCGTGGTTGTGTATCCACAATGTATTAACTTCTAAATCTAGGACTGAGCCGTGGGACAAAATTAAGTGTAAAGCATGCATGGATGTTCCTTTGTAGTGGTGGTTTCATATTCATTGCCTTGGGCAGTATCATTGTTGATCTTGAGGCGTTTTGAAAGAGATAATTGCTTTCTTATCAGAATCGGAATGTTTCTTAAATTATGATGTAGCTTTTGCATTTTTTTTATTCCTGGGATGATATTGCCCTGAAAGCTGAAAATGCAGATTTTGCCCAAACTCTTTCACAAGGTTCACAAACTATTTGCAATCCCGGTTTCCAATGCAGCGTGTGAAACAACCTTATCTTGAAAACTTTGAAAAGTGTTGCTCCCAACAGCATGCTGATTGCCGAACTGTCTTTGCTATTGAGGAGGAGGAGGAATGGCAAATTTTGACGGTACCGCAGGTGGTCGATGCGTTCTTCAAAACACATGCAAATAGGAGAATAGCACCTCGCTAACTTTTATTGTTTCTAATACGTCAAAATATATTTTCGTTGAGTTACATTTTTATTTTACAATGCAATTAAACTCTTGGAAACATTTGATTTTCGCCACTTATATTATTTTATTACTTGAATATTTATATCACTAGCTTCATCTCAACAAATTAAATAATAAACGGGGAACTAATTTAGAGCATTTGTTTTCTCGACCCCTTGCACCCGCTCACTCAGTCATTTTTCCACGGGCGCCGACACTGATACTATATTTCGAGAGTAGGCGAGGCGTTCGTGAATATCTGGAACCTCTCCCTTCCGGTTCGTTGAATTTTTGTATAATTTCACTAATTCTTGAAATATATGTATTGAGGATATGTTCAGTCACAGACACTTCTGGATTGTAACGATCCCATTAACTTTGAATCGAGTTCCGTGACTACATTTAATTCACCCCTTCCCCGTCCCTTTTGGGCTAGCTGACTGCCGTTCTTCGTGTCCAATGCATTTGGCATTAGATGTTTTTGTAAATATTTTGATATTAACTATTATGACTTTTAATACAGCACATCATTGCAGGAATCGTCAATCTCGCCGCTGTAGTAATCGGAAACAAAAAGGTTAACGAGAGTAAAGCGTTCAGTTTCGTGCAAATTTAGAGCCCTGTAAAAACGGAATGGTGCTCTTCAGATGACGGATTTCTTGAAAGTTTGGGTCAGAAATAGGTACAGTCATGGACACTTCTGGGTTGTAACAGTTAGTGATAATCTATAGGGTTGAACCCAGAAGTGTCCGTGACTATGCGTCAGGGATGAATGCTATTCAGTAAATCTGTTAAGTAGTAATGCGGAAAAGATAGGTGCAATGTGTCGGAAGAATCGGTGCAGCGCATTTATACAGTTCATCTGGATATCTAGGATTATCCAGATTTGGCCATCCTTAAAATATGTCTATGTTCGTGCTTATTTGCAACGAATACGATTCATCATATATTTTCGATTTTTTATTGTTTTTTTTATATATTCACAACGCACAGACGAAACCTGAAAGTTAGGAATGTCTTCTCCGTATCGCATAAACATTATAAACAAAAGTGCTCAACGGATGGCGCAGTGTGTATTGTACATCTCGGAAACCGGTTCGCTAGTTTATATTAAGGCTATAATGAAAAGTGCATGTTATGCTGTGTAAATGGCATCATAAATAGATTGTGATTGCCAACTCTACTACACTAATTTGTGCCTACCCAAGAATAATTGTTATTCTGGATGAAAGGATTCTTCTCGATCTTAGAATGAACAGGTATGGATTTTCAGTGTAGTAGCTTATTTCGTAATGGAACATGTAGCTTATTTCAATTCTTGCATTTTGAAATGCAATGTAATTTTACATAATACTGGAGGTCCGCCGGATTTTTCCAGGAAGAGCAAACGAGAAATATTTTCCCCCATAGTAGCGTTATTGCATAAAAAAGCACTCCTTCAGTTCATGCAATGTCCTTATAATAATTAATATAGATTACTGTGACTGAAAGAAAGGAAGGTTGATATTAATTTCCCGAGGGGAGAGGGGCTGCCCTCCTTCGGATGTCCTTGATTGTGCTCGCACGAAATGGAAACTTGCTACAGATGTCATTGTGTTTGCCTTTCTGTTTCTGCTGTGTGTCGCTGAAAATCCATTCATAATAGAAATCATTCACAGCCTTTCGACTTCCATTCATGACTTTAGCTAAGGTTTAATTCTGTCGTTTTTATAGCTCTCCAGCCTATCAAAGCAGTAATTATCTTTCCTGATTAAACCACGAGCTCTGAAAGTTACAATTGCGCAGTTTTTGAAGAACAGGTTTATTCACGTGTCGTGGTGCGATCGTTTTTGCAGGGTTGCTTTTGCCACGTGGGTGCGTGGGCGTTCAAGAATCGATACGGTGTTCCTGGTGCAACCCCTTCACTGCTTGGGGTTGGTGACGTCATTCTACAGCATTGATGGCTGAGAGGTCCTTTTTATGATTTGCTTGCGCATATGCCATTCTGCATAGACATCTTTAATTTCTTTCTTCACAAGTTGTTATAATTGTTCCGTATTCATTATAATTGTTCTTAACAATATCACTGTTGTTCTAGAAAACAGCATCCTTGCTTCTGTACTTATCAGGTCTCCTGATGACCTTATTGATAGTCATTGTTCATTTCGGGATGTCGCTTAACACGTGTAAAAGTAATGACATTCGTCTATTTGTTTTATTCCTAGAAAAGAAATGTACTACCGGAGGGGAGGGGGTAATTGATTGATTTCGTTTATTTTACTTCACTTATCGGCCACTTTTGGCTAATCGCGAAGATTGCATAAAATTGATGAAGAGATACAAAGATCACCCATGACCAGGCCAGGATTCGAATCTGGGATGCCTGGTATCGCAGCGTGCTTTGATAGCCACTCCACCACAGAGGTCATCGGGGAATGTATACATTGTTATTTTTTAGTCATATCATTATGGAATTTTGGATAGTACTATAATATTAATCCTAATAAAACTAAAGCTTTATTCACTTATCACTTCAACACACATGTCTATGTATTTTTTTTATTTTTTTTCTCTTGCAAATGAAGTAGTATACTTATCGAAACGTTGAGCGAGTGCAAGTTTTTACTGCAAGAATTACGTTAATGTATGATCTATTTCTAGTATTAGCCTCCTTCCTTTACCTACCCTTCCAAAATTTTAATTACGACCAAAATTGCATCACTAAACCCTCTGTGGCGGTCCGTTTGATGGCAAAAGCCTACCAAGCGACCTTTAATTGGGTGACGCATGGTCATTACATTGTGTCCCATCACCACTGTTTTCTGGCTTTCTAGACTGGATACATCTTTTCAATTAGCTTTCCCTCCAATTGTCCTCACGGTGCTGGGTCAAATGACTACATTTTTTGAGCTCCAACCAGGGATCGAACCAAATGCGAGAGTACCAACCATTCTGCTATGCAGGAACCTCAAAATGATATCTTCTTAAATGTACGATTTTCCATTCTCAAATCTTGGTCCTTATGATAGTTATGTTCTGCACATAAACGTCGCATGGAATCTAATAATCAGGGCCCATAAATCGCGGGATACTTTGTCGGTTTTTTTACGTGAAAAAGTAAAATCTCGCGCTATTTCTCGCATATAGAATGTCATTGATCAAGTCGTGACAAATAGTAGTTAATGTACGTAACAATAAACCATGCAGCTAAGCATTAAATCACGTGTATTTTAAGTATCGTTGATTTTTTTTCATGTAATAAACTTGTTGAAATATTATAAAATCTTGAAACACTCGCAATTTCTAAAATCCGGCTCCGATCTCGCCGAAGTTTCCTGGTTCAAATCCAGGCCAGGACACTTGTCCTCATCGTCGGGATTAGTCAAAAGTGACAGAACATAGACTCAAAATAACAAAAATACTTCATGGCTATCTATTGAAATCAGTTTGCTGCTTTTTTTCCGTATCAAGTAATCTTTTACCAATTTTAGAAATTTTTAAAACTTTGGGAACTTTTGGAGCTTTGGGAAGTCCAAGAAATTTTGGCAGGGATGGTGCCGTTAGGGCAAAATCGAGTCCCGAGACTTCGTTGCGATTCTTTAAAATTTTACTAAACCAAATATTTTTGACTATGCAACTTCAGACATGCCAAGCTAGCTAATAACTACAAAGTAAATCTAGTTGTCAGTCCCGTATCTAGATATTTTGACGCGCTAACCAGGATTGTGCGTTTGGCGTCCTTCTCCATCCGTACCAGAAAGCACACATTTTATGTGCGTGATGATATTTTCTTGTCATGGTTTGTGATATTTACATCCTACAAATTTTGAAATGAGAAAACAGGAAAATTCATTAAAATAATATGTTATAATTAAAGATCCGTAGTTGCAGTTCTGATTTTAAAAATTGTTTAGGTTATCTTTATCGGTTATCTTTAAAAACGTACTATTACTGCTACTTTTGGAAACAGAAAATGCCGTAAATCGAAAAGGATTTATGATGTAGCGATCTTTCCGTGACGTGGTCGAAGAGAGTTGAATGGTGACCCCATAAAGAAGTATCGAAGGGTCATTTCATCACCTGAATATCTTTAAAGGGAGCAGATGTCGAGGAAATCTTTGAATGGCGCTCTTTGCTTCAGCTCCCCTAACGTAACCCCTCTCCACGGGCCTGCTATTTGTGGCAGTTGTGAGCGTTTTGTTGCGTGGTTGCATAAATTCAGGATAAAGTTGAATCTTTGGAGGGTTCGTAGTGTCTAAACGAGGCCTCAAACAAAGACGTTATGAAGAAAGGTTGTTTGGCTTACTGACCTCGGTACGCTGTGAAAGATCGTGCGGCGACGCGCTGTAAATATGTTCCGAGACTTGCCTTTCGAGAACGAGACAAGCATTTACAACTGAGGGCAAACCGTCTCGGTGGCCGAGGGCGTTGGCGCTGGACTCTCGACCGATCATTCCGACGCGAGTGTCATTTCATATAATCGCCATTCATCCTATTCGTCGTGATTAGCCAAAAGTAGTAAAATGCTGGGCTAAATAAGAAAAATACAACTTAAACTGGGAACGAGACTTAGTGTCATTGTTTGCCAATAAAACCTTTGGATTGCATAGGTTGTTTTAGAAAGGGGGAGGAGGGCAAGTAATTATTTCTTGTGGTGAATTATCTTACGTAAACTTCAAGCTGAAAGTAATATGAACTTTCAGAACTGGCGTGATAGTGCATTTGAACGAAATAGGTCGACATGTTTCAATATAAGGAACGAAAAACCAAATTATGCCGATATTTTCAAATCTCTTACGACCCTATACTTTGGGGAATTGGGAATGAAACTCGCAACTGGTCTGTTCTTACATTTGCTCGAAATTAGTCCACAAGATTTCAAGAAAGAACGGGAAACCAGTTTGTTGTTTTAACCTTCCTGTGTTACTGGCTCTGCAAATTGTGCTGATACTTTCAAATTCCTAAGTATATTTGTAGGCTTAACAAACGAAATTCACTTCCATTTTAGGGCGCCTAGAGATTTAATTTAGTTTTAAAAAGAGTGA
This sequence comes from Lepisma saccharinum, assembly GCF_977018435.1. Lineage (NCBI taxonomy): Eukaryota > Metazoa > Arthropoda > Insecta > Zygentoma > Lepismatidae > Lepisma > Lepisma saccharinum. The sequence goes on from NC_139253.1 coordinate 35,805,701, forward strand.
AATGTAGTGGATGGATGAGGGTGGAGTAGGCTACATCACTTTCTTTAAAAAAAACAACTGCTAATTTACTCGTAAATTTGGCTTTATAGTTAATATATAATTTTGGACTGCAATTTCAAGTTAATACAAGTCGTATTAAGGCCTGAAAGAGGGGCATCTTGAACCTCTCATTGCCCAAAACAAAGAGAAGAAACATAGTGATGGACAATTTGATTCATAATATTTATTCATCCCATTCCAGTGCAAGGTATTTATATGTTTAAAAACATCTACTACAATCATCACTATTAACAAGTTTTTCGTTTTATATATCTCGCTGATATTTCAGCTTATTTTACTTGTATTGTTGTCCAAAATAAACTTTTGATTGCTAGCTTTCTCATGTCTGTAACTTTGTTAGTATACTTTTCCAGACGATTTTTCACTCGTTTTTAGGTGCCGTCACCATTTTTAGTTATACTCCCACATGTATGTTAATGTGGGAGGGAGGATACTTCAGAATTTTGGGACTCGGATGTGGTGTGAAGAGTAAAGATCACAAATGACTGTAAAGTAAGCCTTTGTGAAAGAAAAAAAAATAGTATGTAGGGAAGTGCTGCAAGTAATTTGGGAATTTGAAGGTTAGTTGTTAAGAGCCATTATTTTGAAATTCGAACAAAGGGAGATAGTTGTATTTTTTGATTGGCTTAATTTTTTTATATGTTGAAGTAAGTCATGAGAAATTAATATTGTGCAATTTTGAGACCTTGAAATAAAATTTTCCTCCCCTGTAGAAATTGTCAAAGCTCAAGGTCAGACCGCTCATTTTTTATGAAAAGTGAAACATGGGTGAGTTCAGAGTGCTGTATCTTTGGAAATCAACAACATCCCAAACTTTCGTTTTCATATACTCTTAACATAACACTGTTTCCTTACATACATTCAATTGTTTTGATGGGATATTGTTGCTTTTTATTGTTATGCGGCAACAAAAAGGGTCCAAAATGCAGGTTTTTCCTGTTTTTGGCCCTTAATATCTTGGTTAAGCAACACTACCCCCAAAGATTTGATCCACTCTTAGGCCTACCTGAATTGAAATCGGTTTATTTTGGTAACCTCGCACACACAGCATAGTGCTACATGTACAGACTTTTACAAGAAAGGTAAGTTTACAAGAAAGTTAAGTTTTCTTTGGTACTTAATACAGAATATTTTGAAAAAGGATCTCTTATCGCAATATAGTGTGTGATATGCCTAAATGGGGGGGGGGGGGTGCGAATAATAACCTCCCATTTGGCCCAGTAAAATAAATGTCTAAAGCAGGAAAGGATGGCAAAAGATGACTACCTACTAAGAAAATGTATAGGTCCCCATCATCCCTTTTTGAAAGCTTAGTAGAGCATTGTTTTTAAGTCCACTTTATGCACAGGAAGGCTAATCGGGACTGGGGACTTGCAGTTTAAAGTGGAATCCGAACAACTTGTACCTCTACCTTGCATCAAACCCGGGACCCGTTGATTACAAGGATGCGACGTTACCACTACACTATCCATCAAAGAAAGAAAACTGGAACTGTCCCACAACTTGTCAAGACATGTGCTGTTCCATTTGGAACAAAGAAGAGTAGGAGAAATGGTTGTTCCACTTTTTGATAGAGGAAGAAGTGTGATAATTTACATCGACGTTTCTTAACATTTTAATTTCTTTTTACTCGAAAATGGGACGAGGCCCCAAAGTTTTTTTTCATTTCCATGAGTTTGTACAATATTCAGCTACAAGATTGCATACTTAGTTTATTTTTGGCTTGATGCTGTTTTGAGATCAGTCTTAATTCTAAAGTTGCGGATTTCGCAATTTTTTAGTATGCAAAGGGTTATATCTGCTAACAGCATCAATATCTTAGTAATGTGCTATATCAGGTAGCTTGTCCTAATAGTAAACTTCAATGCCCAGTTAACAAATCTTTTGGGTAGTGTTGCTTAACCAAAATATTAAGGGCCGAAAACGGGGGAAAAAACTGCATTTTGGACCCTCTTTGTTGATGCGTAACAATGGAAAGCAACAATGTCCCATCAAAACAATGAATGTATGTAAGCAAACAGTCTTATATTAACAGTATATCAAAACAAGAGTTTGGGATGTTGTTGATTTCCAAAAATACAGCACTCCGAACTTACCCATGTTTCACTTTTCATGAAAAATGAATGGTCTGACCTTGAACTTTGACATTTTCTACAGGGGAGGGAAAATTTTTTCGAGGTCTTAAATTGCACAATATTCGTTTCTCATGACCTACTTCAACATATAAAAGAATCAATCCAATCAAAAAATGCAACTATCCCAATATCCCTTTTTTGTTCGAATTTCAAAATAATTGCTCTTAACCCTCCATTGGTATACGTGTCAGCGTGGCGCTCACATATGAATTTCATGTTTTTTGGCATTTTTCAATTATCGTTTTACATTTATCACATTAAAAATAGTTCAATAATATATATTGCCTAACATATATCGCTAATATGTTAAAATTTATCTTCTTTATTACATAACAAAATTATATTTTTTTATTGCAATATTACTGATTACCTAATGTGAGAGACAGTTTATCATGGAAAACACAACAATTTTTATAATTTTATTTGGAATTTACTTTTGATATCTAATTTGCACAACATTAGTAATAAATTCAATAATTTATTGTATGTTGACGAGAGAGATGTACATTCTACTTCGTAGTTTCAACCCACCCAATATATTGAGGTAAAAGAACACATAAAAATAGGCTCATCTTCACAAGGAGTTTGATCCGTGTTGCTATTATTTTCGCTTTTCAATAACTCCTCAACAACATTATCATCCGTGTCCTGAGAATCAAACACCCTGCCGCTGGACCCTGTGGCCGAGTGGTTAGCACATCGTGCTGCGATGCCGAGGGTCCTGTGTTCGAATCTCACTCAGGCTTGGTGGTTTGTGAATGTCCATTCATCAATTTAGTCACTCATCCCCATCTTCGTAAATTAGCCAAGAGGCACAAAACACGAAGTAAAATAAACTAAACCAAATCAACACCCTGCCCAGGTCTTCTGTTCTTGTCATCACTCTGTTCAGCAAGCAATGCTTGTAACTGCTGTTGTTCATTCGTAACGAAAATCAGGATTCAATGTTCATTTATCCAGAAATAATGACAGTAATAAGTGAATTAAGTCAAAATAAAATAATTATCAAAGAATCAGAAGAGAAAAGAGTGATTCAACACTAATTCAGGGCACTCTGAAATAAAATATGCATGAAGAAAATGGTTACGCGGTTGGTATACGTGTGGGCGTGGCGCTCACAAAACACGTACTCTCATGAGAATGACATGTCTGGGCAGACAGAGAACAACGCCACAACCTATAACTGGCATCATCTGGTCATAGAGATTCCAAATTACAGCTACACAAGACCAGAAGTTGATATCATTATGTAGGCCTAAAAAACTTACAACAATTATATCCCAGGGTGAGCGCCGTGCTCAATGGAGGGTTAAATTCCTTTTGAAGGTTAGTTGTTAAATTCCTGTCTAAGATGAAGTAACAAACACAGAGGTTTACATTACCAGATTCAAAATTTCTTAAAAGACGACATCTCAAACTTGAAATATTCTTGTTTTCACTAGAAATTGCCTTCTTTTGTCCATTGGACAGGTTTGAGGATGGAGTACAACTTTCAATGTTATTTCTTTATCCATGCAAACTGCCTGGACTTCCTAGATAGTTATAGTTCTATTGTAATATTACATGAATTTGTAAATTACATATAACAGGTAATTAATTACTACTTTGGTGTATCCTAACACTGTTTCATTCTGTTAATTTGTAGGTTGTTTTAAGCTGTACTGTTAAAAAGGATTTTGAATACAACAAAGTCATGCCAACTTTTCACCATTGGAAGACCGGCGATAAGAAGTTTGGACTTACTTTCCAAACAGCTGCTGATGCACGAGCTTTTGATAAAGGTGTTCGAATAGCTGTAGAAGATTTATTGGAAGGTGAGTTGAAGTATATCTTATGACTATACTAACATTGTAACATTCCAAGTAGTTTGTTAAACATGCTGAGGGCATTAACAAATTGCAAAGTTTATGTGGTGAGACTCAGTGTGTGAGAATAAGATTTTTTATTCATCTTTTCTGTAGAGATGCTTTTTTGCTTGAATGTTTTAGTTGTTCTTAAAGTAAAGGTAACTTGTGATCTATGTAACGGCACAAAGCTCCTGATAGCCACCATTTGTATTCACAATTTCATAACAGAAAGTACACAAAATTTACCTGTATGCCCTCAGAAGTATGACTGCTGCTTTTGTTCAGAAATCTTTTACAGACAGAGATAAGCGCACAACTTTGGATGTGAATCTAACGTGTGTGGTTATTGGTAAACATTATATACTCCTCCCTCATTGTTGAAATAAAAATGTTCTGCACGTATAACATGGTATCCTGACTTGAACGTGATTATTATTCTTATACACAAAACTGGATTGTTTGTGGTGTTCTATTAATTTGTCGAGTTCCCAAGAGTATAGTGATAGTGGCCACTAAAATTAATTGAACACCAAATATATATATATATATATATATATATATATATATATATATATATATATATATTGCAGATAAGTGAGTACTTCCTTTCAGAATATTAATTTGCCACTGCATCATTTATCCCCTGAAACATTAATTTACATGATATTTGGAGGTGATTACATAAAATGTGTTTTAACTAATTTAAGATGGTAAAACTACATGAACACGTGGATTTAAAGTGAAAATTACCAAGAAATACTTAACTGTTTACACATATGGTACTTAATCTACAATAATTAATTTGAAAATAAATCTGACTTAAGCAGAAGAAAACAAAATGCATTCAGAAAAGATTTCTAATATTCAGTCAACGGTAATATAAGATAAATAGGAATGGTATATCTCAAGTGTAGTTTCTAAATTCTAGTTTGCAACATTAAATTATTATTTTTTCCCCTGAAGTACTTTTAATGTCATGCTGAATATCCAGTCTTTTTGAACACATATCTTGCCAGAAATTTCAGCCAAAAATGCCACTTTTTTTGTCTTATTAAGTGCAAAACCGGAAGTTTTATACCTTTTTTAAAGCACATTTGTGTTTTTTATGTTGCTTATTTGGAATATCCTATATCTACTTTTACTTGTAAAGTTAAGATAATTTCAATCTTAGAAGCATATTTGAGTAAGAATATTCTACTGGGTGTATTTTAATAGGAAAATACTTCTGGATGCTAACTTGATTACAACTGTTAGACTCGAGTTTTTGTTCTTTTCTTTATTTCTTGAATATAGTATAATTTCTTCATTAACTCTGCTTCGGTATGCATTGTTCTTCAGTTGCTTATTCCAGTTGTTGCACAAATGGTTTTGATGCATATTGTCATTAGTCATTCTTACCTTTATAAAAATTTGCTTCATGATTTCCTGTCTTAATTCAACATCAGTCTCAAGTCAGTGAGATTGATTTAATTGTCTCGCGTTCTTTCAGCACTTTCATCTAATATCGAGACTGTTGACTCAGTGTGGCGGCCGCACAAAATTCCCATAGTGGAAGTCATTTCAACAATCCCCCTACCAGATCGTTCCACTTATCCTGGTTCATACTATCAAGATTTGTCAGCTGTTACAGGTATGAATGCATTTTTCCAATTTCACTTCCAACTTCCATACCTGTGTTAGCATAAATTTAATCCCTTTGGAATTAAAGTGTATAAATTTTGTTCATTTGCTACTGAACACTCATTAATAGCACCATTATGTAGATTACAAACTTAAATAACAACCCGAGACACTTCATTGAAAGTTAAACTATTTTGTGCATGATATATGTTTCTGACATCAAAATCATGCTTTGAACAAGTTGAGTTTTTAAAATTTAGTTCATAGTTTGTTTTATGTAAACTTTTCAGACAGAATTTCAATAAAATTTTAACTTAATGTTAGACTTTTGCTTATGAAATTTAGGTTGAGCACACACATTTAGTTAGTGGGTTATGCCTTGTAAAGCTGCATTCAGGCATTTGAGTCACATTGTCTATTTTTTCTCTTTCCTAGCTCTCTTGCATTCTTCTTTCCTCTCCTCAGTTCATTTTTGCAATGTTAATATATTTGTGGAAAGTTATTTGAATTGGAATCTCATCCCAGTCTTAAAAATCTTAAAATAAATGCTAGAGAGTTGTATCCCTGTACTTTTATTTGATTTAATTTGATTACTGTGGTTGGTAAGGAAGTGCAGATTTGGTCTAGGAAGGAATGCAGGTTGAAGCTGAATAAAATGTAGGGAATTCATTTTCAGCCCTCTGAAAATTATTTTTGAGTGAAAAAGGATAAATTTCCATACTGTTAAATTTTTGTGCTTTTGTTTTCTTAATGAATAGAACTATGACTAGGTGGTCTCATGTGTGATATAGATGTTAGCATTAAGTACTGTGAAGTTTGGAGTACTAGGCTTGAATTCTGTCTGTGGTTCTTCTTCCCAAACAATTCTTCTGTCCACAATTCATCCTCATTGTTACTATACCACTTGAACAGTATGGAATTTCAGACTTCATCACAGGATACATACTAGATAGTAGACAAGCAAATGTAACATAACATACCAAATGTTACTGAAATAGAATTTCACCTATCCATCACTGTGAAGCCTGATGAATCCTTCAAATACCAAAGAAAAGCTGGCTTTGTATTTGTATGTACACGTATATAGCATACATTTTTAAGATGGCAGCAAATTGAGCAGCATCTCTTCATAGCTGGGTGTATTAGTGAAGATAGAAGATTTATGAAAATAATGTGAGGATTTTTATAAGTAAAGCTACAGAATTCAACACTATTTGTTACAATTGCAAACTTATGCACCGTACAAGCTGGTCACCTGCAATGTTATGTCTCCCCCCCCCCTCCCCCTCCTGTTCACCCAGCCACCCATCATATTCATCACTTGTACAAGGTGAAAATAATATCACCATTAACCCGGGAGAATGTGCGTGGATTTGACAGTAAATTTCTTTCTTTGGTTGCCCTTTTGCGTAAATGTGTTGGTTTGGCTCTTTCCCCCACCTTACCTATGATGCACGTGTGGGAGACGCGCTGGCCATCCAACAATTTTAACAGTGACCTTCTAACATTTAAATGGCACAGTTCAGTTTCATCTGTGGTGCTTTTGACCGTGCGTGCTTTGTTGTGTTGTAGATTTAACAATATATCTTTATTGGATTTTCCCCTATAATTATGAACCCATAAGAAGAGGATCAAATTCATAGGCTTCGAGAAGGAGGAACAATGTGAGAAAGGGCTTGGAAGGCAATTTGAAAGAGTAAGATAACTCCTTTTTGGTGATGAAAAATTCAAATCAGAAAAAGAAAGAAAATGCATTCAATGTTCACTCTATACACCTGCCGTGAACACACAGTTTTTTAATGTATGGAATGTGCAAATGGAAATCTTGATGGCGATAAAGTGGATGTGGAGTAAAGAGAAGAAATAGATAAATTTTTTAAACTGTAGTAGTAAACTTAGAAAATATACTACAATTGTAAATACCTTTTAGTATCATAATTTTGATCTCTATAAAAACTTGGCATCAAACTTACATAAAATTGTTTGTTTCGTAATTTCATTGTATTATTACTGTACAATAATAAAAATGAACAAGAACAATTACCTATTAAACTTTTGTAAAATCGTGTTTCTTTTGCCTATTATATTACAAAAATAGAGAACAAAACCTTTTCTTTAACAAGTATATTAAACTTTTGAAAACTCTCGCGTTATATTTATTGTATTAAAAATTAAAAAATATATACAAAAGAAAGAAGGAAAGAATAAAATACAAGAAAACTAATTTTGAAATATGATGAAACAAACCTAATAAACCTAAATATTGAAGTGCAGTCATTTTGACCACCCACGCCGCCTCACGTAAGATGTTGCAGTGTGTGTTCTCCTGGGTTAATGGGTGATGGATTTTGACGTTTACTCAGTTCATATAAATGTATACATGGGCACATTGTAACAAAATTGCATGTTGAGTTTGTAGTCATAATGCAAAATAATAGTTATGTGTGTGTGGGTAAGAGAGAGAGCAAGTTTCCCAAAATGAAAAGCAATATTTTAATACGAAAATAGCCCAGAAGCTACCAGTTGACCATTGGAAGAACTAACACAGCTACTTGTAATGTATGCCTGAGTGTTGAAATCTTTAACTTCTAAGTAAATAATAATTACATTGTGTACTGTACATGTAGTGTTGTGTATATAGAGCTTCATTAATTGTGCCAATTATTTTCTCTTCCTTGCTTCCTTGGGATTCATCACTGGTAAGTTGTTTGTTGTATTGGGGCTGTAAATCTAGGAGGATGTCTATGGATTTTAGCGTACTTAATCTGTATGCACCTTTCCTACAGAATTAAAAACCAATAGATTTGAATACAAATTGGAGAAAAGAAACTTTAGGATTAGTGTGTTTAGTACTTATTGCATAAAACTAGCACAAAATATTGAATATCCGAAGCTTCTGCTGGAAAACTGTGACTTTTTGTGTATATACATTCATATCCGTGCCATATTTTGTTCCCATACTATTTGAATTATGAGATGCCCCAAAGATATTAGGAGATTCACCCAATGTTACGTCATGTTGATCTTTATAACAATCAGAGTTATGAAATATGTCAAATTCTGTATACATTTAAGGAAGATTTCAGATTGAAGTGACAAATTTCACTTAGGATGAGCCAATCAAGAGCAAGGTTCACACTGTAGTGGCATCATGGCAGGTTGCACAAACCTGTATTAGATTGGTGAAATCTGCAAGCGACTTGTTGCTTTGGTGTGAAATCTCCTTAATACAGAAATTGTATTCTTTTCAGATTTATCCATCTTCATGGTATAATTTCACATTTTCTGATTATTTTTTTCACCTTGTTCCCCTGAAACATATAAAATCTTAAATTTGCTGTATCTTTAATCTATAAGTGTGCCTTCCAGATGGCGTAGTGGTAACATCATCTTCTTGTAATCAAGGGGTCCTAGGTTTGATACCCAGTTGTTCCACTTTAAACTGTATGTTCAGTCCTGATTAGCCTGTTACATATGTTTCGGAGGCTGATTCTTCCTCTATCTTCAGGGTAGTGTGTTAGCTAATAAATCAGTCCCTGGACACATTGATGTGTTTGGGGAGGGTGTCTATTATAGAGAATAAAAGAGACTGAACGTTTCGGAGTGTTAGGTAATGAAATATTTAACAAGAACATGGGCGCATACACACCACCACCGTGACTTAAATTTTTAAAGAACTCTGTGAAAGACTTGTTAATTACATGTCATTTTTCTTTTGCTCTACAGGCCTTACTGACTCTTCATTGCAATACAAACCAGATGTAGGTGATGATGATGTGTTTATGGTAAGTAGGATGGAGAGAGAGAGAGAGAGAGAGAGAGAGAAAAGTTTCATTTTACGAGCTAGGAGTAATTTAAAAATAATCATCTTAGAAGAAAGTAATTACACATGCATAATTTTTTTCCTTCAGAAGATAACATTTATCGAAAAGTAATTCCAGTTTTTATTGTAGTATAAAGTCAAAACTGTAATGGCTATATTGATCGGGAATAGTAAAGCAATATGATAAAGATGTAGTTGAGCCATTGTGTTTTCTAGTGCTACACAATGCACAGCTCAGAATTATAAAAAATTGTAATGGATTTTAACAAAATACAGATAAATATGGATGAGTATACCACTGAATTGTTTTAGCAGCTCTTATGATTAACAAAGCTTCATTGTCATGTGTCACCAAAGGAAATTGACTAACTCAGAATACCTTGCCCCTTTTTTCTAGAAAAAGATCACTGGTTGAGGTTATTAAATGTGACTACTATTTCTTAAATCATCTCTCTACTAATTATGAATGTATCATTTAGGTTTCATAGGTTTTGCATGTGTTTGTGCTTATTTATTTCTCAAGCTATCCTTTACTATTTAGTAGACTTAATAGAGGACAAATATTTGTATTTCTGTATGTATATACTGTTTCCAGGATAATTTTTTTCATACACTGGGACATATACATAAAACAGTTCGTTCATAATTGAGGTCTTGTATTCTTCAATGAGGATGATTCCATGATGTTATGAGGTGTGCAAAATAACAATGCATCTTATTTGTTTCATAGCAAATACTCTTAAGGCTTATTCTTTAATAATTATAAGAATACAAGCATTGGTATCAGTACAATGGTATTGGTTCACATCTGTAGATAATACATAGATTCTGTTTGGAATTGCACTGTGTATTGTGAGTACGCTTTTTAACTCAACACACTTTTCCTTTACTTTCAGACTCTAAACCTACCAGTGGAGCGTGGTGACTCACGTTCATCTTCAGGGTCATCGGCAACAGGTGGAAGCAATCGTCACCCCACACCTCCCACGGAAGCAGCACAATCTCCCTACACACATCCCCACTCCCAGTATCATCACTTACACCGTATGCATTATATTCCCTCCAAACGACCATACAGCCCTGCTGCTAACATGAATAACAATGGTTCATCTGATAACAATAGTCACAATGGTGAGGGGAGGGCTGGTTCTGAGAACATCATGTCGCCAATGTCTGACAGAATAGAAATTTCTGGAGAAAACTTGGAAAGTTATCCGTATGTGCAGTTTGCACGCGATAGACCCCCGGTGCACGATTATAGTTATCCTGATGTGGACGCAGTGAAAAGTACAAAACGGGACTCTATAGGTAGCTTAAAAAAACGTAACGTTGAAATACAACCACCACTTCCAGTGAAATCTGACCGAAAGAAAAAAGATAAGAAGAAGGTGCGACATAAGTACCAGCCAACTCAGTGCCGCCACTGCCAAGAGATGTTCACAGAAGACACTAATGTTAGGGGCAGCTGTGAATATGCACCTGACTGTGTACATACAGGGATAAATGCAGTTTCGTGCATTCGCTGTGCCCGGTGCATGCTGTATCATTGCATGGGAGATGGGGAGGGGGACTTTGCCCAACATCCATGTGAGTGTAGTCCGGTCGATGAAAATTGTGGACGAAGGTGGCTAGGTTTGGCACTACTTTCCCTCTTGGTGCCATGCCTCTGGTGCTACCCACCACTTCGTGCCTGTCATTGGTGCTGTGTGTCTTGTCACGTGTGTGGTGGCCGTCATGAAGCTGCATCCTAGGACAGTGGTGATTAATATTTTTTTATGGTGCTGCGCTAATTAAAATGTTTTTCTTAAACACTTGCCAACACCATAAGCGAATGGTGCAAATCCAGTGAGTTGTGTGTGTGATACAGAGTGATTGGTTGATTGCTTGATTGTATGTATGTTGATAAGTTTGTTTTAATTTTTAAAAAAGAAATCTGCTACAGTATTTTTTTCCTACTTGATAACAAGAGGAAGCAGTGTAATTACTTGGTGGACATAATATTTTTGTCCCTTTCAAATTCGATGATAGACTGTTGAGTGTTAAGACCTGTATCGCTGTTGCCTTACATGTTGGTTATGGTGTGACGGCTTCTCATAGCCAAGAATGCAATATCTTCCTTACCCCTACTTTGTACAAGGACATGAAAGAGAAAGAAATTACATAAATTATTGTTGGTTCTTATATTTGGGACACATTTGCTTATTTCAGGCTGTGTAGAAAAGTGTCGGTAATCTTTGTAATACATGTGATATTTATGAGGCCAGTATAATTTCAAGCAAACATTTTATATCGTAACCTTAATGACATTATAAGGTATTGAAAAGTTTTTAATTTTCTCTTTTTAACTAATGGCATGAAAATTTTAATAGAAGCTGTTTGTCACCAAGCCAATCATGCAGTTCTTCACAATCTGAGGATTATGTCTTGTATTAAATGTCATTGGCTGTTGAAGGGTTAATGTGTGGCACAGCATCTAAAGGATATAGTGAAAAGAAAAGTTGAAATGCATTTTGAATTTATATAATTAATATACTATAAATACATATATATCTATATATATCTATACACATGTATATTTATGTTCAATCATAATTCAAATGCAGTGCAAAATTTTGCCGGAAATTGCAACAAGATTATTATAGATGTTTTGCATGAAGTATGTGTTCAGAAGGTTCCAAACTATGTCCCAAGTGCTACTTTCTGCATATTTTTAAAGTAAATAATGATTTGTATGTGTTAAACTTTACTTTCATCTTCCATTATTTAAACATATGTTTTGAATACCTCAAATGTACTTTGTAATACATAGAAAATGCCACTTTTATGTGCATCTGATATGTAAAAATCAAGTTATTCAGTGCTTAAAGTGATTATGTACAAGGGAGGAATATTTTTATGATATTGACAATTGTTTCTTGTTTCTATATTGTGAGCTAGTTGTTTTCATTGTACGTAAATGAATAAGTAGACTTGGAAAGGATCTTCTGCCATCTTATGTGTTGGTATCTTATTTCCTTTGCAGACTGTAACTAAAATATATTTTATTTAAATCAAAATTTTATGTGGTACAAGATTCTCTTCCATTACATAAAGATTGATGTGATGGAATATCCGATTCTAGCTTGTGAAACAAAAACAAAGTCAATTGGTTTTGCATCACCACCGTAAATATGAAATATTTCTCATATAAATTATTTCATTGTAGATGAAACTGAGTTTTAGACAGAAGAATAGTAAAAATGACCACATTATATTTTTCAAGGATGCTGTTGGTTTATATGAAATGACACGTATATATCACATTCAAAAGATGGCATTGTGACTCAGCATTTGATTTTTGCTGCCCACACTCAGGGAAGTGTTTAGCTGAGATGTCTGAATATGACTGCCTGCTTAGTAACACCCATAAACCGACAACTGGTGTTCATTTTGTCCTGACTTTTTGATGTTCTCTCAATTGGCTGCTTTAATTGTATCCACAGTTATCAAGATGTGTAAAACCAAAGTACATTGATTTTTCCTCAACTCGTAAAGGTTTCATAGTTTGAACCAATGCATTTTTGTAGTGTGCTCTAGTACGAGTGTATGCAGATTTGATTTTATAAAATGTTATTTTGAGAATGAAGTGGATGTGGAACAAAGAACAGGCATGAAAGAGAGGAGTAATGCTGTAGCCAAGAAAATATGAAGTGCTGAGTTATGTAAAAATGTTTCTTAGTGTACAAAAGCATAGATATAAACTTTTTTACTATGTAAATTCTCAGATGTGTGCAAACAAAGTTCACTGTAGTTGATTTGTTATTCATTACATTAAAAAAGGACTTGTTTTTTTGGTCCATATGTGCATTTTCTCTTAACCTTAAATCTATCACATTTATGAAACTGGAAGGAAGAAAAGAATATGATACACTGCTAATCAAACTTAATACATTCTACAGTTGCCTGTCGATAAGTCCAGTTTGCGTGGGAGTACTTGCAGAATCAGGAAAAATTCTTAAGCAAACCTTGCTCCCCTGCCGTAACATTGTCTTTTAGACTTGTGTACACATTGGGATCCACAAGTATTGCCTGGCAAATTGTCCATTACCATTTTCATTAGTTTTTGTCTTGAATCCCATTTGCTTTTAAGGAATAGATTTTCACATATGCTGGTGGAGCAGCTTGTTTGTAAGCATGGTAATGGACAATTTTCTTGGTAATACAGTGAAACCCTGATATTACATTTTCCCGCTTCATACATTCAATCATCATGTTCCCAACATAGCAAAATGTTATAAAAATTTTCCTCGATTTTACATTTTAAGTTTTTGTAGCTAAAAAAGTATAAAATCGAGGTTCCACTGTACAATAACAGAGGAGTATAGGGCTTCTGGTTTTGCATGCATCACACAACTCCCTTAAACCAAAATGCTCCCCTCTGTAATGGTTGCTTGTCAAAAAACTTTGAGGTACTTCCTTAAATTTAAGTATTTTCCCTCAGAATTCTTGCTCCAGGATCTTGTGATCGTGATGCCCAGATTACTTTTCGGAACATTTCCATGACACACAGGAAAACTGATATTCATCACATTATCAACAAAGGCTCTATTTTTCAAGTTCTACTTTCTGTACAGAGTGCATCGCAGTTCCAACCCCATGCACAAAAGGCTTTTGGATATGTGCCAGAGGACACTGATTCTGTTCTGTAGTGTGCAGAACATTAATTTTCCTGAGTGACATTTGCAAAATTCCTAAATGTAATTTTGCATTCTTCTGTCCCAAACAGTGCTACCAACTTATAGTCCATTTAGCTTTAAAACAAAGTAGGTGTGGACAATAAGTTACCAAAATTTGTATTAATATACCAGTTTCAAACTTTCTATTCGTAAGCACTTGCCCCTCCCTCTCAGTAAGTATTTTCCACGTCAAAACTAGAATATGTGCGAGAACAAATTTGCATATGACAATTTTTAAATGTAAATATTATTTTTTAAAAATAAACAGTTGTACACTCCTGTTCACATAAAGTGGCACATTTTATAGCATTGAACAGTTGAAATATGTGCCACTTCATGTGAGCAAGAGTACATACAAGAAATGAAGAAAATAGAGGGAAGAACTTACCAACAATGTCAGTTTTCTTCAATCCAAGAAGTCTAAAAATTCTAATTGTATAGCAATATGACATCTTGCACATATCGGGATTATTATTGATATTTTCTCTCTTCGAAGTACACCGTACCACTTGGGTGAGTTTCTTTGCAGGCTGAATAAATTCTGGTTTTCAAGACACTGTGCATTCAGAAGCCAGCAATATTAGTCCACACAACAGTGGATTCTTCTCAGTAAGATATAACACATTCAGTGGAATTTTCTTCTTGCCCCTGTTATAAGGTTTGTAATACTTGATGTTGCAGTGATACAACACTGAAAAATCAAGAGAACCACCACACGACAAAAACTATTACCTCCCAAATTTTACTATCCAGTATTAAATGACCACAATAGGGAAGGTGTTTCCATGAGTGACAGCTATAAATATTCATGTGCTTGAGGCTACAGTGTTTTCGAGTATTCTTTTCCAGGAAAAGTAGTGTTTCCAACTGTTATTTATTCCTGTTTGAATTAGATACAAGAACTGGCAAGGTCTTATTACGTAGAGATGTATTGGAGGGTAGTGAAATAGTGTAGTTCGCCCATCTGCAATGCAAAAAGACTGTGGCTCTGCCCTCTACAAATTTCTTCTTCGAAGCAGTTGCCAGTGTAAACATCTGGCACATTTCTTTTACAAGTTGGGGAATTCAAATTTCTGAAATCTCTGCATGTTGCATGTGGAAATAAGCGAAAGAAAAATGCTAGTGTTCCATTCTGTACTTTTTTAAGGATCACTCTGGTTGAATTTGCATCGAGCTCGGTGACTTTCTCAAAAGTTTCCTGTCAAATCTTTTGTAGTGTGTAGATTTTACAATTTTAGACAAAATGCATCAACTTTTAAAGTGTGCCGGTTTATGTTTGTAGTATATGCATACATGTGCCTGTAATATAGGGATTCATAAATGTCTGTCACTGGCAGCCGAAATCATGTTTTCTACGTAATTCTATCTAGTCCTAAGTATCATAAGGCTATTAATGCTTTGAATGGCATACAGTGCTATATAACTAGTTCTGATACTTCATGAAATGCACTATTAGGGTTCAAAGGCCTGTGGAGGAATTGCTGCCAGAATCCAATATGGGTTCATTGGCTTTCTCTAGAACACGTGCTGTTGTTTACATCCACTTCGTAGTAGAAAAAACATTACTTGTTGAGAAATTTTCAGAACACGTAATATAATGCTGATACCTATGAAACATTTTGCCACACAATTCATACGCTACATTATTTATAACTACTTAATCACGTAGATTACTTCTAATTCACTTGAAATCATGGTATGAAATTGTAAGAGAGATATTTCAACTGGTTATATAAGTTTGTGCTACATGTAGAGCTTTCAAGTTGAATTTTGTCAACTTTCAATATTTTTCCATGCATGCGTTTGTTTTTCAACAATAAGTAACAAAATCTGTGACAAAATTCTAATCATTTGTCAGGATTTTTCCTATGACCATTCCTAATTCTGTATCCCTGTTATCTCATTACTTTCTTTTTTTTATATCCAACATTGGAAATTCATATCATTGTTCTTTGCATCTATTTCATAATGCAATCAAAATTTCATGACATAAGTTGTAAGCAATATTTTATTCAAAAATGTGTTAGTGTTGGTTGGGGAAAGGAACTTCCCACCATATTTATTTTCTTAACTGCTTTAAAAATTAAACCAGTTAAAGTTTCAAACCATCTTCTTGCATTCACGTAACTGCATTTTAACTGGAAATACTTCAATGTTAATTTTGGTTATCTTGAGTGGATTGGGTTTACAGTGAACAATTGCTAGTTATTATTTTTGTAAATTTGCATTTTGTTGTTACTTTTGCACTGCTCAGATCGGATGAAGTTAATTTTATAGATAGCAGGCAGGTGATTTTTTTTTTGGACATAAGAGATGCAAGATGACAGCCATTTATTCTTACTGGTTGTTGCCCATTCAGTGTTTTAAATTACAATAATTATGATGATCATGCTATACACTACAACCATTCTTGCATATGAATAATGCTTGATGTAGTTGATCAGATAGCAATAAACAAACATTTTAATTAATATGCAACTTCAAAAGTAAGTTGGCACTTGGAGGCAATGTGTTACACTTTCCATCAATACTGTGTAATTGTGTTACTGATTGGATACAAGTTACGTAATATAAGCATTCCACAAATATTATCAAAGTTTGCAGGCATTGTCTATCTTCTCTTTCCATGTGAAGTTATGCAGAATACTGTAAATTAGAAACCAGTGCTAAGCAGTAGATTGTCAAATACCATACTTGAATGGGTATTCATAAATTATCTTATAAATAGACAGCTTTATAACAACGTTTTGTGCAGTCATGGAGAGAGAGAGAGATCAGATAGACTGAATATCCTTCAGGTACTCTTTGGGAGACCTATCTACTAACAAAATTGCATTTCTTCACATCTAACATTTTATTGGTAGATACCTCTTATGGAGATTTCAGACCGAAGCAACAGGTGACACATGTCGCTTTAGGATTTTACCAATCAAACACAGGCTTGTGTGGCCAGTCATGCCACTACAGTGTGAAAGGTTGCCCTTGGCTCATTCGGAAGTGACATGTGTCACGTGTTGCTTCAGTTTGAAATCTCCCTTAAAGCACAGCCTAAGATGTAATGCAGCTTTCCAGTTCTCCCTTTTTCCATAAATAGAACATTAATAGTTGAATAAAATTATTTCTAATCTCCTAAATTAGAAAGAAATTCCAACAGTCTGATAAAAAACATCTGCATTCAATTACCAATCTAAGATAGGAAACATGATTTTGATAACTTTCTACATAACTTTATGTAACAATAATCATGGAATAATTTTTTTGTCAAAACTACTTGTACTATTAAACTGAAAATTTATAGGATCTAGTACTGGGAACTGCAGATTATTACATCCCTTGGTATCTTGGATTCTGGTATCATTTGTTAATTCAAGTAGCGTTGGGTAG
The DNA here is from genome assembly GCF_977018435.1 of Lepisma saccharinum. Taxonomy (NCBI): domain Eukaryota; kingdom Metazoa; phylum Arthropoda; class Insecta; order Zygentoma; family Lepismatidae; genus Lepisma; species Lepisma saccharinum. Next base: position 35,823,285 of record NC_139253.1, read on the forward strand.
TCTGTCTTGAATTGCATTTTCGAATAATTTTTTTCCATGGATTACACAAATAAGGCATTAAATAACTTGTATCACAAATTAATTCCATTTCATTATCATACATGTTATCTATAGAAATCTCACTTACATCAAAAATTGACTCTTGTGGCCTGGGCTCAGACACATCAAGCCAGTCTGAAATTAGATGAATTTTATCATCAGAAGCATCCATGTCCCTAAGGCATGCATGGTGCAGAGCCTCGTCATTGGGGTGATTCAATCGTGCCAAAGTGAGACTGGCTTTATTCACTTTGCTTTTTAGATTTCTTGACTGGCGGTTTGGTTTTTCTGCACTTTGAGAATCTGCGCATGCCAGAAGAGAAAAATTGTGGTTGGAGGAAGTTGTTGGATGTTGAATACCATTCGGCCGTGAATTTTCTTCCGTTATGAAGTGATTGTGGAGGCGAATCTGTTTATCTGGTCTGCATCTAGGAACTACAGGCAACCTAGAACCATTTGATGGTATTTGCACAGCAGCACGAACCATGACATCTTCATTCAGTTTTAATACTTGAGACCATAAGTCGGTATCTGTTATACCTGTCCTCTTTCCACGACCTACAGGTAAAAAGCATTACTCTGTGTAATACGTTGATGCAACAGACAAATTAGAAAGACTAGTAGTAATATCAAATAAATAAACCAATCATATGGTGATTATTGAAAACCAGAGTTGCAGTTGTTCAAATCTCAGACTGAAAAGGTCAGAAAATTTCTTTAAAATGTTTAAAAATCTGTACTTCCTTGAATATAGATTAGAATAAATATGAGAAAGAATGGTGTCTTGCAACTGGAACTGTGCGTTAACAGTATTTTCACTTAAAAAACAAACTGCATCAAAGCACGATCTGCAGATTCAATTGAAAATACCCAGAAAAATATTTTTTTGTGTGAGAGAGAGAGTTGGAATTCTGAAAACATATCTGTTGAGAAGAGAGGCAGCATAAGATATGTCTATATAAAATAAAGAAATAATAACTATGGTTGCAATGCCAGTCCAGTTTGTGGCCTGAATATACTGTATAAAATAGTGTGCTTTTATGCACATACCCCTACATCCATAATATAATGATATACTCTCACTTTCATTTACGTACTGGTAATTTTGTAGCGGACATATATCCTAGTGCTAATAAAGTAAAATAATATTTAAAAAAATACATATTTGGTACCAGAATTTGAAGTGAAAAAATACATGTTTTAAGACTTAATGTGGACGACATGCAGATTTTTCAAAAGCTATCAGTTTAGTTCAGGATAAAGCCTACTGCTTTACAGTCTGTAATACTAACCACACATATATGAAGAAGACAGTACCTCTGTATGCGTGTGTGTAAACAACTGTCACTACCTCTTTTTTCACCACTTTTTAGTACACTCAGAATCTTGCAAAATAATAACAACAACATTCTTATTCCAGTGCGTAATTCATGAAGCGTGTTACAGTGAGAACTAAATTTTACTGACATTCTACACTTTAACCTATTTGGTCCCAATAATTATAACATAACATACTACAAAACTTACAACTAAATTTCTCCCTAATTATTAGTTTTTTAAAAACAGTACCACGAAAAGCATATAACTTGAAGTTTCAACCTGTACATTTCAGTAATTCTGGAATATAAACTAATTTCCAACCACAAATATCATTAACATTAATAGTTCATTGCCCCTGTCACTTATTATTGTGTATCTGTATTTGTTTACATGCATTTTGTCTTGTTATTTTGAAATATGACACCAGAAAGTGAAGATTGGAAACATTACCTACATGGTATGAAGTATACCTTACCTTGCCTATTCATCTTTATGGTTTAAATAATTTCTACTTTCTCTAAAACTCATCCAAACTACTTGCATAAATATCCTTTCAAAATGTTTAGAAATTTATGGAAGCAAAACAAGTTCTGTTGCCACAACAATCAACAATTGCAAAAGAATTTGTAAATTTTCCAGACCATGCACTATTTTATTCCAAGTATATGAATTAGCATGCAGACATGGTAATTTAATTAGATGGAAGTAGTTAATCAAATTTCCTTCCCAAGAAAATATTTTTGGAATGTACATCAATAGAGATAACAACTCGTTTGAACCAGTTTCCAAATTCAAATACTTAGGAGTAATATTAACAAATGAAAATTATATTAAAGAGGAAATAAAAAGTAGGCTTAATTCAGGAAATGCATGTTACTTCTCTCTTCATAAACTTTTGTCTTCTCGTTTAATATCTAAGAAACTAAAAGTTAAAATATACAAAACAGTAATTTTGCCTGTAGTATTATATGGGTGTGAAACTTGGTCCCTTACATTAAAAGAGGAACATAAATTGAGAGTATTTGAAAATAAGATCCTTAGGAAAATATTTGGACCTAAAAGGGATGAGGAGACAGGTGAGTGGAGAAGGTTACATAATTTAGAACTACATAATTTGTATTCATGTCCAGATATTATTAGAATAATTAAATCAAGAAGACTTAGGTGGGCAGGCCATGTGGCACGAATGGGAGAGGAAAGAGGAGTTTACAGGATTCTTGTTGGGAAACCAGATGGTAAGAGACCTGTAGGAAGGCCAAGACGAAGATGGAGGGACAACGTTGAGATGGACCTAAAGGAAATCGGTAGGGATGGAAAAGAGTATATAGATCTTGCTCAAGATAGGGACAGATGGAAGGCCTGTGTTGCAGCCATGAACCTTCGGGTTTAAGAAGGCTAGAGAGTTAGAGTTAGTTACATCAATAGAGATTTTCCAAATACTGCCTTGTGCAAGAAGTTTCCTCACATCATTTCCAATTATCTTTGGTATAGTAGATAATAGATCATATTCAGAACTAGTTAGAGATGCATAGGACAATACTACTTCTTTTCTGCAGTATGCAATTCAAATTACTTGTGTTTAAATCGAGTATTGTAACAGATCCTGTAAAATGAAAATGAATTGCTCAGTACACTAAAATTCACAGTAATGAAAAAAAGTTGTATATAGCACTTTTATCATTTTAGTAAATTTGACTATCTTAATTCAGTGGCAAATGTAGCTACTACAATTAATTTCTAACAATGTATGATGAATATGCACTATCATAGTTATTTTTATCATCTTGGATCAATAATGTTCAATATTTGAACTTTATTTTAAGGGGGGAAAGTGATAATTGTACTTTCTTGCAAATCAAATCTTTGACAAAATAATAGAAATTCTGGCTATATTTACACAAAACTTTTATTTTTCATAATGAAAATTCTCTACCTTTTTATTTAAATTGTGCTTTAAATAATACAATTTCATGCTGTGGTTATTGTAATTACAAAATTTGAATTGACTTTATGTATGTACGTCACAGTATAGGTGTGCTTCACCTATGTCACAAACTGTTGCGTTGCGGCTTTGAGCAGCCATGATTGAGGCCAGTTATTGTAAACATAAGGAATTCAAGTGGGTGGGCAGAACATACTAACACAGGCATTCATGATTTAATACAAAGGTGCAGATGTAAAGAACACTACATGGTTGATACTTCCTTGCAAACGACAAATGAAATTTGCTGCAAACATGCCAGCTGTTTGCATCCTGATGTCACATGAAACCAGTAGTGTATGCTGGTTGTAACGAGTGGATAATCTCCGACCCTTGATTCATCCCCTGAAGTCACCCTGCAAATTTACCTCAGCATCCATACAGGATGTATGAATAAATGTGTGGAAAATTTTACCTTATTGTTGCGACCATTATCAATTAATTGTGATTGCAGTTAATCTACGTTTAGAATTTCAAATAATACAACAAGAAAGTATAATATACATAAAAAAAAACCTGTAACATACAATATGAAAGGAATGTGCTAGTGAAATAAAAACCCTCAATACTAATCGAAGTGTAAAATTCAAGTTACCCCAGTACTCAGTTATCCGTGTATTCCAGATTTTTACAGACGGAAATATAAGTTCAAGACCTGTGGCTGTGGTACAAGAGATGCTATACTGTTCTACCTGCATTAACGATTTGCAATATTTTCACACACAAATGCTCAATTATATCCATTGCCTTTAACTTCAGTAAACACAACACTATAGTGGAGCCCAAGTTAAGCGTTCAGTATGGGCTGTTATGGGCTTTTACTTTTGAGATCACCACCCTCAAACATGTGCGTTTCTGTCAGAAACAAAAGCCGTTAACATTCGAGGAGAAAATAATAAATAATAGTGGAGCCCAAGTTAAGCGTTCAGTATGGGCTGTTATGGGCTTTTACTTTTGAGATCACCACCCTCAAACATGTGCGTTTCTGTCAGAAACAAAAGCCGTTAACATTCGAGGAGAAAATAATAAATATGCAAAAAGCAGAGGAAATGAAAGGTTTTGATGGTCTATACCTTCTTTTACAATTCAGACCATTCAAAAAAGGCACTTTCCTTTCTTGTGTTAACCGCGATTTGGGGAGTTAAAAATAACAGCCTTCCACCTGTTGCCACTCGCTGCAAACAGGTGTTGGGAAGAGGGTGGGGGATGGCCAGGCAAAAGTTCGTGAATAGGCTTCCTTTGGGTCAAGTGGTTTCATATTTGTGTGGGCGTTTTCTCATTTTGGGTAATTCTCCTAAAACAGGCATATTGTATGCATTGGCTAATCTAGCGGGAGACCCCTGGTTCACTTGCTCTTCCCAAAGGATGACTAAGTATTATAAAAAGTAATGATAGCATTATATTAAATAAAATGATCAGGCAGTTCTTTTCCAGATAGTTAAAATAATAAATCAAGGTTTGATGCAAATGCATAAATAGATTTATGAGATACTTAAAGTAAATTTAATCCGAGACTTGTTGCTTGCAAGGCAATAACGTTAACTGATGGACACAAAGCGAGAGCATTTTAGATTGAATATTTCTGACGTATGTCTCTCTCTTTCTGTAATCATTGTTGACACAAATACAACAGAACTTCATCTATTTCACACCTCTACTAATAATTGGTTAATTGAGTTTTGAATCCACTTTTATGCACAGATATGTTAATTGGGACTGGACCTACGGTTTTATGTGAGATATGAACCACTATGTGAATCCACCGGGTGTCGAACCCTAATCCCTCGATTAAAATGCGACGACGAGGGGGGGGAGATTTGCTTTGGTGTATGCCGGTATAATGAACACGGTTCTGTTTCAAATGAGACAGTGCACTAAAAAATGTTAGAGGCCTCCCCGATGGCACAGTGGTAACGTCGTCGCCTCGTAATCAAAGGGTCTCAGGGTCGATACCCGTTGGAGGCACATAGTGGTTCGGATCCCACTTTAAACTGTAGGTCCAGTTCTGATTAGCCTTTCTGTGTATAAAAGAAGGAAAAAACACTGCCGACGCATGTGATAAAATAGACAGCAAGACGTATGAAAAGTAGATATATTCGTAAAGTTATTTAAAAATCTTCCTCCACGGACTGTCATTATTCTGGACCAACAGCGGCAAGAATGAACAGCTTCCTACCAAGTCATGCATTCTTGTATTGAACAGTACCCGTTGACCACTAACTTTTGTTGCTGCGTGTACTACAGCAGACGCTCGATGCACGCTGGAGATCTCTTCTACAGCGCACCATGCGGCAACACTGTCGCCATAAACCCCATACTGAACTCTTAAGTTGAGCTCACCAATAGCACGAATACTAAACCACTAACACCTAAACAAATAATACATTTTCGAATCGCCAATAGGAACACCAGCACAACACAAAGCCACCTTCAACACGCATTCAATTCCTCATGCCAATCTTCTGTTGTATTCCTGCTTGACTCAGAATGAAAATCCCTATGGATGCTGAAAATTCCCCTTTCCCAGCTTTAAATCCCCTGCGATGCGATAGGTTCTCCAAGTTGGAATCATTGCATTTGTTCTTCATATATTTTTCAATTCATACATCTTTCATCTTTATGATCACTACTAATCTAAAGAGGGGAGAAAAGCAACGTAAATTAACTAATGGAGTATATGTATTATTCTGATAGCTTTCCCTTTCAAAATATTATTTATTTCCCTGGAAGAAGAACTCTCACTGGTTTTGAAGGTTACAAAGAGAAAGTAATCATGCATTTTAAAATATAAAAATTGAAAAAGTAAACATATAAATAGTTTAATTACTTCATTGATCGTTTGATTAAATTGTTATTTTACATTGCTTTTCTGCAACTTTTGGCTAATCACGACAAGGGACATTTACAAAGAGCACCCTTGCCAAGGACAGTATTCGAACCCTGGAGCTCTGGCATTGTATAGAATTATGGTAGCCACGAAGGTCGGTGTAATTTCTTGAATATCTAGTTTAAATTTTAATTTATTTAATTACCTTGATCTTCAATATTTAAGCTTTTCCCCTTTGACAAATTCTGTTCAAGTATCAGAGATCAGGAAGACCGAAGCAAATGTAAAATGAGAATTAACATAGAATTGGTTTGCAAATGTTGTTCAGATTTCCATGTTTCTCGCTCACTTCCAGATGTATTTTACCTACTTCCCTTTTCAGTGTGAACCCAGAAATCTCATCCGTAAGAAATTTCACTGTCGTAAACAACACAGCTCCTACGATACAAAGGCCATCGGGAAGAATGGCAGAAGAGAGCGCCAGCCAAGGAAAGGGCAAAGGCTCTGGGGTGCAGAGTGCAACTGGCGACTCTCTCCAGAAGGAGGTTACCTGGCCATGGAATCACCGGGCCTGAGAAGCAGCATTTCCTTTCCCTCTCCCCTCCCTCCCCACCATGGGATTTAAAGGGAGCTGGTGGAATCTCACCCTGCCGAGAAGAGTCCACCAGCTGAACAAAGGCTGTCGGACATTCCGCGGCAAACAGTTGAAAACATTCGCGTGCTGGAAGGAAAGAAGCGTATGAATGAAAGGTTGGTTGGAAAGAATATTGCGAAGAAATTAAAAACACCTTTTTAAAAATTTATAGCCAGGTCATCTCGGATTTCCTAGATGACCCAGAGTATACACCGCTGCATGAAACCCACCTATTAAAAAAAACTGCATGTAGAAATAGAAATTTCCACAACTTCTCCCTCTCCCCTACTCCATTGTTCAAATCAAACAATTGTTAACAATGAAAAATGTGCATACAAAAACCTGTGAAATTTTCATTAAAATTATTCATAAATAAGGAAAACTGAATGTGCAATTGCTATTACCAAAGTGTGTAAATAAATAGTAACGAAAAATTTACAAACCAAGTGTAAACAATCGTCTGTTTCCACAATCAATTTTCACTAATGATGTAGCCTTTCACATCCTGTTCTGAAATCTCAAAGTTGGAAAAGTAAGGATGGATTAGTGTTTTGTGATTTAAAAGCCAAGAAAACAAACAATAAAATTGTTAATGAAACATATAAAATATCAAAACTCGTAAGTTAATAAATTCAAACTTTTGATCTATGCTTTGTATGCAGGGAAAAAGTTCAATAAAACTTCAATGAAATAATATGTTAGTGTTTCATAGTATTTTTATAAACTCACCTTTGTGTACTTATATTTGTGTATTGAAGCCAGAACGTATATTTGCTTTCAGGAAGCTTCTGTCATATTCAACACAAAAGCAACAAGATCAATATTGCTTTTCTTGGTCTGTTTGTAAACAATTCACAATTGAATCCTCTTTCGAGAAAAGTGTGTTTATCTGAATGGATGATGATCAGGGCCGGCGGAAGGGGGACAAACCATGCCACCGCCAGAGCGGTAAATTTTCAGGATGGCAAAATTTGAAGAGAAATAAATAAGTATACTGAAAACTTAAGTTATAATCTAATATTATATTATATAATTTGGAAGTTAGAAAATGGCCAACCCACAGTTTTGAAGGAACATATCAGTAATCTCACTTTAAAACCACTGAGGGGCAAGGGGGCAAGCAGATTCGATGCCTTAACTCCGTTAAGATATCAAATAGGAGAGGTCTATGATGCGCTCCTTCAAATAATTGGCGACAATAAAACTGTCAAAATGGTCGTACATGAGGCTCAGTGTATTGCAACCCAGTTGTGTGTCTTTACATTCCTTTGCTCACTAGTTATCTGGTATGACTTTTTACTTCACATAATGTAATGTGCAAATGTCTTCAAAATTGTTAGATGACACTTGGCAGCCTTATAGGGCCTCCCTCCCTCCACCCATGGAGGCCTCGGGGGACGGCGACCTGCGAGTCCCGGTTGATGAAAAAGAATTGGCTTCGAATTTAGATATAGATGAACCAAAGATAGGCAACATTGTACAAGGCCGAAATTGAAAGAAGAAAAAGAAGAAGCAGATTCAGTATGATGAAACTTTTGAAGATCCACAAAAACGGTACAAAGATGATTTTTAAGACCAGGTAATTGATGATTATTTTAGCTCTAAGAGGAAGATTTGAGCAGCTTAAACATCATAGTGAATTTTCAATTTCTTTTATGATATTAGTAAGCATAATGACATGCCATCTGAGCTTTTGTCTGAAAAGTGTAGAAAACGTGCCGGAATGTTAACACATGAAGGCTACTGAATTAAAAGATGAACTAAAAGTGCCTTAAACTGATAAAGGGTCATGATTTTGCACCTAATGTGAGTGTAGAACTTCGAATTTATTAACTTTGTCAGTAACCGTGGCAAGTGGCGAACAAAGTTATTTTTTCCTTGGAAAAAATAAAAATACTATCTTTGGTCAATAATGTCTGAAACACGCTTGTTTCCATTTTATGAGATAGCTTTATACGAAAAAATATTACATGCGAAGGTAAAGGTCAAGTTCCCTGTGCATATAGCACCATGTCATAAAGGCACATTTAGGGGATGTGGGGCTAGGGCCACACACAATCTCGATCTCGGAAATTTTGGAGGTGATGTGATCAGCACTACTCTCCAGCTGCCTTTACCTCCCAGGTACCCATTAATTTGAGGCTACGTGAACCCCCAAGCTGCTTTATGCGGGGACAACGCAGGAAAGAATTTAGACAGATCACCCACGCGGGAGATCCGGGAATATTGCATGTAATTCTTTTAAAAATCCAATCATATATCACAGACATCGGTAAACATATGAAGTCAAGCCTTCATTTCTTTCCTAATACTGGTTACATTCAAGATACGTTTGAAAAAGAGAGAGAGAGTTTTCATAAATCTAATAATAAAATTAGTGTAGCATTTTTTAAAAGTTTAACCGTAGTGGAGCGAGATATCCTTTTTGCTTAATAGTATTGAAACAGTGTAACAAGTCTCATTATTTATTTTATAGTTGTTTTACTAAGGAATATATTGATTTTTAATTTCCTGTTGCTACGTAATGAAAGGGGGGAGGGCATTCAAAAGGAAGCGGCATCAGCCGCCACCGCCCAGGGTGGCAAAATGACTAGCGCCGACCCTGATGATGATATTCAGCAAACAACTCGGGGTGTCTACAATTTTTTAAAAACAAAATTCATTGACTTTTCCAGACCAAAGTATTTAGGGTAATTCGCATATTTACACATTTTTATAAGAAGGACACTACATTTTAGCTAAAAACCACACTTACAGACCTACTAAATGAAGTTAAAAGTAATAATGAGAAGGAAAACAACAGAATTTGAGTGTTGGATTGGGTCATCATCAGGGGTGAGCTTTTACACAATACTTAATAATAAATACTATACTGGCAGAAAAGTGCATTGAATTTAGGATTCAAAAATGGAGTTAATACTTTCTTATAGTAAATGATTAGATTGATTTATTGAATTGTTTCTTTAATTATTTTAATTGTATGTATTTTGATTGGAGTTGCTTTTTTACTTTGCTTGAGCATAGGGTACGTACTGATAAATAATAAACAAAGATTTTTTTTAACAAATTAATTACAATCTTAGCATAAAAATATATAATTATAATAAAATTTTAGTAATATATGTATTAATTCCAATATGTGCCAAAAAATACAGCCAAAAAAATGCAGCAAGAAAGTGGTGAATGCCAATAACCACTCACAATAGTAAATTTGTATTGAAAATAGTTCAATAGAGTATTTAACTTGCAACTTCTACTGAAATTGCCGGTGTATCAAACTATAGTGTAGTTTGTTCACAACAAATATAAAATTTCTTGCTTGTCCTTTTCTTCTTTGTTCAAGAACCTTTTTTAGTACATTTCCACAAAAATTTAATTTTTACCAGAAACACAGCAAATTTCCCTGACATTTCCAGGTTCTCCACCCTTCAACTACCCCACAATTCATTCCACAAAATCACGCTCCGTTGCCATATTTCAGGAAAACGGATCAGATGTTGCATTCAAAACATGCTGGGTAAGCATTGTGCATATGATCTCTGCCAAAGTCATTCAAGGTATGATTATCATGATAATATGAGGAATGTGTATGCATAAAATATTGCAAATTTCTCATTGAAAGAAAGCTTCTCATATACAGAGCATTTCCTGACATTCACTACGAGACTCGGCAGCAAGCAGCCCGGCATCAGTGCTTGTCTTTCCTGGTGAACGGGGCCCGTGACAGTTGCACGCTACAGTCTGTTATTTTCGCACTCCCTACCTTTGCTTTCTTTCCCTTTCTGTTGACGTTGCAGACTGACGCCAGTATAATCCTCCCTCGGAAGTTGTGTTGTGTCGTGTGTTGAAGATTGTGGCTTAAAAAGTTTACATTACAACAAAGGATTTATCTTGTCGAGCTTTACTTCGGAAAGAGGAATTGTGGAGAAGTGCAACGACGTTTTGCAACAAAATTTCCTGGTGTTCCCGTTCCACATAGGACCACTATATTAAACCTCGTAAAAAACGTTTAGAGTAACAAAATCAGTTCTGAATAAAAGTGGTGAGAAAAATGGGGAAATCTAAAGAATAACGTATACAAAGACAATCCACACACCATCCATGAGTTAAAAGAGAGTATTGTATGAGAAAGCGGGAGAATTACAATAGAGGAACTTGCACGTGTAAATGCCAATTTCCTTCGGAGATGCCAGGAATGTGTAGCAGCAGAGGGACATCATTTTGAACACCTGTAGTCAAGGTTAGTACACAATATGAAAACTGTAATTTTAATATCCGACTCTACGACTGTCGCGAACCCCGTTCACCGGGAAAGACTAGCGCTGACGCCGGGCCGCTTGCTGCCCAGTCTCGTAGCGAATGTCAGGGAATGCTCTGTACTTTCCATAATACGTTCAAATCTGTTTGCCCAACTTCGTGTTGTTGCTTCTGAAAGTGCACTGCATGATGACATCATTATCCATTGATATGCTTCCTATGTCTCCTGGCAAATGTGATTAGCTTGATTGCTCTACAAACTTTCACCCCACACGCATGATCTTCGGCAACACCACTTAAAAACTTTGGAGGCATCTTTAACAATGATTCTAACTAGCAACTAAAACATAAAGACAGACATATTTTTCTGAGACAATGCATGACACATATGGCACCTGATCAAAAATGCTGAACATTGCTTCAAGAGACATATTTTGTTGTTGTTGATTTGGTGTTTTAAGTCCACTTTATGCACAGTAAGGCTAATTGGGACTGGACCTACAGTTTAAAGTGGGATCCGAACCACTATGTACCTCCACCGGGTATCGAACCCGGGACCCCTTGATTACAAGGCGACGACGCTACCACTGCGCCATCGAAGAGGCCCTGAGACATATTTTGGTATTCTGCTGATTTTTTTTTTTTAAACAAAGGAGCACTTTTGCCAAGGATATATGCTACTGCATTATAGATTGAGCATGTCACACAATCTTCTGTGATCGATTACCTGCCTAGCCAAAGCTGTTCCTTTGTGCCCCTCCTCCCTCCCAAAAAATTTTTTTCACCACCGATTCTGGTCTTGAATAGCTTAATGATATTGAAAATCTGCACACACAAAAGAAAATACAAATGCAAAAATTGACATAAATTTGGCATTGTTATGTGTGTATAAAAAAATCACATATCTTTAGAAATGTAACCACCAAATAAATTATAAAAAGGTATAATCTTAAAAACCCTCACTTAAAGAATGATGTATGCAAAAGAGTGCTTTGGTGGAGAATTCCTTAAGTTCTCTTACAATCATCACAAAAACGAACAATGGCACATTCATATTTTATTTTACAAACTAATACAATTTAAAATTCCCAACAATTGAATCTATAATTTCAGATTTGCCAGGTCCTATTCCAAGCACTGTAACAGAACCAGTTTTAACTTGAGTTCGTCCTGCATCTGATATTAGACTAGTTACAAGATCTTGCTCCTCTGCTTTCACTTTAAGCTCTCTTAACAAGTTTTCTCCTTCCAGCTTCAGTATGATTTTTGGCTGCCCTGCTAACTCCCACTGTCGCACAATGTCCGGCTGAACAGTCGCGGCCTTCCTGAAACAACTAACCGCAGCATGAGCACACTGGGATGCCACTTTACCTTTCTTCATTCCCAAATCCGTCCTTACCACAAGAACTAATTTTGTGCCATGCCCCAAAAGAACTTGGGTAGCAGTGTTCACATAAACAAAAGGATTCTTAATCCTTCCTTTGAGTACCCAGCCAAAGGTTAAGCCAAGGCCGAAGCCCACGATTGCAGAGGAACTAATGTATTCTGTCATTATGGTAAAAGTTTTGTTATTGGCCCTATATCAACAGATTATTGCGGTTGTTTCTTTTTTCTGTAGTATTCATCCATGCATAGTTTTAGTTTCTTGACTTCTTCCTGACATTTTCTCCAATCTTTCTGCTCTGCTACGCATTCCTGGAGAAAGAAAGGAAATGTTTTTAAATTCCGATACAATGAGTGTATTTTATTATGTTTGCAATGTTGTTACACTCCATAATAACATATTTTTTCCTTACGCTGAAACGGTAAAACACAATGGTCGCTTATGTAGTATAGCCAATAATAATAATGATAAAAGTCTCATCTCTCTCTCTCCTGATATCTTTTCTCTTTTATTTAAACAAGTTCTTTTGAGAAAAATAATTTCTGAATGATGGCTTCAGGAGTCAGTTCCAGACGTATTGGCCTAACAGAGCCTTGTTATATATACTATGGAAAATAGTGCCTTTCTTTTTCCTTTGCATATTTGTTGACTTTTCCTTTCATATTTACCTATGTCCAGAGTTTTGATTGACCTTAAAATATCTCTTGCCTTACTATGATCCTGAATTAATCCATTCCTCGGTTAAAAAAAATGTGTCTGCCTGTTTTGTGTAAATGCTTTCAAGAAAGGAATCTCAGCTATTTTTTATGAGCAGAGATGTGTAGTTTGTGAGTGATCAAGGAACAAGTAACTGACTCTATGAACATATGAGCAGTGTTAAATTAAAGACCTTCATTCCCAATCACCATTCTATCACATATATAATCATAATAAAAAATTACACAACTAGACATACAGTGACTCAAAAAAGTATTCAACTAAGGACAGGCCTCACACGGAAGCATGCCTAACGAGCAGAAATGGAACGAAGACGGAAGTATATATGCACAGAAGTTTAATGCATACTATTGAGGTACAAATTACACAAAAAAGAAACACCTTTGGTAGTTGAACCGAAGGAATGCAGAAAAACAAAAGACAAGATGTGTAATTTTAGGTCAAGAAAGTATTCAACGATAATACTTGCGGCATACAATGTTAGGTGTGTGTGATATCCTTAATACCTGGTGGGGCCCCCTTTCCTCTTGATGATTTCCTTCAACCGTTGCGGGACTGATTACCAAAAAGTCTCTGTTGTTTGTCCGGTAATTTGCCCCATTTGTCCAACAAAACACATCCGAGGTCATTTTTGTTGGAAATGTGGTGTTTTTGGATACTTTCTTCGAGAATATGCCAGACATTCTCGATAGGATTAATGTTCAGGATTGTGGATGTGTTTGCATCCAACATGGGGTGTTGTACAATAATCAGAGCTTGGTGTTGATGGATGTATATTTCAGGTAATTGTCCTGGGTGAAGATGTAGTCCCCATGATATTAACTAAATTGGATAGCTGCCCCTTCAAAATGTTGAAGTCACATGTGTGGTCCATTGTACCATCAATAAAAAACAAATCCCCAACACCATTTAACGAATGGGGGCAAATTACCAGACAAACAACAGAGACTTTTGGGTAATGAGTCCCACAACGTTTGAAGGAAATCATCAAGAGGAAAGGGGTGGCCCACACCTAACATTGTATGCTGCAAGTATTATGGTTGAATATTTTTTAAACCCCAAATTACCAGTGGCGAAGCTCCTATGAGGCTTAGCCTACCCAAAAAATGTTGAAATTAAATCTTGTACCCTGTAACAATCAAAGTTCGTTAAAACAAATTAAACTATGTAATCCGAACGTTTGGTTCCGCTGATCCTTCCAGATATCTCGTCAGTCAGGCCAGAAAGAGTGAGCGCGTTCGGGCTGAACTGTGAGGCTTTTGACGAAAAGCCTCGCGTTAAAAGGCAACTACAGCATGAAGAACTCTGTGTAGGTGGAAGGGGAGTGTAAGGGGAGGGGACTGCCGATTCGCTGGGTGAAAGCGGCTAGCCTCAGAACCAACCTGTTGTGCTTCTAGTCTTCTTAAGTGAGTTGTTCACGCGCTGCATTGTTGAATGTTAATTTACTCCAAGTGCATGCACGCGTGTGTTTGTGTGTGTGTCACATACTGTATTTATGTTATAAAAATATAATACTGTGAAATCATGTGTTGAAAACTCTAAGATGATTTGCAGTAAAATAAATGTAAGTGAACAAGACTTCGTGGCTCTCAGATGCTTAACCTACGAAATCTTGGACACACTGACTTTACAACTTGAAATACGTTTTGGAGATCTTGAGAAGATAAAATTTGTTGAATTGGTAGACCAAAATAGCTTTGGGGAATATAAACTACATTTTCCTGTGATGAAATTAAGTAACCTTCTGTCCACATATCCATTTTTCAACAAAGAACGATTAGAAAATGATTTAAAGAATATCTATGCTGATGAAGAAAAGCATTTACCTCCTGCAGACCTTCTAAAATTCATAGTTAGCAATGACCTTCAAACAATCTACAAAGAAGTAACACAACTTATCAAGTTGGTCTTGACATTCCCTGTTACAACAGCTTCCTCCGAAAGAAGTATGAGGACCCTCAAGAGAGTAAAACATTATCTCCGTAATTCAATGAAAAATGAAAGATTAAGTTCTCTCAGTCTCAGTACAATAGCCATTGAAAAAAAAACTGGTTAAAGAACTTTCTATTGATCAAGGCTTCAAGGAAAGAGTAATTGATACTTTTGCGACCAACAAGAATCGACGCATGGACCTGCTGTATAAAAAAATATAAGCAGATTTTTCAGCCTACCCAGTACTTGCGCCTTAGCTTCGCCACTGCAAATTACACATCATCTTGTCCTTTGTTTCTCTGTATACCTCTTGTTGAACTACCAAAGCTGTTTCTTTTCTGTGCAATTTGTACCTCAATAGTATGCACTAAACTTCTGTGCACATGTACTCAGTGGCGTCGCGTGCGGTTTGCATACGAGTGTTCACAATAATGTTTTGTACTGAATCCAGATTTACTCCTCTCCCTTGTAACTTCATCTTCAATTGAAAAAGTGAGAATAACAGTTCAATTTATTTTCAACAATTTTCCTTCAAATTCACGCTATATTTGAAGTGATACAAGAAGGACCTAGGGAAATTGTCCCTCTCCTCCTTAAAATTTGCCAGGTTTAGCGAATTCTCGCTAAAGTTTGCAACTATGTAGCACAGACATTTTCGAGTCCCCCTAGACATGCCTTGTATATGCTGCACTCTGGTGCCGAATGTAAGAAGTATTTCCGCTTGCATCAGTGTTTGCACAGCGAAGTGAACATCTTCGGGGTATAGTGGCCAACAGCCCCTTATCTGTCAGCTCTATGAAACACGCACAGCAATTGTGTTCAACGCCCTCCGTGGAACACCATGGGAGTCAGTGTTACCAACTTCCTAAAAAAGTTATCAGACGTGAAAGAAGTTGTGTCAGAGTAAATTGTGTGTATACTCGTACATCAATCATAGTATTTATGTGTGTGTGCATTTAATATGTACGTAATTTAAGACATATGCATGAGTGTTCATGTGCTCATGCAAACATTATCAGGCGACGTGCCTGCATGTCCTTTTGTCTTCGTTCTATTTCTGCTTGTTGGGCATGCTTCCATGTAAGGCCTGTGCTTAGTTGAATACTTTTTTGAGTTACTGTAGACACATTAATAACATTTTTGGAAAATTTGATCTACTCAATATACCATTTACATTTTAAGTCCTGAAACAGAATGAAAACAGAATAAAATCAAAATATAGCAGCAATACAAACACACATGTATCTCAAAGTAAAGAATTATATACCCTGATGGAAATTTCTACTGTTTACAGTAGACAGAATCTATTGTTACCAATTGCACCCTACTGTGTTCTCGGAAATCAACCGAAACTCAATGGTTTCCTATTGAATAATTTCAGTAGACCTTGTGTTCCTCTACTGTATATGTACAAGTGAAATATTCTCTTCAGTATTACATATAATAATGTACGTAGTGTGTCTAGCTTAACATGTTGGCTGTAAATATAACTTTTCATTCCTCCCGATAAAGAATTTGTTCTTATATCTATTTGAAAATCTAAACACAGTAGATGTTTCAAAGCACCTTTTGATCTAGTGAAGAAAGTACAGTAGAGAAACTACAAGTGAAAACAATTTCTTCAGTATTATGTTTAATACGTACGTAGTGTATTTAGCTTAAGATGGTGGCTGTAATAAGTGGCAAAAAAAGGGGGGGGGGCAATTCCCCATATTCATATTTATTTGAAAATCTGAACATAGTAGATGTTTCAAAACACCTATTGATCAACTGAAAACAGCAGGGTACACATTAAAACTACTTTCTGTTCGGCACAGACAGATGCAGAAATTTCAGCAAAAAGTGCAGCCTTAACCAGGACTTGAACCCAGGCCTCTGGTATACCATGCCATTACTTTATCAAGGTACCGAGCCAGACCTGCTTGGAATTGTTTCCGTCAGTGCTATTGCAACGAGATCTGTTGCCTTCAAAACACTGTTGACATCCATCATTCCTAGTTAACTCCAGTGTAGAGATGGAATTTACCTTACTGTCAATGAGGATATGTTCATTTTACACATTCACAGAAATATCTTCCGAAAAATCAAATATTTTGTTTAACGTTTTTCCCATCCCCATCTGTTTATTTTTCTTAGTTCCACCAAAAATGTTAGGTACAAAATTAACTGCATATTCTCTCATCAGTTGGTTGAAGAATGACTGAACTACATTTCAAGTTTTAATCATGACTATAGCTCTTTTCAGTTGTTACGGCGTGAGCTCTAGAAGCTAGCAGGGGAAGTGGAGAGTGGGGAAACTACCTATCCAGCGCAACGAGACAGGCCGGTTAGAGAGAGAGACTGCAGCGTTGCCAGAGTAGCGGGAAAGGGGAGTTGAAATCGAAAGAACCATGAAATATAGACGTCCCATTGTTCGCGTATGGCCTGAGAATGCGTATTATCCCCATCTTGTGGTCAGTAGAATACCGATAAGTGTATGATATCAAGTGTATACGTTGTAGGAATTCTTTCCAACTGTACCGAATGGTACATTGTCCATTACAATCACTGCGTCTTTGATGTTCCTTTCGTCAAGCGTATCTAAAAACTGCAAACACCACTGAAAACTAATTTACATTTCTGTAGAAAACCAGTGTGACTGGAACCTACTTGACAAACAATAATGTGCCCACCTTTACCCACGGGCACTTTTAAACCCCCTGCACCCTCTTTATTTTGCCAGATTTTCGTTGGAGCGTAATTTTGATGTATGTGCATTTCATCTAAATAAAATACCTATATAGGACAAAGGTTCCTTATTTTTTAGAAGATGCATTTTTCGCAAAAACGTTACTCTGGCTGTAACTATATCGGCTCTCTCCATCAGAAATCATCTACCGTCCTTGTTCTTTTTGTACTTGAACCCCATAGACTTCAGTATCTTTCACAACGACGAAACTCCCCACGGAAAGCTTATTAATGTATACAAATCAACGAAAACATGTTCAGTGTTGGATATTCACCCTTTACATAATACCCAAGGATAATTCTTCTTATTATATCTTTATCGCAACCGTCGATTGCCTTTGTGATACTGTTCCTTTTGATTCGTTTGTGCTGTGATTCAAATGTACGTGGAACCTGATTCCTCAAGACTGTCTTTGCCTTCCCTAACAACACGCTGCACAGTTCGCTTACTCACTCCACAAGCTTCCGACACTCTCTGTTGCACTTTGTGCACACTTACCAAGGGACCACTGTTTTCTGCTTCCTTTTGAAAATATTCATGAACCCTACTGATTATTTTCCTGCCTTGGCTACAAACTAACTCCTTGCTGTTCGCCATCATACGATACTTACTGTGTTGATAAACACAAAGCTCCCAATGGAACAACGAGAGTACAAATAAACGTCACATCACATGCCACATACACGTTTATCGAAGAAACAATGCAGTTAGGCAGTACACGATGCGACAACAATTACTCCCACGTATGTTATTCCTACATTCCGTTCGTAACAAACACGAATCAACACTGGGGCAAAAACACCATCAGCAACGTGGTGAATTGGCAACACAGCAATGTGCAGAACGAAGTTAGCGCTGCAGCTTCCTCCCGCGACTGCGTAACTCTCGGCTCCACCGCTAGGTGGTCTGTTCTCTGGTTGGTTAGCGGCATGTTCCCCGCTCCCCACTTTTCCTGCCAGCTTATAGAGCGCACGCCGAAGAACTGAAAAGAGCTATAGTAGTGCCCATGGAGCATACCAGTTTCAAACTTACATTACGTTTAAAATTCGATTTGTGACAAATTAGTTTTTTACTGAATTCCGTTAAGTTTTATTCCTTTGATGGGCAAATAAGGAAAATAAACAGATTTATGTAGACTTCTCAATCTAAGGGTAGTTGGTATATGTCTAGGGGGGGGGGGGTATAAATGTAAACACAATAACAAAACCTGTACTAGGATGGCAGACAATTTGGGGGAGGGGCATTGTTTGGCACATATGCTTGCCAATTACAAGCTGGTCCCCTCACAGTTCTAGGGTCATTCCATGCCAAATGAACCAATTTTAAAATAATTGGTTGCATTACCATTTTAGAAAAAAAAAAATCATTTTTAGTACATACGTTTGTACATGTTTCTAGATATCAAAAAAAAGTATTGTCTTTAGTTCTCCTGGGGCAGCCAATTTTCCAACATGGCACATGGCTTTTTTTGCTCATGTAGCACTTTTCAGAAAACTTAATATCTCAAAAATCATTAGAGCTAGAGATCTGAAACAAAATTCATTTTGTAGCTAATGAAGTATACTTTCTATGATAATCAAGTATGTTTTGCTTAAAATTGCATCGTAAGTATGAAAATTATGGTGGAAATTGGGGTAACAATAGTTAAAAATGTTGATTTTTAAGCCTTAGTCTAAGGCTTGATAAAGCTTAAGATAGGCAGTGGCATGCCCAGAAATTTTGAAAGTAAGGGGATTGGGTTACATATACTTTTTTTTTTAGCAGACAGTAGGGTGGAGTGATTTTTTTAAAAAAAATTTAAAATGCCTGTAGTCAGAAAAGTTGCATTTTGGTATCAGTCAAATAAAATCAGTTCTCTAGGTCAATTTCATCTGGTGGCCCAAGGCTTCCGAAATTTTCAAATTTCCACTTATTTTCACATATTGAAAGATACATGGAGAATTTTGTTTCAAAAAAAAAAAAATTTGAAATGCCTGTAGTCAAGAAAGTTGAATTTTGGTATGTCAAATAAAAAAAAATCAGCTCTCTAGGTCAATTTCTTCTGGTGCCCCAATTCCTCCAAAGTTTTCATATTTCCACTTAATATCGCATATTGAAAATACATGGAGAATTTTTTAATTTTTTTTTTATTTTGAAATGCCTGTAGTCAACAAAGTTGAATTTTGGTATCAAATAGTCAAGTAACCAATAACCAGTACATTATTTGCTTTATGAACATTTATTTCCGAAAACTAGCTATAACTTCATATGTTAATGTATTTTCCTCTGTATTTTCAGGTTACTAGCACTAGGGGAGTGTGATGGCATCTAGAAAGAAGCAACTGTTGACTAGAGCAGAAACATCATGCCCTGTGTTTGGCATTCCTAAGGAAATCAATGAATCAGTGCTTCCTACTGAAGGAGATGTGATGAAATTATTTGATTTGATTTGATTTTTAGTTTATTTTACTTCGCGTTTTGTGCCTCTTGGCTAATTTGCGAAGATGGGGATGAGTGATGAAATGATGAAATTGATGAATGGACATTCACAAACAACCAAGCCCGACCGGGATTCGAACCCGGGACCCTTGGCGTCGCAGCGCGTGATGAAATTATATCTTCATATCTGCCTTCAAAAGCAAAATGAAAAAAACTCAGGAACCTCATGTTCCAGAAATTAGTGAAAGTGTTTCTCAGCAGGTGGTAGGAATTTGGATGAAAGCTTCATTGCCATCAGTGTCACATCAGCAGGTCATTGCAAGAGTAAAAAAACTTCATGAAAACTATCGAAATCTCTTAAAGCCCTTTAAGTGTAGACAAAATGAAGAAAACTACAAGAAAAAAATTGCATTCTATTGCTCACATGCTAACTCTACATTATTTGATATATCGTGTTGTAAGTGTAAAGACTTTTCAACCTGTGTTTGTACTAGAGAGAAGAAAGTACCTATTCAAGAAAGATAATTCCTTTGGATCAAAGGACGAGAAAAATGTTCATTGGAAAAACTGATTTTAAAAAAACCCAAAGAATTGCAGAAGAAGCAAGCAAGAAAAGCTATGGAAGAAGCAAGACTTCAGAAACATTTGTAAAGCTGTAGTGTCAATGCTGCATCTAGTAGTCCTCAATCAAGTCCATCAAGTGAACTGGAGGAAGAAGGTTCAGATACTGACAACGACATGAGTAAAGTACCAAATGGGAAATGCCCTCCACTTTAGCGAATTCCTCATTAACCTCAAACGAAACTCAAATGCAGTTACCTCTTAAGAATTTTGCTTGAGAGTGTGACAGACATCGCATATCTGACAGAAGTGTGGCTAAAATTGCTAGTGCAGTTCTTCAAGATGTAGGTGTTATTAGTGATGCAGATGTTTCTAAAGTGATAGATAGGAGC
This sequence comes from Lepisma saccharinum, assembly GCF_977018435.1. Taxonomy (NCBI): domain Eukaryota; kingdom Metazoa; phylum Arthropoda; class Insecta; order Zygentoma; family Lepismatidae; genus Lepisma; species Lepisma saccharinum. The sequence goes on from NC_139253.1 coordinate 35,844,475, forward strand.
AAGGTTAGAAGGGAAAGAAGTAAAGTCAGGAAAACAGCTGCTCATAGTTTGGATACCCTTACTCATGGCCGTAGGCAGGAAAAAAATTTGGGAGGGGGGTGTTAGGCATAAAAGTGACAAGTAAGCCTTATACCAGTTATATCAATATGCCTGACATGTAAAATTTTCATATCTGTAGAAAGTGACTCACTTAAATGCCAGAATGGAAATGATGTGTTTGTGCCAACACAAGAAAAACTAAAGGAAATGCATGAAGTGTGTTTTGTTTTTCATGTATCTCCTGTTTCAAAACTAAGGCGGCTGATTGCAGAAAAACAATAAAGTGCTCTTGCTCAAAAAACTATTCACATCATACAAGGAAACTGGAAAGTTGCTTTTCACAAAGTATTAGAACTGAAGGAAAGCAAGTGTGATATTCCTTTGCATGGCCAGTACAATCATATAATGGAAATTATACGAAGAAAAATGTAAATTGGCGAACACTAATGTTGGAAAGATCAGAATCATCAGTTTGATTGCTACCACTTGGTCAACAATATATGTGATGAACTGAAATTTCTTATAATTTACGTAGGAACTTAGTGAAAGAACAAAGAATTCTGCCTGATTTAACAAAGAGAACGAATAGGAAGCTGGAGCTGACACCACCAACTGGTCGTGGGTACCTAATAAATCAAACCTTTTGCAATGAGATTTCAAAGATTTTAAATTTTCATACCTTGTAATTTCAATTTCTGGTAAGTCAAGTATTAAAACCTCATGTTACTATATTTTCTGAGGCTTTATCTAACCCAAATTTAAAAAAGAAAAAGGAAACACTCCATAATTCTAAGTATGGGATATAGTTTAACCTTACTTTGCAACGTCAGAAATTAGGCGACACACGTTCTCATACTGACCAAAACGTTGAATCTAAAAGTTGAGACTTTTACTGTGAATTAGGTTCATGCAGGGCTTCCTTTGTGCCAAATTTCAGAATTTTTCAAGAAGACCCATCCGAGATATTTAACCCTGAAAACAAAATTCGGTAAAACTTCAATAGCGTCCCAACGGATTTCTTCATTTTTACACAAGAAACTACTTACCGAAATGAGTTTCTGTAGCATTTAGAAGATCTTGGTATATTCTTTCATCGAGAAAAACCGATGTTGTCCGTATATGCTAAATTGAACGAAATGAGTGCTAATGGAACGTAACCTCGTCCTCGTGATGGTTCGTGGGGCTATCGTGAATTTTTGGGGCTACCCATGGATGGTTTTTGGAGCTAACATCAATGGTTTAATAATTACTTTTCATGTCAAAAATTGAACTTTTTTTTGTGAAAAAAGCAAAATAGCATCTTGAAGAATCTTTTGCAATGCAGAATAGGTAAGTATGAATGTTAAAAATGACGAAATAAACGAGTGAGAGGTGTTGGGATGCTATCGAATTTTTACCCAAAATTCAATGAACAGCCATGTTTGAGCCCATGATGTAAAAAAGGGTTGCATATCTAAGCACTGATATTTTATTTACAGACACCCTGCAGGCAGGTCTACACATGAAAAAAAATAAAGCCTTATACTAAACCCCTTCATTAAAAAAAAGTGTGCTTAAAAATCCACATTTTTAACAATTGTCCACTATAATTTTCGTACTTACAATGCAATTTTAAGCAAAACATAGTTGATTATTATAGAAAGTATACTTCATTCATTTTGTATAAGATCTCTTGCTCTAATGGTTTTAGATATATTAAGGTTTCTGAAAAGTATTACATGAGCAAAACAAGCCATGTGCCATGTTGGAAAAATGGCTGCCCGAGGAGAACTAAAGACAATACATTTTTTTGAACATTGGTTTTGATATCTAGAAACATGTACAAATGTATGTACTAAAAATGATTTTTTTCTAAAATGGTCATGCAACCACAATTGCATCGTATGGCATGGAATGACCCTCTTGACAAAATATTTATGTAGCTTACATGATAACTTTTGAAATTAAAAACAAAAAGGTATTCTTTACTTTCAAAAAGATTATTTTCAAACATTAAGGATCGGGTTTCCATTCTAGAAGTATCGGAAAATGATGGTTCTCATGAAACGTAAATTTCATGCACTGTCTTTTTCTTAAAAAATATTATTTCAGAATTTATCTTACAAAATTTAGTGTTAGTTTATTGTTATTCATGAGATACGCCTGGCCTTCATGTTTCCTTCACTCTTAAATAATGGAAAACTGCAAAAATAAAAACAACATAAAAAAAACGGTTTAACTATCCTTTAAACCAACTAACCCTGGAGATAAGGGAGCTTATTTCTGGAGAGAAACTACATACAAGTGCAGAATGTAATGCTGGTATGATTTTTGTTACTTTCAGATTGCTATATGCTTTTCTACCAATTTCAGGGCTCATTTGCTCAAGCTATAATGAAGGATTTGGCAGGCTGGGGGTGATCCAGCAATTGGAAATGTACTTACTTCCAGAAAGCAAAATAGAATAATCATTATTTATTAGCCATTAAGTGTCTGTAGGGAAACTCGTAACGAACCAGTCTCGTCACAATTTGTACGAGTCGCAGCTCTATTTTTGTGACCTTTCTGATAAAAATATGTAATAGAAATGTATCAATTTAAAAACAGGTTACACCTCTAATTTGGTAAACTAACGTAATATTTAATGTAAGAATATACTTTTAATAGTTTATATTTCTTCCACTTGCTTACGTTAGCGTCGCCGACGCAATATAAAGGCGAGAGCGGGGCTAGCATCTGTTTTTGACTCCGTCTGCGGACGAGAGAAGTAGGGCTCTGCCTACGTGCAAGAGGTAAACTCCTCCTAACAGGAGAGAGAAAAAATTATCCCACTCCACCTTCTGGTGAGAGAAATTTACTCCACTTTAGTGTGAGAGGACCCACTCCGCTTTCGGGCGAGAGATATTTAGGTAACCAGACCTTTTTCTTTCATAAAACCCCCTCATCTCGGCGTTGGGAATAATAACAGCGAAACCCAGTCTCCTCGATGCTGGGAAATTCGCTTCTTAGAATCTATTGCTTAGTTTTTGGCCTGTTACTCCTACATGTAAACAAAAGGCTGCTTCCAAGGTTACACTAATCTTTCTCTTTTAGATGCTTTGTTTATAAACCCATTGTGATTGTTTTTCTAACAAGAGTACTAGGTATCATATACAAAGTTGTATGGGTTTACCTGTTCCCTTTTCTTTAAGGGTTCAAAGTTTTATAGGTCAACTACAAAAGGCCGTAACTATATAGAGAGGTCCAAATATGAATATATATATCTGTATCTGTGAAACTATAAGTTGGATGTATAAAACTACTGTAAAAGGGTCTAAGTTCAGTTCTTGCTTAAGTTTGTGATGAAATAAACCTTTATGTTTTAGTTAATTTTGAGCTGTCAATGAACTTAACTGGTCAACTACGTCATAGCTAACACTTAGCTAACTAAGCTATTGGTCCTTCTCCTCCGAAGGACGTTACAAACTGGAAAGAAAAAAAATCAAAACTACATATTTTATACTGTAAAATTATATTTTTTTAAAATAGATTTATTGGTGCTTACAAAATTTCACAACAAAATGCATTACCGGTAGCTGGTTGTCTTTGTGACATCCATGAGCCATTTACAATGGAAAAAAATTGCACTAAAGCTCAATTACATTCCACATACGTAAAATTGATAACTTTTAAAAATGAGTTCTCACTTCAAAACACTGTCTACATATACATATTCTCAAATGTAATAGCACAGCATACTAATAATCAATTTGGCTCAAGTTCCTTTCATTTCACTGCGATTTCATGATGCTACAAATGCAATTTTACATGGTTCAATTTCGATTTACTTCTGTTAACACATACTACGGGGTTTTAGCGATTGCTTAAGATTTTATTCAACATATGCTTTTGTGGTTAGGTTAGGCAGGTCAGGTTTGGTTCTCTTAGCATTAAAATAAAGTCCCTAAATGCATTCTACTAAGGCTCCGATTATCTTCTACATTAATTCCCACTAGTCTACGATACTTACACAGTCGCTTGTCAACGGAAAATACATTGTCCATGGGAAGCATGCATGCTTGTGTAAGGTAATTTTTAAGTTGCTTTTTTCAACATAAATAACTTTTTTTTAATCCAAACAGTGCTCATCTTTAAGCAAAGTTCAAATTTCGTGTGTCAATGATTGAAAAAATTCTATGATAATTAGTCTTCCTGCTAGGAGAATTCGATAAAAATCATAAAACAATCTGAATAAACATAAATTCTTAGTCTAAAAAAAAGTTAAAACCTTCACAAAGAAGTGGAGTAGTTACTTCGTTTTCTATAACCTAATTAGCCTATAATTTATGTTTGTGAAGACAAATAAGAACAATTCACAGAAATCATCTCCCAGTGTCAAATTACTTCAGGCTGTAACTGTACTGATTTCACCAAAGTGACCAATCAATGTTTCACACTTCACCCTGCACAAGCCTGCAGTCAATTAGGGGAATCTCCCAACATGTGTGACCCATAATTTTCATGGATATGGTAAGAAAAGGTAGAGAAAGATAGCGTCATCTATTTTACCCAACTAACAGAAGGCAACTGTGGACAATCTGAGAAAAACCACGAACCATTATGGGATCATGGTTAGAATGTTATAAGTGACATGTCCTTTATTCCATGATGCTGTGTATAGAGTGAGTACCAGGACCTTCCTTCCTAACCTGCCATCCTTGGATAGGACGCACCAGTTGGCTTACCAATTCCCAGCTAATGCCGGGGGTGTCATGGTATCCTTTGTTCCCTGATCTAGCACCCGCTTGTCAGTAGCACTGGTTAGTGACCGGGAGTTGCTGCTTCTCCTAAGCCCCGTTCACCAGGGGTGCCAATTGGCTACGGGCAGTTCCCAGCTAAGGCCTGCGGTACCACATGCTTCCTACTTTCTTTTGCAGGGAAGCCTGTGGTGTCATCAATGACCAAAGCCCTAAATAATGATGGATTGGTGTTTTAAGTCCACTTTATGCACAGTAAGGCTAATCGGGACTGGACCTACAGTTTAAAGTGGAAACCGAACCACTAGGTGGCTCCACTGGTTATCGAACCCGGGACCCCTTGATTACAAGATAACGACGCTACCACTGCACCATGGAGGATGCCCCCTTTTTACACCCAGCAAGCCCGAGATATTTTGGGGTCTGTGTTCACCGATTGTTTAAAAAGGTAGGACCTATGGGCAAACTTTTGTCGCCCTCCTAATTGAAGTGACTTAGTGTCGAGCACAGCCTGTATTGCTGTGTGTGTGAGTGGACGTTGCAAGTTCAACCAAAACAAACCTTCTTATTGTTGTTATATCACTGATTCCTTTAAAGGTAATTGCAAGAAAGTAGCAGAAAATATGCTCTAAACTTGCCAGGGTGGTATGTCTACTTAAAAAGCTTAGAACATGCATTGGCAAGGATTTGTTGGTGCAATCATATTATGCATTTTTCCATAGCCTTCTGACTTATGGAAATCTCATCTGGTGCTGGGGGTCTTTGGTCAGTCTGTTTTATGCAAAACTCTCTTTAAAGAACTCAAAATAATTACTGTACCAAGCTTATATATATATATTTACCTGTCTAGTGTATACAAAAAAATGTACATAATTATAACTCAAGACACAATACAAGATTCTGTTACAAACTCGGCACACCATCAATCAAATTAAGTAAAACACACAATAGTTATAAGTATTTAGGAATTAAGTTTTACGCCTACGCCATGTTACCAGAAGCTGCTCACAGTGTGTCTCTTAAAAAATTTAGAAGTGTATTGAACTTTGGTTAAAAGAAAATGTCATCTACAAACTAGAAGAATTTGAAATCCATCCCAAAAATGATTTAATATTCTAGAATGTATTGTATTGTTTATTTTCTGTTTTATTGTTATTATGTATATTGCCACTGCCATATTTATATTATTTTATCATCACTAATATTATAATTGTCCTATGTCTACATACTCTTACTTTATATATGCATAAACTCTCATATTATCTATATCATATTGTAGTCCATGTATTCCCTCTCTATATATGTAATATGTAACCAATAACTGGTGACATTTATTGCATTGTACAATGTCTAACGATGAATAAATGTATTGTATTGTCATATGTACAAGAAATATAATGTAATTTAAGAAATTACAAGAAAATGCGTAGATTGCACAACAGTAAGCCAACGCAATATGAAAATTTCGAAAAAACATTAAGGCAGAGGCTTTGTGTAGCATTGGATACGAGGCCAGATAAACTTAAAACTCAAACTCATAACCAAAATGATCGAACATTTGACGTTGCTAGTAAAAAAAATGAAAGCAAATAAAGTACCGAACACAAAAACTTCACTCTAACAAGTCCAAGTTTCAATTTTCTGCATCGAGATGTGTGAGGGAAAAAAAGGAAGTAGGACGTCGGGGCAGCAGAAGGTGAAAGGCCCATGTGAACTTGCGCCACCACGAACTCGAGTGGGAATAAATGGAACCACAGCACCTGAAGCAAGATAGCACATGCCTGATGAAGCCACCCGACAGGTGGCAAAATCGATCACGAACAAAAACTGCACGGGAAAATGATACATGAACTTATAAAGTGATGTACCTATCTCCGTGTAACCGCCAAACATATATATTTCGATACAAAAACTTCACTCAGACAAATTCCCTTATGAAGGTTCTTGAAAAGAAATAAAAATGTGAAAAGATGGATACATTTATATCACAGATTAGCAAGTGCAAACTGCTTCAACAAATAATAGAATTCCAACATCTTAAACAATACGGATTAATAACTAAAATGATAAGTAGCTGAATTTTATATAACACTCACAAATTCAAGTCTTCTTGAACTCTATGATACATGCTGATACAACGTAGTTTAAACCACAAGAACCCAAACAAATTCTCATCAAATATTATCCACTGTCCTGGTGTAAATGTAGCACTTGCATACCCCACCTGTGCTATTTGTCCATAACCAGAAAATCTTGCTTTGCAAAATTTTGGTATATCATCATCATTAACTCTCTCTTCACAATCTGATGGTACACGAAATGGCTGAGGCAATAGGTTTTCCAAGTTGTTCCTTAGTTCCTTTTGAGGCTGCACTGCAGAAATTGTTTGCAATGACTCTTGTTCCTCATACGTCAATACTATGGGATGTAACAAATTTGCTGTAACTGAAACACATCCTGCAGGAATATTAGGATCACCAGATATTTTAACACCTTCCATTTTCTGTCCCTCATTTTTAAATTGAACAAGTATGAGTTCAAGTCCATGTGCTGAATATGTGCCTTTGAACAGACCTGACTGAAAAACTGGGGAATCACAATGTGTAATTTTAATGGGTTTCAATAACAAATTATGATTTCTTAATGTCATAAATTTTTCAATTTGTAATTCAACAAAATCATTATCAAGGTAATCTTCATCCCGCAGCCACTGGTACAGTTCCAAATTGGGAGTGCTATCATTTTCTGATCTATTTGATTCCACACAATTAAATACTGCATACTTATCAATTACTGATTGTGGACAATACTCAATGCAACAGTTATGTTCACCATATGTGCCTTGCAAGCAATGCAATTCAACACAGCCCATCCCGTTGATTCTAATAGAAAACAGAATCTTTTTTCTCAACGATTCTGTGAAACAAGGATACTTTGGAGGCTTCCATTCTAGCACTAGAATTTTATCTTCTTCGTGTTTTACCTCTACTAAACCACCATAAGGAGATGTATCATCACGCTGCCACACTCCGAGCATCATTCCATACTTGTGTAGCACCTTTTGGTAGAAGTCTCGCGGAGAGGGGTTACAAAGCATCCACATTACACCATAATCCCTTTTGCAAATGTGTCTCCAAATCCAAACTGTCCGTGAGGCTTCATAAAATTTACGGCACACCATTGACGCACATGCAATGTCTTTTCCGCCCAAGTGGCTGAAAATCACAGCCACAACCTCTACAGGAATATCTTCAATGTTAGCCATTGGTGGTGATGTATGAAAATTAGCAATTGTTTACATTACACAAACATCAACAAAGTGTTGAAATACTTCACTGGTCTCTCATGCATCAACAAAATGTGTTTAAATACTTCACTCGTTTCTCATGCGAATTATGAAATATTAATTTAGCATGGATCCTTATAACATCATGTTCTTTCCTGTTTCGTCAATAATAGCACAAAAAAAATTGTGTTATCTTTTCCCTCGTTAGGAAACGAAAGGTCATGTTCGTTGCTAGTTTCTACTATTTAATAGTCTGTGGATACATTTCTCCGGTGATATGATCAGAAACGAAATGAATAAAACATACATATCTTACCTGAACTTTATAATGGTGTGACATGCATCCGGTTCTCTTCAGCATGTTTTCCACTGGATCTTCTACATCTTCATTATTTATTTCTGTTTTAACGTGCATTCTCAAGCAGTTCAATGAAAGAGTTTGAGCACAGATTACTCTCACATAAAGAGAATACGAGGATCCTTTTTGCCAAAGAGAATAAGATTAGGGGAGAGAAATAACTCCCTATACTTACAATGGAAACTTTTTAGCAGACGGCTTGAGATGACGTCAGAAATTTTGAAATAAATTGGCCAATGAGGAACAGGGAGGTGGAATGGTGCTGCCGCCGCCGTCTAGGTACCGAACTAAGTTGGTTGCCATAGCAACGCAGCAAGCAAGCTATATGCAGACGTCTTTCGGATTCAACACTACAGTCAATTGGATATTGAATTTAGTAGTTTCGTATTGCGCAAAACATTAAAGGACTGAAATATGTTGTTCGATTACTAAAATCAATTAATTGTCTATACTTTAAGAAGGATATACTTATCTATTTTGATAATAGTTATGACTAGGGCTAGGATCATTTTCATGACACAGCATATTTTTTTTAGGGTAGGGGTGATATGTTCCCTAAACATGTAGACATTCATATTATGAAGAAACTAATTAAATTAAGGTGCTTTTTAAGGGCATATTTGGCTATTAGTATGGGATACGCATATTTTGATGAATTTTCGGTCATATTCAGCATAGTTTTACATTTTCAACAAATATAGTCATTTTTTAAGTGGATTTGCTCTTATTCCCATTTTCACTCGAGTTTTTTTTCCACTGTATAAGATCTTTTGCATTTTTCTTTGAAAATTTAGAGAAAGTATTCATTGTGTATTTCAACTCAGTGCCCATAAAGTGAACTAAAAATAGTACATATGTGCAAATATCTCTGCATTTAGATGTTGATGTTTGAAACAGTCCAGTTATAAGGGCATATTTTGTAAAATTTTGGGTCATAAGAGCATATTTTATTTTTTATATTTTGATGATTTTTAGGTCATAAAATTCCTAGCCCTAGTTATCACTGTGATATGAGTAAATTAATTTGTACCCATGAGATCAGTTTTATTATGTATTTTCTTTGTTGCTCCCCAAAAAATTGACTTTTCATAATTTTAGGCACAATTTCGTACACTTCATGCAGCTGCAATAAAATTGTAAACCTATATAAATTCAAAGTCGAGAATGTTCTTGAGAGTGGGGAAAAAGCACAATTAGTGCATGAAATCATGCTCTCCTATCGTTCCTACAAACTAAAACCAGTATTTCCTTATTTATTTGTTTAACAGTAAAAAAGCACAAGTAAATAAGTAAATAAAATATATGAATGACAACCATTCAGTACATAGGAGGACTGTCCAAAATGCAGCCTCAGAGTAGCTTCTGGCTTGCTAAAGTTTCTTTAGTACTTATGAAACCTCATTATTTTTACTCTGAGGTATTATCTTCGGTGAAAGTAAAATGCAATGAGACCTGCGACCAACTGTTCTATTAGCCTCAGTGGCAGTACGCATGAAAATCTTGAAGTACCCTGGTGTATACAGGGGAAAAAAAGGTTGTTTCTTCACACTTGTAAATATTTTTAAAAGTAATAATAGTATGCATGCACAATATCTTCAAGACACTGAAATTAATCACGTCTGCTGCTGGTCGGGAGGGAAGAGGAGATGCAGCAACACAGGGTGCTCTCTTTCTAACAACACACACAAAAACCGATGCTTGACTACGATATGCATGCAGGAGTAGCACAGGTAAAGAATGCATGAATTTTTCATACATCTTAAAAACATATCTGGTGCTAAATCTCTCCCCCATCCTCACAACCTAAAAGTGTAATCAAGGCCAAACCTGTGCATTAGACCAGACTTCAATAACTGGTTGAAGCAGTGGTTCAGATCCTACTAAACTTTAGTTTCAGTCCTGATTAGCTATTCTCTGCATAAGTGGAATTAAAAACACACAAACTATCAATTCAGTTCGCTTACAGGTGAATCTACTGTTCAATGAAAAAAATCATCAAAGGAGTAAGTGCCCAAGGATAAATTAATGCACAAACTGACTTCACCACTATCATGCAACAATAAAGATGTGAAGCAGTCCAAATACATAGACTGGCCATTTTCAGTTACAGGCTAACCTATATTTGCCCACAAGGATGAGGCTCCCTTTGTTTTAAAAAAAAGTTTACTTTGGTGGCCCCTTCATTACATAAATGAACATAAGAAATTAAATAAATAGCTATGAAAACTTATCGAATGTTATATATTCCTCAGTAAGATTCTGCTAATTCTTACTAAAAGTATGCACGTATTCTACTCGAACATATGTATTGCAGAGACTGCGTAAATAATGATTTTGTTATCTTATTTGCATTACATGAACAGTGTACTTACTGTATTATGTCCCCATATTGTGTTACTTTGTATATTCATTAAACAAGTGAAAGGTGTAACAATTCTTTTGTGTAACAAAAAAAATCACTAGATTTTTTAATGCAAAAATGATTTTTTTAGATTATACCATGGTAATGAACATATAAGTGTCTATATAATACCTAAATAAAAGCAATCATTCCTTCCTCTCCTGTCATTAAGTGAAACAAGTGTAATTCACTAAAAATCATGTAAATTCAGAGTAAAAAAGAGGCCACATGTGAGGTACATGTAGGTTCAAATCTGATGACACCACCATCAAAATGCCAACTCACGGAAGGTCCCCTGCTCACTTTATTAAAACTTATTTTCACATTTCCACATTTTAACAATTATTTCCAGGCCATCCTGTAATGATTCTATTTCTTTTACTTACAGTTCGGTAAGTTTTTAATGATACCAACCTTGCGTTCTGAAGTCACTGTGCTATGGTTTCATTGTTAGGCTAAATGCATAAGTTGTTAGGTTAGGCTTATTAGTATTAGCTCTCTGAGCATAAATAATACATTTGCAGTGTATTTATGCTTAGAGAACCAAACTTAATAACGTAGGCATATCACGTCTGACGTCATAACACATGGTTGGTATCGCCATCTGCGAGAAGGAAGACCTCTTGGAAATACTTAATCGTTGGCTCCTATTTTTTTAAGAAAAAATCTTACATGCAACTACCTGTTGAAGCAAATTGGTGGTTAAGAATATGGAAAAATCCAAATAAATATAAGTAGACACTGGAACTCACTTTTCACAATAGCTCTTGGATGTGCACTTTGCATTATGTGCCACTCCTGTTAAAAATTGCTGAAACACATGGAGGTACTTACCTGAAGTTGTTTTAGTTAGTTTTCACCCCCACTCCCAAATATAAGTTTTCTATGGAATATCTTGGTAAAGTCAGAAGTGTCTTCACCAAAATATGTGAACTATACGGCTAAAAAAAAAAGTCTTCAATATTCAATATGGAGAATTATTTCCACCACCGAGGCGAGCATATAGGGCTATTTTCACCTGGTGCTGAAGATCAGAAATTACACAATCAGGTATTGAAAGTATTTATGGAAGAAATTTTAATGCTAACAGCCATAAACCTGAGCTGGGTAAGACTGCAGAATATGGGCTGCTTAGGAGGAACGCGGTTCATAATCTTTTGGTAATATTTTGTAGTTAGTAATTGGGAAAAGTAAGTTTGAAGGTGCGAAAATTAAAGAAAAAAACTAGCAATACCCATGCAGGTTGGGTGCTCTTGGAAGGAAAAAGTGACATGGTGGCGCACATTCCTGCACAAATCTAGTGAAAGCAAAAAATGCCTATGTTGTTAGGTGGCTAGGTTTAGTTCTCTTAGCCTGAATAATAATTTGTCATTGTATTTATGCTAATAAAATCTAACCTTGTTGGCATTCCTCATTGAAATAATTAAAGTAACTGTGCGTAAACAATATGAACGTGAACGACTAGGGAAATGCATTATTTTAGTATCAGGAACAATATTTTTCATTGCATTTATGCTATTGGAACCCAACCTAATGGGCCTAACCTAACCTTGTAGGCATTCCTCATCGTAATAATTAAAGTAGCTGTTCGTAAACAATAAGGACGCAAACGAATAGAGAAATGCATAATTTTAGTAGCAGGAAAAACATTTCTCATTGTATTTATGCTATTGGAACCCAACCTAACCTTGTAGGCATTCCTCGTCGAAATAATTAAAGTAGCTGTGCGTAAACAATATGGATGCGAAAGAATAAAGAAATGCATTATTTTAGTATCAGGAACAATATTTTTCATTGTATTTATGCTATTGGAACCCAACCTAATGGGTCTAACCTAACCTTGTAGGCATTCCTCGTCGAAATAATTAAAGTAGCTGTTCATAAACAGTATGGACGCGAACGAATAGAGAAATGCATAATTTTAGTAGCAGGAAAAACATTTCTCATTGTATTTATGCTATTGGAACCCAACCTAACAGGCCTAACCTAACCTTGTAGGCATTCCTCGTCGAAATAATTAAAATAGCTGTGCGTAAACAATATGGATGCAAACGAATAGAGAAATGCATTATTTTAGTAGCAGGAACAATATTTTTCATTGTATTTATGCTATTGGAACCCAACCTAACAGGCCTAACCTTGCAGGCATTCCTCATCGAAATAAAGTAACTGCGTAAACAATATGGGCGCGAACGAATAAGAGAAATGCATTATTTTAGTAGCAGGAACAATATTTTTCATTGTATTTATGCTATTGGATCTCAACCTAACAGGCCTAACCTAACCTTGTAGGCATTCCTCGTCGAAATAATTAAAGTAGCTGTGCGTAAACAATATGGATGTGAACGAATAGAGAAATTCATTCTTTTAGCAGCAGGAAAAACATTTTTCATTGTGTTTATGCTATTGGAACCCAACCTAACAGACCTAACCTTGTAGGCATTCCTCGTCAAAATAAAGTAACTGCGTAAACAATATGGACGCGAACGAATAAGAGAAATGCATTGCTTTTAGCAGCAGGAAAAACATTTTTTACATGCAATAATATAATTGTAATCGGAAAAGTAACACCGGAAAATGGAAGTAGAAGGTACGGAATTTTGTTAGTCTATTTAGAGGCAAAAAGCAGCCCATGTTCTGCAGTGAGACCCTGAGCTGCCTAACCTAACATTAGCATTCACTGACATAGCAGCAGCAGTCCATATCAGAATACCTGGTGGTATTTTTTCAAACTCCATGAACATAAATGCACACTAACGTAAGTTTGATTCACATCAACAATTATATCCATGTAAAAGAACAAGCCAGGTCATAGATGATACACATGCAGTTTTAAAACCTGGTGAAAATAGCCCGAAAGCTAGCTTCACAGCGGTGAAGCAAGTCACTCCATTATAATATATGGTTGTGCTTTTAAATATATTTCCTGTGTTATTTCCACCTCAATTTTTTCTCCTGTTTAATGCTTACACCTTAGTAAGAAAAAAGAACAAACCAAATAGAATTACTCTCTTTGAATTCATTATTGCATCCATTTATACACTAGAACCACGTATCTTAGCACACTACATGAAACCACAAAGCAGCCACAAATAAACACTAATCGAAACAGAAGATCACCATGCTCTCTGCATTTGGGTAGAATCACATAACCACCATAAAAAGTATGCTATTGTCTTCACTCCCTTTTGCTGTACATGCTATTACTACTAATACTATACACTGTCTGGAAACACAATCTTCATCAATGAAATCATATATCATCTTTATATAAAAAAAATCTTCATTCACTAACACTGTACGGTACGTAGAAACAGAATTGAACCCTTTCACCTCAATGGAGATTCACTAATAAGATAACAAAAATCGACCACACTGAAACATTTTTTCAGTATTATTGTTGCAGAAAACAGGCAGGGTATTCTGTTCACAGACAAAGCGAAATGTGTCCTTGCGGTCCATACTTTCCATTCCACTCTACACCTGTGAATATCTGTAATAAAAAAAAAACGAAATCTTAGTATTTTTATAAAAAGAAAAATACAATTACAATCACAGTATATACTATAATATAAATTAAATAACAGAGCAGCCTACGGCTGAACCTTGCCCGCTAAATAAAGAAATTATTATTATTATGTATTTAGTGAATGACCATCAAACCACTTTTAACAAGCTTGAATTTAAAAAAAAAAAAAATTGGGCAATAAAGGCAAAAAAAAATAATTAAAGATATAGAAAGATTCAAAATAATACCAGCACTTTTAATTTTAGTACAAATATGTGGTCAATTTATCTAAATACCATGTGTGCGTTGTAATGTTTATTTGGTTTCCCATTTCTTTCAATTATAAATTTGGTCTCACTTGTTTGCGCACACACCAAAGCATAGCATCATTTTATTTTCCACCCATGAAAGTATATAGCCTATATCCCCATTTCATATATTTGCTTAATTTGTTGTTACAAACGAATTAAATACACGAAATACACGTGAAGTAAGCAACTACACACACAGATACGTACCTCTCTCTTATATAGTATCCATAGCTTTTTTCCAGCATATTCGGTCAAACATCATTACAGACTGCTTCAAATAATTATCTATCTTCATAGTTTTAATTTTTAACTACATTAACCCGAACTCGAACGAACTATGATACTCTAGTTCGACATCAACGGTAGCAGTCAGCCTACATTCAACGAAACCAGACCGGACCAACCGGACAATCGTTATTTCAAATTCGAATACACTCACGCGATGCTGCATTCATTTGTTAACAGTAGAGCGCATGTTAGTTCACTGTACCTAAGGTGCGACGTCGCTAGTGTCGCAGACAATCGAGAGATGAAGTGCGCAGACGCGGCGTAATTTCCATTTTTGGGCGGACTCGGCGCTCTTTCCGTGTATACTTTTTGCTTTTTGCTATCACCGTCACAAACCATCCTCACGAACAGTGTTGCCAAGTTGGACCTTTTGGGGCCAGAACTGGCCCTTTTGATTACGTACTCAGCCCCAAAATTCAGCAAAAGCCCCTAGGGGCTTTTTAGCCCTACAGAGAGAAATCTTGCTACAAATCTAGCCCTTTCAGTAATGAAATGTTTTTTGGTATTGCCAGTAAAGTAAACTACAAAGAAGAATTCACTTAACCGACCCTTCTCTGCACCAGCAGGCTCGTCCTGCGACAGGGTTGGCAAAATTTGTGTTTTTTTAAAAAAGAACAAAACAAACTGTTTTTTTTTGTTTAAAACATGTTTTTTTTTTGTTTTAAACATAGTTTTAAACATGAGTTAAAAAAATGTTTTAAACAAAACAAATTCAACCTTTTCCCAGTAAATTATACTTAAAGTCGTTAAAGAGAAAAAATATTCATTTTTATGAGTACAATGGCGACAAAGACAGTTTATTTACCTTTGGAGATAATTTTTACCATACTGCAGGGAAGGGGTGTGCGGGACAGAATTTTTTGGGTCGAGACGGGAAATTCTTTAAATCCCGACATTCGAGACGGGGAAAATTCTCAATTTCCCGAAAAAGTCGGAAAATTTTCGGGACGGGATGTGTTCGAAATTTCCCAAAGCTCTTGAAATCTCGAATTCTACCCGTAATTTCCATCTTAAGTGCTTGTTTTTGCACTTCTGGTACAAAACCACAATGCAAAGAAAGTCTAGAATTGACGACGTTTTAAAATGACCATTCGGAATTTCCAAACTACTTGGGATCCCAAAGAGTCGGGAAGTCATTTCCGGAAGTCGGGATCGGGACGGAAATTTTCTTTCCCGATCCCGGTCCCGACTTTTCGGGATCCCGCACACCTCTACTGCAGGCATAGGCGCCGACTCCATGGGACTTGGTGGGGGGCTCTAGCCCTCCAATATTAACAATGTGGGGGCAGATCCCCCCAAATAATTTTGCTTAAGAGGATCTAATGTATTATTTTGCTTCTCTTGTAAAGTTTACTCTGAATTGTGCCACATGAACTTAACTTTTAATACACATTTAAAATTTTCTAGACCATCAACTTCGGGGTTGAAACCGCTAAACCATCAACTTTGGGGAGGCTATGACCAGAGACAGCAAAACCCATGATTTATTACTAGTATATACTAAGTATGTAATTATGAGTATTGTTAAAATTTTTACTAAACAAGAGTTTCAAAAGACGATGTGCATGAACTAGGGTAGTGGATGGGACGTTCGGGCTACAAATGACTATCGCATGACATTCAGAACGAGATCATTGATATATTAGGGAGATCTTTTTTACGCTCCGTGGTAGCAGATAATAAAAGTCGGGAATATTTTGCTATTATGTTTAACGGTTGACGAAACTTGTGACATATCCATCCGTGGACAATTAATATTCTGCATTCGAACTGTGAATAAAAAATGATATGTTCAAAATTTTCCGAAGCTCTGAAAATCTCGAATTATACACGTCATTTTCACTTTAAGTGATTTCTGGATTAAAAACTAACCATTTACGGTAAGTTCCAGAAATTGACAATGCAGAAAACGTCGAGAAATAACGACATTTTCAAATGAGCATTCGGTATTTCCCGACTGCACGGGATCCCGAAAATTCGGGAAATCATTTCCCGAAGTCCGGATCGGAACGGGAAATGTTTTTCCCGATCCCGGTCCTGACTTTTCGGGATCCCGCACACCCCTAGCTTTATAGAGATTCCGAACACTGAGGCCAAAACTTAAAAAAGGGAGAGAGTGAGTCATTCATTAATTTATTTCAGTGATCAGAGCCCCCCCAATAATTTTGACAAGTCGGCGCCCGTGTCTGCAGGGACAAAAGTTGTGGGTAATAGGCCCCCTTTTTCCGCCACTACTGAAGTAAGTTAGGATTTATATTCATCTAAATTTCAAGAAACTAAATATTATAGAATTACTATCCTCGTCCTGAAAAAATCAAGGTGAAATATTTCCTGCTGCCTGAACAGTTTATATGGCAGAAAACAACCTGCAGTGTCATAATAGATTCTCCAGATGAATTTATCTTTCAAAGTACAAAATTATGTTACCAAAAGTAAGCATCTGCGCTTCATTCAGTTATACAGACCAATGAATCGTATCGCAAAAGAAAAAAAAATCACGTCATGATCAAAATCACGCATTGTGTATTTAGATAATTAGTTTCCATTTCAAGCTTCCACCAGTCTCAAACTTACAGGACGATACGAAACAAGGAACTGAGAGGTTTCGATTTCTACAGTAAAGAACGGGTCTTTCTTGTCGCACAACGATTTTGCTACCTTGTGCATGCATAGCTAGCCTGCCTAACCTAACAACATATGCATTTAGCCTAAAATTAAAAAACTTTCTCCCGTGACGTCACAACAAAAGGTTGCTCAAATGTTGTGCGATAAGTGAGACCTGCAAAGCACGGATTAATTGACACAGATTAAATGAAAAATAGGGTTGCCAAACAAAAAATATATCACAGACTATAAAATATCTACCACCAAAATGTGTTTTAAACACTTGTAAAAAAAAATGTTTAAAACACATTGTTTTAAACGTTTAAAACATTTGTAAAAAAAACAAAGCCGTGTGTTTTAAATGTTTAAAACAAAGTGTTTTAAACACTTTTGTTTTAAACATGCCAACCCTGTCCTGCGACCTCTCTTGGGGAGCAGGTATCAAGTTCACATTGTCACTTTATCCCCTTGTTTCTGGTTTTGGTATGCTGTGTAGCCCGAGGCGAATTACGGATAGCGTCTATTCCAGAAAATGCGCATCTTTGTTCAGTTGTATTGCATCTGGTCCTTGAAAGTTCACAGAAATGCGGTGCGGAATCGACGAATCGTTCGTAACAGTGAGGCTCGACCAGAGACTAGTTCGTGTGTGCGATCGTGTGAGTGTGCGTGTGCATATATATGAAGGAGGAATATGCCGAAAATGTGTAATGCTTTTGTGTAATCTACTGCACCACAATTTACGGGGGAAATAAATTATTTAAGGTAAGAAAATTTAATTAGTTGAGCGTATGCCCCTCATCTTGACAGTTGATTAGTTGTGGTTCTTGAGTTTCAGAAATTTTGCACCAAAACACCCAACATTTGTAAATCTAGCCCCTTGGATGTGAATTTTAGCTCCATTTTGGGTGCGATTCAGCCCGTTTTTCTCTCGTGCTGTTGGCAACACTGCTCACGAAACGCACAGTGTACAGTGCTGTACTTATGGAACGGCCAATTACCATAACTCATGCGCCTTCCGGAAAACACTTGAGCAACCTCGGGTTCTGACGTCAAGTGTGAGGAATGCCTACGTTGTTACTCTTTTAGTTTGGTTCTATTAGCATAAATACACTGAAAATTTATTATTTATGCTAAGAACACTAAACGTAGCTAGCCTAACATAAGAACGTATGCATTTAACCAGGTGACTGCAGTCCTGTATCACTCCTTGCTTTCGGTTTGAACCCAGTGGGCGGAGCTTAAGATTAGAATGGCTTAAGTTTGTCTGGATGGCCGCGTCTACTTCAACCTATGACTTCAACAAACAGAAGAACATCGCATCGGCTGCTCGCAAGAGCAAGCGGGCTGGAAGGAGCATCGCATGGAAGTGGGCTTCAACTACAAACGCAAGCTCGAAGTTTACACTTAAGTACTACAAAACAAACTATAACTAGCTTTATTTGCATATGGAATATTATTCCTTCAGATTTCCTATCGCTTCTGTTAGTATAGCCATGACCATAACTCGTTTAACGCGTTAAACTCGTGCGGCTTTCGGAACGGGCCCATTGTTCGTACCTATTGGTAAAAATTAATATAAATAGATATCTTTGCTAACTTTTCTGGCATCTCATTATAAAGTTTGGCAGTGTCTGCTGCCACGTTCTTTTTCTGCTGGAATCTCAAACAAGATGCGCGTGGCAATACACTCGGTCTTTGTTTTATCGTGATTTCATCATGCTATGTATGCAATTACGTCTGTAACACATACTGTGAAGTTGGAGCGATTACTTTCACAAAAATGTTTTAAGATTAGGTCCTTCAGCATTTTTCTAATAATAAACCTAAATGCTCTCATAGTTAGGTTAGGTTCTGTTAGCATTAAAATAATATCGCTAAATGCTTTCTAAAGAAAAAGATTCTAAATTGCCTGTACATTCATTCCCACTAATCATAAACTTGCATTTCTCTCGTCTTAATCAGTTCTTAAGATTTGTAACATGCTCTTAGCAGACGAATTACGTGGCAGCAGCAAATTTGACGCTTAATCTTACTGCTGACACGTGCGTGGCAGCAGACTCGGCCATAAAGTTTGAAGTATAGTGTTAAAAGCATGAATCGCTAGATTCAAGGGGTGTGCGGGATCCCGAAAAGTCGGGACCGGGATCGGGAAAAAAAATTTCCCGTTCCGATCCCGACTTCGGGAAATGAATTCCCGACTTTTCGGGATCCCGAGCAGTCGGGAAATACGGAATGATCTTTTTTAAAAGTAGTTAATTCTCGACTATTTCTGCATTATAAATGTCTGGAACTTATCAAAAATTGTTCGTTTTTGTACCAGAAATGCGAAAACAATCGCTTAAAGTGAAAATTACGTGTAGAATTCGAGATTTCCAGAGCTTCAAGAAATTTGGAACATTCGTCCCGAAAGTTTCCCGACTTCGTCGGGTATTTGCGAATTTTTCCCATCCCGAATGTCGGGATTTAAAAAATTGCCCGTCTCGATTCGGTAGTGATTGCTGCCACACCAGTTTTAAGCTATCTGATTGGTTGACGCGAGCTCGTTGTTCATTGGTGGACGCATGAATGACGTACTACCTTGAAATGAATCTTTGTGGAAGAGTAAATGAATCTTTGATCTTTACTTGCGTCTTTTGTTTGTTGTAAGAACTAAGAAACAACAAGTAAATATCTTTCTCCACGTTGTGTGGTGTAGAGAATATAATTTTACACCAAGAATTCACGATCCTTCAGGAACAAATAGCATAAAATACTTGCTGGAATTACAATATAAGTGAGTAATACTATTATTTTTTGTATTATATATACTTTTTTTGTGTGTAAAGACCACTGGCTGCTATCTACGGGCTGCAGTTCATTTTCACTTTTTATGTGTGGGAATATTTGATTAATGTTATTAGACGTGATATGTAATCATGGGGCGCATTGTAAGGATAAGCATGTGTGCAAGTTTTGAAATGATGGTTAATTATTGTTCATAATTTGTAGGAAGTGAATATGTAGTTTGCTGTTGCAGGCAGCTGGACGAGTGTTTCTGGGGAGGGGGAGAGGACTGATTTATTTGAGGGAAAACTATTTTTACGTGCCAATTTATGATGGGCTTTATTCCGCAAGATTTTTAAATGTTGAAAATACGTTTTTATTGTTCCACAGCTTTCGTTTATCTCTAGTCCGTCCAAGTTTCCTTTGTTTTTACATGGTTCGTTTCGATTTACGTCTTTCCCCAAAAAAGGATTGTTTCTCTGAACCTCCTGTAATCCAAGTTAGTAATATTAATAATTTCGGTACTACTTTACTATACCAGACACACCTATCAATGATTTATTTCGCAATTTTTTAGATTGCTAACGTACTATTCTGCATTGCGGAACATTTATTTAGGTGAAATAATGGATTTCTAACGAAAATAATGTATATTTCTTACATATGATAGCCCCACGAACCATCATGGGGATGAGGTATGCCTACTAGTTTAGGTTAGGCCTGTTAGGATAGGTTCCATTAGCACTCCTTTCGTTCAATTTAGCATATACGGACAACATGGGAATTACAAATTCCATAGCATCTTCCACACCCGGCAACATCTTCACGACGAATCCTCGACACGTCATCTTGTAGCAGCAGCAATAGCACGTCGGAAATAGATTTTCGTAGAAAACCACATGCATTCGCATTAAAATGGATCAAAACTACATTCCCGAACATCAACAAAGCTACAGAAAATGATTTGTGTAAGTACTTTCTCCTGTAAATTTGAAGAAATCCGTCTCTGGTATAGTAAAGTGTTACCATAATTTCCAATATGTTGCACTGATTTATATCAAAATACACTTCCACGAGCAGATTTGTTTGGTAGGCATAGTTTGTTAGCACCTCTTTGCAAGGCATTCCTGCTCGTGCACAATACATTTCTCGAAACATAATTTATCTTTTAATTAATACGTTGTGCAACTCTTAACTGTGCTAATTAGTTTCTCCTAGCTTGGAACCTATTCCCACAATCATTTCCAGTTTTGTGAACACTTCCTAATGCTCCTATAAAACTTGCAATGCAAAAATCATGAAACATTCGGAACTGTTACCTAGGACTTGCTGCGATTTGCAAACACCAATTTCATCTTCTACAAACCATAAATATTCTGTAATTGTTGACATTCGTACTTACCTACTCTGCATTGCGAAACATTGTTTATCAGGGATGTAGCTTTTTTAACGAAAATAATTTCCATTTTCAAAGTATCGAGTAATTAATCTTCCTTGTTTTTCCCCTTCCATAGGTATTTTTTGGTGAAAATGAGTGCTAATGCAACCTAACCTAACCTCGTAGGCATACCCACGGGCTGTCGTGAATTTTTGGGGCTACCCGTGGATGGTTGATGTTAGCCCCACGAACCATCACGAGGATGAGGTATGCCTACGAGGTTAGTTTAGGTTCCATTAGCACTGACGTTAGCCCAAAAAATTCACGATAGCCCCACGAACCATCACGGGGACGAGGTATGCCTACGAGGTGTTAAGTTAGGTTCCATTAGCACTCACATGCAAACATGAATTAACAGTGAAATAACTTGACCGATGAGAGAGAACACTTGTAAGACCTATCACAATTCTACAGAAACTCAATTACATAAGTACTTTCTCATGTAAATTTGAAGAAATCCATTTCCCGGCTTCGAAAATTTGGTAACACTTTACCTGAGACAGATTTCTTCAAATTTACAGGAGAAAGTACTTATGCAAATCATTTTCTGTAGCGTTGTTGATGTTCGGGAATGTAGTTTTGATCCATTTTAATGCGAATGCATGTGGTTTTCTACGTAAATCTATTTCCGACGTGCTATTGCTGCTGCCGTCATTTGCTTTCTGCATGAGAGCACAAAGTTCCATGTGTTTGATGACGTAAACACCGTAGTCAATGTTTCAACCCATGCTGTCTTTTCGCTATAATATGATGTGCCTTTGTCCGTATATGCTAAATTGAATGAAGGGAGTGCTAATGGAACCTAACCCAACAGGCCTAACCTAACTTAGTAGGCATACCTTGTCCCCTTGATGGTTCGTGGGGCTATCGTGAATTTTTGGGCTAACGTCAATGGTTTTTGGAGCTAAACGTGGATGTTTTTTGGGGCTAACGTCAATGGTTTAATAATTACTCTATGTCGAAAATTGAACTTTTTTTGTGAAAAAATATCGTGAAGTGTTTTTAATTTAGGTATTTTTCGGTGAACAAGGATACAACACTGCATGCACACTCCAAATCGACAAAACACTGGCACAACGTGCGATGAACAGGTAAGCTATCACAATATTGTATGGAAATAAGGAAGAACAGTAAGTACTCGTAAATGTAAGAAATATGCATTATTTTCATTAGAAATTCATTATTTCACCTAAATAAATGTTCCCGAATGCAGAATAGTACGTTAGTAATGTAAAAAAGTGTGAAATAAATCATTGGCAGGTGTCTCAGGTATAGTAAAGTAGTACTGAAAATTTTACTAGCTTTTGCTTAATTTATAAAGTAAATTCACAGCACAATAATTATGCATTTATTATGAAATAATTTTGATCTTGATCATGCATTAATTTAAATTGTTTAAACATATGTCATGTAAAATTTAGATGTGGATAAAAATTGTATCTTACAGCAGGTTTTATTTACATATTGTATACTTATGGCATAGTGTAGATAGAGCATGTATTATCTGTTATTACAAAACAGTACACTGTACTGACACGAACACATGTAAACATTTAGTTTGTTATGATTGTGTTCATTACCATGTGCAAGGTATATTTTTTATTTTTCTCAGGTTCCAAGTTCATTCAGGCTTCCCTAGGATCCAGGCTCAGGAGCATTAATGCATGCAAGGCATGGTATGGGATTTGTGCTTGGGAAGTGTGTTGTACATAAAACTTCTCAGTTCAAATCCTGTATCAGCCAGCACAAAACATCTTTCGATGCTCGTAAAATATTAGGGATATCAGCATATCATTATTATAAACAAGAAAAACTTAACACTACTTATTTTTTAATGGTTAAAAATGTGTGGTAGCAATTATTGTAAAACAACGTAACTTTCAAAATAGTTAATACATGAGAGGAAATTGCATTAGAACATGACTTCTTTAAAATTAATTTGTTGCACCAAAGTGTAAAGAGGTTAGCAAAGTATGCTATGATGCCAGGAGTTAAGGGTTCAAATCCTTGCCAGGACATGGATGTTATTGTGAGTGTCCTTTCGTCAATTTAAACATCTCATTCCTCATCCCAATCTTCATGATTAGCCAAAAGTGTCAGAAGAGCAATGTAATCAATCAATCAATAAATAGGTAAAGAATATGTGAATGGAGCATTTTTATTCTAAATCTATAATTCCATATGGTTCTTTCATTATTGTGTGATTTCTAATCCAAATGGGTTAAAAATGTCAATATTTCTTTTTTTTATCTACAGGAATGCATGGTATATTCTGATGTGTGCTACTTCTAATCATTTCTTGACATTATCATGGGATGAAATTTCTGTTAATTGGAGGGGTAAGCAAATGTGACGGAAGTGGTTGTTTTATACACAGATAATACCTGAGCAGCTTGGTGTTACGTGCTAAAAGCATCAAACCTACTTGCATATGCATCTGAAAATGTTAGACTGGTTAAGTTTGATTTATTTTTCCTCTCAGATGCAAGTGTGAGTAGGTTAGGTACGTCAGGGTTTATGCTTTTAGCATACTTCAAGTTGCTAACGCTAGCTGCTCATAGGTAATGCATTTTTTTTTATTTTGCGAGGTGGTGGCAGTACTAGTCCATCTTCTTGGCAACAGGCAATGAATGACTGTCTGCTGAGAAATCCATACATAACATGGGACATGAAAATCGTTTTGAAAGAAGTCGCAAATAGGCCTGTCTTTTATGTTTCCATAGTATGTGCATTCAGTCAGAAATCAAATTCATATGTACAAATGTAGCATGTAAAATGAAAATATTTTATTTATCAAGTAGAAGTTGGGCCAAGTTCAAGGCATGAACAATTTTTTAGCACAAAATCATTCAAAAGTGTATTCTAATAATTATTGACATTTGTAATCCGTGAACCTTTAATTTTCGTTAGTGATTCCAATGCTTCACTTTCTACTTTGCTGGGTTCAATAACCAGTGAAGGTACATAGTGTTTCAGATCCTACTAAACTAGAGGATTAGCTGAAAATTTCTATTTAGAACTGCTATCAACTGTACTCTATTTTTTTCTTGGAAATCTACTGAAACTGAGTGGTTTCCTACCAAACACCTACAGTAGACCTAATGTACAGCCAAGAGCATAAATAATAGTAGTCGAATATGATCATTGCTATTTTCATTTTGGTAAAAGTTTGGTATATCGGAGACACATTAAAATCGGATATTTTGTGTTTCGCATGGTTCGTACTTACCTATTGTGTTTTGCGGAACATAGTTCAAGGTGCCATTATGCTTTTTACACGAAAACAACCAAAATTTTTCACATTTACAGTGATTTTTTTTTATTCCTTTCTTAGCTTCCGTGAGGCACAATATGGCGTACACATTTTGACTCGTGTTGTGGGAATGCAGTGTTTCGAACCTTCTTCACCAAAAAATACGTACTGTGGTGTTTGTAACATGTGCAAATTGTACATTATGCACACGTAGATGACGGATAGCCCCACGAACCATTTCCGATACGGTTAGGTTTGGTTAGGCAAGTATAGTGAAAAAAGGGGGTTTGGATACACTGACAGTGTACAGTGAAACCAATCACAATTGTGCATCGGTGAGATATTCCCCTGAAAAATACATGATTTCCCGGTCAAATATATTCCACGATGAAAGAAAACACCTCAACGAATGTTGGAAACCTTGTAGAAACTCATTTCCGTAAGTAGTTTCTTCTGTAAAATTCAAGAAATGTGTCTCTGATATACTGAACTTTTACCTTCATTTTTTTTAATATTCCACATCATATGTTGCTTTAAAGAATGGAATTTTGTTGAAGTGAAGCACATATTCTAACATTTTCATTTAAATTTCACATTGTGTTTTTTACAGACCAAATGAAAACTGTGATGGATAACTCATCTACCATTTCTTTAACATATTGGCTGTAAATATAAATTGACATACATGGGCCTCCCCGATGGCGCAGTGGTAGCGTTGTTGCCTTGTAATCAAGGAGTCCCGGGTTCGATACCCGGTGGAGGCACAAGTGGTTCGGATCCCACTTTAAACTGTAGGTCCAGTCCCAATTAGCCTTACTGTGCATAAAGTGGACTTAAAACAACAAATCAACCATAAATTGACATTCCCCCTGTTAAACGATTTGTTTTCATATTTACTTGAAAAATCTAAACACAGTAGATGTTTCAAACCACCCATCGACCTACTGGAAAAAGTAACAGAATTTTGAGCAGGGCTATTTGTGCATACAATGTAGTAAGAAGAAACACTTTGTATGAAACTTGCAACAACGTTATTCTTATCTTCAGGGGTTTGAACTCAATTTCCAGTTGGAAGGGGGGTTAAGAAAATTTGAAGCCGAACAACTAAAAATGGGACATTTGTAAAAGAAGAAAATTGAGTTTTCACAAAATATTCTATGGGTGGATAAATTAATGCTTTCTTACTCCCTGCAATATAGATAATAATGGCAAACCCAGATAAGGATCTGTTGTTAGTGACCCTCGAGGTCTAAACACACCCGCTGTACCAGATATGATATTTTTTAAAAATTTAAAATTATTGGGTGCGTCAGCACTAAGGCTATTTTGCACCCGTAACACAATACGAGGTCCAGCCCCTTACCATAACTGTAATCCCATGTTGTAACTAAAATCTTGAAAATTTTCTGACCGGTTGAAAGCTGAGGCTGTAAAGGGGCACTCAGCACATAAGGGCAAAAAACAGGACAACATACACAAAGTCGCCAGAGCCTCGTTCGTCTGCAAAATGTCATCCAGGGTGTACTGCGTGGAAATGAGGTTGACTTTTGGGCACCTACATGGAAGGTATCTTACACCCATATGATTTTTATTATTATTATTATTATTATTATTAGAGCCCGGAAGTTTGGCAAAATGCTTCTTTTTATCTTCTGCATATATTGATAAAATTTTTCCGGATATACGTTTTTTATGTTGTTTCGAATGTTTTAGAAGCCTTTTCATTTTGCCTATTTGGGACCCCACTGCCTATTTTTAATTATAATGCCTTTTTTTTGCCTTTTTCAATGAAATTTGACCATTTTTTTTTAAAAAAAAGGTGTATATAAATTATTTTTCTCCCAAAAAACGTTGTTGTCATTTATTTTTCTTCCATTTATTATGTGAATAATTTTCGCCTTATTTAAGTAATATTGAACTCACGCATGTTTCAACATTGCTGAAGAAGAAAAGTGTGAGAAAAAAGTTGGTGGAAAGATGATCTGGATTTCAATAGATGAAAGTACTGACGCTATGGGACACTACATAGCCAATGTCATCATAGGAACTATGGAACCAACATGCGGAGAATCCTCGTCATTTCTTCATGTCAGAACAACTAGAGAGAGCCAATGATTCGTCAATAGCTCAGTTATCTCAAATTCCCTACTTCTGCTCTGGCCAGATGGTGTACATCATGATGACGTGTTACTTTTTATCAATGATGCAGCTCCCTATATGAAGAAGGCTGCCATAGCATTGAAAATTCTCTTCCCGAACATGATTCATATCACATGTGTAGCCCACGCAATGCACAGAATCGCCGTAGAAGTTAGTGTGTTGCACCCAGAAGTGGACAGGTAGATTTCGAACACAAAGAAGATATTTCTGAAATCTCCCTCTGGAACCCGAAAATTTCAGGAAGTTGCACCTGAGCTTAGTTTACCTCCGCAACCAGTCTTGACGAGATGGAGAACCTGGATATCAGCAGCTATATATTATGCTAACAACCTTGAAAAAATCAGTGAGGTGATCGATGCTCTTCCAGAAAATGAAGTGGCTTCAATTCGTGAAGTGAAAAAACTCCTGTGCTATTCAGAACTGAACAATGAACTGTCATTTATTTTTTTCACATCATGGTGCATTGCCAGAGACAATTACAAAGCTAGAAAAAAGAGGTGAGACTCTTATAGCATCCATGAAAATCTTCAAGGAATCTATGCAGCAGATGATGGAAGTGCCAGGAGAAAAGGGGTCAGCTGTTGCAGAAAAGTGCAAATGGGTAGTGAGTGCAAATGAGGACTTGAAACAATTGAAAACAATTTGTGATATTCTAAAAGGTGAAAATGCTGTTACCGAAATGAGTCCAGCTACATTAGCTTGTTTTATGTATGCTCCAATAACTTCTGTCGAAGTAGAAAGATCTTTTTCTATTATGAAAAACATTCTCTCTGACAGACGACTATCAGTGAATGTTGAGAACTTGAAAAAACACCTTGTAGTTATGTGCAATCAAGACGAAGAAAATTGAAATGCTCTTCCCAATGTAGATTTTAACATTTTGCCAGAAATTATAGATAAAAGTAAGTCACTTCCAAATGTGCCTTTTTCGGTGTATTTTGCCTTTTTTTTTCAATTTTAGTGCCTATTTTACACATTATAAATGCCTTTTTGCCTGCCTATTTTAACGAAAATAAATGCCTGAACTTCCGGGCTCTAATTATTATACATATGTATATATTACCAAAAGTATTACTTTTATTTTATTTCATATCCAACCTCAGCTTTTCTTGCGTTTTTGATTATAGCATAACTTCTGTATTTTTAATTTCAATCTGCGGTATATTTCATTCTCAAGCCAAGTACCTCAAATTCTGAATCCAAGGTTAACAAAATTATTTGTACACACTGATTCATGTAATAGATAATCTTCAAATATCTGTTTGTACGTGCCATAAGTTGATCTTTTCTTGAAAAGCTACGTGCAATGTATTTTTGTGGTTTGGATTTTAAGGTTTTTTAACTTTTTATTTCAGTATTGGATTCAGAATGAATTGCATTTGCACCACACCATACTCCAGGTACATCTAGTTGGGAAGATAATTTTTTTATCATGTTTTATGATTGGTTGTAGGAATTTTTTTGAATTGTAATAAATGTTAATGTTTTTTGAATGATGGGATGCATTTCATTATTCTTCAGAGGAGAATGACATGTATGAGTGTAGACCTGGAATCCCTAAGGAAATATATGCATGAGTTAAGAGAGACCTTTTGTGTTCCATATAAAGTGGTCCTGGCAGCGGCAGCTCTAAGGGGAGAGCCGCCGTGCCATTGCTCTGCCCTCAGAAAAAGAAATAGCACTTGCTTTGCCAAAATATAGTTAAATTAATACATTTACGAACAAGGAGATTCAAATCTCGAAAGCGTTCCAGCTTACAGCCGCCTCAATTCCTTCGCCGTATCCCCAGCTGTTCTCTCTGGCATAGTCTGCCCTGCACGCAGAGGCATGGAAAAGTCTCCGTAGTCAACGAACGAGGAGGTGGGGTGGTAGCCATGAGACAATCAACCGAGCCAGGTCGCGTCGTGGCACGACGCGAGAGCTTTTGCATTGTGTTGACATAGTTGCAAACTTCACAGAGAAGTGACTAATCCTGACCGATTTGTAATACTCGTTGGAGAAGTAATTCGCGAGAAAGATACTTTCCTGCATACTTGGCAATAACGAATGTAATATCTTCCCCAAATTTATATAACCATTTAGATAGATGCGTCTAAAGAGCCATCCAGACTTTTTTGTTATCGATTTCTTCCTTAAGAAAAGATATATCCCTTGCTCTCACGCACACAGACACTCATGTGTTGCAACTGACGTTGACAACATTGAAGACATTTACTGTAAGTACAAAAGAATTGCCTAAATATCAAAGGGAATTCGCATCACCAGGGGATTTTTTACTTTAATATTTGTAAAAAATCACACGTAAACTCTATCAGTATAAGAATTTCACTTGGAGATATAATTCAATTTCTTGCATTGAATTCTAAAAATTGTAGATCTACAGTTCATACCGATCAACTCGGTGTCTCTAATTGTCCAGTGTTTTTCTTTTTAGAGAAGTGAAAGTGTCCGATGGTGTGTGAAGGAAGGGTAGTTAGTAAAGATGAGTCAGATTAGAGCACTATTACATACACCATTTTCCAAGGATTTATAGGATATCATATTAAAAGTTAAACAACTTGGCTGTCCCACGCCAGATTTAAACATCAATTCTATTTAAAAATATAAAAAAAATGGTAAAGGTGACAGGCGTCGAAATTTTAATAGTCGCATTTATTGATTAGAAACTCTGGCCGACCTCCGCACAGCATGCTTCGATGCCAGGGATTGCGGGTTCGAATCTCGGCCTGGGCATCGGTGTTCTTTGTGAGTGTTCACTCATCCTTACCTTCGCGATTAGCCAAAAGTAGTACAAATGCGAAGTAAAATAAACCAATCTTAGGAACTCTGAATTTTTGTCTGCAATTTTAGTAAACAAAGTTCCATTAAAATTACCTCTTTCATTAGATTTCTATGACATATGCTAGCGAAAATTTTTCGATTTCTTAATCACGTTGGCACTACCCATCATACTAGCTGCCAGCTGCCAATGGGTCCTGGTGTTAATATTACTATTTCATCTACAGGTGGCTGGCTATCAGAGCCCAAGGAAACATTTTCTGGATAAAAAATTATTGATTACAGTGTGTTGCAATGTACCTGTTTCTGGAATATTCAAATTTCTGAATACATTGTTACATACAAGGGCTACATATTACAAAATTCACGACTATTCCAGAATGAATTGGAGCAATTTCTCATGTGTATGGCATGAAACTGACCAGTGGCCTGCCAAGGATTTTCAAAAGGTAGGTAGGGGTTATATATACTTTTTCTTGGTAGTTAGCCCCCATTTTGTCATATTTTCCCAACTTTGAAGTTCTTCTTTTAGGAATACTGGGCCAAAGGGGGGAAGGTTATAACCCCCACCAACCCCCCCTAGGGCACACCACTGAAACTGACATATCTTTTAAAGAGTTGCAAAATGTCCTAACTTTTTTTAACTTTATGTATTATTAATTATGCATAACAAAAAATAATGATAGTTTGATTATGGCTATGAAACATATGAAATAAATTTTAAATTAGTCACCAACTGCTGTATCGAATAATTGTCTTAGGGCAATGTCTAATGAATACTTAGTCACAGGAGCAGCTTGATACGAGGTACACTCAAGTCCTACATATAAGAACTTAATTAATATTTTTTTTTAATAATGACAAATGCACATAGTTTAAACTAACTTCACAATTACATACTGTTTCATTCACAAGTTCACTACACATTATTAAGAATGAATGACAGCACAGTAGGTTATAATTTATGCAAAAGGGAAAAGAATGATGTGCACTTATTTTTACAAAATTTCAATTATAAACAACATCATTAAATTTTCTCACATATAAGAATATAATTTCCAAGAATCCTTGGTGAGAGGGGGTTTCACTGTATAGTTTAAAGTAATTTACATTTCATGTGCTATATCCTCCATCAGATCTATGTTTATGTTTGGCTGCCTTGGTGCCCTAATAGATTGGGTTGTCGACTGATCATCTTGTCACCAAACGTTTGCAACATGGCACCACAAACGTAACTCCAGAGAATTGAAGCCATGAATTAGTAACACACTGCTACTTCCACCAGCTAGAGGGTTGGACAGACGAGTTCTCACCCAGGGATTGCGTTAAGACGAATCTCAATCCTCTAGAAGTAAAAAAGGGAGGCAGACACCTACTGACAGAATAGAAATTATAGATACTAGTGTTTGGACTCCAATTAGAAATTAACCAGTAGACATTTATGTTGCAGCAAAATTTAGCTTTTTCGATTCTGCGTTATTCTATGCTAACAGGTTTTTTTTGTGTGTTTTTATTTTGCAAATGATTGCTGTATTGTATGTAGGTCTACTGGATCATTTTTAAATGGAGTCCAAACTGGAGTATCTAAAATTTTTAGTCCGACAGTAATTGTACACCAATTAAATTAATTTAAAATGTCCAAAAATTTAATATTGGTTCACACACATTACATAAGAATTTGCACGAAATGAAAATCATATTGTTGGGTCTTGCTCTCTCCTGGCAGTGATAAGTAAAACATCTCATGACAATATGTGCACTGCCTTTACTTTAATGAGTCAGATTGGCTCATATGCCGGTTGTAACAGATTCTTGCTTCGAATCTTGGCCAAGGTTATTTACATGATTAGCCAACAGTGTTGAAAAGCAATACAAAATAAGCTACATTTAAGTTGTTTTTTTTATTATTTGGAAGCTGCTCATTTTAATAAATTTTATAATGGTTGTTACAAATGTTTGAAGGAAGACTATCTTTAAAAATATTCATTACTCAATAAAATAATGACGGAATTTCTTGTAAAGATGGAAATGACATTTTAATGAGAAATCTATTTAATTGTGCCATACCAGCAACAGGAATGGTAGGAAAGGGTTATGAACTGAAATTATGTATTATTTTCCCATACAACAACCATGCAGTGCGATATATAAGCAGCAAATATGTATTGCTGCCAGAACACATTGTTGCAGGAGTGATTTGAAAGAATGGCCATAAATTGCTGCCACAACACTTTGTTCCAAGAATGGTTTGAATGAATTGCTGCCACAACAGTTTGTTGCTGAAGTGGTCTGAAGAAAGCCGCTCTTTGTAAATATTCGTTATTCCACAAATTGATGGCATAATTCCTTGAGAAAATCCATTTAAAAGCAGAAATTATGTATAAATAAAATATTTTCTTCATGTGGCATGCATTTAGTTTTGAAAGATACGAAACGGATAGGGTATTGCTGCCACAACACTTCATTGTAGGAGCGGGTTGAAGGAAGACGTTTTAAAAATTAAATTTTATCCGACAAAAAAAAATAATAGAAATGACGGAAATCATTGAAAAGTGTAGATATAAAATTTAAACCCAATATTTCAAAACATATGGCATGTATGTTGTGGAAAAGATAAGAAACGAGTATGCATTGCTGCCACAACACTCTGGGTTGATGGGAGACGCTCTTTAAAAATTAACCATTATTTCACAAAATAATGGCAGAACTCCTTGAAAATATGTAGAAATAAAGTTTAAAATGAAATATTTCTCCACATGTGGCAAGCATTCAGTGGGAATGATACGAAACGGGTATGTATTGCTGCCACAACACTTCGTTGCAGGAGAGGTTTGAATGTATTGCTGCCACAACACTTTGTTGCAGGAGAGGTTTGAATGTATTGCTGCCACAACAGTTTGTTGCAGGAGAGGTTTGAATGTATTGCTGCCACAACAGTTTGTTGCTCAAGTGGTCTGAAGGAAGCCGCTCTTTGTAAATATTCGTTATTCCACAAATTGATGGCATAATTCCTTGAGAAAATCCATTTAAAAGCAGAAATTATGTTTAAATAAAATATTTTCTTCATGTGGCATGCATTTAGTTTTGAAAGATACGAAACGGATAGGGTATTGCTGCCACAACACTTCATTGTAGTAGCGGTTTGAAGGAAGACGTTTTTAAAATTAAATTTTATCCAACATAGAAAAATAAAAGAAATGACGGAAATCATTATAGAGTGTAGATATGAAATTTAAACCTGATATTTCAAAACATATGGCATGTATGTTGTGGAAAAGATAAGAAACGAGTATGCATTGCTGCCACAACACTCTGGGTTGATGGGAGACGCTCTTTAAAATTTAACCATTATTTCACAAAATAGTGGCAGAACTCCTTGAAAATATGTAGAAATAAAGTTTAAAATGAAATATTTCTCCACATGTGGCAAGCATTTAGTGGGAATGATACGAAACGGGTATGTATTGCTGCCACAACACTTCGTTGCAGGAGAGGTTTGAATGTATTGCTGCCACAACACTTTGTTGCAGGAGAGGTTTGAATGTATTGCTGCCACAACAGTTTGTTGCAGGAGAGGTTTGAATGTATTGCTGCCACAACAGTTTGTTGCTCAAGTGGTCTGAAGGAAGCCGCTCTTTGTAAATATTCGTTATTCCACAAATTGATGGCATAATTCCTTGAGAAAATCCATTTAAAAGCAGAAATTATGTTTAAATAAAATATTTTCTTCATGTGGCATGCATTTAGTTTTGAAAGATACGAAACGGATAGGGTATTGCTGCCACAACACTTCATTGTAGTAGCGGTTTGAAGGAAGACGTTTTTAAAATTAAATTTTATCCAACATAGAAAAATAAAAGAAATGACGGAAATCATTGAAGAGTGTAGATATGAAATTTAATCCTGATATTTCAAAACATATGGCATGTATGTTGTGGAAAAGATAAGAAACGAGTATGCATTGCTGCCACAACACTCTGGGTTGATGGGAGACGCTCTTTAAAATTTAACCATTATTTCACAAAATAGTGGCAGAACTCCTTGAAAATATGTAGAAATAAAGTTTAAAATGAAATATTTCTCCACATGTGGCAAGCATTTAGTGGGAATGATACGAAACGGGTATGTATTGCTGCCACAACACTTCGTTGCAGGAGAGGTTTGAATGTATTGCTGCCACAACACTTTGTTGCAGGAGAGGTTTGAATGTATTGCTGCCACAACAGTTTGTTGCTCAAGTGGTCTGAAGGAAGCCGCTCTTTGTAAATATTCGTTATTCCACAAATTGATGGCATAATTCCTTGAGAAAATCCATTTAAAAGCAGAAATTATGTTTAAATAAAATATTTTCTTCATGTGGCATGCATTTAGTTTTGAAAGATACGAAACGGATAGGGTATTGCTGCCACAACACTTCATTGTAGTAGCGGTTTGAAGGAAGACGTTTTTAAAATTAAATTTTATCCAACATAGAAAAATAAAAGAAATGACGGAAATCATTATAGAGTGTAGATATGAAATTTAAACCTGATATTTCAAAACATATGGCATGTATGTTGTGGAAAAGATAAGAAACGAGTATGCATTGCTGCCACAACACTCTGGGTTGATGGGAGACGCTCTTTAAAATTTAACCATTATTTCACAAAATAGTGGCAGAACTCCTTGAAAATATGTAGAAATAAAGTTTAAAATGAAATATTTCTCCACATGTGGCAAGCATTTAGTGGGAATGATACGAAACGGGTATGTATTGCTGCCACAACACTTCGTTGCAGGAGAGGTTTGAATGTATTGCTGCCACAACACTTTGTTGCAGGAGAGGTTTGAATGTATTGCTGCCACAACAGTTTGTTGCAGGAGAGGTTTGAATGTATTGCTGCCACAACAGTTTGTTGCTCAAGTGGTCTGAAGGAAGCCGCTCTTTGTAAATATTCGTTATTCCACAAATTGATGGCATAATTCCTTGAGAAAATCCATTTAAAAGCAGAAATTATGTTTAAATAAAATATTTTCTTCATGTGGCATGCATTTAGTTTTGAAAGATACGAAACGGATAGGGTATTGCTGCCACAACACTTCATTGTAGTAGCGGTTTGAAGGAAGACGTTTTTAAAATTAAATTTTATCCAACATAGAAAAATAAAAGAAATGACGGAAATCATTGAAGAGTGTAGATATGAAATTTAATCCTGATATTTCAAAACATATGGCATGTATGTTGTGGAAAAGATAAGAAACGAGTATGCATTGCTGCCACAACACTCTGGGTTGATGGGAGACGCTCTTTAAAATTTAACCATTATTTCACAAAATAGTGGCAGAACTCCTTGAAAATATGTAGAAATAAAGTTTAAAATGAAATATTTCTCCACATGTGGCAAGCATTTAGTGGGAATGATACGAAACGGGTATGTATTGCTGCCACAACACTTCGTTGCAGGAGAGGTTTGAATGTATTGCTGCCACAACACTTTGTTGCAGGAGAGGTTTGAATGTATTGCTGCCACAACAGTTTGTTGCAGGAGAGGTTTGAATGTATTGCTGCCACAACAGTTTGTTGCTCAAGTGGTCTGAAGGAAGCCGCTCTTTGTAAATATTCGTTATTCCACAAATTGATGGCATAATTCCTTGAGAAAATCCATTTAAAAGCAGAAATTATGTTTAAATAAAATATTTTCTTCATGTGGCATGCATTTAGTTTTGAAAGATACGAAACGGATAGGGTATTGCTGCCACAACACTTCATTGTAGTAGCGGTTTGAAGGAAGACGTTTTTAAAATTAAATTTTATCCAACATAGAAAAATAAAAGAAATGACGGAAATCATTATAGAGTGTAGATATGAAATTTAAACCTGATATTTCAAAACATATGGCATGTATGTTGTGGAAAAGATAAGAAACGAGTATGCATTGCTGCCACAACACTCTGGGTTGATGGGAGACGCTCTTTAAAATTTAACCATTATTTCACAAAATAGTGGCAGAACTCCTTGAAAATATGTAGAAATAAAGTTTAAAATGAAATATTTCTCCACATGTGGTAAGCATTTAGTGGGAATGATACGAAACGGGTATGTATTGCTGCCACAACACTTCGTTGCAGGAGAGGTTTGAATGTATTGCTGCCACAACACTTTGTTGCAGGAGAGGTTTGAATGTATTGCTGCCACAACAGTTTGTTGCAGGAGAGGTTTGAATGTATTGCTGCCACAACAGTTTGTTGCTCAAGTGGTCTGAAGGAAGCCGCTCTTTGTAAATATTCGTTATTCCACAAATTGATGGCATAATTCCTTGAGAAAATCCATTTAAAAGCAGAAATTAGGTTTAAATAAAATATTTTCTTCATGTGGCATGCATTTAGTTTTGAAAGATACGAAACGGATAGGGTATTGCTGCCACAACACTTCATTGTAGTAGCGGTTTGAAGGAAGACGTTTTTAAAATTAAATTTTATCCAACATAGAAAAATAAAAGAAATGACGGAAATCATTGAAGAGTGTAGATATGAAATTTAATCCTGATATTTCAAAACATATGGCATGTATGTTGTGGAAAAGATAAGAAACGAGTATGCATTGCTGCCACAACACTCTGGGTTGATGGGAGACGCTCTTTAAAATTTAACCATTATTTCACAAAATAGTGGCAGAACTCCTTGAAAATATGTAGAAATAAAGTTTAAAATGAAATATTTCTCCACATGTGGCAAGCATTTAGTGGGAATGATACGAAACGGGTATGTATTGCTGCCACAACACTTCGTTGCAGGAGAGGTTTGAATGTATTGCTGCCACAACACTTTGTTGCAGGAGAGGTTTGAATGTATTGCTGCCACAACAGTTTGTTGCAGGAGAGGTTTGAATGTATTGCTGCCACAACAGTTTGTTGCTCAAGTGGTCTGAAGGAAGCCGCTCTTTGTAAATATTCGTTATTCCACAAATTGATGGCATAATTCCTTGAGAAAATCCATTTAAAAGCAGAAATTATGTTTAAATAAAATATTTTCTTCATGTGGCATGCATTTAGTTTTGAAAGATACGAAACGGATAGGGTATTGCTGCCACAACACTTCATTGTAGTAGCGGTTTGAAGGAAGACGTTTTTAAAATTAAATTTTATCCAACATAGAAAAATAAAAGAAATGACGGAAATCATTGAAGAGTGTAGATATGAAATTTAATCCTGATATTTCAAAACATATGGCATGTATGTTGTGGAAAAGATAAGAAACGAGTATGCATTGCTGCCACAACACTCTGGGTTGATGGGAGACGCTCTTTAAAATTTAACCATTATTTCACAAAATAGTGGCAGAACTCCTTGAAAATATGTAGAAATAAAGTTTAAAATGAAATATTTCTCCACATGTGGCAAGCATTTAGTGGGAATGATACGAAACGGGTATGTATTGCTGCCACAACACTTCGTTGCAGGAGAGGTTTGAATGTATTGCTGCCACAACACTTTGTTGCAGGAGAGGTTTGAATGTATTGCTGCCACAACAGTTTGTTGCAGGAGAGGTTTGAATGTATTGCTGCCACAACAGTTTGTTGCTCAAGTGGTCTGAAGGAAGCCGCTCTTTGTAAATATTCGTTATTCCACAAATTGATGGCATAATTCCTTGAGAAAATCCATTTAAAAGCAGAAATTATGTTTAAATAAAATATTTTCTTCATGTGGCATGCATTTAGTTTTGAAAGATACGAAACGGATAGGGTATTGCTGCCACAACACTTCATTGTAGTAGCGGTTTGAAGGAAGACGTTTTTAAAATTAAATTTTATCCAACATAGAAAAATAAAAGAAATGACGGAAATCATTGAAGAGTGTAGATATGAAATTTAATCCTGATATTTCAAAACATATGGCATGTATGTTGTGGAAAAGATAAGAAACGAGTATGCATTGCTGCCACAACACTCTGGGTTGATGGGAGACGCTCTTTAAAATTTAACCATTATTTCACAAAATAGTGGCAGAACTCCTTGAAAATATGTAGAAATAAAGTTTAAAATGAAATATTTCTCCACATGTGGCAAGCATTTAGTGGGAATGATACGAAACGGGTATGTATTGCTGCCACAACACTTCGTTGCAGGAGAGGTTTGAATGTATTGCTGCCACAACACTTTGTTGCAGGAGAGGTTTGAATGTATTGCTGCCACAACAGTTTGTTGCAGGAGAGGTTTGAATGTATTGCTGCCACAACAGTTTGTTGCTCAAGTGGTCTGAAGGAAGCCGCTCTTTGTAAATATTCGTTATTCCACAAATTGATGGCATAATTCCTTGAGAAAATCCATTTAAAAGCAGAAATTATGTTTAAATAAAATATTTTCTTCATGTGGCATGCATTTAGTTTTGAAAGATACGAAACGGATAGGGTATTGCTGCCACAACACTTCATTGTAGTAGCGGTTTGAAGGAAGACGTTTTTAAAATTAAATTTTATCCAACATAGAAAAATAAAAGAAATG
Organism: Lepisma saccharinum; assembly: GCF_977018435.1. Lineage (NCBI taxonomy): Eukaryota > Metazoa > Arthropoda > Insecta > Zygentoma > Lepismatidae > Lepisma > Lepisma saccharinum. The sequence goes on from NC_139253.1 coordinate 35,882,856, forward strand.
ACGGAAATCATTGAAGAGTGTAGATATGAAATTTAATCCTGATATTTCAAAACATATGGCATGTATGTTGTGGAAAAGATAAGAAACGAGTATGCATTGCTGCCACAACACTCTGGGTTGATGGGAGACGCTCTTTAAAATTTAACCATTATTTCACAAAATAGTGGCAGAACTCCTTGAAAATATGTAGAAATAAAGTTTAAAATGAAATATTTCTCCACATGTGGCAAGCATTTAGTGGGAATGATACGAAACGGGTATGTATTGCTGCCACAACACTTCGTTGCAGGAGAGGTTTGAATGTATTGCTGCCACAACACTTTGTTGCAGGAGAGGTTTGAATGTATTGCTGCCACAACAGTTTGTTGCAGGAGAGGTTTGAATGTATTGCTGCCACAACAGTTTGTTGCTCAAGTGGTCTGAAGGAAGCCGCTCTTTGTAAATATTCGTTATTCCACAAATTGATGGCATAATTCCTTGAGAAAATCCATTTAAAAGCAGAAATTATGTTTAAATAAAATATTTTCTTCATGTGGCATGCATTTAGTTTTGAAAGATACGAAACGGATAGGGTATTGCTGCCACAACACTTCATTGTAGTAGCGGTTTGAAGGAAGACGTTTTTAAAATTAAATTTTATCCAACATAGAAAAATAAAAGAAATGACGGAAATCATTGAAGAGTGTAGATATGAAATTTAATCCTGATATTTCAAAACATATGGCATGTATGTTGTGGAAAAGATAAGAAACGAGTATGCATTGCTGCCACAACACTCTGGGTTGATGGGAGACGCTCTTTAAAATTTAACCATTATTTCACAAAATAGTGGCAGAACTCCTTGAAAATATGTAGAAATAAAGTTTAAAATGAAATATTTCTCCACATGTGGCAAGCATTTAGTGGGAATGATACGAAACGGGTATGTATTGCTGCCACAACACTTCGTTGCAGGAGAGGTTTGAATGTATTGCTGCCACAACACTTTGTTGCAGGAGAGGTTTGAATGTATTGCTGCCACAACAGTTTGTTGCAGGAGAGGTTTGAATGTATTGCTGCCACAACAGTTTGTTGCTCAAGTGGTCTGAAGGAAGCCGCTCTTTGTAAATATTCGTTATTCCACAAATTGATGGCATAATTCCTTGAGAAAATCCATTTAAAAGCAGAAATTATGTTTAAATAAAATATTTTCTTCATGTGGCATGCATTTAGTTTTGAAAGATACGAAACGGATAGGGTATTGCTGCCACAACACTTCATTGTAGTAGCGGTTTGAAGGAAGACGTTTTTAAAATTAAATTTTATCCAACATAGAAAAATAAAAGAAATGACGGAAATCATTGAAGAGTGTAGATATGAAATTTAATCCTGATATTTCAAAACATATGGCATGTATGTTGTGGAAAAGATAAGAAACGAGTATGCATTGCTGCCACAACACTCTGGGTTGATGGGAGACGCTCTTTAAAATTTAACCATTATTTCACAAAATAGTGGCAGAACTCCTTGAAAATATGTAGAAATAAAGTTTAAAATGAAATATTTCTCCACATGTGGCAAGCATTTAGTGGGAATGATACGAAACGGGTATGTATTGCTGCCACAACACTTCGTTGCAGGAGAGGTTTGAATGTATTGCTGCCACAACACTTTGTTGCAGGAGAGGTTTGAATGTATTGCTGCCACAACAGTTTGTTGCAGGAGAGGTTTGAATGTATTGCTGCCACAACAGTTTGTTGCTCAAGTGGTCTGAAGGAAGCCGCTCTTTGTAAATATTCGTTATTCCACAAATTGATGGCATAATTCCTTGAGAAAATCCATTTAAAAGCAGAAATTATGTTTAAATAAAATATTTTCTTCATGTGGCATGCATTTAGTTTTGAAAGATACGAAACGGATAGGGTATTGCTGCCACAACACTTCATTGTAGTAGCGGTTTGAAGGAAGACGTTTTTAAAATTAAATTTTATCCAACATAGAAAAATAAAAGAAATGACGGAAATCATTATAGAGTGTAGATATGAAATTTAAACCTGATATTTCAAAACATATGGCATGTATGTTGTGGAAAAGATAAGAAACGAGTATGCATTGCTGCCACAACACTCTGGGTTGATGGGAGACGCTCTTTAAAATTTAACCATTATTTCACAAAATAGTGGCAGAACTCCTTGAAAATATGTAGAAATAAAGTTTAAAATGAAATATTTCTCCACATGTGGCAAGCATTTAGTGGGAATGATACGAAACGGGTATGTATTGCTGCCACAACACTTCGTTGCAGGAGAGGTTTGAATGTATTGCTGCCACAACACTTTGTTGCAGGAGAGGTTTGAATGTATTGCTGCCACAACAGTTTGTTGCAGGAGAGGTTTGAATGTATTGCTGCCACAACAGTTTGTTGCTCAAGTGGTCTGAAGGAAGCCGCTCTTTGTAAATATTCGTTATTCCACAAATTGATGGCATAATTCCTTGAGAAAATCCATTTAAAAGCAGAAATTATGTTTAAATAAAATATTTTCTTCATGTGGCATGCATTTAGTTTTGAAAGATACGAAACGGATAGGGTATTGCTGCCACAACACTTCATTGTAGTAGCGGTTTGAAGGAAGACGTTTTTAAAATTAAATTTTATCCAACATAGAAAAATAAAAGAAATGACGGAAATCATTGAAGAGTGTAGATATGAAATTTAATCCTGATATTTCAAAACATATGGCATGTATGTTGTGGAAAAGATAAGAAACGAGTATGCATTGCTGCCACAACACTCTGGGTTGATGGGAGACGCTCTTTAAAATTTAACCATTATTTCACAAAATAGTGGCAGAACTCCTTGAAAATATGTAGAAATAAAGTTTAAAATGAAATATTTCTCCACATGTGGCAAGCATTTAGTGGGAATGATACGAAACGGGTATGTATTGCTGCCACAACACTTCGTTGCAGGAGAGGTTTGAATGTATTGCTGCCACAACACTTTGTTGCAGGAGAGGTTTGAATGTATTGCTGCCACAACAGTTTGTTGCAGGAGAGGTTTGAATGTATTGCTGCCACAACAGTTTGTTGCTCAAGTGGTCTGAAGGAAGCCGCTCTTTGTAAATATTCGTTATTCCACAAATTGATGGCATAATTCCTTGAGAAAATCCATTTAAAAGCAGAAATTATGTTTAAATAAAATATTTTCTTCATGTGGCATGCATTTAGTTTTGAAAGATACGAAACGGATAGGGTATTGCTGCCACAACACTTCATTGTAGTAGCGGTTTGAAGGAAGACGTTTTTAAAATTAAATTTTATCCAACATAGAAAAATAAAAGAAATGACGGAAATCATTGAAGAGTGTAGATATGAAATTTAATCCTGATATTTCAAAACATATGGCATGTATGTTGTGGAAAAGATAAGAAACGAGTATGCATTGCTGCCACAACACTCTGGGTTGATGGGAGACGCTCTTTAAAATTTAACCATTATTTCACAAAATAGTGGCAGAACTCCTTGAAAATATGTAGAAATAAAGTTTAAAATGAAATATTTCTCCACATGTGGCAAGCATTTAGTGGGAATGATACGAAACGGGTATGTATTGCTGCCACAACACTTCGTTGCAGGAGAGGTTTGAATGTATTGCTGCCACAACACTTTGTTGCAGGAGAGGTTTGAATGTATTGCTGCCACAACAGTTTGTTGCAGGAGAGGTTTGAATGTATTGCTGCCACAACAGTTTGTTGCTCAAGTGGTCTGAAGGAAGCCGCTCTTTGTAAATATTCGTTATTCCACAAATTGATGGCATAATTCCTTGAGAAAATCCATTTAAAAGCAGAAATTATGTTTAAATAAAATATTTTCTTCATGTGGCATGCATTTAGTTTTGAAAGATACGAAACGGATAGGGTATTGCTGCCACAACACTTCATTGTAGTAGCGGTTTGAAGGAAGACGTTTTTAAAATTAAATTTTATCCAACATAGAAAAATAAAAGAAATGACGGAAATCATTGAAGAGTGTAGATATGAAATTTAATCCTGATATTTCAAAACATATGGCATGTATGTTGTGGAAAAGATAAGAAACGAGTATGCATTGCTGCCACAACACTCTGGGTTGATGGGAGACGCTCTTTAAAATTTAACCATTATTTCACAAAATAGTGGCAGAACTCCTTGAAAATATGTAGAAATAAAGTTTAAAATGAAATATTTCTCCACATGTGGCAAGCATTTAGTGGGAATGATACGAAACGGGTATGTATTGCTGCCACAACACTTCGTTGCAGGAGAGGTTTGAATGTATTGCTGCCACAACACTTTGTTGCAGGAGAGGTTTGAATGTATTGCTGCCACAACAGTTTGTTGCAGGAGAGGTTTGAATGTATTGCTGCCACAACAGTTTGTTGCTCAAGTGGTCTGAAGGAAGCCGCTCTTTGTAAATATTCGTTATTCTACAAATTGATGGCATAATTCCTTGAGAAAATCCATTTAAAAGCAGAAATTATGTTAAAATAAAATATTTTCTTCATGTGGCATGCATTTAGTTTTGAAAGATACGAAACGGATAGGGTATTGCTGCCACAACACTTCATTGTAGTAGCGGTTTGAAGGAAGACGTTTTTAAAATTAAATTTTATCCAACATAGAAAAATAAAAGAAATGACGGAAATCATTATAGAGTGTAGATATGAAATTTAAACCTGATATTTCAAAACATATGGCATGTATGTTGTGGAAAAGATAAGAAACGAGTATGCATTGCTGCCACAACACTCTGGGTTGATGGGAGACGCTCTTTAAAATTTAACCATTATTTCACAAAATAGTGGCAGAACTCCTTGAAAATATGTAGAAATAAAGTTTAAAATGAAATATTTCTCCACATGTGGCAAGCATTTAGTGGGAATGATACGAAACGGGTATGTATTGCTGCCACAACACTTCGTTGCAGGAGAGGTTTGAATGTATTGCTGCCACAACACTTTGTTGCAGGAGAGGTTTGAATGTATTGCTGCCACAACAGTTTGTTGCAGGAGAGGTTTGAATGTATTGCTGCCACAACAGTTTGTTGCTCAAGTGGTCTGAAGGAAGCCGCTCTTTGTAAATATTCGTTATTCCACAAATTGATGGCATAATTCCTTGAGAAAATCCATTTAAAAGCAGAAATTATGTTTAAATAAAATATTTTCTTCATGTGGCATGCATTTAGTTTTGAAAGATACGAAACGGATAGGGTATTGCTGCCACAACACTTCATTGTAGTAGCGGTTTGAAGGAAGACGTTTTTAAAATTAAATTTTATCCAACATAGAAAAATAAAAGAAATGACGGAAATCATGGAAGAGTGTAGATATGAAATTTAATCCTGATATTTCAAAACATATGGCATGTATGTTGTGGAAAAGATAAGAAACGAGTATGCATTGCTGCCACAACACTCTGGGTTGATGGGAGACGCTCTTTAAAATTTAACCATTATTTCACAAAATAGTGGCAGAACTCCTTGAAAATATGTAGAAATAAAGTTTAAAATGAAATATTTCTCCACATGTGGCAAGCATTTAGTGGGAATGATACGAAACGGGTATGTATTGCTGCCACAACACTTCGTTGCAGGAGAGGTTTGAATGTATTGCTGCCACAACACTTTGTTGCAGGAGAGGTTTGAATGTATTGCTGCCACAACAGTTTGTTGCAGGAGAGGTTTGAATGTATTGCTGCCACAACAGTTTGTTGCTCAAGTGGTCTGAAGGAAGCCGCTCTTTGTAAATATTCGTTATTCCACAAATTGATGGCATAATTCCTTGAGAAAATCCATTTAAAAGCAGAAATTATGTTTAAATAAAATATTTTCTTCATGTGGCATGCATTTAGTTTTGAAAGATACGAAACGGATAGGGTATTGCTGCCACAACACTTCATTGTAGTAGCGGTTTGAAGGAAGACGTTTTTAAAATTAAATTTTATCCAACATAGAAAAATAAAAGAAATGACGGAAATCATTGAAGAGTGTAGATATGAAATTTAATCCTGATATTTCAAAACATATGGCATGTATGTTGTGGAAAAGATAAGAAACGAGTATGCATTGCTGCCACAACACTCTGGGTTGATGGGAGACGCTCTTTAAAATTTAACCATTATTTCACAAAATAGTGGCAGAACTCCTTGAAAATATGTAGAAATAAAGTTTAAAATGAAATATTTCTCCACATGTGGCAAGCATTTAGTGGGAATGATACGAAACGGGTATGTATTGCTGCCACAACACTTCGTTGCAGGAGAGGTTTGAATGTATTGCTGCCACAACACTTTGTTGCAGGAGAGGTTTGAATGTATTGCTGCCACAACAGTTTGTTGCAGGAGAGGTTTGAATGTATTGCTGCCACAACAGTTTGTTGCTCAAGTGGTCTGAAGGAAGCCGCTCTTTGTAAATATTCGTTATTCCACAAATTGATGGCATAATTCCTTGAGAAAATCCATTTAAAAGCAGAAATTATGTTTAAATAAAATATTTTCTTCATGTGGCATGCATTTAGTTTTGAAAGATACGAAACGGATAGGGTATTGCTGCCACAACACTTCATTGTAGTAGCGGTTTGAAGGAAGACGTTTTTAAAATTAAATTTTATCCAACATAGAAAAATAAAAGAAATGACGGAAATCATTGAAGAGTGTAGATATGAAATTTAATCCTGATATTTCAAAACATATGGCATGTATGTTGTGGAAAAGATAAGAAACGAGTATGCATTGCTGCCACAACACTCTGGGTTGATGGGAGACGCTCTTTAAAATTTAACCATTATTTCACAAAATAGTGGCAGAACTCCTTGAAAATATGTAGAAATAAAGTTTAAAATGAAATATTTCTCCACATGTGGCAAGCATTTAGTGGGAATGATACGAAACGGGTATGTATTGCTGCCACAACACTTCGTTGCAGGAGAGGTTTGAATGTATTGCTGCCACAACACTTTGTTGCAGGAGAGGTTTGAATGTATTGCTGCCACAACAGTTTGTTGCAGGAGAGGTTTGAATGTATTGCTGCCACAACAGTTTGTTGCTCAAGTGGTCTGAAGGAAGCCGCTCTTTGTAAATATTCGTTATTCCACAAATTGATGGCATAATTCCTTGAGAAAATCCATTTAAAAGCAGAAATTATGTTTAAATAAAATATTTTCTTCATGTGGCATGCATTTAGTTTTGAAAGATACGAAACGGATAGGGTATTGCTGCCACAACACTTCATTGTAGTAGCGGTTTGAAGGAAGACGTTTTTAAAATTAAATTTTATCCAACATAGAAAAATAAAAGAAATGACGGAAATCATTGAAGAGTGTAGATATGAAATTTAATCCTGATATTTCAAAACATATGGCATGTATGTTGTGGAAAAGATAAGAAACGAGTATGCATTGCTGCCACAACACTCTGGGTTGATGGGAGACGCTCTTTAAAATTTAACCATTATTTCACAAAATAGTGGCAGAACTCCTTGAAAATATGTAGAAATAAAGTTTAAAATGAAATATTTCTCCACATGTGGCAAGCATTTAGTGGGAATGATACGAAACGGGTATGTATTGCTGCCACAACACTTCGTTGCAGGAGAGGTTTGAATGTATTGCTGCCACAACACTTTGTTGCAGGAGAGGTTTGAATGTATTGCTGCCACAACAGTTTGTTGCAGGAGAGGTTTGAATGTATTGCTGCCACAACAGTTTGTTGCTCAAGTGGTCTGAAGGAAGCCGCTCTTTGTAAATATTCGTTATTCTACAAATTGATGGCATAATTCCTTGAGAAAATCCATTTAAAAGCAGAAATTATGTTAAAATAAAATATTTTCTTCATGTGGCATGCATTTAGTTTTGAAAGATACGAAACGGATAGGGTATTGCTGCCACAACACTTCATTGTAGTAGCGGTTTGAAGGAAGACGTTTTTAAAATTAAATTTTATCCAACATAGAAAAATAAAAGAAATGACGGAAATCATTATAGAGTGTAGATATGAAATTTAAACCTGATATTTCAAAACATATGGCATGTATGTTGTGGAAAAGATAAGAAACGAGTATGCATTGCTGCCACAACACTCTGGGTTGATGGGAGACGCTCTTTAAAATTTAACCATTATTTCACAAAATAGTGGCAGAACTCCTTGAAAATATGTAGAAATAAAGTTTAAAATGAAATATTTCTCCACATGTGGCAAGCATTTAGTGGGAATGATACGAAACGGGTATGTATTGCTGCCACAACACTTCGTTGCAGGAGAGGTTTGAATGTATTGCTGCCACAACACTTTGTTGCAGGAGAGGTTTGAATGTATTGCTGCCACAACAGTTTGTTGCAGGAGAGGTTTGAATGTATTGCTGCCACAACAGTTTGTTGCTCAAGTGGTCTGAAGGAAGCCGCTCTTTGTAAATATTCGTTATTCCACAAATTGATGGCATAATTCCTTGAGAAAATCCATTTAAAAGCAGAAATTATGTTTAAATAAAATATTTTCTTCATGTGGCATGCATTTAGTTTTGAAAGATACGAAACGGATAGGGTATTGCTGCCACAACACTTCATTGTAGTAGCGGTTTGAAGGAAGACGTTTTTAAAATTAAATTTTATCCAACATAGAAAAATAAAAGAAATGACGGAAATCATTGAAGAGTGTAGATATGAAATTTAATCCTGATATTTCAAAACATATGGCATGTATGTTGTGGAAAAGATAAGAAACGAGTATGCATTGCTGCCACAACACTCTGGGTTGATGGGAGACGCTCTTTAAAATTTAACCATTATTTCACAAAATAGTGGCAGAACTCCTTGAAAATATGTAGAAATAAAGTTTAAAATGAAATATTTCTCCACATGTGGCAAGCATTTAGTGGGAATGATACGAAACGGGTATGTATTGCTGCCACAACACTTCGTTGCAGGAGAGGTTTGAATGTATTGCTGCCACAACACTTTGTTGCAGGAGAGGTTTGAATGTATTGCTGCCACAACAGTTTGTTGCAGGAGAGGTTTGAATGTATTGCTGCCACAACAGTTTGTTGCTCAAGTGGTCTGAAGGAAGCCGCTCTTTGTAAATATTCGTTATTCCACAAATTGATGGCATAATTCCTTGAGAAAATCCATTTAAAAGCAGAAATTATGTTTAAATAAAATATTTTCTTCATGTGGCATGCATTTAGTTTTGAAAGATACGAAACGGATAGGGTATTGCTGCCACAACACTTCATTGTAGTAGCGGTTTGAAGGAAGACGTTTTTAAAATTAAATTTTATCCAACATAGAAAAATAAAAGAAATGACGGAAATCATTGAAGAGTGTAGATATGAAATTTAATCCTGATATTTCAAAACATATGGCATGTATGTTGTGGAAAAGATAAGAAACGAGTATGCATTGCTGCCACAACACTCTGGGTTGATGGGAGACGCTCTTTAAAATTTAACCATTATTTCACAAAATAGTGGCAGAACTCCTTGAAAATATGTAGAAATAAAGTTTAAAATGAAATATTTCTCCACATGTGGCAAGCATTTAGTGGGAATGATACGAAACGGGTATGTATTGCTGCCACAACACTTCGTTGCAGGAGAGGTTTGAATGTATTGCTGCCACAACACTTTGTTGCAGGAGAGGTTTGAATGTATTGCTGCCACAACAGTTTGTTGCAGGAGAGGTTTGAATGTATTGCTGCCACAACAGTTTGTTGCTCAAGTGGTCTGAAGGAAGCCGCTCTTTGTAAATATTCGTTATTCCACAAATTGATGGCATAATTCCTTGAGAAAATCCATTTAAAAGCAGAAATTATGTTTAAATAAAATATTTTCTTCATGTGGCATGCATTTAGTTTTGAAAGATACGAAACGGATAGGGTATTGCTGCCACAACACTTCATTGTAGTAGCGGTTTGAAGGAAGACGTTTTTAAAATTAAATTTTATCCAACATAGAAAAATAAAAGAAATGACGGAAATCATTGAAGAGTGTAGATATGAAATTTAATCCTGATATTTCAAAACATATGGCATGTATGTTGTGGAAAAGATAAGAAACGAGTATGCATTGCTGCCACAACACTCTGGGTTGATGGGAGACGCTCTTTAAAATTTAACCATTATTTCACAAAATAGTGGCAGAACTCCTTGAAAATATGTAGAAATAAAGTTTAAAATGAAATATTTCTCCACGTGTGGCAAGCATTTAGTGGGAATGATACGAAACGGGTATGTATTGCTGCCACAACACTTCGTTGCAGGAGAGGTTTGAATGTATTGCTGCCACAACACTTTGTTGCAGGAGAGGTTTGAATGTATTGCTGCCACAACAGTTTGTTGCTCAAGTGTGTTGATTAATCTGTCACCTAAGAATTCTGATACAATTTTAAAATGTACCGAATGTGAGGCAATCTTTAGTTTTAAATTAATTATTTCCAATTTTATTGTGCCTATTTTTGGAGGGCAGTCTTTCGCAATAAATTACTTCTTTCTTCGTTCAAGTTTTTAAGTAATGATGTTGCTACGCCGCCATTTAAACACGAGCTCCTGAATTCCGTCCCGACCCAAAAAATTCTGTCCGCACACCCCTAGTTATAAGCTGTGGATCCCTGCTAGTCAACTCTGCATCCAGGAAATGACGTAAGACACACCCATGGCGCCCACTTTCGACGTCACCTGCTGCTCGTTGGTTAGGCCACGGAAGTGTTAAGCTGTTGACACTGTTGCCTCAGCACTGCTGTTCGGCTTTTCATCAGCGCGTGAAATCCTTGCTGGCTGGTTAAACATCCAGTTAACATGTTTTTCCAATGGTTTTGCTGCCTCGCTTTCCTCCAACGTTGAGCGTTTCTGGAGACACCTAATGTGCATTGAACTTTCGCGGGAAATTCTAGAGAAGTGATATTTGTATTGTATGTTCGAAGTTCGACTGCAAATGTATATTTTTCTCTGTTGTATTTCTACTTCATGATCTTTCAAAGGCATGAATTACAAATAAGCAAGTCAAACTTTTCAGTAAATACTTCAGTTGATCCCAGCAGATTGGAAATGGATTTGGTTCAGTTGTGATATTTTGTTCTGTTGGATCCTTTAAAAAATGGCAATTCATGTGAACCTACGTGATGCGAAGTTAACAAACCACGAGACTGTGCATTTAGTTCCATGTAAAGTTGTATATGATGGAGATGCAAATGTTAGTAAATACTTTAAATCGCAGATCCTGAAGTCCACGGATGACAAAGGTATGCTGAACAAAGTTTGAAAGATTACCTTATAATGTTGCATGGATCTAATTTTGGTACTACTTTACTATACCTGAGACACGTGGGAATCATTTCTTTCGCACTTTTTTACATTGCTAACGTACTATTCTGCATTCCGGAACACTTATTTAGGTGAAATAATTTAATTTGTTAGGAAAGTAATGTATATTTCTTACATTTACGAGTACTTACTGTTCTTGTTTATTTCCACACACAACATGGCGATAGCTTACCGTTGATCGTTCCTTGAGCCAGAAAAACCATTGACGTTAGCCCAAAAATTCACGATAGCCCCACAAACCATCACGGAGAAGAGGTATGCCTACTAGGTTAGGTTAGGCCTGTTAGGTTTGGTTCCATTAGCACTCCTTTCGTTCAATTAAGCATATACGGACAATACGAGAGCGTATTCTGTTCTCATGCAGGAAGCAAATGGCGGCAGCAGCAATAGCGCGTCGGAAATAGATTTTCGTACAAAACCACATGCAATCGCATTAAAATGAATCAAAATTACATTCCCGAACATCAACAACGCTACAGAAAATGATTTGCGTAAGTACTTTCTCCTGTAAATTTGAAGAAATCTGTCTCAGGTATAGTAAAGTGTTACCATAATGTTATGTGTGATAGGAAATGTCCCTTGTACTTCATTATACAGTAGGGTGACCTGACATCCTGATTTTTGCGGGACAGTCCTTTTTCTTAGGCTCATGTCCTGCGGTCTGCGATGCTACTCCAAAAAACTACATGTGTCCTGTTTTTTAACATCGTCCTGCAAAATATCCAGACGAATTGTTTAGCTCTGTGAAGCTGTTAGTGCCTTTTAAATTTATAGTATTGTTAGCAAGGGGTAAGAATTTACTATCCGTCGGGCACCTATTTTTGACATTAGTACTTACCTATCTGCTTCGCGGAACATTCCTTACGGTGGGTTCTAGTTTACTATCCTTCGGACACATTTATTTATTTTTAAAGAAGAAACTACTTACCGTAATAAGTTCCTGTAGCATTGTCGAACATCGGGAAGATGTTTTGTGATGTGGGAGTGTTTCATAGCTGAAATTCATGTTGTTCGTTGAAAATTAATTAATTAATAGCATTTGGCGCGTACACCTTCATACAGCATCACACGCGTCGTGATTGTGTTTTGTTAGCCCACAAACCATTTGCGCGTGGTTAGGTTAGTTCGATTAGGTTAGGCATACATAGTTAAAATTTGGTGTCGTGTTAGTATCAGGATCTATAAATTGGAAATAATTGCGAACCATTGATGCTAGCCCCACGAACCATTGGCGCTAGCCCCACGAACCATTGACGCTAGCCTCACGAACCATTAGCGCTAGCCCCACGAACCATTGGTGCTAGCCCCACGAACCATTGGCACGTGGTTAGGTTGGGCAAACATAGTTAAAATTTGGTGTCGTGGTAGTATCAGGAATATATAGATTTGGTTGTGAAACAAAAAAAAATCGCGAAAATAGACAGTTTTCATTCCGAAGACTAACGCCTTATTTTTGCTTATTTTGCAATTTCTAGATGTTCTACACCTTCAGGAATGTTCCGCGAAGCAGATACGTAAGTACGAATGTCAAAAAGGTTTAGAGCTTGTAGCATTAAAATAATACCCATAAATACTTCCAACAACTGATCACATAATATCTGGTCTTGTGTACAAACACCCTTCAAGCCTTACACAAAAATCTCCTGGTACTGTGGGTGTATGAGAAACTCAAACAAGATTGGCTGCTTGCTGCAAAGTGCAGATGCTCATATTTGATTCCTCAAATCTTTTCAAATCATAATTTCCCCGGTAAGTAATACTTACTGATGTTTATCATTGTGCTAACCACTGAGAACTCCCTTCCAGATTTTCAGTATTCTAAAGCACTTCTTAATGTTTCTATAAACTTGTGGAAAATCATTAAATATTTGGAGTTGTTACCCTGGATTGCACCTCCCCAATGGTGCAGTGGTAGGATCGTCACCTTGTAATCAAGGGATCCTGGGTTCGATACGTGGTGGAGGCACTTAGTGGTTTGGATCTCACTTTAAAATGTAGGACCAGTCCCGATTAACCTTACTGTGCATAAAGTGGACATAAGAAACACCAACCGAACTGTTACCCTGGAGGTATCTCAGAGGCCAGTGATTGACGATACACCTTGAAAGTTTCAAATTTTATTTAAGCGACAAATTTAAGGGTTTTATGTAACATGAAATTGTTTTCAAGATGCTGAAACCATGAAGTGTGACCAGTGTTTATCCAATTTATATGTATTGTCACCTTTGAGTTATTTGGGGAAGCATGGTGTATAATATACCAATATGTACAGTCACAGACACTTCTGGGTTGTAACAGTCGTATCCATTTACAGTAGTATCGTTACAAGTCAGAAGTGTTTGTGACTGTACCATGTACACAGTGCATTTTCTATATTATAGGCACCTGAAAGTTTTCACCTGGTGCCTGAATTTTCAAAACCATTTCTATTTTTTTTTCTTATAATGAAGTTAACTTATGGAGATTTCTATTGCCTTTTTTTTATATAAGTGTAGAATATGTTTGTGTGTTTGGTATCATGAAATCAGAATAATAAACTAAATATAATTTTTTTGCACGGTTGGTAGCCAAATTTTAAAATCTGCAGCAATATGGTAGATTAGGCCATATAATAGAATGTATTGCATAGTTATTCATGCTGTTACCATTTGAGCCTTCTTTAGGATGGCCACTCCAGTGCAATGCTTTCTTAGCGCGTATTTGCAACAAGAACAACAACAACAACAACAACAACAAAAAGAAAAACATGCGGTCATGTTGTCTTGGCCCCAACAGGAATGAATGTACTTGGTCCTGCAATGTATAATTACGTGGAGGCAAAACAGGTGTGCTTCACATAGAAAGATTGAAGTTAGTCTTTCGAAGTAATGATGAATTTGACTCGTAATCATTGCTCAACCCCCCCCCCCCCCCTAGTTACACCCATGGACATCCGCAGGATTTTTTCCACGGAGGGGCAAGAAAGATATTTTTTTTTCAGGGGGGGAGGAGGCATATTTTCACCCATAATAGTGATGTCCCCTCCAAAAACACTACATCAGTCTGAAATTATCATGTTTCTTCAATGCCCTTATAATAATTAATAATAAATTATTGTGACTGAAATAAAATTATGTTTGAAATATATACTTTTTAGGTGGACATTCATTTTCCAGGGGGTGTGTGGCCTCCCTGCCCCCGCCCTTCCGGACGTTCATACTATGCTGTCAAAATATTATTCTCCCCCATCAAAATAATAAATGAAGACCAAGCAGACCTTGACGAAATACTTTACAAATGATTTAACTACATCAGGGTTGATAAAAAACATGCTTAAAACTGCTTGTACTTTTTTGGCACTGTACATATAGATATGTATTTTTTTGTAGAAAGTCTTTTCCTATATAAGCATAACATCAAAATTTGTACCTCTACCTTAATGCCCGTACTTTCCATAATTTCTACAAATGTTCCTGGTAAACTGCACTGTAAAATATTTGAACAGTTTGATCTATCATCCTTCGCCGTTTCCTGCGTCTGGCTGGGTCGGCATTAAACAGTTTGATTAAAGCAAATAAAAATTTATATGTAAATATTCATTTTTCCATTTCTGAGACTGAATATTTGAACCTACTATGGAAATGTTTGTTGAGTGTGTTAATGAAATAACAATTTCAGTGACTTTTCTAGTGAAACTAAAACATTCTGGATGTACTATGTAATTTTAATTTAAAATATTTTTTTATATTCTTTGTAGATTAATTTTTGGCAATTGTTTAATGATAGTGTGCAAAATATCAGTCTCTATGTTTATTTACAGCTTAATAATAATGGCACTAGTATGGTTTAACATAATTAGTATTCTACACAATTTTTTTGCTGTTTTTGCCTATAAAAATTATTAATTTTAAATCAAGATAAATTTAAGTATGTTTACAGTGTACATTTTGCTTTAATATGAGCTTCACACCAACAGTGCATATATTTTGTTACCTTTCTTGGAGCCTAATTAATACCATTCAATGATTATGAGACTAATTTATTTTCACCATTGATTTTGATGTCTACAAATTCCTTATGTACATTATTCTATAAATTACTTCTTTTAAGTGATTTAAGTCAGTAATTTAAAAATCAAACCGATTTAAATCAAACCACCTTGAATGATGACATACAAAAATTATTATTGTATGTCGTCGTTAATGAGATATGTTTCGAAAAGACACAACTGATTTCTAGTATGCCCAGTTTTTTGTGTATATTTAGTGTTGACTTTGATGGAAAGGAGTTTTGTATTTTTAACTGTCACAAAACCGAGAGTCTTTGTTTCGAAAAATTGAAAGTATTATTCAGACAAAGATTAGTAAAGATGATCATCATCCACCATGAAGTCAGCCGAACCCTCAGGAGAGCAGTCGTACCAAAATACAACATCACCAGAGCCGAACGTACAGTCCTGAAATCACTCCGTTCAAACCCAGACATCACAATTCTACCAGGAGAAGATCACTGAACTTCGAATTGACCAGGCGTGCAGAGAACTATCTAGGGACCCCACCACATCAGTGGAGCAGGAAAGAAACCACCTTCTCAAGAAATCCGACTTAACTGAAGACATCCACAAACACCTGAAAGCCCATGGCAGCCAGCCTCCCAGATTATATGGCCTGTCGAAAATACACAAAGCAGGGGTCCACTTGAGAATTGTCAGTTCTATAGCCAGTCCTACATACCGCCTTGCCAAATACCTCACATCCCTGCTTCAACATCTAGTCGGACAATGTGGACATCATGTCAAGAACTCAACTGAATTCATCCAGGAACTGAAGGAAACTGCATTCTCGTCAGCTTCGACGTTGTTTCCTTGTTCACAAAAGTGCTGGTAAAAGACACATTGGAACTTCTAGGGAGCCACTTTTCTTTTGCCACATGCTCACCTCGACACATTTCCTTTACAACTGGCAATATTATGAACAAACCGATGGAGTGACCATGGGTTCACCACTTTCACCGGCCATCGCGAATTTCTACATGCAGCATTTTGTGCACGAAGCCCTGAAGGATGCACCGCATCCACCATTTTGCTTCTACAGATATGTGGATGATACATTCGTCATTTGGCCACATGGACGACCGGCATTACATAGTTTCCTGGACATCCTAATTCGCTGCAAACCAGATGGAACACTCGAATATAGTATAAATATAGTATAAATAGAATAAAATCCACTCAGAATTCAACCATACAACAGAATGAATACCACATCAGTGACATCAACAGGGCAATCACGAAAGCAGTGACATCTCAGCGGAGACCAACCCTGGACAAGTGTGTGCCCTTACAAGGGCTGATTCGTCACCAGCCGAACATGGGGATGTGGTTCCTTCACTGCACAGCCCCCTGTTAGCAGCAACACAGGAGAATGTTCCACTACAACAGTTTTACCTTTTATTGTGCACATCTCTGGGAAATTAAGTACAATTCTTGCAAAACACGTAAAGACCACCACTCAAGTCCAAGGCTCTTCTCGGCTCAGTCAAGAATAACCTGGAGCTCCAGATTCCAGGAGTAGCATGGGATACCATATATAGGTCAAACAGGGTGCATGATTGAACAGCGATGTAACAAACATCAGAACATCAGATTATTCCAACCAGAAAAGTCAGGACTTGAGAACAGAGCATCACAGAGGGACACAAGATTTTATTTGCTGACATCTGTTGCTGTTGGATTTTAAATTAGCAACTAGTACAAATATATAATTTGTTTTAAGAAATAAAATACAGAAACCAACTTACGAGTTCGTGTATTGCACTATATCCCATAATACATAATTAGAACAGTAACAGTGATAATGAAATGTCTTTCTTCTTATCAAAAAAATTTATCATTACTACAACTTAATTGTGATGTTATAAAAAGATGACAGTCACAATAACCTCATCTCCTGCGGTGAAGAAAATATAGCCATCATACTTTGGTGGCTTAACTTCATAGATACAAGATCTTAATTATACACATCGAACAGTAACATAACATTCAAATCAACTTTAAATACTGTCTACAAATCTTTCAAAATAAATTCTAAACTACGTTTTTACCCTTGCACCTATTTGTTAACATTCAACAACTCTTGTTTCTTCTCCAATGAACAGTGCAAGGGTTTGATATTTTGTAAATTGTGTCTACACTTTATCTGTTGTCCATCTAAAGACCCCAAGTTCACAAAATTGTTCTTCACTTCCTCCACCAAGAATGGCCCCACATATAAGTCATAAAATTTATGGATAGTTTTGTTCAAGGCAGAACTTCTTGCATGATTCCTAACCATAACCAAATCACCTTGAAGAATTGTAGGGGTTTCTGTGGTTGAATGATCTTGTTTCTGGATTTTGAACGTTTAGTTGTTTCAATTAACTGAATATATTTAGCTGTCCAAGACAATTCTTTCATATCTTCTGGCCAGTCAATAACGGAAGTTATTTTATCCTGAACTTCCTCGTGTAGAAAAATTTCAGCAGGAGTGAAACCAACAACCTCGTTATATGAGTGATTTAGTAATTTTATAACATTTGTTAAAACTTTGGACCAAGATCTATGGTTTGTTTTACAAAACAGAGAGAGCAAACAAATGATCTCTTTATTATATCTCTCAATTGGATTCACATGAGGCGAATATGGTGAAGTGAGAATATCCTTTACACCAATGGACATTTCCACTTTGACATGAAAAACGTTTTAAATCCATTCATTTTACAGATAATGACACAAACATGAGATGTGCAAAATATCTCTGTGTTATTTGTTTCGGTTCTCGAGAAACATGCCTTCAAACACCGCTGAAATTCACCTACTATGTCACGGATTTGAAAACGTCCTCTCCACAGACAGGAGGTCCTCTGACGTCATCACTTAGAAATGCATGCAGGCGGGGCTTCTGCTCGTAACGTCAACTTAGCATGAGCCGCGGAAGCGACAGAAAATTCACTTGTTACTGTGTAAAACAAGTATCTTACAACTTCCAGTGCAAAAATCTGTGCTCCATTTCTTGGAGCTGAATTATGCCCTAGCAGTATAATAGTATTTACTATAATTCAGCCACTGGTTTTCCCATTAGGGTGACAAAGCAAACCTTGTAACAGTCAATGGCTGAACACGTGAACAGCCTTGTTCATTGTGAATACATAGGTTAGTTCTGACTGGCAAGAACTTAATGTTATCGGAATGCCTTTTCTGGAATTACAATTATTTTCGTCATAATATTTTCTTCACAAATTTTAAGATAATACTTTTAGAACACACTGGTTTATACGCCAGTTTCTGCAATATAAGAGGTGATACGGTATAAAAAGGTACGGTGAGTTTTTAAATTTCCTGCAGTAAATGCAGTTAATATATATATATATATATATATTTATTTTTCAAATTTTTGTATTTAGTCTACTTTTACGTCGCTTTTCCGTTCACTTTGTTTAACCGCAATGATGAAAACGCACAGTTAATTTATTATGTATCATCTCTAACATCACATTTCTTCCCACTTTTGGCTAATCACTACAATGAAGATGAATAACTACAAGCAGTATTCGAAGTCGGGATGCAGGAGTTCACCCCCCCCCACACACACACACTACCACCAACTGCACAATCTAAGTATCACCCAATCTGCCATGATAAGAGACGAACTTTTTCTTCTGTCCCATCTCATTTCAAAAACATTCACTTGTCCCATCTCCTTTTATGAGACGAGACGGAACATGCCTCGTCTCGTGAGCAACACTAACATTAACAATAGAAGCATCCCCCTAGCTGTCCCCAAAGTCTCGAGCAAACATCCTCCCATGTAACAATTTCCAGTTCAATGAAATGTCACTCACAAGGAAACAGTCATGCCCAGGTCGAGAGTCAAACCTGGAACATGAGACTTCCTCAGATAAATCATGAATTTTGTGTATAATAATTACAACGCCAGTTCATTCCTGGTAATTCTGAATATGCAGTTTGGTTTGCATATATAAGCAGGATGATATGTAGTTTTCGAGGGCTGTACCGTCGAAACGAGGAGTCAAAAAAAATATTAAGAAAGGTTTTTTTTGTATTTATAATGATAAGCCTTTGCATACGTTGTTAATTCTATATTTTTGTAGACTTGAGACGAGAACGAGAATTGCCCTCCCAAACCGAGACGGATGTTTATAAATTGAGATGAGACTGTCAATGAGACATTTACAAATAAACACGAGACAGACATTTACAACTCTCAACGAGAACGAGACCAAGGCTGCCATGTCTCGTCTCGATAGGATCCTTAGTGGTGAAGTTGTGAACCAACCAATTAATGCGTTCGGGGTAACGAGATGAGGCGGCTTTTTTCGCAGTACAAAATTAAAAATAATTATATTGTACCATTTCAGTATGGGATGTTGTTATACACATGGGCGTATATATAGTTCACGGGGAGGAGGGATGGATCAACTTTTGGTATGATTAGGGTTGCTTTATTTCGTAAGTGAAAATCCAGGACACTGCTAGCCGGAAGCTTGTTGGGGAGCATGGGGGGAGGGGATGTTGGACCCGACAAAGTTGTGTGTTTGTAGTCACGAAGTATTGATACTTTTCTGTTCATCTTGTGTCACTACGTTTTTAAGAACCTAATTTCTTTAATATGATTCGAGGGGGAAAAAATAACTGATTTGACAGTCTCAATGCAGTTTCTTATCGCAGAAATTCCGAAACTATCAGGAAATTGCAGATATTGGTCTGCAGTCCCATCTGGTGTGTGGAATTACGAAATTTCCTTCCCATCCATATCCCGTCCTATACGTCTCTAATTTAAGAGAATGAAATAAGTCCGAAGGAATTTTTTATGAACAAGCGGATAGAACAAGGAAACTGGTAATTTTAGTGAACCAAAAAAAGAGGGGGGTTGGACCCGTTGAATCCCCCTTAAATCCGCCCATGGTTATACACATTATTTCCTTGTAATAATTATACATAAACTAAGTATGGATATGTACTGTGCAACTAATGTAATCTTCTCAGTATATTTTCTTTTATCTTCACAAAAATATTTGATCATAATTTGCGCAACAGAAATGGAACACAAACTAAAATTGCTTTATGGAAAAGAAAAGTTAAATAGGCTTTATAAATAAAGTGAAGAATGTGAAAATTCCTATTTTGCACTACATAGGTTACGGTAAATATCGATAAATATAACTAACTAACTAACTCCCTAGCCTTCTTAAACCCGAAGGTTCATGGCTGCAGCAACACAGGCCTTCCATCTTTCCCTATCTTGAGCAAGTTCTATATACTCTTTTCCATCCGTACTGATTTCCCTTAGGTCCATCTCAACGTTGTCCCTCCATCTTCGTCTTGGCCTTCCTACAGGTCTCTTACCATCTGGTTTCCCAACAAGAATCCTGTAAACTCCTCTTTCCTCTCCCATTCGTGCCACATGGCCTGCCCACCTAAGTCTTCTTGATTTAATTATTCTAATAATATCTGGACATGAATACAAATTATGTAGTTCTAAATTATGTAACCTTCTCCACTCACCTGTCTCCTCATCCCTTTTAGGATAAATATAAGTTTGAAAAATATTTTTGAGTGTCTGGTCAGCAACCAATTTTATAAGCAATATTTTTCGCATGGGCTGAGAACACACACACAGTTGAACCCTTTTATTTATCTTGCACGTGAGCAGCACGGATATTTCATAGAAGAATTATCATTACAAAGCATAGCTTTCCTTTCTCCTATCTTCCATTATTTAAATCGGTACAAATTTGTAAAACTGCTGCACGTGTTCGCTCACCGTGGGCTACCCATCAGGAACTGGATGCTCGAAGCAGACGACAAACGAGCTCTCCCTAAGGAGTGACGTAGTAACATGGCGGCGGCGTGTTTTCAGGGCAACGCTAGCCTCGCAACTTTGGAAGTCTCGTTTCTGCATTAAACTGGATGCAGAGAAACGCGAGAACTTGCAGGGGTCATTTTTCCAGGGTGTAGTTTTTAAAATTGTTGTAAAAAAATTGAGTGGAAATGTCCATTGACTTCAAAAAATTTTCCCATTCATTGGATTTAAATTGTGTTAACATAACTGTACACACAGGATAATGATGGAAATAACCTAAGTTACTTCTGTTGATAATTTCTCGAGTTGTTGCCTTCCTGAGAGGATAAGCCGTAACATATTTGCTGGTCAATTCCACAACAGACAGAATATGTTGATATCCTTGAGATAATGGCAATGGACCAATCAAGTCTAAAGATAAGAACTGATGTAATTTGAAAGAAATCACGTGAAGCTCCCCTTTGGTAAAATGTTGTGTTTTTTGTTTCGTCCTTGCACATTCCACACAATCACTTAAATATGACTTTACACTTCCTTTTAGGCCATAAATAGAATTTAGAACACTTCTTATAAAGCTTAGAAAACCCAAAATGGCCAGCTAAATCATGTTGTTCACACAAAACTTTATTGACAGCTGCTTCAGGTACAAAACTCTCCAATGATTCGAGTTGGTAGATCTATAAAACAATATATTTTTATGTAGTTTAAATATTCCCTTAATCACGAAATGGTCATCACCCTTGCTTAACATAGAAATTATACGTTGATATAATTCATCGTTTTGTTGTACTTTCATCCAATACAAAAGGTTTTCCTCTTCAAGTAAATCAATATCTGTGCAGTTTACATGTAAAGTGGAAGAAAACAAATTGTTTTGTGACTTAATTGGATATGTACTTAACGTGGCCATATTTGCAGAACCACTAACATGCTGAATTATATAATCATAATGTTGTAATTTCAAAGCCCATCTATTAAGCTTTGGATTTAACAATCTTGCTGAATTTATCCAAGAAAGTGATTGATGGTCACAGTGTGTTGCAAATGGTCTGCCCAATAGATACGTTGAAAATTTCTCCACGGAGAAAAGGATGGCAAGACATTCTATTTCATGCACAGAATATGTTAATTCTGAACCTCGCGAAACTCTGCTCGCATACTGGATAATCAAAGTTTCACCATCGTCAGAATATTGCCATAGGACTCCACTGATTCCTGTTTTACTGACATCAGTATTTGCATGGGAAGTGTTGTTCAAGTTAAATTGAGCTAACATCTCCAAAGACAAAGCCAATTCCTTCAGACGTTTAAATGCCTGGAGATGTGCTTCATTCCACTCCCATTTCTTATTCGTTGTAAGTAAATCCTATAAAGGAGCAGCAATCATTGCAAACTTATTCACAAATTTTCTTCTCCAATTTACCATTCCTAAAAATTTCCTTAACGCCTTTCTATTTGTTGGAGTAGGATATTCATTTATTGCTAGATTTCTTTCTGAATCTACAGCCATGGTTTCACCTGATACTATGTGACCAAGAAACTTCACTTCTTCAGTTTTACAAAATGTGCACTTCGATAATTTGATGGACATATTTACTTCTTTCCATGTTTTCAACACGTAGTCCAAATGTTTTAAATGACTTTGCAGTGATGATGAAAATATCAGAATATCATCCACATACACTATAAGAAATGAACTAGAATTATTGCCAAACACTTTATGCATTCTGTCGACAAAAACACTAACAGCACTCTTAATACCAAAAGGCAAAAAATGAAATTCCATTAAAATACCATGATATGAGAAAGCTGTGAACTTATAAGATCTAGGTGTCAGTGGTATTTGAAACTATCCACAAGTAAGGTAATTGTCGAAAATAAATTTGCATCTCTAAACCTAGGCACAAGTTCAGATATAGGTTCAACATGTGTCATGGGTGAAATTACATGTTCATTCAGCATCCTAAAATCAACAACAGGATGCCACAATCCACCTGCCTTTGGAACTATGTGAAGAAGGTTCCAGTATGGAGAAGTACTTTCATGAATTACTCCCCATGTTTTCCATTTCTTTAATTCTTTCTCCATGTCATCTCACGTAGCGAATGGAATAGATGCCACTATCATTTGTATCTAGCTGTATGTCATAATATTCCACTTTGGCTGGTTTGTCCGAAAACACATCTTCATACTTCAGTAATAAATTAAATAAATTAACAGTAACTTCACAATATTCGTTGTCATAAACTTTCTTATGGATGTCTTCTTCAGAAGCTAGATAAGCAGAATCATCCACATGGGAAGATTCAAATGTCCAAGTTTTACAAGATCCAGTTACGGAATTTAACGAGCAAGTATTATTTGTGGAACTCTGAACAAAAGGAGCCGATACTTCCTTACCACTTGAATGAATTAGTTCAACAGTAGACATACAATAATTAATAGCCTTGTACTGCCACAAGAATGGTGCCCCTATCAGCATGCAATTGTCAACTACATATAAACCCACATGGAAAAATTCATCTCCTAACTGCATAATGACATATTTAAAACCTACAACTTTGATGCATTGCTCACCGGCGAAACAAGCCAATTGAATTCCAGCTTTATACTTGGCAATAAAGAACTTAGTGTGATCCAAACCTTATAATCCAACAAATTATATTGACTACCAGTGTCAATTAAACATTTAAGAAACAAGTCACAAATTCTTCCCTGTACTTCTGGTGCTTCAAGTAAAAGTGCAGGGGTTCCTTTATCTGTAACAGTCCACTCAGGCTCTGAATCAAACCACTCCAGCAAAAATGCAACAGGTAAAACTCTAAATATTTAACACTATTAAAGTCACTGAGACAAGACTTAACATGCAAGAGGTAAGGATCATAATTACAAGTAAGCTCCATATGGTTATCCTTTGGCAGGGCGAATTGGAGCGCATTCCCCGCCTTAGTTGTTTAATGTTCTCGCAGGGCTCCCACTAGTAACATTATTTACTGAAGAACATGCTTCATTTAAACTAATGTCATTGCAGTTCATTTCATTTCGGAAATTTCCATTTTTCCTTGCTGAAATATCTGAGTTAGTGTTAATGGAGTCACCTTGCAATTCTTTACTGGCCGGACTTTGAAATCTATTTCTGTTGTATCTAGGTGTATCTGTATTATTGCCATTATTAGCGTTCTTTGAGTGGTTGTTCTTAGATTGTTATGAAAGTACAAACTTGGATCATTACCTTGTCACCTATAGCTCTCTTGGTTAGCTCCAGATTGCCTATAGTTGTTTCTGAGATTTCTAGCAGCTGGTTGGCCCATAAATCTCTCCGAAGCAATAGTTTGGGTAGATGAATCACACTGCATGACTTATTTTCCACAGACACTTGCCTCACAAAATGCCTAGATTTTCCGAACTTATTCGAGTTGTACTCCTCACTTATATAATCACCAGGTAGTAACAAAGATTTGGTTTTATCATTGGAATATAAGTCTATTGTCCTAAGTTTTTGTGTTGATTGTTTAAGGTTGGAAATTTCGTGACAACCCACATTCTTGGAAACTGTTTCTGGCAATTGCTTCAGAATTACTGTTATTATTTCAGCTTGGTTAGGATTTTCAACAGGGTTACAATAAGAGGAATATACTTTCAGTGCATATGCTTCTAATGATAAACCAGAAGATGTATTGTATTTACGAGAACGCGAAACTGCCAGTTGGCTTTCTAACAAATCAATCGAAGCAAATTGTTCAAGAAACTTGCACACAAAATCATCATATGATGAGAAATTCCACCATTCACTATTGAACCAATACGCTGCAGTATTGTAGAAACATTTGTGAATAACTTGCAGGCGGTATTGAGAAGATACACCAATCAAATTTAACATTGTTGTCAGCTGGTCTATAAACTCCCTAGCAGATTGCTTCGAGACGACATCTCCAAAACGTGGTAATTGGCTTAGTTCATTTACACAAATAACTTTACCCATGTATTCTCCAAATGGGTTTCCTGCAGAAATATTTGTATTACATTCTGCACATGCAGGTTTACAAAACTTGTTTGATACAAACTTTGGAGACTCAGAATTCCTAGAAGCAATCTTAATTGCATTCAGAATGTCATTACTGGGAATGTAATTTTGGTTACAAAACATCGGACTCATTGAAGTTGTAGCATTCATATTACCAGCCACGGTATATATTGGTTTCTCACATGAAGGTGTATGCTGAAGATACATTTGTGACATTGGATTATTTGAATAAGCTTTCGTTGTACAACATTCAGCTTCATTATGAAAACCGGCATTCAGAGGACTTCAATAACCATAATGGTTAGTAGAACAGGGTTAATTGTAATGCACTCTACCTGTATTCTCCGAAAGTGCAAAGTCCCTATTGGTCAACGGATGTGTAGTGAAATGAGCAGGTGATTCTTCACGTGATGGAGGATCCCACAAATAAAATGTGTTGGAAAGCCTATAGGTAAAATCAGTTCCTAAACAAGTAGCGTTCTGACCTGATTTACGTTTAGTAATTGCAGGTACATCATTATCAGAAAAACTAAATATGCTGACCAAGGCAGTAATTTATTTTATTAAAAAACATAAACTAACGTAACGTTTCAACCTTCTAGCAAGGTCTTCTTCAGACTCTGTATCAAGTACAAAAGTCATTATCAGATTAATCATAACCGGAAGAACCAACACCACATTTGTCACTGCGAGCACTAGCCCGAAATTTAACATTTCGTGATCTTCGATTTGAATTTGCATTATTTGTTTGACAAGCCACATGCTCAGTTTGTTTACTATTTCCATCCTCTTCGCTCAGTTCTCGTCCTCCATTGAAAGTTTCGTTAGCAACACTGTTGCTGATGGCATTGCCTTGCTCCAAAGAAATAACCCTATCTCTAAGGTCATTTACCAAGGTTTCAGAGCTACATGTAGCAGTCTGAACTACCTTCATTCTATCTAATTCCGCATTTAATGTTTCAATCCTAACCTCATGTTGAGTAAATTTCTCCATAATTTCATCATTGCAGACTTCCAACCTAGCCAACTTTCCGTCATGACTCTTCATTTGTTCTTGAATATCTGAAACTTCGACATGCATTGTACTAATACCTTCATCAAATTTACACCTCAATTCACTGCTAACATTTTGACAAGTTTGGGCAACATCTTGTAATGAGTGTTCAATATGATCAAGCCGTCCATTAAACATAACGTACATTATGCTGCTGTAATTCATTTCGAATGACTTGAAACTTCTCTTCCAGATTTTCATTATTTTGTTGCAAATCCTTTTGCAATTCCTTTTGCAACATTTCATTATTTTGTTGCATATCCTTTTGCAACATTTCATTATTTTGTTGCAATTCACAGCGAATGTTCTGTTGCAACTTTTCTTGAAGATTTTCATTATTTTGCTGCAAACTTTGGGTAACCATAACTTCAAATGCAGCAATAATCTTGTCCAAGTTTGGATTCACTGTACTTATATAAGATTTTAACAAAAATGGATCAAAATCTGGTTTCCAAGATTTACAGAAATAACTTTCATTAGAAGAACTAAATATTACCCAGTCCATTAGTCACACCTCTACACTCCAAATGTTCCCATTTATTGCAGCTATTGTACTTCACAAGACGAGAATCTGCTTCAATATTACTGCAACAAATAATATTCGGTAACGATCAGATATACCGGAAACACATTTCTTGAAATTTACAGGAGATAAGACGAGAAAGTACTTACGGAATTTAGTTGTTGTGGACTTTCTGAAGCTGGGAAAAGTGTTTTTTCGAATTGTGCAAGTTATTCGGCCTGTAAATAAGGTATTTTTCGACATTCGTGTATCTCCGTTGCACGATAGCTCGTGCCACCATTACCGTCGACTACGTGAATCAAATGTTCCGTGCGTTCGATTACATAACCCCCTGTCAGTGTAGCAACCACGCGGTAGTTTTACAAGATGACGTGTGAGCGTTTTTTTTTTCCAATTCAATTTTCTATGTTTGCCTAACCTAACTGAACCTAACCTAACATTCCGTGAATGGGTTGTGGATCAATTTTCGCTTAAAAACCTTTTGTGAATAGTTTGTGTGGCATTTATCGGTTCATAAGTTTGGAAACACTGCATATCAGCTGACGATAGACAACGTGAGTCAAAATTTGGCCGCCAATTAGCAATGACCAATAAATACTTATAATGTTAAAAATAACACTTTTTTTCATTGAAAAAAAGTAATCCCTAGTAGAAAAATGTTCCGCTATGCATATGAGGTAAGTAGAAATGAATTTCATTTCAAAATAAACTAGTTAAATGTGTTTCTGGTATATCTAACTGGTACCTAATATTCTTTATCGGGTTGGCATTTTCATTATTAGTTTCATTTTCCCTGAAACTATCGACGACATCGGATCTTAAGAGAACTCCAGTTCTTAGATTGTACGAATGTTGCTTCCCATCCATGTCTTATTTAAAGTATTCAGAAGATAACTTCCACACTATATATTCACGAATTCTGGCTAAAGGTTGCCATAATTGTTGCTGTTAGATTTTAAATTAGCAACTAGTACAAATATATAATTTGTTTTAAGAAATAAAATACAGAAACCAACTTACGAGTTCATGTATTGCACTATATCTCATAATACATAATTAGAACAGTAACAGTGATAATGAAATGTCTTTCTTCTTATCAAAGATTTTTATCATTAATACAACTTAATTGTGAATGTTATAAAAAGATGACAGTCCCACATCAAAATAGCCAAATGTGCAGGTTACTGGGACCAATGAGTAAAAGAAGCCATAGCCATTTCACGAGAAAGCACCAATCTCAACAGGGACGTGGGACTCCTGCTCAGACACGTCTGGAACCCACTCCTCCATAAAAACAAAGCTCCAACCAATAAGAACACCAGGGTCCAGAGCGAGCCAATAGGAAGACAGAGTCCAAACTCCGCCCCATCATAGTCTTATATTTAACCCTATACTGGTCTCCATTTTTATATTCCCTGATGATGAGAGCAATGAATGCGCTCGAAACATTCGAAGCCACCATCGACTTAACCTGGGTGGTAACCCGAGAACACTTCAGAAAGATCCACAGGTGTTTATATTTGTTTGTTTTTTTTGTTATAATTTCAGGATTAAACACATCATTTAGAGGACACCCCCTTCAAGGACAGGTAGTAGAATTTCCGAAAGACTATGTCGGTGTTGTAGCACAAGAAGCAATAAAACCAATGACTGCCAATGTCGAAAGGAATTTTCATGCAGTGCATAAGTTTCACTCGATGACCTTTTGGAACTGGGATAAAGCTCCTTCGAAGAATGATGCCTTTATCAAAGCCTTGGATTGGATCGAGATAGCAGAAGCAGTAAGTAAATACCATTACATTGATCGTAGTTCATCCTGGTTTTGAATTTGTGTGTATTTTATGCTCTAAATTTAGCTGAATTAAAATGTTTATTCCTTAGTAGGATAAGGTGACCAGATGTCCCCTATTAACTGGGACAGTCCCTTTTTGAGTTTGTCCTGATTTCTTTTTAACGTAAAATCGGATGCCAAAATGTCCTCTATTTTCTGACAGTGACTTATAGGCATAGAATTACTGCAACTATACACCTTACCTACTATTACTAGTACCTATGGCAGTACATATCACCATATTATGCAAGTTATTTACACAGTAATTTTTTTTTCAGATATAACTATTTATGACAAAACAGTTTTTATATTACAATGTGTGCATTTTGCCAACCCGTTTTGTCAAGTTTTTCCTCCAGCAAAATATGAACATGTCACCTTGTGTTATTTTAAAAATCTGGTCATCTTACAGTAGGATTACCCTAAAATAAATAAATATAGTGATGTACCAACACATTTCATAAGGGAAATTATGACATTCATAGCAAATTAACTCCCCCCCCCCTCCCATCCCCCAGAAACACCACTTTATATGTATATAACAAAGTTGGTACATTTACTAATATTATTAAAAAGGTTCTCATGCGGCTGAATGGTTGTGCTCTTGCCTTTATTGCAGGTAGAACTTGGTTCAATCTCTAGTATGAGCTCTGAAATTTTGGTGTTCTGCATGAACTGGGAAATTACATGACAGCAAAAGTAATGGACTCTGTTCTTAGAAGAAGAAAAAAACAGTGGTGAGACTTGATACACTGGTCATGCATCCCCCAATGAAGAGCTGCTTGGCAAGCTTTCACCCTTAGGGAGCTTTCAGACCAAAGTGATGCGAGCACAAACTACATGCAGGAATAGGCACTTTGCCCTCCAATCTGCAGGGGAGAAAAGCATTCACTGTGCATGTCATACCAACAGACCAAGGCAACGTGATGTACGCTGTTGAGAAAAAGGACCAGTCCAAGTGTCGCTGGACTGAAACGACAAGCAACATGTGCAGTTTATGCGCCACTCCAGTATAAAAGGTTGCATTCCCTGTAAACACAAAACATTGCCCAAAAATTACAGAGCAATCCATTCAGTGTAGATTGCCGTGCTGCTGTTTGCCAGCGAGGCACTCGCGGCTGTATGTCGGCACTAGGCTGTTCATGAATCAAGCACGCAAGTTTCCATAACTAGAAGAGTGATTTATTTACATGCCAATTTATGAAAGAAGGTGCTGAAACTGGCCATTTTCGTTGTTCACACATTTTTAACACCTCTTTATGAAGTTACTCATAAATTGTTGTAGTTACCGTTGATTAATGTTGGTAACTTTCTTTGAGGATGTTACGTCTCAGTTCTTCCAGGGCAGTCATCATCATATGCCCCATAACATTTTCCCCCACCCCTATGACAAACCTGCAGTGTTAGTTTTGCTGAACAGTATGTCATTCAACTTTTATTCAGGTGTCTCCAAACTTTTGGACCACCCTGTACATCATACTTGAATGCTAAAAATGTAATACTTTTTAAAGTAATTTGCAGTTAGCCTATTTGTGTGATTATAAATTTAGTTAATTGTTTTTATTTATTTCAGATTCATTCTCCTGTGTCAAGCTGACTGCTATTATCATCATGATGTTAATTTGAGTAAATTATGTAATGTAATGGTCTTTTTCCAATAAATGTATTATACAGTATTTTTGGTTTCTTCATATACTCTATATCAGTGCTCGAAAAATTTTCTTCAAAGCTAGGTGCCAGGAAACTACGTACTAGCAATTGTGCATACTACAGTGTGTTTCAAAAGTCTCCCAACCCAAACTTTGAAAATGTATATCATGAGAACCGTAAGAAGCATTTACACCAGGTCTGCTGCACTAAACTAATCATGTACACTATCACTGGGTTAATACATTTATGTAGGCATGTATCCAAATAAAAGCAATTACATTATTTTAAAAAATACTGTAAATTTGCTGAAAACATCTGAGAATTGATTTTCAACAATATAGTATACCAACGTAGAAATATTCAGCGAAAAATGCAGGTTCGACCAGGACTCGAACACGGGTCTCTGATATACTGTGCCATTGCTCTAACCACTGAGCTACTGAACCGGCCTGGCCTCGTTTGATTTTTTACTGTCGCTGTTTTACCTGCGTGGAATCTTCTCTGCCAGTGCTACCGCAACGGGATCTGTTGCCTGGTTTCTCTCAGCATAGAGATGTTAATTATTGAAGATCAGGCACACACAGGAAATATACTACGTAGAAATTTTCAGCGAAAAATGCATTAACATCTCTACGCTGGGGGGAACCAGGCAATGTCGAAGTCTACTGTGTTTCAAAGGCAACAATTCCCATTGCGGTAGCACTGGCAGAGACGATTCCACACAGGTAAAACAGCGAGAGCGAAAAATCAGGCGAGGCCAGGCCGGCTCAGTAGCTCAGTGGTTAGAGAAATCGTACAGTATGCCAGAGACCCAGGGTCGAGTCCTGGTCGAGCCTACATTTTTCGCTGAAAATTTCTATGTAGTACATCTCCTGTGTGTGCCTAATCTTCAATAATAATAATAATACCAACTCTTAACAATTTGTGGGATCATTTGTTGGTGTTTGACTAGTCATAAACGGTTGCTTTGTGAGGTACAGCAGAAGCAGGCGATTTTTCTTGGACAACATCTTGCACATTAGTGTAAGAATGAGTAGTAAAATACTCTTCAGCAATGCACATGCACTGCTCCAAAGAATACACCATGCTGAATCAATTAAAAGAACAGGCATAGTAGCATCGAAAGTGGGCGAAGAGAATTCAGTGTAACCAGTGGCAGACTAGGATTCTCTCGAGAGTCCAATTACGGCACAAAATCTTGGTTTATGATTTTTCATGTAAATGTATAACCAATACTTAGGCAAATGTGGCATGCGTCTGTTGACAATATTTTGACCTGCTAGCATTGCCATATATGTCCCAAAAATGGCACTTTTTCACTCAACCCATAAAATCGCCAATAAAAATTCCATCAAATGTTGCACATGAACAGATTGACATGGCATCAGTCATCAGACATCTAATTATGACCCTTCGATAATTTCTTACGTATTTTTCTCATTCAAAAGTGCATTTCTGGAAAAATTTTAACGCTGCCTTCTGCCAGTTATTAATTTATCTAAATTTTCTGTATGGAGAAAACTGATAATTTTAAGCATTGAAAAATATCTCAATGGATGAGACTTTATAATGCAGAAAACCTGGTGTAAATATCTTAGTTTTCATGATATATATTTTCAAAGTTTGGGTTGTGCAACTTTTGAAATACTCTGTATAAGAAGCTGAGCATCACGGTATTCAATACATCGCTAAATCATTCGAGAAAACAGGAAATGGGGTGTTGGGGACAAAGGGTAAGAAATTATTACTGACTGTCTGGAATGTTCACAACGTTGATTTAAAAATAAAAATCATTTGCTAACTTACGCTGTACTGCAATTTAAACTTAAAATCATCAAAATTTCGTACATATTACAACATAAGATCATAGTCGCCCTGGCGACCGAGATTTTTCGAGCCCTGCTCTATATCATTGATTACACTTTTGATGTAAAAGTTGATGCTTCAATCAGGACATCCATTTACAAATAATTTGACAGGAGCTGAGCCATTTGAAAAAAAAAAAAGTGATTGTCAATTGCACATAGAAGTTGCTTATTTTTCTTGCCACTTTTTCTCAACATAACACGGAATTTTGTGCATTGCCTTTTGAAAACTTTTTTGAGTTTCATTTGATAGGAAGAATTTAATTGCATTTTAGCATTGTTAGCAGAGGGGACAGTGATGCAAATCATTATTTTACAAAGGATTTCTTAAATTGTGATAAATATAATCCCTAATAAATTACAAACACTTTCTTTGCTGTGTGTTAACATTGAAACACCAACATTCAAACTTTCCATCATCGTAAGGATCTCGCACACTGAAGCTATGCTTTTACTTCCTGGAACTGTGATGTCCACTTTAAGGGAGCGTCCATACTGAAATGAGGAGCAACCCAATGCATGGTACTGAGAAAATGGTCCAGGTCGAGCGACACATGCAGCTTGCCGTGTCGCTTCAGTTCGAAAGGTTGCATTTATTTTCGAGAATCAGTTACAAAGACACACTTGTCTCTTCGGTCCGAAATCTCCCTCATTCACCTATCCACTGTAATTTGCCTTCAGTATCTTTTTAAGGGGCCATATTTTGACCCTTTTGGATGTGACTATATTTAAGAGAGTCCGTGTGAATGCAGCATTAAGATCCCAGTGCAGTGTTTAAGCATTATCCAGATTCTGCTTGTCATTTTGATGTGGAATATTTCTAGACATGCAGGAAAAAAGAAACATTTACACAGAAATGGCATTGCTTATGGTTTGAAACTGAACAGCATTGGATGGATGGTGTTTAGAAACTATGTAGACCTACCATGCTACTCCCTAAATCTGTAATCCCCCTTCCCCCTTCTTTTGGCTATTCAGGACTCACTTATCTATAAATCCTGGAAATTTTGTAAAAACATTAAAAAAAAATTGAAATTTTTGCCAGAATTAGAAACAAACAAATTGTCACCTTTTACTCCCGGCTGATTTATTTTTCGGGAAATTTTACATAAAAATGTTTCCATTCGGGAAACAACAAAACATGCAGTTTGTTTTAAAATTCCTGCAGGATTCTAAAAATCTACAACTTTAAAGTTATAGGTTTATTACAACGAAATATTTTTTTTTTTTTTTACACAGGAAAATTGTTCTGCCCACATTGCTAAATGATTTGTGTGCAGGTGATCATGTGATTCCAAGATGACATCAATGCCGGAAAAAGCTGCGTGCATGTTATGACTTGCTGAGTTAAAATCTTGTGTTTTTGATGCGGAGGAGGTTCCAAAAATGTTTGGAAAAACATCTCAGCAAGTATACAGAGATTGAACCAAAAGTTTACGGCTACGGGAAGCTAGCAGATTGCAAGTGTATTTGGACGTGAATGAACCACATCAAACATTAGTTTTAAAGTTTCTTCTGTGTAACAAATAATATTTTGTTGTAACAAACCTATCACTTTAAAAGGTTTTTAGAATCCTGCAGGACTTTTAAAACACACTGTATTTCCATTGGGTCACTGTACTCCTCTCCTACTCCCTCTCTTTCCTTCCGCCTTTTACCCTTTGAGGGTCCCTCACACACAGCAGTGTGTGTATAGTCTGAGACAAAAAAAATAATAATTTGAACGGAAATGTCCTGAGGCAGAAAACACCTGACCAAAATATAGTTTCAATATTTAACTATTTTTTCCTAACATAATTGTTACCACTGCACTGAGAAATGTAAGTACAATATTCATAACAATATATATACAGTTGAGACTGCTTTATACATAAATTACTGTAGGTCCCGGCAAAATATAATTTAAAAATGCATTATACGTACTAATTTCATAAAATACAGTTGATTTGTGCATAACCAAACTACAACAATGTTACAGAAGTATATACGAGGGAGGATCAAATGAAAACCTTAAAAGTTTATTATAAATTTCAAATATTGTGGTATTGCTATGAAAGTTGGCAATATTGTTTCTAACAGTATTCTCTTTCTTCAGTAGGTGGCAGAAGAGTCTAGTCAAACAAGTGCCAGCACAGGAGCAGTTTCAAGATGGCCGCCCCACTGTCCACATGCACCGCATTAGAACAGCGTTCGGTGATCCGGTTTTTGAGTAGTGAAGGTGTGAAACCAACTGAAATTTCTGGTTGATGATAGTGAACCCAGGTCTCATCACCTGTAACAATCATGTCCAGAAATGCATCACCCTCGGCATTGAAACGACGCAAAAGTTCTTCACAGGTGTCGACGCGACGATCTTTCAATTCAGCGGTCAACTGACGTGGGACCCATCTTGCCGATACCTTATTGAAATTCAGAACATTATGCACAATGTGTTGAGCTGAACCAAAGCTTATATTCAATATTATTGTGATTTCTTTCAGGGTAATACGCCTGTTGTCCTTTACAAGCTGTTCCACTAGCACAATGTTGTCGTCAGTCACTACGTGGTGAGCCTGTCCCGGTCGAGGAGCATCCTCCACAGATGTTACGCCACTTTTAAACTTCCTACACCACTCGTATACTTGCTGCAGGGACAAACACGAATCACCATACTTTGCTGCCGTCCTGCGGTGAATTTCAATTGGTTTCACACCTTCACTACTCAAAAACCGGATCACCGAACGCTGTTCTAATGTGGTGCATGTGGACAGTGGGGTGGCCATCTTGAAACTGCTCCTGTGCTGGCGCTTGTTTGACTAGACTCTTCTGCCACCTACTGAAGAAAGAGAATACTGTTAGAAACAATATTGCCAACTTTCATAGCAATACCACAACATTTGAAATTTATAATAAACTTTTAAGGTTTTCATTTGATCCTCCCTCGTACATTTCTTGTCATTACAAAAAACAAGGTGAATTTCAAATACGAAACAGGACAGGCAGCCATGGCGGTGGTGAGTCTCGAGTTGTGAGAAAGATGAGTGCAGCACGGCGGTGTCACAGGGAAGGCAAGGAGAGGCAGTACATGGCATGAAATCAGATGAGAATGATGTGCTGCAGTTGTTCAGAACATGACACATTTTCTTTTGTACGTAAAAAAAAAACAAAAAAAAAACAGTGGTTCCTTCAGTGAACATTTTCAGTTGCTACTGGTCGACTATGGAGAACAAAGAAGAAAGGTTACATGCTTGACCGGGAAGTGAATGCTAATGGAGAACAGTCTGTGGCGAGTCCAAATCTGTGGATGAAGTCGCATTGGAATGAAGTTTTACCAAAAATTACAAGAGAATGCCAACCTCAAAAACATCTACAACTGTGATGAGACCAACCTACTCTACAATCTCCTTCCAAGTTAAACACTAGCCGAGACAGGTGACCCATGCTATGGAGAGAAGAAAAGCAAGATCTGCATTGCTGATGGTTCCGACAAACTGCCTCCACTTGTGATGGGAAAATCTCAGAATCCGAGGTGTTTTTTGGGGTGTCAAAACAAAACCTCCTGTTTATGAATACAACAGAAATTCATGGATGGCCATGATTATTATATTGCACAATGGCTAAAGAAATTAGGCACGAGACTGAAGAGGGAAGGGAAAAGTGGAAGATACTGCTTCTAATGGATCGTTGTGCAGCCCATCCACCTCAAATAGCCTTGGAAAATGTTCAAATAGAATTTTAGTTCACTCAAACTATAGTGTCTAGTATAGTATTTCAGTATCAAAGTGTTCACTAATAAAGTGGCAAATGTAATGTATGTATTTAAGGTGAGGTGTGACAATTTCGCACGGGCATGCATTTATTTCAATATTGTCGGAATGAGCACTGCTATTAAAGAAAATCCATGCATAATTTCAAAGTATGAATTTTTCCCCATGTTGCAAGTGGAAGCGTTTTTTAAAGTTGATTATTAAGCCTGATACCATGTTTGAAAAATATAAGTATTTACAGAATCGCATGTATTCCTTATGCAGAAACAACTTCAAATTCAAGTTACGGCTAAACAAATGGGAGTTTTGACTCTTTCTAGCGAAAATATCATCTTCAATGGATTCTCTACCCAATCATATGTTTTTTTCCACAATCGGAAGTTTGATATTCTCAAGAAAACTCATAAAATAATTCTCCGCAATCGGAAGTTGGATATTCTCAAGAAAACTACAAAATAATTCTCCCATAAGTGTAATGCATTTCTCCTTGCCTCCTACGGCCATTCTAGCAGTGTTTCCAAACCTGATGCGCATAAAAGAGCTAAATTTCACCTTAACCTCTTGAATCCCAGCCTGTAAATAGAGAGCAGAATCGCACGACCATGCTATGCAGAGAGAGCATTAGGCAACACCCAGAGATAGTGCAAAAAAATCATTATCACATTGGTTGCTAATTCCATAATTTTTGTATTCAATGATTGATTAGAATTGTTGTTTTAAGTCCACTTTATGCACAGAAAGGCTAATTGGGAATGGATCTACAGTTTAAAGTGGAATCCGAACCACTGACATGTTCCTCCACCAGGTATCGAACCCGGGACCCCTTGGTTACAAAGTGATGATGTTACCACTATGCCATCAAGGAGGCCCTCAAATAATTAGATTTAGCATTATTAAGTCCCCCATCAACAACATGTAAAGGGGTATTGAAACAAATCAACACACAAAAAAATATGAAAATCCAAACTATATTGAGAAAACTCAATTCGGATGATCCGATTTAACATAATCCAAACTATATTGAGAAAACTGTCAATTCGGATGATCCGATTTAACATACTCCATGTCTGCTCTCTTGTTAGTCCACGTGCACAAATATTTTACAACATGCGAAAAAAAATGCTTCAAAACACTTGCAGGTGTTAGTTCTTCCGCCATGACAGAAGGATGAAAATCATAGTCATTTTCAAACTTAAAACACGGATTCTCACGTGCATCACTGAAAGGATCGTTCACGTATGTCTAACCTCCGACAGACTTTGCTTAATCTTCCATATCAGATATATCTTAATATTCAGACTCACTACAGGCACTCTCCTCTTCTTCTGGAACATAATCCGACAAACAACTATCCTCCTCCTCCATATTTTTCTGCTTTTTGTTTTACAAAATACGCAACAAAACAAAAACACACAGATCTCCTCAATAGCACGGTTACGTACTTTCAGCAACAGATGGTATGTA
Source organism: Lepisma saccharinum (assembly GCF_977018435.1). Lineage (NCBI taxonomy): Eukaryota > Metazoa > Arthropoda > Insecta > Zygentoma > Lepismatidae > Lepisma > Lepisma saccharinum. The sequence goes on from NC_139253.1 coordinate 35,920,176, forward strand.
TGTATGGGCCGTACGTAGTGGTAGGAGAGCATGCAGGCTTGATTATGTAGTGGTAGTCAAGAGGTTAAATGAGCTAAAGCTGAATTTCAAGGAGCTAGATTTAGGAAGGCTGGATAAAGTGCCTCCCATGGTAATTTTAGTTGTCAAGGGGGGGGGGGTGCTGCTATTACCTGTGACTTTAAAGAGATGACAATCTATTCTTAGTTTTCACCATGTAGATCTGACAGCATAACCCATCTCAATAATCCACCGATGATCATATGAAATCGAAAATAAAGGTTTACCGGATAACAATATTGTCATCTTCACCTCAGCCATGGCATAAAGGTAGCTGGGGAGGTAAGAGGGGGTGGGGTGTTGCAGCCAATATAATAATATCACGTCAGGTGCAAAATGTGTACTCATGCAAAAGCTGGTCTATGTGGGCCAGGGCTAGTGATGGCATCATAGTGGGGCAGGGGGTGGGTGCCACAGTTCACAACCAAACAAGTGCACGAAAGAGCCAGATCTGGCCCCAAAACAGCTAAGTTGGCAGCAGTGCTCCCCAGCTACCCGAGAGGAAATTGTCCCTCCTCCCTTAAGAATAAAACTTTCAGATTTGTTAATTCACCACTTTATGACAGAAATAACCTGTATTACTGTATATATTTGTTCCTCAAAATAGTTACAACTGATTTGTAAGTAATTCTCAGTTATACGTATTATTTTCTCTCCACCTTGACGTACATATAATATAACTCAGGTTATACTGTATTCCATTTTTCACACTAGTTTTTCTATATTATTTTTTATTTCACTTTATCCAATTTTCCTTGGGTTATTCTGTATAGTCAAGAGTTTATTTTTTTGTAATTGGAGGTTTTCTCAGTCCGGTCAACCTCGAATTATCGGGACTACTCTGAAAATAAAGTTTTTGTACTTAACAAGTGACTAATCTTGACTACTTCCGTCCAACATTTCAGATCAGTTTCTGGACCCTTCCTCAGGGAATGTCAGGACAAAATAAGTAAAACTAAACTCCTCTGTAACAACCCTTTTAGGGCAAGGGTTTGCCAAATATTTTCATTGGGTGAAGTCATCAGTGCCTAGAGCTCTAGTGTCATCGTTTTTTGTCTTTCAGGACTGACGTCTGCTACTGTTGATTTCAAGTAGCCAGTGGGAGTCATACCCCCTCCCTCTTTGGCCCAGTATTCCTAAAGAAAAGAACATGAAAGACAGGAAAAGATGGCAAAATGAAGGTGGACTACCACAAAAAAATATACATACATAACCTCCCCCTTCCCCTTTGAAAATTCTGGGCACATCACTGCAAGTAGCTCCCCAATTGTCCTCACAATGCTGGGTCAACACCAAAATTTTGGAGGGACCAAACTGCTCATACCACATGCAACAACGCTGACCATGGGATGAGGTCCTCTTGGTAGTGTCCTGTTTCAAACAGTGAACAATGCTACCTTAGGAAGGATCCAGAAACTGTAATCTCACACCTATCTAGTGTTTCAGAACAAACATTTTTGTTATACAGGATGTTTCGCTCTCGGTCCCTGATTTTCGCTAATAAAAATCAAACTATTTGTCATTGAAATTTGCTGAGGACATACCTTGGTGTATAAGCAGCATGTTGACGTCATTGGAGATGGCACTGCAGTCTCTCTAGTCCTTGCATGGGCATGCATCTGGGTGATTCTGCCATTAATCGTACAGACATGTGCTTTCAGTCCGATTTCTTGGCCCTGCTGTTGCGAAGCACCTGATAGTGGTTTGTGGTTGTTCAGGTTCAGCTTCTGACAGTTTTGTACGGCCTCCTTCATGCACATCCAACAATGTTCCCACTGTTTCCAATTTCTTTACCAAATATTGAATGGAAGACTTTGCAGGTGGTTTCCTGACCCCCGTGTGTGTAAGTGTAAAGTGCTCCCCTGTGCTTAGCACCATGCCATGAAGGCATATAGGGGGTAACGCCCCACACTTTCTTGATCCAGTCGTGAGTGGGGGTGATGTGATTAGCATCACACCCCTGACCACCTTTACCCCCCAGGATTTTCCCCAGGTATAGTGGAACCACGAACAAAACAACCTGCGCAGACCCGCGACTCCTGTGCACAGTACCCCCACGAGTAGGGGAGGGGGAGAGTGGACCATGATTCCTTATGGTCAGAGGTGGAGGGAAGAAGGGAAAGCTGCGCGGGAACTTTTCGTCCCAAGGTTTTTTTCCTTGTGGTCGATCTATACCCATGTCATTCGATGCTGGGTGGGCACCGGGGCCGCTTCCAACATTAGAAAAGTTCCCAGATTTGAAACAGCCAGGGATCGAACCCGGGACCTTTAGCATGGTAGTCAGACGCGTTACCGACTGAGCCACCGTGGCTATTTTCCTGACTCCAAACTGTGCAATAAATTGTCGCTGGCACGCCACTATGGACTCATTTTCCAGTACGTGCAAACGAGAACAACATGCAGTTCTACTGAGTACTGACTCATACTATACTGTAATCAGGAACCACTGATTTTAAGCACAAACTTTCAAACCGAACCCAAACAAACACGAACCACTTTTAGGTGTGTCACAGCGGCAGGGTCAAGATCTCAGACTGAAAGCACACGTCCGTACAATTGGCATTTAACGACAGAATTGCCCAGATGCACGTGCATGCCCGCTCAAGGACTAGAGAGAATGGCGCTATCTCAAATGACATCACCATGCTTCTCATACACCAAGGTATGTCCATAGCAAATTTCATTACATTATGACAAATAGTGTGATTTTTATAAGCAAAAATCAGGGGCTGAGAGCAAGTGAAACATCCTGTATAATTACCTCCAGTGCTTATAAGAACATTGCGAAGAACTTCGACGGAAACTATTGATCAATATACTGTTTTTCATTTTAGGAATGTCCCATTGCAAATTTAAACTAGTGAAGTTAGTCAACACAAAATTCAAAAGCAAATACAAAGTAAAGAAATTTGTATGTATTGTTCTGCCTCCACTTAATATTGGCACTGTTTTTACACTAAAAACAGCTACAAATATGTATCAGACATGCACATTTTCAAAATTTTCTTATGCAGACACCTGATTGAACATCTACACTTCATTTCTGAACACACCTAGAACACACTGAACATATTCCGACTACAGTTTGTTAACATGTAGCAGAATTTGTGCTCCACTGTTATTTAAAAAGAAAATTATAAAATATTTGCAAGAATGATTGTTTACAGTATAAATTATACATATAAATGATAGAAACATTATGTATTTATAGCTATTTCAGAACACTAGTTACACTTTAATTGTACTTAAATCTACTGACATTGAAGGTAATATGGAAGTAAGACCACTTACAGCTATATTAGGAACATAAGATGTCAAAATGTGTATAGGTACATTGAAAATTCGCAACAAATTAAGAAAGAGGTTACTGCATATGTATATTCGGTATAAACTACTACCTGCATAAAATTTAAGTAAATCCTTTGTACTGCTTATAATATAATATAAAGTTTTATATTTTGCTCATTAATTTTACCAATTCCATTTTTGGTTCACCAACACATGTGCAGCAATAGGCATAAATAAAAGTTCAACAAGTACATATATCAAAAAATTGGCAAGCAATTACAGTTAATATTTATGAAATGACCAGCAAACTATAAAATGTATTCCAGCAAGACTATCATGATAATTTATGTATTTCATAAATACATATTGAACACGTTGAACAAGTAGAGGCAGTTTCTTGCATTTTTATTTTTTATTGATTATGAGGATAATTATGTTCAGATGTGCAGGAATTATAGTTTCTAGCCACATCCACTAAAAACTAAGCAGACCTGTGTAATCACTCCACTTTTGAGCTTTAGAGAAAAAATAACTAATTGTAAACAGTTCTTATACATTTCAAATTTTGTACAAATATTAACAGAACTTTCCTTGTCATTGCATATTTATTGAACAACTCTAAATTATGTTTCTTTGCAGAGAATTTGAGCTTTTTAATGAAATTGCATCCTTTATCTGCAGATAGTATAAAATTGGGTATTAATAATTACTTACCGTTATTACTTTGGTCAGAAACATTAGATCATTGGCACTTATTTTACTATGCTACCACCATTTTCCAGGGTATACAAACTTCAAATATTTTAGAACATATGAAAAAAAAAGTTTCACAAAATAAAATTAATTGATTAATGGGTTTGCTATTGGTTAATCTCTTGACTATATGCATTTGAAATACTACAAATTTAGCTCTACTTTCCTAGTTTGAGTCTGAAGACTAAATCACAGAAACTTATGAGAGATTAATGTAATAAATTTTCATTTTCAAGTATGTAGTACTGTAATAATTGTTCACATGACCACGGTAAACACGAAACAAAATATACAGTAAAACAACTCTTATATTAATTCAATTTTTGTCAAAAGTAGAAAGGCAAAGAGACTTGTTTTTTCACAAAAGAGTATCAATTTCAACTACACATTACAGAAGAGTTATTATATCCTTGTGTGTGTGTGTGTGTGTTATAGTGGATAAAAGGAAGGAGGGTCACAAGAGCTACATAACAAGTAAAAGGAAAGAGTAAATGCTTACCAGACACTAGAAAAACTATGGAACACGTTAGAAGGCAATTTAAAATTGTCACTTTTCAGTTAAAAAAAAAAAGATTTCTTAATGAATTGTTAAATGCAACTTTTACTACATGTTTTAACAAGTACTTCTCAAAGGGGTATTTTTTTCTAAAACTTTAAGGGTGTCAAAATATATTTATCACACAGTCAAACTTTTGAAATTATAGGGACAGTGACAGTGACCTCCAAAACTTTGTTCATTAATTGCTTTCGTTTCCCCATTGTTCTCTAGCAGGACATACTTTTATTTTATTTTTGGGCACTGAGTGAATGAAAATAAATTTCACTATTAAGTTTGGGAGTGCAGTCCATAGACTTGTAACTTACATGATTTATCTTTGTTCAACTGAAACACGTATTTTCCTAATTAATACTATGTGACGCTCAAAATGTAGGACATTATGATCTTTTTCAAATTCCTCCTGGACACCAGACATAAGGTTAAAATATAGGCCACGTCTGGGAAAACCTAACGTCTGGTAACCCTAATCAAAAATGTAGAATTGGTTGGTTGATTTGGTGTTTTAAATCCACTTTATGCACAGTAAGGCTAATCCGGACTGGACCAGTTTTTTTAAAGTGGATCCAAACCACTATGTGTGCTTCCACCGGGTATCGAACCCGGGACCCCTTGATTACAAGGTGATGACGCTACCACTGCGCCATCGAGGAGACCCTAAAGATGTAGAATTACAGGGTGGGGGGGGGGAGAAACTGTTCTTTCACCAAACTCACCGAAAACTGTGAGTGGTGGAGTGAGGTGGGGACAGGGGGGATGTGGTTGCACTTATGGCTGATTTGTAGGCCCTCTCCTAACTTTTGCCTACTGAGGTGTTGGCAGATTTGGGTAAGAGATGGATGAGGCATGGACGGCGACAGTGAACTCCAGGTTATGGGTGGTTGTTGATTCTGAGGTTGAGGGCAGTGGATGTTTCTCCAAGGTAAAACCAACCACAGATGTTGCAGGTGAGGATGTAGATTAGGTTCAAGATGTGGCAGGTCCCTTTGGGGTGGAGGGTGAATTAGCCAGTCGCTGTGTGAATCTGGAGGATGCGAGAGGTGGAGAGAATGGGGCATGTTTTGCACATAGGACGGTTGCATTTGTGAGTGGGGGATGTTGTGGATCAGGATGTTTTGGAGGTTGGAGGTGTATCAAATTGTGGACTTGTTGCGAAAGATGTTTCTGGTCTCTGGGTCACTGTGGAGAATGAGGAGGAGGGAGTGTAGGGTGTGTCTGATTTTGTTGAGTTGGGGGTTGTAGTTCTGTCGGGAGGTGGGTGAAGTGTTAAGGCAGTGTTCCCTAAGGACTTAGGTGTGGAATAGGTGGGACCTGGGGAAGTGTAGGTATTGCATGTGGTTGGTGGGTTTGATGTGGATTGATGTTTTCAAATCACCTTCCTCAATGTGCACATCTTCTATCCAGACCTGGCAACGGTGCACGTCTCTAACTTACATTTTTGCCTTTTCTTCTACCACTGATGCAACTCGCACCCGTGAAAATTTGAGTTTTTCTAGGGTCTGGTGAGTGTCTCCTCTTTCTTTTTTACTTGTTTATATATTGTATATGTACAGAAATAGTTTTCACATATTTATGAAAAGGAATAAAGTTTTGAGATTTTAAATCATTACAAGAAAACAGACTTCAAAACCACATTCAATAGGGTTTTTACCTTTCAGGAGACCAGTACAGCACTTTGCTCCTTAAATTTGCTAAGATGTTTATATGAATATAAGAAAGTAAATGTAGATTTTAGATTCACCAAATCCATAATATAAATTATACAATCGCTAACTGATCAGCAACAAATGAATTCAAGTAGATAGATTTAACTATTTCTATGGATAATTTTTTCAAACTTCTCTACTTGATGCAACCTGCTCTATCTACAATTGATATGTTACAACTACTAGAGCTGAACAATTTTTTTACTAATACTAATACCTGAGCTATTTAAAACGAATTTCAATAGTTACAAGTGATAGAAAAGGACTAGTACATTGTGAATGTAGCTGGCCTCCGTAGTTCAGTAAATACCATTACACTGTGCACCATGTAAGTTCCCAGGTTTAATTCCTGGCCTGATGATGGGTGTTCCTTTGTGCATCATCTTCATCAATTTCATGTAAACATCAGTCATCATCACCATGATTCACCAAAAGTGGCAGAAAACAACGACAAAATAAAGAATAACAGATCTGAACATTCAGATATCTCATCTTAACTGGAATGACATGCTAATAAAAATAATTAACATTTATAAATACAAACACTGAAGTTGAAAAGCTTCTTTGGTCTTGTGTACATTAATAACCACATTCATTTATCACGTTCTCTGCATGTAAATAAAAGGCAGTATATTATTTCACAATCTTAGAACCACACCTATTTTACCATTACTATTATAAATTTCACAAGAAAATAAAAAAAAAATGTTTGATCTCTTCATCATTCATAACTTCTATTGCTTGCACAAATACACACAATTGAATTATTATTACTATTATTCTCCCACTGTTGATCTCTGAATGAAATAGCTATCCCTGTAATGCACACTTTATGAAACTTTTAAATATTTGAACGCAAGTATAGTTGAGATATCAAATAGAAAGGAATGAATTCATGAGAAAACTACAAAAGATATTCTCCAATTATTGTAAGAAATCTTTCTAATATATGATAAAAATGTTCAGTATAAAGCCTTTTTTTTTTATCAGAACTACAAATATACTTAATAAATATCTTACTAACATGGTACAAATCTACTTCACATCATTTCAATCATAAAATGTTTCAATTGATTTTATTTGATTGCATATATAATCATTATGTAATGATACTTTACTAATTTATCATGTTTAAGAAAATGACTGAACAAACACAAGAAGTGTTGAGAACACATTGGAAATCTGTAAAACTTGTTGTTCAGAGTTATTCAAATAGAATGGTATCCAAAGAAAGGCCTGTTGAGAGTGTGGTAAACGATAGTAATCGACCATTCATGGAAGAAATACATAAAAGTACTTAAGTTCTGTGTATATATGTATGGGTAACAGCTGCGTGAGGCACTTTTTTTTTTTAATCCGTGGCACAACAGACCTTGATCACCAGGGCCATGGGCATCGCCATAAATTTTTGCAGGGGGGAGGGGAGGGGGGTCGGACAAATGATTTAAAAAAATAGTAAGTATTATTACCACGGTTATAAATGTTATTATACAATAATTATTATTATTATTATATAAATGGGGAGACTCGATCCACCAAAGAGTTAATACCAGCACGACTATTTTCCATTATTTATTTTGCATTTTATGCAGTTAGTATCTGAAAAGCATTTTGATATCAACTTTTGCACATCTTGTTCAAAAAAAGGTTTTAAATGTTAGGGGGATTTTTTTTTTCATGAAGTTTGTTGTGTGACCTCTCACCTACAACTGTCAATATTAGAATTTTGAAAACTGTCGAACCATTTGTTCTTTGGATGAAATGGTAGAACATAACCTTGTTGCTGTACTTTTCACTCAATGTTTTCGATCAAATGCAAACTTTCGGCTTTCTTGTGCCTTTAAATGAACTATGTCAATTTCCAGGGAGGTCCACCAACACGTTCGACACCCCCCCCCCCCCCCTTCCCGATGACCATGACCAGGGCCTACCTACAAACTGACGGCCTCACTCCCACATGCCTTAGCAGAAGTGGGCGACCATCCAACCAGTTACAGGGTGATGTGTGGTCAGCACAACAAACCCCCAGTCGTTGTTGTAGGTTATGCTACTCATTCGTAGCTCCCCAATTTCCTCACAATGCTAGGTGGGCATCGGTCCCTTTCACTGGCCAAAATCTCAGGAGAGAAGTTTTCACACTTCCCTCTAGGAGCCTCGAACCAGTATGTCTCAAAGCCTGATGCATACCGCATAGCCACAGTTTGAGACTGTTTGAGGCATTGGGTATACATAATGGCTACATTGAAGCAGGAAAAGGCATTTTTCATGATGGAATTTGAACAAGAGATGTCGTGAAAGTGTAGTGACACTCGTGGAAATGCATTGCATGTTGAGTGAAACAGTTCAAATTTGCTGGGGGCTGTTTGTGGCCCCTGGGCAATATTCAACAACTACTGTCTTGACATATGCCATTTGATCACTAGCAATTATAGATTACTTTAATATAATCCATTGTATGTAATAAATTGTACCTCTCTTTTTAATTTAGATTCCACACTGAATACTTGTAACGTGCATGTAAAACTTTGAGAGTTCTGCCAATTCATGTCATGTCGATTGTGGTACATCGGTTCACATCTAAATAAATCAGCTTTACTTGTGAACCATCCTTTTTTAATAACTCTATATATTTTAATTGTGATCACTTACTTAATTATTATTATTGTACATTTTGAAAGATGTGTAAAGAAATATATAATAATTTTACCTTACTGTCTGATAATCAGATTAGCTAATGCCTGAATGAAAGACATACGTAATATTCTGACATGATTTTTTTTTTTTTAATACAGCAAAATATTGAACATTCTGTGTTGGCATAAATGTAACCCAAGAGCAACTGTATCTAGTGAATACATTTGGGTCAAAATAACAAAAGAAGACACAGACACTCAAGAACTTGAATTTCATTTGTGTGCCAATAAACACTCAGGGAACAGAGACTAATGTGAAGACAGCATCAAAAAGCACTACTTGTGGTATCACTGTATCTACTAGGTCATTCAAATATGATGGGGACTGATTTTTTTTCAAACACCTTGCCATGCGCAGCAGTTATGCATCCTTGGGAGAATAGAGCCACAACCCCCACCCTCCCTCCCATGCAGGTTAGAACCTGCTCAGAAAGTGCCACGGAGCGTGGAACAATGCATTGTGAGCAGAGACTCAAACAACAGTATGGGGAAGAGTGTCTCTCATGAACCTGTGTGTTTCACTGGTGTAAGTACTTCAGAGAGGGAAGAGAACACGTGGAGAATGAACTGCATGATCGAGGGTTCTGCCAGACCCAAGAAAGCACGGAGGACCCGTTTGGTAGAAAAGTGATGGCAACGTTTTTTTGGGACTGGCAGGGAATTATCCATGTAGACTTTCTTACAGATGCCAGAACAGTCACTGCAGCTTATTACTCAGAACTCCTGACCACAGAAGTGAAGGAAAAGATCCGATCCACGCGGAAGAGAGGCGGAAAGTCCTTCAAGACAATGCACGGCCTCATACAGCCAATAATAACAATGGCAACCCTCAGCAAATTGAAATGGGACCTTCTGCCACAGCTGCCATACAGTCCTGATTTGGTCCCAAGTGATTTCTACCTGTTTGGAAGGCTTAAATCAGACTTGGAAGGCATGCAGTTTGCAGATAACGACGCCATCATCAGCAGTGTTCAGGAGTGGATACGCAGCCAACCGAAAAACTTTTATGAAAAGGGCATTAAATGTATGGAAAAAAAGGAAGGACTCTGGAGGGGAGTACTTTGAAAGGTGAAATGTGCAAATAAGTATTTGACAATAAAGGATTTGGTATAAAAAAAAAAAAAAAAAAAAAAATCAGTCCCGGCCATATTTGAATGACCTAGTACATTGTACAGTGTTTTGCACGAAAAACCAGCCTGCCTCATCTTGTCAGACATTCTTAAACTATTGTTTCTTCTACATTCTCCCATTCCACCACTCTCCCCATCTGATCATGTTATGTCACCCCTCCCACCGTATCTGTGTCTGTTCTTGTTTTTGAAGCATATTAATTTAGGAGAAAGTTTTGTTTCAGACCAAGTGATTATGAGGCAGGCTGGTTTTTCATGCTCAACGCTGTATTACAGCATCTGGCACAATCTTTTGTGCAATAACGAATGCTTTTATAACCTCTTGTTCGGTGATATTTGATATATTGGAGATAAAATTTTATGGTCTGTACATAGACGTATGCAAAATTTTTTTCCAGGGGATGCCATTACCCCGTGCCTTCAAAAACCACTCCTTCGGTGTGAAGTCATCCTGTTTCAGTAATGCCCTTGTAATAATTAATACAAATTACTGACTCGTACTTCCAGGCTGATATTCATTTTCTGGGGAGAGGGGGTGGCATGGTCTACCCTTCCGGACATTCGTGGGCTGGGTTCCTATTGTGTAATGATTTTTACAAATTGCACAGGTTGACAATGCATTTATAATACTGGGAAGAAGTGTGGGAGTAAGTTGAAAGTTTGGAGAAACAAATCTGCACCTTTTTTTCAAGTTGCAGAAACCATTAATATGTGAGAAATTGTCATGAAAAGTAGATTGCAGAAGTCATCATGCTTGTAAATCTTTGCTGTCTGAAGCATTTGGGAGGTGGAAATCCTACAAAGGTCAAACCTAACCTTCACCGAATTTATAAAGAATAACACAGTAAGGATATAGGACCATTACTGAATTGGAACCTAAGCTTTAGACCTACATTACTCCTAAAGTATGCACCACTGCTAGTATAAATGTGGTCACCTTCAAAAGTAGAGTTGAAAATCTTGTCATTCATATGACCATGCCATATTAATTATTTTGCGTAACCCTCAGATATTTACACTGTTGTCAACACAGAATATGAATATTTGTCAAAAATATTTGAATGGCGGTTCTTGGTTGAACCAAAAGAAAAAAAATAAGGACAATAAGATCAAATTATTATTAATATTCCTTTCTTAACAGTATACAATTAATGCATTTTGTACTTATATCTCTCTCCATAAAAGAACTTATTCGTACTAGTGAATCTTGATTATTGACAAGCTCATGCAATAGTCATTTTACACAACGTTAACAGATATCATATTTTAGTTGCTTTGGCACCGTAATTATTTCAGTGTATGTGCGGTCGTGAGAAAAAAGCAAAGTTGAGTAACATTACTAGCAGCAAATCACATACCATAGGGTCTTCTCACAGAGCAAGCTGACTAGATCAATTACTGAATGATTTTTTTTCTTTTTGTTTGAAACTTTGGCAAAGCAATCTACTGTAAGAACACTTCATTTATGTCAAAATATTGTCACTTAACTTTCACACAAACTGTACTATCACAACAAAATCCACTTCATACCATAAATCCCACTCGCTGGCACCAAATAACATCCTAAAAAGAACTGACAATACATTTTTTTTAAAAAAATCAATGAGCATGAGCCAAACCTCAACATATAAATATCTTGAATTCTAATAATATTTTTATAAATATTATACAACTATTTTACAATTAGAAAGATACATATAAATATTTCTATACAGTACTATAATTTAACTCTCCTACATTGCACAATTCACTTAAGAATCACACATAAGAACATAGGATTACTACGTTCCATCAACATATAGTGCAACACAAGTTAATAAATTCAACAATTCATTATACAGAAGCTAGTTTTACAAACCCTGTTCCACAACTACAAGTTTTTTTATATATATATATATGTATATTCCTTACACTAAACTTTTAAATTTTCGCTGCAGAACATGCATGAGTTTAAAACAAGAATGTCCTGTGTGCCTGTTGTAATCTGTTGCAATGTAGAAATTTAATAAAAATCACAGCCAATCTTGGAAACAAAGAGATTGTGCTTTCATAATAATAGTAGCAATAATGACAATACTAATCAGTCATGCACACTTGAAAGAACACATTCTACGAACAGTCTGGAATGATATCAGTCATTTCAATTAGTTTAAATAAGTATGGTATAAAAATTTAAGCTACATAATACAAAACCTGATTTTTAAAAATTCTCATGGATATCACTGCTGCAAGGTTTAAACTTTTCCTAACTGTCATTTGAAATATCTGTTACGTTCGTAACCTCATGAGGATGGTTTAATTTTTGGTGTTCCTGTTGTTGCTTAATGAAAGCGCTAAGCCTATTCAGAAGGAATTGCTTGTCGTGTCCTTCAAGCATCAGTTGATTTTTCAATACACAAACCATGTGCTTGTTAGCTACTGACACAGCGTAAAAATAGTACAAAGCAAGTACGAGAACAATAAATGCAGGGACTGCAAAACCTGCAGTGCCGAAGAAAAATAATACTGATTGGATCCAGTCTGGAAGCTTTTCAAAAGTAAAGACAATCAGACTCCACACTGAGTCCCGATATCTGAATGGGCCGCATGACTTCGACGGAGACAACTCAGCAATCGAATATGCAACAGGAAGCACTGTAACTACGTACGATACCAGGAGGACAACCATAAAAAATGAACTAGACCTTGATGCTCGATACACTGTGGATGAGGGTGTACTGTTTACTAAACAAGCAAACTTCTTAATGTAGAATACAAAAAAACATTGAATGGTTGCCATAGCTGGGAGAAGAGGCGAATAAAAACTTCCCAGCCAGCACAAAGCCTGGCTGTAGACAACGTCGAGAACATGTTTTGACAATTCAAACTCTTGCTCGCAAATAAGTTTGGCCAATTTGCTACGGGAGTGCTTCGCAATCAACATTCGGGGCATGTTAATGATGAAGGTGATGACAATGGCTGTTACGAAGTCCAGGATTACAAGCTTGTATATCTGCTGCCCGACGTACGTCTCCCAGCATAATGGAGTGTTGCACTCCTTGCTGGCACATTCCCCAAGTTCCGCTTTACAAGCCACCGTTAAATAAAATGACCCCATAAGAACTGCAAGAGAAGCTAAGCGTAGAAATATCGTTCGGAATAAATTAACGCGGATTACAAAAGCAGGACTGTACTTCTCAAGGGTTACTAGAAACGAGAACAAGACTGGTAGGAATAAGTTAAGTCCGACGATGGTGAGAGACGGCAAGTACTCAAGTATCAATGTAACCAGCTGTTGCGAGAGTACAGTACCCTCTTTGTGATTTGGTAACTCTCTAATCTGGAACTTAAAAGTATAAAAAATTAATGCACCTGCACCTATCAGGATAATCAATACAATTATATTGACAATGATCCTGATAAAAACAAGCTTTAGTTTCTCTTCCTTTGATCTGCTCTGTCTCTCTTCTTCCAATCTTTCTGCTTCCAAGCATCCTTTTATCTCGTTAAACAGAGCCTTGTGCTTGATATTTGCTGCTTTTTCATTGTTGATACAGAAGTCCCATCCTCCAAAGACCAAATTGCAATACTGGTAGAATTGGCCTTCACCTTCCAACAAACGTTCTTTGAAACCTTCGGCTGCAGACTTCACTATTGCAACCAAGCTAAGAATAAAGTAGATAACGGTTGTTGCAATGTATGCAAGTGGCAAGTCGTAATATAGGTGTTTTTGAGCATCGATTGTGAATATATCGTAGGAATAGAAACCATAAAAGAGTAAAGTCTTCTCCATCCATCCAGTACCCTGTATTACATCTAAAACAACATTTTCGTCACTGGACTGATTGATGTACTTTGCTGTACAACATTCCACATCAGATGCATTCTGGGAATAGCACCCACTGGAATTGAAGTATGCACCTGAGCCTAAAGGCTCTAACAAAATGGTCGGAAGGACAATGAATGCAAACACAAGCAAAAATATTGTCAAGTTTAGAAACATTAGCCACTTCACAAACAAGAAATATGCCACGATCCCTGTGCCGAAATTGCCTTCAATCTTTTTCAGGCTGTGCTGCCAAAGTTCCAAGTTTGAGAATATCTCCTTCCACCTGCTTCTCATCTGCTGCCACATTTTTCTTCTCTGCCATTTAAATTGTTCAAATCCCTGTAGCCTTAATTTTGTGGCTCTCTAAAAGGTAAACAAAATAACTTCAGAATATTTACACTCCAACTTAAATATTTCAACATACCTTCAGAGTGTCCAGGTAAAAACTTGTGAAAACGAAAGCATCATAACTCTAACTATTGCAATTATTGTCTTGAATTGATTGATTAGAACTAAAATTGTGGGCACTTCAGCACTTAGGCTATTTGCACCAGTCACATTATAATGGATCCAGCCTCTTACCATAGCTGAAATCAATATCTGCCTCTCCTAACCTAGTGAAAAGCTGAGGCTGTAAAGGGGGCACTCAGCACATACGAGGAGGTATCAAAAAGTTTTGCCTGTTGAGGTATAATTTGTTTAATAATGGAAAGATTGAAACAATGAACATACATATAGTTTGGCTGTAGTGTCCTCTACTCAGAGTTACCCTTCCACACATTTGCCATCACGTTTGATGCATTTGTGCCAGTATTTTATCCAGCCCTCAAAACCAGTTTGGAAAAATTCCACAGAACACTCCCTGCCCCACCCTTTAGAGCTGTTTTAACCTCCTGACGACAACCACCACAGGGATGATGAGGTCATTCGAGAGGATAGACACATCACCATCCAGGAAATTTCTGATGTAGTGCACATGTCCTATGGGTCAGGACATGCAATGATTGAGAGTTTGGGATACCATAAGGTCCGAGCTAAGTCTGTGCTTCGTGGCATGAGATTCGATGACCTACAGGAGGTTAAAACATTTCTAAACGGTGGGGCAGGGAGTGTTCTGTGGAATTTTTCCAAACTGGTTTTGAGGATATTCATTGTTTCAATCTTTCCATTATTAAACAAATTATACCTCAACAGGCAAAACTTTTTGATTTTTGATACCCCCTCGTACATGAACAACACACAGTCCTACAGATGATTATACTGACATTTGGGTGATTTCTCAACAGGTCACCCCTTGCACCCCTTATTGTCTTGAAGTTTACAAAATAGAAAAGAGAAACTCAAGAACTTTGTTGGATGCAGTGGAAGCAAGAGTGTAGCATTCACATGCTTGTAGCAAGGCGAAGAAGGTGAATGCCCCTTACTCACACTTGAGTCTCGACTGGCTGAGGGAGAGAAGATGTGAACTTCACAGAAGAAGGCATAGCACATTTGATGTCTGGCTGAAATGCAGTTGATCAATCAAGAGCAATTTTCAGATGAACAAGACAGAACTTCTGCACTGGGAGCAGTCATTTCAGGAGAGAGGCAGTGCTGTCATAACAGAGGGAAAAAAGTATAGCTTCCCCATGATGATATGTATCAGGGTGAAGTACAGGGTCAGACAACTAAACTGGACAGTTTTTAATTACAAATAAAAACAAAACTCTTTCATGTGATGAACTCAATTTAATACATGTTGTACTACATCTCATAGCATTTTAGGGAAATAGCATGAGTGCAGTTTCATGCAGTTTCTTGACAGACACTTCATTTTTTGGATGACTCCTGAAAACAGAGACTCAAACTCGTTCAATGTTCTCAGGAGTTCAAACCATACGATGTCCAATATTCACTTTTCATTGCTGATGCCATCTCCTTGAAGTACCTTACCCACAGTAAAATGATATTCCGACTAGGAACATGCAGAGTACGGTGAATGTAGTTACCTCAAGCAACTTCTGTTCAGTGTTAATTTTAAAACAGTCAGATTCAGTTGCCGTGCCTCACAGGTGTGCTATTCATAAAATGAACCGTCTTTGTCAGGAAAATGCATGAAACTGCCACTCATGCTATTTTCGTAAAATGCTTTGAGATGTAGTACAACATGTATTCAATTTACTTTGTTGCATGAAAGAGTTTTGTTTTTATTTGCAATTAAAAACAGTCATGTTTAGTTGCTGGACCCTGTATTTTGTTTAAACAAATTGGATACAAAAAATCTGGGTTTGTCTTTCAGATTTCATGGCAGTAGTATCAGAAATATGATAATTTATTTTTCACTAGTTCTTTCCCCGACACCCTGTATTTTCACAATGGGCAAAACTTATGTCAACTTCATAAAGATTGACATGCAATTCTGTAACTTCTTACACATCCATTCACTCTTTCATACATGTAGAAATAAACAATCTATCTTGTTACCACCAAGTCTTAAAAATGACTGTCTGTTGAGTTACATTGGAATTTCCTTACAGAAGAACAAACATTTCAAATTAAGAAATGCATCAACAGGAACAGTACTACTAAAATTTGCAGATCCATGCATGTTATGTCAAACACCCATGTAAAAAGTACTTCTTGTGGTTGATATTTTGTTATTCACCTAAAGTTTCAACATATACACATTTCTCTCTCAAATTCATGATGAAAGTTGTGCGAATTACTCACAAATTTAATATAAATATATTAATAACTTACGTTTTGCGAGTATCTAGGTAACTCCTGCAACGTTTCTGGACGCAACTGCTCCCTTCCTCGGGCTGCTCAAGTTTAGGTTATGTATAAATCATAACAACGTCGACCTCTCCATAGGTACAGGATATAGGATTGGTAAAAAGGGGGTGGTGAAAAACTATAAAAATCTAAAACCCATTACAGGTGCACGTCATACTACCATGCTGTTTCCCCGATTAGAAACTGCTCCTTGGCCAGAACATGACAGGCATAAGACAACTGACAGCATCACTATTGTAGAAACTGATTTAAAAGTTTTAACATTCCAAGGAGCAGTTTCTAATCGGGGAAACAGCATGGTAGTGTGACATGCACCTGTAATGGGTTTTAGATTTTTTATAGTTTTTAACCACACACCTTTTACCAATCCTATATCCTGTACCTATGGAGAGGTCAATGTGGTTATGATTTATACATAAAATAAACATGAGCAGCCTGAGGAAGGGAGCAGTTGCATCCCGAAATGTCCCAGAAGTTACCTAGATACTCGCAAAACGTAAGTTATTAATATATTTATATTTTCTCTCTCAAGAATAAAAAATTAATGAAACATGTATTGGAAATTCCAAAACACAGGATTAGCACAACAATAGCACAAACCAATCCAGTAAACAATGGAAATTCAAGTATCAGCTGAGCTGTTTAAATTACATCAATTTCAGTACATTATGTTACTTGCATGTTCAAATCAAGTAAATCTACACCTAACAAAAACTAATTTTAATTCATGGCCAATGAACAAACTGAAAACATTTGCAATTACTTCTTCATGTTACCATCAAGTCTTTAAAGTGACTGACAGTTGAGTTATTAATGAATTTTCTTACAGAAGAAAGTGACAACACAGCATCAACAACAAAGAAACAAAAAAATTGTAGATTCAGAGAAGAAAACTGTCATGGGTCTTACCTGCAGTTTAGCTTTCAATTCTCTTTTTTGTGCCATATTCACAGGCATTGCCTTTATCTGCATTATTTCTTCCCATGTTCTCTCTTCATTTGATAGATTCTCTACACAAGGAAATAAACACAATAAATAACAGGAGATAAACAAGGAAATCTGCCCAAATACTCATTTACACAAGAACTGATAAGGATATCAGATCATATTGTTCTGAGTCAATGATAAGTTTTTCAAAATGTGATTGTGGTGAATTCTGTGACTGGCTTGATAAGACTTCAATACAGGTGGCACAAATGGCAAAGTGGTCAGGTTGCCATGCTATGAAACCAGAGGATATAGGCTTGAACCCTCATGAACCCCAATGATGAAATATGCATGAGTTTTATTCACGAAGTAATGCTAAATGTGTGCTTTTCCACGAAATGAACGCTTTTTCGTGAAATAACAGTGAAATATCATCAAATTAAGTAGAAAACACGCAAAAACTGGCAATCAAGGTTGCGCGCGCAAACTGTCGATTTGTAATGAAACATTTGCCTAAAGTTTCCTACCACTAGCAGCTGAAGAACGTTTTACCTTCGATCACATCAGGAAGACGATGCAAATTGGGATTTCCCATGCACATAATCTCAGTTCGAAAACTTCGTTCCCTGTCAAGTTGCATTCCTTTCTTCCCCCGAATGTCTACTCAACTTCCAGTTTCATGAACTTGCTAGCTGTAGCAGCGATAAGATTAGTCTGTTCCTGCACATCAATGGAAACAATGGTGTCATTGGTGCTCAGTCATGAATGAATTTTGTTTATCATCATGTGATTTTTAACATGTGTTTGTGTATGTGCAGTAGTGATTATTTTATTTGTTGGACAGCAAGGATATCCTTTAAATACATACAATGAATAAATCACTTGAGATATGCAATTTAGAAATGAAGTGATTTTGTGTTGATGTTTTCTTTTTGGTTGGACAGCTAAGTACTTGTGCATGTGTACAGTATATAAAAATGAAGTAGTTTATCAATTTATAGCTCTTTTGTACGTTGTTTCCTCTCATAATGAAAAAGTGTGTGCCAATTTCTTTTTTAACCACTGATCTAACATTTTATTTACCACTCTCCTCAGTTTTTATTTACCATAAATTTGTCTCCCTACCCATGAGGTAGAAAAGCAACATAAAACAGAAAGGAATATTACAATGCCAAGTTTATGTTCCATTACATAAAAGTATTTACAATAATTTTAAATTTGCTAAAATGGGTTAATGACAGGTGTTGGCATCAGTTAAAATTGATTGATTGATTGATTTAGTTTATTTTACTTCGCGTTTTGTGCCTCTTGGCTAATTTGCGAAGATGGGGATGAGTGATGAAATGATGAAATTGATGAATGGACATTCACAAACAACCAAGCCCGACCGGGATTCGAACCCGGGACCCTTGGCGGCGCAGCGCGATGCATCAGTTAAAAGAAGAATTAACTCAGTTTACATAAAATTATAAAATTGTCTACTAATGGAAGGCCCAATGAAACCAAAATGTTTAGTAGCTCAAATTATGACAGTGTGTCAAATGAAAATGTTAAATATTTTTTATGTTGAAATGTATTGAATACTAAAGCAGGGTTGCTAAGATTTTTTGATTATGAAATTCCCTGACATTTCCAGCCCAAAAATGAATTTTTTTTTTCAGACATGTTTTTCATCGTGGTTTTTGCTTTTGAACCTTCTGCTTTTCAATTAAATATGTAATTCGTTAATTATTATGAATGTTCACTTTCACAACTTTCTTTTTAGCAAATTTCGTTCTATCCACACAAGAACATATAAAAATTCGAAGAGTAAAATGTAAAATTACAATCGGCATCAAATGTATTGGATGCTACAATTACCTGCATCCAGGCATTGCAACTGAAATTCATTTCAGTTCAAGTTCTGGATCGGGTCGAACTGAATCACTCCTCACTTTATCAGTTCTTCAGCGCTGCTGACCAAAATCGGATGGGTAATTTGGACTGTAACTCGAATTGACGCTGGCAATTTCTACTCCGGCCCAGATGAACTGAAACTCGAAGCTCCTTATGCAAGAGCAGTCTGGTTCGCACCACTTCAGAAACCAGTTTCGGGGAAAGCAGTTCGACATATCGGTTTTAGATAACAGTCCATGCCACGGCGGAGGTGAGTTTGGGATAATGGTTCGAGCAACTGAAATTGGCCAAACTACTGTGGAGGATTGGTTTGACCTACGGAATGCCAGAAAGCTGTGAGGCGCGCAAAGGAAAAGTGATTCAATGTGTAAAGTAAAAGAAGTAAAGTTCTCCCCTGTGCTTAGCACCACGCCATGAAGGCGTATAGGGGGTGTGGGGGTAACGCCCCACACTTTCTTGATCCGGTCGTGAGTGGGGGTGATGTGATCAGCATCACGCCCCTGACCGCCTTTACCCCCCAGGGTTTCCCCCAGGTACCCATGTTATTCGACGCTGGGTGTGCGCCGGGGCCGCTTCCACCGTTAGAAATGTGTACAGAGGACAAAATACCAAGCCATTTCATTCGAAACACCCACTTGTGCCATGGTTATCATATATCTTCATTTTTTTTTTTTTAATTTTCAAGATAGAAACTTGAAAATCAATATGCTGGTTATATGTGCTACTTTGAATATAGTTAAAGGAGAGAATTTAAAGTAATTTGAAATGCAGGGTGCCAATTTTAACCCTTCAGTTTTTGAAGACAGAAATATTAAAATTAGAATGCTGGTTATTTATGCTACCGTGAATACAGCCAAATAGAAAAGTGTTTAGTAATTGGAAATGCTGGGTTGTCATATCTAACCTTATTATTTTTAAACAAGTAAGTTGAAAATCTGTATGCTGGATATTAATGCTACTGTATATATGACTAAATAGGGATGTTTTACAACACCAAACATGCAGGGCTGCCAAATTTTGTTTTAATTTTAAATATAGTATAAATTTCAAAAGTGGAATGGTGGTTATAGGCCTGTTTAATGATATATCATGTTATTTTTATATTTTTAAAGCTATGAAGTAAAATGAGTATTTAATGGTTATTTACGCTACTGCAGAAACAATTTATTAATTTGAATCATCAATTGTTGTTATTTTGCGTTGCTTTTCGGCTACTTGGGGCTAATCGCGACGATGAGGATGCGTAATGATATGAAGGAACAATTACAAAGAATATCCATGTCCAGGCCAGGATTCCACCACTAACATCGTAGCACGCTGTCATATCCACTCTGCAATGGAGACGAAAGCAATGAAAGAGCGAAGCTAAAAATAGAGAAATGCCGGGTTGCCATGTTTAGCATTTTCATTTTTGAAGCAGAAACCTGGAAATCGATATGCTGCTTATATATGGTAACGTGGTTTTAAGAAAATTGTGGCAATTTGGAAAAGACAAATACAACGTTTAATTTTCTGAATCCAGGAAACTGGAAACGATGTCTTGATTGATTGAAATCTAATTAAATTGTGAAATGTTAAAAAAGAAAAATGGTATGGTCAGGGGCGTCACCAGATATTTTTGAAGGGGGGTCAGGCAAGTGATAAAATTTGAATAGTAGATAAATAATAAGTATTATAACCATGGTTATAAATGTTATTATACAATAATAAATATTATAAATTAACAAAAATAAATTTTATTTGAAATAATAATAATAATTATTATTATTATATAAATGGGGAGACTCTATCCACCAAACGAGTGAATACCAGCACAAGTATTTTCCAATAATTGTTTTTTTTCATATTATGCAGTTAGTATCTGAATACATTTTGATATTAACCTTTGCACATCTCGTTCAAGAAAAGGCTTTAAATGTTAGTTTTTTTTATATAAAGTGTGTTGTGTGACCTCTCACCTACAACTGTAATTATTAGAATTTTGAAAACTGTGGAATGATTTGTTCTTTGGCTGAAATGGTAGAATATAACCTTGTTCCTGTATTTTTCACTCAATGTTTTCGATCCAATGAATTTTAACTTTGATTATTCTCTTTGAATACTAACTTTTTTTCTGTTCTTAAGAATAAGAGTAACAACCTTTCGGCTTTCTTGTACTTTTAAATGAAAACAATGTCAATTTCCAGGAAGGGGGGTCCACCGACCAGTTTGACCCCCTCTCCCAACGCCCATGGGTGTGGTGGTTATGACTAACTTACTTGAAAAGTAGAAAGCCGAAATATGCATGCTGCGAGAATATGGCCTCCCCAACAGCAAAGTGGTAAGGTCGCCACCTTGTAATCAAGGGGTCATGGGTTTGATACCTGGTCGAGGCACAGTGGCTTGGATTCCACTTGAAACTGTAGGTGCAGTACCAATTAGCTTAGCTGTGCATAAAGTGGACTTTAACAAAAACTCAAACATGAACAGGAAAAGTGAAATTGAAATGTATACTTAGATGAATGAACAATTGATCTATGTTACTTACAATTACACACAGAAACAAAATACTTGATTTTGTTTTACACAAACTTTTTGTAATTCTTTTTTCTATACTTCTCCATTCTCTTCTTGAAGAGGTTTAAATGAAAATGATTTCCTACGTTCAATTATTTCTATTATAAGCCTTCCATGATTTCCAACGTTTTTGATACATGGAACTAACAATAAGGAGCTTATGTACTTGTATTATTTGCAAAATTCTAGACAGCTTGTAATTCATATGGTAGTGTTCTACCCTGTAGAACGGGGGACCAAACCAATGGGGGTGTAGCTCATCCCATAAATTGCACCACTTGCTTGCCCCGATGGCCCCGAGAGGGGCCAGATACGAGGTAATTGATCTAACTTAACTAAATGACATAACAGTTGTTTTATCCCAACCCTTCTGTCTGAGAATGGCAGGTAGAGGAATAATGATAACTCACCCTGTTCGATATCGTGTAGAACCTGTCTCCCTCATCTTCACCTATTAGCGATCGTCAACCAAAAAGCCACTTGTCCCATGATTCTCCTCCTCCTTTTGTGACTTTTGCTTGACCTTCACTCACTTTTACCCAAGGTAGCAATCTCGCCACTTCCTGTGGCAAAACGTCTTTCTCAACAGTGCAAGATTATACATGATATCGAGCTGGGATGTTATGAATTAAGATTAACCGAGAGTGGTTCGAAATGATTTCTCCATTGTTTTTTTTTTTTGTCACAGCTCACAAGCACGCACAATATGGATATACTGTGTCTATGTAAGAGAACACATCTTTTAAAATGCTCCTTGTTACGACAGAAAGAACGGAACAGTACGCATAAGTTTAAAAATGAACACCCTAACCAGAGTTGGTATACTGTTATTCGAATACAATTGGCAACACTGGATCTGATTGAAAATGCAACGATTTGCCTGTGTGGATGAGAGATCATGACGGGGTGTAATTCATGTCGTCACGCAGCGAACCTTGCTTGCGATTGCCAGGCATTCCACTGTGGTTTCCCCCACCTTCCCTCTTGCAAGCAGCAAAACACCAATCTGCTAGCCGATAGCACTGACGTCAGTAACCTACAAGCAACAGATCATGAAACAAAGCAGCGATCGTGTGGGGGAGGTATGAAAACCTTCAACCTCGTCATGCAGGAAAACTTATTTCTTGAACTGGTTCACATTCTATTCCACATCGATCAAACCCGAACTAAATATGCTGTATTTAATTACACGAAGACCGAAACTATAACCTGAGCCTAAACATTTTTGTATTCCCAAACTGAATCTTCCTCTCAAAAATTTCATTTCAGTGAACTGTTAATGTGCCTCACAGTAAACCAGTTCCGGGTACCGAAACTGAAATTATGTAGAAGCCAATTACAGCTCGAACCGAAATTGAACCAAAATTCCACGCTCACTTCCACGAGACAGAAACTTGACTGTGCCATTTTAGTTCAGGTTCAGGAAAACTGAAAGTACGTCGCAATCAGGTTTTTTTATTTCTTTTTATTTCAGTTCGATTTCAGTCGCGATACCTGCCTGCATCTAGCCTTCAGGCTAAGGTAACAGAGGTACATTATATCACCATAACAGTTCTCCACAATATAAAAACATCAGAAAAAGTTAATAAACCATACACAATATTTCATTTTCTGGCAGATTTATAATGTCGTAGAAATTTTTGTTTCATATAGGAATTCTATAGGAAATGCCAACAAGACTAAGATCTATAAAATAATAGACGACAACCTCATCTTCACCATCCTTTCCGATAATAATGATCATATATTGTCAATGTACTTTTGTTATCAATCAGATATCTGGACTGCAAGTTTTACTTTGATATTCTTTCTAATATCTAGTATAATAAAAGTGAAAATTTATTACAGAAATTCCAAGGAACCATAATTTTGCACAAGACTGAGAATCATAAGAACAAAAGAAACAAGTTTCTAAACAATCTTTTATGGGAGTGAAATCACAAGAACTCTCTTGCAGACTCCAAAATGCAAGTAAATTCCAGACGATCTGCAAAACTCCCTGACAATTCCCTGTTTTTTTCCTGATAAGCCAAATTCCCTGACATTTCCCTGTTTTCCAGATGCGTACCCTGGATTATTATTATTATTATTATTATTGGACCATAGCCACTTGTGCACCACCTGCTTGCATTGTTGCATTGCACTGGTGATTGTTTCCCTATCTGGGTATGAGTCTTCCAAAATGAACCCTCATCCATCCCAAAAAAAGAGAGGATAACCTCTCTCAGCAATGGTTGTATGGGATTTTTTTTATTGTTTTTGTTTAGGTGGGGAGCTATAAGGCCATTACTTGCTCATATTCATAATTTCCAGTTGGTGGTAGTGGGTCCAAGTTCCATCTCCTGCTTCAACCACTGTTACAAACCTATTTTGCTTCTCCATGGCTTCTACTGCTGCAATGACCTCTGTCATCACTATTCGATGAGTCTGACCTGGTGAGTCTGTCACTAAAGTAACGTCATTTAGGAACTTCCTAGTCTATTTATACACTTGCTGCTG
The DNA here is from genome assembly GCF_977018435.1 of Lepisma saccharinum. Lineage (NCBI taxonomy): Eukaryota > Metazoa > Arthropoda > Insecta > Zygentoma > Lepismatidae > Lepisma > Lepisma saccharinum. The sequence goes on from NC_139253.1 coordinate 35,944,820, forward strand.
ACAGACATGTCCATAACCATACTTTACATTCATTCGTCGATGAATTTTGATGGCTTTGATCCCTTCACTACCCAGAAAACAAGTAATGGTGCATGTTGGGAATAGAGCCATCATCTTTACACTACAGTCATACCAGCCTGTCATGTTTTGTCATGGTGCCACCTGTCAGTGACTCTTCAAACCATGAGTATCACTGTTGCCAAGTTACAGGACATTTAAGTGGAATATCTGATGCACTTTTAAGGTTTTTCATTTCTCTCTCCCAAAAAGATGGTGCCACACTTTATTGCAAATGGTCTAACCTTACCATTTGCATAGATACCATGTTCTATTTGAAATTCAAAATTAGAAATATGGATCATGGAAGACAGATCTCACCAACATTAGCTATTGTTGTCCATATACAAGCTGCATGTTAATCATGTACAAGGACACAACTGGGTTTGATTCCTGGTGATTCAGGTCCTACTTTAACTTTAGTCCCAGCCCCGATTAGCTTGTCAAAGCATAAAGTGAACTTGAAATAAATTTACCTAACCGCTGGTACCTGATCACTAAATACAGCACCCACCACTAAGATCTGTTTCAATGAAATTCAGGTTTATTGTATTTTGGTTGCAATATTTTATTTTCTAACTAAACTTACCTGTCAGATCAGGTAACATTGCCACATGTACATCATTGGGTACAGATCCACGTCTTGCTGTACTTTGATACTGTGTGCGAGTGGAAGTTCTCCTCCGCAGAGTATGCTTGACATCTCCTCTCTGACGATGTGCTGCTGCTACAAATAAATTAGCATTATGTAAATAATTACACAGCAATAAAAACAGTATCAAAATGATAAAATAGAAAGAAGGCACATGCAGTTATCATTGATATTAAATACAGAGAACATGCAAATACTAATGCAGCAATAGTTGCATGGACATCCAGTGGGCAGGAGGGGGTGGGGGTGGGGGCAAGGGGGCACCCCATGGAGAATGAATACCAATCTAAAAATATATATTTCACACGTATAATTTCCTTTCAGTAATTTATGTTAATTATTATAAAGGTGTTGCTAGGAGGTGTCCCTTGAAACATGTATGCAGGCAATCGATAGCGTTGGATAGGGCAGTCAAAAACATCAGTAACAGGCATCGGTAAAGGTCTGGAAACTTCCATCTTCTCCTTTCCACCTCGTGGTATGTTCAGGTCATTGGCTGCAAACTGGTCTGGATGGTCGTTGTGGAAAACTTCCTTCTACATCAAAAACTCCGCTAATAGTCGAAAAGGCACATTTGCAGTTCGTGTCCATGCATTTTCCAAGGTCCTTAGAACACCATACTATGCTATTCTTCAAATATAGGAACTAAATACTTGCGAACGTTAAAAAGATATATTTTAAAAAAACTATAAAATGTAGCAGTTGCCCAAAGTACATTGATCTTCCATGCATATTCACAATGATAACCTAGTCACGAATATATATATAATATAGCGAGATGCGTAGAAATAGAAATAGAGCACTATCTTTGAATGTACAACTTGAGTCCTAAAATAGTAATGTTAAGTCAGACAAGCAAAGTTCGAATGTGAATTACATCGTTGAAGTCTCACGTGAAGTCTGACGTTGAAAAGCGCCTGCTTGAAGTCAGACGTTTGAGAGTGTTCTGGTTTGCTGCTGCGCTAGCCAAAGGAGGAAGAGTGGGGGCTAATGCAGAGACCTCTGTCAGTAAAATTGTGAATCGAGGAAATAACCTCTGGTGAAATTTACAAGGTGGGGAATTTTACATAATGTAGCAGGGATGACGGAAACGGACTCTTTAAGACAAAATCACATCAACACCGTTACACATGATAACTTCAAACTGAAGGAGGTTTTTTTTGAGAGTACAACTCTATTATAGGGAAAAGTAGACCCCATTTGCACACCTTGAAAAAATACACCCTGCTTGCAATTCCATGGAAAAATCCTGCTAACAAGGTAGCAAGGGAAAATGAACAAACAGCACTGAAGCCACCTACAAAACTACGAGGTGTGGCAGAAAAGTAATGAGACTGATTTTCTTTTAACCATGAATATTATTCCTTTTACAAATCAAGGTTATCCCCTTCAAAATAGTTCCCTTGGGCAGCCACACAGCGACGTAGGTCTTGTTTCCATTGTTCGTAGCAGTGCTGGAAGACATCTGCTGGAATATCTTTCAGCTCGTCGGTTAGGCTCTTCTGGATGTTATCCAAAGTTCCAAAATCGGGCACTTTCAAGTGGTTTTTGAGCTGGGGGAAAAAAAAGTCACAGGGACTGAGATCCAGTGAATATGGAGCCTGAGGAACCACATGAATGTTTTTTTCTGCCAAAAATTCATTGATGGAGACTGCCATGTGACATGGGGCATTGTCGTGGTGCAGCATCCAAGTGCTAAAATTTAACTCACTACTGATCATTTTCAACATCAATCAACGATCTGACCTAACAAGAGACCTCACTCTTTCCACATTGTCGTCCGTTTTTGAGGTTGAAGGTCTTACCGCACAAGGTTAGTCTTCCACTTGTTCTTGGCCTTCTAAAAAGAACTTGTGCCATCTGAACACTTGTGCTCTGGAAAAAGAATGTTCTCCATGAGCCCTTTGTAACTTTTTATAAGTCACAGTAGCGGATTTGCCAAACTTTACACAAAATTTGATGGCGAAACGTTGCTCAAACTTTTTGCCAGTCCATTTTCGTAACGCACCTCACAAACACAACTTCACTTCAGACGCTCTCAACAATTGCACAGCAATTGTAGCAAGTTCAAACTTGTACTGAGTCAACGACAGGAGTTAACCTAACTGCCATGTGAAGGGGAAGGCAGCAGCATAGTGGATTCATGTGCAGTGTTGCCAGTATCATTACTTTTCTGCCACACCTCGCAAATGACACTTCCTCTTTTCTGGTAAAACAAAATGGAACACTACTGCTGAACATAAAGCAATTTTCATAAAGCAAATCATGAACATTTGGGGAGACAAGGTTTTAAGAATATTTAATTTCAAACATAAGAAAACAAAATTCTTTATCCTAGGTACTAGAAGTATACTAAAAAAGTTTGAAATTCCCACACAAATTTGTTTGTCAATACTGAGCCTATTTTCACTAACAACACCAACAAATTAAGTGAACACCTGTGACAGAACTTCCTTGGAAAGAATATTTTGCACTTAATTAGTACAAATTAAAATCTCTGTACAAAGTGAAACAATAGTTTTTCTTGTATGTACGCATTGCTTGCATGATAGAATTATTTTCCTGTAGTTTACGGTTATTACAAGCATAAGAAAACAGTTTTTTCTTTGTGACGTAATAACCGTAAACTACAGGATAATAATTCTATCATGCAAGCAATGCGTACATACAAGAAAAACTATTATTCATCTATTACGGGGAGAGAGGTACGTACATTCCAGAAATATCAAATCAAGATTCAAACGACACTTCAGAGAATCAGATTTTTGAGAAGATGCAAGTTAAACAATATAGTGCCAAATTTTTTGAAGTGGAAAGTTCGAACTCGTAATACCTACACCAGTATTACAACAATGTAACATTGACAACATCCATTATATAACAGATTCTTTTTGTTTAAAAATTACTAACCATTGTTATAACTGTATCTTTAGTCAAAATGAAAATAAATGTCTGATGAAAGGAGCGTGTGTTCTCCTGAAACGTCACAAAGAAAAAACTGTTTTCTTATGCTTGTAATAACCGTAAACTACAGGAAAATAATTCTATCATGCAAGCAATGCGTACATACAAGAAAAACTATTATTCATCTATTACGGGGAGAGAGGTACGTACATTCCAGAAATATCAAATCAAGATTCAAACGACACTTCAGAGAATCAGATTTTTGAGAAGATGCAAGTTAAACAATATAGTGCCAAATTTTTTGAAGTGGAAAGTTCGAACTCGTAATACCTACACCAGTATTACAACAATGTAACATTGACAACATCCATTATATAACAGATTCTTTTTGTTTAAAAATTACTAACCATTGTTATAACTGTATCTTTAGTCAAAATGAAAATAAATGTCTGATGAAAGGAGTGTGTGTTCTCCTGAAACGTCACAAAGAAAAAACTGTTTTCTTATGCTTGTAATAACCGTAAACTACAGGAAAATAATTCTATCATGCAAGCAATGCGTACATACAAGAAAAACTATTATTCATCTATTACGGGGAGAGAGGTACGTACATTCCAGAAATATCAAATCAAGATTCAAACGACACTTCAGAGAATCAGATTTTTGAGAAGATGCAAGTTAAACAATATAGTGCCAAATTTTTTGAAGTGGAAAGTTCGAACTCGTAATACCTACACCAGTATTACAACAATGTAACATTGACAACATCCATTATATAACAGATTCTTTTTGTTTAAAAATTACTAACCATTGTTATAACTGTATCTTTAGTCAAAATGAAAATAAATGTCTGATGAAAGGAGCGTGTGTTCTCCTGAAACGTCACAAAGAAAAAACTGTTTTCTTATGCTTGTAATAACCGTAAACTACAGGAAAATAGAGTGAAACAAACCTTATATCAACAGACTATGGCAAAATATAAAAACAAACTTGCATATCAATTACATTGAATTTATAATAGTTATAGCTTGACACATCTGTGTTCTAGGCATCTTGATTTTCTGCCTTGCTTTTCAAAGTGCTATTGATGTGATTTGGTTTTAGAAGCTCTATGCTCTTTTTACAGGAATTGTATTTATTTAAATTACTGACACTATGCTACTTACATTTAGGTGTATTCATGATAAATGTCAATTGTAAAGTTGGACCTACACACTGAAATGCAGGTACTCAATCAAGATATCTAATCTGATCTGTATGTGACTGATAACGTACCACAACCACCACAAATAGATAAACGATAATTTATACCTCATACAAACTTTAAACACATAATATATAAATCTATTATACACAATCCTATTTAGGCCAATATTTACAACAGCTATCATCACATGCACTGTCTGTCACATGTTTGAAGAGAGGTCATAGATAACAATCTTGATTGTTGTTCATGTTATTCTTACGAATATACTATTTTCCTCTAAGATAAAAACTGTTAATCTATACTTTTTTCTTCTTTATAGCTGATCAGTGGTGATTCATTTATTCTTAGTTTTGGACTTTTAATACAGTGGTCTAAAGTTCAAACTAAGAATGTTAATCTTTTCAGAAATAAAGGACACCTAATAAGTTCATGATCCTCAAACTACGTTAATTTATGAACAATAGTGAGAAGTGCCAACTTCTGTGGCAGAGTGGTTAGGACAGTATGCTACAATGCCAGGGGTCCCAGATTCGAATCCCAGCCTGAGTATGTTTTTTTTTGCGAGTGCCTCTTCACCTTGGAGGCACATAGTGGTTCGGATCCCATAAAGTGGACTAAAAACACAAAATCAAACAACCAATCTCTTCATCTATTTCATCATATCATCAGTCATCCTCATCTTCGCAATTAGACGAAAGTACCAGAAAAGCAAAGTAAAAAATAATAAACCCAATCAATCAATCAATTGCAAGAAGTGTATTTTTTATCTCTTAAAAAAGAAAAAAAAACTTGTATGCAATCTGAGAAATTACATATTAACTTGAATATCCAATTAAACATTACTAACTTGCTAATGTATGCTGTACTTGTTTACTGGGAAGTAACGTTGCTATACGTGATGGATCCCTTTGTAATACTTCAATATCCACTTCAGATGGATAACTTTCTTGATAAAATTCTGCCCCAGCTTCTTCCCAGCCTTGACCTCGAGGAACTCGTTTCTTTCTTTCCCCTCCAGACATTCTGTAAAGAAATTAAATAGTCACAAACAAAGTCAGCATGTTTGAAGTGCCATCACTTACAGCAAGTCCACAGCAAAAGCCAAATACCGCAAACCTCAATTCAAGTCGAAATATATTTGTGGTGATATCTGCTGTTACCAGAGGAAGGAATAGGAAGTTACTGTTAAGCTATTTAAAATATGTGGAAGATGATGAAAACAGGATCACACTCATTTCGGCATCTGGCTTTTCCAGACAATTTTTTTAATAAATTTCCGGATCATTCTGGGGCACTTTAACATCATGATAACCAAGTTTTGTGTGTAAAGCTTAATCAACATTTTCAAAATAAATTAACAAAAACAAACCATAACAGCATTTTTATATGGAATATATCCCATTAAAAAGAAGTTTCATGAAAAAAAAAAGTATAATATATTTTCTATCCCAAATTCTGGTAGAAGCAAAGAACATTACTTTTTTATTACATTTTTCATTACTTTTCTATGTTTTTCGATGTATTTTCATAATTCCCCAAGTTTTCAATCACAAGCAGATTTTCCTGCCTTTTTCAGGGTTTGCTGTAAGTGCAAACACTGTAAAAACAGTTCAAAAGTTGGAAACTGGATAGCCAGTGATGATATATCACTCTACTTTATTGACAGTTGTCACGTACCCATGTCTGACTCCTTTGGACATCACAGGTATCGTTTACCTTTCTTGATCGGACCAACTGTCTAAGGCTGAAGATAACACCTTGTCAATTGCCAAAAAGTTACAGGTAGGAATCTTATGTTCTCTCCTCGAACAGATTTATATTTAATTGTCAGATTGTTATCCACAATAATTTGTATTGAGTTGCTGCCTTTGAAATCTTGACGTCGCCAGCTCACGTTGTACCGCTATTCCAGGAACACACTTCTTTAGCTTATAGCTTGATTAACTTATCGATGCTGCTCATTCATGTGAATAAATCAAATGTCTTGTTAGCGGTGAGAATTAGGTACATGAGTGAATACCCTGGGTCACCTTAACTGCTGAAGACGCTGGTGATGACCAAACGAAAGGTCCTGGTTAGGTTTAGGTAAATACATCTTCATCAGTTTCCGTAATAATCTTAAGACAGCGATGTCTTCAACCAACGAGTCAATACCCAGTTGGCGGGACAGTTGGGGTGGAGAGCACACAAATGAACACCTGTGACAGAACTTCCTTGGAAAGAATATCTTGCACTTAATTAGTACAAGTATGTCTAGTTTCTGTGAAATTTCGCCGCGCTTACATAGCCGGAGTATGCTGATTGCGTTGCTAAGCAGTATTCATCTGAATGTTGCTAAGGTGATAATTTAGATATTAGCTCTTCTGGCTTTCCATAATTTATCAGTAATATTCCAAAATTATCTTTTAATTTTTAGAAATCTTCTGAGATTATAACCTTCTCTGGCATTATTTTTAAGTGAAATATAATTAAAATTTCCGGTTCTAATTTCGTCCAAAATGTCATGTTGAGAAAGTGGCTATCGTATAGGAGTGTCCTGAATATTGAATATGGGAAGGTGGCATTCGTGTAGGAGAGTCCTAACTTGCAGATGACAGGAAAGTGGTGCTCGTAGAGAGGTACCTGTCACAGTATCTCGATTTGAACTTTTTATTACAAAAGCTTACCAGTATTCAGGTCTTTATCCATGATTAGGTCATTTCGATTTATGTCTTTTTTTACATCCCTAATGCTAGGGTTCTAACAATAATATGCTTCCCAATAACTACTGAAACCTTTAGCGCAGCTTTCAGACCACAGAGGGTTGGGGTGGAACAATGGAATTCCCCTTCTGATTTCAACAACCAATAGACATATACCGTGCGTCCATTTTGATCTTCAGCCGAGAGATCAGGAGAAGCATGGCGGGCGGCACTAACGGAGATGCCGACATTTGCGGTCTGTAATGCCCGCTTATTTTTATGGACATATGCAGACATTTATATAAATATTGCAAAACGAGCACTAACCTGTGTTATAAGATTACGGTTTTAATTTTAGTAGCTTAGTGGCTGTATGTGCTGATGATTTTGACATGCCCACCTCTTTTGAAACACTGTTTAGAGGTTTGTTTGGAGAACGTTCTAACGCTGCACCAATATCATCGAGTTTTGCTTCGGTTAGAATCCGTCGTTTTTGCTTAGGTGTTTTAAAATTTAACGATCCAGTTTCTCGTAATTTAAGGACAAGATGTCTAACTGTATCTCTATGTGGAGTTGAAACGCCTGGGAATTTCTGTACAAATTGCCTACACACGTCTCGACACGAGTCTGTTTTCATGTACGTGTCATACATAATAAATCTTTGTTCTAACGTGAACCTTGCGGCTGGCATTCCAATCGTCTAACTGACACAACACACATACACACTGCAATAACACAAACAAGTAACTGCAAGTAACCAAGAATAACTCTCTTGCGCACAGTACGAAATTAACACACTCTTGGTTTACATTGCTCGCCACTGTATTCACAGCTCTGTCTTCATCTAGTCGCGAAGGAACAAAAAACTTGAGCTCGGAGATTTCGGATTGCAAGGAAGCTCACGAAAACCATTCACTTTTAACGGTTTCGCCTGCAGCGTAATCTTGATACAGTGTTGCACATTTTTTTGTGTATATAAGGGCAGAACTTGGATGAATTACAGATGATAAATTATAACTCGTTTTGCAATATTTATATAAATGTCTGCAGTCCATAAAAATGAGCAGGTATAACAGGCTGCAAATGTCGGCATCTCCGTCAGCGCCGACCGCCACGCTTCTCCCGATCTCTCGGCTGAAGATCGAAATGGACGCACTGTATAATAAGATTGAAAATAAACAACTGTGCCAATTTTTATCCCTACTTTACCAACACTGTCAAGGAAGTATTTCAGTGGTATTTTAAGAGGAGCAATGACAGAAGAATAATTACCCTGAATTTCACAATGTTTGTATCATATTTTAATCAGTGACGTGCACTGAGGAGTAGCTAGTCTAGCAGAGATAGATCAATCAATCTCAAATCTTTAATTATTTTCAAATCACAATATTTATTGTTTTGTTGAAGCCACAGTTCATATGCAACACTTTTTTCCACGTGCTTCTCGACCCTCAGTGCGTTCAGCGGCCTAGCTCGCTCTTTCTCTGCCTCACAGTTCCAGGCAGAAACGGGTTTTCGAAGGGAAAAGGAAGATTTCTGCCTCTACCTCCCTTGCCCCCTCGCCACCGCTCCAATCGTTGAAAGCCCGTGCTTTCAGGTCCTCCAGTCTATCTCCTATAGGACAGATAGGGGATAGGTTTTCCTTCGATTTCTTTGTAAATCCTCTAAAGAACTAAGGGGAAATTTTTCTGCAGTACTTCTGTCCTCTGTATTTACACTACTTTTTACACGTTGTACAATATGTATGTATAAAATGGGATGTACTTTTATTATTTATGCAATTGGAACGTCTTATGTGCACACAAAAATTTTATGCTTTTTTTTAAAAATATGGAATATATATAATGATTAAATAACAAATATTTGCTCACGCTCTCTCTTGCTCTCACTTTAGTAGTGTTTTATTTAAATATACTAATCTCTTGGCCTCCAATAAAAAAATGGATAAGCTAAACAATCATAAATACGGATGTATTTATTTGAGCAAGTGAACGTGCGTTCTAATTCTTGTTGTTGGTTTCGTTTATTTTATTTCGCTTTTCTGCCACATTTGGTTATCGCGAAAATGAGGATGAGTGATGAAATAATGAAATTGATGAAGGGACCTCGCAAAGAACAATTCAGGCCGGGATTCGTGACGAGCGTGCATTCTTGTTCTTATGTGTTGTACTCTGCCTGCAGTGAATAATGAGAAAATTAGAAATGAAAAATGTATCCCAGAACTCAAAAAGCCAATTGAATATCATTGAAGAAAGTAGAAAAAAAGGTTTGTTTAAAGGTGTGTTTTGTTACCCATCGCTTTTTCTAGCTGTATAGATTTAATCGGAATAAGTAGTTAAGAGCTTGGAAAGTCGTGAGGGACAATCATAAACAGAGAATTCTAGGCTCCTGATTTCATAGTGCCCTGCAGATGCACTGGGAGGAAATTATCTTCCATCGCTTTACCTAATTTCTGTCATGACGATGAATGTTGATTAAATTAAATGGGTGAAGAGTGGTTGCAAAGAAACACTCATGCAAAGGCCAGGCTTCAAGCCCGGATCCTTCAGTAACGAGATCGTGAGATGGGGAATCAAGCAATGCAAAATTTTTGAAAAAACGTTAATCATACATAAAGATGGTATTTCAAAAATTCAATTGAAAATTACTACTCAGGAAAAATGCAGTTTGCTTTACCGATACACACGTATCCGAATGGTTAGCGCCTCCCTCACATGTTTGTTGTCGGCCAACCTCTGTGGGAGAGTGGTCCCGGATCTATACCCGATGGAGGCATATAGTGGTTCAGATCCCACATTAAACTATAGGTCTAGTCCGATTAGCCTTTCTGTGTATAAAGTGGACTTGAAACGTCAAATCAACCGGGGGAGTGGTTACCACAGCATGCTACAACACCAGGAGTTCCTGGTTCGAACCCCTACCTGGACATTGGTGTTCTTTGTGTTTGTCCCTTCATTAATTTTGTCGTATCATCTTCGCGATTAACCAAATGTATAAAAAAGCGAATCAAATCAAATCATTCATTGATTGATTGTTTGATTTGGTTTATTTTACTTCGCTTTCCACCATTTTTGGCTAATCGCGAAGACGATATGATAAAATTGATGAAGGGCAAGGAAGGGCAAGGGACACACAAAGATCACCCATTGCCAAGCCGAGATTCAAACCCGGCATCTCTGGCTCAGTAGTCAAATCAAATCGTTTTTGATTTTCGAAAGTGGGTGGAAGTTATGTGTACAATTTTTTGTAGTCATTCCTAACTTTGCAATTTTTCCTGTATTTGACGTTCTTCTTTTAGGAACACTGGGTCCTAAAATGGGGAGGGGATTATGACCCGTTGGGCACGCCACTCATTGCTACCCCAAGTGTCGACATCACCGCACGTCACGGATTTTAATGGTATTTATTGACAGTAATACGTACATTTTTCTGAGAGAATTTCTTTAGATCTCAGAATAACACTTATAAACAGAATAGTTTTGCAATGGGCATTTTGTACAACATTAGTGAATAACTTTCTTTTTCACTTTCAATGTTCCAATTTTAAATACATTTTACGTGTTTTAAATAAATTAACAGCTTCAATAAATCACCTGATAATGGCAGCAGGTATTACCAAAAATATTTGATCGCATGAATTAAGGCAGGTGTTTGTCATTTGCTTTGAACTTTGTCGTCGTGACATTTCATTTTCTGAAACAAATCTACATTATGTTATACAACATACTTTTATATGATTTTTTGATCAAGTAAAGAGATATATATTAAGCATTACATAGAAACAAAAATGACAATGGTGTAGCCAATTTGGTATGTGAAGAATACAGTTTTTCCTCTATTTTTCCTGAAAAAGTTGCTAATATTAATTCACATTATTAAACACCTCTTTACTTAAAACATCACATAAACACTGAACCATGCAGTTTATCATACATTAAACTTCTGCAAAACAAGCAGGAATGATCTTACAAATGTAGGAACATAATTCAAAAGCCAAAACAAACTGCAGTTTTTCATGTTACAATGGTAGCAAAAAATAAAGTTAAAGCTGCAAATATAAATGTTCTAAAGGTCTACTACTGCTTTAGACAGCCTATTACTCTATTAGGATTACAAATAAAACATGCTCTTATTAAATATTTGGCCTTAATAAGCTAGATGATCATTTTCTTTTTCACTAAAGTAAACTATAAATATTGTACCTTTGTCAAATTGGTATTATCAACCAAAGGCACCACTTTTTATTGAACCATACACAGATCCTGCCAACATCTTTACAAAATAACTCCGTTATTATTGGAATGGCAGGAAGTAGTTCTTCATAACTTTCCTTTCAAAATTACTAAATCAATATTTATGATAACTAGCATTCAAGTTTAGAAATTTATGATACACAAAGCTTTCAATAATTTCCTAGTGTGAGAATGGATGGATGAAGATGTGTTGTTAAAAAAAAAAGTGATAATATGAAGAAAAATATTTGTTAGCACAAAGCTAAATATAATTTCATCATTTGAATAAAGATATTTTTTTTTAAAGAAATCTACCTAGAACATCATTTCTTGTGAAACAAAAACAGGGAAGTAGCAGATACATTAAAGGGGTCAGGGTAAAGCGAAGTCTTTCCATTTTAAATGTGCTGTAATATTCTTAATAGCTTGACAAAAACTATAAAAAATATACTTCACTTAAATACAACTATAGGTAACATTTTTGTTGCAATCTCTGAATTGGATATTTCATCAAACAAAGCAGCCCTCTAAGGGCCAGGACCTGCCAGAGTGCCTTCTTCATTGAGTGGCGATTGGTCAGCACATTGAGTCCCATCTGCTGTTTTCTGGCTTTCGAGGATGGAGATAGTTATCTTTTCAAGTTTCTCAATTGTCCTCACGATGCTGAGCCAACACCGAAATTCTGGGGCTCCCACTGAAAATCAAACCCAAAAGGTGAGAATGCTAACCATTTGGTTGTGTCGGAGTTTTTTCTGCACAATTTTTACAAATTCTTCACATCAACATCACACAGTTCTTCCAGTCTAACTCCTCGTGATGGTACATTGCTTAATGCTACTTTTAATGTCAAGTAATACACACACACACAATAGTGTGCAGTGTAGTTTGTGGGAATGTTAAATAACCCATGGCATAATAGTCCACGAGGGCAGTGCCTACCTATAGACTGCCAGCCTCACTCCCACCAGCCGAGGTGGGCAATCATCCAACCAGTTACATGTGGTCTGCATGACGAACCCCCAGACATTGTTGTAGGTTTATCATGACCAGATTATGCTACTAATTCGTAGCTTCCCAATTTTCTCACAGTGGTGGGTGGCCAAAATCTCTGGAGAAAAGTCGTTATGCTTTCCCCAAGAAACTTGAACATGCACGCATCCTGCAGATGGAGTCTGCAAAGCTTGTGCCTTAGAATGCACAGCCACGGTGTGGGACTTGTGGGAATGTTATGTTCCCAGAAAGAGTTAAGTGCCAAACCAACAGATTGATAGAATGCTTGCACTCAATTTTTTTAGGTCTACCTGAACAGCAAAAAACATTTTCTTAGAAGAAACACAAAGCCATGCATAAGTAATTGTAGCTTGTACAATCTTCTGCATTTTAGAAAATTATCAATGTTTAGATTTTAGTCTCCTGAGAAAACAACATTCGCTATGAGATACCACAATGCTTGTTTGTTGAATCCCGTAGCTGCATGCACTGCATATCCTCCAGAAGAACCAATACTGAACTAGTAAAAGGTAAGTCAGAAAAAACAAAGCCCAAAACTTATTCCACATTGAGGTTTATTCTGGTGTAGAAAATGAGAGATTATAGACAGAGGGCACACATTCACTCACCTTCCAGGGGTGCCCAAAATAAGGGGTCTTCAGTCTGTTCACCACTACTCAGTGTCAATCACATAAAAGAGAGACCCACATAATTGCTCAAAGAGCTTATTTACCTGGGGGTACCTGACCTCTCTGTTCTCTGTCAACCTGGACATTTGGCATAGAGCTTACATGGGTGTTGGTGAGCAAGCACTGTGTGTTGCTTGCACCCTACCACCCTCTACAATATATAAACATTGCAACCTAAAACTATATGTACTTAAGTAAGTTTGTTGCAGGCTTGTTAAAGTGATTGGCTTTCCATCTCACCCCTAAAGTTCCTGGATTCGAGTCCCACCATATGCATGCGTCTTCCTTGTGAGTGTCCATTCACTTTCATCTAATCATCACTCATCCTCATTATGACAATTAGCCAAAGTGGCAAAAAGCAATGAAATATAACAAAAATACAAGTAAAAGTGTTACAGCACAACAACAAAAAAATAAAGTAACAGCTACTACAATGGAGTCAAACTGTATGACTAGAATTTTAAATCTCAGCTATTATATTTTTCTTTTTTTGCATTTTTCATATTTTATTTCTATTTTGATTATATTACTTCACTCTTCCACCTCTTACGACAATTGCGATGAATGATGAACATGAAATGGACGATGAACAAACATAATGAAACTACCTATGCCCTGACCAGGATTGCATAAAAATAATTCACTCCTAGAATCTCTTGCTTCACCTTACATGGTGCAGAACTCTCTGCGATTTAGGCAAGCTACTTTTCTTAATTTACGTAATTTTCTACACAGTTTGATTCATTGCAATGATCATAATGAATGGAGATCAGATGAAACTGCTGAAAGAACTGCAAAACTAGGGGGACCCCCCCATGTCAGTGTTTCTTTTCCTTATTGAAATATTTATTAATATACTGCTGGACAATGAAAACCGGACACTTTAATATTTGACATCTGAATTGCAATAACAGCTCGCAGGTATATTAGAGAATGTTCGGCAGATCATGTAGTACCATATGCACCATTCATAGGCTCGGACTTTGTTTATGCATTCGTACTTAATTCAGTTTCTGCAACATTTAGTTAGCCCTTGTACCAGAGCTTTTATCGACCCATTGCGTTATCACAAAAAATGCAAGTGTCCGGTTTTTTTTGTCCAGCAGTATATGTTAATCAATTAGGTAATTACGTGTATAAAATATGTATGTATTTTTTTTTAGTGTCACACTATATATTATGCATTTTTTAGGTTTGTATATATTCCATGTATAAAAACCATTTAGCTCGATGTTCTTTCTTCGTGTTTCGAACGTTCAAGAAAAAGGCAGGCAGTTTAGCTGTTAAAAATCACAACTTTTGGCAAAGAATGGCAACAGATGCCAACCAAACTTATATAAAACTCCCAGATGACAGTGGGGGTGGTTGGGTGTTGGAACTGAGACTTGGAAGGGAGAGGCTGTTTTTGCTTCGGTCAGCTCGGATCGGAGAACAGATCTCCCGCAACGGATGCTGTAAGAGATTGGATTGCTGGGCAAGCTAGTGCCTTGGTGTCCAATTTACAGGTAAAAAGGTAGTTTGTACTGGATGTTATTTTGAAGTAATTATGGTGCACCGGGCAGCCTAGTGCCTTGTCACCGTGGAGAGTTGAGAAATGTACACGTCGGGCAACCTCGCACCTGTTAAGACGTTTCTTGGAGTAACGCGAGTCTACCTTGTGACAAGCGTACTCCAGATGTAATTCATGAAATGTAAAGCATCCAGGTACAAACAATAGAGATTTCCAACATCAAAATTAGAGTTTTGGGCCAATATTTAGAAGAAACAATGTTCAAATACGACTTGTATATACATTAAATTTACGTTAATTAAACTTTAGAAAATATCCAAAATTTCAGTTTTTAATTTCACAGTTGCTGGACAAGGTAATTTATCCCCCTGATCAATAAGGTTTCGCAAAGGTTAT
This sequence comes from Lepisma saccharinum, assembly GCF_977018435.1. Classification (NCBI taxonomy): domain Eukaryota; kingdom Metazoa; phylum Arthropoda; class Insecta; order Zygentoma; family Lepismatidae; genus Lepisma; species Lepisma saccharinum. The sequence continues at coordinate 35,960,138 of NC_139253.1, forward strand.
CCTTTGTCTCTTGTAGTTAATTATATAATTATGTTGACTTGTAGCAACCCTCGTGCATTGTTGTACAAAGAAAGATACCCCTAGACAAATCAGAGCTGAGTACGAAGTGCACCGAACCTCGAGTGCGGAGGTAAAGTGTGTGTGAGGGGGGGGGAGGCAAGTAACATAATTATTTGGGGGCCTGTCACAGGATATTGAACGAGATTTTTGCTTTGAAAGTTAAGGAGAGAAACAGACGAGGATCGAACCGATGATCTTGCGAAACAGAAAAGGGGAAGTTACAAGAATGTCGCTTGGTAACTTGAGCCAGTCCAGCCCTGCCGGGTCAGAACTTTCTGTTGTTGAGGAACAGAGGTGCGTTCCAAAAGTGACAATGGAGGAAATTCGTTTGCCACTTCCGACATTTGAAGGAAATGTAGGGAAGGAAGATGCTTTTTCGTATCTGGATAGGATTCAAGATTACGCGAGAATGCTGAAAATTTCTGAAGATGATCTTCTGAAGCAGTTTATTCCTCTTTCGTTGAGAAATGAAGCGAGGGAGTGGTTTCTGTTCACGGAACCATTCGGATTTTTCACAATTCAGGCATAAATTATCACAGAGATAATTGTCTCAGAGGTTTCAACTTGCTAACGAGGGATTGGCGGAATATGTTTACAAAGTTGACAGGCATTTTGACAGGATATGGAATTTGGCTTCTGGACAGGAGAGAATTGACTTTGTGAAGTCGCACTGCAATCCAGAATTTAAGGATTATTTGTACAACAAAGCATTCACTTCTATGAGAGAAATGAGCGAATATGCGCTAGAACTGCAAGCGGAGTTTTTGGAAAGGCAGAGATTCAAGTATTTCGTTTATTGAAGATGAAATTCACAGCTGGGCGCTGAGAAAGTCTGTTAATCAGGAATGCAAAGAGGAGAGGGGAAGAAAGAAATCTGATATTTTCTTGGACCCTGTGAGCATTGGTTTTGACCGGCCGAAAGTCGTGCCTAAGGGCTGAACATGTGGCTTCACGCCCTCCACCCTCGCGGCTTGCGGTGAGGGATGAAAACTAACAGAACCGCTTTTCGAAGGAAGATTGCCAGAGAAATAAATTATGCTACACTTGTGGACAAAAAGGTTGCAGAGCTTCAAATCACCGTAAGGAAAACAAGATGAATGAACGTGGGAAGGAAGTAACAAAAAACACGTATAGTCGCCATGAATTTATCAAGTTCGTGGTGTGGAAACTGCAAATTACAGAAGAAAAATTTTTCACCACACAATGTAAATGTAAAAGACATAAGGAAACCTATCATTTTATGCAACGTCGCAAATGTGGGAGTACACGCGTTATTGATACGGCATCGTCCAATAACTTTGTGTCTTTGGAGGTCTTCGAGAAGATGAAGGCAAATGGAGTGAAATTGAAGGGTTGTAAAACTAAAGTAATACTTGCGGAAGGAAATGTGGAATCGTCAATATTAAGTTTCACGGACACAAGGCTCAGGATCAGATATTTGTGTTATCTAATGCTAATCATGAAATGTTATTGGGAAGGACATTAATTGAGTTGGTGTCTTAAGTCCACTTTATGCACAGTAAGGCTAATCGGGACTGGACCTACAGTTTAAAGTGGGATCCGAACCACTGTGTGCCTCCACCAGGTATCGAACCCGAGACCCCTTGATTACAAGGCGACAACGCTACCACTGCGCCATCGGGGAGGCCCTGGAAGGACATTAATGGCTAAGCTGGGACTTGTACCCATGATTCATCCTAATGGATGGGCAATTGAGCCTGATCTTTCGAAAATCATGCCTTTTGATTCGCCGCCAACACGTAACAGTGTTGATGCTGTTGGTTCTATGAGACTGGGTTTGACCACGGATGGAGTCGAAGGAGTCCGAGAGAAAGTTTCTGCTTGCGGAGCGGAGACACATAGCAGCGACATCAAAGCTGATGGAATTGACGAAGAGACAAGGATTGCCATGCTGATGGTGGGTACCGATATCTCAGAGAAAAACGAGACGAAATTGATTGCCATACTGAGGAGGCATATTGTTTTTCAAGATAAACTGGGATTAGCAAAGGATTACGAGGTTCGTTTGGATGTGAATAACGACAAGCCGTTCCGAGCGAGACCAAGGCCACTTTCTGAGCAAAAGAAGATATTAATGAATCAGGCTGTTGAGCAGATGCTTGAAGTGGGATTCTCTGAGAGGAAGAATTACATTGGATCTTCCGATGCAGAAGAAAATTATCCGATAGAGGATATCGAGCCTGAAGGATATTTCAGATTAGAGATGCTGGATGGGACGATAATTCCTAAAGTCAAAGGCAAAGTGTATCAAAAATTTTACCGGAAGCAGAAAAGGAAAACGGAAGTCATGTTTACAGATGCAGCTGGCAACACTGTAAATGGAAGACAGACTGACGGACAGAAAGAAACTTCGCCGCCTGTAGATGTTAATGATAAAGAAATGTGGAAAGTAGAACAATAGAGTGATCCTTATTTGTCGAAATTAATTGGATGTTTAAATGGAGAAGAAGTTGAAATCAAGGATTCTCGAGAGAAGAGAAAATTTGACTTTTATCTGCAACATTCCTGTCTTGATGATGATGGACTGCTTTACCGCTTCGTTGACGAAAACACTGGACTTTATCCACCGTTTAGCTCCAGATTGAAGCTGTGGTACCAGAGAAGTTGAAGAGTGAAGTACTTAAATCTTCACATGATGATTTATTATCTGCGCACTTAGGATATGGAAAGACATTGTTTAAGGTCCTAGAGAATTATACTTGGGATGGAGTAGTCAAAGATGTCAGTAACTATTGCAAAAGTTGTATCACTTGTCTTCAGTATAATCCTGACAACAGCAGAAAGACAGGCTTTATGAACTCGAGGAAAGCTACTGCACCTGGATACAAAGCGTTTCTGGACATTTTTGGACCACTGCCTACAAGTACTGTTTAGTCATTCAAAATGAGTTCTCAAGGCACATAAGCTTCACACCACTTAGAACTACAATGGCGAGGACGATCTCGCAAGCATTTTTGAAGCACTGTTTTCAGTCAGGATTCCCGAAATACGTTGTCAGTGACAACCAGAGTGTATTTCGAAGCAAACTGTATTCACAACAGTTGCATTCTGTGAATTGCAAGCCTGTCTATATTACGCCATATAGACCGAAGGGAAATAAATCAGAAGCAGCTATTAAGATAATCAACCAAGCACTTGGAAAGTTCTGCAAGGAACACGCATCGTGGGTGGAAAACTTGGACGCGATAAGTTTTGCTATCAATAATGCAACGAATTCGATGACTGGATTGAAACAGTCATTCTTGTTCTTTGGACGTGATTTGTACACGCCGCATGACACTCAGAAAAAAGAGCTTCAGAGGGAAGATGGAACCAGGGAGGACGTCACGGCAGAGTAACAGATGGATTATGTCATACAGTTAAAGCAAAGAATGGGCGTGGCTTTCGAATTTGCAGGAGAAAAAGAAGAAAAGACGAGGCAAAAAGCTTCAAAGGCCTACAATAAGGGCAGAAGAAAGGTTAATCTTCGTGTCGGAGATCAAGTATTGCTTCAACAGCATAGAATTTTGTCTGCTTTTAATAAGCAAACTGCACGCTTTTTCCCCAAGTTCAAAGGGATCTACAGAATTCTGAAATTCACTACTACAAATAATGTTGTTTTGGAAAAGGAGGGTGAGGGGAAGAGAGTTCTGGGTAACAGTGACCAGCTGAAGGTCATTCCGAGAAGAAATTTGAGAAGTGTGAGGGAAAGCACTCGTCCCTAAATTCTACCCTGAGAATCCATCTCAAGGGGGTAGAAGGGCAGTGAAAAATGACTGATGAAAAAGTAGCCGAAAAGTCGACTTCTTATTTGTACAGTAGTTAATTAAGTTCCTGATTTATTGTTGCTACACATTAGAGTCCTGATAAATTTATTTCACGTGAATATAAGATTTAAATTATGGACTGTTGGATTTTATGTTCTGTAAACCTTTTACCGATAAAAGGAGAAGAATATTATGAATATAAAGAAATGAGATCTTCTTCGCTAACAGAGTGCTAAAGGGTGGCAGTTCGATGCCTGAAAAGGGAAAGGAATGTGAAAAATTCCTTCAAGATGGAAAATGTGATCGAGCGATAAAGTCCTGGAAAGTATTTGAAGCTGAAATTCGCAGGAGTCGAACCGAGTACCGCGGATGTCCCAGATGCAAGGACTAGGTGACTAAGGAGCCAGAGGTTCTTCGGATGGACCGAGGAGAGGCTGATTCGACTCTAGAGCGGGAGCCTTACATGTTCGTTGGAAGGTGGAGGAGCTGAATACGTCTGCACCTGGCAGCAGTCCTGATGACCAGATGAACGAGATGTCCAGGAGGTTCCAGAATTCTGGAGGAAGAATCCGTGTGGAAATAGGATATTTATTGCAGTGAAATCGAGACACTTCTTTTCAGAGAGACGGTTGTGATGTGTAGTGAAAATTACTTTTTTTTTCAGTGAACTTTTTCTTTTCAGAAACAGTGCTTAACTTCTCTCAGTGACTTGAAGACAATTCACACAGACTGAAATTTAAATTTCAGATTGAATTGTAACACTGGGGAGGGTGAATCTGTTACCCTGCCCCCATGTCAGGGCAACAGTGTTTCTTTTCCTTATTGAAATATTTATTAATATGTTAATCAATTAAGTAATTACGTGTATAATATATGTATGTGTTTTTTTTTAGTGTCACACTATCTATTATTCATTTTTTAGGTTTGTATATATTCCATGTAGCTCGATGTTCTCTCTTCGTTTCGAACGTTCAAGGAAACGGCGGGCAGTTTAGCTGTTAAAAATCAAAACTTTTGAAAGAAGGGCCGTTGGCAACAGACGCGAACCAAACTTATATAAAACTCCCAGATGACAGTGGGGGTGGTTGGGTGTTGGAACTGAGACTTGGAAGGGAGAGGCTGTTTTTGCTTCGGTCAGCTCGGATCGGAGAACAGATCTCCCGCAACGGATGCTGTAAGAGATTGGATTGCTGGGCAAGCTAGTGCCTTGGTGTCCAATTTACAGGTAAAAAGGTAGTTTGTACTGGATGTTATTTTGAAGTAATTATGGTGCGCCGGGCAGCCTAGTGCCTTGTCACCGTGGAGAGTTGAGAAATGTACACGTCGGGCAACCTCGCACCTGTTATGACGTTTCTTGGAGTAACGCGAGTCTACCTTGTGACAAGCGTACTCCAGATGTAATTCATGAAATGTAAAGCATCCAGGTACAAACAATAGAGATTTTCAACATCAAAATTAGAGTTTTGGGCCGATATTTAGAGAAAAGAATGTTCAAATACGACTTGTATATATTTTAATTTACGTTAATTAAACTTTAGAAAATATCCAAAACTTCAGTTCTTAATTTCACAGTTGCTGGACAAGGTAATTTATCCCCCTGATCAATAAGGTTTCGCAAAGGTTATCCGTTGTCTCTTGTGGTTAATTATATAATTATGTTGACTTGTAGCAACCCACGTGCATTGTCGTACAAAGAAAGATACCCCTAGACAAATCAGAGCCGAGTACGAAGTGCACCAAACCTCGAGTGCAGAGGTAAAGTGTGAGGGGGCAGGCAAGTAACAGGGGGGAAGTCCAGAATTTGTATTGGCGCAGGTCATGCACAGAGCACTGAGGCAGCTTAAATCTGAGTTAAGGTTAAGACTAATCTAATGTCAATCTATAACTGTTCTCAGATTCAAATTCAATATTGTTTTCTAATTTCAAGCCAAGCCATTGTTACAGAAAAGGAACTTCCACGTGAATGGTAGCAACAAGAAATATCGAAAAATAATAGAAATTAACAGCTACAGCGTACTATGCTGAAAAATGAAACCAATAGTTACATTAACCCTAGCTTATCCATGCTGTACGAGAAACTTACTTACCTGAGGGAGAGAGCTGATAGGCTCACACTTTTTGTATAATTAAAATTAAAGAAACCATTTTGTTATTGAATCACTGCTTCCTTTGTTATTATATAAGTGCATTAATTCCAATAATTACAAAAGTTACCATCATTAATAAGAAATAATAACCAATTATTGCACAAGTGTCACACGTATATTTTACCATTTACTAAAACTCACCAAACCCATAATAATTTTTCATTAATCGTTTTTTGTTCATAGAGGTGCAGTTTTTCATTAATTATAATAATTACAAAAATTACCATAATTACCAACCAATTGTACACTCTCACTTGTGTGCTTGTTTTGAATGACACGCATTCAAAGATGGTGTCTGATAGGTCCACCCAGAGCATTTTGCCTTCTATTCAGATTACTTTTATGTTTCTATGATCAAAAGTAATACAGAAATATTGGGAACACCCTAGGGAACAATGTAATTTCTTTCCATTTTTTTATAAAAATGTTCAGTTGAAAAATAAAAAAATAGAGGTGGTGGGCCTGCCCCTCGGGTAAGCTAGGGTTAAAAAGTTGCTTGAAACTAAAGCTATAGTTGATCAGCCAACATAGCTGTGCTATACGTCAAGAAAGAAAATGCTCGTTGATGGTGGCGTTGCAAGCAAAACCTCAAATATGAAAAAAAAATAAGGTCAAATGTGTGACTGAACACACCATTCCCACTTCAAGATTTTTGAAACTAAGATATTCTCTTTTCTGAGAGTTACGTCCCAATAATGTATTCCATAGGGATCTCCATGGGTGGCAAAAAGGTAAAAAAATGTATCGGTCTGGAAAAACAACTACGTCTGAAAGAAAATAAGCTAGAACAAATTCACGTTGCCAGTAGTGAAACAATTCAAAAACTTACATGATAAGTAAATAAATACCTACCAATAGAAGGTGTAGGTGTGAGTGGTTAGTGTTACGGCTTCACGCTCTGAAGGATGAATGTTCGAGCTCAGTTACGGCTTCACGCTCTGAAGGATGAATGTTCGAGCTCAGTTACAGAATTATTTTTTTTTTTAGTTGCCAACGAGGCACCAACATGTGTGTGTTTGAATCCGCATTTAGACAGTGATTTTTTTTAAATCTGCAACTACAGATTCTCGAATACATGGGATGATGGGATGCGGGAAGTGCATACCACATGCATTTTCAATCCAAGATTTCACCTGCGAATTTCGAAAAGCACCTTAGATTTTTCTTCTTAAATAAATAAATAATAAATAACCCATGGCACAACAGCCTCGAAGGGCCTTGGCCTATCTCCTGACTGCCAGTCTTCCTCCCACAATTCTACATAGAAGTGTGGAGACCTTCAACCGTTAATGGGGTGACATGAGGTCAGCACATTTAACCATCAGCCGTTATAGGAGATTTCCGAAACCGGGTTACATTACTCACTCGTAGCTCCCCAATTTCCTCACAATGGTGGGTTGCTACCGATCCTATACACAGGCTCAGAACCCAGTCGGATTCTTATATACAGCTACAGATTTTACAACACAATTATAATGTTAAGATCTGGACTAATTAGGTTGACTTATATAAACTAATATGTTCTTAGCTACTTTTTGTTTTAAAAATTGAAATTCTATTCATAACTCAACCAATATTTGCAATAAAAGCTCGAATTTTTAACGTGGCTGCTAAAATGATCCTTGATCTTGCGTGATATGCAAAGCAAGAACTGTATGTCTCGTTCACATGCCTTTCCACATTTTGTAAGAAGTTCAATATCGAATAGTTACTTTCAAACCCATTACATTTTCATTAAAAAATAACAGTCGTGCCGATATGTGAAATTAAATTCCATCCTAGGTATACACTAGTTGACACTGCACTGTAAAAAAAAAAACTGCCTTTGACGAGAGGCGAACCCAGGACCATTGGTATGTTGGGAAGTTATCGTACTGACTTTACCACAACGTCACGTTCACAAAGCATTTCATTTGTCCACTTAGGCTTCTGTAAAAAAACTATTATATGACTTTATATGATATTCGACAATAAATGCAAGTTTACGTATTTAAGGGAAGTGTAGGGAAGTAGGGATCATGCACAGAAAAGCCCATTTTGCCTGGTATAGAATTCACACACAGGAAGTTAGTTCCTTGATCGCTCTGCAATGGGATGTTACCCAAAGGGTCGTGGAAGTTTGGTCTCTGCCTCAACGTGTAGCATCCACGATATATATGACTATATGACGTCACACCTTGGTTCAATCACGTGGATCCACAATTGAAACCTCCATGCAGTGGAGAGGCTAGTAATTTTGTAAGCAAGGGTTGTGGTTGTCAGGTGGGGAGCTCAGTGGGGGTGATGTGATGATATTCTTTCAATTTTTAAGAAATGTATGTATGTGGATAGGGAATGATGAGTGCAGTGATACAAATTCGATATCTTATTCGCTCACTGCATGTATACAATGCCTAAAACTACATAATTTTTGAAGATATAAAACAACATAAATCATTTATTATTTTAATAGAAACTGAAGAAATATAAATGAAAATTGCAAGAGACATCAACTTATGAAATGACAACTTGCCATGAGGCTACTAGCAATTACAACATTAACGTATGCATCTGTTTATGGATTTAGAGGCAAGATTTAATAGCATAGCTTCATCAGTAAACCCATGATGCACAAGAAAATAATATAGTTACATCAATTCTATGCAAACACTAGATTTCAAAAATACACTATCTACATTTACATTTATTTTATTCATGTTTTCATTTTATGGCTTCAACTTTATTAAAGTAGTTTTGTATTGAGCACTTTCAAAACTACTTGCAATTTCTATTAAAAATAAATGCATTTGTCATCAAATATGCAATAAAATTTTTAACAGGCTTGCATTAGTTGGCATTCTATCCTTAAAAAAACAAGCAGTGCTATGGGGTAGAATCGAAAAGTGGACCCTTCATGTGGTGAGCAGGTATCATAGTTACCGGGCTACGCCATCCTTCTTGATTTATTGCTTATATGCTCCTACCCATGTGTTGACACTATATTGTACTATCCTATCTGCTATTCATAATAAGTAAATTAGTGTTCCTCGAAACTACGAAACATAATGTTTTCTTATTAACTCTACATATTGTCAACGTGGACATTTAGAATTCGGTCACAGATAGGATGGCCCATGTTGTGTATGATTCAACAGTCTCCCCAAGAAGACTGCAAGCTGAGCATGCGCAGTTCTATGATTGGCAAGCCTCATGATCTGTCTGAGCCCACAATTCACACACTGAACACGAAGGTTTTCTCAGCAGTATGACATCATCCTTGGTTCTCTTGCAGCAGGGTGCCCAAGAAGTTGTAAAGGAGGTATATTCAGTGGTGTATCAAGGGGTGGGCAAAGTGAGCGACTGCTCGGGGCCTCTGTCTCATGGGGTTGATATGTATTAAATAGAAGTGAAGGGAAAAAAGATGGAAAAGGCTAAATTTTGTAGGAAATAAAATGAAAACATTCTGTTTTTATCTGGCTTTAAATTCTAGTTAAACGTTATAATATGTCAAATCAGGGGCATAACATACAGGCTCTAAGCCTAAGGGGTCCTGGAAAAATTAAAAATTATTGTCATATTTCTCATGTGTAACATTTTCGCAAAAATTCACAATAGCTTCTGTGGACATTTTTCCTCATTTATTCAATTCTCGAATAAAAAGCAATTTGTCTTGCCCTTTCTTCTTTCGCTCTACCTTGCACTCCCGATTTTAATATGATAACAATAAAGCACCTCGAACTGGCATGAAGCAAGTGCAAGGCACTTAAATGCTTGGGTTGTTTGCAACTCAAGAAGGCAATGGATAATAATGGATTAATAAGCAATTCTTACTTCCTTCCTACAGCTTCATATTTCAGCTCCCGGAAAACAAAGAAAGACATTTTTAGGGTGAGTAATATTATTAATTATAATTTTCTTCAATAACTTATATTAATACTAGCTGATTCCCGGTATTGCCCAGGTATTTATTTATCCCAATCTTCTATTAAACAGGAAAATAATGAATTGTAACTATAGTGTAAAATTAACTTGGAGTTGAACGGCATTGGGAGTGTCACTATTCACCTTAGTGACCCCGAAAACTATGGACTCCACACTAATATAGGTAGTTTTCGATTATTTTTACATGTCACACCCTTCCCACCCCCATGCCTAGAGGTGCCAGGGGTGTCTTACCCCCACAGTATTTCTTTCGAGATTGCAAGTGATACATGTACCAAGTTTGGTTGAAATCGCTCCAGGCGTTCGAGAGTTATTGCTGAACAAACACACATATATACATTTTTATATATATAGATGATAATTTGCTGACATATCTCTGAAGATTTTGTATAGTCAAATTGAGATTTCAAATTTAAAAACAGGTTAGGGACTCGTATTCTCATCTCACCCAAGACCTCGCAATATGTTACTATGCCACTGGGTATATGGGTTGTCATTGTTATTCTATTTTATTTAAAACAATCAACTCATATTTTACCTCACAGGGTGGGCCTCAAAGGGTTAAGATTTTCACCAATATCTCTCTGTCCACCCTATTGCCTCCTGTTAGAAATAATTTAGTATTGGAGAAACTACATGAAAAACACATCGTAAGTGCTATCGACAAGGAATTAGATTGATCGTATTTTGCTTCTTATAAATGTTAACAATACACTAATTCTACTTAATAAAAAAAAATAATTGGCTCTAAAGAGATTAGTACCTGCGATCTTCAGACAACTGAGCCAGGTTTTAACACTTTCCCACTTTATCACTCCAACAAACTAACTTAAAATTTTGTCTTAACAGTCGTCGGCAATCTTGCAAACTTTGTTAGCATACACTAGTTTATTTTTACAAGCTGAAATAGACTTAAAGTCTACAACTCAGAACTAGAGTTCTGTGGCAACACATTCTCTCCCATCTACATTAATGTGACAAAACTCACATATTGTAAATGTGAAGTGGCATTGTTACTTGTTGCAAATAATTTCTCATGCCATCGTTAGTTCCAGATATCGCCACAGCCACCGAGCATTTACTATCTGGACATGCAGTACATTAATACACATCAAGCAATATATTTCCTCTAATAAATTACACATGCAACAACTTCTCAAACCCTCTTACCTCCATATTCTTACACTATTTTGTTGCGAATTGAAATGCTGCATGGAGTTGACGACTGCCTGAAATCATGTCATAACACAATCATGTTTTCACAACCTATGTTCCACATAAAACCCATCCCATGGAAAAAATAATTCTATTGCTGAAGGGACTAATTGTTATAATAAATATGATGCACTGATTGCATTTATTCATAATTTGCGTTCATGTTTAAAGAGACCTAAAGGTGTGACAGCTAATTCCTGACAATAATGTGAGAATATTTGAATGGAAGCTAAGCACAGATAAATTTCATGAGATTTTCATGTTCCAATTTTTAACCAGAACTGCCATAAAAATAAATTACAATTATAGACTACTACAATGCAATTAAGTTTCTAGAATGTGCAAAATAGCTAAATGAGAATATAATGTTGCATTTTCATAATAACTAGCCACAGGAAATTACAAATTGCCACAATCTTTAAATTAATCCAGCTTTCCCTTGCATAATATTTTACTTTGAATAATCAAGAGTTTCCAATACTATATATCAATAAGAAGAGTAAGCTGTTTACTTCTTCTAGAATTAATTTTAGCCTTGTCACTGTTAAGTTGGACAATCGATATCCAAAGCAGTCTTGAGTGCACCTACAGAATATTGGTTTCAAAAAATGGCCTACAATTGCAATAAAATACATTTTGGATCAGTATTTTCATAGTTAAAAGAACTGACAACGTCAGGTTAAAGGTTTCGAGTGTACAATATAAAATTCAGTTTTGAAACTAAAGTGTCATGTGTAAATCACATTTCTGGATAATTCTTCATATATGAATACACTGTTTCACTATTTGGTGCTGATCAACAATTTCAACAAGCAGCACATAAATAGTATTTTGAAAATGTTTTAGGTTATATCTCACTTTGAGGCCTTTGTTTCAAAATCAGAAATATCTTGGTTTTCCAATCAGATCTGAAAAGATGGGGTTCCTTGAAACTAATGAATAATGTTTATGTAAACAATAAGTATTTCATAAAATATAAATACGGTACTTATTGTTTACTAAAGTGAGTAATTCGCACCTGTGCAAATATGAATAAATGTTTATGTGCTTATTGAAACAGCAGCACAATACAAACATGACATTTTCTAATGTATAATGAAAACCCAATTGTTACTTCAAGAACTTTGATCAATCTCACTGATGTCACCAAAAACTTAATTAATAGAACAATCAAAATGCAATATGGTTGAAGAATATCATATATCGCTATTGTGTTAGAGAATTTCACACTGAAGTGTGCGAGTGCGATATGATGCATGCCACTTGGAAACAAACCTATCACACCGTAGTTGCATGACAGGCTGTATAAGTCTGAATTTGATTGGTGAATCCTCAGTGACATGCAACATGTACCATTTGTGGCTTTGGTATAAAATCTCCCTTAGTGTGTGTTGATTTGTTCTTATTCACATTATGAAATTCCATCCTGAAAAGTCTGAAGTTCCGATTCTGTACAGCATCCCTTCCAAATTCATATATCATATATGAAAATTAAGGTTCGATCAGCCTTAAACTTACATTTCTGGCATATGATGCTAGTGCCAGCCAATCTCTTGTTTTGAGGCTATAAAACTTTCATATCCTGAAATCAATTCTTGTGCGTATCAGAAATAATACCTAACTGTGTTAGAATAGGTAAAAGTAAAAGCACTACACAATAGATAATGCCCAATTAACATTGCATACTGAAAAAATTGTAGATTGTAACAGAATGTTTACAATTAAAGTATGTGGACTATCACACCCTTTCAACATCTTACCTGTACTAAGATATAACTATTATTCTGCGATAAAAAGTTCCAAATGTACATTTGGCGTCATTTACTTCTGTGTTCTGCTGGGTAATTTAAAATGCATTACTATTTAGGTAACGGTTCCGATTGTTTTATGATTTTTTTTTTAAATTCTCGGTAAAATTTTAGTATCCGCAAAACGTATTTCTTCAATTTTACGGCAGAAAGTACTTACCGAACTGACTTTCCGTACACTTTTGAAAGGTCGTGGAAGTGTTTTTTCCCATCACTTAATTTATTTTGCCGGTAAAACATGTATTTTGCAAGATTAATGTCTCTCCAATGCACGAAAGGTGTTGCTCTATGTCCTTCTACTACGTGAACCAAATGTTGCGTGCGTTCGATGATGTAACCCCCGGTCAGTGTTTCCAAGCATGCCGTTGATTTGCAATAACATAATTTTCAAGATGATAATTTTAACTATGCCTAACCTAACCTTGCCATGCATGGTTCGTGGGGCTATTTATGAATGGTTTGTGGGGCTACGTGCATTGTTTGTGGGGCTATCTGTGCATGGTTTGTGGTGTTTTCGAACCCGGAAAAAATACAAAATCAGTAACACGAAAGTAGGTATTTTTCAGTGAAGAAGGTTGGAAACACTGCACACCACTGATCATATACAACGCTAGTCAAGATTTGCCCACCATATTGAGTGTAACGCAACCGAAAAACCAACGGACAATAATTACTCGATATGTGGAAAATTGATACTATTGTCGTGAAAAAACAAAAAACAAATCCCACCTTTAACAATCCTTAGCAATGCAGAATACGTGAGTACCAATGTGAAAAACAAGAAAATAAAGGAATTTCAGACGTTTGGCGGATACTAAATTTTTATCAAATTCTCCTAGCAGGAAGACTAATTATCGTAGAATTTTAGCAATCATTGAGACACAAAATTTAAACCTTCCTTAAAGTCATGAACACTGTTTGGATTTCGAAAAAAAAAATATTTATGTTGAAAAAAATTACTTAAGAATTACCTTACGCAATCATTAGTGCTTCCAAAGGACAATAAATTTTCTGTTGACAACGGACTCTAAGTATTGTAGACTAGTGGGAATTAATGTAAATCTGAACCTTAGTAGAATGCATTTAGGAACTTTATTTTAATGCTAAGAGAACCAAACCTGGCCTGCCTGAGCTAACTAAGGAAGAATATATTGAGCAAAATCTTAAGTAATCGCTAAAAGTCCTACGTTTAACCATGTTAACATTGCATTTCTAATTGATGAAATCGCAATAAAACAAAAGGAACTTGGGCCAATTGAAAATTCATACTTAACAAGCAATTTTGCTTGTGGGTACTATTTTCCCAGTGCATTTCTGAATTTGAATGCTTTCGATATTTAAAACGCCCTGCACATGATAATAACCATTACTTGGTAAACTACATATAACATTTGTTTCTAAGTAATAAGCATTGTAACTTGATGTGACTTACATAAAGAGTTGTACTGCGAACAAAGCAAGAAAATTTTTAAAAAATATTTTTTCCTCAGCCCCAATATTTTCACGGGGCTCCATTGCAATTTTTTCTCATTTTGGTGACCCTTTGCCTTGGCGACCAGGGCGACGTCCATCTACAACTACGGTTGCATAGGGCAGAGAAAATAGGGGTTTATTTATTACAGCTACATCTGTGACCATACAATCCCTTCTCTCTCTCCTTTACAGTCCCCACCATTGTTTCCGTGTTCGAGTCCCGGCCTGGGCATGGGTGTTCTTCATGATTGTACTTTCATCAATTTCATCTACTCATCACTAATTTTCATCGTTATGGTTGGCCTAAAGTGGCAGAAAGCGGCGTAAAAGAACAAAAAAATACCATTACAGTTCCAATCATAACCGTTAACTTATTCCAGATATATCCTATGTTAGTAAAAATCTACTTAAAACACGTTCCCAAGAAATAAGTAAAACTTCTATCAAGAATACATCGCAATGTATATAACCGGTAAGTATATATCGAACATCAACAATTCAACATATACATGCCCAAACGTCAAACCAGACATTCATAACGAATAACAGAAGCATACAACTTCTCACCTGTATATATTTTTTCCCCTTCAGATTCTTATCGTAACCAAATGAATTCAAGCTGTGTTCAATGTATTCATACTTGAATAAATATATCCATGTTCCAGCATAATAATATCAGCAACACACCCACATACATCGAAATCTACATCAACACAGATGTACTTTTCTGTCATCTGCCATATCCACCCAAGAACCAATCAAATCGTTTAATTTTTGCTACTGACGTCATATATTATCGCTGAAAGTAAAACATCTTGATGCGTCCTTCTTTGCTTTCTTTACGGTCCTTGACCCTAACTCCGAAATTTAGACCTATTTGTTCATATTATTAAATTATATCAATAAAGATATTTTGGATTTTATATCCATACTACACTACAATGATCTTCAGCTTGCAAGAAATTCCTGGATCCGTAATTCTTTGCATGCCACTCCCCTTATCATTTCTAGTTGGATTTGATAAACAAGTATACTGACGTAAGAGACATAATTATGGTTCATGTATAATTCGGTATTACGCACTTCATACTGTTATCAGCATCGATTCATTTTTTAAAGATAAACCAAGGTGCAAATGTCTATTCCACTGGTAAGAAAATCAAGATAAAAATCAGATGCTTTGCAAAATGTAGCTAATTAGTTGTTTTTTTCTTGACAAAGTGGAAATCGAAATATCATAGAGTGGCTACAATTTGTTTATTACAACATTCTTGTGTACACTGTACAGTGGGATCTACAAGTATCACCGTGCAAATTGTCCATCACCATGTTCGTGCACTTTATTTGACCCAATAAGAGCTTCAAGAATTAAAAGAAAACTCAAAACAAGCTGTTGACAACTTCTGTACCTGAAAGCATAAAAATCCATCGCTAAAAAACACATAGGATGTAAGAGAAAAAAATTAATGAAAATAGTCATGGACAATTTGCACGGTAATACTAGTGGATCCCACTGTACAATATATTTGAAAAGAATACGTTTTTGGTTAGGGAATGTTATGTCTTCTTTCTTTCTTTCCTTACTTTTACAGTGGTCATTCTTGTATTTTTGCTTTCTTTTCCTGAATTTGACCAGAGAGTATGTGATTTATTTGACGTTCTCTATTGTTGATTGCTGGTTGTTTTTGACCCCAACCAACCTCCCTTGGGCACGCTATTGATTTAATTTATCTAGGCGTATGCGGGATCTCGAAAAGTCGGGACCGGAATCGAAAAAATAATTCCCGTCCCGATCGCGACTTCGGGAAATGAATTCCCGTCTTCTCGGGATATGTCGATTGAACATTTTAAAAAGTCGATAATTCTCAACGTTTTCTGCATTGTAAATGTTTGGAACTTATTTCCCTTTCCGAAAATTTTCCGACTTTGTCGGGAAATGGCGAATATTTCGTCCCGACCCAAAAAATTCTGTTCCGCACACCCCTAAATTTAACCTATATTATTAGATTATTATGCGCCCGTTCCGAAAGTTGCACGAGTTTAACACGTTAAACTAGTTATGGTAACTGGCTGTCTCACAAGTGCTTCCGTGAGGTTCATTATGCTGTCCCAAAAGTCCCATTCCGTGCGTTTCGTGCAAGAACGAGATTCACCAAACGTACGGGCCAGGAAGTTGGATTGTTCGGTGAGAATCGTCTGCTGCCTTCAGACAATGCGCGTTCTTGATGGATTCAAATTGCATTAGATCGGAAAATGTATTATAATTTTAAGAGAGAGCGATATGAAGCAACATGCACAAGATGAGTATGCCTTAACTGTTCTTAGAATGTGATTAAAATGGGTAACAGTGTCCGCAGTAGAGTTTATTTTTGTCATAAGGACATTCACTCCGCTGGACGCCATGTGGAAACCACGGAAACTTTCTCTAAAAGCCTGCCTGTGCTCAACCAAACGCTGCGCCTGCGCTTTCGCCTAGAGTGTCCCATAGGTCCCATAAGTACAGCGCCTTCTGGGCTCTCTGACTGGATCCACTCGAATATGATACCGCTAGAGGCGCTGGTGTCGGCACAGCTGCATCGTATTCGTCTGCTTATGGGCGCTATTCACCGGATGTTTGCATTTCTGTGCTTCCTTGGCGGTGGCGGGGACTGTACTTCCGGTTTTGAAAATAATAACATTGAATTCAATGGTGTGAAGGAAGTGTCTTCGGAAAAGGCGACAATATTTGTGTGGCTTTTGGTTTCAACATGAGATAGGGAACAAACAATTGTTCTCAGGTATATATGCACTCAGTGGCGAAGCGTCCTATGAGGCCAGGAGGCCGGCCCTACCCACACCATTACTCTTTTAAAGGTGTCTTTACTTATTTCTTCAAAACATATGTAATTCAATGCAAGAGTTAGGAATTTTCATTTATGATAATTACAAAAAAAATATAACCCTGTCCAGTATACGAACTTTCCACGGAGTGAGGCACATTTGCTGGGGCCTCTTCTCTTCATATTCCGTCGTACTACAGCGCCTTGAATAACGTAGTGTGGGAAACGGCAGTGTTCTGCGCTCTCTGGCTGGTTCCACTCGAAAATGATCCGCTAGAGGCGCTGGTGTTGACCCCGGTGCTTGGTGTTCGACTGGTTATAATGGAAGTAAATGGAGTTTTCGCTGCAACGTCTGATTCTTTTACATGAAGCATTTCTATGAATGTGATAATTGCTATGATATTTGGTACAGTGGTCGCGAAGATATTAACGAACATTCTACACAGTCGACCACGTCCTGTTATCGTCATACTTTCGTTAATAATACGGGAGAAAAAATACGCGTGGAATGCTCTTGGCAACTAAATTTTTGTGTATGAATTAGGTTCATTATTATTATCATCATCATCATCATTTCTTTTAAAGATATACACACTGAAGCATTTGTATTTTTGATATTTACTGTCTCTTTCTTCCGCTTTAAACTAATCGCGTCGATGATGATAATGATGATTGCATGAAACGACAAGGGGAACCCCACAAAACTTTCTTAGTGCCATCGACATGAGTGTAAGGAAACTTTCAAACCAATGGGACAAGCGACACGGGATGTTCACACTGTCACACTAGTGACACACACTTCCAGACTGTAAAATAGCATTCATTGCACATGAGGGTCCAAACAGCAAACGACACGTTCATATGGCGTATTCGCGTGATACTTGTTACTTTGGTCGGAAAGCTCCTTAAAGGAAGGGTGTTCAGACCGAAGCGACGCGCTACAGGGGGTGTTCCCAACTAAGTGACAAGCGACATGGTGCCTTCAGTCTATTAGCAAGCGTTGCTTGCGAACAACAGATAGGCGACAGGATAAACCGCACATTACAACAACAGATCTAGGCGACACGATAAGCCACACGTGTCGCTTTGTCGCTTCTGCGTCGCTCAAACTGGGCCATTTCCTCAATAGCTTGCAACATGTTGCCGTGGTTTGTTGTTCGCACATACGCGATGCAATGAGTGTCTTGCTTTAGTGAGATTGCGCACCAAAGCGACAAGCGGCACGCGACACTTATCGCTTGAGGGTTTCACCAACCGAACGCTGGCCTGTGCTTCCCGTCATGCCGATACGATGTGAAATGTTACTCTTGATTGGCTCCTTTCCAAGCAACATGTGTCGCTTTGGTATGAAATCTCCTTGAGGAAACGGTGCAGTCAGAGCTATTGTGTCCCTACGGTTCGAAAGGCTGCATCGATTACCAACGGCTCGCTTCCAAGCGACACTTGTGGTTTGTCACCTCGGTATAAAATATCTCTCAGGATACTATTTATATTCTAATAACATAGAAAAATAAACTCTAATACGCAGTCCAAGACCTGACGTCCGGAATCCCATTGCGATGTTTCTTCTTGTGTTACGCATGCTATTTATTTATTAATTTTATTTTACTTTTCTTAGCAAATTAATTCCATACCGTGACTGCAAATCACTCCACAAATATAACTGTTTCCATCAATTCACGTACCGCCTTTCAAGACAAACAAATCTACATAATATATTCCAAAAACTAACAAAGCCGCATTACTTTCATAAGAAAATTAGCAACGACATTGATCGCACTGCCATCTATGCTTCTCATCCGTCTGGGGAACCAGTATCTTGGGTCGTTTTCCACACTACGTTATTCAAGGCGCTGTAGTCGTACGGTCGTATATGCGGGTAGCCTAATCTTACGAGTACTGTACGTATGCTTATAACGTGCTCGAGAGGCCGGCCTCGCGGTGTTACCCTCTAGCACGAACAGAATATCAGCAACACTGAATTTCCGCCAGGGTTGGAAATTTGTGATGTACCAGCATTTTATATAAACATTAGCCTGTGTTCGTGCAGAGAGATTTCTATTTCAATTGTACATTCTCCACATTTTGTACGAAACTTAAGTTTTCCAGTAGGCTACTGGCGGCCACCAAACTCAAACATGTTTGAGTTTAGTGGACGCCAGAGAGCCAGTAACAGGGTCACGTGACATAGAGGCAGCCATTATTGGACGTGTCTTTAAAGGTACTGGCCGCCAGTAGAGCGATACACTCTGTTGAGGGAAGAACTACTTTTGTGATTACTTTCGTATTTACTTTCGTTGCGAAATTTAACTCCGGAAATGTGTTCAAAATCTGAAGAAGCGAAGACAAAACCAACTGTTAGTGTAAAATGGAGTGCGAACAATATCGGTACATTTTTAGAAACTTACATAAACTACGAACTACTATGGAACGTTCGTCATTCTGATTATGCCAACAAGGAAAATAGGGAGAGTTCAATGATAAAGTTAAAGGGTGAAATAATAGGACTAAGGGTCGCAGTTCCCGACTTGAGTTTTTGAGAGCCCGTATAAAGGATATAAAGGCCACGTACAGAGGTGAACTCCTGAAAGTGAGTGAATCAAAAGCAAGTGGAGCGGGCACTGACGACGTCTACGTACCGAAACTACCATGGTTCACTGCAGCCGACAGTTTCTTGAGAGATGTAGTCATCACGAGGAAGTCAACATCGAATTTGGTAAGTTTGATTTGTTTGTCCTTACGTAAGAGTATGTTAGGTCATAACTGTCTGCCAGGGTAAATAGGTATTCAATTAATTGTCACCTGTCTAGAGGTTAGGTCATATAATTTCTTAGTTGCCAAAATAGAAACAGAATCAACAAACATATTTATAAACATAAGGAGAAAAAGGATAATAACAACTATTTTAAAAAAAACAATCAGCTGAATATGTAATTTAATAAGATACTAGACTATATCAAAAGACTACGGACCCATTGTGTTTTAAAACATTTTTGCAATCTTGTTAGTGTTATCAACTATTAACATTTTAAACTAATTTTGTGATTTACTGAACAATAACACTAGTAAGATATTAAGAACATTTGATTTTTACAGAGTTCGTCAATAACAAAGTAGGGCCTAAGTACATTTGGTGTGCCGCTGATTACATGCCAATAGCCTTAATCTGCCAAGACACTCGTCCTTCTCCGCTGAAGTACTCCGCCAGTTTCTTCCTTGTTTCCGAAGCTCTTTTCGAATATGTGTTTGTCGAGCGAGCTCCTCTCAATGACGATAGTTCTGTCCCATTGGAATGCCACTGGCAGGGGTGAAAAACTCCTGTGTCAATGTCTTCATGGTCAACCCCTACTCTTTCAAAGCACGTTGCTGGTGACGTTGTTCGTAACCAGTTGTGGAGAGTACATGTGCATTGTACAATCAGATCTACAGTTTCTAAATCAACTTCGATTTCTTTTCCAAAGGTTCTAAATCTTGCTGCCATTATACCAAATGCGTTTTCCACCACTCTGCGTGCACGCGATAAACGATAGTTGAATATACATTCCAATAATTTCAATTTTTTTTTCAAAAAGGGCTTCATTAAGTTCGGTGACAAAGGGAACGCGTCATCCCCCAAAATAAAGTAGTCATTAGGAAAATTTAGCTTACTATTGTCTATAGCTGATTTAAGCGAGGACAACCGGAATACACTTGCGTCATTGGCTCTTCCATTGGTTCCCACATCTATGTATAGAAATTTACAATCAGCATCTACCAATGCCAAAAGTATAATGTCAAATTTCTTTTCAAAAAGGGCTTCATTAAGTTCGGTGACAAAGGGAACGCGTCATCCCCCAAAATGAAGTAGTCATTAGGAAAAATTAGCTTACTATTGTCTATAGCTGATTTAAGCGAGGACAACCGGAATACACTTGCGTCATTGGCTCTTCCATTGGTTCCCACATCTATGTACAGAAATTTACAATCAGCATCTACCAATGCCAAAAGTATAACGCTGTAACCTCCTTTGTAGTTGTAAAACTCAGAGCAACTCTCAGGCGGACGTTTTATGGCCACATGCTTTCCGTCAATAGCACCACAACATAAAGGAAAATGCCATTTCGTTTCAAAATTTTATTGTATTTCCACCCATTCCTTCGATGTTTGCGGAACCTAAAAAAGAAATATTAGTTACAAACTAAAATTTGCAAGTGCGTACAAACACATTTACACAAACATAGAGAGTTGTGAGTTCGGTAAATTATTGGCTGTCTTTTAATTTCAGGTTACACCAGCTACCAGCGCTAAAGATGATGGGATGGATGAAGAAATTGGCGAATCTGAAAATCAAACTATTGACAGTGAACAGAATGTCGACAAACCGATTGAAGAGAACTCATCACAACCCCCAGTTGTGCCTACTTTTCACACACCTAATACCAAAAAACGGCGTGTAAGCAACTTATCTAAAGTTGAGAGTGCGATTGCAAAATTACAAAAAATAACTGAGAGTCGACCGTCAACTTCAAACAAATTCCAGCCCGACGAGGTTGACATATTTTAAAAATATGTTGCAGCTCAGTTGAGGGACCTTCCCATGAGGAATTCTGTCGGTAATTCTGATGACGACGATAGTATTCAAAACGAATTTATAGCTGAAGGAGATTTTGTTTACAGACATTTACATTGAAATGACATTACCTGACAAACAAATTTTGTTTTGTGTACTTTACAAATCATTATAATTAACATTACATTTAATAATAAATTGTACTAAAGAAAATTGATATATTTTTTGAATCACCTCTTTTATGGTTAGCATAGTTGTTGAGAGTGACAACCCCTAAAATATATGCAAATTTCTGCACTTATTTACTTTCAACTCACCAGTCTTATTAAGAATTTGTTACTCTTTTTACAAATGTTTATTAAATGATACAAGATACAGGCCCAGTCTTGATTTTTCTACTACCCTATACTATAAATTAACAAGTTAGCAAGCAATAATTGTGAGATCTTACCTTCATATGTTCTTGTAATGCTTGTCGTTATTGCTGTAAGTACTTCTGGCATAAAACTAGAAATGGCGTTGGCTGGTATTCGAAACATGATTGCTAGAGTTTGGTAACTGTCACCAGTAGGTAAAAATCGTAAGCCAACCTCTAGCTTTGGACGGGCAGGAACTGCGTATCTCATTAGCGTATCTGTTTTTGATATTTTATGTTCAATAAAATTACACAGTTCGTTAAATTGCCCCACACTCATTCTCATAATTCTCTTGTATTCCAGAGGATCCTTCTCGGCAAATTCCCGCAGTATTGTAGTCGAAGCTCCCAGCTGATCTCTACGACACACCCAGTCTTTAACCCAGCACGCCCTCTTTTTGGTTATTATTTCTTGAAGCTCTTCACTTAAACAATGTACAATATCACTTACAGCCTGATCAACAGCTTCCTCGAACTCTTCATCAACCTCCTCCATGTTCTCACACATCCTCTGACTGTTGCACTCACCACGTCCACACAAAAAAACTGGCTACTGCCTGCCACTAATGGAAACCATTACTGTCCTCGTGTGTAAGCCTACTGTCCGGTCATTTCACTGGCTGACACTTCTAGCCGCCAGTACTGTCCCCGTGTGCAGGGGGCTTAAGGGAAATTGAAAATTACGGAGTACTGTAGTTCTGACTTCGTTTTCTGGTCAGAGTGCTGATGGTCTTGTCGATTCACCCAACACCATAGCGTAAACAGAAAGTCTAAAAAAACTTATATTTGTAAAGTAAGTCTTCATATCAAATTATGTAAATTAAAATGCTAGTTACGCCCTATATTTACAAAGTAGTTTTACTTTCACTGGAAATAGAATTATTTATTTTTATCGTGAACGGGGGATTCCTTCGCTTGTTTCCTGCCTGTGAAAACTTGCCTCCTGCTCAGGATGCTACAAGGGAGCGTGGCTCGGTCGGAGCTCGAGGTTCGTGCCGGTAGAGCATAGACATAATTACCAGAATCATAACATAAGTAGGATAGGATCATTAGGTTTAATTATCTGATTATTTCCGCGCGTGTGTATAATTATAAAAGTAGGAGAACCAAACCTGGTCCACCTAAACCATTCAAGCAAGAAAATACGAGAGGAATTAAAAAATAAGTTATTGTAGAAGCATAACATCACAGAATAAGTTATACACGTGGAACTTGGCCCTTACAGAACAGTATATAATATTATTACCATTTCATTAAAATTCCTGAGTTTTTATTTTAAACAACAAATGATACACAATTACAATCAGAAAGTTCGATTTCGATACTGAATGCAAGCCTGTACCACAGAGATTAAATGAACGAAATTTGGTTCGCGTTTGGCGATACTTCTTTATCACTTTTTGAAAAAAGCTTTGATACGTATTACGCAGTGATTTCATACAATGTTAAATTACGATTTCATTAACTACATTAGGCAACACTTGCCGCATCCCCAAAATAATATTCTAATGACAAGAATCAGACGATACAATTTCAAAATGTAAACAGACTGGTCGGCCGGATGAAGCTACTTATCCAAATTAGAAACTAAATATTGTGTAAATGAAAGAGTTGTAGAATACGTACATTCCTGGTACTATTTGTAAATATTACACGTATTCTACTCTCATTCTCGCAATAAAATTTAGTAGAAGAAAAGGTTCGTGAATATGGACACGACTTTGACTTCAGCCGGTTCGCGAGGAACAGTAGAAACACAGAATACTAACTACGGTCAACCAATCTCCCATAAGACTGAAACAGCCCTGCGGTAGAGCTTTGTTTGTGATTCGTGTCGTGTGTAGCGATCAGATTTATGCAAAAAAGTGCTGGACTGAAATGCAAGAACAATTGAGTTCTTAATTGAGTGAATTATCGGTAAGGTAAGACCCACTTTTGTTCTTTCATGCTTCCTTCTTATAACGATAATTTCTAAAATGTTTTCAACTCTATTTTCCTTTGCAAGTGTGACAGCAAAATATGAAAAATTTGAAAGTTGTTGAAACGTTATTTAATGCGTTAACACTGTCGTCGAATAGATATTGCAAGCAGACATTTTTTATGCAGCCGACACAAACGAAGAGGTAGGCCGTTTCTTTTACCCTGAAGAGATAACAAGAGGAGAGGGGCTTTGAGAGTACAATTCAAGAAATTTTTTTTTGGGGGGGGTTTAGGACAAACAGTGCTATTGGATTATTCCGGTTGAAGTCTGGCGGAACAGGCCAGTGTTGTCCCATTGGATTAGCAGAAAAGAGCTAAATCGCGCCTAAAAATTGGGATTCTATTCTCTCAAGCAACTACATTTATTATATATAACCTGTTTATATGTTACAACTTACAAGTAACCTGTCGTGTTGACATCATAGAAGGATCCCAAACAAGGATCCTATGTATCCTATTATCATGTAGTAAAAGTCTCTACTCACACGAGGGGCAGAACAAAAATTCATTCTCCATACATTCTCATCTTCACGAATAACGGATCAGAACAAATGAGACGAAAATATTAAAAATTTAAATTACGTATATTTATTTGCACATACAGGTGTCAGCATTCATTTATCTGGAAAGCCAAGAGTGGAATTAACTACAACCATTCCTTTGGTTAGACAACAGATAACAATGGTGTTTTCCTCGGTGCGAGCAAATCTTGCTAATTAAATTGGCAACAGTAGTTCGTACCAAACTGACAGTCGCTGAAAGTGCGGAATTGTCGTCTGCTCACGGCACAAACGTCATACTGACCCGAAAATTATAGGGTTCTTCTTCCCCTTTTCACCCCAATTGCAAAATAAATAAATAAATTTGAAAAAAAAAGTTGTGAAGAATTGACAACAGGGCACGACCACTATTCGTTGGATTTTCGAGATGTCTCATGATTGCTAGTTATTTCTGGAGGTGTGTGCATAAATCACTCAGGGGTTGAGAAAATACAAACAAATAACAATGAAATGAACAAAAATCTAGATCGACGACATCTGGTGGGCGGGAAGGGATAACGTCTAACAGACATAATTATCGTACTGATGGCCGGTAACAACGCTTTTGAAACTGTCCCCCACTGACAAGTAAAGAAGCGGCCTGAAGAGACATTGAACCACTCTCCATGACATGACATACCCCCCCCCCTTTATTTTTGTTTTACAGATTCAAGCAACTATTGGAAATTATCGCACTTTTGTGCCTACCCTGCTAGCAACTCTACGCTTCGCCACTGTATGCACCTGGAATGTTCTGAGCCTTTACCGGCCTGGAGCATTTCAGTGTACAGTTAATGAGATAGTTAAGTATAAATTAGATGTAGTAGCTGTCCAGGAAGTTAGGTGGCCAGGAGAAGGGAATTATAAAACTAAAAATTATACTTTTTTCTATGGTGGTACTGAAAATCATAATTTTGGAACAGCCTTCTTCATAAATAAGAGAATTATCTCGGCTCTTAAAACAGTAGAATTTATTAATGATAGGATATCATATGCAGTTTTACAGGGTATATGGTGTAAAATTATTTTAATAAACATACATGCACCAACGGAAGATAAAGATGATAATACTAAAGATGATTTTTATACAGAGTTAGAACAGGTCTTTGATAAACTTTCTCAGTATGATATGAAAATTCTGTTAGGAGACTGTAATGCACAGATTGGTAAAGAGGAGACATTTAAACCCACGATTGGTAAAGAAAGTCTTCATGAATTAAGTAATGATAATGGTATAAGATTGATTACTTTTGCAACCTCAAAGAATTTAATTGTGAAAAGTACCACATTTAAACATAAAGATATCCATAAATATACCTTGTCTTCTCCACATGGTAAAACTCATAATCAGATAGATCATATTCTCATTGATAAGAGAAGGCATACTAGTATAATTGACGTTCGTACACATAGAGGTGCTGACTGTGCCAGTGTCCATTATTTAGTAATTGCTAAATTAAGAGAAAAACTCACAGTGATAAATCATAAGCAACAAAATCTAAAATTTCTAAAATTTAATACAGGAATATTTGCTGATGAAAGAATTAAGAAAGATTACCAAATTAAACTGTCAAATAGATTTGATGTTTTGCAGGATTTAAATGATGATAAAAATATAAATGAAACAGATGTAAATAAGAATTGGGAGCACATACGTAATGCAATAGACTCAGCAGCTAAAGAAAGTATAGGATACCATAAACCAAGAAAAAGTAAGCCATGGTTTGATAAGGAATGTCATAATCTACTAGAATGTCACTGGCACAGTCAGCACCTCTATGTGTACGAACGTCAATTATACTAGTATGCCTTCTCTTATCAATGAGAATATGATCTATCTGATTATGAGTTTTACCATGTATGAATGTATGTTTGTATGTATGTATGTATGTATGTATATATATATATATATATATATATATATATATATATATATATATATATATGTCACGGTATCCAGTGACGTATAAAATCACGGTTCGATATTTATCATTTTGTTTATTTAATCATATTGTGACTTGTGTAAAGTGTGAAGTTTGGTTTATGTAATCTGAATATTTCCAATGCATACATGGTAAAATTGATATTCGAGCAAGACATCGGGAGTTGGGAGACAGGTTTTCTGAGTCACAGCACGAACCGTCAACACGGCAAAGAACATGACATTTTTGCAACCGAAGCGGCTCGTCATGGAGAAAAGATGGACTTATTCTCGTCAGGACTAACAGAGAATTCGCCGCGGGAGGGCAAGCTGCTTTTCATCAGAGCTGCACGGCAGACCACAGATTCCCAGATAAGCGCCAGGCAGGCGAGAACTTAATTCCCCGCACCAACCTGAAGACACGCACTTTGACCGCGCCTCGAGACAGTAGAGCCGATGTTGTTGCACTTCGCCCAAAAACCGAAGCCAAGCCATCTTAACGTCTTTTCAACTGACATTTTTGAATCTCATATAAATCTCCAGGACTTCGAGTTTGACACACAGTTTGTCAGGATTTTTGTAGAGAGAGCATCGCCACGCTAGACTCACGTACATTTATTGTTTTGTTTTCGCGGACTTTGTTTTATTTGCGGACCGTCAGCAAGTGACCGCATCTGAAGTGATCAGTGTGTGTTTTGTCCTGTGAAGCCATTCCCGGTGATTTGTTTTTATGAGGCAAGAACTATCATAACCATGGGCGGATAAAACGATAAAGAAAGGGGTCCGTCGCCCTTCCCCGAAACCCGCAACGACGCTGCGTCACCACCATCCGGCAAAGCCAGCCGACGGCAACGCACAATGCCGCGAAGCCAACCAACGCCCGACGCCAAGAAGGATGATTCCAGATCGACGCCTGACAGAAGCCCGATACCCGAGAGAGAGAGAAAGATGATTCCAGGACGACGCTTGATAGATGCCCGATACACAAGACAGATTCCGGACCGACGCGTGAGAACGTACAGCCGACGTTTGTGAGAAGAAGGGATACGCGACGTCCTGTGAAAGTGAAAGCGCCCGATATCGTCGCAACCACCCTTCTACGAGGTCGACCTCAAAGGAATATTTTCGCCGCAAAAGAACCTTGTGCAAATTTCCGCATCCAGGAAAGATGGACGATTCCACGATGTAGCAGAGTCTGGGTAGAGTATTCTTCAGCTGGTTCATGTCCATGTTCGCATGTATTGTTTGTATCAACGCCGTACCATAGAAGCCGAAGTCTCATTGATTTGCAAAGTGACTCAGGAACTCCGAACCTAACTTCCGTGTCTGATATTTTTGAGTAATGTTATATAAAAGGTCATTTCATGTTCATATGTAATAATTTGATTGTCTGCATTTAGAGTTAAAAGCTCCATTCTATTACGTTAATTTTCCGTGTAACTTGTCAAAGTGTGCTCCATATTTTTTGTGTAACTAAATTTAACTATTAATTTAAATCTCGCAACTTCCACCACATCTCTCAAGAAGCACAATATATCATCCACGTACCACAGGCAAAAATCTTTGACTTCATCCCATAGTACTTCTGCCATGGCGCTCCATGAAAATGTTTGTGCCATATTAAATCAATACTGTTTTCAGTTTGCAAAAATTTGAATCTGAAAATTTTCTTGCTCGCTTCGTTCATAATTTCTTTTCTGTACTGCATTATAAATCACCAGGGAGAGAAATAAGAACAACTAAGTACTAGGTACTGCTAAACGGTCGACTGGAGTTGGATTCCCAACTGAACTTTCATCAATGCTTTTGCACCCTAATCATATGAGCTGCGCACGCCTATGATCTAGGCGACACGATAAGCCACACGTGTCGCTCATACTGGGTCCTTTTCCGCAATAGCTCGCAACGTGTTGCTGTGATTTGTTGTTCGCGCATGCGCGATGCAATGAGTGTCTTGTTCGCTTGCACCAAAGCGACAAGCGGCACGCGACACTTATCGTTTGAGGGTTTCACGAACAGAACGCTAGCCTGTGCTGCCTGTCATGCTGCTACGATGTGAAATGTTGCTCTTGATCGGCTCGTTTCCAAGTGACATGTGTCTCGTGTCGCTTCGGTATGAAAGTTGCCTTGGACAGAAGGACCCGTGTCGCTTTGGTGTGAAATCCCCGTATCGTTTGTCGCGTGTAGCGTTGATCTAAAATCTCCTTAAGGAAAGAGCTTGTGTCCCTACGGTTCGAAAGGCTGCATCGATTACCAACGGCTCGCTTCCAAGCGACACTTGTGGTTTGTCCCCTCGGTATAAAATATCTCTCTGGATACTATTTATATTCTAATAACATAGAAAAATAAACTCTGGTACACAATCCAACACCTGACGTCTGGAATCACATTTGCGATGTTTGTTTTTGTGTTACGCATGCTATTTATTTATTAAATTTATTTTACTTTTCTTTCCAAATTAATGCCATCTCGTGACTGCAAATCACTCCACTCGCTGAGGATGAAATAACCATAAATAGTATGTTAGAAGAGTTAAACAGCAGCTGTGAGCAGTATGGGATGAAGATTAATGTAAAGAAGACAAAGGCAATGGTTATAGGACGGAAACCAAGGAATATTAATGTGAGAGCAAACAGTGAAAGAATCCAGCAAGTGGATAGCTTCAAGTACCTCGGATGCACTATAAGCAGTGACATGAGCTGCAACCAAGAAGTGAAAATGAGAATCGCAATAGCAAAAGAAGCTTTCAATAGAAGAAAAAATGTTTTTTGTGGACCCATGGACATAGGTCTAAGGAAGAGATTAGTGAAATGTTTTGTGTGGAGTGTAGCACTATATGGTGCAGAAACCTGGACGTTGAGAAGAAATGAAGAGAAACGACTCGAAGCTTTTGAAATGAGGACATGGCGAAAAATGGAGCGTGTAAAATGGACGGACAAGGTAAGAAACGAAGCCGTACTGAAAAGAGTTGGTGAAAAAAGATCTATACTGGAGACCATCAAGAAGAGGAAAAGAAACTGGTTAGGACACTGTCTAAGAAGAAACTGCCTGCTAAGAGATGCCTTGGAGGGAATGGTTGAAGGAAGAAAAGTCCGTGGAAGAAAGAGATATCAGCTTATGGATGATATTAAATTAACTGGGTCGTATGCTATTACGAAGCGTAAGGCAGAGAACAGGGAAAGCTGGAGATTGCAGTGAAAAACCTGCCAATTAGGCAGAAAACAATGAATGAATGAATGAATGAATCATTTCACGTACCGCCTTTCAAGACTAACAAATCTACACATTATATTCTTAGGCGGAGTTCTGGAGGGGCCAGGAGAGGCCTGCCCCCCAACTTAAAGAAGACTAATAAATAACACATGATTAAGTTCAGTTACTACATTTTTGTTATGATGCCATACCGCAAATCTTTACGTTTGGCATAATGGCATGTGCGGTAATTACTCTGCAATAGCGGGTCTTAGACGATTTGATTGATTTGTACAGTTTGAAGAAAGAAAAACGTAATATGGTTTTGTGTTGACTCAACAGTTACTGCTGAGGCATCAAAATAACTTTTCAATTTAATTTTTCTAACATTTCTGAAGCTAACTATTGTTCCGTAACTTTTTAAATGTAATACGAGTAGTGTATCAATAAAAAAATAATGAAATGCAAAATGCAATAATCGTACTGTTTTGCTTCTTATAAAACTGACAACCAATATACTAATTAATATTTGTTTACTTAAGCGAGGAAATGTAAAATTTTCAAATCTAAAAGGCCTAAAACTCAGTGTCTTTAAGTTGTTGTTTTTTTTTTTTTTTTTCAATTTCCGGGGGAAGACCTTCGGACCCCTTATAAACTAGGGGATATTCAATAACCCTCAGGTACGTACATCATATGCTTCCCCCAGAGTCTGCCCGCCCAAAGCAAGAGCTCAAACTACGCCCATGATTACACTCCAAAAACTAGCCGAATTACTTTCATATGAAATTTGGCAGCTGTGCTGATCGCATTGCCATCTATGTTGTCATTGTCTCGGGAACAAGTTTTCGACACTACGTTATTCAAGACACTGTACCATAAGTCTGTAAGATAAAGATTCACGAGCCCAGTTATATTCGTTGTTGAATGCGTTCGTTTCGTTACGACTTTCGGAACGCACCCTATGTTCAAGCCGGTACTCTATGATTGATTCATTCATTCATTCCTTTATTTGGAACCTAACAGCTTTTATGCCGTTTTTTGTCCATAACAATACACATATAAAATGTACACAATTGTTTTACATTAATATTATCAGTCCATCCCCCCTATTTTACAGATATTAGATTTTTTTTTTAAGAACACTTCGCCTTTTAAAATTGTATGTTACACTTCCTTAAAAATGATAACAAACTATACCCAATTCTCACATCTGGATTAACAACTAAACTTAACAAATTTGTTGGAAATTGAACCTTTAGATTATTTAAAGTTTTATACAAGATATTTCTCTCTCTATTATATTTTGAGCATTCCAGTATTATATGTTGTGCATCTGCACTTTCCCAGCCACATTCACATTTCTTACTGTTCGTTATTCCAATTTTGGATAAATGCTGCCTAGTACAAATGCCCCGTTCTCAGTCTATTAATTAATACAATTACATTTCTTGTAGCACTTACATGATGAAACCATGGTTTTTGTGTTTTGAATTCAGCAAATGGTCTGTATGATTCTCCAACTGTTGTAAGTTCATTTCGACACCAATCAAACCATTCATTCAGAATTTTCTTCTTTACTCTAGGGAGAAGATCCGTATAGTATAATGATAAGTTCGTAATATTCGGAAGACGCACTGCTTTCTTTGCACATTCATCTTCATGAGAATTACCTGCAATATTACTATGAGCTTTAATCCAAGAAAACTCAATGGTTTTTCCAGATTTTTGTATTGTTTGAACTAATTGTATGCAATTTATAATATAAGGGGATAATTTGTAAAGACTCTTGTAAGAAGATTTAAGAGCCTGTAATACACTTTGCGAGTCAGTAAGTATTAAGAACTTTTGTAAATTTAATTTTTGGACATATATTAAAGCTTGGTAAATTGCGTAAGATTCTGCTGTAAATATTGAACAGTCTTGTGGAAGACGAAATAATAGGTCTGTTTTATGTTGTGGATCGTACACTGCACATCCAACTCCTGACTCACTTTTAGATCCATCTGTGTATATGAAATAAAAACTTGGCCATTGAGTAAAATATTCCGATATGTGCGAATAACGAGGGAAATGAATATTATCCAGAGACTGTTGAGGATAATCTAATGAAAAAACAGGCCGTGAATACATCTGTAGAACATCCTGGTATTCTTGGCAAAACGAATTATACAATTCTATCCACATAGCAGATTTTCTGTTTGTTATTTTTCCCGTTTCATATAAGTGTATCATATTTGTTAGTACATTGTTGAAAGGATGCTCACGATATGATTTCACTTTGAAGAGCATATTTGCTGCTAACATCTTCTGTCTACATGAAATGGAACATTCACCCGCTTCCATGTATACTACTACGTTTGGAGTGCTGTTCATAACGCCTAAACATCTTCTCAAGAATTTCCTCTGTATGACATCAATGGAATTCAACTTTCCTTCTGTCAAGTTACACATTGCCAGTAGAGAATAATCTATCATAGGCCGAAAATAATTCTTGTAAAATAAAAGCATAACTCGAGGATGACATCCCCACTGAGTATTTGCTATTGCTTTGAACAAATTAAACACTTTTTCTGATTTGACTTGTATTGCTTTAATTTGGTCCTTCCAAGTTAGTTTTTCATCCAAGATGACACCTAAATATTTTACTCTGGATGTAATGGGAATTCTTGTTTTTCGGGACATTGAGTGAACTATTGGAGGTGTTCCTTTTTTACTAAAAATTGTAAATATTTGATTTTTCCATTGAAATGGAGAGTTTTTTACTTTCAAGCCACTTTTGCACTTCCACTCTATGATTGAAGTCATATTCCGTGCAATTTGTCTTCAATTCGTAGTGAAAATTTTCAATGAGGATTTTATTAGTTGTCCTACACCACAGGAAAATCGCAAATTACATTTATAAATACTTTTTTGGAACAGATATCTGATCTGGCTGCCTAACCTAACCATCACTTGACATTGATTATTATCTATATAGAATAAAATGTGTTGTGAAGTAACGAAAAATTGTTCAGTCGTTTTGGTGTTTAGTGTTGGACAACAACATTTATATTCCTGCTCGAATGGCGCCATGTGCGCCGTCGCTTTGCTTTACCATGGCCAGTGTTGCCAGGTCTACTGATTTCGCAGGAGATTTCCTGATTTTCAGCATGATCTACTGATCTCCTGACAAGTTTCAAGAAAATGTGGAAATCTCCTGATTTTTTGCTTTCTTAAATATTTATAATGAACAATTATTTACAAATATCGAAAGTTGATTTAAAATTTACATATTCAGCTGGTGGAATGCGAAGACACATTGGGCCCGTTCCGAAAGTCGCACGAGTTTAACGCGTTAAACGAGTTATGGTAACTGGCCGTTCCATAAGTGCTTCCGTGCGTTTCGTGAGTTTCATTATGCTGTCCCAAAAGTCGCATTCCGTGCGTTTCGTGCAAGAACGAGATTCACCAAACGCACGGGCCAGGATGCTGGTTTGTTCCGTGAAAATCGTCTGCTCCTTGCAGACAAAGCGCGTGCTGATGGATTCAAACTGCACTAGTTCGGAAAATGTATTATAATTTTAACAGATAGCGATATGAAGCAACATGCACAAGATAAGTATGCCTTGACCGTTCTTAGAATGTGATTAAAATGAGTAACAGTGGCCATAATAAGAGTTTATTTTTGCCATAAGGACATCCCTTTCGCTGACGCCATGAGGAAACTTTCTCTAAACAAAACGCTGCGCCTGCGCTTTCGCCTAGCGTGTCCCATAAGTCTGTAAAATAACTGGTTTCACCAGATTCACGAGCCCAGTTATTTTCGTTGAATGCGTTCGTTTCGTTAAGACTTTCGGAACGCACCCATTAATATTCCGCAGAGAGAGAGAGAGAGGTAGGTATGTGGGGGTGGAGGGTCATATGGTCATACCAGGCTTGATGATATTGGGAAAGACGCGCGGCTTCTTGAGCCCTTTGTGCATTGGGAACTTCAAAACGGGTGTCCTAACTTTCCACATCTGGTGCGGTTTTTGTCAAACGGGAGGCAACTGGAAACTGGTTACAACTAAATACCAATGTTGCCACCCACACAAGTATTCAGTTTTATGGTAGTGTTTATTGGAAGCAAATGCTAGATACAGGTTCAGGTTTTTAACTCTGATAAAAAAGGAAGTCCACATTACAAATGCAGCCAAAGTTTATGGTTATAAGGGCTCTTAGTAAACTGTCGATTCATTGATTTGGTTTATTTTTCTTCGCATTTCTTCCACTTTCGGGTTTTGGCTAAACGCGAAGACGAGGATGAGTGATGATATGATGACATTAATGAAGGGACAACCATGCCCAGGCCGAGATTCGATCCCGAGACGGGATCCTTGATGTCATAGGTAAAGAGAAGGTAAAGTGCTAACTTGTGCTTAGCACCACGCCATGAAGGCGTATAGGGGGTGTGGCGGTAACGCCCCACAGCCCCACACTTCCTTGATCCGGTCGTAAGTAGGGGTGATGTGATCAGCATCACGCCCCTGACTGCCTTTACCCCCCAGGGTTTCCGCCAGATACCCATGTTATTCGACGCTGCGTGGGAGCCGGGGCCGCTTCCAACGTTAGAAAAATTCCCGGATTTGAACCGGCCGGGGATCGAACCCGGGACCTTTTGCATGGTAGTCAGACGCGTTACCGACTCTGTGCTAACCACTCAGCCACGGAGGTCGGCTTAGTAAACTGCTGTTGCAGACTTATACGTTGCAGTTTTATTTTTTCTTAATCATCTCTTAACTTAGAAATAATAGTTCATGTTTTTAGAGCGTTGTTTTCTTTTAAGCTATTTCTGAGCGTAACTTCTACTACAATTGCTCTTATGTCCCTTTATACTCAATCAATACCGTGGCGGTAGAAATTCTCTTTCCCGATTTTATACCAGGCAATCCTCGAATGCATAAAGCTGCTTTAATTAACATGTACATTGTCTGGAGTGACTGGGAAAAAAGTTGAAGAAAAACCTGCGAACTGTCTAATACTGGGTCACGGGTTCGAATCCCGGACTGGGCATGGGAGCTCTTTGTGAGTGTCCCTTCATCAATTTCACATCTTTACGATTAGACAAATGTGGCAGATGCGAAGTAAAATAAACCATATCAATCAACCAATCTGTCTAATACTGGTTGGTTACCTTCCGTGATTGAAATAAAAGTTTTAATTCGAGGGAATTTCAGGGGTTCAGGCATGATAGCCCTCCTCTTTTACCATTAATGCGAGTATGCTTTGAATGTATTGTTAAAAAAATTACATCCTGTAACTTTGGCTAGTTTTGAATAAAAGCAATCTAAGGTGTTATCAGGTAGAGTATTTAAAAATATGTATCCCCGAATCCTTGAACCCCCCTCAGTTTTGGCACCCGATCGACGCCACTGGTTGGGGGAAACTGTACCTTTACCTTAGGTCAATTAAGGGGGTGGGGTTATCGTACCCTTTGAAGTGCAAATTCATAATAAAATTTGTATTGACATAAAGTAATAAATTTATCTTTTGACATCTAAAATTAATAATTAACGTTCAATAATGATAGTGGAAAGCTTTCCCACTCTACCCTCTCCCAGAACGTTGACAATCCGCTATTATTAGTTCTTCTGATTTTTTAAGCAGATCTCCTGATTTTTCAGGGGACGATCTCCCGATTTTTTAAAATCTGACCTGGCAACGCTGACCATGGCTGACAATCAAGTAGAAAATAACGATTTGGAGAGAGAGACAAAAAGACAAAGAATTGAGACCCCGTGCGAAGATGAGAAGAGAGAAGTGACTCTTGCTCATGTTGATAGTTTATCTGAATTTCGTTTAACACGCACCTTGAACGAAAGTAGCGATAGAAAGACAATTTGTGTTCTAGGCACTTTTGAAGGTAGTGACGAACCAGCAATTGTTTTATTGGAAAAGGAAGCATTTAATGAAGATTCTTTAAAGGGTCTATTGACGTGCAAGAACTCGTTAGTCCAGAAGTTTCACAACGACATTTATGGACGCTACGATTGTCGTTGCAGCCCGGAGTTTAATAGTAAGTATGATTCGTTATTGTCCGGTTTGTTCTTAGGAAAATTACAGTGCAGAGTGCGTGGCATTTTGCTAATCATTACTGCACCTACAATTGAAACTGAAAGTACGATCTGAACTACTGAAATGTGTCGCCACCGGGAACCTTTGATTGTAAGGTCGTATGCCGACATCCGTGGCAGAGTGGTTAATATATTCTTTCTGAGCAATTGACCCCTTATTTTGGACAGAATTCACTTATTAATGTAGCCCACTTTGGATTCCGATCGGGGCTATCTACTATTAATGCGGTAGAGACGGTCGTAAATGAGATAATCAATGGTTTCGAGTCTGGCTCATATACATGTACTACTTTGATAGATTTAAGTAAGGCATTTGATACAGTTGCGCATGAAATCTTGCTTAAAAAACTACAGTATTAAGGAATAAAGGGTATTGAACTATCCCTTCTTAAGTCTTATCTCACTAATCGACGACAGATAGTAAAATTTAATAATAAGAAATCTGATGAGCTAGACGTTTTGTCTGGTGTCCCCCAAGGATCAGTATTAGGTCCATTTTTGTTTTTAGTTTATATGAATGACCTACCTAATTGCCTACCGTATAAAACAGTTATCTATGCTGATGACACTACCTTTATTACAAATGATCATAGTATTCTTAACCTTAGTATCAAAAATAAAGAAATGTTAAATGCTTCCTCTTTATGGTTTAAAACAAATAGCTTGGTGTTAAATACGACAAAAACAGAAACTCACTTATTCTACTTAAATAACCCACCATGCGCTTAAATAATCAGGATTATGTAAAATTGCTTGGCATATATTTAGATACAAAATTAAATTGGTCAATTCATACCCAGGAACTATGTAAGAAACTTGCCCGTGTCTTATATGTATTGCAGAAATTAAAAAGGTCTGTAAGTGAGGAAATGATGATCTCTGTGTACTACACTCTTTTCCACTCACACTTACTGTATGGAAATTTACTATGGGGAAACTCTACAGGTGCAAAGGAAGTCTTTAAATGGCAAAAGAAGGCTATACGTTGTATTAAAGGAGTACAGGATATGGAGTCATGTAGGGAATTCTTTAAGGAATACCGTATTATGACAGTGCCCTCTATAAATATTTATCATAGTTTAAGTACATAAAGGAAAACCTCCCCAGTTTTAGGTTGCGTTCTAATGTACATGACTATAATACAAGGGACAATCTGAATATAGAAATGCCATACGCTAGACTATGCAAGACTCAACAAAATTTTAAACATAATGGAATGAGATTATTCAATTTGCTACCAGCTTCTATACGTAATTTAGAAAACAAGCAGTTTTATAAACACATTAATAATATATTAGTACGATATTGTATATATAGTGTCACGGAATTTGAAGAACACTTCCATCAGGGCCTGTAAAATGTAAATGTCTACTCATAATGCATCGCAGAGCTGTAAAATGGGTTTTTGTACATGACTTGTATTGTAATCAAAATAGAGTACTATTTTCCAATTGCTTTCGCTGTAATAAAACATGTAGTTTAATTTGCAAACTGTATTGTTGAATGTGTAATATTTTAATATGTATTTTTAATTTTCTTTTCTTTTGTAATTTTTTATATTAGTATTTATATACTTATTATGACGAAGTCTATTGCAATCATGTTGTCTAATGACTAATAAAGTATTCTATTCTATACTTCATCATGTCATCACTCATCCTCATCGAATGGAAGAAAGCGACGTAAAAAATAATAATGTTTCGATCAAAAGTGAGGCCGTAATGTTAACCACTATGCAATCAATAGGGTATGACTTAAGATGACCGGACCCCTCTCCGATTTTCTTCATATTTGACATACTGGTAACGATTAGATATAGCGGAAACAAATTTCTTGAAATTTACAGGAGAAAAGACGAGAAAGTACTTACGGAATTTAGTTCTTGTGGAGAGACTGAAGCTGGGAAATGTGTTTTTTCGAATTGTGCAAGTTATTCGGCCTGTAAATAAGGTATTTTTTGACATTCATGTATCTCTGTTGCATGATAGCTCGTGCCACCATTACCGTCGACTACGTGAATCAAATGTTCCGTGCGTTCGATTACGTAACCCCCTGTCAGTGTAGCAACCACGCGGTAGTTTTAGATGACGACGTGTGAGCGGGATTTTTTTTTTCCAATTTAATTTTCTGTTTGCCTAACCTAACATAACCTTCAGTGTGTTAGTGTAAACAACCACGCGGTAGTTTTACAAGATGATGTGTGAGCGGTTTTTTTTTTCCAATTCAATTTTCTATGTTTGCCTAACCTAACCTTCCATGAATGGGTTGTGGATCAATTTTTGCTTAAAAACCTTTTGTGAAAAGTTTGTGCAGCATTTATTGGTTCATAAGTTTGGAAACACTGCATATCAGCTGACGATAGACAACGTGAGTCAAAATTTGGCCGCCAATTAGCGACGACCAATAAATATTTATAATGTTAAAAATAACGCTTTTTTCATTGAAAAAAAATAACCCCTAGTTGAAAAATGGGTAACATTATAGTATAAGGGCAACTGATTTCTTCAAATTTACAGGAGAAAGTACTTACGGAAATCATTTTCTGTAGCGTTGTGGAAGTTCGTGAATCTAGTTTTGATCCATTTTAATGCAAAAACATGTCGTTTTCTGCGAAAATCTCTGTCCGACACGCTGTTTCTGCTGCCGTCATTTGCTTTCTGCACGAGAGTACAATGTTCTGTGTGTTAAGATGACGCAACCCCATAGTCAGTGTTTCAGCCTTCGCCGTGTTTTCACTAGAACATGACATGTCAAGTATTTTTAATTTTTTAAAAATTTTTTTAACTATGGGTGCCTAACCTAACCTTACGGAAAATGGTTTTTTGGGCTAACGTGAATGGTTTTTTGGGTTAACGTGAATGGTTTTTTGGGTTAACGTGAATGGTTTGTGGGGCTAACATGAATGGTTTGTGGGGCTAACGTCAATGGTTTGTGAGGCTAACGTCAATGGTTTGCGACGTATTAGCATAATTTCAAATCCCGGCACAAAAGAAGGTATTTTCCGGTAAACGAGGTTGCAACACTGCATAAATCGACAAAACACTCGCACAACGTGCCCTGAACCAGTACGCTATCGCCCTCCATAATGTGTTACAGAATTGAAATAACAAGTAACAGTAAGTACTCGTAAATGTAAGAAATAGACATTATCTTAGTTAGAAATGCATTATTTCACCCTAGGGAATGTTCCGCATTCCAAAATAGTACGTTAGCAATGTAAAAAATATGATTTATTGGTGTTTCCCTTATACTATAATAGTACCGAAAGATGTTCCGCTATGCATATGAGGTAAGTAGAAATTAATTTTATTGGAAACACTGCATACCCACTCGAAATCGACAAAAAGACTATGATCCAGAACGCTTACGCCATATTGTGTGTCATGGAAGCGAAAAAAAGGAACAACAATAATTACTCGTAATATGAAAAATTGAAATTATTTTCAAGAGATTCATAATTACACCTTATAGAATGTTCCGCAATGCAGATTAAGTAAGTAGCAATGTTAAAAGAGACTAAATAAATGAGTTACAGGTGTTTTGACTAGATCAAAGTAGTAATGTATATTTGAACTTTTATGGTTCAAAGTACATTCAGCCTTTTCCTTCGACAGCAAGGAGTAACGATCTTTAAGGAGGAGAGGAACAATTTCTGCTAGGTCCGTATCTCTTCAGCAGCTGCTGAGCACTGTAGCCAGTTTCGCTCTTTTGGAGCCAAATCTGGCTTCTTTCGTGCACTCGTTTGGCTGTGAACTGTGGCACCTGCCAACTGGCCCACTATGATGCCATCACTGGCTCAGGCTCACAAGGACCAACTTTTGCCATGAGTATATATTTTACACGTGATGAGAGATTGTATTGGCTGCGTCGCCTCACCCCCTCTTACCTCCTCAGCTGCTTTTTTATAGTGACGTGGCTGACATAAGGATAACATAATGTTATTATCTGGGATTCATTTATTTTAAATTTCATGCAACAATCGGTGGATTACTGAGATGGATGATGCCGCCAGATCTAGACGGTGAAAACTAAGAATAAATTGTAATCACTTTAAAGATAAAGGTAATAGCAGTGCCCCACCTCTCTGACACCTAAAATTACCATAGGAGCATAGGCGGAGTTCTGGAGGGGCCAGGGGGGTCCTGCCCCCCCAACTTAAAAAAGACTAAAAATATAACACATGATTAAGTTCAGTTACTACATTATTTTTATTATGAAGCCATATCGCAAATCTTGAAGTTTGGCATGTACGGTAATTGCACCGCAATAGCGGGTCTTAGACGATTTGATTGCTGTGTGCAGTTTGAAGAAAGAAAAATGTAAAATGACTTTGTGTTGAGTCAACAGTTACTGCTGAGGCATCAAAAGAACTTTTTAATTTAATTTTTCTAAAATTTCTGAAGTTTACTATTGTACCGTAACTTTTTTAAAGTACTGTTTTGCTTCTTTTAAAACTGACAACCAATATACTAATTAATATTTTTTTACTTAAGGGAGGAAATTGAAAATTTTCAAATCTAAAAGGCCTAAAACCCAGTGTTTTTAAGTTCTTGTTTCCGGGGAAAGGCCTCCGGACCCCTTATAAATTAGGGGATATTCAATACCTGAGGGTTATTGAATATCTCCTATTATAATATCATATGCTTCTCCCAGAGTCTGCCCCCCTTCCAAAGCAAAAGCTCAAACTCCGCCCATGCCTAGGAGGCACTTTATGCAGCCTTCGTTAATCTATCTCCTTGAAAGTCAACTTTAGCTCTATTTAAGGTGACATTTAGCTCTTTTATGCACATCAGGTTTAGCAACACTGCCAGGATGGCGGTAGGAGGCAAGGAGAAATCCATTACGCTTATGGGACCATTATTTTATTCATTCTCTCGGGAATATGAAACATCCAATGACAATAGTACATGGACGGAAAAGAGGACACGCTGAACTATGTCTCAGTCGTAGGAAAAGTCGAAACTCCAATTTGATTAGCGGTAACTTAAAGTTGAAGTTGATTTCCCATAAGGAATACATAGGATCCTGTAAATACTTATTGATCATATTTTTCAAACATCGTATCTAGCTTCATAATCACCTTCAAAAACCGCTTCCACATGCAACATGGAGAGAAAGTCATACTCTCCTGTATAGTGAAGTTTTTTTTTAGTAGTAGTGCCCATTCCGACGATATTGAAATAAATGCACGA
Source organism: Lepisma saccharinum (assembly GCF_977018435.1). Classification (NCBI taxonomy): domain Eukaryota; kingdom Metazoa; phylum Arthropoda; class Insecta; order Zygentoma; family Lepismatidae; genus Lepisma; species Lepisma saccharinum. Next base: position 36,001,228 of record NC_139253.1, read on the forward strand.
CTCGTGCGTAATTGTCACTGTTCCCCTTAATACAAAAATATGTATGAGAGAAGGCGCTTGCTCTCCTATACCATAGCCAACAAGAAAATAATGCAAGACTAAACTCAAAGGTTTTCAATAAAACTTGTATCATTCAATTTAGTGTTCCAAACTATCTAAATGGCATTATATATTTCAAACCCTCTTCCAGTATAACAGACATTAATGCTCTCCTGTGCTTAGCACCATGCCATAAAGGCATATAGGGGTGTCGGGGTAACACCCTACACTTTCTTCATCCGTTCGTGAGTGGGGGTGATGTGATCATCATCACGTCCTGACCACCTTTACCCCCCAGGGTTTCCCCAGCTACCCATGTCATTCGACGCTGGGTGGGTGCCGGGGCCGCTTCCAACGTTAGAAAAGTTCCTGGATTTGAACCAGCCGGGGATCGAACCCAGGACCTTATAGTCACGATAAGGTATGAATGCACAATATAGAGAATGTCTCCAATTCCTTTCCTACTTCTTATACTCACTAAATATGCAGTCCTGGTAACGTATCTGGAGTTAAGATTTGGGGGTCGCATGTAAAAATTGTACACTTACGTCTATATATGTTGCAAAATTACGTTCTTCATTACCGTAATCATTTTCCATACAGAAACATAGCAACCATGTTTGATGATATGAACAAGTGACGTTTGGCATTCGTTGCGCTGTCTACTGCGTTGCCACACTGTTCCTTTGTTACTTACAGAGCATGTGAAATGCGGACTTTGATTAGAGGTAGGTTTGGCAATGGTGTTCAAGCGTTCTAGAAAAATGGCATCTTCCGCAGTGAGGAAGCTAGTGCTACAAAACTTATATTTTGTTACAATATGTGCTTATTGGAAAAAGATTTAACTAATATCACCACAAAACTTTTTCCTGTAAGGTGAGGGTAAGAAAGTATCTTGAATTTCATTAATATTTGGTAGATTAACTAAGTTTGACCTTCTGATCAGTACATTATGAACAGGTAGCCGCAAGAAACATGCACGGGTAGTCCCACAAACCATTTCCAGTAAGGTTAGGTTAGGCAAGCTTAGTTAAAATTTTGTTCGTAAAACAATGCGATAAAGCTTTAAAAAAAAAAATTCTCAACTTACAGCAGCTTTTTTCACGATTTCCAAATGTGACCCCCCCATTTTAACAACAAATTCGTGATTAGAAGGCCAAATTTAGTTAGTATACCAAATTTTAACGAAATTGGAGATTCTCTCTATTCTGCATTCGCTCCCAAAATAATTATTTTACACACTTACTCGCTCTCTCTCTCTCTCTCTCTCTCTCTCTCTCTCTCTCTCTCTCTCTCTCTCTCTCTCTCTCTCTCTCGCTCTCTCTATCTCTCTCTCTCTCTCTCACAACAGTGTTGCCAGTGATGCAGCAATGATTCCCAGTGTATTGTTTTGTTTATATTTGACCAATTTGTTCATCAGTGACTAATGTATTATACTGGAATTTACATATTCTTACAACTGCTGCTAAAGAAATTAATTTCTCCGATGTTTAATTTTTTATTTAGTCCCTCAGTGACATGCAACATGTATCATTCAGACTGATTACGTAGGAATGGTAGGTACTTTGATTTGCTTGTTGATTTTGTCTGTCTAGTCCTGATGCTAGGAAGCACACATTTATTTTAGAACAATTATGACATGTAGGTCCAATAATGTGAGTAACAATATCATAGTTTCAAACAAGTCACAAGGTTCTTCATCAACTCTGAAATGTCTTTCTTACAGCCCGTCACTTATATTTCTACCACTTTTGTGTATTCTATTTTGCTCACAATAAATAAGAATAATTTTGTTTGCTGGCAAAGAAAATAGAATATACAGAGCGTAATACTGTACATAAGTATAATACTAGGACACATGATAATGAATTTCATAGATTATGTAAATCTCCAAATTGCTGTAAGCATTCTGATAATAAATTATGTAACAAATTACCTCATGAGTTAAGGTCAGCGAGTTTAACTAGTTTTCGTAAATCTTTGAAGAAATGGATAATGAAAACTTTTTATAGTATAAAAGAATTTGAAGAGTCAAATGGTAATATAACCTTATTTATTGTACTAATTTTATTAATAGCATTTGCATTAATTTATTTGAGAAAGTTGTGACTAAAACTTTTATTTTACGTATATTATTTTATTTGAGATGCAGTCTATTGTGTAGTTCATTACTTTTTTGGTATTTGCTGACAGTGATGCTTATCAAACTTATAATTCTTAATATTATCTTAGCAAGACATCAAAACATTCTTCATGTGTTTTAAAGTTATGAAAAATCTCTTTCAGATATAAATGCTACAATTGTATACCCTGCAACAGAGAAGCATATCCAGAAGTATCAAGCACAGTCAGTGTACTTAATTGAGGAAACTGCAGAATTGTATAAATCGATTACTCTCCCATTCATTGAGAAAGGAAAATTTAGCACACAGGTAAGAGTGTGGCAACTTGACAGTTTATTCACTCTTTGGTACCTTGTTTGAGGAAACAGATTTGTATTTTCTTATTGTACATCACTTTCCTGAAGATGAATGATAAGAGTTTATCTAGTACTCTCTATGCTTGACCATCGTGGAGGAGGTTAAATGGAAGTCCCCGCTTTTGTATGCAGTACCAACATTCTCATTGTCCTTCATTAATACAACCCGAGGTGCAACAGCCCGAGAGGGTCAGGGCCTACCTACCCACTACCAGCTTCACTCCCACCTGCCGAGGTGGGAGATTATCCAACAAGTTAGGGGGTGACGTGTGGTCAGCATGACAAACCCCCAGTTGTTGTAGATTTCCGTGACAGGGTTACACTACTCATTCGTAGCTCCCCAATTTCCTCACTAATGCGGGTGGCCACTGGTCCCATACACAGGCCAAAATATTAAGAGAAAAATTATGCCCCCCCCCCCCTCCCCCAACAGACTCGAACCTTTGCATGTCCTGTAGCCAGAACCTAAAGGATAGCACCTTAGACCACTGCCATGGTACGGGACTTGACTTCATTAACTCCATCAAGTATGCAGCACTTTTCGACTCTCTTTGCTCTCACGTGGCTAGTTGATTATAAAGTGCAACACAGTCATCTGTTACGTTGATTTGCTGTCATGTGTGTGCACCATTTGCACTACATTCTGGACCAGTGTCCAGAGTGGTGTATGGGCATGTGGTGCTCACTAACTAATCAAATAAACTTTCAAAGCAGTAGATAGGCATTTGTTGATTCTTCTGAACTTGAACACCACTTCTTGCATGCAGCATCTACTTGGTTGAACGCAGTTTTCTTCCACCAGCCTGACACTCGAGATACACTTACACTACACCTAATGTAATAAAGTGCAGCAAACTAGATCAGGGTGGCTACTCACCGGGAATTCCTTGAATTCCGGGAATTATGCGTGAATTATTGGCTTCTGAATTTATGTGTGAATTCTGCTTGATTTTTTCCCCGTAGACTTTTATTAATCCAAATCTCATTGAATTTATAAATATTTATTAATGCCCCGAGACAAGTTTTTTGCAGTTTATCTTTTATTTTTATCGAGGAAGGAAAAGAAGAAAGCTGCATGGAAAATAAAACTGAATTCTCTCAATTCGTTTGCTTTGCTAGCACCACATACAGAAGATTATTGCAAGATGAGATATCTTGAAATTCTTATACAATTAACAATTTTTCGTAGATTGATACATCCCGTAACATTTGTGACTTGTGTTTGTTGATGTATTTCTGGTCTGAGTATGCAAAATGGCAAATGTAAACTCCGCACATTAAATTAAATATAATGTACCGTTCAATTGAATTGAATTAGAAGTTTTCGATACATTGGAATCTCATACCTCATTTGCATACCTCTATACCTGCGGTGTAGTGGTAAAATAAATAGTACCAGGGCGGTCCCTTCGGTGTTTTCTCATTATAGACATCTTCGTGTCACTAACGTGCCTGTTTCGAGACATATTCAGAGCACAGTATTTCATAAATTGAATAAATATTATCGTAACCTTCCAATTTCTCCCATAATGCAGCAAATGCCGAATTCCAATTTGGTTTATAAAAATACAAGAACATTTTGATATGCAACTTGCATATTCATAATTAAATAAACTACGAAATAGAGGATAAATCAAAGGTTAAGGTAATAATTGTAGCAGCGAAAAATAAGAACAATATATTTAAAGCTTTAAATGTAAACCTCATATTTTCTTATTTAATAAACATATTATTGTAAAAATAATCGCTTTCAGTGCACTTTTCAGAAACTGTAACAAAATTCCATATTACCCTCTCCTCCTCCTCACACTGTCGAGTTCTGATGTCATTAGCTGCAGGGTGATGCTTTAACCAAGAAGTAATGTAGAGGTGGGCGTTCAATTTAGAAAGAGGTGGTCCATTGAGTTTTATAAACATCGCACACGAAACATTCTGTATCAGTAGTTTTGTTCTGAGTTTATTTACAATTATGTTCATTGCACTGAACCCACATTCACACTCAGCTGTGCTGCATGGTATTGACTGAACTGCACTTGTTAAGGGAAGCAGGGTGTTCGGAACTTTCTTTCCCCCTTCGTCTAAGTATTTCCGGAAACCATTTACTATTGTCCTTGCATTAGGAAGACGAAATTGTGAACACATTCTCATTACACTCTCTTCGCCTTACCTCAGATTATTTTCACAGTCTTCCGGCCACATGTCAGGATTTAGAACTTCAAAATCCACCAGCAGTTTATTATACAATTCACATTCTTTTTCAGCACTCTGTGTTGATACGACATGAAGCATCATTGGTGAAACAACGGGCATTGAGATTGTTGACAATACTTGTAAGGAACTGCAGTCTCTTTATGCAAACTATTTTCTTGTTACTTTTTAAGCAAAGTCCTGAGTAAGTCATGCTCTCTGAAGCTTTCATTACATCTTTTTCTTTTTGTCCTGGGTTTTGTTTAAACGTTTCAATAATTCTGATACTTCTTCTGATTAATTTATCAGCGCCGATTACAGTACTTTTCTCTCCTGCAGATGCAAAGACAAATTGGCCAACTCTTCCAATACATCATACATCAAAGCTAGATCCTTTAAGAACTATATTGATTCCATGCATAATAACATACCATGTAATTTATTTCTTTCATTCAGTGATCTAGCACCATCATTGGCAGTAGTTTCAAAAAAGTCACCAATGCTACATACGCATTCCATACTGTAGAAACTGATCTAAAGCTACTTGAAATCCACCGCAAATCTAACACTGCCAATTTTGTGTAATTGTACACTTACAGAAGCTGCAACTCTTTTCAGTTCATTCATTTGTTTTGGTTATTGATTGAATAAAGCATACAATGTACCCATAAGAATACAGACAATTTAAAATTTCATTGGCTATTGTGTTTGCTCCATCACAAGCAATGCAAATGAGATTTTTCCAAAGAAATGTGTCTGTTAACCCAGAAGAATACACACAATTTAAAATTTCATTGGCTATTGTGTTTGCTTTTTGATCACTGAGAGTTACTAAATCTAGAAAAACTATTTCGTCTTTACCATTTAGGCGGTATTAATGTACAGGATTAAAACTGATTCCCTGCCGAGAGTTGTTGATTCGTCTAATAGGAGAGAAAATTTATTGTCTTTGGAACTTAACTTCAATGTTAACCTTTTCTTCATTTCGGATGATATGTGTTTAATTATTTCGGTACTACTATAACAAGAATGAAGAGCTAACCCCACATCAAGACAGTTTTTCCTTGCAAATTGATTAGATCCTCATGATCACCGAATAGTCGATCCTTCTTAGCTAAATAGTATGAAGTATTGAAGATTTTTTGTCGCATCAATCAAATGCTGCTCTTGTTTTAAAGTAGCATTTTCAAATTTCTATTTTTTAGATGCAACAAGAATTTGTGTTACCTTCTGATGTGCTAGAGATAGCTGGTGGGCCGAAATTTTGGTTCTTAAAGACTTCAACTGTTGTTCTTTATTTGTGCCATTAAATGAAACTTTACACTTAACTCATTCCTTACTTAATGATAATCCCTGACTTTTATCAGGCCCTAAATAACCTACGGAGCAACAATCATCACACCCTAAACACCCATTTCTTGCTATCAACCATGTATGCTTTTGCCAACCACTGTTGCTCAGACCATTTAGAGAGAAATCAGAACATGAAACATTACCTGTATTGGCTTCATGTTGGAATGTCGCTGTTGTTTCCTTTTCAGAGGTTGTTGTTGTTGGTGTTACGTGTGATACACTCGGCGAAGGATTAACACTATGTACATCCAGTACTCAGAATCACTACCATTGTCACTCACAGTTTTATTTTCTGTTTTTTGTACTTTTTGGAAATAATTTGTAACCTTGTTCTCACACCTTCTTTTCATTTTGAATAGAAAATCAGAGCGCAACCGAAAAAATGTTTTAATCACCTCGAAACTCACAATGCAAATGCTAAAAACAAAAGAACAGACGCAAGTGAGAGTCAGCCACAAATTCTCCCTTGTTTATGCTTCACCGCCTTATCGCAACTAAAATCCATTGTTGAGAGTGAAAATGCTGGCGGCATCGGTCTTAACTTCCATTGTCGACACAATGCAGCCAGCTGATTGATTCTTTCGCCTAAATAACGGTTGCTTTACTGGCCTCTTAGAATCATAACAGAGGAGATGTATTTTATTATATCAGTTAATACGTTTCTGATATAGGCCTACATATATTTTAAGATAGACTTTTAAAGGAAAAAATAGTTGTTACAAAAATAAAGAACCAGGGCGATTCCAGGGGTTAAAAAAAAGTACCGGAGCGGCACCCTGGCACCACTACACCCCTGCTCTATACAGTGATAGATGCACAAGTGAAAAATGTTCAACCACCCAGAGTTTCAAATCTTATACTAGCACAAAATGGCAAGATTATGCCCCCTGTTGAAATCCTAGTAGATACAAAATTGTCAACCTGATTTTTAATTTTTGTCTGTTTAGTTTCATATCTTTTTTTTGCATCATCAGTCTGTTACATTGGAGGGAAAAAAATTGTACTTTAGAAAAGTTCTTGATGTGTAAATTATGAAGGCTTTTCATGTTTATATTTTGCGAAATAACTTGCATAATCAAAGAAATTTAATGTAATTTTATTTTTCTTCTAGTGGGTTAATAATATTTTGGAGCATAAGTCAGAAGCAGACCGCATCGTATTTGAGGATCCCGACCCAGAAGTAGGTTTTATCTTGCTTCCTGATTTGAAGTGGGATGTGAAACAAATTGAAAATTTATACCTTGTGGCAGTAGTACACAAAAAGGGAATCAGGTCCCTGCGTGATTTGACTGGTGATCATTTGCCATTATTGAAGAATATCAAACAAAAAGGAACGGTAAGAATACTTTTTTTTTTGCACTTTTTCTTAAGTGCTTCCAAAATATACTTCATGCAAAGATTGTAGGAAAGCAATTAATGTTATTTGGCATGCCTATAAACTAAATATGAGTTAGAGCATTACACAACAGGGACTGTGGGATACTGAAAGCCTGTCACCAAGTACACACATGGCTAAATATTATTGTAAATTGTTAAGAATCTGAAAAAATATAATATTGCAACTTCAATTTTCGTAACACTGAAGAAGGGGTATATAGTCAATTGAGAGAATTTTATGAGTATTCAAAAGCAACATAAAAATGTAAATCTGACATCTGTGCTATGAAGGTCCATAAGGGGTAGGGTGGGTATGGATCAACATACTCTTAACCATTGTCATGGAAATAATGTTATCAGTACCATGTTTCAGCTACCTTAAACCCCAGGATTGCTTGAGTTATCAATAAGAGGTTGGGTAAGCCCCAGAGTAGCTTATTCATGTACATGGACAGGGAAAATTTGCTGTTTGTGAACCACACCTAGGTCTCTTACTCGACAGTCAGGTGCCTTATAATTAGATCTCGGATTTTTAGGTTCTAAAAAATTTGCTTTTAGGTTCCTCAAATATGCTCTAAAAATCCTAAGGGTCGAAAAACCTTAAAATAGGTTGTAAAAATCCTAAAATAGGTCCTAAAAATATTAAGTTAGGCTCGAAAAATCCTGAAGTAGATTAAAAAAAGCTTCAAATAGTTCAAAATTCCTGAAAAATGCTTATTAGGTATAGTCATCGGCAATGAAAATGGGACACCTATATCCTGAAATATGCACTATCTTGCATAACGTTACGTGCGTTGCCTTAGCCTACCGATGGCAGAACTTACCATTGGAAATTTGCTACTAAAATCCACTCTTCGCCGTATAGTTTGGCAACAATCTTTTTATGTTATCCATAGTCAAACTCCGCAATTTTGTCTGTGAGGATCATCTTATGTGCTGAAAATAATCTTTCAACAAAAACAGTCAGTGGTGAAACCTTCAATGTGGAAATGTTAGTTTACAAGGTGTGAGTGCAACAGCGCACCGAAGTGACTCGAAAGTGGGCAAGACCACACAGATCAGACAACTTTAGATTGTACAGGTAACAGTGGCACCAGACATTTTGCTTTATTTAGAGCTTTGAAAAATCACCATGAACTTGGAGGAAGGGAAATCGACAGAGAGTACGTAGTCATATCATAAATTCTGTTACAAAGTTTAGACAGGGATGACAACACTGGTTGGCAAGGTAACCCTGCAATGTTGGATCAAACATCAACCAGTATCGGTGTGTGTTTGGCTGTGGTAGCGGAAAGGTAAATTTCACTGTGAGTCAAATGGAGTGGGGTGTATACGAGAACCGTGTGGCAGTAATCGCACTGCACAAAGTTTTCAAATCACCATCGGACATTTTTAACACCCTGAAAAAGCTGAATATCAGCAGGATGTTCGTGCATCGGACCATCAACAGATACTGTGAGACAGGGACAATTGAGGACCGTCCCAAAAAAAGTAGACCTCTCAGCGTGAGGAGCCAGAAGCTCGTGAAAGCAGTGGTGGCACAGATTCGACGAAATCCTGTCAGGAAACAAGCAGTGATGGCTCGAGAGCTGAACATTTTGAAAATGTCGATGTCGTGTGTGCTCGGAAGTGACCTAGGGCTACGTGCTATTGGCGAAGTACTGGTCACTTCCTCACTCCACGGCTTAAGGTCCAGAGGGAGCAGAAAACAAAGAGACTCCTTCAACGTTACGCAAATGGTGGCCACAGGAGGACCCTTTTCATGAACGAAAAAATCTTCACGGTTGAAGAGTCTTACAATAGTCAAAACGACCGTGTTTATGCCTCGACATCCCAGAAAGCTCGTGAAAACACGCCACGCCTCCCGCCTCAGTGATGGTTTGGTGGGGGGGGGGGGGGTTCCGTACGATTGCACAACTGACCTCCACTTCTGTGAACATGGTGTGAAGACCTCTGCAAAAGTGTACCAAGCAACAGTGTTGGACCACTTGTGAAATCATTGACCCACACCATGTTCAACAATGAGCCGTGGAGCTTCCAGCAGGACTCAGCACCGGCCCACAAGGCAAAGACCACACAGGAGTGGCTTCAGAGGAATGTTCCTGATTTCATTGCTCCAACTGATTGGCCCTCCAGCAGCCCCGACCTCAGCCCATTGAACTACAGGTTGTGGTCCATTTTGGAGAGCATGGTGTGTAGGAAGAGGCATCCAAACCTTGCGAGTCTCAAGCATTCTCTTGTGAAGACAGTGGTGGACTTTCCCCTCGAGACCGTGCATGCTGCGATCGATGACTGGCATCAGAGACTTGGGGCTTGTGTGAAGGCCAGAGTTGGCAATTTTGAACAGTGATTGGTGCTCTGTGTTGGCAAGACCTATATCTTTGTAACATCGAAATATTAATACATTAGCTTGCTCACTGTGCCTGTAGTTCATTATTAACTTTGTAACAGAATTTATGATATGACTAGGTACGTTCGTCATTAAATTTTTTCATGACCAAACAAAGCAAATGCCTTTGTGTGACATAAAAATTGTTAAAACTTTTAAACTATATATAAACACCTAAAAAAGGCTTTAATTAGGTGCATAAACCTAAAATAGTTTCTAACAAGCAAAATAGTTTTTTTAGGCACTATAAAACTTCATCAGTTGTTGCATTTTTAACGAAACTCTAACATAACTTATTATTTCTTACATACCTGTAAAGGAAAAAATAGGTTAAAAACCTAAAATCCGAGGTCTACTTATAATCCAGGGGTACCGGTGGAGATACATAGTGGTTCAGATCCCACTTAAAACTGTAGGTCCAGTCCCAATTGGCTTCAAAACTTGATAGTCGGCTACCCTATGGAACCGGCTTGGTAGTGAACTTTCGGTCTTGTCACTGAAGTTTCTGGGTTTGAGTCCATGCTTGGGAATGGGTGTTCATTGTGAGTGTCCCTTCATCTATTTATTTTACTCATCCTCATCATTGCGAGCCTCTTCTATGGCACAGTGGTAGTGTCATACCCTTGTAATCAAGGGGTCCCGGGTTTGATTCCCGGTGGAGGCAAATAGTGGTTCGGATCCCACTTTAAACTGTAGGTCCAGTCCTGATTAGCCTTACTGTGCATAAAGTGACTTAAAGCAACAACTCATCCTCATCATTGCAATGAAAATAGCTGCTTATTTCTGTTTTGATTTGAAAAGTACTGGTGTGATTTAATTGTGAACAATGATGATGCCACGCAAAGTGATATAGGTGTTTCAAATACACTTTAATAAAATTGTATTTCTTATTTGTAAGGAAATTTACATGTTATTTCAAGATAAGATGAGCTTTCAAGTGTATGTGTTGACCCAGTTGGTAAGCTGCCAGAATATCTAGAAGCCACAATAAATGGATATAAGTCACACCACACACAGGAATATGGAGGAACGTACATTCATACGTGCCATAAGTAAAAATGTATTAGGTACATTTATTATGTACTTTTTGTATGTATGCTAGAAACTGATATCTCATTTTTATTGTTTCAGAGAGCAATAGAAGAAAAATACCAGTTGCCAAAGAACAAACTTCGTATGTATGTCCATTATCAACCATCCTACTATCATTTTCATGTGCATTTCACTAATCTCGGCTACAATGCACCAGGTAAGCTATATTGCAAATATTATCAAATTATCATTGCTTAATGACTACCCACCCACAGCTTCAAAGCACTTCAAACCATTCACATTTGACAATAAGAATTTTCTAGAATTTGCAATGGTAGATCCAGTGTATAATTATTATCCATTATTATGAAAATTATACCTATTAATATATAATTTTTTTTTCCAGTAGCACATTTATGTAGTTATCAAAGTTTATTTCACATTTTGCAGATTATTTTGCGTCATTTCATAGCATAACATGGCAGGAAAACTTACCTCACGCCTTTCAAAAAACATGAAAAATGAATATTACAATTTGTTATTTCATATTGCGTCAAGAATAAAACATGAATATCTCTATTAATAATAATTTGGATCTGTGATATTTCCATGTATTTTAAGTGCTTATTATTCTATGATATGTTTACGTATAACTATAGGTAAAATAAATAATGCATTTGGGTAATAATAAATAATACATTTGAGTAATTATTTCTTTTATAGGTATTTTCACAGAGAAGTCCCATATGCTGTGCACAATAATAGACAACATTGAATTAATGCCCAATTACTATCAGAAGATAACAATTCCTTTTGTGATAAAAGAAAGTGAAGGACTATTACAGGAGTATAAAAAGCTAGGTAAGTTATAATGAAACTTGTATTCGGAAATTGAATACTACTCAGGATTTGATATTCCCCATAAATGTTTTATGAATCAAAACTGCACTGTGGGGAAAACTCATATTCTAATACTCTAGTAGTAAAATGCTCGAGAGAGAGAGTAAGAGAAAGGACCCTCAATAGTACCTGCTTATATAATTGTATATTGTGTAAAAGAAACATAATACAGTGGAACCTGAATTGTACATTTTTCAGGGCACCAAGGTGAAACTTAAAATGCAGAAAAATGTAAAATCGAGGTAAAATTTATAGTTTTATTCTATTAGGACCATGAAAAATAAATGTATAATGCGGGGGATAATGTAAAATTGGGGTTCCACATTAGTATGATCATACTAACTCAATTCATAATAGGGAAAAAGAGAGCCGCAGTAGTATATAAATACGGAGAAACTAGTACTCACTTTTATCCGCAAAGCTGTTTTTTTCTTTTTCGATTAATTTCAGTGGCCACTGCCACCATCCTCGTTGGAACTTTCTGTACTGTTGCTTGGCGTGAATCTTTTGTTTGTAGTTCTCTGGCTGCCGCTAGGTGCGCTGTTGTTAACTGTGCGTCTCGGTCTGTGTCGTCTGCTATTTCCAGGCAATAACTGTTGTAGTAGGGGAATCCAAGTGTGGTGTGCTTGTCCGCTATCGATGTTTAGCTTGTGCGGGAAGTGCTTGATGCACTATGAGAAGAGGATCTACGAGAGGAGATAGCCACCATCACTGAAATAGCCCTGAAACATGGCTTCACTGAAGCACAAATTTCCACTTGGTGCAGTAAAGTGGAAATACAGGTCACGCACCCTAACCAACCACAATCAACCTCCAGCAGCCAATATAAATGGTTTGCCTTCCCCTACTATCCCACCACTTCCAACTGCATATCCAAAGTCCTTCTCCCATATGGCATCAAAGTAGTGCACAAACCCAATTCCAAAATAGCTGATACTCGTAAACTGAACAAACACAAACTGTACTTCCTCTCCCCCCTTGATAACCCAGGTGCATACGATGCAGAGTGTGAATGCAAGGCACATTACATCAGCAGGTCCATCAGATCTCTCAATGAAAGAATCCTACAGCACCTAGCAGATGCAAAAAAAGCCCAACCCACTACTGGTCGTGCTAAACATATCAAATACAATAGCCACAAAATTCAAAAGGTTCAAGTCAAACACACTGCCCACACGCTCGTAGACACCAACATCAAGGAAACGCACGCCATAATGCACTTTCCGCACGAGCTAAACATCGATAGCGGGCAAGCGCACCACACTTGGATTCCCCTACTACAACAGTTGTCGCCCGGAAATAGCAGATGACACAGACCGAGACGCACAGTTAACAACAGCGCACCTAGCAGCAGCCAGAGAACTACAAACAAAAGGTGCACGCCAATCAACAGTACAGCAAGTTTCAAGGAGGATGGTGGCAGTGGCCACTGAAATTATTCGAAAAAGAAAAAACAGCTTCGTGGATAAAAGTAAGTACTAGTTTCTCCGTATTTATACTAACTTAAGTTGTGAATTACATTAAAAGTGAAAGTATAATATCATGGTGTTTCTGGTACTGAAGTAGTCTTAGAAAAAAAGTATTTTTCCATCATACTCAGAATATATACAATTGCTTATTCCTATCATAAGGATGTTTATTTGCTTCTTTTATGTCGTAGACTGCTAGATGTGTTATAAATGCTTCTAAGATTCCATTTACAGGAAAACCTCGTTAATATGAAGTTCAAGGGACCAAAAAATGTCAACTTCGTATTAAACGACTTCGAGTTATCCAAACTTTTCAAGATGGCGCCTGTTTTCAGGTGTAAATAAAGTAGAGTATAAATTACCCCCACAAAGGATGTTTTATACTTGGTGGTAGCTCAGAAAATAAGCTTTATATGTACTATATAATAATATTGTACGTTTTAAAGAAAGTGTAAAAAAATGTTACACAAAATGAGAACACGGAGCTTAATGCGGACACAAAGATTCCAAGGAGACGGTTAACACCATTTATCCTGCGTAGTTATACAACCAGTTATGCACGGGATGCATGTTGTGGCAAAAATTCTTTTAAAAAACGGCATTTTCTTTTAATTGTGCAAAGTCGTTGCTCTTGCACGAAATTCTTAACAATTTTAGTTCATAAGAAACCCGTTTGCACGGAGACCTACGAAAAGAAAAACAATCTCGTTTATTGCAAGAAGTGAAACTCGGAAGAATCTTGACTGGCGCGAGCAAGAGATGGGAGATAATCGGACAGAATGAATATTGGATTTTATGTGCGTTCACCAGAACATTGTCCGTTACAGGATTAACTGGTAAGAGAAGATTCTTGGGAGGGAACACAACCTTTCCCTGGCACAAAACAAAACAAAAAAATCGGGGCTGTTCTGGTTCGGCTGTCTAAAACACATCGTAAAAAAGTCAGGTATTCTTTGCTTCAGTTAACTTCATATTCCCCCCCTTTGCAGGGATCAGTTCAAACTCTTCCTCAACTTGCATTGTAATCCTCTCTGAAAAAGTAAACACACAACTTGCGATCTGTTTGCACCGAATGTGTATCCTAGGACACATTAAACAGTGCCGCACTCGATAATCACTCTGGTTTGGATCCCACTTTAAACTGTATATTTAGTCCCGCTTAGCTCATCAGCATAAAATGAACTAAAAACAAGCTTTACGAAACTTGCGTATTTTCAGATTAATCGTCAATTTATTGTAGGTTTTAGGAGGTCAAACACTCGCCCCGCCAAAACTTTTCCTCTCGTATTCCCACATTGAGCATTGCAGTTTTTTTTTTTTATGTTTTTTTTTTAACAGCAGCATGCTAATGGTTCTGAAGAAAAGCGGGTATTATAGGGCTTTGCGAGATTCAAAACAATGGCGCTTATTCCTTCGCACTGGATGTGTCATTGCAGTTATCGGCAGTTGTCGAAGACCGAACTTTTATCAGCAGTGTGAAAAAAAAAAAATGATCCTTGCATTACCTTTTACCATGCAACAGACAATAATACGGGCAATATTTCCTATCCAGACAGCTGCATTCAAACAAGAAAGAGGGACCTGAATTCTGCAATTATCACATTACCATGCACACCAGTGGCGGATAATGAGCTGTTGTAGGAGAAGGAAGGGGGTCACTTTTCTTTTACTTATCATACGGTTTTTGTTCGTTTTGAAGAAGGTATTCAGAACTGTTTGCTTTTCTTTAGACGCCAAAGGAAAGGAGCACATGAGCAAGAAAATCTTGCCCCCCCCCCCCCCCCCCGTTTGCTGATAGATAAAGGGGAGAAGTCACTCAGACAACAAAACACTGTTTTCGCAAATTTTATGACCCGCACAGTTGGGTAATGTATAAAGCACGAAACTGGAGTTGCAACATACGTAAGATCGACGTCAACTTTTGCGGGATACCTAGATGACAACGCATTAAGCGGGTTGACGATTTTTAGTTGGCCTATGCGGCTTTGATTATCTGTAACAGTTTCCTTTTTTTTTTATGAAGTTCTACAGGGCACAAAGAACACGCTTTTAATGAAAGTGGTTACCGGAAGTTGTCGGCTACAAGGCCAAAAGTTGGTCGCTCACGGGAAATTGCTGTATCTCGAGCTCAGAGCTAGACAGATGGGTGAGACTTCCAGGCGCCACGCATCTTGTATTTTGGAACATTCGTGCGATCTTATCTCGCATTTCCCATCTAGCACTGGTGAATATTTCCAAGGTGGCGCATTCAGCGGGGAAAGAGCTTGACCTGCCGTGCACATTGACAAAGAATATCAATGTCCAGCGGGCATTTCGGGCTGCTTCCCTCGAGTTGTCAGCAGCTCTAAGGACAAGGAAACATGTCATGATCAAGTTAAAATAACGTCCAAGCTCTCTCCACATTCAATCTTCTCTTGTCGACTTAGGCAGGTGTCTACTTCGAATTAAGCGAAACCAGTTTTGCGGAAGGGTCTTGTAAACAACTTCGTATTAAAAATTATCTGTACTGAAATACATTATAAATAATACCTTATCGGCTGGGGAATGGGAAGGGCTTCGGATTAAAGTGTACTTCGTATTAACCAATATCGTATTAACGAGGTTTTCCTGTAATATTAAAATGAACAGAATGCAAACTTTGTAACCAATACCACCAAACAGATATTGAAATTGGCAATTTATAATCGTGAAATCCATATTTGTCAGATTGATGAATGAAAGAAAGTATAGTAGGGTTGAACAATATGAAATTTTTGCCACTGCTGGTACAGCATGGATATGAAAATTTATTGATACTGATATTATACCGACCCAATATAAAAATTGTAAATGTTCCTTGAAGATGTTAATTGGTTTATTTATACCTTAATTAATGTGTGCAATCAGTTTGCCAGTGGAATTTGCCCTTAAAAATTGTTTTTGGACATTCACTTTACAAAACCAGGAGGACACATGAATTATGAGATTTTACAGTAAATTTTTTGTGCATTATTGCACATTTGAAAGCATGTATTTGAAAGCCTCCCATTCTGATGAGGCTTATGGAGAATTCACATCGAAGCAACAAACGGCACATGTTGCTTGAGGATTTCACTAATCGAACCCAGGCTTGTATAGTTTGTCATGCCAGTGCAGTGTGAAACGTTGCTGCTGATTGGCTAATTCCAAAGCAGCATGTGTCCTTTGTCTCCACTCCCTTACACATGTAAAGAGGTTCTGTCTACCAAAGGGTAATTTATGCTGTATTTGCTTGACAGCTTTTGTTATTAACCTTTAACTCTTTTCTTCTTTTTCTAATTTTTGGTATGTTTCAGGGTTGGTGGAAAAGGTTGAGACACCGGCTAGTGAGTAATACTGCAAGTCTGCACAATGGTGACAATTACTTCAGTAATAGCTGAACACAGGCCACGGCTACAAGCCTGTAATATATTTGTCAGTGTATCAGAAACATTTTGTGAAGGGTGTGCTTTTCGGTTAGAAGTTGAAGGGTCAGGTGTTGATGTAAAATGGACATCTAAAGGTTTACACATTTATCATAAGATAGTATTAAGCGAGTGTAAACTGATTCCAGGGACCATTTCAGGATTGCAGTTTGCAGGACGTTCTTTCTCCTTTAGAGTTCAGACTGAACCACTTGATAAATCATCTGGTTCGATATCAGCAGAAATAGTTCCTTTGGAAAATCCCAATATAGTTTGTGATGAAGCAGATACTATACCAACAATTTGTGCATTAGAAAGTTACAAAATTGAATGCAGGAATTGTAGCAATGTTTTGACAGTCTCTCCAGTTTTGTTTCAACGTGTGTTGCCAATGCCTTCGAGGGTTTGGGAAGATGCAGCTGGTGAGTGGTTTTGTCACAGACAGAAGTCACATGATGAATTGTTTAGTTCCATGTTAGAACCTAAAGAAAATGACTGTTTCTATGGCACAAAGTTTTGGTTACTGAGAACCTCACATATGCAACATGTTCTTACTGAAGGGTGCGTTGTCAAATGTAAAAGGTGTGATTCGTGGTTGGGTACTTGTAAAAGCTCTGCCGTGAAATTATGGAATAGCACAATAGTATGGGACAGCTGCGAGATGCGCTTGTGTACAACTCTAGTTGCATTGAAAGACTTCAGATGCGTCATCAGAAAGCTAGTGCAGGAGTCCGTGGAAGTAATCTGCAGAATATGTGTGGAGGTGCAAATATCCACTAATAACAAGCATTATCTTTTGTTGCGCATAATGGATAAAAACATTCAGCTGTTTTGCTACATTGATGATCAAGCCACAGGTTGCAAAGAAAACAGTGATTTGATTGGAGGCTTGAGCAGAAGTGAAACTTCCAACACAACAGTAAGTGGAACTCTTTTAGAGGCAAGAAGTGCTACAAAATTATTGTATAAGTACCACAGTGAATGCACAGATATTGTAAAAACATGGCTAAAAGATATAAATGTGCACAATGTAGAAATGAGTAAGAACATGGTACAGGAAGCTTTGCAGCATTTAAAAAAAGTGTCTGGGTATTTACCTATAATGTTGCAGATGACTAATGATTTTCATGTTTCCTACCTGGGATTATTTTAACTGGTTGTTTTAATGTACTTTTTATAATAAAAGTAAGAACAGAGTAATAGTTTTCCAAAAAGTTATTTATAAAAGAGAAGATCCTCTGCGTGTTCAGTGTGCAACTATTTTTTTTTTCTTTTTCTTGTGCCATGAATAAACCATACTTTCAGTATGTTGTAAGCAGGCATGGATTTATGTGTGGAGTCCCCCACATACAGTTTCAGTTATATTGGCTACTTATATTGTTACATCATTCCAAATTCCCCCCTCCCCCTATTTAATGGCACCTTTTTAAAGCATTTTCTTCCTGCAGAAGCCCAACTCTGTAACCAGTACAGTTCAGTTGACATGTTACTGTTAAAGTAATGTGAATGTAGGTTTAAATTCTTTACTCGGATCTTTCACAGTGCAATGCACAAGTACAGGGTGTAGCAATATACAGCGTGTCCCGCTTATACGTATAATAAAAGAAAAAATCACAACTTTTTTATTTACAAATATTTTTTGTACAAACATGTAACAACTCAGAATTTTTTTTTACAAATCAAGAAAACTAGCGCACTTCCACATGTGAACCGTTAGTGGCACGGCAAATGTCAAACCGGTTGTCAGCCTCAAGCCACACGTTTTGCAGCATGTACGGGGTAATGTTGCTTACTGCAACCACAATTATTTCACGCAAGTCTTGCAAATCTCTAACCGGTGTACAGTAAACTTTGTCCTTAACACACCCCACAACAAAAAATCACACACAGTGAGGTCGGGTGACCGTGGGGGCCATTCAATAAAATTTGAACATCTTCCTATCCATTTTCCATTGAAATGCTCATCCAGGAAGTCTCTAACGAGATTTTAGAAATGAACCGGTTTCGCGTAACTGTTTTTCCAATTTCTTTGTTGTAATGTACGATGGAACTTCTTTAGCACCCAAACCGTAACGTGCACGAAATCGTTTCTGCACAAGTGTCATAGACTTCACTTCAGACAACGTTAAAACACGAAACACTTTTTCTTGTGGCGACCACATGACGAATGGCTACTGAGAAACTGATATCAGTTTTCAAGACATTCTGGCTACTGCGCATGCACAACTACAACTGAATGTGTTGCTAAAAAAAAAAATTCTGAGTCATTCTTTAAAATGAAACCACAATCACATCATTCTGACAGTTTGTTTAGAAGTTATGAATTTTTCTTTTATTATACGTATAAGCGGGACATGCTGTATATCTACCACTTTCCAAGGTTGGTATTCCCTATGGCTCGGATTGAAAACCAGGATGCTAGGTAAGAGCACGAGGGATGCCATTTCTGTACCAATGGAGCGTTGGACCCCTGAACACACTGCTTTTGTGGTACAGACATATTTTAAAAGTAATGTATGGTAGCTGCACAGCACACACTGACTGTCTGAGATTTCTTTCTCTGGGGGTACCTTAAGAGCAGGGTTTAGAGGCCCTGAAGAGAAGAATTAGAAAAGAAGTCCATCCAATGCCACCCACAATGCTGTGTCTGTAGTGGATAATTTTGTTCATTGATTCCGTTAGTATACAACATGGAATGCTGGCTATCTACCTGATGTCATTTAAAAAAAAAAAATAAGACTAAGTGAACAGTGTTGTGTTATTGTTTTACAAATGGCATTATGTTATCTATCAATTACCACTATCTTGCTTTACATTAGCTGTATTGTGTTACTGTAAGAAATATATTAAAATGATAATATACAATGCCGGACCCTGTATTACTCTGCAAATTGTCTACGACTGTTTTCATTAATATTTCTAATGCTTCCTATTTGCTTTTAAGTAATGAACTTGCATTGATGTTAGTGCAGAGGTCTCGAACTGCTTCACTGGCATTTTGTGTTAATTCTTGAACCTCTCATTGTGTAATGTGAAAAGCAAAGTGAATGGAAATTTGGCTGATAATACTTATCCAACCCACTCTACAATAATGGACTCCTGATATTTGTTCTTCAACATGTACCACATGATACCTTCCTTCAATTTTATTGCATTAGAAAACAATAAGTGAGAAGCTGTGATCGTACATTGCTTGATCCTTACTTGCAGTTTTAGTTATATCGACACCAGTATTCTTAATCTTATTTAACACTGCCTTTAATGATTTAGGTGGAATGAATAAATTGCCAAATTGTTCATCCCTACGTTAATTCACTGATCCAAGAATTGAAGCCGTAGACAAACTATGCACCAACACAGTCAAAAAAATATGATTTCAATCAAGGAGTCCCAGGTTTGATGCCTGGTGGAGGCCACCAGTTGTTTGTATCTCACTTTAAACTGTATGTCCTGTCCAGTTGATCCAACCTGTATGTAAAAGTGGGCGATGAGTGATCAGTGCATCATGCCCCATCACCAAAGTTTCCAAACTTCATCTTTTCCAGTAGCTTCCCAATTGTTCTCATGATGAGTTAACTGGAATTTTGGGACTGCAACCAGAAATCAAATTTGGGACAGCTTGCATCTAAGATGAGAGCATTGACTGTTTGGCTGTATGGGAGTTCAATCTAAAAGTCACGAACACTTCTTGGTTGTAACAAATTCGTTAAAAGTCAATGGAATTGTTACAACCTAGAAGTGTCGGTGACTGTACATCTGAAATTCATTTTCGGGGAAAAACTCAGGCCAGTGAATAATTTGATATTGTGTTTCTTTTACTTTAAGTATAACCTGTATTCTTAAATAATATTTAAAAATACTAAAACTTATTGTACTTACAATTAGTGACTATATATTATTTATATAATATATATAAAGGTGCATGCCATTTTTAACTTTTTAAGTTGAAATACTTCTTTTAGATTGATTTTTTAACGTTTGCGGTTTTAAATAGTAGCGTGGGAATGGCAGTTTTAACAGGTTTTGGCAAGTTTTCTAAATTCCTCCTCTACCAGTCATAACTATATCCTTTTTCCTGGCTTTTGAAAGTACTTGACGTGGTTATGGAGTGTTTTTTCGATAGTCAAAATAGAACCTGATGAAGGGAACAGTGGTTTCCCCGAGACGTTGTTTGGAAATAATATATACTCGCCAATCGTAAGTACAATAAGTTTCAGTATTTTAAAATATTATTTAAGAATACGTGTTAATCTGTAATTGTGAGTAATTCGCACAATGCCCAACCATAAGTCATGCGTTACTTTAAGTGCTTACCAGAACAATGAAGTTGAGATTCTCCAAATAGTTCATCCTCCTTCCCCACCAAAGTTGTTGATGAAAGTCCTTTAACATATCCCCAGATGTCCAGTAATTAGATGCTTTAGTCAAATTCTGTCCGCCTTTCAGCACAAACTCAAACCTAGCCAACTAACGCTTTTTGTAGGTTTTAAAAAACATGAAGCAGTGTTGTAACTAATAACTTACTACTAACAAGCACGGTGGATTGATTTAACCTTTAAACAGCCGAGCCGGTTTTAGAAAGTAACCCCTCTCTCGCTGTGGCCTTTGCTCGCGATTTTTAAAGTTTTACACTTATTTCAGAAAAACGTTATATCTCCGAGACTATTTGAGCAATCTACTTCGGGTAACTTTTGAAAGCAAAAACATCTGAGCATGTGACTGTGTAATTCAGAAAGCCCAAGTGAGAAAAACGGGGTTGAGGGGGCCAAGTCCCCAAATTTCAATGAGAAAAAAAACATCTCCCGTTATTTTGGGATAAGGGTGCAAACTTTTGCATTGTTTTCAAAGAATAGACCTTTTCCAACAAAGGGAAACTCCTTTCAAGTCTCTAGTCCTCATACAGGCTGAAATATGATGCAATATGTACACTTCGCGACATCTTATTTGACCGCCCCGAAAGAATTCTAAGTCACGAATTCGTAAACTTAGCAACATTGCACTTCGGCTCCAAGTGACAGTAGCCAACTTTGAGTTGGTCCTTCCACTAGACTAAAAATGCTGCGGTGAGAGGTTTTCAATTTCGCACTTTCCATGAACTTAGAAACCATAAACCGCTATTATAATACACAATCAAACAGAAATAATAAATTGGAAAAACAACCTTGAGGAATTTTTACGATTCTGCTTCCTCGACTTGAAATTAGAGGGGTTTGAAACACTGAATACATTTTATCTCCACCTGGAGGATATCGCCATCAAGTTTGTGCAGAAAGAAGCAAATTTGTGAGGAGTTATGCGACATTTTATTTACAATAGCTTGCATAATATCGAACAGTTCTCAAAAAATAATATTTTTCACAACTTGTCGAGAAAATGTGCTTGGAACACAGAAAGGTGGGAGTCATCATAAACGTCAACATGTTTTTAAGGGTATTAAGTCATGAAGTTAACGTAGAGCAGTTGGTTACACCCTGCTTTCCTTATTTTTCGTCAAGCGTGAAAGATCGCGGGTTCAAATCCCACCCTCTTTTTTTTTTTCTGAATAGAGACCATTGATATTAGAATATTTAAAAAATGAATCCGATGCACACTTAAGAGTTGTTCTTCACTGACACCTAAAATATTGATTATTTCATTTCAATATACTAAAAAAAAGATATACAGTTATGTTAAGTAGTGCAGTACTGTAACGAAGGAGAGCGTTTAATAAGTTCAAATTGCTAAGATTGGTAATTTTATGTACATTCCTTCGTAATGACTGTTGTCAATCCCCTGACCACCATCTACCATGCGTCTAAAAATAATAGTAAATCGCCAATTAACATAAGTAAATGGTTATTGCGATGGAGGCCGATTCGATAAGAAACTACTAATAAGTATTTATATAGTGAGTGACAAACAAACAAATTCAAAACCTCATAATGATTGTTAATTCGTCACTGCCTTTGTATCTAAAATGTTTGTCTTCTTTGAACAGAAAGTACGAGTATCAGATATAACAAATTTTCTCCACTAACTTTGCAATATTCGATACCACCATTACAGACTTAGCTCTACGTAACTTGATTCTGCACATTCCACGTGGCATGTGACTTCCTCCTATCATCGAAACAACTTTCTCTTACTAATTCCTTTCACCTCGTGAAATAGAGACCAATGTTAACTACTTAGCATGGTGGATAAACTTTACATCCAACGATAAACTAGTGATAAAAATCCTGCCTAGGTGGAGAATCGAACCTACGACCTCCCTCGTGAGAATAAAGCACGCTACCCTTCCTCCCGGTAGGACATGTTATGATTAGCTACCAGTTTGAATAAACCAATTCACACATAATGTCATGTCTATAATTTTGTCATGGCAATTTTCACGAGGAAAGGAATTCAGAAAAAATCGAGAAACAATGAAAAGGAAAGATGATGAACATGTCTATTGGTGTTTTGTCATATTTTGTAAATTGTGTAAAAATTCCGTGTTTCGAGCAATCAATTGTTTAGTTACGAAGTCTTTTGTTATTTTTTTAAGGTAGGAACAGGAGAGCGAAAAGGAGTAATTTGAACCAGAACCTGGTTGCCAAGAAACTTCAGCTTTTTCCCAAGGAATGTATGAAAAGAGAGAGGAAAGTGATAATTAAACATACGAAATATAAAATATGTGTGAAAATAAAACAATGGAAACCCTGCAAGATAACACTAACGAACTTCAAACTATGAAAACATATTTTCGTGGTGGAAAACTGCAAGTCATTTTCGAAATATGAACTTGATTTTTTTTCTGTATTAGAAAGTGGAAATGTGGGACCAAAAGTTCCCCAGCAAGAAAAATTTAAGTAAGTAGACTCCTTCCCTCCAACTTGTTCAATGGTCTTAATTAGTAATTAGTGTCCAGAAGTTGAGGAAAAATCAACTTTTTTTCTGACCCTTGAAAACAATGCCAAACCTGATATGTCAGTTTCCCTTCAGTTATAGCCTGAAAACACTTTCTATTTTACATTTCTTTTGCATTTTTCAGCCTTTAGTTTATTTGTCAGTATTCTTAACAGTTTTTGTTGCATTTTTACTTATTTTTGAGGTTTATTTTTCTCCTCCCCTGTTGTTTCGTGCATTTTAAATGCAATTACTAGTAAAACTTACATATTTAGATTTCTTGACATGGTCCTTTTAGCAAATTCAGTATTGATCAAAAATACGGTCAATGGAAAAGCATAATATCATTCTTAACTGAAATGTTTGGCAATGGATTAAAATACTTTGTGTGAAGACTACTTTGAGGTTCTTTTTCAGGACACTATTATCGCTTTAATCTGTGGTTTTAAATTAAAAATAGTCGCAATATTAAATTAAATTATACTCTGGTGTACGCGAAGCAAAACTGTATTTTCGGATGCTGGCCGACTACAGTATCGTAGAAGGCCCACTCTGAAAGGAGATGTATTGGTTGATTTGGTGTTTTAAGTCAACTTTATGCACAGTAAAGCTAATCGGGACTGGACCTACAGTTTAAAGTGGGATCTGAACCACTGTGCAATGAGCCTCCACCTGATATTAAAACGGGGACACCTTGATTACAACATGCTGTTTAAGAACATGTATTTATGATATATTAATTCTTAATGTGTGTTAACATAGCTTTTGACAGCTAAATGAAAAGAAAGGTCTTGCCTAAAATCCTGACAATCACTGAAAAATCAAGAAGATGTGTAGAAACATTTCCGAGGTATGCATCACATAAATATTTACAGTGATTTAATGTAATCTTATATTACATTATTACAACACTTTGTACTACTTAAATAACAATAATAAAAAAAAAATCAGGAGTGGGTGAGATTTGAACCTACGATGTTTCGTTTTTGACGAAAAAGCAAAACGAGAAGACCGCTTAACCAACTGCTCCAGGGGATTGCTAACGTGAAAGCCTGTAAAACAAGTTGATCTAAGTTGAAATAACATTTTGCCGGCATTCCGAACCATGTTTCACCACAGATCCGTGAAAAGACGCACTTTGTAGATTCGTCCGGTATTGTGCAATTTATCTTTCCTGTAATTTTGCCTAACATCGAGAGAAATTTGCTTCATTGCATTGATATGCGATTTCAATTCCCTCCAGTTGGTGGAGAACGAGTTCAGCGTTTCCAACTGCACATAAATTCCTCTATTTTCTATTTCAGAACGAATAGTCTTAAAAAAATCAACATTTCTATTTCCAATTCACGATTTTTGTTTAATTGTGTATTATATTACTGGTTTAGGGTTTCTAACTTCATGGAATGTGAAAGAATGAAAGAAATTCACAAGAAAAACTGTTGCTAAGTTGGATACTATTTGTGGACTCTGAAGCGCTGTTGCCAAATTTACGAATTCAGGGCGGTCAATTAAGATGTTGCTAAGAGTACAATCCTGCATTTTGGCAAAAATTGCTAATTTGCATATTAGAGAATAAATTAGTATATCTCCGAGACTGAGCAATCTACTTTGGATAACTTTTGTTTGAAAGCAAAAACATCGAAGCACGCGACAGTGTACAATTCAGAAAGTCCAAGTGAGAAAAATGGGGATTGGGAGGTGCCAAGTCCCCAAATTTTAATGAAAAAAAAATGTTGGCATTCGCCCCCCCCCCCCTTCTCCCGTTATTTTGGGAAAAGGGCGCAAACTTTTGCATTGTTTTCAAAAATTGACCTTTTGCAACAAAGTAAAACTTGTTTGAAGTCCCTAGTTCTCATACAGGCTGAAATATGTACAATCCTGCATTTTGGCTAAAAATAGCTAATTTGCATATTAGAGAAAGGGGGAGGGGGTGGGTTTTCTTCCACATGACATTTCAAAGTCTTATCTCGATATCTGTCAGCGTTTACCTCACATACAAGTATGAAGGTCCTAAAAGCACGTGAATGTTGTAATTGGCACCATGGGTCATATATGACCCATTGGCTGTTTTTGCCTATACTTTGTATGGGTTATTTGTGACACATTGACTGTTTAAAGGTTAAATGACTTTTAAGAAATATTTTATAGAATAATGTACACAAGGATTTTGTAGATATCAGAATCACTTTTGTTGAAAGTGATTATGTTCAATGATATTTATTAGGCTCTAAGAAAGGAAACAAAATATATGTACTGATGGGGTGAAGCTCATACGGAAGAAAATGTAATATGTGTACTGCAAACACACTTCAATTTCTCTAGACTGAAAATTCAATAATTTTTATAGGCAAAAATAAACATTTTGTGTACAAAATACTGATCATGTTAAACCATAAATCTTGTCATTATTATACTGTAAATAAATATGGCAGCTGCAAAGTATGAAAAACTAAATATGCTGACCAAGGCAGTAATTTTATTTTATTAAAAACATAAACTAATGTAACGAAGGTGACAAAAATAAATTTTATAAAGAATATGGAGGACAGAATCAAGAAAATATGCATGAAAGAATGTGAAAAAGAAGGCAAAATAAATAGCCTATGGAAACAGCTGGAAAAGAATGGCTATGAGAAGCAGGATAGACTGGACATAAACAGAAGAAGTAAGAAAACTGGCAGGGGAGAATTGGAAGAGAAAGAAAAAGAGGAGAGAAGGTTTGGAATAAGGAGTATGGGGAAGACCACAGAAAAGATATGCAAAGTGCTTAGGAAAGCGGGAATTAAAACTTACAGGAAGGGAGGGAGAAGCATCTTAGGAATAGCGAGGAATGCTAACAAGAAAAAGGAAAACAGAGAAGAGGAAGAGGAAGGGATTATCTACGAAGTAAAATGTAAAGAATGTCAGTGTGTGTACATAGGAGAAACGAAAAAAAGGCTGAAAGACAGGTTGAAACAACATAGGGATGATGTACGACTTAAGAGAGAGAGAAATGCAATATTTAAACACACGAGAGAAACAGGACATGACATAGAGTGGGATGAGGCTAAGCAGATAGGAAGGGAGAAGAGAATGCTAGTGAGAAAATGGAAGGAAGCCAAGGAAATAGAGAAAAAAGGTGAAGACACAATGAACTGGAATGGGGGACTGAAGTTAAACAAAGAATGGAAGAAGATGTTGGAAAGAGTGGAAAGGACGAGAGAAAAAGAGGAGAGGAGAAGGAAGAAAAATGAAGGGAAAAGAGCGTGAGATTAAAAAGTCCAAGCACATTCTATATGGAAGTAATTGTGTTTAGCCTTTTAGGTGAAAGTAAAGTTGGCAAAGTGAAAGTCATCTGCTAGAAAGTTCCTAACAACTTTCTAAATAGTCTGGAGGGAGTAATGTTTGTGTATATATATTGCCCTTTTGTTGTATCAGGTTACTTTTGTACTTGATACAGAGTCTGAAGAAGACCTTGCTAGAAGGTTGAAACGTTACGTTAGTTTATGTTTTTAATAAAATAAAATTACTGCCTTGGTCAGCATATTTAGTTTTTCATAATCATGGAAACAAGGCTTAATGGTGTTATAACTGCAAAGTATCTTTTAAAAAATGCCAAAATTCAGCTACAAAGACTATAAGAAAATAATTTAATTTACAGTTATATAGTACAACAAGTTGTGTAACAATTGTGAGTCAGCTAGGGATCAAATCCTTGTATGAGAATCTGAACGTAATTCCAAAAATGCAGTTTTCAGTTTTGTTTAACCCTTAGTACGCTGCACGGTCTGACGAAAGTAAGCCCAGTGTCGCCGAGGCTTTGAGTGGGAAATTTGAATTCGTATACATAATGGAGAAAAATCGTAATAACTCTGGCACTATGGGACCAATCTACTTCGGATAACTTTTGTTTTGCAGGCAATACATCGGTGCATGCAACCATGTAAAATTTGGATGCCCCAACCGTGCGGGGGTTACGAGCGAGGGCTGCATCCCCCCAATTTCAATGAAAAAAAAATAAAAATGTGGAGTTTGCCCCCTCTTCTCCAGCTATTTTGGGGAGAAAACCGAAACTTTTGCTCTTTTTTTTTTTCAAAGAATGGACCTTCCGCAACAGAATGAAACTTGATTCATGTTCGTGGGTGCAATACAATTTGAATAATAAGGCAAAACGTAATACTCTAGCGAATTTTAGCCAATTTGCATATTATTCATAAAATTGTTATAACACACTATGGGACCAATCTACTTCGGATAACTTTTGTTTTGCAGGCAGAACATCAGTGCATGCAACCATGTAAAATTTGGATGCCCCAACCGCGGGGGGTTACGGGCGGGGGCTGCATCCCCCGAATTTCAATGAAAAAATCATAAAAATTTGGAGTTTGCCCCCTCTTCTCCAGCTACTTTGGGGAGAAAACCCGAACTTTTGCTTTTTTCGTTCGCACTTGCATCTTGTGTAGCTACTGTGAATCTATTTCTCCCTTTTGACACGGCTCTTTGTGGAAATATGTCCGGAAGGAAACGTTTGTGCGTTAGGGAAATCGATGAGATGTTATATGATACGAAGTGTTTATGGTGAGGCCTTTGTTTGTCCTAACAGAGGAGGGAGGGAGCCTTTGCAATCCTTTCTTTTGTCTATACTTGTGGATAGACACACGCTTTAGACTCATGCTTTTGGCCTCTGGCTATCGTCAAGCTTCATTGCATTTCTAACATAGAGGCGACAGAAAGCTGACACTGCCAAACCTCATCCAATCCCCTCTCTCCTTGCCCTACCCCCCACCCCCGCCACTACTTCAGCTCGATCACCAGGTCTAAACACAAAGAAGAATGTGTGCCTTATCAGTACTAAATCACAGTGTTGGAAGCTTGGAGGAAAACAGCATCGTAAATACCAAGCATTTATTGTGTCTGTCTACTGAAGAGCGAACACGTGTTTGGGTGAGCCCAAACATGTGACATATTCCGAGAAAGGAGGGGGTGGGGGGATTTGGAATTTTCGAAACACGATAGGAAATTATGTTCCCGAACAAACTGTCAGTGTTTCAACCTCAATATACAAATATGTGTGGCAAACCCTCGATAATTGTATCTAAAGCTGTTTGTAACATATGTGTTACGGCGGCGAACTAAGGGTTAATGTATCTTCTCTGAAGAACTCTATTGGGAGCCAGATCGACATATCTTGACTTGTAATCATTAGCAATAAGGTGGAGTCATGTATCTCCAATTTACTGACTTTTGATTCCTATGAATACACATTGTATTCCCACTCTCCTGTAAATTTGATAAATTGGAGTCATTCTCAAGACAAAATGTGGGAACTATATCTACAGAATTTTATCCCTTTGAAAGGCAGTCTGCAGTCGGGGATATTTTTCAGGAAACCAAAGCAACAATTTAAAATGTGAAAAAATGTAAAATCTAGGAATACAGGGTTATTAAAAAATAACACTGGTTTTGGGATTCTATTCGGGGAACTTAGGGAATGTTTTGTCACTATATGGGAGTACATGTCTGCCTTCAAAACAAGTGTGTCCATTATATACTGTTTACATATATGGAACAGTCCATTCTCATACCTCCTAGACCTACAGTGTTCCAAACTTTCTCTCTCAGTTTTATGTAGAGTACCAGTCTCGAGACACCTACCAGAGATCTGCTTAGATCCAATGAAGATATGAAATTACAAGATCATTAATGGAAAGTTAGTTTGCAGCATCCCACTCCATGAACTTTTCCTCCAAGTGTGTGGACATAAAACACTTGAGCAGGAAAACTTTCCACGCTAACTACACAAATCTGTCATAAAATTCAATATCTTCTCAAACCAACTAGGTATCTTCCGTTCTAATGTGTCTTTTATCATCAACCTACAAAAAAATGTACATAAATAATGCTGTTTAATCTTGGTATTTTTTTTATTAGTATTTGTTTCTGGTTTAAAATGGCTTTTGCTGTACTGGAAACGAAAAGTATTGAAAAAAACAAAACAGGTGGGGTAAAGTGGACAATAAAGTATGCTTTCTCCCACCTCCATGAATTTTCTTCTAGAATGCCATTTAAAATTCAACATAAAAGGCAACTTCATAGTTTAGCCATCCAACAATAACTCTTACTCGACTTGCATTGCGATACCTGAGAAATGAAAGCAACAACTTGTAATCTGTTTGCACAAAGTAGATAATGCCCAAGATGGCACGCAATCCTTTTGTTTATAGGAGACATTAAACAATGGTGCACTATATTCACTCAACTCCATACTGCTGTTAGACAAGAAAACAAGCATTCAGCTTCTCGACAACTCCAGTCTCTTCCCATGTTTTTACATTGCAGGAACAAAGGTATTCAGAATATTTTCTTTCACCAGGCAGTGACTCAACCAACAAAGGGAGATAAAAATGGGTGGGTTTTATTCTAAATAGCCCTTCTCTGCTATTCTAATGCTTAAGGAGGTGGCAATTCAGTCTTTTAATGGCACGTTTTCAGTAATTGAAAACACACTCAAATCGAAGAGCATTTTTAAAATTCAATTCATCTCAGTCATGCTATTGAAAACATTGTGTTTTACAGCATAGAATCATTTTTCTCTGAAAATTTTGACAATACCCCCTCCCCCCCTTTTCAGAACTTGCCAGTCAAGCCAAGGTGAAGGTAAAATAACCTCCAAGCTCAGTCTTTTCTTCTTGGCTTCTGTCAGAGAAACCAGTTTTGTCAATCTTGTAAACAACTTCGAATTTTTTGTTTTTCCAACTGAAGTACATTAAAAATCCAATCTTATTGGCTGGAGAATGTAAAAAAAGTTCAAATTAAAGGGACTTTGCATTATCCAGTCCACAATTTCAAAATGCAAGAGCTCTAAGGGAGAATTCACACCAAGCAACAAGTGTTACTTGAGAATTTCACCAATCGAACAAAGACTTGTGCAGCCTGGCATGCTGCTATGGTGTGAAACATTGCTGATGATTTGCTCATTTCCAAGCAATACGTGTTGTGTCACCTGTCGCTTCAATTTTAATTTTTCCTTAAAAAGTGTAACTTATTTAAAAAACAAATTCTTACCATATTTTAACTAGAATTATTTTAATAAAACAGTCGATTAAATCATAACGGGACAATGAGGTAACATGCATGGAAAAGTCAAACAAAGCATTACATGTAAAGATTTGTATATTTACTATAAATGTTTTTTTTACATAAAGAACAAAAGACTACTAAGAAATAATTTGTCAATTAAAAAATATGCAAGATAATGCCTACATTATGATATATATTATTATATCATGACAATAAAACAACTGCATTCTGGTGCCAATGTAACATAACAATACTATCACTTACATATATGAAGTGCAAGTGAGCATCTAACAGAATGAATTATCCATTCAGAAATCACCCACTAAAGAAAAATTGGCTAACTTTCCAATGTAGTCACATCTTCGTTAAAAAAAAAAAAACTTCATTACACATAAAAAAGTTAACTCTGTAAAAAGGACCTCTCTACTATTACACAACATAAATTTGTTTTCAGTTCTATAGACCATCTATATGTGTATCTGATGAAATTTGAGTCTTACTTTTAAAGAAAAGAAACAGATGTAGAGAAAGGAATGTTACAGCCGAATCTTTGTATGTATTTGTTGTGTATGGGTTTGTGAGTATGTTTACTTCCCGTAGCCTCCCTGCTGTCCATAGCCATAGCTTTGGCCATAACCACCTTGCCAAGATCCTGGTTGCTGACTTTGGTTGTATCCTCCATATCCACCACCGCTTCCTCCCTGGAAGGAAGGAATGAATTTGTCAACTATTCACAAGACATGTTATTCATTGAGAGAGTCAACCTCTAATCAGTATTACTACTATGAACTTCACATTTTTAGACAATGAAGTACTGATAGCAAATTCATTAGTGTACTTGAATTATACTTTTGTTAGGGGTGGACTGATAAAAGTACCAATATAAAACTTACATATTCCAGAGCTTTACGTAACCAGTTGACAAGAATGAAACCACTTATTCCAACAATTTCTTTTCAAGTCACGAGTATATGAATTATCATATTTATAGGTGTATAACGTGAAGCACAATTCAGGTTCAACAAAATTCTTTCTTTGTTGTAGGTCATAAAACCCGGTGCTATGTCCAGCAAGAGCGAAAACACATCATGCCTATGCAATTAGTGACCACTCTGTATGTGGACCATGAATATGGAATGAATATTGTTCTGTGTATATCATGAGTCACAAATTGCAGCAGCCTCCCTCTGCTCTGTTTGTATCCACCTTGTTTATTCTGTAGTAGAAGCGACATCAAAATGGGAAAGAGGACAACTTTCAAATTGCAAATTCTGCAATACGTGCAGGAAAACGGCAACAGAACCATGGCTCAAAATTTTGACGAGCCAAGTGTTAAGGAGAATTTTGACGAGCCAAGTGTTAAGGAGATTTCTGACCAAAGCGACAAGCAACACATGCCACTCGGGAACAACCCAAACAGCAGCAACGTTTTGACACTAGCAGCATGAAAGGCTGTATAAGCCTGTGTTTGATTTGAAAAAACCTCAAGTGACAAGTGCCACCTGTCCCTTCTGTGTGAAATCTCCATAAGAGAATGGCGGTAAGAAGAAAAGATGAAGGCTGCTCCATCCAAGAATCAGGCTTATAGGGGTGGAGCTTCAGCTACAAAATGATGTTATGGATTTGCAGCACTTGGAAGTTATTTTCCACTATTCCTCACATGACAAACACCAATGATATGATGGGAGTTGCACACTCAACCACCACTAGAATGGTGCTGTTTGTTTGATGATGCAAAACATTCCAACAGAAGGTGGAATATCATAAACAGCACTTTTTATTTCTTATAAATGCTAAATAAAACAATCTGGCTTCTACACACACCTGAAAGTAAATGTTTTACAAGGTGGAAGCAATTTTAAATTAAGTTCTTTACAATATTTTCCTGCGATTATTGACGCATTTATGGGCGTAATTTGTTTTTACGCCTGTTTTAAATATACATGTCATATGCAGAGCCCAGGAGTTGCTAGCATCGGTTTGTGACAAGTTTGTAATATGGAAACTGTTTTGTTTTCCAATATTGCACCAAAAATACTGATTCCACTCCTGTGTGACAGGAAGTGCACATTCAATTGCTGCCAGAATGGTGCCCGCTTTGCTCTGTGGTGCAAAACAATCCAATATTAGGAGAAGAAAAATAAGTTAGCAGTTGTAATTATTCAGTGTATAACATGAACCACAGTCTTTTGGGTCAAACATTTTGGCATTTTGGGGAAAAGGTACATGTTGTACACATGTAAATATGGTATACTTTTATATTCATAAAAATAGCAAAATGGCATAATTTTGACAAATATATTGATTTTGGCTGCATCGGCAATCAACGATAAGAGTACCGATTCATCTGTTTGATCCATAACCTTTGTATTCCTAACAATACCACAGGCTAATTATAGAAACACTGAATCATGCAAATCCATGCCAAAAATTCAACCTTCAAAATTTGGTTCATGAAACTTATACCTGGAATATTATTCTTATCAAAAATGGGTCTGCTGAATACATAGTCTCATCAATAGTTTTCAATAATGACATATTACATTAGCAGTAAAAATTCAGTCTTTTTAAAAGGCATAACTCGTGTATCTTTTTCATGAAATACATTATTAACTATGATGCATTTTATTCAGCTTTTAATTACCTGACCCCATCCTTGGTTTCCGCTTCCACTTCCTCCACCGTAACTGTTCTGATTGTAATACTGCTGGTTCCAGTTTCCTCCGTAATTCCCATTTCCACCACTACTGCCGTAAGTGCCACTTCCACCACCAGTGCCATAACCCTGGCTCCCATAACTTGGCTGACTTCCGTATCCACTTTGTCCATAGGTTCCCTGCTGGTTGTAGTTGGAACCTGGAAATTTCAAACAATTAGGGACATGCGTATCTCTAAGTTTCGACAAAAGAAATGTCAAAGAACAGACACTATAGTGTTTATTTTTCATGTTTTTGAAAGATGTGAGGTACAGTCATGGACACATCTGGGTTGTATTGATTCCACTGAAAGTAAATGGGATCATTACCAGTGTAAATCAGAATTCCGTAATGGTTAAAATATGTAAAGCTCATAATGTAGTAATACAAAATAATGTTAACATCGATTTTGTCGTCTTATAAAAATTATGTATTTGTTATTAAACAATTTATTTTTAATTAGTTTGTCTAAAAATTTGTACTTTTTATACTTTTATATTTAAAGTTATGTTATGAATGCTAAATATAACTCTTGTATGTATGATGGCTTGCATTGGCTTTGGCATTTTGATTCCTGAACGGTTGCATGCCCTGATGTTTTAGCAACAAAACAAAAGTTCCCCGAAGTAGATTGGTCAAATATAATATATATTTATATATATAACATTTTTTATCAAATAAGTACAAATTTAAAATTTGCTTCAGCTTCCATATGTAACTTTGGAGTAAAGGGGGGGGGTCCTGGGTGGATGGGTTTTCTTCCACATGACATTTCAGTTTTATCTCAACATCTGTCAGCATTTACAACCTCACATACAAGTATAAAGGTCCTCAAAGCACATGAACTTTTTAATCAGCACGATGGTCCAGTAGTGGACCATTGGCCGACTAAAGGTTAAATAATCTTTGAATACGTACACAATTTAGTATTAACATGTTACATATGTATTTTATACATATGTATTTTACGTTGCTCCATGTTGTGTATGAGTAAACCATATATTGTACATGAAAGTTATACATGTCATATGCATTTTCTGTCTTTCAAAAATACAATGTGTGTATTTGTTTTCAGTTAGGCTATTAGGTAATGTGAAATCAAACATGTTGAAAAAATATTTCAGATCCTTTGTTCCAACACAAATGCTAGCACAGACTTCTACCACCCTTTTTGCATTAATTTGGAGGATAATAAAGTCTTTGAAATTACGACTACTACTACTAATAATATTATTATTATTGGCACGTTTATCCTGGTACTTGTCCCCCCTCCCTGACAAAAATTCGTGGCTGCACCTCTGATCATTACAGATGATATTTCCCAGTAGTATCAGCAACTTCGTTTTCCTACCATGTTTTGTCAGAATAAGGCTATCAGGACTGGACCTACAGTTTAAGGTGGGATCCAGCTATAAACTTAATGCTCCGATGATTACATAAATATGTTATTAGAAAGGAAATGTTATTTTGTGTAAATAAGTAGTTTTTAAATGAAACTTAGGATTGTATTATATATTTTAACATCAAAATGCCACTTTATATACCACTTTTCATCCAATTTTTGGTACAAAAATCTTCATATTTTATTCACCATAAATGTGTGGCCCTACAAATAGTACAAGTGACCGAGATGTACATGTCTGCATGTGACAAAATTCTATTCTCCATCCAGTGCAAGAACAGAGTTAATGTAAACAGAACCACATGATTTCTGAAGAAATATTCCTTTTCTATACTGGTCATAATATAAGGTCGCACAACCTTAATTTAGCATACACATTGACGAGTATGGTTTTATCAAATGATGTATATTCCTATGTGCAAGATACGTCCACAGTTGCCATTTTAACAACCAATGGGATCTATCACAACTCAAGTCTACTTGTTTCCGTAGACTTCATTTTCACATTAGCTTGCTCGGAAGGCATGACATAACAGTTGGGCTGAAATGTTCGTAGGCTAACATAGTAAAAAATATTTTTTTGACAAAATTCGATTTTATTATTCAATATAGTTGCCTTCGAGGGCGATACAACGATTATAGCGGTCATACAATTTTTCGATGCCATTTTTATAGTACGATTTCTCTTTAGCCTCAAAATAGACCTCAGTTTCGGCGATTACCTCTTCATCAGTGCTAAATTTCTTTCCAGCGAGCATTCTTTTAAGGTCTGCAAACAGGAAAAAGTCACTGGGGGCCAGATCTGGAGAATATGGTGGATGGGGAAGCAATTCGTAGTCTAATTCATATAATTTTGCCATCGTTTTCATTGATTTGTGACACGGTGCATTGTCTTGATGAAACAGCACTTTTTTCTTCTTCAAATGGGGCCGTTTTTTCGTGATTTCATCCTTTAAACGCTCCAACAACGCTATGTAATAATCGCTGTTGATGGTCTGGCCCTTTTTGAGGTAATCGATGAATATAATACCATGCACATCCCAGAATACTGATGCCATAACCTTGCCAGCCGACTGTTGCGTCTTTCCACGCTTTGGATTTGGTTCATCACGTGCAGTCCACTCGGCTAACTGTCGATTGGACTCTGGAGTGTAGTTATGGAGCCATGTTTCATCCATTGTAATATATCGACGGAAAAGTTCGTGTTTATTACGGTTGAATATCGCTAAACATTGCTCCGAATCATCAAAACGTTGTTGCTTTTGATCAATTGTGAGCACGCGCGGCACCCATTTTGCACACAGCTTTTGCATGTTCAAATATTCATGCACAATATGTCCAACACGTTCCTTTGATATTTTTAAAGTCTCAGCTATCTCGATCAACTTCACTTTACGATCATTTAAAATTATTTTGTGGACTTTTTTGATGTTTTCGTCGGTAACACCCTCTTTGGGGCGTCCACTGCATGCATCGTCTTCGATGCTCATTTCGCCTCGTTTAAATTTAGCAAACCACTTCTCAACGGTTGATTTTCCTGGTGCAGTCCGAATAATGTTTATCAAGCCAAGCCTTGGCTTCAACAGTATTTTTTTCGCCAAAAAGCAATGCTTTATTAACACACAAAATTCTCTTTTATCCATTTTTTCACAATAACAAAAGCTGCTTCACTCACAATGCTATATCTCACGAACTAATTATCCGGCAGCTGTGAAATGTATACACGTATCTTTTGAAGGTTACTACTAAGTAAAAATCACATGGATTTAATTCTAGTAACGCCATCTATGAGTCAGCCTACGAACTTTTCAGCCCAACTGTTATGTGTACCAAGGAGGTGAGAAAGTTGTCACCACAGCCTTTGTACATGCATATAGTTCAAATTTACATGATGTATCAACTGTTTTTCACAAAATGACCTCAAGGCTGCAACACTAATCAAATGAGCTTCAAAATGCCATTTTTGTTATTTTAAACGTGGCACCTCCTATACACACTTGCACCAGTGAAGAGTCGTCGTTTCTCTTGCCCTTTGTTAGCCTAAAACATACAGAAATTTCTCGGCAAATGAAAATTCAATATCTATGTGCATGCTTACTGCACCAGAAAGTTTACTAAGAGAGGAGAAAGTTGGACAATGGCCTCAGTTTGCAGGCAGTTGAGTGGGAAAGCCTTCGCAGTGGCTCAAAAGTTGACAGCACGTGGACCACAAAGACTTATTATTCTTAAGGTATACAGGCACTAATTCAAAGTTGGAAATATATGTAGATAAGCAATAGGTCTGTGCTAAAATACAGCAAACTTGTGCAACCTTACATACAGAAA
Organism: Lepisma saccharinum; assembly: GCF_977018435.1. Taxonomy (NCBI): domain Eukaryota; kingdom Metazoa; phylum Arthropoda; class Insecta; order Zygentoma; family Lepismatidae; genus Lepisma; species Lepisma saccharinum. The sequence goes on from NC_139253.1 coordinate 36,038,224, forward strand.
TCTACTAGATAAACAAAAACAAATTAAGGTTTTCCCTTGTATAATGTTATCATACTGTAAAAGCTCAAGTGTTAATTACCTTTCCATCCTGGTTGGCTGTAGCCTTGGCCTCCCCCACTTCCACTGCCACTCCAGTTCTGCTGCCCATAGCTTCCTTGTCCACTGCCCCAATTGCCTCCTCCACTGCTACCACCACCTCCACTTCCCCAGCTTCCACTCCCTTGATTGTAATTGCCTCCCCAGTTCTGCATGAAACAAAAAACCAAAATTAATTAGAACTTTACAATTTCTCATACTACTTCAGTCTATTCAAACAAAACTTACAATGTAATAATTATATTTTAACCTTTATTCATACATTGATAAGTAGAGATATGGATATTTAGTTTTTGATGGGACACAAAATTTGTAATAACATGCTGCAATGTTCATTTTTTCATGTTTTTGAAAGGTGTGAGGTAAATTCTCCCACAATGTTTCGTCATGAAATGAACTGCAAAATGGAAAATAAACCATTCAACACAAAACTTTTTATTTTACCAGAACAATAGTTTCCAAAGTGTGAATTATCCTGAGAGTTAGACAGCAGCATAACTGAAAATTTATTTTCTGTTAAAATATAAATAACAAAATTGGGCTCTTTACACAGGAATAAACTAAATACTCTGATAACTAAGCATTCTATTATTAAGGAAATGTTTACATTGCATAGTAAGTTGTTTTAAATCAAATTTAGGATTATATTCACCATTTAAGAAAATATCATTTTATGTACCACTTTTAATCCAAAAATGTGGCCAGTTTTTTGTACCAAAAAGCTTGATCTTTTTTTATTACACATAAATATGTGGCTCTACGATATCAGCTAAGCCCAATGTGTTGCAAGTTGCTTGAAGATTTACAAATTACCTGAAATTCAAAATAAACCAAGATCTTTTTCCCCTCCCAAATTTGGGAACATTTTTCGTCAATGTTTTTTGAAAACATTATGCCCTAATCTGCATAATTAATGAGAAATGAATATAAAATTGAACAAAATTACCACTACTTTTTTGTATTTCTACATGTTACATAGCTTCAAAAAGAGAGTCCACTCCAGTGGCCCATTCAGGATTTGATGTACCATAGTTAAATGTGTAGAACACTTTTTTTTTCTTTTTTTATCAGAAGAGCCTGTGGTGCATGTTATACATGGAATAATTCCAACACCTAACATGAAACTACATGTGTTTTCACTAGGAATGTGCCGAAGCCGATTACAGCAATCAGTCGGACTGGCCAGCAGTCTCCCCCCATATGAATTGTATCGAACATGACTGGCACCTTCTGAAACGTGCCATTGCAAACCGTCCTCATCCACCACAAATCCTACGTGATCTGATACACGCTGCCATTCAGGAGTGGGACAATCTTCCACAACATGCATTGGATAACCTGGTTTTTAGCATGACCCATCATGTTTGATAATGTCTACGGGTTCGTGGAGGCCACACATGTTACTGACTACACGGTGAGGGGTTTCTGATAGGTTTACTCACCTTGGTAATTATTGATCCTTTTGTTGCATTTTACTTTGGTTAGGAAAACAACTTTGTTTCGTTTGTTTCTTTGGTTATATCTTTCAGAATTTTCTTCTATGTTTTGTGTTTTGTACTTTCATTGCCCTAGTCAGAGGTATTGACATGTGTGACTTCTGTGATGCAGAAAATAAAAATTGTTATATGCAAAACTTTCTTTGACCAGTATATATGTATATATATGGTCATGTTGACGATTATGGTTGCAATACAAATGTACATAGCAAATTTATCGGTTCCAAAAATTATCGGTGAGTACATCGGCATCGGTAAATTTTCAGCTTCGTCACATCCCTAGTGTTAACCATGCCACTGCATGTATCACATATATATATATCAACAGGCGTAAATACAAATTACGCCTTCGAGTTTGTAAACGGTCGCAGGAAAATATTGTAAACAATGTAGCCAACTTATTGAGTCACCAAGCAGTGTTGCATTCTGGCAGTGACTGAGTGTACCTTCGTTCACACGGAAAACGAATAATCGGTATTTTTTGCATAAGAAATAATGGAAAAAATCCTCAAAAATCATTTCAGTTAGAAACGTGTTACGAACAGATGCTAGACTCCTGCACACTGAATAGTATAAATACAAATTACACCCACAAGTTTGGCCAACGCTGACAGGAAAATATTGTAAACTTTGTTAAAAATTGCTTCAATGGTAGTATTTTTTGTTTGCCTTCTATCAGAACGTTTTACATCAAGCACCTGTCATAAAGGAGCCAAATCATAGTATTTTTTTTGTGTGTGAAATAACTTCCTCAAAAATAGTTTCCACTTTAGAAACTCATCACAAACAGGTGCTATATTGGGACCACAGGCAAAAGAACCTGTTCAGAAGCCCGGTGCATCGACTTTCGCATGGAAGGGAGGGGAATATTTATGAAGGCTTCTGGCAGAAGTTTCTTGCCGTTTGTGGTCACCATGGGTTTTTCAATATGTGCAGGTAAACAATGTAACAATTTCATTAAAAAATTGCTTCCACTAAAACCTTTACTATCAGGTATTTCTACAAACCAGGTTGGATTTTTTAGTATTACTAATTAAAAAACAGACACCATTCTGGTGGTGCACACCTCCTATCACACCGGAGCCAAATTGATTGGCATGTCACCCAAGAAATAATGGAAAAAAACTTTCAAAGAGATTCAAATTTATGACGAAGTTATATAGCTCCTGCTCCACTTCTGGATATTTGCAATGCTTCCCACATAAAGACCATTTCTGGATGGAGCTACTAACTTTTCTTCTTGCTTCTGCCATTCTCTTACATTTGCTTCTCTCATCATCAAAATTTCGAACTGCAATCCTGTTGACATTTTCCTACGCATACAGCAAAACTTCTAATTTGAAAGGAGTACAGACCTTGCTTTTTTCTACTACAGAATAAGCAAGGTGGTTACAAAAGTGAAAAATTTCAGATGCTAAACATAGTGGATAGAAGGACGGGCTGCATAGATTGGTGACTTGTATTCACAAGACGATATTCCATCTTGGTCCACACAGCAACGAGCGACTCATTTGATACACATGTATATTGCTTTTTATTGACTTAGCAACAGTTTTATAACCTACAATCAGAAAGACCTTTGCTGCATAAAAAATATGGTGCACATGATCCAGCAGGGAGACCCACTACTCTGCATGGTAATCTGTACATAAACTCAGCATAAATATTTTCCTCCATTGTCATCATCCTCACAATAATTCAAGTTAGCTTTCACATTGCAGTGAAGTAAGTATGCACTCAAAATAGTCTTACCTTATAAACACCATAAGACAGAATAACAAGGTCTCAGTCAGGTGAAAAAATTAGCAGAACTGATTGTTCAACTGGAAACTTCAATAGCTAGGGGCATGCATATTTAGTTTTTGACGAAAAAACGAAATTTGAAAAAAAAAAAACACATTGTAGTGTTAATTTTTCATGTTTTTGAATGGTTTGAGATGCATTTTGTGACCATGTTTTGTCACGAAATAATGCGAAATGAACTGCAAGAAGCGAAATTAACTCTTAAACACGAAATGTAGTGTTTATTCACCGACGCGACACCTTCTGAGGTCTGAATTATCCTGAGAGTTATGCAATTCCCGGAAAATTGAATAATTCTGCTGTTAATATCGGAGAAGCAAAAATGGACTCCTTTACACAGAAATAAACTTAATACTCTGATAACTACATAAATGTGCTATTAAAAGTGAAATGTTAATTCTGTGGAATAAGTGTAGTTTATAAATCAAATTTAGGATTATATTCACAATTTTAAAACCAAAATGTATTTTTATATACCACTTTTCATCCAATTTTTCACTGCTATAACACCGATATTTTATTTTATTTACCGCTTTCGAACCCGAAATTGACTCAGTTTTTGTGCCGAAATATTGCTTTTTATTTACCAAAAATATGTGACTATCAATAGCCCTTTCCAGGTTTAATTTTACTGGTTGCTGATGTCTATCTGTTCCAATTTTTATGGTCTCAAGATGACAACAAAAGATTATCTTCTCACAATTGAAGCTATCCAATCAACAGATGCAACTCAATATTGTAACGACTACTTACTTTACTTCCTGATTGGTTCCTTCCACCAGAGCGGTTTCTGTCATATCCACCGGAACCTCTTGAATCATATCCTCCAGATCCCCGAGAATCAGAACGGCCACCACGTCCTCTTCCCCAACTTCCCTGGGAACCTCCACGGTAGTTCTGTGAGCCACCTGAGTAAGACCTGCAGAAAAGGAAAAAGCATAAAAGACCATCACAACATGAAGTGTGCAATAACATGCTGAATTGTTCATATTTCATGTTTTTGGAGGGTATGAGGTATGTTTTCCTGCCATGTTTAGTCAGGAGATGATGTGAAATGAACTGCAAAATAAACTTCCAACACAAAATTACAGACAACTATGAAGTCTGATTTATCCTGCTAGTTATGCAAAATCATGGAAAAATTTTATAATTCTCCTGTAAAATTTGCATTAATGCACTACTTTATACAGGAATAACCATAAATACTAACTACATAAAGGTGCTATTAGAAAAGAAATGTTTATTTTGTACAGTAAGAATAGTTTCTAAATCAAATTTAGGATTGTATCCACCATTTTAACACCCAAATGTTATTTTACATACTGTTGTTGATCCCAAAATGTGCACACCAAATTATTCATTTTTTGTGGCCTTATTACATTTTGGATTTCACATTTTTTCAAAGATTTTGTAATTCCACGTTAAATGTCAAGGCAAATCAAACAGAATGAAGAATATTTCATTTTTCTTAATTACCTTTAAAAACAATAATGTACAGCACAAAATGCTGTTTAGCCACATATAACATAACATCAAGATTACATTGTATATGTTTAAAAAAAAAATCCAAGAAATGTACATACCTATCTCGCCAACCACCACCACCACCTCCTCTTGGCTGCCAGCCACCACGAGATCTGTTGTCCAATCCACCTGAAATAAAGGTAAAGAATGAAAGTGTAATGTCTCTCATGACCTTTCCATGTAAAAATAAACATGGAATTATGCCAAGCTTGAAAATTGTGTAAATTAAATTTAAAAATAATAACAATACACAGTATGATCTTTCATTGTTCTATGAGAGGCTATGGGTAATCAACAGCATTTGCTTATTACAGGTTTGTCAGAATTAACACTAAAAAAAACTGGAAAACAAACCACATGCAAAACAAAAAAAAAGTAAAACGTTTATCCAAAGAAAATTTCATACTTGTATGTATTTCTGAAGCATGTAAAATTTTAGTACCTATGAAATTATGGATTAATGCCTGGCCTTTCTTTAAGTGTGAAATTTGAAATTATGTACTTTCCTAAAGTTACAATTGATACCTAGTTTTGTTTAGGTTATAATGTTTAACGTTAATGTATAATGTTTTGCTTAAAAGAGCATTTGCATATCTAAGCATGAGGGAAAAAGAAAATGCTTTTCCCATTAATTAATAATAATAATTATTTGATAATTTACCTCTTCCACCTCTGAATCCTCCTCTAAAGCTTCCACTCCTTTCTCTACTGTCTTTGCCATCTCTGCTGTCACTCTTAAACCTTTTGAATTGCTGCTGACCGTATCCTGCATCCTTGCCCTCTTTATTGTACTGTTCTACAAGAGCTCTTGCTTCCTTCTCTGGCAACTCAACATACATCACCTCAGTGAATATCTCTCCAACTTCAGGAACCTTGAAGTTTGCTATAAAATTAACAGCACAGTTGAATTTAAAGTTACATTTGCTGCAGGTAAAACTAGATTTATGTTTGTATCAGTGCTGCGCTTGAGTTTTTATTAATTTCAGGAAGAGAACCAAAATCCATCCTGTCAAAATTGGAATAGGTTACGCACTGATGCAGACACGTACATACAAACGAAGGATTTGAACATATAAGCTCATAATATATTGTAGCACCTGAGACATCAGTAAACAATAAATCATGAGCTGGAAGTGTTAGATAACATGTACACAAGAAAATTAATTTTAGTGATTAAGGAGGAAATGGACATCAGAATGCTACTTTTTTTTCTCTTTGAATGTAAAACTTTCCTTCAAAAGAATTTGCTACTTATGTGATGCTTTATCAAAGCAAGTAATCAGAACATTCAACTAGGCTAACCCATGCATAAACCTTGGGACAGCCTCCCTGTAAGAAGTGAGAATAACAAGTAACAACAAAAAAGACACAAGCACATGAAAATACACCATAGTTACCTTTCATTTCAAGAACGGCCGATTCTGGTACATCTTTCCCCTCCTCCTTTTCACGCTTGGCAACGCGTATCTTGAACTCCTCATCTGTTGGTACTACTACAACTGCACGTCGTATGAAGCCCTCAAACCCCCTCATTTTGCGTCTTTGGGCCGATGGATAGACATTCGTCTGTATAGGATTGTAGATATGATAAATGTCCCAAGTTGGTGACTACTATGTAGTGCATGGGCCACCAGGACCCAGCACTGCTTCTACACATCTTAAACAGCGAAACAGCTCAGAACAAACTCTGTAATGATAAGGGCTTAAACATATGTTTAGTACGTGTCTGAGAGACATGCTCTCTTTTGCCGTTATCTCTCCTATCCCACATCCCACCCAACCCTTATCTTACACTATGACTAGCTTAAACCTACCTGGTCTGGAAATCCTTTTATAATACTTTATTGAAATGGAAGATTTTATAATTAGTATTCGTTCACTTACAAGCTAATATTATAAAAGCAGTGGTGACTGCAATCTGTAACGTCATGGGAGATATTACCCTAAATTATTACTAAGAATAAGTTTCGTATTGTACTATGTACCATCCATTTCTTTGGCTACATTTTAAAGCTGCTAGGCTGTTGCTTATGATCCAAGTAGACGACAATTCCTTCCACAATCCACTCCTACACAAAACGTACAAAATATATCCATGTAACATCACCTACCTATATTCAAACTACAGGAGTATGGTCTTATTACATAAATCTCTATCCTAGATGCACGTGAAGTACATCCTGCATATAGATCCTCTGGTGATAATCTTCCAGTGCAGAAACCACGTCTTCCTCCTATCCATAGTATTTATCCATGATATTTTCCTGAGCACTCCACAAAATGTCCATAGTATCTTCAGTCTTCTTGAGCAGAATAGGTTTTTATACATATATATCTAAAAATCTTGGATTCCATTTACATTTTTCCCTAACATTAAAATTACATCCTACAATTGCCCATGGCCTTATTTTCCTGTTCATTTTACGAATGCTTATTAAAAATAACCTCCAGTACAGTAGAAGTATGTTTGTACATATTTTGCTAACAAACCTAATCGATTTCCTTACTTTTGTCTGCTAGCTACTTATTGCTATTGGCTTTCACCTAAAACTTACCTTCACACTGTACTTTCCACTTGCGGTCATCTGCCTCGAATATAAAGTAAAAATTTTACTTACCTTGCAGACAGCTCTCTCAACCTTGAACATGAACTCTTCAAGTACTCACCACTTTATCACTTCTTGTCATTGCTGCAAAGTGCTCAAATAAATCTTACCTTTCATTTTAACAAAATATGCTAGGAAATTCACAAAGCAAGAAGAGTTCAGTTATTCCTAATTCTACTAGGTGTTATAATTTAAAGCATGCCAATGGTCAGTTCCGAATGTAGTTTGAGCAATATATCATCTTGTAAGAGAACAGCTAACAAGGAATAGAAAATGTTCACGACTAAGGAACAACCTGAAAGCCAGCTGAAGTACAAAGAGGAATAAAGCAGCGATCCTAATTCAGGCGTCACTCGGGCATTCATATTTCATTAGCCTGAAAACCTTGTGCACTGTTGTATTTTAGTTTTTTGTTACTTTAGTACTTGTCTCCATTAATTATGGCAATGAAGATGAATGTGCACAATTAGGTTCTTTGACGGGCCAGTGGAATATTCATAAACTTTAGTTATTCTTGGACAAAAATGGAAAGATAATCAGATTTGTCTACCTGCACATGCAGGATAAGTAGTACAAAACTATTTTCATGTAACATTTGAAGTATATTATACAGAGTGATTCATAAGTGATGGTCCAAACTGTGAGGGTGAAAAGTATGAATTAGCCGAAGTTAAAACATCTCTGTTAATATGGGTCTGCAAATGAACTGTTGTGGAACAGTAGAAAACAAGTAGTGAAAATTTTAATTTGAGTCCATAAATGTTATATGCTTTTCAAATAATTCAAAATAAAACATTTCCACAATTTTGAAGTCTGTGCTCCCTCGGAAAGTTTTGTTTTGCTCCAATTCACTAATATTACCAGATGTACCAAACTCTTATGATATTCCTTTGATTGTCAAATACTAACACTGCCAGAGAAATCTTTACGTATATTAATTCCAACACTATTGTAATGGTCATACTGCTACTCTGTGGTAATTAGGGGTCCAGTGGGAGACTTCTAATTTTCAAAATACCCAAAAATTAAGATTTTCCTAAAATTTTGCATATTTTCTGTTTCTATTTTTCCAACATTGGGGAACGAGAACTACATGTCCTCAAAGAGAGTTTTGCCATCCTGTAAGGCACAGCATGCCTTATACAGTCTTTTTTCCCCCTCCAAGTAGTATTTGCGAATTCTAAATGCAATTTTGCATGGTTGTAGGAATGTACCACTGCTAAATACATTTTTCCATTCACTTTGGCCTATTGTGGTGGCAACAGGGACACGCTGAATACGAATTTGTGTAAAACTTGGATTTTCTTCTAACCTAAACTATCATTATTGGAAGATATAATGTATAAATTTCACCTACGATAATAATCCGATCATCCCTAGGGGAAAAATTAATTTCTTTATAACAATTAGTTCTCTTGCTATAATTTTCTTTGTACATCACGTCAAAATTGAAAATTGTACACCTGAAAATTTCTCGTCCAGAAGGACTCATGTATGCTAAACGATAAATCTGAAGGGGCCCAGAGGAGACAATGTAACTGTGGTGCCACGAAGGAGCCAACTCTGCTCGGTCAATTAGGTACACATCATGAGAATTCCATTAAAATGTTTGGAAATAAATTTTACTGTAAAACACTTGGCTCACGTTCTCATTGAGTAAGCTAAATATTGTAAAAATTGTTTTCTACATGAATTGAATTCTTGACATGTCTGCAAGCAAATACTGAACAGGTTTCCTACATGCTTATGTGAGTAGATGAAGCGGAACAGGTTGTGTTCATAGCATAGTAATTACACTATTACAGGCTTACACTGCTACTCTTTACATCTTTTAAGTAGGTTACCCCAATACATGTATACAATGTTCTCCCTGAGAAAAGAATGTTCAGCCACCATGGTATGTCGCACAGACTACTTTTCCAGACACAATTCCTCACAAATTAATAATTTCTTCACCTTTAAAATGCTCAAATTAACTTATCTCAACTTTAAACATAATTCCACACACTTTCAGCATTCAACACGATTCTTATCATTCTGTGCAACTTGTGAAAATCATTACACAAACCAAAATCATTATCAAATATTCTTGTGTACCCCAATTTTAAGCTGTAAAAAAACGTATAGTGTGCCTTCCATTTTCCATGATTGGGCCTTTAAGGATGTATATCTGTCACTTTCAACTGAGCTGTGATCCACTGGCTTTAGATCTTTTAAATTTATATTACCGAAATTCAACAGGATTAAAATATACATTGAAAAAAAATAATAAATAAATAAAAAAAGATTTAGTCGAATGAATAACTGTATTTGAAATTTCTGTATATTTGTTGTAATAGCCATCGCCATGTAGCTATTTACGAATGGGTGAAAGATATAATGAAGGGATTTCCCCCTTTCAACGATACTGAGGCAAATTTTGGAATCTGTGATTAAGTGATACATCAGTTTCAATGTATTATGTTAAACCTGTATACCCATTTACGTTATGACTGAAGATGAAAGGACAATGCAACACTCCTTTATCACAAGCAGAGAGCAGTTTGAACAACCTATGAGATTTAAGTCCTCCTCCATGGCCGTGTGGTCGAAGGCACCTTGCTTTGGACGGTGGCTGCGGGACGGTGGCAACCCACCATCGTGAGGAAATTGGGGAGCTTCAAATGAGTAAGCGTAATCCAGTCGCGTAGACCTACTACAACGGCCGGGGATACGTTGGGCTGACCCCCGACTATTCCAATCCTGGTTGAAGATCTCCACGCTTAGAGGTGATGAGGGAAAGCATGGGAGGGAGACCGGCAGCCAAGCCAAGGCCCTTCATGGGCTGTTACGCACCGGATTATTATTTTATATTATGAGATGTAAAAGAAAATGCCCAACAGATGAAGGAACAAAGGCTGACAAGGAAAAGAGCCTTACATTATTTGTTAAAACTACACTATAGAAAAACAAGCAAAATATTTGAAACATTAAATAAATACTACATTTTTTCAGTTTATGAACTCTTCTTGCTTGCATATTATAACTATTATTAACATGTTATAATGCTGTCCACTCATTATGTTCCCACAATGACTATCCGAGCTAAACATACAATAAAGCAAAACAAGAATAAACAAAAATCAGTGACTAAACTTGTTTAATAAATCACACTAGAAAGTGCAAGTAACATAGACCTTATTGACTTACTTAGCATTAAGAACTTAATGCAAATTAATTCAGTGCTTATTAGTTATTATATGTAATCTATTTATCTCTGCAAACACCACACAAAATAGATTAAACACTTTGTCTTGTGTTCACTCCTTGACTACTCAGACCAACTAGTTATTTTCAAATACAAACATACAAGTTAACTGTTTCTTAAAAGACCAGCTTCTATCTAGAACAGATTTTGTACCCTTCAATATCAAACTTAGTTTCATATTAGGTTAGAATAAAAATTATTCCTAATATATATACACAACAACAAATCGAAACATAATAACTTTACCTTACGCTGAAATTTACACATAGTAACTTTAATTTAACTTATGTTCTATCCCTTTGAAACATACCCCTCAAGAGCAATTTTAATTGCAATTTGTTCATTTTTTATTAATCAGAAACCAAGCAACTAGTGTAAAATTTAACATACATTTTCATTAACTATATTAGAAATTCTTAAATATAAGCTCGTAAGTGCTGAAAGTTGCAGTTTGACTAAAACTATAAGCTAGCCTAGAGAAAAATTAAGTTTTCCTTCACCAATTAGTTGGAAAGAAAGAATGCTAGATCTAAAGAGAGTATTTCTAATATCTAACTTCTATCTATATAAGTACATGAAGTACCTTATGGTGAGTTTACATACAAAGTGCTGGTCCTAAAATATATTTGTAAAATACCATTAAATTATAATCTACTCCATATAAATGATGTAATCTCCAGTTATTAAATAATTAAACTTATTGAAATATGTATTAGGAATTAAAGACTGTTTTCATCCTAATCGGGGAGTAAGGTCACCACAATTAAGCATGTAAAATCAAAACCTTAATACGACATTTAACCTTGATATTCAAATAAATAAAGCTTATTTTAAAATTAATTTACATTTAAACAGCATTTACAGACATATCTCAGCCTCAAAAAGACTTAAACGCAACATGCAGAAATACTGGTCTAGGCTGAAGTAGCCATTAGAAACAAGCTGATATTAAATAAATATATGTATCTTGATGCAGCTAGTAAATCAGGAACAGAGAAAAATTCCAAATAGTACACATTTTAATTCTCCTTTCAATTGTATAAAATGCCCCTTCAGGTTAAAATTGAACCAGTCATTCAAGGGTAGCTACTAGCATAATATACTGCCAGACAGACAGGCAGGCAGGGGGGGGGGGGCAGTTTTTAAACAATCTACAATTTTTTTAGGTATCTTTCCAAGAATTTTGACATTATTCTTTTCTGAATTCTTGTGTTTGAAAACAAGTTTTACCAAGGAAAATATCCTGCAGGGTCCTCAGTTTCCTTTTCACAGAAAAGTGCTAATGGAATGATAAAGGGGGGGGGGTCACGAGGGGGTGAATTTGTGTTTCCTGTAGATGGTGATGGACAATGACATGTTTTGACACTCGTATGTTAATTGATTGATTTGGTGTTTTAAGTCCACTTTATGCACATCAAGGCTAATCGGAACTGGATCTACAGTTTAAAGTGGGATCCGATGTGCCTCCACCGGGTATCGAACCCGGGACCCCTTGACTACAAGGCGACGACGCTACCACTGCACCATCGGGGAGGTCACTTGTATGTTGAGAATGCACGGCCCAGAAAGGGAAATACTGCTTCGCACCAGTCAACACTCAACACAGAAATCATGAGAAATTTGACATTTCATGTGGTGTACATTTACCCTCCGACAAGAGTTAAGGTATGCAAAATTGTAAGAAGAGCTGGTTTGTCAACAAGTGATATGGATGTGGAGTTGTACGCATTAAATACGGATTCAGACCAAAGCAACAAGTGACAAGTCTTGGAAACCAACTTTCAGAAGGAACGCGACAAGCCACGCTTTGGTGTGAAATCTCGACACTATGTGGCTAAAGTCTTGTTGTGTCATTTGTTGCTTCAGTGTAAAATCTCCTTTAGATACACAATAAGAAGATTATGTACTCGCACGGTAGCCAGCAGTTCAAGGTAAGATAGAAATGTACCAGTATTTTTGAGTCAAGGTTTTTTTTTAAATTTACAATAGACAATATTTTCTTCCTGTGAAAATTATCAATAACAAGTGTGCACATTCACGCAAGCTCCTGCCCTCTCTATGTTTAGCATTCCAAACCTTCCATATTTATAAACAGTAACTTCACCCTTATACGTTTCTTTAAAAATTATTAATGCTAAAGAAATACAACCTGGCTGCCTAGCCTACATACACCCACAAGGATATAAAAAATGGACACACATGACAGTAAATGTTTTACGCCGTGGAAAGAATTCTAATGGAGTTGTTTATGATATTTTCCTGCAAACATTGAAAACCCTGTGGGTGTAATTTGTATTTATATCTGCTAGTAATACGGGTTATATGCAGTGACTAGGAATCGCTAGCATCTGTTTGTGATCACTATCTTCCATTCGTGACATGTTTCTTAACATGGAAACAATTTTTTAGGAAGTTATTTTCCATTATTTCTTACACAAAAAATACCAATGATTTGACTCCCGTGTGGCAGGAGGCGTGTGCTTGATCACTGCCAGAATGGCACTGCTTTGTTTGGTGATGCAAAACGTTCTAATAGAAGGAAAAAAAACCACACATACACACTGCGGAATAGATTTTTTAATGAAGTTGTTTACAATATTTTCCTGCAGAGATGTTATTTCTTTAAATTAGGCACACACAGGAGATGTACTCATAGAATTTTTCAGCGAAAAATGCAGGCTCGACCAGGACTCGAATCCGGGTCTCTGGCATAACGTGACATTGCTTTACCACTGAGCTACCAGGTCAGCCTAGAAACATTGACAAATCCTTGGGTGTAATTTGTATTTACCTTTGTTTATATATGCATGTTGTACAGTGTCCAGGAATATCCGGCATCTGTTTGATATAGTATCCAACCTGGACACAATTTTTGAGGAAGTTACAGTCCATTAATTATCATACCACAAATGCCAATGATTCGTCTCCTCTGTGATGAGAAGTGTGCACGTGATCACTGCAAGAATGGCACTGCTTTGCTGTTACACAAAAAATTCCAATTTAAGGCAAATAATCACAAGTCTTTAATTAAGTTGTGAACTATATTTTCTTGGAAACATTGACAAACTTGTGGGCATAATTTGCATTTACGGCTCTTGATATATACATATTCTATGCAGTGTCAGTGAAAAACATGCATTGTTTCATGTTAGCTGTCGGAATTATTCCACATATTGCACAACAGTTTTTTGGGCAAAAAATAATAATGGAAAAATGCACACTAATGCTACATACGCATAAATGCAGAATGCACTGAAGTTTGCTGTATTGTACTAATTTGTTCTAAATCATTAATGTAAATACACAAATCATGAGGATTAAACAGTGAAGGCACTGGACGGTGATGCAGAATGCCAAAAAAGTCAGCAAAAATAAATCAGTCATTTCATCTTGTTTTCGGGCATCAAAATGGCAGTTTGTGTAAATGGAATTTTCGGACTATATTTTGTACACATTTTTAAGACTTCTTGTAGCAATATTTTTTCCGCTGGACAATAATGTGCTAGGTAGACTCAACTACTCAAAAATACACAGAAAAATTCCACATATTTGATTAAAGTAAAATATAGTGTTTTTATTTTTGACTTGAAAATACAAAAGTTATTTTGAGTTAACATAACTTTCGCTGCAATTTCCCACATCAATTTCTAAAGCAAAAGACACTTTAAAGTATTGTGAAAATTGTGTGTTAGAAAAGTTTTGCTAAATATTGAAAAATGTAGCTTGTATGTGTATGAACGTGTGCTCCTGTTAATGTGTTACCTTGCAACCATGAATCAAAGGTGGTAACATGTGCACACTCTGTGGAATGGGAGGTATCAGCTGATGCTAAATACATACACAGGGTGGCTACAAACAAGCAGAAATGAAATTCCCTGACTTTTCCAGGTTTTCCAGGATAAAATTTGCATTTTTCCCTGACAATTACAAACTAAACTAAATCGATGTTTTTGCAAATAGAAATAATAAACTCATACAGATCCACGTATGGTTTTGTTAAGTGCCAATATTATCTTCTATGAAAATGACTGAATTTCTCTATTCTCTATGATTTGAATTCAAACTGCAAAATAGTGAATTTGGAAAATTATTACAATTCACAAGCTAAGGAAGGATTATGGAATTTTGTCATATGCAGTAAGTTTAAAATAAAATACTGGATTATTTTTAAAGTTACGACTAAATGAGATAAGAGTGAAGAGTGATTGATTAAGAAATACAATTTGTAATTTATCAGCCTCCTTATACATTCTCCGTATTATATGTTGATATTTCCACTGAGGTTTGGAACCCTCTGCTTGCAAAAACTATGAGTGCGGACTCATTTTTCAATGCATAAAGCTTCTACTCTGTAAAAACAACTTAACTCTTGCATATAAGTGAAACAACTGAATCGAACAAAGGAAGTGTCATATTTCCTTACATTATCAATGGGATTTCTGCTTCAGTACAGTATATCCAAGTGAAGTGCTGTGAAACTGACATGCGTTATACCATTAATGCTGACGAAAAGGGTATGCAAGTATTAGAAATTTAACGCAAGGAATTTATAGAATTGCATTGTATACGTACCTGATTTAGCTAACCAACACATTAAAACAGGTACACTCTAATAATAAAAGCTTCTGAAACTTCATATATGAGGGGCATCATGAAAAAAGCTCCAATGGTGCTTATACGCAGCACTAGTGGTCGGAGAGCGACACACAAACACATGCAGGCAGGAAGAAGTGGCACTTGAATGTACCGACTTTCATCTCTTTGTTTAACTGAAGAGGTTTCTGGCAGGGCAAGGATTTGACAGCTACATTGCGGTAGAGATAGTTCCACTCTTTGCTGTCACACACATATACAATGGACATACAAAATTTTGTGCCATGCTACAACACATGCCAGAACAACGGTGGTGATTATGCCGAAAATTTGGTTAGGACTCACTGTTACTAATGCAATAAATTACAACTGATATTCTTGTTTTATTTATGCCTAATCGGTAGGGCCCTTGATATTTTTTTATTCAAATTGCTGTATTTTCTTATTTTTTATTTTTTACTATATGGTGTTATTTTTCCCAAAATTCACATTTTCATTTTAGCGCATTTTCTGGCAAATATCTGAAATTATACCTTCATCGTGTTTTTAAACTACTGTTTCAAATTGTAAGTCACATGGCTTACGCCTCTTCGCGAGAGTTTGATATCTTGAAAGTTATTTTGGGAAAGTTATTTTCCATACCCCTTTATTAATTTTAAGGTAAAGATTTTAGATAACGGAATTTTGGTGTGGAGTTAGGGCCCCACACTTTCTTGATCACGGCTGAAGGAGGGGGTGATGTGATCAGCACCACACTCCTGGCTAACTTTATCCCTTAAAGTTTCCTCAAGGTACCAGCTTCATATGATGCTGGGTGAGCGCCGGAGCAATTTGAATAGGTGGAAAATATGCCGGTTCTCCCCTGCAGGGGATCGACCCCGGGTCTCTCACATAGTAGTCAGATGCCCTAAGGACTGAGCTATATTATTACTCGCTCGAGAAATGCCGATAGTGCGCACTTAGCTTGGTAATTCAAAACATATCTCGTGCGACAATACAAAGATGTGGCTCCCGTGTGACGGTAGATACGCACTCGATCTCCTGTTAGAACCCTGCCACTTTGCTCTGTGATGCAAATGGTTTTGATAGAAGTTGAAAAAATCGTGGGAAATAAATGATTTAATGTGGCTGTCGGAATTATTCCACGTACGTATAACTCTATAGTTTACTCTTCAGTAAAATGTTGGAAAACTTGCATGTTCTATGTACACAAACATGGCCTAGGAAAGACAAGGATGTTGGATTTCATGGAATTTTTCGTTGTTTCAGGACATTTCTTTTAAAAAAATTGCTAAAAACGCCAACAATTCGCATTTTTGCCAAATTCGCATTATTTCGACATTTCGAATGGGCAAAAAATGTGTCCCGACATCACTGCACATTCCTAAACATAATCTCGCAGCAATTACCATTATTCACGGTTTTGGTGTTTGCGAAAAATCAATGTACCTACTAATTGGAAATTACTTTCTGGCCACCCCTCGTATAAATCAGTAGATGGAAAGTGAAAATTTAGCAGGGCTGGCAGAGAAAAGTCAATTCTTGAAGGAAGTGATTTGCTGTTATGATTGAATGATTCGAGTAAATATGATATTAAAATATTTACGGATTTATTATTAGTATTTTATTTCATAGTATTGGACATCAACCTTACTCAGTGAGAGATTAATGACTATCTCTCATGAGTTTAAACAGACAGGACACAGAGTGGCGTTAATTTCATTGCAATACTAGTGTTGCAGTAAATTTGAGGTTGGGAGCATGCACTTGCTAATTTTTTTCCTTTCTGTTTGCCCAACAAAATGCCTTACTACGATATCCGACAACTATCGGATGGCGCCACCTGGTCTTACCCACTCCATCTGTTGACAAGTCCCCTTAATACTCCCATACGGACAAGAAAAAATGATAATTCAATGCATTTTCCACGTAATATTTAGAGGCTTAACCTTTACTCCTCCGATGATACCAACCATATGGTATCATCAGAGTAAGGTCGTACTGGCCCGATGATACCATATGGTATCATGGTGCTGATTATGAAATAAATATGCTTTTCGGAACTTCATACTCTTATGTTTGGGTGGAAACTCTGACACAGGTCTGGAGCAAGCCTGGGAAATTCATATTGATGACCCCCCCCCGCAACATATCCATGCCACATTTCCGAACAGAGTTTCACATTTTCGCTCATTATTCAACTTGTATGGTACCCAGGCACATGAAACATGTTTCAATCTCTTTGGAAACGTCCATTCTTTGAAGAGAATACTAAGGTTTGCGCCTTCTCCACAAAATAGCGGGAGAAGAGGAGGTAAACTCCAAATTTTTATGTTGTTTTTTTCATTGAAATTCGGTAGTCGCGCCCCCCAACACCCCTTCCTCAGTTTGGCATTCTGAATTGTACACGGTTGCATGCTCTGATGTTTTAGCTGCAAAACAAAACTTATCCGAAGTAGATTGCTCCCATAGTACCAGAGTTATAACAATTATCCTCCAAAAATGCAAATTAGGCCTACCTATTTTTCGTAAAAAAAAAATATATATATAATAAATCACATTTTGGCATATTATTCAACTTGTATGGCACCAAAGAACATGAAACATGTTTCATTCTCTTGAGAAATGTCCATTCTTTGAAAAGAATACTAAAGTTTGCACCTTCTTCCCAAATAGCGGGAGAAGAGGGGGTAAACTCCAGATTTTTATATATTTTTTTCCATTGAAATTCGGTAGCCGCTACCCCCAAACCCCCTTTCCTTGGTTCGGCATTCTGAATTGTACACAGTTGCATGCTCTGGTGTTTTAGGAAAACAAAACTTATCCGAAGTAGATTGCTCCCATAGTGCCCAAGTTATAACAATTATCCTCCAAAAATGCAAATTACCTATTTTTCGTAAAAAACCAGTTTCACATTTTGGCTTATTATTCAACTTGTAAGGCACCCAAGAACATGGAACATGTTTCATTCTCTTGAGAAATGTTCGTTCTTTGAAAAGAATGTAGCATACTCCAGATTTTTGTTTTTCCATTGAAATTCGGGGGTTGCACCCCCAAACCCCTCTTCCAAGGTTCGGCGTTCTGAATTGTACACGGTTTCATGCTATGATGTTTTATCTATAAAACAAAACATATCCGAAGTAGATTTCTCCCTTAGCGCCCAAGTTATAACAATTATCCTCCAAAAATGCAAATTACCTATTTTTCCGTAAAAAAAAATTCACATTTAGGCTTATTATTAAACTTGTATTGCACCCAAGAACATAAAACATGTTTCATTCTCTTGAGAAATGTCCATTCTTTGAAAAGGATACTAAAGTTCGCGCCTTCTCCCCAAAATAGCGGGAGAAGAGGGGGCAAACTCCAGATTTTTGTTTTATCGGGGGACATGCCCCCCTTCCTCGGTCCGATGTTCTAAATTGTACACCGTTGCATGCGCTGATGTTTTAGTTGCAAAACAAAAGTTATCCGAAGTAGATTGCTCCCATAGTGCCCGAGTTATAACAATTTTCGTCAAAAGTGTGTTCGAAGTCAATGGAGGCGAAATTCCCAGACTTTTTTTGACACCTCAAATTCCCTGACTTTTCCCGGTTTTCCAGGTCTGTTGCCACCCTGATATAGCAGTAGTGCAGTGTAACAGTGATTTATTCAAATGCCCCTGCCCCCAACATTCCCCGACACTCCAAAACTTTCATCAGCACTCTCCCTAAAATTTTTACCAAAGGGTCACGCTGTGTACATATTACAGAGAAGCAAAATTACTTCGTAAGTCCAAATTATAATTACATTAAAGCATTCGTTTAATAATCCCTTTATTGGTTAAACTGATTGTATAAATTTTGAACATCTTTATTGTATTTCACAATTAATAAAAATGAGGAAAAAAGAACATTTAAAAATCAAACTGAAATGCAGGAGAGCACGTGAGAGTGAAAAATACACAGGCGATGTTTCTACGGCCCTGTGAGGGGAACTAAGGAAGTGCCATAGCTGATTTAAGGACATGACATTCTGAAGTGTTCACTGAAAAGGTACTGAGAAGGGTCGCCTGAGGCCTTTATTGGAAAAGATGAAAAAATATTTCACAATCCTTTGGGTTATTGACGTGTTTTTTAATGGTGGTGGTGCATCATAGATATCCACGAAATGAAAACATTGATGAAAATAGAAATGATTAATTAAGCATTTGTTACATTCCTGTTAGATTCTATAAATTTTGACAATATCACTGAAGATTGTGTTAAGAAGATTAGTGTTGATGTGCCGTGGTTCTGCAGCAAAGTACTTTAAAGTAGTGAAAATTGTCGTATTTATTTCTTAAATATAATTTCAATTGGCTTTTAAAAAATGGGGTGTTTGGTTCCTTTTCCTTCTACTCTATGCACTCTCAAAAAGAGATTGTCAGTTTTGAAGAAAAAAAGCGATAAATTGAACTTCACTACGACCAAGCAACTTACATTCGCAACAAAAGTACATTTAAAGGAGGAAGTAGAAGGTAAGGAATCGGAACTAGTGAATAAATATTTACAGGAAAACCTCGTTAATACGAAGTTCTTCCCATTCCCCAGCCGATAACATAGGATTTATAATGTATTTCAATACGGATAATTTTTAATACAAAGTTGTTTACAAGACCCTTCTGCAAAATTGGTTTCGCTTAATTCGAAGTAGACACTATAAACCTCTAAGTAGTCAGTTTCCCTTCAGTTAAAACCAGAAAACTTTGCTTCTATTTTGCATTCTTCTTTTGGGATTTTCCAGGTTTCTTTTAGAGTATTTTTCTATATTTGTGGCCAATTTTTTTGCAATTTCTTGTATCATTTTTGAGTAAAAAATAATATTAGCACTTAATTGTTTTATTTTTCCATATGCTTCCAAACACCACAAACCAGTTGCTTTTACCGAATTGTTCAACTACTCTTGCAATTTGTGAAGAAAAAACATGCTTTCATTTCAAGAGGAACAACAGTTTTTAGGTCATCAATTTCCAAGCCATTACTTTCAATCTTTTGTCCAGCACTCCTGTCAAAGTAGAGGAAATCCAACTTTGGGGCATCGCCAGATACAAGAGGCATGAATTGCAGTATTAAAATAAAGAAAAACATATCTGCACATTAAAATTTGAGCAAAATCTTTCAATGGTGTTATATTTATCCGGACTGATAAAATGCACACAAGGAAATTGAGCCACAAGGGAAAAAAAAATGTTATCAGGTTCAATAAAATTGTTTTAATTAACGTATATATTTTGAAATTTAGCAGAACATGTTTAAATTATATTGCAACGAGAATACTAAATTTCCTTGATTTTTTTTTCCTAAGGCATCTCCACAAAAATTATCAATTACTGTATTATTTTAAATTTCAAACCAAATCTTGCAAGAAAAGGCATTCTGCATATCAGACAGGACATTGACAAAAACTGAAGCACATCATACAGGCAATAATACTTTGGCAAATATGCATCTTAATGTCAATTGAAGCAAGATGACTGATGATTAGAAATCAAGAACAAGAGGAAGCACGCAAAACACACAAACACAACTTTCACAAGCAGGACTGCCAGTGGAGTAAAATCTATTTTATATGTGCATATACTTTAAAATATTGATTTCACTCTGGAACATGATTTTCTAATAAATAACTGACAACTTTGAATATATGGTTTTGTCTATTCTAAATAAACTGAAACCACCAAGCTTAGATACTGGAATGACTGGTTCATATTGGAAAGGGAAATATGTCTCCCATGTTAAGCAACTGGCCTAATGGATGGTACTGAAGGAATAGATCTCGTTCAGAAAATAAAAAAAGTACTGTTCTAAATCAAACCCGATGATCAGACTAGTCTATAGTTCACTTTCATTATATGTAGTCTCCTTTGACCACCAGGGTATTTTCATACATTTTTCACAGATGAATCCTTTTTAATATTATACCAATCTTCCCATCCAGAATCAGCTAAAAATATATGAAATTATTATTCCCAAAACAGTCTAGGATCCAGCATGGGACTGCCTTTATGGCAGTGACCTGCTGTTAACAGCCAATTAGGCCTGCAGTTTCCAATCGCTCCTCCCTGACCCAGCCAACAGGGAAACAGGATTTTGTCAAAATAACCGTTGTGCGCTGTGATTGCACACCGGTTGGTACGGCATCCTGATACTAAGGTATGTCTACCATATATATAAGTAAGATCACCTGACTAGTTAAGATGTAAGCACACTGATTTTGTAGACAAAATGTACCACCTTTTTTCTTATGCTCCATCTACGTATAATTATATATTATAAACCTGAATATAATGCCATCAATTCATCTCAAAGGAACGTTTAAATGCACTTAGCGAGCTGCCCAAATTTTAATTGCGAGAGACAGCGAATGTTAAAATGTACGACAAATACCCTTATTCTGTGATTAATGACTATGCACACTGTTGAATTAAGCAAATGAAAAACAAAGACCTTAAAACTAAACAATTAAAACAGTTGAATATGTATTAAAAATATTTTAAAAAACTGTGATTGTTTTGCCATTACTTACATGCTATTATATTTTTTAAGTATAACAAAAGTACCCTTATAACTAAAAAATATCAAAATTCTCCATGTCTCCCTACATATATGTATTTTCATTTTCTTATACCCATTACAAATATATAACTACTTTATTTTCATTAGAATTTATATTAAAACTAGAAACCAGCACACAAACTTACCAAAGTAAATGGTAAACTTTCTTGCATAGATAGAATTCTCACAAAAATTGCTATTCCAGAAAACTACATTCATTACCATAAAGTTGGCCATAAATTTACTAGACAAACCATAAAAATACTATATATATGTTAGTAACTACCCCATATTAATAAAATGTATATACTAAAGAGTTTTATTTAAACTTATTTCTTTAGGTGAATTACCATTTAAACTATTACTTGCAATATTTTTATGATCAACCAGATGTAGACATAATAGGTAATCCAACCTTGGACCTATGCATAAAAATGAAAATTCACCTAAATGGACAATGAAGTCATTTGGGAACAATAATGAGAAGACGAGCAATTTATGAAGGCTGAACATATCCACCTCCACACTATTGGATTGTGAATTACTTTACCTGATCCAAAATATAATTTCTCCTCCGACGACCACCCATATCAAGCAGCTTGTTCAAGCACTTTGTACATTTGTCAATAAGAACATCCCAGCGACCAGCATAATTTCGTTTTCTTGGCAGACCCATAACCTAAACAAATAAAAAATTACGATTAAAAAATGACACTAAGGGATGCTAAATAATACATTTCCCTCTCATTTTGACAAAACCAACTTTCTTATTTTTCCAGAGCATTTCAAATTCACTGCACTAACATGTTAAAGTTCTTGGCGTTGAATAACACTTGCTAGTAAACAGAATGAACTTTATTCAATGCACATTCGTGCCATCATAGAGGTAGACAAAACTAAAAATATTTCAGATATCAGCCCCTTTTTCTCAGGAGGCAGCTTTCCCTAAAAAGCACTTGACATAAGATTAATTAATATCCAATTATGAATAAGATTGGATTAAAATGAATTCATTCTTATGCTGGAGTGTCATTCTTAAACAAGACTCGAATGGTAACAGCATGAATCACTATGCAATACATTCTAGTATACAGGGTGAGTCACCTAAAATTAGCACCGGAAATATTTAGTGAACAAAAAATATTGAAAAACTATTTTTGCAGATATAAAGACATGACAGCGGCTCATGAAATTAGTGGACAATACATTCAACTATGTCAGGAAGTATGATTTTCAACACAAACAAGTTTTTTTTTAAAAAAATGGACAGACCCAATATTATTATTAGTGAAATTGAAATTAGGGAAAAATTTATTAAGAATGGAGTAATACATCAAGTAGTTCTCAAATAATTGCAAAGTGAAGTTAACGATTAAGGCAAACATCCCAGAAGTTGGGCTGTACGATATATCGATGTAGATATTTTTACCCCTTATCAGTTATTACTCATCTGTAACAAATATTTGGTTCTTTTGTACTAAAATATCGTCAACGCATGGTTACCTGGACTTTTCTAATCCAGTGGGAACACTGATTTTTTCTACCTTTTTACCAAAAGTTACAAATTTATATGGTAAAAGCAGGT
This sequence comes from Lepisma saccharinum, assembly GCF_977018435.1. Classification (NCBI taxonomy): domain Eukaryota; kingdom Metazoa; phylum Arthropoda; class Insecta; order Zygentoma; family Lepismatidae; genus Lepisma; species Lepisma saccharinum. The sequence goes on from NC_139253.1 coordinate 36,061,746, forward strand.
TTTGATGAAATAAAAGAACTATTGGTTAAATTTCAAATTCAGGACAAAAAAACCCTAACTATCACTAAAATTAATAACATCATGTTCTCATAAAACAAACTGAACATAAAAGGTATCCATCAAGATTCATAGTCTGCACAATGAATTAATTTTATTATTACATATGACAATAATTCTTTTAAATATGAAACAGGAAAATAATTACCTTCATTTTATCAATGAAGTTGTTTGTTCCCAAGACCGTGTACTTCTTTTCGGGATTTTTCTGAGACCATTCATTAGCCCATACTGTCTTTCCTGCACCAGGTAAACCACACATCATCATAATCTGAAAAAGAAGAAGAAATATAGAAACATTCAAATATGCAGTTTATAAAAAATAAAACTTTCAAATTATTTTCTACAATGAAATTCAGGTACGATAATATTCCTGTAATTTTTCTGAATAAATCCAAAACATTGTATTTTATTGCATTCAGGCGCACGGTATTGTGTGTTTTCACAAGTTTCCAATGGTTAAGAAGGATCTAAATTTCTTGTTTCATTACAGCAATCCAGGTGAGGTTTCTTCTTTTTTTTATATTTAAGTCCACTTTATGGACAGATATGCTAATCGGAACTGGACCTCCAGTTTAAAGTGGGATCTGTACCAGTATGTCATCAAGAGTGCCTAGATATGTTTGAAAATCAGGCATAAAATAATGGAACCCTTGGAATGAGGTACAGAAGAAAATTTAGTTCAGCAAGAACAAAAATAATTTTTCATCATTTCATCAAATAGAATCTTACTTATTGTGTTATCTGAAAAATTTCTATAGGCCCATTGATCAAATGTATTTCCTCAAGAATTGCCAATATTATTGTCAATAGATTTCAGCAAACTAACAAGTGTTATTTGATCCCAAAGCAAGCCCATGTACCTATACTATTTTCACTTCGTCAGAACTATGGCAACCAATCCACCTGGCCTGAACACGGCCACCCAGTAACACACATCCCTCACCCTCCCTCCCAAGCCATCCCATCCCTCCCAACCCATCCCACATACTCACAGTTTTCGACGAGCCTGGTGACAAAACAGTGTTTTTTCGTTCTACGCAACGCTTCTTCTTCGATGGGGACGTGGCAACTCTGCAGGGCCCCAACTTCCGGTTCAGTCTCTTTCATCACACACAGATAATGCTACTAAGCTAGCGAAAATTTTGAATTTTACCACTGCCCGGTAAGTGTCTCCTTTCTCCTTCTTTGATTTTTATTTAGCCCTTTTGGGCCTCCTTGCTTTATATATATATATAGGATAAAAGGAAGGAGGGCCACAAGGGCTAAAGAAAAAGTAAAAGAGGAGAGAGGAAACACTCACCAAACAAAGAAAAAATTCAAATTTTCATGATGGTATATCACATCTTCAGGAGTAGAGAGACGTTGTATAATTAAGTGACTAGAGGGAAGAGTAAGCATGACCTGCAGTGTTGCCAGGTCCCGAAGGAAAAAAAAGGGTTGACAGTACCACAAAAAAAAATGGTTTTCGCCTGGCTTGTCAAAAACTGTGAGTGGTGGGGGAGGGTTGCTTGGTCCCGAAAAGAAAAAAAAAAAATGTTGACAGTACCACAAAAAAAAAACTGCCCACCAACCACCCCCTGGAAAAATACATCACTGCCATAATCTCCACTATCACTGACAGCTTATTTTCTTGACAACCTCCACAACAAACCCAACTTCAATCCCTCTCTAGATAAAGCCCTTCAAGATCTCTGCCAGAACCACCACATCAAAATCCTCCCAGCTGACAAGGGATCCACCACGGTGGTCATGAACTCTCAAGATTACCTGGTGGAAGCCACTCGCCAGCTGGCCGACTCCTCCACCTACAAAACCACCACAGTCGACCTTTCAGCCACACACCTCAACAGAATCCAGGACTTTATCCACACCCGAGGTCCCCCGGAGGGCCTGACAGCCTCCACCATATCCATGCTCATCCCAGACAACCCCCGCACCCCCAGTTTTTACCTGCTGCCCAAGATCCATAAACCTGGCAACCCTGCAGACCCATCGTGTCCAGTTACAATTCACCTTCTGAAAGAATCTCAGCCTTTGTCGACTCCCACCTCCAGCCTCTTGTTAAAGCTCTGCCCTCCTACCTCCGGGACACTAGCCACTTCCTTCAGAAAATTAACACTCTCCCACCATTACCTGCCAACACTATCCTTGCCACCATTATGTTACTTCTCTCTACACGAACATACCTCACTCCCATGGACTCTGCTCCACAGAATCCTTCCTCCACAACAGACCAAAACCCCACAACCCCAGCACTAATTTCCTGACCCATCTAGCTCACCTTGTCCACACGTGCAACAACTTCACCTTCAAGGACAAGCACTATCTCCAAATCCGGAGCACAGACATGGGTACCAGAATGGCCCCATCCTATGCCAACCTGTTCATGGGCAAATTTGAAAAAGAGTTCCTGGAGACCCATTCTGTCAAACCTCTCCTCTGGCTCCGTTTCATCGATGACATCTTCATGCTTTGGATGCATGGAGAACCTTCCCTGACCACCTTCCTAGACAAACTTAACCACTTCAGCTCCATCAATTTTACCTGGACTCACTCCACCAACCAAATCACCTTCCTGGATGTGGATGTGCACATGAAAGGAGGACATTTGGAAACCTCCATCCACATCAAACCTACCAACCATATGCAATACCCACACTTCTCCAGCTCCCATCCGTTCCACACCAAGAAAGCCATCCCATTCTCCCTGGAACTCAGAGGTCAACGCCTCAACACCTCAGCCACCTCCCGACAGAACTATAACCTCTGCTTACACCAAGCCTTGACCAACCATGGATATCCTTCCACCCTGGTCACCAAACAAATATCCCGAGCTGCTTCATACACTCCCACCAAGAAACCTGCCACCAATCCCCCTGCACTTGTCACCAAATATCACCCAAACCCCCCTCAACAAAATCAGACACACTCTATGTTCCCTCCTTCCCATCCTGCACAGTGATCCTGACACCAGAAATATCTTCCCCGACAAGCCCAGAGTTGTCTTCAAACGCCCTCCCAATCTCCAAAGATCCTGGTCCACCACAATCAACTCGCACCTGCCCACAAATGCAACCGGCCAAGGTGCAAAACCTGCCCCATATTTGTCACTTCCCGCACCCTCCAGATCCACACTGCCAACGGCAAATTCACCCTCTACCACAAAGGAACCTGCAACAGCTCTAACCTAATTTATATCCTCACGTGCAACATCTATGGGAGCTTCTACCTGGGGGAAACATCCACAGCCCTGAACCTCCGCATCAACAACCACCGCTCCTCTACCCAAAACCTGGACTTTGCTGTTACCATTCACACCAATCACCCCAATATTCCTTTTAATGACTTCTTCCAGGTAGCGATCGTCCACTCCTTGCCCCAATCCACCAACACCTCAATACGTAGAAGATGGGAGAGGGCCTACATATCGACCATGAATGAAACCACACCTCCAGGCCTGAACAAGGTCACCCAGTAACGCCCCTCAACCCCTATCCTCACCACCACCTTTTCCAAACCAACCCCCCCCCCCACTCAGTTTTCGACAAGCCAGGCGAAAGAACCATATTATACACTGCTCCACAAAACTTAAGCAACTCTGTACAACGTGGGATAGGTGAGATGTGGTGCCCATTCAACACTTGTATGAGACATGTACAAACATAAAGAAGCACAGGCAGTGCGAGTACCCTCTATAATGCGTGAGCAGCATCTTATAAACCAAGATTAACAGCTTGTGCCTGCCAGCGCAAACCACAGCCTAGTATTGTCCCAGTCCTCAATCAGTGAAGTGGTGGTTCGTGAGTGGGATATCAAGTGTAGACACCTTGAAATGAATCGTAGACATCATTTGAGTGACGTTGACCGAGGTCGAATAATTGGACGACTGGAAATGGGTCAGTCCCAAGTGGAAGTGACACGTGAATTCAATGTGAATAAAAGTGTCGTGTCAGGTCGTGGCTTTACTTCCAAAATGGTCCTACTCTCAGTAGACGTGATGAAGGAGGCCATCCGAGAACGACATCAGCAGCTCATGACCGATTCCTCACAATCACTGCCAGACTTAACCTCCAAGAGTCCTGCTCTCAACTGGCAAATGATTTGTTTCAAGCTACGGGACGACGTGTTAGTCGTGAAACTGTCCGTAGGCGGCTGAATAAAGCAGGACTGTATGCCAGGAGGCCTGTGCTGTGTGTTCCATTGAAACGGGAGCACAAACGTGTGCAATACACATGCTGTCAGGAACATGTCAAATGGGGAGAAGACCAGTGGGCACTACTAATGTTCTCTGATGAGTCTCGATACAGCCTATCGTCTGATTCTGGTCCGATATTCGTGTGGAGAGAACCAGGAACACGATATCACCCTAAGTTCATTGTTGAAGGCCGTCCTTTGGAGGTGGTATCATGCTGGATAGGAAAACCGACCTCCATATTTTGGAACATGGACCTTCGACGGCTCAACGTTATCGGGATGAAATTCTCCATTCACGTGTTTGCAACTTCCATGGAGCATTTGGTCTGAACTTATTTTTTTTGGATCACAATGCACGCCCACACCGTGCATATATTGTGTCCGATTACCTGGAGACAGAAGACATTGCCCGTATTGAATGTCCTGCATACTCGCTGGACCTTAATCCAATCGAGTATGTTTGGGATGCTCTTGGGCGAAGAATAGTGCAGTGTAATCCACAACCAGAACAATTCCTGAACTGCAGACAGCCCGCTTAGAGGAATAGCCCCGTCTTCCCCAAGACTTGATAACCACTCTGATCCACAGAATGGAGGACAGATGTCATGCCTGTGTGTCTGTTCGAGGTGGTTACACACCGTATTAACAGCCTGTGCCCTCTCAGATGCAAGCTTTTCATGTAGGGTTATAGTGGTGTTGAACTTTCTGGCCACCCTGTACACCATATCTGCATTGTTGGTGTTCATTTGTGTTGCATTGTGCATCTGTACCTTCCTTATGTTCATTAAACTTGGTGAATTGACATTTTCTTTTCATTTAGTTCTACTTCGTTCGAGTTGCTTAAGTTTTGTGGAGCAGTGTATTAGGCGAAACCTCCACCCCCTTGAATCTAAGGATAAATAATCACCGTTCCTCCACTCAAAACTCCGATTTCACAGTTGCCATCCACACCAACAGCCATAACACCACCTTCAATAACTGCTTCCGTGTTGCCATCATCCACCTTTTACCCCCCCGCTCTGACACATCTTTCCGCAGGCGATGGGAAAGGGCCTATATAGCAGGCATGCACGCCACTATACCCCCCGGACTCAACCTAGCCAACCAGTAACTCTTTCCTCTCCTCCCCGAAACTACCCACCCACCTTACAGTAAACACTGGCTAAAGTATTTCGTGTTTCCTTTCAACTGTTTCTGGCAACACTGACCGTAGAGACGCTACGGTCATTATTCTGTGCCTCTACTCACAGTGTCGTCGATCTTTTATCTACCTTCTTCAAAATGCGACTCAGATCGCGAAATATTGAATTATTTCCAATCGTGTGGTAAGTGTTTACTGTCTCCTTCATTATTTGTATATATATATATATATATATATATAATGGATAAAAGCAAGGAGGGCCAAAAGGGCTAAGTAAAAATCAAATAAGGTAAAAGGAAACACTCACCGGACAGTAGGAAAATTCAAAATTTTCGCTAATTTATAGCATCATCGGTGTGAGAAGAAACAGAAGACGGAACCGGAAGTTGGGGTCCTGCAGAGTTGCCAGGTCCCCATTGAAGAAGAAGCGGTGCGTAGAACGAAAAAAACACTGTTTCGTCACCAGGCTCGTCGTAAACTGTGAGTGTGTAGGATGAGTTGGGAGGGAGGGCGGGAGGGTGGGTGAGGGTTGGGCATTACTGGGTGGCCTTGTTCAGGCCAGGTGGAGTGGTTGCACTCATGGCCGATATATAGGCCCTCTCCCATCTTTTGCGAACAGAGGTGTTGGCTGGTTGGGGTAGGAGGTGGATGATCGCTACCCGGAAGCAGTCGTTGAAACTGATGTTGTGGTGGTTGGTGTGGACGGCGACAGTGAAGTCCAGGTTGTGGGTGGAGGAGCGGTGGTTATTGATGCGGAGGTTGAGGGCCGTAGATGTTTCCCCCAGGTAAAAATCACCACAGATGTTGCAGGTGAGGATGTAGATAAGGTTTGAGGCATGGCAGGTCCCTTTGGGATGGAGGGTAAATTTGCCAGTGGCCGTGTGCACCTGGAGGGTGTGAGAAGTGATGAGGATGGGACAGGTCTTGCACCTGGGTCGGTTGCATTTATGGGCAGGGGGGTGTTGGATGTGTGGTGAAGGAGTGTTGTGGACCAGGATGTTTTGGAGGTTAGGGGGGCGTTTGAAAACCACCCTGGGTTTGTCGGGAAATATGTTTTTGGTTTCGGGATCACTGTGGAGGATTGGGAGAAGAGAGTGCAGTGTGTGCCTGATTTTGTTGAGGTGGGGATGATATTGGGTGATGAGTGCAGGTGGGTTGGTGGCAGCAGGTTTCTTGGTGGTAGTGGTATGTGAGGCAGCTCGTGATATTTGCTTGGTGACCAGGATGGAGGGATATCCACGGTTAACCAGGGCCTGGTGTAGGCGGAGGTTATAATTCTGGCGGGAGGTGGGTGAGGTGTTCAGGCGCTGTCCCCTGAGGGCCAGAGAGAATGGAATTGCTTTTTTGGTGTGGAACGGGTGGGAGCTGGAGAAGTGTAGGTATTGCATGTGGTTAGTGGGTTTTATGTGGATGGAGGTAGTCAGGTGTCCTCCCTCGATGTGCACGTCCACATCCAGGAAGGTGATCTGGTTGGGGGAGTGGGTCCAGGTGAATTTTAGGGAGCGGAAGTGGTTAAGTTGGTCCAGGAAGGCTGACAAGGATGGTTCTCCATGTGTCCAGAGCATGAAGATGTCGTCGATGAAGCGGAGCCAGAGGAGGGGTTGGAGGGGTTGGGTAGCCAAAAACTCTTGCTCAAGTTGGCCCATGAAGAGGTTTGCATAGAACGGGGCCATTCTGGTACCCATGGCTGTACCTCGGATCTGTAGGAAATTTTGGTTTTCAAAGGTGAAGTTGTTGCAAGTGAGGACAAGGTGGGCTAGGTGGGTCAGGAAGTTGGTGCTGGGGTTCTGGGGTTGTGAGGTTTGGGTCTGCTATTGAGATAGAATTCTATGGAGCGGAGGCCATGGGAGTGAGGTATGTTGGTGTAGAGGGAAGTGACATCAATGGTGGCAAGGATGGTATTTGGGGCCAATGGTGGGAGGGTGCTGATTTTCTGGAGGAAGTGGTTGGTGTCACGGAGGTAGGAGGGCAGAGCTTTCACAAGAGGCTGAAGATGGGAGTCAACAAAGGCTGAGATTCGTTCTGTAGGTGAGTTATAGCTGGACACAATGGGTCTGCCAGGGTTGCCAGGTTTGTGGATTTTGGGCAATAGATAGAAGGTGGGGGTGCGGGGATTGTCGGGTATTAACATGGCGGTGGTACGAGCTGTTAGGCCTTCAGGTGGGCCACGGGTGTGGATGAAGTCCCCGATTTTGGTGAGGTGTTCGGCGGATAGGTCAACTGTGGTGGGTTTGTAGGTGGAGGGGTCAGCCAGCTGGCGGTTGGCTTCCGCCAGGTAGTCTTGAGAGTTCAAGACCACCGTGGTGGACCCCTTGTCAGCTGGGAGGATTTTGATGTTGTGGTTGTTGCGGAGGTCTCCGAGAGCTTTCTGTTGGGGGGGATTGAGGTTAGGTTGGTTGTGAAAGTTATTTAAGAATGAGCTGTCAGAGGTGGTGGAAATGAGGGCAGTGATGTATCTTTCCAAGGGGTGGTTGGTGGGCAGGGGGGGTGGATCTTGGGAGGAGGGGGGGCTAAATTGAAGGAGGCTCGGTGGGGTTTCACTGGTAGTAGTTTGGAGTGAGGGATTTTTGGCCCAGAACATTTCTGGGTCGGTTGCATTTATGGGCAGGGGGGTGTTGGATGTGTGGTGAAGGAGTGTTGTGGACCAGGATGTTTTGGAGGTTAGGGGGGCGTTTGAAAACCACCCTGGGTTTGTCGGGAAATATGTTTTGGTTTCGGGATCACTGTGGAGGATTGGGAGAAGAGAGTGCAGTGTGTGCCTGATTTTGTTGAGGTGGGGATGATATTGAGTGATGAGTGCAGGTGGGTTGGTGGCAGCAGGTTTCTTGGTGGTAGTGGTATGTGAGGCAGCTCGTGATATTTGCTTGGTGACCAGGATGGAGGGATATCCACGGTTAACCAGGGCCTGGTGTAGGCGGAGGTTATAATTCTGGCGGGAGGTGGGTGAGGTGTTCAGGCGCTGTCCCCTGAGGGCCAGAGAGAATGGAATTGCTTTTTTGGTGTGGAACGGGTGGGAGCTTGAGAAGTGTAGGTATTGCATGTGGTTAGTGGGTTTTATGTGGATGGAGGTAGTCAGGTGTCCTCCCTCGATGTGCACGTCCACATCCAGGAAGGTGATCTGGTTGGGGGAGTGGGTCCAGGTGAATTTTAGGGAACGGAAGTGGTTAAGTTGGTCCAGGAAGGCTGACAAGGATGGTTCTCCATGTGTCCAGAGCATGAAGATGTCGTCGATGAAGCGGAGCCAGAGGAGGGGTTGGGTAGCCAAAAACTCTTGCTCAAGTTGGCCCATGAAGAGGTTTGCATAGGATGGGGCCATTCTGGTACCCATGGCTGTACCTCGGATCTGTAGGAAATTTTGGTTTTCAAACGGTACCAGAATGGCCCCATCCTATGCAAACCTCTTCATGGGCCAACTTGAGCAAGAGTTTTTGGCTACCCAACCCCTCCTCTGGCTCCGCTTCATCGACGACATCTCATGCTCTGGACACATGGAGAACCATCCTTGTCAGCCTTCCTGGACCAACTTAACCACTTCCGTTCCCTAAAATTCACCTGGACCCACTCCCCCAACCAGATCACCTTCCTGGATGTGGACATGCACATCGAGGGAGGACATCACTTCTCACACCCTCCAGGTGCAGACGGCCACTGGCAAATTTACCCTTCATCCCAAAGGGACCTGCCATGCCTCAAACCTTATCTACATCCTCACCTGCAACATCTGTGGTGATTTTTACCTGGGGGAAACATCAACGGCCCTCAACCTCCGCATCAATAACCACCGCTCCTCCACCCACAACCTGGACTTCACTGTCGCCGTCCACACCAACCACCACAACATCAGTTTCAACGACTGCTTCCGGGTAGCGATCATCCACCTCCTACCCCAACCAGCCAACACCTCTGTTCGCAAAAGATGGGAGAGGGCCTATATATCGGCCATGAGTGCAACCACTCCACCTGGCCTGAACAAGGCCACCCAGTAATGCCCAACCCTCACCCACCCTCCCAACTCATCCTACACACTCACAGTTTACGACGAGCCTGGTGACGAAACAGTGTTTTTTTCGTTCTACGCACCGCTTCTTCTTCAATGGGGACCTGGCAACTATGCAGGACCCCAACTTCCGGTTCCGTCTTCTGTTTCTTCTCACACCGATGATGCTATAAATTAGCATATCCATATATATATATGGATAAAAGCAAGGAGGGCCAAAAGGGCTAAGTAAAAATCAAATAAGGTAAAAGGAAACACTCACCGGACAGTAGGAAAATTCAAAATTTTCGCTAATTTATAGCATCATCGGTGTGAGAAGAAACAGAAGACGGAACCGGAACTTCCGTTCTTCCCAACTTCTGGCAACTCTGCAGGACCCCAACTTCCGGTTCCGTCTTCTGTTTCTTCTCACACCGATGATGCTATAAATTAGCGAAAATTTTGAATTTTCCTACTGTCCGGTGAATATTTCCTTTTACCTTATTTGATTTTTATATATATATATATATATAAAAATCATCGAGGGAGGACACCTGACTACCTGACACCTGACTACCTCCATCCACATAAAACCCACTAACCACATGCAATACCTACACTTCTCCAGCTCCCACCCGTTCCACACCAAAAAAGCAATTCCATTCTCTCTGGCCCTCAGGGGACAGCGCCTGAACACCTCACCCACCTCCCGCCAGAATTATAACCTCCGCCTACACCAGGCCCTGGTTAACCGTGGATATCCCTCCATCCTGGTCACCAAGCAAATATCACGAGCTGCCTCACATACCACTACCACCAAGAAACCTGCTGCCACCAACCCACCTGCACTCATCACCCAATATCATCCCCACCTCAACAAAATCAGGCACACACTGCACTCTCTTCTCCCAATCCTCCACAGTGATCCCGAAACCAAAAACATATTTCCCGACAAACCCAGGGTGGTTTTCAAACGCCCCCCTAACCTCCAAAACATCCTGGTCCACAACACTCCTTCACCACACATCCAACACCCCCCTGCCCATAAATGCAACCGACCCAGGTGCAAGACCTGTCCCATCCTCATCACTTCTCACACCCTCCAGGTGCACACGGCCACTGGCAAATTTACCCTCCATCCCAAAGGGACCTGCCATGCCTCAAACCTTATCTACATCCTCACCTGCAACATCTGTGGTGATTTTTACCTGGGGGAAACATCTACGGCCCTCAACCTCCGCATCAATAACCACCGCTCCTCCACCCACAACCTGGACTTCACTGTCGCCGTCCACACCAACCACCACAACATCAGTTTCAACGACTGCTTCCGGGTAGCGATCATCCACCTCCTACCCCAACCAGCCAACACCTCTGTTCGCAAAAGATGGGAGAGGGCCTATATATCGGCCATGACTGCAACCACTCCACCTGGCCTGAACAAGGCCACCCAGTAATGCCCAACCCTCACCCACCCTCCCGCCCTCCCTCCCAACTCATCCTACACACTCACAGTTTACGACGAGCCTGGTGACGAAACAGTGTTTTTTTCGTTCTACGCACCGCTTCTTCTTCAATGGGGACCTGGCAACTCTGCAGGACCCCAACTTCCGGTTCCGTCTTCTGTTTCTTCTCACACCGATGATGCTATAAATTAGCGAAAATTTTGAATTTTCCTACTGTCCGGTGAGTGTTTCCTTTTACCTTATTTGATTTTTATATATATACATATATATATATATATATATATATATATATATATAAAAAAATTTTAAAATGCATGTAAATTACCAAAGTACTTTATTTTCATAGAATGTCTCCAAACTCGCATAAAAGATACTAACCTCACAATCCTCTCTCTTTGCTGGACGTCTTGGACCAGGTACCCGTTCTTCCAATGGAACATGCGCAACAAATAAGTAATCTGGCAGTGGTTGAAACCAAGGTTCCTCCTGACCAAAATTGCACTGGAATTTGCAGTTCTTTGTTAAGATGTGGGGAAATAATGCCTTGTCTTGAAGTTCCTCTCGTGAAATCTCATATGCGACTCCCTGGGGTTGGCCATTCAAAGTGTAGCTCAGTATGATGGGATTGCTGCTTAAATCCTGTGGGAGAAGTTATAGAATTTGTAATAAAATAGTGAATGCATTTTAACATGAATTATCAAATGTTTCTTCTATGGAATATATTTTATTTAATCAACATTAAGTGTGGTGGAACGTCAATTTTACATTTTTTATACTACCATGGTGATTTGCAAACATGAATTTACACATGAATATCACAAGCAGCTTCAGGTATCTTTATTTGTACTTATTTCTTTGCTACAAGTGCTAAAGTTCTTCACATACCAAATTTTAGAATTCAACTGGTGCCATTGCATCTGTTGCAACACCCTATGGATGGTAAATCGCAAACTTGTATATTATCAGGGATGGACAGGTCACAAATTCTAGGCAGCACTTAAGATTTTACTTGCATTTTTATACTTGTTTAATGTATTTCACACTATTTTACATCAACCCATGTCTGTGGAGAAATATCAACAGGAGCAACACCAACTTTCTGGTAGAGAAACATCCCTTAGGTGCTGCAACTGCCTTACTGACCTGATTTGGCATTTGGCAGTTTATTAGTTACTTGGAAAATATAGGAACATCCTTTCAAAGATTTTTGAGATTAGCATTTCCTTATCTTGATCAGATATATACCACAAAAAGTAGAGCTTGCACATACAATTTCATTTTATAGAGAAAGGGGATACAAAATTACCAGAAACTTACCAAGAAAGCTCCAACAGCATCCCCTTCTTGAAAAGGTGCTCCATAATCTTTGAATTTGCAATTTGTAGAGGCTTTTGCAGTACCACCATATCCATATGATAAAGGTTCTTCACCTGTAATGATTGAGAATTATTAATAAATGGATTAGCATAGCCTATAATTAGGGGCATGCGTATTTAGTTTGACGAAAATATGAAATAACACATTGTAATGTTAATTTTTCTTGTTTTTGAAGGGTGTGGGGTGCATTATGCTCCCATGTGTTGTCACAAAATGATGCGAAATGAACTGCAAAATGCGAGATAAACTCTTCAACATGAAATTTAGGGTTACAACTTCTGAGGTGTGAATCATCCTGAGTTATGCAAATCATGGAAAATTGATTAATTCTGATGTAAATATTTGAGAAGCAAAATTGTACTCCTTTACACAGGAATAAATTTAATACTCTGATAACTATATAAATGTGCTATTAAAAGTGAAATGTTAATTTTGTATAATAAGTAGTTTTTAAATCAAATTTAGGGTTATATTCACCATTTTAATACCGCTACGCCATTTTATATACCACTTTTCATCCCGAGATAAAGGTAAAGTTCCCTGTGCATATAGCACCGTGCAATGAAGGCAAATTTAGCTGGTGTGGGGCCCCCTCACATTCTCGGTATCCGCCATTTTGGAGATGATGTGATCAGCACTACACTCTGGCTGCCTTTACCCCCCCCCCCCCCCCGCCACCCCCATCCAAGCTGTTTCAGATTTTAGATCACCCTCACCAGGAATTGAACCTGGGCCTCCCGCATGGCAGTCAGACACCCTACCAACTAGACCACCGCAAACTGTAACAAGAGCTGGAATAAAATGCAGCTCTCATGGTGCATGATGTTGGAAGGAAAATAAAACATGAAAAAAGTTTTCACCTTTACTACTATAATTCCAATATCAATGTAACTATTTTAGTATTAACAGTGAGTGAGCAAATATGACAGCAGGAAAATTATTAACTGCCAACTCCATTCTTACATGGAACTCTTCGATGAAGGGAATATATGACTACCGGTAATATGTTGCTAGTGTGGTACACAATAACGTACTACCAGGTGTTTTGCCTGCAATTGTGGCAGAAGGTTTGTGTGACGTCATAAATCCAAGATGGCCACCTTGAAGGTTCTGCACATGAAATACTGTCCATAACCTGATTTAGAGTTAGTTTATCAGATTTTCTGTTAATTAATAACAAGTGAAAAATATTATTATTATAGTTATCATTACTATAACCCCATTAAGCCTTGTTTCCATGATTAAGAAAAAAAAATATGCTGACCAAGGCAGTAATTTATTTTATTCGAACTAAACATAACGTTTCAACCTTCTAGCAAAACATTACGTTTAGTTTAGGTTTTTAATAAAATAAATTACTGCCTTGGTCAGCATATTTTTTTTTTTTAATAATCATTACTATTATTATAAATATTACAGTAAAGAAGTTGCCTGTGAATTCCACATGGTCTTTGGAAATTCAAGCAGCTCACCTGTCATCAAGATCAAGAGTGGTTGTAATAATTTGGGAAATATCATGTTATCAATATAGAACATTATTCAAATCCCTCGTCACTGTTATCTGAGTCTCTGTCCTGTAAGTCATTGTTTTCACACTTTTCTTCATCAATGAAGGGAATATATGACTACCGGTAATATGTTGCTAGTGTGGTACACAATAACGTACTACCAGGTGTTTTGCCTGCAATTGTGGCAGAAGGCCTGTGTGACTAAGAAAATCCATCATAACTCCTTTAACCTTTTAACATAAAAGCCCGAGTATATTCGGGTTTTTAATTCCCATGAAAATATAATATCCCGAGTATATTCGGGGTAACTTCTTTTTATCCGTACACATTTTAAAAGGACGATTATACTCGTCTTTCTATGTTTCTGCATGTTTCCGCTAGATAGTGCTGTTGAAGTTGTTGTTTACTTGTTTTTCCAGTAGATGTCACTAATAGTGCTGTTGAAGTTTTATTTTCTTTGCCTTTCCAGTAGATTTCACTAATCTCCTTCTTTTGACGTTTATTTTCGTCTACGGCGTACATGTGAAAAAGTCAGTTAGGGTGCCTTTGTTTTCTTCACTGTTTCTTGGCGGTATTCTTCTTTTGTGAAAATGGAGAGTGGAGAAGAGCTTGATATTGAGTTTAGTGGTTCAGATAGCTCCGAAGGAAGTTCAGAAGAAAGTGATGTGTCAGATTCATCGGAAACTGACTTTGCAAGTGCCAGACAGTGGTTAGTGGTTAGTGTTTCAGTGCTATTTTGTGTTTATTTTGATTATTAAAATAACTTATCTTGATTTTTTAACAAGTTCTATTTGTAATATTTTACTCATTGATAGCACGAGTATACTCGGGATTTTATTTTAGGGGCTTTTCAGACGCAATGTATCTCATTGTTGAGTTGTCAACAATCAACATTATTATAACCATTTATCATGTTCTTAACTGATTATTTCAACCGAGTAATAAAAAAATTACATTAAAATCGAAACAATTTTTCTTTAAAAATCTGTATGTTAAGAGGTTAATAGTGGTTTTGAGGAAAAAAATTATAGATACACGTTTTGTTCAGAATTAAAAAAGGAACAAAATTGATTCTTACAGTTGTTTTCATACCTCGCACTGTTATGGAAATGTATCTAGTGAAACTATTTCATGCCCTTTTCTGCAAGGATTCTATGCATATTTTACTCTTTACTTGACATTCTGGCATATAAAGGGAGAAAATTACTGCCTATGAAATTTTGTTCATGCCTACTATTGTGGCGCATTGCCTGTGTGACATCACACATCCAAGATGACTGCCTCTACGGACATTAACCAAAAACAACCCTATCATCTTAACTCCTTTAGGAGTATTCTTGACCATTTGTAAGTTCGTTGGGTTTTTACACGAAGGGAAGACATGTGTATGGAGGATGCTTTTATTTGCTGGTGTTTTGCTGGATATTGTGTCAGAGACCATACATGACTTCCCAAATCCAAGATGGCCACCTTGAAGGTTCTGCACATGAAATACTGACCATAACCTGATTTAGAGTTAGTTTATCAGATTTTCTGTTAATTAATAACAAGTGAAATATATTAATTATTATTATTATCGTTATCATTACTATTATTATAAATATTACAGTAAAGGAGTCGCCTGTGAATTCCTCATGATCTTTTGAAATTTAAGCAGCTCACCTGTCATCAAGATCAAGAGTGGTTGTAATCATTTGGGAAATATCATGTTATCAATATATTAACATTATTCAAATTCCTTGTCACTGTTATCCGAGTCTCTGTCCTGTAAGTCATTGTTTTCATACTTTTCTTCATCTGCACTACAGAGACACAGTTCAGTACGTCGCAGGGACCGATCCCGGCATATGCATGAACATTTCCTCTTTCCGCAACCACATGTCAACTTTAATCTTCTCTGAGGTTCTAGGTAGTGTGAATAGTGTCATCCTCATTTACTTCCTATATAATATTTAAAATGTTAAATATCAAACTATTGCAGAGTATTTATTTATACAATTAAATTCCGGGAACTTTTCTAACGTTGGAAGCTGCTCCGGCACCCACCCAGCATCGAATGACATGGGTACCTGGAGGAAACCCTGGGGGGTAAAGGTGGTCAGGGGCGTGATGCTGATCACATCACCCCCACTCACGACCGGATCAAGAAAGTGTGAGGCATTACCCCCACACCCCTATACACCTTCATGGCATGGTGCTAAGCACAGGGAAGCACTTTTTTTTTTTTACAATTACATTCCTACTACCAAAATTTACTGAAGTGGAGAAATAACACTGAATGATAAAATAAATATGCTGAATCATCAAGCTTAGACATTTTAACATTATACACTTACCTAACTGCATTGATGTGTCATCAGTTGAAAACCCAACTCTTACTACATGTGGACTGGGTTCATCTTCCAAATGGGACACATCAAGTTGTTCAATGATCTGCAAAATACAGAAAACATTATAGTTAATATCATACTTCACACTTACAACAAAGATTACTTTTTAGACTTGTTAATGCACTATGAAGTAGTCAAAACATATCAGTAGGGAAGGGGCAGATAAATCTGTATTAGTCGATATAGAACAATTTTCTCCCACAGTTCTACATGTCGAAATATCCAGCTCCTTCTGTGCTGAAGTCATCTGGCAAAACATTTATTAAGTCTAAGAAGGGACAGTTTTGCACCAGGTGGACATTTATTTCAATAATGTCAAAATGTTAACAGCTACTGAAAAAAACGAGACAAAAGAGCACTAATTCCTCCCAATGTTGGAAGTGGAAGCAGTTTTTTAAGTTGAATATTAAGTCACATACAATCTGTTAAAAATATGATAAGTATTGACAAGATCCAATACACAGTGGAACCTCTATTTTATATTCCCGGATATTACATTTTACCATATTATACATTCAATCTTGATGGTCCCCCAACATAGCAGAATGTTATAAAGTTCTCCTTGGTCCTCTGAAAAATCATAAAATCAAGGTTCCACTGTATTCCTTATGGAGAGGCAACTTCAAGTTATGTCTAATCAAATGGCCATTTTGACTTTTCCAACTGCTCATAAATCTTGAGCTGTTCTGTTTTGGTTCACATGTATTTCTATGCCATCAGTAGTTTGGTATTCCAAAGAGAGCCAAGTAAAATAATACTCCCACAACCATCCAGCGCGGACACACCTCTTTCCCAAGCTCACCAAGTTTCACGGATATATCTTGAGTAACTCGCTTACGTCTTATATAGTTTTTCACTTACATGAAATTTTGAAATTTCATATTTCCACGTTACACAATATATTGGATATATCCTATTAATTTCAAAGACTGTCTTCATTCACTAAGGGTACGCGGAAATACGAAATTTCACGTAAGTGTTAACTGCATTTACCGCATTCATCATGAATAGCAAATGTAGGTACTCCTTAAGGTTTGCATAACCACTTTTGTAGATCCAAAATAATATATCGTTATTTTTAAGTGGTTTCATTTTATCAACCCCCCCACCTCCCACACACATTTCATCCTTTCCCATAACTTCTCAAGGCAAGATGACCACACACACACACACATATATATACAACTTTACATGAAAATGGAAGAAAAAACTAGGAAAAAGAAGAAAGGATACGGATGCACAAAAAGAGGGGAATAAATTTGTGTGTGCCCCAAACAGAAGGAAGATGGGAGAAACAGAAGAGAACATCTGTGAAAAGTATGGTCCACAAGTCTTCGAAATACCAAAAAGGCATTGAGAAATGGCTTAATGAGTCCAAAGGAGAGAAGGAGAGTGATGAATTAGCAATGACAGGGGTATATGGAGTAGAATGTGGCGGATATAGAACCAAATACATAGTGACCGGAAGAAGTATCAATGAGAGAATTAAGGAACATCGAAAGAGAAAGATCCAAGAAGAGCACCAAGTGAGCACATGTTGAGATATTGGCACAGGATCAAGTACAAATGAGAGAGGATGAGAAATGAACAAGAATGAAGGGAAAATTCGGAACAAAATGGGTAGAGCTAATAAAGCATGTGAAAAGTAAATTGGTTAAGTTTCCAGAGCCACATTTAATTTTCGGAACAAAAGTGGAAGATTTTAACTTGCCAAACCAGATAAAGGGAAGGGTGAAGGCCAGTGTCATCAGGAGGAGGAGGGCAGGGGCAACCTGAAAAGGTCACAGGATGAAGGGGAGGGAAAGAAACAAGGACATTGCTTATAAGTAGAGTTGCAAAAAAGCCAGCTTTTTGAATAGACTGTTTCTTTTTTTTCCCCGATAAAAAGCCAGCTTTTTTGGGGGGGGAAAACACCCGGAAAATTTGGCTTTTTGCCAATTAGAACTAACCTATTTCACTTGAAGTTACTGTTATGAGTTTACAGGTTTGAAGTGACATATTTTACAACTAGCTAAAAGAAATTTACATGATGTAGCAGCCAGCAGCCAAGAGAGA
Organism: Lepisma saccharinum; assembly: GCF_977018435.1. Classification (NCBI taxonomy): domain Eukaryota; kingdom Metazoa; phylum Arthropoda; class Insecta; order Zygentoma; family Lepismatidae; genus Lepisma; species Lepisma saccharinum. The sequence goes on from NC_139253.1 coordinate 36,079,913, forward strand.
CATATTAGCCAATCCCAGTAGACACATATTGCATAACTGTTGATACAATTTTAATCCTAGCTTAACGAGAAGGGAAAGGGGGGGGCTTGTAGGCCCACCATTTCTTATTTTTTAATTTTTCAACGGCTTGAAAATACATACATTGTTTCCTAGGATGTTCCCAATATTTAATTAATACTTTTGTTCATAAAAACAAATGTAATGTAATCAGGAGGAAAAATGCACTTTGTGCGCATACTAGGCACCATCTTTGATTGTGTCTCATTCGAGACACTCATGGCAGTGACAGTGTACAATTGGTTGGTAATGATAGTAACTATTGTAATTATTATATTTAATAAACAACTGCACTTCTACAAACTAACAAGCATTAATAACAAAATATTATGAATTCTGTGAGTTTTAATGAATGATAAAATATATGTGAGGAACTCGTGCAATAATTGGTTAATATTTTTTATTATTGATAGTAATTTTTGTAATTATTATAATTAATAAATAACTGCACATATACAGGGTATACACAAATGAATGGTGCGGTTATAAATGTCAATAAAAATTTTATATTTCAACTTATGTGGTTGCAGCAAACACTGTTAGAGGGGGAAACTGTCTGAGATTTTGATATGGAAGTTAAAATTACAATCTCTTTGATACGCTGATTCCAAATATGGCCTCATCATGTAAGGACTTTCCACAAAAAAATCACATTCTTTCTTGCCCCTTCATTCTCCAGATCTTAGGCTGTGAGATTTCTTTCTATTTAGGTTTATTAAAGACAGGATTTATGCACAACCAATGCCAACTTCCATCCAGCAATTTCGTGATCGGATAATGCAGGACATTAAAGTGGACGTTACACCGTGTCTGGAATGGCTTTGATTACCACCTTGATGTGTGTTGTGTGACCAGGGGAGCCCACATTGAAGGATTGTAATTTTAACTCTCAAATCAAATACTGGGACAGTTTCCACCTCTCTGTTTTCTGCAACCACGTAACTTGAAAAACAATTTTTTTATTGATAAGCACACCATTCATTTCTGTATACCCTGTTTAATCAGCAAAGGAAGCAGTGATTCAATATTAAAATGTTTTCTTGAATTTTAGTGATAAAATAATGTGTGGGCTTGTGAGCCGCCTTCCGGTACGTAAGTTTCTCGTATGGCATGGGTAAGCAAGCTAGGGTTAAAACTAAACATGTAGTCTTCATGAGCACATCTGACCATGAAATGGACTTATAACAAGCTTTTACATGTTTGTCTCAATTTCAATGTTGTCATAAAATATGAAACAAATGTTAATATCAAAATATTCGATGTTTCGGTACAATTAAAAATCTTTACTGTTTGAGATGGAAGCGACAAGTGGCTCTTGGAAACAACGCTTTAGAAGTAAATGCAACATTTCGAACCGAAGCAACATAAGCTGCAATAGTCGCTCGTCACTTGGCCTGTACAGTTTTCTCAGTCAACTTTCAGACCGAAGCAACAAGTGACACGTCACTTGGAAGCAAACCCTCAGTAATTCATTCAACCTTTTGAACCGAAATGCGACAAAGAGCTAAAGATGTCACTTGCATGTTGCTCGGACTACACTGTTTTCGCAATGGCGCGCATCGTGCCGCTTCGGTCTGTTGTTCTTGTATGCAGGAAAAACGTTTTGCTTTATTCTGAAGGAGACTGCGTCGCTTGTCATCTGTTACTTCAGTCTGAAAGCTCCTTCATTGGCACACATCATCCACCCTCGGTCTTCTTTGTACTTGCTTGGTGGATGCTTGCTTACAGACTGAAGAGGTCCATGTCACTTGGTGAAATTGTTTGGATCAGGGCATTGACTTGTAAGAAATAAATTACTGGGCTGTGGTCTCACAAAGGTTGAGAACCACTGCACCAAAAAGCCAAAATGCATCACTAGTTGCTCCATGACCAGGTTTAGTGGCCATTTAATCAAATTATACATTATGTACTGGAAAGCCAGAACAAAAATATATTTTACTGAACACAAAATTTAATGTAGAGATCTGATACTAGATTTTCAAATTATAGAGCAGTATTTTCTTTTTTGCATCATGTACATGTTCATATAACAAATTGAAACATTGAAAATCATATCATATATACTATTAGGTTCTATTAAAAACACACAAACTACTTTAGTTATGTGAATATGTTTGTACTCCATAGATATATTTAATAAGCCTACCAAATCAAAAAACCCAGCTTCCTTGAAAACACTGTTAATGTCGAGCTACGAATTTCATATTGTAAATTGTATTTTATATTTAGAAATGAGTGACTATTTTACAGTAAGGAGATAAACGAAAACCATGGAAGAGGTAAAATACTGCCAACTCCCGTATTTCCATTGATTTGAGACACTTGTGAAAAAAGCCGAAAAACACCCAACAAAAAAAATGTTTTTTTTCCCGACCACTTCCAACTCTACTTATAAGTGTAATGACAAGCCATGTAAAGTTGTGGTGTGTGTGTGGTTATCTTGGCTTGAGAAAATTCTGGGAAACCAGGACAAAACACAGCATGAAAAAAAACACTTAAAATAACAGTATATTATTCTGCACCAATTAAGAAATGTAGGTAATATGGATCAGAACTCACCTTTACTTCAAAGAAAACCTTTCCAGTGGTGAAGCCATATGTCGCACGAGCACCGGCCCAAATGAAACCAAATCCCTGTTCATGCATTGGAGTCGCTGTTGTGAAGTTCTGTTTGTCAATGACCAGATTCAAATCTGAATCATCTGAAAGTAAAGAGCACGCATATGAGAACAAGGAGCATAGAAAATTTTAAACATATTTAATTATGTTGTGTGTATTACATAGCAGTACAACCAAAACTGGAAATATATTTGTTATACATTGGAAACTGGACACTGTATTCTCAGAAGCTGTTGATATGGACATATCAGTATATTAGTAATATAGTGAAAGATAATTAAAATGATAAAATTAAGTACACGAAGAAAGAAAAGGAATACTATATACATAGGTTGCTATTTATGTATCCGGAATCGGCAACACTAATGTTGCTAGGTAACATCTAATATATACATCGTACAGTTGGACATTTCTATGGTATATGTACCCAGAACGTTGTGCTTACGGATGCTATTTTTGTTTGTTACAGGGACTTGAAAATTTCATCGGAGGCCAACAATGGAATTAACTCTAGAACATTTTCGGGCATTGATTTTCTACGACTTTTGGCGATGAAGCACCATCTAAAAGCACTGTATATCACAGGTTTAGTGAATTCAGTCGTGGCAGTCGTTCGCTCACGGACGAATCTGAGAAGGCGATCCAAAATCATCTGTTGTGCCAGAAAACATTGATGCTGTGCGAGAACTGATAATGCAAGATCGTCATGTGAGATTAAGACATCCCTGGGCATTAGTATGACTAGCATACATAAGATATTGCATGGACATTTAGCCGTGAAGAAGATTTGTTCAGGTTGGATCCTGCATAATTTGACAATCGCTCAAAAAAAAAAAAAAAAAAAAGGCTCGTGTTGATTGGTGCAAACAAATACTCACAAAATACAATTGTGGCGCTTCCAAAAGCCATGTATCATGCATCTACACAGGTTACGAATCTTGGATCTATGCATATGAGCCCGAAAGCACACAGCAGTCGACAGTGTGGGTGTTCCAAGATGAGCCAAACCCAACAAAAGTTGTTCGTGCAAGAAGCACTTGGAAGCAAATGGTTGCCTGTTTTTTCGGGAAAAATGGACATGTGGCTACAGTGCCACTAGAGAATAGTAGAACCATCAATTCTGAATGGTACACAACCATTTATTTGCCAGAAGTCTTTGGGGAAATCAGAAAAAACAACCAGTGATACAGGATCAATCTTCACCATGACAATGTGAGTGGTCACACATCGGTCCAAACAACTCCGTATTTGAATGATGAAAAGATTGAATTGATGGGTCATCCGCCGTATAGCCCTGATTTAACACCCAAAGATTTATTTTTGTTCCCGTACGTCAAGAATAAGCTACGTGAAGAAGTGATTGATGCGTTCAAAATGCATGTTTTCAAGATACCTCAATCGGAATGGACAAAGTGCTATGAGAATTGGTTCAAACATATGCAAAAATGCATCGATCATCATGGAGAATATTTTGAAAAACAATAAAACCATTTCCAATGATACATATTTTTTTTTGTTTGTTATTCCGGATACATAAATAGCAACCCTCGTATATGCACCAAAGTTTGCTGTATTGCACGGATCTGTTCTTAAGTTCTAAATTGTTATTGTAAATTCACAAAAAAACGAGAAATAGACAGTGAAGGTGCCGGGGGATGGAAGGGGTTGAGCAAGGTTTACCCACTTAATCAGTTTCAGCCAATTCCCTGCAACAATAGGACTTTTATCTCGATCTTATGTTTACTGTAACTCTCATATCCCACTTTATAAGCCTGTTGATGACAAAATTTGCCAGAAGTCTGCTCCGCAAGCCAGGCAACCTCTCCCTTGCTTTTGCAGCAGACTCATTCATTCACCATGCGACCTTGAACTTATCCCTTACGATTGGGGAACAAACACACAATTGCCAAAAGGATGTTGCTTTCTCTAGGGTTTTAACACATTCTAAATGTGTGCTTTATGTGTGTCTATTCTCCCTTCCTCCACAAAAACGTATGTGGACAACTGAGAACATGGCTCAACCACTATTCACACTTTTTTACAGATGCTTTTACGTAATCCTTCCTAGTATACGGGAGAGGGAAAACTTCCCATTCTCCTTGCTTCCCAGGAAAGATGTAAGGGTAACTTGCCAACCCCAGTTATCAGATTTTGGTTTAGGAAGGAGTAAAAAAAGTTTCTAGTTTCTAATCTCACCTCACAAGAGATAATCTGCAACTGCTGTGCAGGGCTATGCAATAATTTCATGAAGCAGCCTTCATTTTAATGCAGTTATCTGCATAGGAAATATTGCTCGTACATCCCTTACAATACAATAATCATCCCCCCTTTCTTTCTGCAACTTGGCTCAGGAATAAGCATGCTGCTGACAAAAAAAAAATGCTGTAGTCCAAATTTTCTCGTCTTCCCTTTTGAACACTAGAGCCAGTGGCATGCCAAAGATTTTCAAGGAGGCTTACATATACAGTTTCATTTTTGCCTGCCCGATTGTATCGTGGTAACATTGTCGCCTTGTAATCAAGGGGTTCTGGTGAAGGCACATAGTGGGTCGGATCCCACTTTAAACTGTAGGCTCAGTCCCGATTAGCCTTATGTGCATAAAACCCCTTTTCAAACTTGCCGCAAGTACACAAACTCATTGTCGTAGAGAGAAGTAAATTGGTTTTGTTTTCCTTTTTCTTAAAGACAGGGCTTTTAGCAGAGGTAAAATTTATACATTGTGCCTCCCCCCCAAAAAAGGTTCCGCAACTTTGGGAGGTTTACGGAGTTTGTAAATTTGCGTAATTAAGGAATTTAGCTTCTAGTGTTGGCTCTATGGGGTGCTGGATGGACCAAATTTTGAAGGAAGTACAACAAAAGCCCCGTGTTGTGAGGATATGTAATGCTCGTGGCGCAATATTGAAAAAAAAATATATTACAGAATTCAGAAATTTTAAGTAATTAAGGAAATTCGCTTCTGTCGGCCCTATGGACGCTGGATGGACCAAATTTTGAGGGAAGCAAGAAAAAAAGACTGCTCTATGAGGATATGTAATGCTTGTACCGTAACTGAAAAAAAATGAAAATTACGGTGTTCAGAAATTTTACGTAATTATGGAAAAATTCTAACTTTGGGCTTTTGCCCCTGCTTCGCCAACTGGACCCTTCATTCCCAGATATTTCTTTTTGTTAAATCTTACATTTAGAATTTAAAATTTTCAAAAAGATACAGTGGTTGAGCAGTTATAGCCTTTTATCTTCAATTTATCCCATAGTAATGAAAGGGACACAAAGTGCTTCTTTCAAATGGCGCTTGCAGAAAGAAAATGCACACGATGTTTAGTATACGGGGGTCACTATTTATATTTTGAGCCTAACAATGAAAAAAACAGGAATTTGGCATTGAAAACTGCTTTATTGTTTTTCGAAGTATTCTCCTTTATGGTCAATACACTTTTGCATTCGTTCGAACCATTTGTCAAAGCAGTTTTTCCAATCTTCTTGAGACACCTCCATAATATGGTTTTTGAACGCATCAACGGCGTCTTCCTCCGACGAAAATCGTTGTCCACGCAATTTATTCTTGACATTCGGGAACAAGAAGAAGTCATTGGGTGCCAAATCAGGACTGTACGGCGGATGACCCATCAATTCGATTTTTTGACTGTTCATAAAGTCGGTTGTTAGACGAGATGTGTGACAGCTGGCATTGTCTTGATGAAGAATGATCTGACGGCGTTTGTTTGTTTTCAGTATTTGACCAAAGACCTCTGGCAAACAAATTGTTGTGTACCATTTAGAGTTGACCGTTCTATGTTCCTCTAAAGGCACAGTTGTCACATGACCAGTTTTCCAGAAAAAACAGGCGACCATTTGTTTTGATATGCTTAGAGCGCGAACAACTTTTTTTGGATTGGGTTCATCTTGAAACACCCATACAGTCGACTGCTGTTTACGTTCCGGCTCATACGCATATATCCATGATTCGTCACCTGTTACAATCTTATATACGTCTTTTGAAGCACCACGATTGTATTTATTGAGCATTTGTTTGCACCAATTGACGCGAGCGTCTTTTTGAGTTTGTCAAATTGTGTGGGATCCAACGAGAACATACCTTTCTCACAGCTAAATGATCATGTAATATTTTATATATGCTTGTGGAACTAATGCTTATGGTTGCCTCAATCTCACAGTATGTCACATGACAATCTTGCAGTATTAGGTTTTGCACAGCATCAATGTTTTCTTGAACAACAACTGATTTTGGACAACCTTCGCGAATCTCGTCGGTGAGCGAATGGCGGCCACGATTAAATTCATTATACCAGCGTTTCACAGTGGCAAAGGATGGGGCTTCATCGCCAAATGTGGAAGTAAGCTGATCGATGCACTCTTGTCTTGATAATCCACGTCGAAAATCGTAAAAAATCATCACACAAAAATGTTCACGAGTTAATTCCATTTTATTGTTGTCGCGCAATATCCAAGGCAACATAAACAACACAAATCAAGCTATTGACAAAACATTTGAAGTACGTTATGGTCAATAGTGCCAGACGATTCCGTGCAAACGTTAAATCGCGCCTAACTTCAATCAGTGTTGCCAAGCCTCAAAATATAAATAGTGACCCTCGTAATCGCTGCTTTTCTTCAGAACCATTAACATGGTAAAACTAAGTCACATTGCTCAAAAATTCGTTTATCTGAGATTTTGTTTTACACAAAAAAAAAAGTTTTGCAACTCCTCTGTTTTCAACAAACCTATTATCTTTAAATGTGACGATAAGACAGAGGAACTCTCCCTCCCCTGCCGGCTGCTCATCACTCCTCCTCCCCTTCTTCAGCTTGTTTGTATTGTTTAGGACAGGCAGGGAAGCATGGCACCAGTGTCTTGTCTGACAGCTTGAAAGATATCAGTATCCAATCTGCTTTAGGCAGATACCATTTAGCCACAGCAATGCAAAGAACAAAAGTAGGATTATTTAGCACAGGTCAATCTGGTTCAAGGGTGAGTGCATTGCCCATTTCATGCCCTCCGATGCAAGCGACATAAATACAATTCGAAGTTGAGTTTGGTGTCATGTTTGCAGCTGATAAGAAAACCTGTATGGGAAGGGGTAGCACATGTTACCATCACAAAAGTCAAACTCCAAGAGCAGCATTCTTTCCAGCGAGTTATAAACTTTAAACTATTTTTCCTTATTGGGACTGAACTCATTGAACGTATAACTCGAAAATCGTATAACTGAATATAATAGCATGCAACATTAGGGGAAATGGCAAAGACTGCCAAAAAAAAAAAAATAATTGCAATTTTATGCAAAATATTGTCCGCATTATTGTCTGTTGCATGACAAAACATAAAGAAAGGATCATTTCTTTCTTCTTCACACTGCTGATAAAAGTTTCCTCTTCCACAGGTGCGTTATCTTTCAAATGCAGAGGATTTTCTCTTCCACCACCTGATGCTTGAACTTCCACTCCTTGTTTTTAGCCTGCAGCTGGCACCAGTGTTTAGTCTAGGGTCTGCAAAGCTCTCCCTTGCTGATAACAGCAATGACTCATCCAACCCATCCACGTTTTGAATCTCCCAAAGTTGTTTTTATTTGAAGATAATGAATTAGATTGATCTCCAGAAAGAAAAACAAGAGTTAAAACAACTTCATGTTCTGCACCTTCTGATAAGCTATTTTGCACCCGACACAAAAATAAATTTCTTAAACACTCAGAGCAGTGTTGGAAGGAAATGCACACAATATAATCGGCGCTTTTCTTCAGAACCATTCATGTGAAAAAAAGTGCTCAATGTAGAAATCGACGCTGAGACCGAAAAAAAAACCAACACATTATTCAAGGGGAAAACTTTTGGAGGAGTGGGTGTTTTTGACATCGAGAATATTCCTACGACATTAACGTGATAGTAAATAACGATCTCCCGTCATGATACCTGAAAAGAGCATTTAACAAAGCTTGTTTTGAGGTCATTTTATGCCGATGGGCTAATCGAGACTAAATATACAGTTTAAAGTGAAATGCAATTCCAAAAAAGAATGATTAACATACAGTGCAAACAGATCGCGCTTTTCCTTTTTCAGGCAGGATTTCGATGCAAGTCTGGGATGGCTTGGACTCCCTCGAACGGGGGAGGGGGATGAATATGAAGTTTGTTGAAGCAAAGAAAACGTGATTTTTTACCATGTATTTTTCACAGCTGAACCAGAACGAAATTTACAGCCCAGCTTCTTTTTTTTATTTTGCCTAGCACCAAGAAAGGTTGTGTTGTGCCTCCAAAGAGATCTTATCATACCATTTAATACTCTTACAGACAATGCTCTAGTAGACCCGTATAAAATCCAACATTCATTCTGCCTGATTATCTCCAGACTTTTGCTGGTGCCAGTGTGACTGGTGTCAAGATTCTTAGTTTTGCTTGCAATAAACGATTGTTTGCCTTTTCATTGAGATCAGAGCAAACTGGTTTCTCATGAACTAGAATTGTAAGAATTTCGACTGAGCACAATTAAAAGAAAATAACATTTTCACAAAAGAGGATTTTAAATAATGTTTTTGTGTTCTATTTTTCTTCCCCCACCAAGTCTTGTGCATAACAGGTTGTATAACTATGCAGGATAAATGGTGTTACCATCTCCTAGGAATCTTCAGTGTCCATTGCAGCTGAAAATTGGTATAACGACCCTTATCCCGAGAACTGTGAAAAGTCGTATCGAAAGTTGACTGTATACCCTTTTTTTGTACCGAAATCCTGACCTCTTATTCACCATAAACATGTAAAAATTTACCATAAATACTTCTATAAATAATCACCTGTCTATTTTCTTATTTCTTATTGAATGTACAAGTGTTATTCATATAACCTGGTCTTGTAAAGAAAATGTCTAAACCTGTTTACTCTCCAAAGAGAATAGCCATTTTAATCATCTGGTTTATGTAATTACACACTGTGAAACCTCCATTTTATGTTTTCCATGGGACCCATGTGCTAAACTTAAAATTTGCACAATCTGCCCTTTGAACTGAAAATAAACCTGTTATGCATGAGTAGTGTAACAGTTGGGCTGAAAAGTTCATAGGCTGACTCATAGATGGCGTTACTAGAATTAAATCCATGTGATTTTTACTTAGTACTAACCTTCAAAAGATACGTGTATAAATTTCACAGCTGCCGGATAATTAGTTCGTGAGATATAGCATTGTGAGTGAAGCAGCTTTTGTTATTGTGAAAAAATGGAGAAAAAAGAATTTCGTGTGTTAATAAAGCATTGCTTTTTGGCGGAAAAAAATATTGTTGAAGCCAAGGCTTGGCTTGATAAACATTATTCGGACTCTGCACCAGGAAAATCAACCGCTGAGAAGTGGTTTGCTAAATTTAAACGAGGCGAAATGAGCATCGAAGACGATGCACGCAATGGACGCCCCAAAGAGGCTGTTACCGACGAAAGCATCAAAAAAGTCCACAAAATAATTTTAAATGATCGTAAAGTGAAGTTGATCGAGATAGCTGAGACTTTAAAAATATCATAGGAACGTGTTGGACATATTGTGCATGAATATTTGAACATGCGAAAGCTGTGTGCAAAATGGGTGACGCGCGTGCTCACAATCGATCAAAAGCAACAACGTTTTGATGATTCGGAGCAATGTTTAGCGATATTCAACCGTAATAAACACGAATTTTTCTGTCGATATATTACAATGGATGAAACATGGCTCCATAACTACACTCCAGAGTCCAATCGACAGTCAGCCGAGTGGACTGCACGTGATGAACCAAATCCAAAGCGTGGAAAGACGCAACAGTCGGCTGGCAAGGTTATGGCATCAGTATTCTGGGATGTGCATGGTATTATATTCATCGATTACCTCAAAAAGGGCCAGACCATCAACAGCGATTATTACATAGCGTTGTTGGAGCATTTAAAGGATGAAATCACGAAAAAACGGCCCCATTTGAAGAAGAAAAAAGTGCTGTTTCATCAAGACAATGCACCGTGTCACAAATCAATGAAAACGATGGCAAAATTATATGAATTAGACTACGAATTGCTTCCCCATCCACCATATTCTCCAGATCTGGCCCCCAGTGACTTTTTCCTGTTTGCAGACCTTAAAAGAATGCTCGCTGGAAAGAAATTTAGCACTGATGAAGAGGTAATCGCCGAAACTGAGGCCTATTTTGAGGCTAAAGAGAAATCGTACTATAAAAATGGCATCGAAAAATTGTATGACCGCTATAATCGTTGTATCGCCCTCGAAGGCAACTATATTGAATAATAAAATCGAATGTTGTCAAAAAAATATTTTTTACTATGTTTGCCTACGAACTTTTCAGCCCAACTGTTACATGCCCATTGGCACACATGCAGAACCTCAACTAAGAAAAAGTACTCAAGTAAGGATTGAATCACTAATTCTGAAAATTTCGTGCATATTATTGCAAAAAGCTGATAGGACCTCGCACATATAATTACACTGGAAGAATTTGCTAACATCTGCAGACATTATTCCTTTAGAATATTAAACGCAAGTGAATACTCACACCAGCCAAGTACAACAGCTGATTCATCCAGTTCAGGTTCATCTTCTTTCCTTTCTGGACTCCTAATGAAAAATAAAATGATATGCATTAATGAAGTAAAAACCAATACATTACATCTATTAGTATTACCAGGGTGGCTACAAACAAGCAGAAATGAAATTCCCTGACTTTTCCAGGTTTTCCAGGACACAATTTACATTTTTCCCTGACAATTACAAACTAAACAAAATCGATGTTTTTGCAAATGGAAATAATAAACTCATACAGATCCACGTATGGTTTTGTTAAGTACCAATATTATCTTATATGAAATTGACTTAATTTCTCTATTCTCTATGATTTGAATTCAAACTGCAAAATAGTGAATTTGGAAAATTATTACAATTCACAAGCTAGGGAAGGATTACGGAATTTTGTCATATGCAGTAAGTTTAAAACAAAATACTTCATTATTTTTAAAGTTACGACTAAATGAGATAAGAGTGAAGAGAGATTGATTAAGAAATACAATTTGTAATTTATCAGTCTCCTTATACATTCTCGGTATTATATATTAATATTTTCACTGAGGTTTGGAGCCCTCTGCTTGCAAAAACCATGAGTGTGGACTCATTTTTCAATGCATAAAGCTACTTCTCTTTTCTCTGTAAAGCAAACAACTTAACTCTTGCATATAAGTGAAACAATTGAATCGATCAAAATCAAGTGTCATATTTCCTTACATTATCAATGGGATTTCTGCTTCAGTACAGCATATCCAAGTGAAGTACTGTGAAACTGACAACATGCAGTTATACCATTAATGCTGATGAAAAGGGTATGTAGGTATTAGAAATTTAACGCAAGGAATTTATAGAATTGCATTGTATAGGTACCTGATTTAGCTAACTACACATTAAAACACTAATAATAAAAGCTTATGAAAGTTCATATACGAGGGGCATCCTGAAAAAAGCTCCAATGGTGTATATACACAGCACTAGTGGTCGGAGAGCGACACACACATGCAGGCAGGAAGAAGTGGTATGTAGCTGTAATCTGGTACAGTTGCAATGCAGCAGTTTTAGGACAGTTCTAGGTTAATAAAGATTGCAGCTCTCACACAGTCTCCCACCGACTGCGATGTAGCCTACATTGCACGCTCAGAATTTGGCACAGAGCCACCAGCAATCGTGTGAGGTGTGCAGACCGGACGTCGTGAGTGAAAGTATGGTCAGACGATGGTGCAGGCAATTCACGAAGGCCAATCGAATGTGCACAACCCCATACAACTGAGTACACACAGGCCCTTTGCATCACTTCAGGTGAGAGATCTTGGACCACTCCCTGTACAGCCCTGGCCTTGAATGTACCGACTTTCATCTCTTTGCTTTAGTGAAGAGGTTTCTGGCAGGGCAAGGATTTGACAGCTACACTGCGGTAGAGATAGTTCCAGTCTTTGCTGTCAGACACATATACCATGGACATACAAAATTTAGTGCCATGCTACGACAAATGCCAGAACAACGGTGGTGATTATGCCGAAAATTAGGTTATGACTCACTGTTACTAATGCAATAAATTACAACTGATATTCTTGTTTTATTTATACCTAATCGGCAGACTCTTTGATATTTTGTTATTTTTATTTAAATTGGAGTATTTTCTTATTTTTTTACTTTTTACTATACGGTGTTATTTTTCCCAAAATTCAAATTTTCATTTTAGCGCATTTTCTGGCAATTATCTGAAATTATACCTTCATGGTGTTTTAAAAACTACTGTTTCAAATTGTAAGTCACATGGCTTACGTCTCTTCGTGAGAGTTTGATATCTTGAAAGTTATTTTGGGAAAGTTATTTTCCATACCCCTTGTTTAATTTTAAGGTAAGAATTTTAGATAATGAAATTTTCCCCGTATATACTGAAGGGTGCATAATGACCATAAGTGGCGACGCACCCAAAAAATTAAAATCAATCAAACTCACGTGACAGATACCGATATATTATGGCACCAAAAATTGGCATTATCTTTTTTTCACTTGTTAGTGTTACGTTTCCCAAAATTCGCATTTTTGTTTTAGAACATTTATCTGCCAGATATACCGAAACTTAATACTCCATTGTGATTTTAAACTATTATTTCAAATTGTAGGTCACATGGTCTACATACTTTCGTGACAGTTTGATATGTTGGAACAGATTTTTGAGGAAGTAAAAGTAAAGTGCTCCCCTGCACTTTTCCATGAAGGTGTATAGGGGTGTGGAGTTAGGGTCTCACACTTTCTTGATCACGGTCGAAGGTGGGGGTGATGTGATCAGCACCACGCTCCTGGCTACTTTATCCCTCAAAGTATCCTCAAGGTACCAGCTTCATATGATGCTGGGTGGGTGCCGGAGCAGTTTGAATAGGTGGAAAACATCCCGGTTCTCCACTGCAGGGGATCGACCCCGGGTCTCTCGCATAGTAGTCAGATGCCCTAATGACTGAGCTCCATTATTACTCGCTCGACAAATGCCGATGGTGCGCACTTAGCTTGGTAATTCAAAACATATCTCGTGCGACAAATACGAAGATGTGGCTCTTGTGTGACGGTAGATACGCACTCGATCTCCTGTTAGAACCCTGCCACTTTGCTCTGTGATGCAAATGGTTTCGATAGAAGTTGAAAAAATCGTTGGAAATACATGATTTAATGTGGCTGTCGGAATTATTTCATGTACGTATAAGTATAACTATAGTTTACTCTTGAGTAAAATGTTGGAAAACTTGCATGTTCTATGTACACAAACATGGCCTAGAAAAGACAAGAATGTTTCGTTGTTTTACGACATTTCTTTAAAAAAAATCGCTAAAAACATCATCAATTCGCATTTTATGCCAAATTCGCATTATTTCGATATTTCGAAAGGCCAAAAATGTGTCCAAACATCACTGCACATTCCTCAAAATTCGCAGCAATTACCAGTTTTCACGGTTTTGGCGTTTACGGTTCCCTACTAATCGGAAATTACTTTCTGGCCACCCCTTGTATAAATCAGTAGATGGAAAGTGAAAATTTAGCAGGGCTGGCAGAGAAAAGTCAATTCTTGAAGAAAGTGATTTGCTTTTATGATTGAATGATTTGAGTAAATATATTAAAATATTTACGTTTTTATTATTAGTATTTTATTTCATAATATTGGACATTAACCTTACTCAGTGAGAGATTAATGACCATCTCTCAAGAGTTCAAACAGACAGGACAGAGAGTGGCGTTAATTTCATTGCAATACTAGTGTTGCAGTAAATTTGAGGTTGCGAGCATGCACTTGCCAATTTTTATAACGTTCACCAATGCAGATTTATGTTTCACTTTTTCGTGATAGTATTCAATATATATCCCATTTGGTTGGATTCTTCTTGATATCTAATAATAGTGCAATGCCATTGTAAACGTATGTTAACTTGTGCGAAACCAGTAATACGTCAGGATGATGAAAGAAAACCTTCGTAAGCACTGCTACATTAAATAAGGTGAAGTGAGCCAGAAGAGTAATAAAATTCCAGCAGCATATTTTCAGTGTAAAGCTCTTCTTGTTTATACATGCGATTTTTGTTGGATGTTGCAGTCCATGCAATTTCTGTCGCATGTTGTAGTGAGATACTTTGTCAGGTGGCGATATTCGACAAAAATAGTATGTATCAATAGAACCTATTTTTTTCCCATGTTCCTTCAGTTTGCCCAACAAAATGCCTTACTATCGGACGACGCCATCCACTCTTATCCCCTCCATCTGTTGACAAGACCCCTTACTACTCCCATACGGACAGAAAAATGATAATTCAATGCATTTTCCACGTAATATTTAGAGGCTAAACTATACCATATGGTATCATCAGAGTAAGGTCGTACTGCCCCGATGATACCATATGGTATCATCGTGCTGATTATGAAATGAATGTGCTTTTTGGATCTTCATACTCTTATATTTGGGTGGAACTCGGACACAGGTCTGGAGCAAGCCTGAGAAATTCATATTGATGACCAACCTCTCCGCAACATATCAATGCCACATTTCCGAACAGAGTTTCACATTTTGGCTCATTATTCAACTTGTATGACACCCAGGAACATGAAACATGTTTCAATCAATCTCTTTGGAAACGTCCATTCCTTGAAGAGAATACTAAGGTTTGCGCCTTCTTCCCCAAAATAGCGGGAGAAGAGGGGCAAACTCCAGATTTTTACGTTTTTTTAAAATTGAAATTCGGTGGTCGCGCCCCCCAAACCCTTCCTCGGTTCGGCGTTCTGAATTGTACACGGTTGCATGCTCTGATGTTTTAGCTGAAAAACAAAACTTATCCGAAGTAGATTGCTCCGATAGTGCCCAAGTTGTAACAATTTTCCTCCAAAAATGCAAATTACCTATTTTTCGTAAAAAACAAAACAAAAAAAAAACACATTTTGGCTTATTATTCGACTTGTATGGCACCCAAGAACATAAAATATGTTTCATTCTCTTGAGAAATGTCCATTCTTTGGAAAGAATACTAAAATTTGCGCCTTATCCCCAAAATAGTGGGAGAAGAGGGGGCAAATTCCAGATTTAATTATTTTCATTGACATTCGGGGGACGTGCCCCCAAGCCCCCTTCCTCGGTCCAGCGTTCTGAATTGTGCACGGTTGCATGCTCTGATGTTTTATCTGAAAGACAAAACTTATCCGAAGTAGATTGCTCCCATGGTGCCCGAGTTATAACAATTTTCCTCCAAAAATGCAAATTACCTATTTATCGTAAAAAAATCACATTTTGACTTATTATTCAACTTATATGGCACACAAGAACATGAAATATGTTTCATTCTCTTGAGAAATGTCCATTCTTTGAAAAGAATACTAGTTCGCGACCTCTCCCCAAAATAGCGAGGCAACAAGGGGAAAACTACAGATTTTTACGTTGTTTTTTTCCATTGAAATTCGGGGGTCGTGCCCCCAAGCCCCCTTCCTCGGTCCGGCATTCTGAATTGTACACGGTTGCATGCGCTGATGTTTTAGCTGCAAAACAAAACTTATCCGAAGTAGATTGCTCCCATAGTGCCCGAGTTATAACAATTTTCCTCCAAAGAGTGTTCGAATTTAAAATTTCCACCGAGAAGCCCTGGCGAGAGAAATTTCTCTCTCTCTCTCTCCTCCTGCCATCACTGTTTCTGGCGCCGTGGTTGTGTTGTGCATAAAAGGGGCCTAAAAGTTGAGGCCAAAACTTGCGAACGAGATTTCCTGTTCCCGTGCAGAGTTCCATAACGATATCTTTAAATAAAAAAAAAATAAAAAATCAAAAAAAAAAAAATCAATGAAGACGAAATTCCCTGACATTTCCCTGACTTTTTTTGACACCTCAAATTCCCTGACTTTTCCCGGTTTTCCAGGTCTGTCGCCACCCTGAGTATTACTCATTTAACCTCTAAAACGTTATATAAAAAAAACAACCTTTCAGACGTTTATTAACTCACAAAATGTAAACCTAGAAAATGAAGTAAAAATATTTAGTTCAATGCACATTCTTCATTTTGGTAGATTTCTACTTTGAACAACTCACCACAATTTGCACTACAGTTGTCTTACGTATTTATTATGTCTCTTATAAAGCAATTTTCTAATTATGTAATGATCTTTAACAGTGCTACCACATCGCTTGATCTTAATTATGCAAAAAAAAAAAAAAAAAAAAAAAACTCTCAACTTGATGTGTACTTTCATTTGGTTGTAGTCTTTTTAACATTTCAGCAAATGCAAGGGTTTTTCTGAAGGTCTTTAGTTATGTATAGAAACTGAATGGATACAAGTTTGAAATTAATAATGACATAAAAATACTCAGCCTTATACTACATAGCTCAATTATATTTTTTACTTTCTTCATAATCTTTGATCTTACTCATGCCATTCTTCACGCATAGAAGATAAAAATACAAAACTTAAAAAATTGCAAATTACTGCAATGAATCTTATTTTTTTTACCTTATAACAGCACTATCAAACTGAAATTATTTTTAAAAATTCAACCTTCCATTCCAACACTACATCTTGGAGCATAATCATTCTTCCAGTTGTTTACACGGGATGTTAAGAGTCTCAAACTGAGGCTTCACACTGGCTCCATAAACAGGATCTAAGTGAATCACAAAATTGTAACAAAATAAGGTGTGTATTTGTATCTAGTTGAATGCCATAATTGTTAACAGACGCTGCACGAAATAACTATTACATAAAAATACATGGCATCACTGCAGGCTAACATGTTAACCATCTGAATTCTTCAGCAGGAAGAACAAACAGTTTCAGGCAATAATTACCTTCCTCTGCTTCTGTAACTATCCCTCTCCCTTCCTGGGCTGGGTGATCGCTTGCGTTTTTCTCCACGCTCATGGTGTTCATGATGCTCTTCTTTTATTGGTTCAGTTTCAGTTTCCTGTTTCACTTCAACATTTGCCTCTTCCTTTATCTATTAAAAAAGTACAGTAGTATGTGCTGTGGTAAAATACACCTGTGATTATATATGCAAAAACATACATCTTAAATTTAACAAGAGTCTAGATCTTGTATCAAGTAATGTTTTAAAGTAATATTATTGAGTATTAAACTAATATTCATAATATTTTGTTTAGAATTTGTTATTAAAGATTCTTTTCAAACTCGTTAGGTAAACATAAAACAGTGTTGGAATTTTAGTGTTTTTTCTATTTTTTCATTGACATGACATTAACAAAGAGCCTGTTAAATTTACATGTCAATATGTGTAATAAATGAAAGTATCTTACATCACAATGGTGTGCAATAAATCTTTCAGGATTACTATATTTGATCAAACCTAACTAAACCAATGGGTGTCAAATAAAGATTTAAATATTCTGATGATAATTCTAACAGGAGTTTGATGAAAATAACTATCATGAATACACACCAATAACACAGTTTTAACATTGCAGCAGAGCACTGCTGATATTAGTCTACTTGGTTGAATGTAATTTCCTTGCACCAGCCTGACACCTGGGTATACCCCAAGTCCTGAATGTATCGCCAGTTCGGCATCTTTGACAGAACCCCAGAGGAAGCCGACCGGACCCGTATCTGGTTTCGAGCCACCACCTGTTTTTCGGCAAAGCGCTGTTGTCACTTTTACCTCCAGTGTTTAGACATCCATTCATTCACTGTGACGTTTTACTCCAAAGGTCTTTAAATTGCATGAAAAAATAGCAAAACACAATAACACAACCTAGCAAAGATAGAGAACCGCAACCTCGCGTTTAGAAATCTCTAAAGAAACTGAATTAGCAACATCTCATTTAGTCCACGTGGACTTGATGAGAGCTGTCATTTCTTGGAGGGACGCTATTGGTGGGAAAGGTTTCAGGGGATGATTTATTGCAGTCCACGTGGATCTGACATGTTGTTCTTAGGGGGATAACTGATCTTTCGGAACTTTCTTTGCAGTAAAGTGAGGTTTCTTTGGGGACCAGCACTATACACCTGCACTACACCAAATGTCTAAAAGTGCAGCGAACTAGACAGGGCTAGAGAAAGGGAGCATTTTACACTCTAATGAGACTTCTGTAGTTATTGTTATTGTATATTTATTTAACTACTTTTTGGCCACTTGCAGCGATAAGTCACAATCAGATAATAAAGTTGGTGAAGACGAAGAAAAAAAATCAGGCCAGCACTCAAACCTGGAATCATTGAAAGGTCAACAATTCAACAAATCAGCCATAGAGCCAGCATAACAATTTTGTATAAAAAAATAAATGGTAATGGCTATATGGTAGGAATGAAAAGATAAAATGAGAGGAGTTCTCACCTCCTGTTCAGGCTCCTCCTCCTGTTCTGTTTTCATCTCAAAGTCACTTGGTTTTCTTTCTGGAGAAGACTCCTCCTTGATTTCAGGTTTAGCTTCCATTTCATAAGCATCTTGTGAATCATCTCCACCATTTTGTTCAGGTTCCTGCAAACTAGTCTCCTCTTCGCCTGGTTCTTCTGTTGAAGTTTCTTCAATTGGTGATGTGTCTGGAATGCCTGCACAGGCGGAATAAAACAAACAATTCAATTATTGTTTTTTAAAATTACAATACAAGTTCTTGTAGTTTTAAGAAAGTGTTTAGAAAATGGCGAATGTAAGGATGGTCAACTACTTATTTGGCCCAGCTCAAAATAGTTCATGCAGCATATCCTTTAATAGGGTAAGACTCTCTTCCCTCTTTCTGTACAAAGTCAAGCACAAATTTCAACACTATTTAGCAGGAGGGTACAGGGAGTCAATTGTACCATTATGGTGTTTTAAGTTTTCAGTTATTTGCATTGGATGCATTTTAATATAAGATAATTTATATTCATTCTAACCTCATTGACTTCTGTCATAACATTGTGTGTTTATGAAGTCATCTCATGTTTTGAATTGTCTTGTCAGGTGCTATCTTGTGCAAAACTGCTGTTCATAAACTACAGCCAAGTCAGATGAAGCCAGCTACATCAGTTTCTAAACTCAATCCAAGTACAGCTCCGCCCACTACTGGTTCCGTGACATATCCGGTATACTTGGCTCGTAAGATTTGTAAGCCGTTCTCGATACGATTGAGTTGGCTGACTGCAGACAAAAACTAACAGAAAGCACGACAGCAGTTTTCAATGGCTGGGAATTGTTTATATGATGCCTTCGAAAGTCAGAAAGTCAGCTGAAGGAAAAGGTGTAGTTAATATTATCTTATAATTCTTTCCGTAGATGTATATAAGTAAAAGTAATATACAAGTAAAAGTAAAGTGTTCCCCTGTGCTTAGCACCATGCCATGAAGACGTATAGGGGGTGTGGGAGTAACGGCCCACACTTTCTTGATCCGGTCATGAGTGGGGGTGATGTGATCAGCACCATGCCCCTGACCGCCTTTACCCTCCAGGTTTCCCCAGGTACCCATGTTATTCGACACTGGGTGGGTGCCGGGGCCACTTCCATCGTTAGAAAAGTTCCCGGATTTGAACCAGCCAGGAATGTATATATGGGGGGAAAATATGCAAAAACTGGCATCCCAAGAGAAAAAGTATAAAAAATGAAAAAAGTCATTTTTGATCTGAACTGTAATGAAAAAATATTTTTAAAGCATTCAATTTACCATAATTCAACGTTATTAGTTGGATCCACCATGCTGTTCATAAACTGCAGCCTGGGACAGCTTCGCTAGTGACGTTTCATGTAAAGTCTGCATAATCCACTTGTGTAAGACCTGGGCTGAGTTGGCTGGAGTTTACGAACGACAGTAAAGCCTTCAAGTTTGGCTGCTTCAGGGTAAGGTAACAGAGGTAGTATCTTGCAGGGGTACAAAGGGCCAAGGGAGGCATAGAGAATCATGCAAACACAACAAAATATATTTCATAAAATTGGGTGTGAAAATATAATAAATCAACTTGGTGTTAGCACTGCAACATTTTGTAATGCATAATCCGCCATGACAATTTTTATCCTGGAACCTCCTGCCTATTGACACAAACGATGCTGGTTTGTTCAATTTATGAAATTTAGTACTTTATAATTAGCCTCTTCTTATTTCGACCACGCACAATTGTCTGGAACCCATTATAAAGGTTGGAAAATTAACTTCTCATGCTCAAATACCTGCGAAAAAAAACCTACAAGCAAAATAGGTTTACATATATTGGAGTGCCTGCAAACTGATAACGAATAGTGTTAATTCGAGGTGTGCTCACGCTCAGTAAACATCTCGCAAAACAAGTTGGTTGTAGATCACCCCTCATTCTTAAAGTAATATCTGACATCAATGAACTTTCAGTTAAAACCAATACCACATATGACACCACAAAAAATTATCTACGCGCTTCAATTCCTTACAAATAATTACCGCAGAATGCCGCATGAAAACTGTCCGCGAAGCCGAAATCAAAAAAGTTGACAAAAATCACAGACCATGTGCAAATGTTTCGTAAGTTACGCATGAAACTTCAAAAAAGTTTCACGACACAAAATGTACATAAAATCTACCTCTTAAATGCATTACAACGTAACACTCAATCCTTGCTACCTACGGGACTCCATTTTTGCCCAAGGTACAAAAATGGCGGATAATCCACGCCGGTAAAAATGCGACAGTTAGCTATTTTTGCTGCAAACTAAAACAACTTCCTACTACCGCTTTACCTAAATGAACACACTAAACATGTTTGTCAATGAATTACCTTTTCCAGTTTCACCTTCCAGTGCTTCGCGTAATCGATCCACTAACGTCGCTTTATTTCCTCTTGTGTCTAAACCACGAGAAGCTAATTCAGCACGTAACTCCACAACTTTCATTTTCGCCGGATCAGTTTCACTCATTTTGCTAATTAATTGGTACGAAGTTAAAATCAGACAAGATACAAATTAAATGAAACTCTATGTTACGATGCAGATCAGAAAATTATCTGAAGTTCAGCTCATAGAAGTTACGTTCCCAAAATCTATCGCACGTACGAGAACACGACACAAACACCACTTTATAACATAAAATGGCGTGGCTAGTTAGAAAGATTCGCACTTTTGTAAGGCTGAACGTGATTGGTTTCAACCCACACCATTAAATCCACAGACAAAATACTACCCAATAATAAAAAGAGTTACTTTCTGCGCAGTTTTTCGTTGAGAACATTTTATTCGCTACTTCTAGCCGCGTTGTTCCAGGATTGGTTGATATGAGTGTTCGTAACCTAGGCAACGAACTTGTTGAGCTATGGCGGAAAAAAATGGTATGTATTTCAGGGAATTTTTCATCGTCTTGGTTGACTTTATTAACATTGAACAACCTCTTCTTTCAAGCTCTTACTGCAGTCTCTTGAAAGAGAAGTGCAACGTTCCTCAGTTCTTTCAATATCTTTACTGAACGGCGAATATTTTGAATTACAATCAAATAAAAATACTTTGCTGGCTTTCACAAGTACGTAACAAAGTTGTCTCCTGGTTTTATTCTCTCTCTTTGTTTCCATGGGTTAAGATGTGTTGAGTTCCTGTTTCTTCAAATCACGGAGCATTCAACAATATGTTTGTAATCATAAAACGTTTGTGATCATAGGCGTCCGAAAGGGAGCATGGGGCCGCGGCCCCCGTGGAAAGTAAATGATAAATTCAATTATAAATCTCAGATATGTAATTTCATTCCAGTCAGTGTAATGTATGTTAATTATGGGCTGATAATTGCACATAAGCAGTGGCGGCGTCAGGATTAATCATCTGGGCGTGCTGAGGGGGTGCGGAATAAAATTTAGGGGGTGCGATGTTGAAAATAAAGAAAACATAAAATATGTATGTATGCATGTTTTATCAGAGGCGCAACCACGAATTTTTGTCTGGAGGAGGGGGGCAAGTACCAAGATAAACGTGCCAATAATAATAATGATCATGACATTATTATTATTATTATTATTATTAGTAGTAGTAGTAGTAGTAGTAGTAGTATAGTAATAGGCGTCGACTCCATGGGGCTTGGAGGCCTTCGAGCCCCCCAACGTTAACGATGTGGGGGCAGAGCCCCCTAAATAATATGTTTAAGAGGATCTAATGTATTACTTTGCTTCTCTTGTAAAGTTTACTCTGAATTGTGCCACATGAATTTAACTTTAAATACACATTTGAAATGTTCTACACCATCAACGCTGGGGGGCTGAGACCGCTAAACCATCAACTTTGGGGGCGGGCTATGACTAGAGACAGCAAAACACATGAGGGAGGTTATCTAAGTGTCCCCCTCCGATTTCCATAAAACGTGGCAGGTGTATAGAGGGGGCCCAAAGGAAGATATACGTGTTTTCTTGTTTCGGCTAAAAAACGGGTTTAGGTTGGAAAACCCCCTCAAATGTCAAGATGAGGACAAATTGAAGTGGGGATCTGCCCCCTGTGTCCCCCTCCGATTCCCATGAAACTTGGCAGGTGTATAGAGGGGCCCAAAGGAAGAAATACGTGTTTTTTGTTTCGGCTAAAAAACTGCTTTAGGGGGCAACCCCCCCTCAAATATCAAGATGAGGAAAAATTGAAGTGGAGATCTGACCCCTGTGTCCCCCTCCGATTTCCATGAAACTTGTCAGGTGTATAGAGGGGCCAAAAGGAAGAAATGCGTGTTTTTTTGCTTCAGCTAAAAAACGGGTTTAGGGAGCAAACCCCCTCAAATATCAAAATGAGGACAAATTGAAGTGGGGATCTGACCCCTGTGTCCCCCTGCGATTTCCATGAACTTGGCAGGTGTATAGAGGGGGCCAAAGGAAGAAATACGTGTTTTTTTGGTTTCGGCTAACCACTCTCCGTTACCCTGCTCTGGTCCGTCTATTGTTATGCCCATGTCTATCCGGGAACTATGGTGTCTATGAATTCAGCATCTCTCTACAATTGCACTGCGTTTGGTACCAACAATCCTACAGTTCTGTGCTGTGTGTGTTCCAAATTTATGTGCGTGTTCTTCTTATGGCAGATTTACGTGGTTTCAGGGTCAGATCCCCACCTCAATTTCTCCTCATCTTGACATTTGAGGGGGGGGATCTGACCCCTAAAACCGTTTTTCAGCTGAAACAAAAAAACACGTATTCTTCCTTTGGGCCCCTCTATACCCCTGCCAAGTTTCATGGAAGTCGGAGGGGGACACAGGGGTCAGATCCCCACTTCAATTTGTTTTCATCTTGACATTTGAGGGGGGTTGCCTCCTCAAACCGTTTTTTAACCGAAACAAAAAAACACGTATTTCTTCCTTTGGCCCCCTCTATACACCTGCCAAGTTTCATGGTAATCGGAGGGGGACACTTAGATAACCTCTATTGTAAGTACAGGGAGGTTATTTCAGTCGTTCACCGCCAGCCTGTCGGCCGTTCAGCGGACTCTTCATGCAACAGGTCCCGGCAAATTGCGTTCAGGAAGTCCGTAACAGAAACCGCTTGTTTTGTAATATTTCCACTTTTCACAATTACAGTTACAATTGAAATAAGCACGTACCTTGTCGCAAGGATGCTGTGTGTGTGTGTGTGGAAAAGGTGTCCTCCCAAATACAAATATTTCTGGCACCTTATTTCTGACAGAAACTCTTAGATTAGACATCGCTACTTTATCGTCAGTTGTCAGAAAGGGAAGACAGCATCCCGGCGCATAAAGCAAACCGAAAGCGTAAAATGATATTTAAAAGTAATAATAATGATGATCACTAACCTCCTGTGTTATAAGAGATGTTGAAAATGACCTCCTTTAACAGCAATACAACACGTTTCTTAGGTTCAAGAGATCCGGTCTATCGTAATTCCCTGACCACTTTTCTGCAAGAATTCGTTTTCACGTAATTATCGTACATAAAAACTCTCTGTTCAAGACTATATTTGTTTAACGACATAACTAATGAATGAATAACAATTAACACACAATAAAGCACTGGCCATGAGTAGCAACACAGTATAAACAACACGCGTCCTGATAAACGCAAACAGAAGTGAACTTGAACGTACACTGACTAGTCTGGTAGCCGACAGTGTTGCTAACCATTTTTCGGCAATGTCCCTACAGACGTAGTCAAAATGTCCCTACAACTGACCAAATGTCCCTACGCCAAGTAAAGCGACTAAAAAAATTATCACCTCATGAGCATGCAAAACAGAAGATAAAATATACACATTTACTTGCCAAATCTTTCTGCTCGGTGCTTCCACAATTAATGAAGGAGCGAATTTACATTTGCCTATCCTAACTTAACCTAACCGTACCTGGAAGCGGACCCGGCGCCTACCCAGCGTCGAATAACATGGGTACCTGGGGGAAACCCTGGGGGGTAAAGGCGGTCAGGGGCGTGATGCTGATCACATCACCCCCACTCACGACCGGATCAAGAAAGTGTGGGGCGTTACCCTCACACCCCCTATACGCCTTCATGGCGTGGTGCTATGCACAGGGGAACACTTTACCTTTTTTGTACCTGAATGGTTCGTGGGGCTATCCGTCAATGGTTTGTTGGGCTACCCGTTTTTCGAGCCCAAATTTTAACTATGTTTGCCTTGCCTAACCTAACTTAACCTAACCTTACCGAGAATGCTCAGTGGGGCTATTCCTGAATGGTTTTGCGGTAATTGTGATTACGAACCGATAAAAAATATTTTTTTCGTATCACTTTAACATCATCGAAGACGCCATTTTCGTATCCTGCAATTTTATGATTGATGTAATGTTGCCAAATTTACCTGTAATCAAATCAGTTCTTCTACATCGTGATTGTCGCTGTCACATGTAAGCATGTTCTTTGGGCAATATACTGAAATGAATAAGTTTATTAATTAGCCCTCCTGCACACTCCACCTAACAATCTGTATAACATTAACAATTTTTTTACTGTTCTCTTCCGCTATTCTTATACAATCCATGCTCTCCAAGTATGAAAACAACAGTGTGGCAACGCTGTAGACAGCGTAACTAATTGTAATTTGTTCATATCAACAAATATGGCTACCATACTTGTATACGGAGAATCATTGCGAGAATTGAAATGCTTATTTTACAACTTTTACACGTTAATTAACATTTTTCCCCCCTCACCCCAACATGTTAACTTGAGATAAATCATCACGAATAATTATTTCGTGAGTATAAGACGTAGCATAGAAATTACAGAAGGGTCCGGTATTGGAAATTCTTGCCTTAATGAATAATAGGGGTGTGCGGGACAGAATTTTTTGGGTCGGGACGGGATCGGGACGGTAATTTTTTTAAATCCCGACATTCGGGACTGAAAAATTTGCAATTTCCCGACCAAGTCGGAAAATTTTCGGGACGGGAAATGTTCGAAATTTCCCGAAGCACTGGAAATCTCGAATTTTACAAGTCATTTTCACTTTAAGTGATTGTTTTTGCATTTCTAGAATAAAAACTTACAATTTTCGATAAGTTCCAGAAACTTACAAGGCAGAAAACGTCGAGAATTAACGACTTTTTAAAGTAAAGGATCCCGCACACCCCTAATGAATAACGTTGAGTCGTTTACTGTTGATTATGTTATTTGAAGTCATACATGCTGCTGCTGTGCAGAGATAGATGTTGGTTGGTGATGCTGTATTTCCTGCAGTCTTTAACAATTCTGGTCCCATTTTATTTCCCTTTTTTGTTTTTGTTGAGTTGAGTTGAGTTGGTGTTTTAAGTCCACTTTATGCACAGTAAGGCTAATCGGGACTGGACCTACAGTTTAAAGTGGGATCCGAACCACTTGTGCCTCCACGGATATCGAACCCGGGACCCCTTGATTACAAGGCGACGACGCTACCACTGCGCCATCGGGGAGGCCCTTTTTTTGTTTTTGTATCACTTAACATTGAAAATATTCTTTCCGTTTCCGCTTTAGAATGTGGCAATGTTAGCACTATTTTCGCGAGAGTGGAAATGTTTTCAAAAAGGAACTTGCCTTGAAAGTTTTTGGTAACCGATAACATGTTTCAAAATTCTGATGGAGATTTGTTAGTTAGTTCTTTTTTCTCCTCTTCGCTAAAGTATCCAGATAAACTAATTCATAAAATGTCATTTACCAAGATTGAAAAAAGTACCTACGTTTTCCCTCATTTGGCACAATCTGTCCCTACGTTCTTACGCGGGAGAAATTTAGTGAAAAGTCCCTATGCTTAGGGACATGTCCCTACGGTTGGCATCACTGCCGACACGTGCAGTATGAAGCGCCCTCTCGCGGCTGACAGACAACTCACCCAACCCCCGATAAGCTGCCGGCGCTGTCGCGACAACTGAGGATAAAGTAGCGATGACTAATCTAAGATTAGATGTCAGAAATAAGGTGCCAGAAATATTTGTATTTGGGAGGACACCTTTTCCACACACACACACACAGCATCCTTGCGACAAGGTACGTGCTTATTTCAATTGTAATTGTAACTGTAATTGTGAAAAGTGGAAACATTACAAAACAAGCGGTTTCTGTTACGGACTTCCTGAACGCAATTTGCCGGGACCTGTTGCATGAAGAGTCCGCTGAACGGCCGACAGGCTGGCGGTGAACGACTGAAATAACCTCCCTGTATATAATTATGAGTATTGTTAACATTAGGGCCGGATTAAGGTGGGTGCTATTGATGCTGCAGCATTAGGCCCATTCCTGAAATAGGCCCAAATGAAAACAGACGAGAATTTTCCGAAAGCTGGACAGTTTTCTTTTGCTATATTAACCTGAAAATAAATCTTAGAATGAAATTTGGAGTCCCAATTTCGGACGCGTAGACACAGCGTTACTTATTATACAGTTACTATTATTGTTTGCGCTATGACGTAACTATAACGCCATGTGTTTATTGTTCACCGAATATTTCAAGTTCTTCTTCTTCATCTTCATGACCCTTACCGCTGGAAGATTTCAAGTTAATGCTATCAATTTTATGTTAAACAGTTTACATAGTAATTTAGCTGCGTTTTTTGCAATATCTTGGCGATTGTTGCCACTTTAATATTGTTCGGTTAGTGAGTGCGACGTAGTAAATTTTTCACCTGGAAAGTTAGTTGTACAGAAAAAATTGACGATATGCAGCATCAGGCCCAATTTCGTCTTAAACCGGCCCTGGTTAACAATTTTTACTAAAGAGTTTCAAAAGACGATGTGCATGAACTAGAGGAGTGGATGGGACGTTCGGGCTACAAATGGCTCTCACATGACATTCAGAACGAGATCGTTGATATATTAGGGAGATCTGTTTTGCGCTCCGTGGTAGCAGATATTAAAAGTCGGGAATGTGAACAATTGACTATCTGCATTCGAACTGTGAATGAAAATTTTGATATTTTTTAGGAATTCATGGGCTTTTACGAGATTCCGAACACTGAGGCCAAAACTTGAAAAAGGGAGGGAGTGAGTCATTCATTAATTTATTTCAGTGATCAGAGGCCCCACCCCCAATAATTTTGACAAGTCGGCGCCCCTGACTAGTAGTAGTAGTATGAAAGACGTTACTATCCTCGTAAATCACGCAAAAAGGGGAGAAGTTGGTGCTAAAGCATTTGTGTTATACAAACGATTTGAAATAGTTTTTCAAACGTTCAATTTCACATTAGCTAATAATTGAAAACAAGCACACAAACTGTATTTTTGAAAGACAGAAAATGCATGACGAATATAATTCTTTTTGTACATTACACATGTATAACTTTCATGTACAACATGTATGCAACATGGAGCGACGTAAAAAATAAGAGCATGCATATGCAACATGTTAACACTGTATTCAAAGTTTATTTAATACACATATATAACATATTATTTAAATGCATTACATAATCAATTTATCCGCCTCGTAACAAACCAACAGCAAAAATGATATAAATCTTTCAAATGTGAGCGCTTCTTTTCATCCAAACAATTGAAGCATTCCACCGAATAACGCGCTGTATGGCAGTTTTGGGAATTCTCTCTTTTAAAGCGCTTTAATTTATATTGTTCGCCGCCCCTAGCTACGGCTCTGAACTTTTACGAAGTTACGAATTTTTTTTTACTAAATATATTTTTATTTGCATAAAATTTGAAATGGAAGATGGCAATTGCCGCTCTGTGCCCCCCCCCCCCCATTTGCCTTGAGGTGTCCTCGTGCGTCTGGAAGAAAAAATAAATACATGAACAATTGAACACTCATTCCATTTTGAACATCATTTTGTCATGCTACTCTTAAATTCTGCTAGCCTTGCTTTTTTATAACTTCAATTTTTGCCCCCTTGTGCCCCATAGAATTGATTTCGGACCAAGCTTCAGCTTTATTAAAATCCCCTTCTGCCGCACTATCCCCATCAACGAATTGTACATTTCTTGGCGAACTTCGGGCTCCTCGGCCTGAAATGGTACTTTACTAAACATGTTACGTGGAACATATAGAACGTATTAGCAGGTAAACTACCCGTCACGATACAACTCGCGTTAAATAGTTACCCGAGCACGACCTGATGAGTAATGATATCTTGAAAGCATCTGAAATGTTTATTCCAGTGCGACTTGGAGAAAAGCGGAACTACAAGTAGGTGGACAATAAAACCGTTTAGAGTGCCACACACGTAAATTTGCCGTTGCGTAGAAACGAATTTTCGTTTCGTCTCCCTCTCTCTTAGCATCACGTGTTCTACCCTGCTCGAAAACCTTCGCTATTGTTGCCATATTGTCATTCCATTCCTGGACACACTCGCGCAAACTTCATTGAAAACAATTGAACAGCGCTCCAGCTCGCGGTTCCCACCGGTCAGCAGGGACGGCAATGTGGCAATATAGCACGGCGTAGTCGTTGCTTCTTTTATGCAGTGCATGTTCATTGGCTAGCTAGTAACTAGTGTTGCCAACTGTAATAATGAAGCATTATTTCTGTCACGGAAGGGGAAAAGGCAGGTAAAGTGGCGGTGAGTTTTGTTGGATTGGAAGCACCATATTTTTATTTTATACTAAGTATTTGACCGGTTTGACGTTGTGTGCGTGTATTGCGTGTGTGTATGTAAAAGTGTGTGTTTGCTAATGAAAGTTAAATTCCATAATGCCTCCAGTTCTGTCGAAGTTGAAATCAAAAACCTTGCATAGCCAAGCTCGGGAAATTCTAAGCAATTCAACTCTGGCTCCGGCAGGTGTTCTTGTAGAAATTGCATAGAGGAGGCTGTCATTTTTGCTGCTTAATGCGATACATATTGTTTTCTGTGTTAAAATTGCCATGCTTTGATGGGTGACCAAGTTCATAGCAGGGCCGGCGGAAGGGGAGGGCGAACCGAGCGGCAAAATTTGAAGAGAAGAAAAAAATAAGCCTATTGAAAACTGTGATCGAGCGAGATATTCTTTTGCGCTGAATAGTATTGAAATATCATAAGAAGTCTCATTATTTATTTTATATTTTGATGTTTTAGTTAGGAATATATTGATTTTCAATTTTCCGTTGCTGCGTAATGACCGGGGGGGGGGGTCGAAATAGAGCGGCATCTGCCGCCACCTCCCAGGGAGGCAAAATGACTAGCGCCGGCCCTGGTTCATAACAAAAGAAAAAGCCGCGCAGCTTATCGTCTAGTGGCAGTATATGTACTCGTTATTGTTGTCGAAGCCGGCATCCTTTGCAAATGTACAACAAAGGCAACCGACTGTCGCAGATCTCAGAGAGGAAATAATAATACTGTTTGAGGAGGAGTGTTATGGTGCAATTGTAGCGGTTTAACACGTTGGCATGTTATTATCTGCCGTTGCAGTTCCATACCAGTGTATACGGGTTTTGGGAGTGAAAAGTTAGAACGCCACCAGTGCATTAATGCAATGAAAAATAATATATACGTATATATTTTTTTTATTTTGTTTGAAATCACTCAAATAAGGAATCGTATGAAGAAGTCTTCTTTGCAGCATTTTTGGTAATTGTACTTATGTGTTAGTTCATATTTTGCGAATTTTTAGTCCATATGTATGTAGCTACATACAAAGCCACTTGTTAGTACATATTAATCCTAGTCCTGGTATAATGCATGACGTTTAAAACTCAACGTTAGATAGACCTGAATTCTCTAATTTTATTGTTGTACGTAACAGCTGTGCATCGGAGCACTGCAGCGATTTTTCTATCTGCTCCATTAGCAACACTGCTTCTTTAGTTGTTTCGCGCATCGCACGGCAGAAATAGCTGTGCTGGACTCTAACAACAATGCCAAAAGAGAACTCACTGAGCTGTGTGCATATATCGAAAACACAAAGGCCGCTTCTCTTTCAATGCTTGCCTGTTGTATACAATAACATCAGTGGTGTCCAGTGGCGGAGCGTGACCTTTCCAACAGTGTAAGCCTATCATGACGAAGGCTATTTCCCGTTGTGCTTATTTTTGGGCTGACATGGTTAGGGATTTATCCACACACATCGACCCCCCCCCCCAATTTTTTCAGAACACTTCCCTGGAATTTTTCACCAAATTAAAAATTCTGGATATCTGATAATTAAGTCAGTGTTATTCCTATCACAATGAGTAACGTATCGATAAAAATATGCAAAGTTAGATAAAATGAATAATAATAATAATAAACAGAAGGAAACAGAAAAGTGCTGAATACTTTTTACAACCGCTTAACCAAGTATCAGCTCCGTATCATGAATCGCAAAATCGGAATTTTATTTTTCGTTTCTGTTACTATGTCTGCTAGAGAAGGAAGGGGTGGGCCTACCTATATCCACAAGTTTCTTCTTGGCAGCAAAATCCTTGCTGGACAACGGCGTCTTCAACAAGTTCTCCAACCCACCGCACAATCACACTCATTTTATTCCATAATGCACTTCACTACTGTATCACACCACAGCACAGGGACGACAGTCTGCTTTTCAATAGATGGAATTCGCAAAAGCAATACCTCGAGACTTTAACAAACACACAGCAAGAACGGGGAAACAAAAATACACCAGATCCAAAATCAGTCACTGCTCAAAGCAGTGATCTTTCGGACTGTGAGGGGAATATCCCTTTCGGACATAAATAAATTCCCTCTCTTGCCTTAAAATTCCCTATATTTAGTAAAAAAAATACAATATAAAATATAAAAGAAATGCTCACAAATTGTAGGGATATATCCAGAAATTTCTATCAAAGGACATGTAAGTGCTTTCTTAGGATAGTGTAGAAGCAAATCTAGCACCTAAAAGATCATAAACAGGCTTTTCGTACGTTGTTCGAAGAGTGTTTGAATCACGGACTATGTAATTAATAATATTTGGTTCACATTTGACATGAAATTTGTAAAATTGGTTCAATCTTCAGTTTTCATTAACATTTATTTACTTATTTATTTCACTTTTTAGCTCAATTATTACCAGCTGAGTTCACATAAACGGAAAACAGAGTCTTAATATGTCTAATGTTTATGCTCTCCTACAAGCGAAAAACAGAAACAACAAGAATTTAGCACATCAATGTGTATCTAGTTATCCCGTATCCCGCTCATTTCTAGGTTTCTCCTTTTTTCCCTTCCTGTTAGTTTTTTGCTTCAGAATTCCCTGTTCCTGGGGAAAAAAAACCTCCTTGAAGCACCACCGGCTCAAATTTCCTTTGCAGTCAACCATTCATACCCGACAACGCTGGAACCCCTCCTCTTGCAGGACCTGTGTCTCGCGGGCGCGTATTCAGTGAAGCCAACCCAAGCATAATGGTGCTAAATCTCGCACAAGTTTAAAAAGTCGTTTGTAAGTTGGAGATATAAATAAAACAACAGGGCCGCTTTTCGTTGTGGTTGAATTTTCTCAAACTTTTCACGTAACGTGGAACCCATGCCGTTGGTTGAACCATTCGAATTTATATTTGTTTTTGTTATAAATTAATATTTATAATATGAAAATCCCAGAACAATTTAGTAGTATGTAGCATAATTTCGGAGTTTAAACGACACCATGGATGTCCAGAAGGGACAAGGGGAGGAGACACTTCCTGAAAAATGAATGTCCACCATTTTCACACATACAATTTCATTTCAGTCACATCAAATTGTTAATGATTGTAAGGGCATTGCAGAAAAATGTTAACTTCAAATTGAATTAGTATATTTTTAGAAGGGAAATATACCTAGTTTACCCCAACCCCTGAAAAAAATACTTTGCTTAATCCTCCTGGTGGAAAGAAATACTGCGGACGTCCATGAACAACACTTTTTCTAAACATGAGGTTTGCAACGCTGCTGTAAGCCTCTGCCCGTAGGTTTACATACCTAGGGTTTCGATGCGCTCTTCTCCCTATATTCCTTGTTCTTCACTTGGTTCTTCTCCTTCTCCTTCCAGATACGGTGGGCGACGGTAGGCACTGCTCCTTCGCGGTCAGAAATTTGTAAGGCAACATTCAGACGGCTTACAACTTTCCCCAAGCAAAAGGCGGGAGTTCTCATGTGCCATCTGGTGCTGAAGTGTTGCAATCTAACAAACAGGAACTCGAAGACTGGTATCGGGCCGAGATGAACTTTGAAGTTTTTATGAATTTTGCCATATAATTACATACATTTTACTAGAACTAATAAAGTGTAAGCCCGGCTTACACGGCTTACATGGACGCTCCGCGCCTGGTGGTGTCACTACCAATGTAACTACGACATATGACACTGCAAGAATTAATGTTTTCAACATAGATTTTGAATAGGGGGTGAGGAAGAAATTTAGGGGGTGTGAAAGCATCCCCTCGCGCTCCCTGGCGCCGCCCCTGCGCATAAGGCAGGTACAGGATCACAGCAGGAATGCAGATACAGTAACTTCAATGTTTTTAAAGAGGCAGAGCATTGTTTTGGGGGAAAATATTTTATGGATGTTCTTGGAGTGAATGATTTAGTTTATGTTACATTGTTACGACGCGTTTCTTCCACTTTTGACTAATCGCTACGATAGGGTTGAATGGTGCTACTAGGTTGAGATGGATGAAGGGACAATCACGACACGAGTCCCACAGATAGATATTTCATGCTGTGGGTACGTACAGACTTCTACAAAATTCAGTCCACGGTGTTCTACGTTAAGAGAAGTTGACATGGTCAGGCACGTATCCAAGGGGGGCTTAGGGGGCTCGAGCCCCCCCCCCCGAAAGTTTTCGGTTAACACTAGATAAAATGAGGTTTTTGGTTCCTTGTGGTGACGATAATTTAAGGAGATAAATAATTATCGAGGAAAGACTGAGAATGTTCTGTAACCCTGTTATTGATAATAGCGCCTATCCAAGGTGGGGATCAGGGGGCTCGAGGGCCCCCCCCCAACCAGGATTTTTTTTCAGTTTACTAGATAAAATTAGGTTTTTGGCTTCTTGAAAAATGTAACGATAATTTAATGAGAAATAATTATCGAGGAGAGACGGAGAATGTTCTATAACCTTCTTATTGTTAATAGCACGTATCCAAGGTGGGGATCAGGGGCTGGAGCCGCCACCAGGAAATTTTTCAATTTACACTAAATAAAAATACGTTTTTGTCTTCTTGAATAATGTGACGATAGAGAAATAATTATCAAGGCAAGACGGAGAATGTTCTATAACGCTGTTGTTGATAATATTGCACGTAAACTTTTCTTGCCCTTTCGGTGTTGTCGCAGCGAACTTGAGCACTACATAAAGACTTGTCCGCATTTGGAAGCTGTACGCACAACAAAGGTAGCGCCACAAGTAGGACGATTCGTTATAGTTTTTAATATCTGGAAAGCGTGAGAGGGAACGTTCCTGAATAATAGGAGTCGAACTACTGGCAGTATTACCGAATCGCTTTATCTGCGGAACGTTCTAGAATATAATGAGGATATAAATACGCGGCTTCAATTTCCCAGTTGATCTGTACAACAGAATCGGTTAATGAGACTTCAGAGGTAAGTGTGACAGTTTATACAGTCGATTAGTGATCAGTCAGTGTCAATTGGTTGCTTTTAAGATCTAGTGATTCAAAAATCAAAAGGACTAAATACCGTAAAGTAACGTTTGGGTCTAAAGCTGAAGACATTGACGACAGCGAAACTTACGTAGCCTCAGTGTAGTACTAGTTCGGGTCGAGGGCGGAAGAGATCGAACGTCTCTCTCTAAATTGAATATTTCAGCAGTATTGGAGCAGTTTATTAAAAATGAAATTATCTGCACAGATCAACTGAAAATCAAAGTTTTGAGTGATTATTTAGTTGTGTCCGGACCAAATTTCGTGTATGCAGTCCGAGAATTTCATGGTGTAAAAAAATACTTTTGTTTAAGCGTACTGGGTTCGACACACACTCAAACACTTAACTATTATAAAGGGACAGCCGAAAATTTGTGAATGTATAGAAGAGAAAGCAAGAAGATGCTACTTATGTACAGTAGTTATTTTAGCGGAAATTGCAGCCTCTACTCTTCAGGACCCGAATCAGGGCTCTGGCATACCGTGCCATTGCTCTACCAACCGAGCCACCCTTGACTTCGACTGATTTTTCGCTAAAATGTCTACATAGTACATGTCCTGTGAATGTCAAATCGTAAGATGTTGCCTGTATAACGAACAAGCACAGAAAATAAAGGAGAAAGAAGAAAACTGAGGAGCATTCCTACCGGTTGAGGAGACATTTTACTTCTGTAGTCAACACGAGCTGCCGCTTCGAGGTGACGATAACAGTGGCCTACTAAGGGTGATTTCACACCGATGTCGCCTGAGGATTTCACAAGTCGAACGTAGATTTGTGCGGCCTTTTGTGTCGCTACGGTATGAAACGTTGCTGTTGATTGGCTCGTTCCAAACGACAGGTATCGCGTGTCCCTTCGGTCTGAAACGTTCCAAAGTCTTGAAGATCCATGTCACAAGGATGGAAAATTAGGGCTTTGTTAAGGCTTGGTGCGAAGGCAGGCGACAGCACCCTAAATAATAATATCCAAACCTGCAGGAAGAACACATCTTACTTCAGTCTCCAATACGAAATGATAAATACTTCTGGTGAGTTGATTTTTAAAAAAATGTGTCCGAGATAAAGAGTGGCGTGCCCAGGATTTTCTGAAGGGAGAGGGGTTATGCATACTATTTTTGGTGTTCAGTCTTAATTTTGCCATCTTTTCCTATCTTTGACGTTATCTTTTAAGGAATACTTCGCCAAATTGGGTTATGACCCACCAATCCTCCCTTGGGCACGTCACTGGAGATAAATGAGTAAGCATTTGATCACATTGCCAAACGAAACATTAGATGTGTTGGGAACGGAAGGGTTTTCACTGTGCATTAATTGTTTCGCGATCCAGCTATATTTGAGAAGACTTCTTTCGTTTCATGCCGATATATGAAGAGACTGCGGAAACTGTGACATACAAGTTTGAACACTTGCGAGTGCTTAGGCCTGAATATGAACAACTTGGTGGGTTTCAGCTTTTATAGGAGGACAAGATTAGTGGTGTTCAGGCTCGAATCGGAGAGAAATATTCGAGAACTGTCTGGGTCCAGTTCGCAGCCCAAAGTTTGAATCTCGCGGTGTCAAGTGGGTTGTCCGTCTCGTGCATGTGTAACAGCTTCGTAAAAACACTCAAAGACACCATAGATGTTTTGATGCCTGATGAGAAGAAATGGGCAAACACGCATACTCAGATGGTTCCGGCACACATTGCTAATGCATGGAAACAGAGGAGTCGAGTGGTAGAAAAAGGTTCCGATTTCACGTTCTGATTTAAGTGGCAGCCTTAAACAGTGGCAACGATTTAGGGGATAGTTGCTCCCCATTGTTTTACCTCCACACTTGGCCTCTTAATCCTAGAGTTGAGGAGCTGTATCATTGCGGGTGAACCCTGCCCAAGCCCGGCTGCGCAGTAGCAAAGGGGAGAAGCTACCGGCTGCGCGTCATTATCTTGCGTTCTGTCCTTGCTGTCGACCACCCAAAGGGCGAGTAGGTGGCAACTACATAAACGTATCTCTCACACTCTGCGCGGAGTAGCCAAGGCCACCCGCAAAGATACAGCTCGTCAACTCTAGGCCTTGTCTACCAAGAGAAAGTAAAATTTCCTTGCATTGCCTCCTTACTTTGGAACCCAATCGCCACCACTGGCCTCAACTTACAATTGTGAGGTTCTATCTATACCCCTTAAAGAGATGTTGTTCAGCCCCCGAAAGGAATTCCTGGATACGTGCCTGGACATGGTCCAATAGATTTTCTAAATATCAAGCGTGGGCGTGATAGCAATTTCAAATGTGAAAGAGGTAGACCGTCATTAGCTCATAATTTGTTTATTTCTTGTTGGTTTTAGTTGACTCGTGTAAGAGGACCATCTTCATTTACCCTAATGTTAATTGATGCCTTGTTGTCAGTTTTAAATGTCTAGGAAGAGGTAGGGGGAAACTGCCTCTCCGCCCCTTCTTTAATCAACCCATACACCTGATAATTATTTTATTTGCATGTATGACATTACACCTTTCACGTTGCCAAGATACGTTACAGTACATTACGAATCTTCTAAATTGTTTCCGTTAAAGATGGTGTAGATAAAATACTATTTGATTGATTGATTGATTTGCTTTATTTTACTTCGCTTCTTGTGCCACTCTTGGCTAATTTGCGAAGATGAGTATGAGTGATGATATGATGAAATTGATGAATGGACACTCACAAACATCCATGCCCAAGCCAGGATTCGAACCCGGGACCCCTGTAGCCGTAGCGCGATGTGCTAACCAATCTGCCACGGGGGCCGGCCGGCCGGCCGGATAGAAGACGAACCTTAGCAGGCAGTAATATGCAGCGTGTTCAGTGCTCGAAGTGAAGAGGGATGATATCCTCCCAGTTAGCTAAATTCCCCCCCCCCCCCCGAGCTGTCTCATTGAACCATACTAGCATCCCAGCAATCCCCAAGACTCAACAAAACATCCTCCCAACATTTTCCACTTCAAGCGCTGAACGTGTTACGACAGAATTTTCAAAGCCTGTAGAGAAGGCAAACAATTTATTTTGCAAACCCTTTCTGTTCGACGCTAAGAACATAATTTTATGCAGCCAGGCTGCACACGTGAAAAAAAATAATTAAATGACTTACCCATAAAAAAAAGTATCATATCTTCGTTTCGTATGAACGGAATTTCATTGAGGTGAAATTGTCAAGGATACACATTACAATGTAACTTACTGAAGTTTCTAAAGAAAGAGACAAAAATCTCACAGTTCGTCTTGTTTTTCGTTTAATATTGCCGATGTCTCATATCATTCTGTCTATTTTTAAACGGCAGTCTCGTCTCGAGTTACGTTGAAACTTCTCTCGGTAACGTTAATATGGAGGATCATCTATCTTGTTCGGTGTCGGCGATTAGGCGGGGCGAGGGGGTCAGTTTTACCCCACTTTTTGCCACTTTTGCCCCCGCACTATGCTAAACCTTATCTACGAAGGGAAATATACTGTCTTTGCCCCTCCCTCAGTTTTGGCACCCCCCCCCCCGGTATTGGAACCCAATCGCCGCCACTGATCTTGTTTAATAAGTTGCCTGGGCGATCCGAAGGCTAAGTTAAGTTGTAGGTCCACCCTTTCCCTTAGTCGAACCTTTCTTCTATAACATCAAAATGCAGGAACAATAGCAACATATGAAACTCTCTCCCCTTATAATATATCTCACCTTATTTCAAAATTCGTGGGTGCGCCACTCATGAGCCCACGGTTCCAGTTTCAATTCCCGGCGGGAACACTTTACACTTGTCCAGGGGTGCCCACAGGTGTGTTTGTGGACGCAGGTTGCGTCCACCCAACTTTTTTGGAGGGGGGGTTATTGTGATCTAAATTTGATTTAATAAACAATACAGCATTGGTTTGATTTACGTTATCATTTAAGCATCGCTGCTATAGAAATAGCAATTGGTGAATATAACGAGTAGTCTAATAAGTATTATTTGGGGGGACAATATCAAGCTCTTACACATTATGCCTTAAATTGTCTCATGAATTCTGGTGGGGGTGAAGATTAAACTTTGGGGGATACAACTCTTGAATATCAGTGTTTAGATTGTTACGAGAATTTTAAGTAGATGAGACTGAGCAGTAGATTTGGGGAGGAGGAATAGCTATTTATTGAATATCAGTTATACTTTACGCGAATTCTGGTATGGGGATTGAGTATGAATTTGGGGGGGGGGGACAATGTTTGCTCTTCAATATCAAGAGTAAGTCTAAAATTAGCTTCGGAATTTTGATAGGGAGACTGAGTATTGAATTAGAGGGGATATGCAGCTCTTGATTTGTTAAATCTTAGATTGTCAAGGGATTTCTGTAGTGATGGGGATCCAACATTCAGTTTTGAGGGACCATATTTATC
The DNA here is from genome assembly GCF_977018435.1 of Lepisma saccharinum. NCBI lineage: Eukaryota > Metazoa > Arthropoda > Insecta > Zygentoma > Lepismatidae > Lepisma > Lepisma saccharinum. Next base: position 36,118,861 of record NC_139253.1, read on the forward strand.
AATATAATGTATAAAAATTCCTGTATACCATTGGCAGTTCGTGTACTATCAATTGGATTTTAAGCTGGGTTATTCGCAGTGAGAGGGGTGGGGTCCGTTCGTGTTATAACCACCCTTTGTTCGTTCACTTCCAGTAAAAAAGGAGTAAAGTAAAATATAGCACTGACTTCTAAATTAGAAGTCTATGGCCGCCCGCACGAAAAGGGGCGAAGCGGTCCCTTGAACCTCCCTGGAGGGAAAAAAAAAAGATTATTGTAGATACGAGCAACCTGCATCAATAGATCTCAGTGGTGGCAATATCACCATCAGGTTGAAATATCTCAAATAGATTTCGATGTATCTCGACGTGCAAAAGGAGAAAAAGTTGGACAAAAGTAAATATCGCCGCAACCTGTGAAAGTTTTGACTCCCTATTAAGTTAATATTCTGGATAGTTTGAAAAGAAATAGATCTAAAAATGTTATTGCTCGCTTCGCTCGCAAGTCTTCGTTCAACGATACGTGTATGGCGTCTTGATGAGGTGATTGTGAACTATTAGATACTACTAACTTTAATGCAGGTGCATTATTTTAATGGTATTGTTCTATTAGAAATACTATTGTATTGTCGATTCCCTACATGCTGTAATAGTTGTACTAAGTATACTGCATACAATAAATTAGATAAAGCAGAAAATATTTAATGTCAATTCATGTTACAGGAAAATTTTACTTTAGAAAGTAAAATTTGCACTTAAAATAATGTAATTATTGCTATTGATTATTAAAATAATTCTCGTATTTATCTCAAGTATAAGGGGCGAGCTCTTTGAAGGAGCAGTTTCCCGGCACGACCTTGTAACTTCGGTTACAGCCTTTTGATGCCTCATGAAACAACAAAATAAATCTGTCACACGAAGAAACTAGTTTTTTTGTTAAAAGACAACTGCAGCACGAATATTTGGTGTGCCCAGTTTGAATTTTCTATCTTAAGTTGAAAGCAATTCGTGATTTTGAAAATCGCATTCTCTGCCCATGAACAGTGTTTAAACGCACATACATAATTTGCTCTCTAACAAGTCAGGTTAATCAATGTGGTAGCTTTCCGTAATTTTAAAATATATTTTAAAAAAAATGAAAACAAATGATCGACATTCAAATAAAATTAAATTACTGCTTATTTATCCAAAATATATTGGGGGTGGGTTATGATGAACAATTCTTGGGGAGGGGGGTTTTGATGAACGACTTCAGGGGGATGCGTCCATGGCCTTGGGGGTGATGGGCACCACCCCACTTGTCTACTTTAGAACTGTAGGAGTAGGTTCACCTCGATCGAAACGTTGCCATGATGGAGTACCGTGTCTCACTGCATCATCGTCATACCCTGTTTTTCAGTCAAAACATTGGTTCATAACATCTCATCGCGTAATTGATTGATTGAATTGTTGCTTTAAGTCCACTTTATGCACAGAAAGGCTAATCGTGACTGGACCTATTCCTACAGTCTGGGTTGTTAAAGGTCCAGGAATTAGCAAGCGTAAATGGGTTCTAGACCGTATTTCAATTCGATCATTTTTTTCCAGATCAATTTAAATTCGGTCCAGGAAACTTTTTCAATGAAACAATACGCAACTTGGATCGAATTTAAATTATGCGAGAGAAAAAAGGTTCCGTTCCAGTCCTACAGCAAAACACATTAGTATTTATGTGTTCATGGACCTTTGACAATCCTGCCTACAGTTTAAAGTGGGACCCGAACAACTGTGCCATGTGCCTCCAACGGTTATCGAACCCGGGACCCCTTGAAAGGCGACGACGTTGCCACTACGCCATCGGGGAGGCCCCTCATCGAGTAATCGTCGCATCTGCTAGTTAGATAACAAAGCCAATGATAGCGGTACAGAATCCTGGGAAACATTAAGTTTTGTTAGGTCGTACGTCCCAACACTGTAGTAATTTATCTGAAGTGCAATATTTCTACACATGATTGATTTTGTTTATTTTACTTCCCTTCTCTGTCACTTTTAGCTAATCGCGAAGATGAGGATGAGTGATGATATGATGAAATTGATGAAGCGAAGTTCGCAAAGAACACCCACCCCGAGGCCTAGATTCGAACTTGGGCTGGGAGTCCTGGCGTCGTGGCGCACTATGCTAAGCACAGTGGCGTGCCCAAGGGGGAGGGTTGGTGGGGTTATAACCCCCCTTTTTGGTCCAGTATTAAAAAAAAAGAACGTCAAGGGCAGGAAAATATGGCAAAATAAGGACTGACTACTTAAAAAATGTGCACATAACCGCTCCCTTTCGGAAATCCTGGGCACGCCACTGGCTAAGCACTCCTTTCTTCGTCTGAGGAAGACCCTGATGCAGGGTTGAAACGTTACATGTTAAGTGCTTTTATATCTTAATAAACTGCCTTGGTCAGCAACTTAGTGTTTTTGAAGGAATGATGTGCGTCGATTTGGACTATTCACGAGTATTCTGTGCATCTTAATCTTACACCAAACACAGTTTAGTGGCAAATGATTTTTAAGTACCGGCTTCATGTAAAATAGAAAAAAGTTTCACATAATGGTCGCACCGCACTTTTTCTGCTAAAAAAATTGGGATAAAATCTGCGACGATTATGTGGTGAAATGCGGTACTCATTCGTATCGTCTCTGAGACATTTTATGGTCACGTTCAGTGACGTCACCAGGGGGTCGTTAGTTTGAATCATAAGCTCCCTACGGACCAGATTTTTTCAAAAAAGGGAAAATATATGACTACTTAAAAAAAGAAGGTAGGTATCCTTCCCCCTGTGAAAAACCTGGGCAGACAACTGGTCACGCCAATCCACAAACACTCGTTATCAGTCTGATGATATAATTGTTTCTGATGCAACAATTTCTTAACAGGGTGCGTGTGTACGCCGACGTGTCAAAAGCAAACTAAATCAATATTGCATTTGCATCGGAAATTCAATGGGTGCATCATCACTACGGTTATTTCATTTATATAACACAATACAGGTTGATAATGTTTTTGTTTTAAGTCCACTTTATGCTCAAATAGGCCAATCAGGACTGGACCTACAGTTTAAAGTGGGATTCGTGGTATCGAACCCGGGACAAATGGATCACAAGGCGACGACGTTATCACTTAGTCATCACAAAAGGTAAAGGGCTCCCCTGTGCTTAGCACCACGCCATGAAGGCGTATAGGGGTAACGCCCCACACTTTCTTGATCCGGTCGTGAGTGGGGGTGATGTGATCAGCATCACGCCCCTGACCGCCTTTACCCCCCAGGTACCCATGTGGGCGCCGGGGTCTTTTCCAACGTTAGAAAAGTTCCCGGATTTTAACCGGCCGGGGATCGAACCCGGGACCTTTAGCATGGTAGTCAGACGCGTTACCGACTGAGCCAGCGCGGCCACAGTCATTACAATACACGAACAAATTTAAAACAATTCGAATATAAACGGGCTTATATAGAATTAACCACATGTGGATATTTTAACTGTTGTAATTACTTCAATGACTCAACATTAAACAAACTAATATACCTAAGACAAATATTTTAAATTTGGTAATAAAGTAAAGAAAAGCTGAGGTAACTTTAATTTCGTTTTAAATTAAAAAATGAATAGACGGTACGTGCAGGCTCCTCACGCTTTACTTCCATGTGCTAGAAAAGATTAGCATGCAAAACTCTCTTTCCTGTGTGTGTGTGTGTGTGTGTGTTTGTGGAATGAACATAAAGCAGCTATGTCGTATTGTTCCTGTAGCACTTGTCAACTCGAATAGCATTGACATATCGTGAAAGGAATGCCATAAAAGTGCTCGTAAAGAAAACGCCACTCAGCAGCTTGATGACGTCATTGAATGATAAGCAAATATAGGCTACCGAGTACAGCCTCTGTTTGTTTTTAAATGATCTTACATCACCGCATGACCAAAAAGTTTTAAATAGGGTTGGCAAGATATCATTCGTACTTTTTTTTGTATGCACGCATATCTTATCTAAAAGCGAAGCGCTCACTCCACAATTGGCTTTTATAGCATGAAACTAGCCTACACCCATTTGACATAAGCAACAAGCATGCAGTTGTTCTCAAGGTTAAGCTTTCTTTTTTAGTGTAAAGTAAATAAATGTGTGATTTCCTTAGGGAGAATCACCTCCGTGGCGAAGTGGTTAGCACAGCGCGTTACGACGCCGGGGGTTCCGGGCAGGGTTGTTAAAGGTCCAGGATTTTTATATAAATTCAATTCCGGTCCAGGAGAGAAGAAGATCAGCAAGAATAGATGGGTTTTGGACCGTAGAGAACCTTTTGTATCAGTTGAAGATAGGGAATGTGTATGCATAGAGAGACACGCGTCCTGGAGGGGAGCAGAATTGGTCCACGACAACCTGAAAAGTTATTGTTGGTCGAAAATGTTATTTTAATCAGAAGGTATTTCATTAATTATTATGAGACCACCAGTGGCGGCGATTGCGGGGAGGGGGCAGTTGCCCCTCACTTTTTGACAAATTTGCTCACACTATGCTAAACCTTATCTACCAAGGGAAAGTAAACTGTCCTTGCCCCTCCAGTTTTGGAACCTAATCGCTGCCACTGGAGACAAGGACGTATTTAGGGGGTTCAGGTGGTCCGGACCCGCCCTAAAGACTTATCAAGTACGAAAATTAAATAATGAAAATATAGCCTACTCGTTTAGAATTTTTGCATAATTTCCTCTGAACTTATTGGAAGACAAGGACTATATTTGGATCATATGGCTTTGAAGAACAGGAAGGACGTATTTATCCGGACCCCCCCCTCCCAACCCGAAAGACTTATTAAGTACGAAAATTAAATAATGAAATATACTCGTTTAGCATTTGTTGTACGTATAATTTCCTCTGAACTAATTGAGATCATACGACTTTGAAGGACAGGAAGGACGTATTGAGGGGAGGGGGGTCCAGAGGTCCGGATCCCCCGAAAGACTTGCCAGGTACTAAAATTAAGTAATGAAAATATTAGCATTTGTTGCATAATCGATGGTTATTAATTTCCTCTGAACTTTTTAGAAGGCAAGGATTATATTGGGATCATAGGACTTTGAATGACATTACAAAGATGATTTATGTCCACTACTCAAAATAATCTGCATAAAATATTAATCAGAAACTTACTTTTCTCCAACTACATGTAACATCATTTTTGTTATTTCTTAAATATTCAATTATTCATCTATTTGACTATAATTTCATTGTCACGTCACTTGTTTTTATGTAAATTATTCCGATCTTAACTACAGGTAAGCTACGTAATGAATATGCGCTGTTATATGTCTCTATTCTTATACAGTCATTTTACCTATTCGTGTAATAATAATATAATATTAATGTATGTATTGTAATTAGTAATAATTGGTCTTAATATAATTATTTTAAATTAAACATTATTATTATTACTACTATTATTATTACCACTATGATTATTATTATTATTCCCGAGACACTTGATTCGGACACCCCCAAAAATATTTCTAGAATGCCTGACTGGAGACCATCATTACAAGTGTGACCAGCACAAGCTCGTCGAACAAATGCCAGAATTTCAAATTCAAGGAATATTAGGAAGGAAGAAGAATGTGGGGTTAAAATTGGGCTTAAACTTCCTTAAAATCCAACGGACGCCAGTTTATTTTGACCCTTTTCCGTCCATAGCATCCCAAATTAACATATAAAGTAAAAATACGAATAAAGAATCAGTGTAGAGAACGAAGTACAGCAGAAAGAAAAATGTAGGTACTGTAGTTTGAGAACAACCTGTGTCATGTTTACTTACGATGGTATTGGTAACCAGAAAAATGTTTACGACAAACAAATAGAACTTGACCAAATATTTTGGTACTGGTGAACAATTGTTTGGTTGATGCCTATTTAAACAAACGAATTGTTCACCACTATCATTTTTTGGTTTCCCCAAACAAACATTTTTCTCTGTGAAAGTTTCACTATATTTATTAATAATTTATATGCAGACTTGCCTTCTCGTTCACAAAAAATCGTAAAAGTTATTGATACTTTTGCTAGGAATGTTATCGTCTCCAAATAAAAGGTACAGTGGGATCCATGAGTATTACCGTACAAATTGTCCACGACTATTTTAATTAATTTTTCTCTTGCATCCTATGTGTTTTTAAGCTATGGATTTTTATATTTATGCTGGTGCAGAAGTTGTAAACAGCTGGCTTTGAATTTTCTTTTAATTTTTGAAGCTCTTATTGGGTGAAATAAAGTGCACGAACATGGTGATGGACAATTTGCACGGTAATACACATGGATCCCACTGTACAAACGACGTATTCATCGTGTCACCACGCAAACTGTCACAGCTCAGAGATATTATTAATAACTTTTATTAATAACGTAACCGACCTCTGTATCGAAGTGGTTAGCACAGCGCTGTGCGACGCCACGGGCCCTGGGTTCAAATTCCGTTCTGGGCATAAGTGTTCTTTGTGAGTGTCCCTTCATCAATTTCATATCATCTCATCCTCATCGTCGCGGTTAGCTAACAGTGGTAGAAAAGTGACGCTAAATAACAAAAATTATGATCAAATCAAATTTTATTAATATCCTGTTTTCTGTTTGATTTCTCGTTTTGCAACTCCGAGCGTTCGAAAGGGGAATTTTATCCGGAATATATGCAACCACGCAGCACAGATTCACATTTGCGAATAATGGATTAAGGCTTTGTAATTACTACAAACAATTTATGACATCCATAAATAATCAGATAAATATCTGCTTGGTAGATCTGACAAAGTCACACCGTAAAGTTAATTCGATATATATATATCTATATATACATTTCAAATATTATACCCAAGTTTCGAACTATACCGCAATTCTCGGACAATAGAAAAGCCTTTTAAGACTCTGTCGTCTCGATTTTACAGAGGTTTGTTTCGTCGTTCTCGTCTCGATTTTGAAAAGGTAATCTCGGTACCCACTAAGTTTTACGTCGCAATCTTGCATAGCTTTGGCTTAATTGATCGTGAATGATCGAAATAGATGATAGAAGGAACAAACGGAATAGTAAAGACGGTTTCTAATTCTGTCGGGAACTGAATACGAGAAAGCTCTCAAACGATCCTTACGATCAAAGCTCGTTACGCTACGGAGGGCTACTGCCGGCGTACGAGGGGCCATAGATGTGGCTAAAATCCTTCCCGAAATTTCGAGAAAATCAATATTTTCAAATAACAGTAGTAAATGGAAAAAGCAAGGTAAATGCAAATCTTCCTCAAAATGACCTCCGATTACCATTTTTGTCTTTGAGCAACTTTCAAAACGAAGTGTATGTATTCCCCCCCATAACGCAGCAATGTAATGTTCATCATTACAATTCTAGCTCCTCCAAAAAATTCCTGCCTATGCTAGTGACCAGGGCATGCTTCGGTCCTAAGGGCACATTTAAAGGGGCAGCTTAAGGACCGGAGAGTGGGGGGCGCTGCCCTTGGGGACGTCCCATTTAGGTACGGCCAAAACCGTATTTACGATTACATGAACGTGGTTATTTGCTTTAAAAGGAGTTGGACTTGTGTAGTCAAGATTTATTTGAGGTTACTGCTGCATAGCAATTTAATCAAAGAGATCACTGTTATTTTGATGTCTTTATATGGTATTAAATAAACACATAGGTCTACCTACAATGCACGTGTTCATTAAGATTAGCACAAAGTATTTAGAATTAGAATTTCTTTATTCATGGGCGAAGTTCAGCCTGTGGCTTCTCTACCACTTTAAAAATTAGGCTATTATATTTCGTCATTAAAAACAACTGGAATGTTTGTACAAATCACTAAACGATCGCCAGATGGTTCTGGCGTTATATCAAATTCAGGGGTTATATTCTTGTATATATGTACTTTCTTTATACCTATATAGCCTGTGAACAGACACATACAAGAACAGATTTTTTGATTACTCTTTGGTTTTACGAAATTAGAAAACTCTAACAATACGAGGGCCAGTACAATACAGGAAAATAAGATGGACCGAAGATCAACTCGTGCGTCACATGTTATTGTTAAACAGAAAGGTAATTTTCATTCTGGGTGTTCTCGATTATTCCAATCACGCAAATTTGCTTGTACCTTAGATACTGATTTTCCCCTTGAGTACAACTCTTTTCACATGAATTATTCCTTTTAATATTAATAATCATCAATTTAAATTCCACTGCTTATCAAATGTCATTTCAACATGTTAAAATAGAAAGCAATATATACCACTTCGTTACATATTAAAGATATTCTAAATTACCTTGCCCATTTTCATCGAGATATTCTTATCTCCACTCTAAAATATTTACGTAGTATAAGGTTGAACATTGTACACAACCAGCCATACAAGTTATCGTTTATTCTCCTTAAATTTTCTATGTCCCCAAAGTAAACTGTTTTGCGTATTATTTTTGTTGTTTTGAAACAAGATAAATAGCATATTCATGAACACGGTGAAAAGTTGAGGGAGCAATCGCCTCTCTCGTGATATCCAAAGATATAAACACATCGTCAAAATGTCCCGGACGTATACAATTAAACAATCCCTACAAGATGTCACCAATCAATAGTAAATCGTGATGGCCCTTTACCCTAAAAACGATAGCCCACCCCCTCTTTAATGTACACTATCTTCTAAAAGGTAATTTGGTACCCTGTGAAAGTAGGTTATTTGACTTGCGAGGTCGTCATGTGACCTGAACCATGTATTGGGGCGTTTCACTGAGCAAGATAACCTTGCTGATGGCATAGTGGTATCCTCGTCACCTTGTAATTAACGGGTCCCGGGTTTGATACCCAGTGGAGGCACATTGGTTCGGATCCCACTTTAATCTATATGTCCAGTCCAGATTGGCTTTACTATGCATAAAGTGAACTTAAAACACAATTTCGATCAATCAGTGAACAAAATAACCACTTTTGAATGACATGGCATTTGGTGCAGGGCTATCTGACGTCAATAAGGTTGTAACCATGGACTGCCACCTCAGCATTTTGTCCAACAGTGCAAGAGTCACTAAGATAAACATGGCCAAATCAACTGTGGCATTGGTCCTGTATAACTGGAAGGTGTGGGAATGTAGGAATGGCGAACATTTCAGGAGACCAAACATTCTCACCAACAGAGATCGCTGAACTCTGAAAAGTGAAATTGTCAAAAACCGGATACAGCTGATGTCCACCACCAGACAGGAGTTTCAGGCAGCAACAGGGATATCAGTTTCCATTGGAACATTGCAAACTGAGGCCCACCACCTCGGATATTCTAGCAGAGTTGCTGTACCTAAGCTTCATATCAAGAAGACCAATAAACCTTGAAGACTCAAGTGGCAAGTGGTGTTTGGACCATTGCGACTGGACACTTAAGCAGTGAAAATCGGCTGTGGTGAGGAATCAAGGGTCTCTCTCTTTTTGTCCCGATGACCGAGTATGAGCGTGGCAGCTACCCTGAAAAGGTCTATCAGAGTGCAGATACTGCCCACAAGGAAATTTGTTGGTGGTGACAATATGGCATGGGGTGTTTCACGTACTACGGTATGGGACCACTGGTGTTTGCTCATAGCATCTTCGACTCGCAGCCATACTGTTCAATTCTAGGCAATGAAGTTCTCCCAATGGTGTGGCATTCTTATGGAATGAACCCCTGTTACTTCCAGGATGGCAATGCCAGGTCTCATGTTGCTGGTATTAATATGCATTGTTATCAAGGCAACAATGAACAATCCTTACATTGGTGTGGCCAGAGATCCCCAAGTCCAGTCCATCGAACACCTTTGGGACAAGTTGGACCAGCACGTGAGGTCTTGGGAGAAACAGCACAATTTCCTTGTCCACCTGTCTCATATTTTGCAAGAGGAATGGCAGGACAATCCAGAGTATGTCCTCCACAACCTAGTCTAGAGTATGCCTCAAAGAATAGCTGCTGCTATAACAGCAAGAAGTGGCACCGCCAAGATTTGAAAGAGCACAAACACTGGGCAAACATTTCAGACAGGTGTCCAATTACTTTTTGGTAGATAAGTCTATAGAGAGGTCATTTACATTGGCCATTAAATTATGCAATCGCTTCCTACCCAGAACATCTAAAATGACAATAATTCATAAATGAACATAAAAGTAAATCTCTAGGAGAGGGTCAATGCCTTTATGGTGCAATCTTCCCAACTTAAGGGAAAATCTATGTTCCTCCTGAATCCTCAATCCCTCGTACAAATTTCAATAAAAAAAGTGCCCCAATCTTTCGCTTCTTTCACACACTGCTCAGTGCTTGTGGCCTGAGACACGGCCAGGTATGAGCCCATGCCCCAAAAGCTACAGCCTTACCGTGTGTTGTAAAATGTTACGATGTTTAGTATATTTCATTCAAACTGTGCAAATACTTTATCAATATTTGAGAAGGCCCCTGGGAATGAGATCACCCCCCACCACCACTTCCAACTAAAGATCCTCAGGTGAAAGTGGTCCCCTCCATACATCTTGAATCTGCCCTTCCAGCAAAGTGAGCATTTCAAGAGACATACAAGGCCAGAGGGGCGATTTTTTTATATTTTAAGTCCAAATAAGCATTTTGTATATGTTTTAAGATTAGGGCTGTATCGGTATCGGAAAGTATCGGTTGGAATTCATCTAACGATACCAGCTGATACTTTTCTGTCATATTGGTCTTTCACGGAATCCCTAAAAATGTCAGGTGACACTTTCGCAGAGTCTAATTATCCTGCAAATTACGAAAAATTTAAACTTTATTTTTTTTATTTTGCACCAATTTTGATCAAAAAACTGTATTTTGTGATTACATAACATATATTTTAATTAATTAATTAATGATGTAATTCTTGAATGTTCCAAACCAAATTTTTAATTATTGCGATTTTCAAGTATCAGTATTGGTGGGAAATGGTAAGAATATCAGCATCGGTTCAAAGTGGCCTCAGCTCAGCCCTATTTAGGACCATATTAACTGTGACTCTCCCCACAAAATATTTCAACCAATTTTGTCTTCTGACTTTTTCTCTGGCCCTATCACCATGTGGATAACAGAGATATAACCAGGATTACATATTTGGTGTGGCCCAGGCCTCAAATAAAAATCAATGTTTTGGGAAACTGTTAGGAAGGATGTTCTAAGATACTTGCAACTTACCTGTAATTATACACAGAGTGCTCACTGAATTGCGACCACCCCTCCAAACAACAAAGAAGGGACCAGCAGATGCTCTGATCACATGACCACCCCGACTGGAAGTATCGTGGTGAATGTATAGACACAACACTACATGTAGTCGAACAACACACGTTAAAATGGGAGGTGGTCAGGATTTAACGTCCTTCCAAAAGGGCATGATTGTGGGTGCCCGAGCATCAGGTGTATCAATAACCCAAACAGGGACACTGGTCAGATGCACCCATTCCAGTGTAGTGAAGGTGTACAGTGTGCGGCAAGAAAACGGGGTAACGACCACCAAGAGGCAGAATTGCAAGGGCGTACGGAAGGTGACACCGCACGAAGAGCATAGAGTCAAACAGCTCGTGACAGCTGAATGTACCGGGAATTACAGGACCAATACAACAGTGGATGCACAACACCCATATCGCATGCAACTGTGCAGTGCACACTGCCATGCCTGAAGTCCCACAGCAGACAACCCACTCGTCAAGAACCATCACCACCAACTTTGTTTCGCTTGGACCCATGAGCATGCTGTTTGGAAAAGGGTGTGTTGGTCCAATAAATCACAGTTTTTGCTACACCACTGTAACAGGCATGTGCATCTTTGGCACCAACAGCATGAGGCTATGGACCCTTCCTGCATGGTCAGTGCTGTATAGCTGAGTGGGGGTATCTGTATTGTGTGGGGTTGCTTCTGTTGGCATGGACTGGGACCATTGGTGTGAAGGCACCCCCGTGTGACATCTGTTGTGTATCGGGATGTGTTAGGGGACCACTTACACCACACAAAGCAGCACTTCTACCCACAAAGAGACGGCATTTTCCAGGACGACAATGCACAGTGCCACCTAGGCAGGACTGTACTTGCTTGGCTGAAGGAACATTCCACAGAGATGCAGCATATGGCCCCCTTACTCCCCCGATCTTAATCCCATAGAGCATCTGTGGGATGTTGTGGAATGAGCTCTTCGAACCATACGTCACTTGGCTTATTATTGGATGCCATCAGGAATATATGGTGTCAGATCCCTGTGGAGACATATCAGCACCTCATGGAATCCATGCCATCGCCGAACTAAAAGTGGACCAACAAAGTATTAGGTAGGTGGTCGCAACATTGGCACTCAGTGTATGTATCCATTGTGGCTACTATATTAATTAAATATTAGGTTTGAACTATTACCACAATTGCATGTAGGCCTACTTTTAAACCAAATTTCTTATAATTCAAAATTATGCTCCTCACAATGGTATCTTGGCTTTCTTAAAGTATATCTAACACTTCCTCCAGTATAATCTGTGCATTGTTCTTATCTTTAGGCATTAGGGACATCAAGTCATCTCAGCTTTAATAGATAACGTGGAGAACCATATCTCTGAGTGGTGACAGGAAGAGTGATCAAAAATTTTTGTTGTACTGAACAAGATTTTGCATCATATTATTTGTTGCTTTCAACTGAGAGTATTCATGTGCTATTTAAGAGGAAACAATGTTATCATGTATCTGGTTCACCAAATTTTATTCTTCCATTATTCATGTCTCATCAAACAATTTACAAATTTTAGACTGATTTCTGCATAAATTATAATTATTCAATTTTCTAAATATTAATTAATATTTTATTTAAATAGAGAGAGAGACATGTAGACAATTAAATTACAAAATTAAGTGTAAATTAAGTGCCATCTATTGACAATAAGGAAAATGAAGTAAAATTACAGGAATAAATCATAATTTTAGAAGTTAACATTGTAAAAATGGGGATGAATTATGAGTAGATGATAACACAAATACAATGACAATGGAACACCCACATCTTTATATTAAAATTAATTTTCTTATTTGTATTTCAGAAACCATTGCAATAGACCATGAACTTCAAAGAACAATTGTGGATGCTTTTCAAGTATTTGATCACGCAAGTAATAAAACAGTTGATGTAAGAGAAGTTGGAACAATTATGCGATCATTTGGTATGTGTATACTTCCATTTTGATTTATTAAAAATAGTACCTGTAAATATCTAGTGAGTGATAGTTGATGTCATGAAGTACTAATGACATCATCCTAACAAGAAAAAATGTGATTTTTGGAATGTGATCAAAGTTAGATAATTTTTCTTGTAACACAACTAAACTCCAAGGTGCAAAATCCCTTTTGAGGGCTGCAGCCTGCAAAGCAGATACTTTATTGGTTGAAATGTGGTCAGAGTATAGTCCCATTGCCTATGTTTTCAGACTTTCTAGATCAGGTTCTGCTACTCTTGCTACCAAGAATATCCCCAATTTCCCTCAATGCTGGGTCAATATTATGTGGAGCTCCCAGCAGACTGAACCTGTGCCAAAAGTGAAGTGGTGACCATTTGATTACACTGGAGCTTCTCTTGTATCATATCAAATACAAAGTGAACAACTTGAAAACATATTATCAGTGATGTTTCTTCTCCAGGCAATAATTCAACATGGAATATAAAATATCTGTTCCTCAAGCAGGGCTCAAATACCAAAGAATTGGGGGGAGGTATTGTTTTGTCTCTCAGTGAGGGAGTGAGTGAGAGAGGGGGATCTACAAAAGGTTAGAAATACAAATAATGTATTGAATGACACTAAAATATAAATATTTCTCTGGCACTATCTTCTTTCTACACATTGAAGATGCATGCCACAAAATAATTATCACGTCTGATAATTCTCTCTCATACATTCTAGCAAAAACAGTATTTTATGAATACGGTAAGCACAATTGATATGCATAGTGACGGATTCATTCAATGTCGTTCCTTTAACAATTTTCTAACACTTTATTGAAGGTTGAACCTCACCTGAAAAGAAATTCCTGCTATCACCTGAAGATTCACAAAAAAAATTGTTCAACAATATGTTAAATTAAGGGTAGAAATTTATTTTATTTTTACTTCATATATTTACAATCGGATATTAACTACAGTGATAATATGAGGCCATGGATATTCCCAAGGTAAAATATTCCAGAGGTAAAATAGTCTCCCATTCGGATCTCCCGGCGGGGAATACTTTGGGAGGTCCCTGGACTAAGGATAAGATCTACATTAGGAATAAGGCTATTAAATTAGGCACCTGGAATGTTCCGAGCCTTTACCCGCCTGAGGCATTTCAGTGTACAGTTAATGAGATAGTTAAGTATAAATTAGTTGCAAGAAATCATCTAACACATCGTAGATTAATGTTTTGAATACATTTGCTCATTACATTACGTATGTAGTAGCTGTCCAGGAAGTTAGGTGGCCAGGAGAAGGGAATTGTAAAACTAAAAATTATACTTTTTTCTATAGTGGTACTGAAAATCATAATTTTGGAACAGGCTTCTTCATAAATAAGAGAATTATCTCTGCTCTTAAAACAGCAGAATTTATTAATGATAGGATATCATATGCAGTTTTACAGGGTAGGTACATGCACCAACGGAAGATAAAGATGATAATACTAAAGATGATTTTTATGCAGAGTTAGAACAGGTCTTTCATAAATTTTCCCACAATAATATAAAAATTCTGTTAGGTGACTGTAATACACAGATTAGTAAAGAAGAGACACTTAAACCCACGATTGGTAAAGAAAGTCTTCATGAATTAAGTAATGATAATGGTATAAGATTAATTACTTTTGCAACCTCAAAGAATTTAATTGTGAAAAGTACCAATTTTAAACATAAAGATATCAATAAATACACCTGGTCTTCTCCAGATGGTAAAACTCATAATCAGATATATCATATTCTCATTGATAAGAGAAGGCATACTAGTATAATTGATGTTCGTTCACATAGAAGTGTTGACTGTGCCAGTGACCATTATTTAGTAATTGATAAATTAAGAGAAAGACTCGCAGTGATAAATCATAAGCAACAAAATCTAAAAGTTCTAAAATTTAATAAAGGAAAATTTGCTGATGAAAGAATTAAGAAAGATTACCAAATTAAACTGTCAAATAGATTTGATGTTTTGCAGGATTTAAATGATGAAAATATAAATGAAACAGACGTAAATAACAATTGGGAGCACATACGTAATGCAATAGAATCAGCCGCTAAAGAAAGTATAGGATACCATAAACCAAGAAAAAGTAAGCCATGGTTTGGTAACTAATGTCATAATCTAATAGAAATAAGAAATCAGGCTAGACTTAGGTGGTTAAATAACTGATACAAATCTAAGCAATTATAATAGAATAAAGCAAGAAGTTAACCGCACGTTTAGAAGTAAAAATAAAAGATTACTTGAAAAGTAAAATTAATGAAATTGAAACAAACAGCAAAAACAAAAATATCAGAGAGATTTATATAAAGGTGTAAATGAATTTAGAAAGGGGTGGCAACCTAAAGTAAATTTGATAAAAAAAAATGGTGACTTTTTCGCTGATCCAAGCGATATTTTAAATAGATGGAAGAACTACTTTAATGACCTCTAAAACGTTCATATAGGAGATAAATCAGAAGTAAATTAAGTACACACAGCAGAACCTTTAGTTCCAGAACCTAACTTGACTGAAGTTAAAGATGCTATTAAAAGGCTAAAGAATAACAAAGCACCTGGCATTGATTTAATACCAGCTGAGTTAATTAAATACGGTGGAAATTCGTTAATATGTCAAATTCATAAATTAATTTGTTTAATATGGAATAAAGAAGAAATCCCTCAACAGTGGAAAGAATCCATAATTGTTACTGTGTTAAAACAAGGTGATAAAATTAACTGCAATAATTACCATGGAATTTCTCTACTCTCAACAACATATAAAATATTATCTAACATTCTCTTAACAAGACTAACCCCATATGCTAATGAAATTAAAGGTGATTATCAATGTGGATTTAAACGTAATAGATTAACTACAGATCAATTTTTTCTCATCTGACAGACACTTGAGAAAAAGTGGGAATATATTCGAAGTGTCCATCAGCAATACATTGATTAAAAAAAAAGCATATGATTCAGTCAAAAGAGATAAATTATATAATATATTAGTCGAGTTTGGAATACCTAAGAAGCTTCTTAAAATGGATGGGTTAAAGTTACAGTGGTGTAAGTCACTTTGTAAAAATAAAGACTTAAGACACAGAAACCAGATCGAGATAAGTCAATCTGTTAACAGAAAAAGTGAAGTAAATCATAGATTCATTCAACTGGCAACAGATGACAGTTTAAGGTCTAGTGATAAAGGAAACAGCTATTGTGTTGATCAGCAAAGTGCTGTGAGTCAAGACTCTTTTTTAAAAAAAGAAAAGTGACTTACACCACTGTAACTTTAACCCGTCCATATGATAAAAGTATGCACCAGTGAAACAGAAAGTAAAATTCGTGTGGGTATTTATGTGTCTGACAAATTTACAATTCATGATGGGTTAAAACACGGAGATGAATTATCTCCATTGCTCTTTAATTTTGCCTTAGAATATGCTGTTAGGAAGGTAAAAGAAACTAACGAAGGACTAAAATTAAATGGTATGACTCAGTTGTTAGCATATGCAGATGATGTAGACTTATTAGGGGGGGACATAAATACAATTAAGAATAATGCTAAAATATTTCTCAAAGCAGCTAAAGAGATAGGTTTGGAAGTTAGCAAAGATAAAACTAAATATATATGCTTACAGGCCAAAACAAAGTGTTAGGTAACAATCAAAATCTAATTAAGGATAACAACTCATTTGAACCAGTTTCCAAATTCAAGTACTTAGGAGTAATAGTAACAAATGAAAATGATATTAAAGAGGAAATAAAAAGCAGGCTTAATTCAGGAAATGCATGTTACTTTTTTCTTCATAAACTTTTGTCTTCTCTTTTAATATCTAAAACTGAAATGTTAAATACGGACAAACTCCGTATTTATATACTACCGTGTCTCTCTTTTCCCAATTATGAACTGAAATTTTAAAATATACAAAACAGTAATTTTGCCTGTATTATTATATGGATGTGACACTTGGTCTCTTACATTGAAAGAGGAACATAAATTGAGAGTATTTGAAAATAAGATCCTTAGGAAAATATTTGGACCTAAAAGGGATGAGGAGACAGGTGAGTGGAGAAGGTTACATAATTTAGAACTACATAATTTGTATTCATGTCCAGATATTATTAGAACGATTAAATCAAGAAGACTTAGGTGGGCAGGTCATGTGGCACAAATGGGAGAGGAAAGAAGAGTTTACAGGATTCTTGTTGGGAAACCTGTAGGAAGGCCAAGACGAAGATGGAGGGATAACATTGAGATGGACCTAAAGGAAATCGGTAGGGATGGAAAAGAGTATATAGATCTTGCTCAGGGTAGGGACAGATGGAAGGCCTGTGTTGATGCAACCATGAACCTTCGTGTTTAAGAAGGCTAGAGAGTTAGTTAGTTAGTTAGTTAGATAATAAATTAATATTATTATCTGCTTTATATACATAACAGGAAAGGGCTGGAAGGGTTAAAATATAAATAAAGAAAAAAAACACTCATTGGGCAAAATTAAAATCCTTAATGCATAATAGCTTCTGGAAAATGTAGTATTGCTGCAAGATTTCTAATTTATGTGGTTAGTGTTACGTATTTCACAACATATGCTTACATAGAAATGCAAACTGTTCATCTTCTATATAACTCTCAGAAATGGCACACCGTCAAAAAGATTCTCTTTAATTTGCACAGCAACTCTTATAACAATTATCTCACTAGTATCAAGGCCCACCAAATGTGCTCAGACAATATTAACCACCACTGTGCCACGGTCCCTGCACGTCGCACTTGTCATCACCAATGAAGTGAGAACACTGTTGCAAGTTACCTTAGCAGCTCAGTAGAAACATTATTGGCATCTCAGGGTTCCAGGTAGAAATGCTTGGTTCCTTCCCTTTTTCTCCCTATGTGAAGTCTGCTGAGGTCCACGTGTTCACCTGCGATTTTGGTAGTCCAACTCATATTAGAACTTTTAAATGGAAAACTGAGATATATCCTGACTATAATTGTGTCGCACCAGTCAACACATGCTTTTTCAAAGCACAAAACTGTTCAACCTATATTGTATTAATCTATGTTCAAATCTTTTCTTTAAAAATGTTAAAAATATTTTATTGTTAATATCTCAATAGGTAAAGGATTGTTTAACTTAATTCTTGCAGAAATGCTCATGTAGTTACCTTGGAAAAATGTAAACAAATTTTTGATATAAAAGAGCAAGACCTTTGTAAGCCAGCGGGACATTATCCTGGTTGCTGAAAGGGTGATGATTCAGGGGACGTTGGGGAAATATCTTGCTTCGTTCTTCGGTTCGGCTGGTGTACTTGTACTCCAGATTGGCAGATATTTCAAAAACCAACTCTTAATAAGGTGTTCTCCTGCATCATCAAAAGGACCATGGTTATAAACTTTGGTACAACTAATAGGTTTAGGCCTACAAGTTGTATCGAGTGAATTGTCTGTTTGAAAAGTATTTGTATATCATCGGATGTTTAAATAAACCTTCAAGTAAGAGATCTGGATGATCTTTCATTTCAAACCTACATAGGTGATAATTAAAAATAAATCCTGCACCACAGACCACGCAAGGGCTTGGTCCTACTAACCCTAAGAAGCCTTTGAGAAGTCTGATAAAAGGGTTGTAACCGACTAACATAAAGCACTAAAGGCAGAAGGTGCGTGTCATAATTTATTAGAATGATGTACATGTGTATATCACTTCAGACTAAATAAAATAAGACACAGTTTTGGCCAGTTACACCGAGAGATGTGTAAGCCTAATTTTCAGTTACACGAATACACCTATTTACTCCTGATCATCTTAACGAAAACTGCCAACCACTCTGTCAGGAAGCCGTTACTTCTCTTCACTGATTCAGTGGTACCAGCTACTATAATTTTTAAATACTAGAAAGGTGATATAAATTATATATATATTTCAACAGTAACATATTAAAACGAACATTTGTCTGGTACAGTAAATGTGATGGCAACAATGCAAATGGCAATTTTCTCACTCCACAAAAAATTAAACAAATAAACAATGGCTTTTGAAACAACGGAAGGAAAGCATGGTGTCTGCCAAAAACAAACAACTAAGAATAAATATCATTAATTTCACTAAAAACTAATAACTTTGGTTTCATTACACCGATTGAAATAAAATTACACCATTCTTTACAATGTTTAAAAGTGAATCAAACTATTAATCAGCCCTGGCCCAAAACCATGGTAACGGTTGAAGTTTTTGCGTGCGATGACGTGTGACCGGCCAAGTGAATGCATCACTTCAATGTGAAGTCACTGAAATGACAAAACGACAGTGTTGCAGTATGCAGATATTAAACACCAGAACAAGAACAATGTCTAGATGAGGATGTGTACTACAGGCTATGGAAAAGGAGATGCGATAACCACTAACGCCGTCAAACGGTTGGGCGGGAACTTTACGTCACATACCATGATGAAGTAATAGGATCTGAGTTGATTATGTCCTTTTCGATTAGTCCACTCAGAATTAGTTCACTTCATCAAATGATTTACTAAATCTCATCAATTTACATTGTCGAATTCATTATTTTAGTTTAGGTACAATATCTTCACCGAAGAGAAAATTATGTTCATTTCTTTGTTTTCCTTGACCCTGTACATCCAGGGTCAAGGAAGTCAGTAATAAGGTGTGTTATATTATACAGTGTACGTACAACTATAGATTGAATTGTATCTTCTCCAAATATGATGTATAAAGAAACAAACTGCCGGAGAACTAAGTGAGGTGAGTGTACAATTTTATATTACTATTATAGTGGAACCACAAGCAAAGAAACCTGCGCAGACTCGCGACTAATGTGAACCGTACTCCAGTGTGGAGGGGAGGGGGAGAGTGGAGCATGCTCAGTTATAGTCCGAGTTGAACGGAAGAGGAGGAAGCTTCTTTTTCTTGTGGTCGCTTTTGTAAGTAAGGGGAACTGTGATTGGCCATTCGTCTATTTTATCACTTCTTCATAATCTCAATTGACTTAAATGGCCGGAAGAGCAAAGTAAATTTTATCAAATATAAATACAAACACGTACCGTTTAATAAATAACCAAAATGGAATGAAAAGTTAGCAGTTTGTATTTTTATTGCTTTATGTGAATATGTAGGGAAAAACCGAGAGAGAATTGTACACCAATGGCAAAGAAATGGTAGGCGAAGTATTTACCAGGATTATACTCCCTACATTCCTGCTCATAATAAGGAGTCGAAGGTATCTTGCTTAAGGATCTTTCTTCGATGTAAACCTAAAAGTTGACTTTTCAGATTACGTACATAATCTTCTGGGCAGAAATGCGCACTGCAGATTCTAGCATTAGCATGATTCACGTTAGCGTTTCCACACGAATCCAAAGCTCGGTGACCGAAGAATCCTTTTGAAAAACGTATATAACGTATATATTATGTTCAATGTACTTGGAAGATGTATCTTGTGCTGAACTAAAATAAATAATAATAACAAGTGGTGTGCGGTATCTCGGAAAGTCGGGACCGGGATAGGAAAGAAAAATTCCGTCCCTATCACAACTTCAGCAAATGACTTCCCTAAATTTCTGGATCCCGAGCAGTCGGGAAATACCGAATGGTCATTTTAAAACGGTATTAATTCTTGACGTTTTCTACATTGCAAGTGTCTGGAACTTATCGGAAATTGTTAGTTTTCATTACAGAAATGCAAAGAAAATCACTTAAGGTGAAAATGAGAATTTGAGATTTCCCGACTAGTCGAGGAATTGCGAATATTTCCCGTCCCGAATGTCGGGATTTAAAAAAAATTCCCGTTCCGATCAAAAATATTCTCTCCCGCATAACAATAAGTACCTATCTATATTTATTTTCAATTTGTCTGAAGCCACAAAATGTAAATGAGTGGAAATGCTCATTTGTGTACTCTATTTCGTGTGTTCAGTTTCTGGCATGGTTTCCTATCTGCATAGTGCAACACTAGCTCATAGATTTGGAATTCATTTCATGGATAAATTCACCTCTTACCGTCGTTTCGTCATTACGAGTAAACAACGGATTGGCCCAACCTATACTTCTAATAACCTTGCTATTAATGTTGTTTATTATGAAAATGGTTTCAACTTCTTGTTATTTATACATCATGAAGCTGAGAAGCTTCGTTCATTTCAGAATAACACTGGAATAAATTAAATAATGAAAATGGTAACATAGACCCACTATGGAGTTTTCTATTTCACAAGTGGAGTAAGCCACCATCTTTAAAATTTAATGTAATGGAAGACATCACGAAACTCTGTGAAAGCAATGATGATTTTGAATTGGCTGATGATATTTGGGATTCATAATTTTTAATAAAAAATAATGTGATCAAATTTTTTTTATCTGAAATAAAAATAAAACTGACTGCTTGTATTCACAGTCAAGTTGCTATATTACAACAATGTAACATTGACAACATCCATTGTAAAACTGATTCTTTTTTTGTTTAAAAAAGATTTTAACTATTGTTATAACTGTACCTTTAATCAAGCCAAAAATAAATGTCTGATGAAGGGAGCGTGTGTTCTCCTGAAACGTCACAACGAAAAACTGTTTATATGCTTGTAATAACCGTAATAATTTATCTACAATATAGCTTCTAATAACCTTTCTTCTTAATGAACTCAGAAATGACCAAAATGTCACTTACCGTGTTTTACACCCGAGCCCTTCAATTATTAATGGTAAAATAAGTGAAACTATGTCTACTAATAATAAAATTACATGTAATAAACATGAGAGAATATACTACCCATTATATAAAACACTATGTGTAAGAAAGTCATTGGACACCCCGGTTTCAACTCTGAAAGAAACTCCTCATGGAAAAGAGAGTACAGAGAGGTATATATATGGCAGCAGGAGGCTTCTCAGATCATTCGCTGATAAAATGACGAACAGGAAAGAGCTCAGCATGTTTGAAAGAGGGATCATAGTAGGCTGCTCCATAGGAGGCATGATTATATGTAGCATAACTGATGCCCGACAGGTCCCTAAATCAACTGTAGCCTTTGTCATCAAGAAGTGGAAGGAAAAGGGACACTGCAGCAATGCACCACGAAGTGGAAGACCCACGAAATTGGATGACCAGGACAGGAGAGTGCTGAAGAGGGAGATTTGGAAAAACAGGACCCGTCCCTTGCATTCAATTGTAGAAGAGTTTCAAAGTGCGACCAATTTGACTGTTTCGACCAAGACACTTCGCAAGGAGGCCCATGCGCTCGGTTATGATGGTCGAGCCGCTGCCCACAAACCCCTGATAACAAAAAACAATAAACAGCAGAGACTACGCTGGTGTAAAGAGCGAAGATACTGGATGTTGGAGCAATGGCGGAAGGTCCTATGGAGCGATGAATTACGCTTCACACTGTTTCGATCAGATGGTAGAGTGGGTATGGTGATTACCCGAAGAACATCTGTTACCAGAGTGTGTAGTGCCCACAGCAAATATGTTGGTGGCGGCATCACGTTCTGGGGTTGTTTCAGCTGGCATGGCGTGGGTCCACTGGTACCGGTGTATGGCCACATGACGTCTGCATCCTACCGAGATATTCTCGACAACTCTATGCTCCCCACGTTGTGGCATTTCTATGGAAATGAAGAATGTGTGTTCCAGGACGATAATGCGACTTGTCATGTTTCCAGAGCTACCATGGAGTGGTATGCAGAAAATAATGTCACCCGACTGGATTGGCCTGCTCCGAGCCCTGACCTCAACCCTATCAAACATCTATGGGACGAACTGGAGTGCCGATTGAGGTCACGATCGCCTCGCCCTTCTACACTTCCAGGGTTGATGACTGTACTGCAGGAGGAATGGCGGAATATCCCACTCGGTGTACTACACGACCATGTGGCCAGTTTACCATGACGAGTGGCTGCTGTTATCGCTGCCAAAGGCGGACCGACATCCTATTGATTGCAAGAAAACTGATGGTATCCGTTGACATGTAGCGTCCAATGACTTTCTTCCACATAGTGTATTTGTTAAATAATAATATAACACAATGCAGTAATGGCCAATTTGGTGTCATTACAATTACTAACAGCACAGGGCTAAAACTCAAGGGTTGTAACAGACTTCTGTTTCAACATTCTCTAAAATGTAGGTTGCTGCCCAACAGAATCCGAGATTCAGGGAGTCATCGCTGAAGTTGAGGATCCAGAGGCTTCTGGAAGTGTCAAATTGGAACGTTTTCTTCCAGTCATGGCTGAAATTCTTCAGGAAAACAAGTAAGGTTTATCTATTTTGTCACTGAGATTTCTTCAATCTAGGTGCTATGGAAACTGGAGAGAATAATTACAATGCTAATACCAATTCCTTTCTCTTGTACACATTACCACACATCTCATAATGAATAAACTTTATTAAACAATATACTTGTGAAGGTATTTAAAGTATTTAAAAAATTAAACAATGATAATTTGACGGATAAATCTAAAAATACAAGGTACTTACATGTGATTGTTGTACCAAAACGTTGTTATGTTTGAGTCGAGTTTCTAGAGCTTCAAGAATTTTCCCAGGATTTTAATCATTAAAATTTGCTCTGCAAACGTAAATACCTATCTTATTTTTTGAAATTTGGAACAGTAGTTATTTGCGAGCATTTGTAGCTCTGTTAAAATATCGGTTTGGTAAAATTATTGCCCATAAAATACGTTTATACTAGCCAATACCTAAGGAAAACGTATCAATCCTTACCCCACCTCTAATTTCTATAAATTAAGGAACTTGCCTCCTCAATGCTCTCAATTTGTAACATTTCTTATGAATATGAAAGTAAAATAATATAGGCAAAGGTAAAGTTCCCCGTGCATATAACACCGTACCATGAAGGTACATTTTTAGGGGATCTGGGGGTAGGGCCCTACATATTCTCGATCTGGGCCATTTTGGAGGTGATGTGATCAGCACTATGCTCTGGCTGCCTTTACCCCCCCTCCCTTGTTGCCCCAGGTTGCCTCTTGGTTAAGAGTAGTGCCATCGAATAACACTCCATAACTGAATGTTACATTTGGTACAAATTGACTTGAGGCTCGATTGAGCCCCAGAGCGGCTTTATGCGGGGACAGGGCAGGAAAAATTCTGGCCCTTGGATCGTCCACCTTGGAACTGAACCCGGGTCTCCTGCATGACAGTCAGATGTCCTACCGACTAGACCACAGCAGTTTGCCAAAAAATAATAATAATAATAATATGTTCACGTATACTGATTTCTAAAATTAAATGTTTGACCAAACACACCAGAAATGTTTGGTTACAAATAAATATACAGGGTGGCTCAAAAGTCACTTAACACCCTCGGTACAAGGCCACTGCAGTGCGCAACGTGGAAATGGTGATGACCAATCGTTGCCAGGCCAAGGGGGAACCACATTGATGCGACCTGCACAGTCATCGACCATCTTGATGCCCGCCATCTTGAATTCAACTTCAGAATTTTAAATGGGAAGGGGGTGATATGATATATCAAGTCAGGCTAGAATGTCACGAGGAATGCAATGGTGAAGGTTTTTTCGACGTATCTTTAACCAGTAAAAGTTATGACTGAATTCTTGTAGCAATTTGCTCCTTTTCGAGGTGTTAGAAAAATACCTTAAAACTTGTTTAGCGCATCGGTATCAAAGTGACATCTAGGGAGAGAAGTTCGCATGCCATTGCACAAGATTTTAATCGGATACATCCATGAAGAGCTGCACATTATGAATGGTTGTCGCGAACAATTACTAGTGTGACGCTTCCATTAAATGAAAAGTCCTTTACAGTGACAAGGCTAATGTTTATGTTCATAAGAAAGTTCAGAAACAGAATATTTGATGCTTTTTATCTGATAACCCATTGTCGACAGATAAAAGCTGAATGTTTAATGCTGGTAAGTTAATGGTGTGGCGTGCTGTTGTGGAACACAATTGGTTAGTCAATTTTCCATCAACAGAACCTTAAATGCTTAGGGCTACTTGAATTTGTTAAATAAACAGGTTTTTTCATCCTTGCTTATGGAAGAAGGTACTTTTTGCAGAGTTTTTTTTAGGGAGGAACACCAGAACACCATGGGAACGTTGTGAAGCAGTTTCTGTCCAAAGTTAGTTATCAGATGACAAGGATCGCATATTCTGTTTATGAACTTCCTTATGAACATAAACATTAGCCTTGTCACTGTGAAGGACTTTTACTTCAATGGAAGCGTCACACTGTAAATTGTTCGCGACAACCATTCATAATGCGCAGTTCTTCGTGGATGTATCCGATTAAAATTGTGTGCAATGGCATGCGAACTTCTCTCCCTAGACATCACTTTGATCTCGATGCATTACCGATGCGCTAAACAAATTTTAAGGTATTTTTCTAACACCTCGAAAAGGAGCAAATTGGTACAAGAATTCAGTCATAACTTTTTACTGGTTAAAGATATGTCGAAAAAACTTTCACCATTGCATTTCTCGTGAAATTCTAGCCTGATTTGATATATCATATCACCCCCCTTCCCATTTAAAATTCTGAAGTTGAATTCAAGATGGCCGCCGACCACGCGGGTGGCGTCAATGTGGTTCCCCCTTGGCCTGATAACGATTGGTCATCACCATTTCCATGTTGCACGCTGCAGTGGCCTTGTACCAAGGGTGTTAAGTGACTTTTTGAGCCACCCTGTATATTGAAGATATGAGAGGCAAGTGTACCACAGAAATTTTGTAATCTGTCATTCTGAATCAGATCAGTACAGGTACGTGCTTGTCTTTATGATACTACTTTCTTAATCTAATGTGGCATTAAAGAACCATTTCACTGTTCACAGGTTTCAATCGGCACCAGCAGAGAAGCTTCTCCAAGCTTTTCACACACTGGATCCAGAAAGGAAAGGCTATCTCACAAAGGAATATCTTAGCAAAGCAATGATGGAGGAAGGTGAACCTTTTACGCAAGAGGAGGTTGATGAAATGATGGCATCAGCAGTTGATATTGAAACTGGAACCATTCAGTATGAAGCCTATATAAATCAGCTCATGGTAAAAACAGAAAACTTGGAGAGAAAATCATAATTTTTCAATACTTGCACAACCCTAAGAATTTCTAGTATATTATACTTACAAATTAGTAAAATTATAATGGTTCTATTGCTGCATGTTTTAAATAAATAGCAATTTTTGCATGATCATTTTCCTTCCTAGATTATTTTGCCGTTATTGCTTGTAAATATTAGGAATTTAACTCTAGTACGTAGAAATTTCAGCAACAAATGTAGGCTTAACTTAGACCTGGGGCTCTGGCATAATGTGCCATTGTTTTAGCTCTATGCGGGGAAAAAATAGGACAGTCAATTTCAACAGTGTTTCAAAGGAAACACATCCCATTGTGGTAACACTGAAAGACAATTCCATGCAGGTGAAACAGCAAGAGTGAAAATCAAGTGCAATCTGGGATGGCTTGGAAGCTCGGTTGGTAGAGAAATGGCACAGTATGCCCGAGCCCTGGGTTCCAGCCCGAGATTCTCACTGAAATTTTTATGCAGTACATCACCTGTGTATGCCAAACAGTATGGTAACTTTATTCACAATTTGCACATTTTTTTTTAATGAAAGTGTGTGCACCTCCGTGAACTATGATTGATTTGCTTTACTTTACTTCGCTTTTTGTGCCACTTTTGGCTAATTTGAGAAGATGGGGATGAGTGATGAGATGAAATTGATGAACGGACACTCACAAACATCCATGCTCAGGCCAGGATTCAAACCCAGGACCTCTGGCATTGTAGCACGATGTGTTAACCACTCTGCCACGGCTGCCAGCCTCTGTGAACTCAAAATCACCAATAGCAGGATTTATTAACCACCAATAGAACTCACTTTATAAATTAAATTTCTTAATAATACCCATAGCATGAGTTACTTAAAAAAGAAATATAATACTAATTGTGTTAGATTCCAATAGTGCATATGCACTTATATGAAATTTTCTTTAAAAAACATTAACCAGTATACCTGTATAATATAAAAGTAAAAAGCACAAAAATATATTGAATGTTTTATAGAACCAAATAATGAAGAGATTCTCTTTAAATATTTAATTCCTGAAAAACAGCTTGGAAGCCTTTTGGGAACCCACCAGGTCAATAATAATAATAATAATCTCTTTGGCTAACAAATGTAATTAAAAAATAATATTGGACAAAAACTTATATTACACATCAAGAAAGTAGTAATTGCAATTTGAACAATTAACTTTTATATATAATTAAAGTTACACATTTACATTTTTATTTTGCACAGTGAATATAATTCCTAAGCAGTTTACACCACAAATATCACAGTATTACTTTTCTTACAGGTCGACTGACTGAAAACATCAGCAGAATGATGGTGTTCATTAGAAAGGGAGACGATTGCACACATGAACACATTAATTACAAGTCATATTAGACATTACATGCCAAAATGATAATCAGAACTCTGGCATGAGCAGCATAGTCTGCTTATTTGGGAGAGTATCACTGCTGACACCATGTACAACATTGAATAGTTCATAAGTCACCAAAGTGCCTCGTTCTGTTGTTGTTATTTTAAGTACATAAATCTACCTATCTAATGTTTTTTCACCTTAAAGTTTCCTTGATTCTCCTAATATATGTAACCTGACAGAAAACCACATAAAATCCTAGATACTATCTACTACACATAATATAATGATTTATTTATTTATTTTACTTCGCTTTCCTATCAGTTTCTGCTAATCGCGAAGATGAGGATGAGTTATGTTATGATGAAATTGATGAAGGGACACACAAAAAACACCCATGCCAGGCTGGGATTCAAACCAGGGACCCTTGGCATCAATTGCACTGTGAATACCACACTGCTACGGAGGCTGGCATCTTAATACAATATTAAAAGTATGGTAAATGGTAAAAAGGCTATTGTCTAGACACACACCTTCCTGGATTTGAATATTTGAATCAAATTTACAGACACTTATATTGCACGTAGTTCTGAGATTTTGTTGCAGTGGACGAGAAACCATTTTGTATGTATGTACATAAAATTGACTTATTGATTTATTTTACTTTACTTTTCCGCCACTCTGTCAGGAAGGTCAGCTGTATGTACATGATATGTTGATAGCACCTGGGAAACAAGAGGATGGCCTGTAATATGCGTATTTTTCAATACTTTTATTATTGAGCATTTTAAAAACTAACAAACACATGTTCTCCAGTAAATACCGGTGTACCTTTGATCTTACATACACTAACTAATGTATGCATAATAAAAATGTGCCAGTGTGGTAAACTGAAAGTTCACACAACAGAAAAGCACAAAAAAATATAAAATGTCAATGAAAAGATGTATAGTCATTTAAATGCTTACATTTTTGATGGAAGTACACAAATATATCTACCACTACTTCCCATCAGACTTTCACATTTAAAAAAATGTCCCAGTTAAAGAAGAACAAGATTATAAAACATGTACTTGAAGAAAGTCCCTCTTTTCATTGCTTGTTTTGAAAAAAAACAATATAAAATTACAATGCAACCTTTTCTTCACTAAATTTCCACAGTCTTTCTGCTACTTCAGAATTTATATCAGCTTTGCTTTTATATATCTTACAGTCTCTGTAAATCAAGCCAGTTTGATCTTTTACTTCATTAGAGATTGCACAATGTAAAACTGTCTGCATACCCTGAAATTGGAAAACACATATTATACAGTACTATTTGCTAATAAACTTACAATACAACAATAAACAAAATTTGTATTTTTATTATTTCCTTCCTCTTAAAGCTAAGCATCATGGTGAAGGAACACTCACAAAGGAATTCCTATGCCTACGTTAGGATTTGAAGAGAGGGCCATTGGTGGCAAGCTCATGAGTCCAGCACTCAGTCACAATGGCAACATAATCAAAATTAAATGCTTTTTTTTACATTAGTAATATACAGAATGAATTTAAATGGCACAATCTTCACTAATTGAACCCAATGCTTCTCACCTTCATGCAAGTAGAGCAGAAACATATAGTGTTCATGTTGTAAAATGGAATATAAATATTTTATGTGCAAAACTTTTGAACTTAGTAATTATTTGTTACTATGTAAGGTCTGCTTTGATTGATTTAGTTTATTTTACTTCACTTTTCTTCCACTTTTAGCTAATTGCGAATATGAGGATGAGTGATGAAATTGATGAGACTCACGAAGAACACCCATGGATAGGTTGGTATTCGAACCTGGAACCCATGGCATTGTAGCACGATGTGCTATGGATGTCGGCACCTTTCTTCAAAATAAAATTTTGTAGTGGGAGTGTACTTGATGCTACAAAATCTATGACCAGAGCATGATATGGCTACCAACACACTTCCATGTGTTGCAAATTCAATTTGCAGCATTGAGAGCAATGACACAGCCGAAATCATAGCAATAATATTATTTGGTTCATCTTAAGGATGAATCTGCTATGTAGTGCACATTTCTCAATGAAAATCCAATAAATAGGATGAGACTGCAAAGTTCAAAATCAAAAAATGAAATAATATATAGAAGATTTCAATGAAGAACAACAATTATGTGCATTTTTTGTAATACGAAATAATCTTACCTGATATGCTGTTCTCATAAACAACAACATTATAGGTGGTAGGAATATGTACTGATACCATGCTATTTTTGAATATCTGAAGAGGCTCGTATGAACCCAACCAGGGCAAACAGTATAGACATTAACTCCACTTCCAGCAGTCCTTTTAGCTAGTTCATAGCCAAACATTGCATTAACTAACTTTGAATCACAATATCCTGAATTTTTGCTCCTGTACACCCCAGTATTTGATCCAAGTTCTTCAAAATTGATTTTGCCTTTCTCATGAAGCAATGATGAAACTATAACAATTCTGAAAATAAAACGAATTGGTATTATGGAAATTCGATAGTCTTTGCCACACAAAAATGAATTATGTATTTTCAAAAAGGATTTAAGATAAGAAACTTGAATTGCACATAGCCATAATCTGATTAAAAATAATTTTACAAAGCATGTCCCGTTTGCAATTTATGCCACAGCTGTACTGCAATCACAAGTGTGTGCATGCTCGCCGAGTAGTTGGACCCACTGGCAAGGTAGAGAAGACAGAAGTGCAGATGCTTCATAGTGGGTTGCGATAATGTTCAAGAAAATCAAAACACCCGCCACGTGTATTGCTTGTGGACTTGTTGGAGCGCAAACACCTATTGTGAAACTTTATGAAAATTGCATCACGCAATCCAAAACAAGCAACATGGTGGCATGTTTAGCCGTGGTATTGTTTTCATTCACGACAATGCTCGTCCTCATATTGCGGCTATAATGTAACGACTCCCTACAGACTTTGGCTGGCAAACATTTCCTCATTCCGTTATATCCCAGACCTCGCTCCATCTGATTTTCATTTGTTTTGCACCTGAAAGCTTTCCTTGCTGGCCAGAGCTTTGAGGATGACAATGCAGTCAAACAAGCTGTTACCACTTGGTTATCAACAAAGGCGGCATCGTTTTTCGATATGGGGATACAAAATATGGTGTCCCATTATGATGAGGTCTCAACAGGGATGACAATTATGTTGAAACATAGTCCAAGGCCTGTACTTCAGTGTATAATAAAGTGTTTTGTTCCATTACATTTTGTATTTTCTTAATTGGCCAACAGAACTTACTTTCTGGATGACACTTGTACTACCACATGAAACTTCATTTGTACAGTTGTAAAAATTTATTTTTCTAATCCATATCCAGAATATTTAACTGATTAGTTTTCTAACCACACCTTTGTTCTATATAAATTTATTTCAATATTTCATATCACTGAAATGTCTGTGAAATGGAGATAGTTTGCTATAAAATTTTCATGTATTATGGTTCCATGCAATTAATTTAACACATGAACCAGTGACAATGAGTGAATTAATGCATAACACACAATGTTTAGGAATATATTCTAACACTGTACCTCAATTAATAATATGTGCTCTAAAAACTTTTAAACATGGCCTATATGATACACATTTTACTTGATTTCAAAACTTGACCCCCACACCCTCTGTGAGAAAACTCAGAAATCAAAACTGCACGGCCTTTCCAGAACAAGGAAACTCATACACACATTTGTCTTCAAAGGAGCTGTGTATAAAAACCATACATGCTGCCTGCAAATTGTGTATTCATCTGATACATATGGTCTGTGACAAGGGAGACACTGTGTATCAATTTGATACACATGGCAGTTAAAGTGTTAAAAAACACAAGCTCTGTGAAGGAAAAATATCCCCACAATCCAGAGTGGAAAGAGGGCTCTAAAATATTACACCTTCCATCCATCTGAAGTACATATTACATCTTTATTCATAAAAAAAACTTAGTAACATGTTGTTTCACGTTTACACTCACAGAATTATCTGTCATCTTACCATGTGTCATGTTACCTACGTCATTAGTGCTCCATGTGGTAATACTAAGACAAGCGTCAAGTCAACTTTGCAGCAGGTTTTCGCATATGTAGATCCAAACGTGTGCGCAGAATATAGTTCCACTGAGACAGCTTCTATTCCGACACAACTGCACACTTGCAAGAAAACAGTTATTTAATTTGTAAAATACAGAGAAAATAATACATCCATTAGCAGGTATGTACTTGATCTGTTGCAATCACTGTGCAGACGAACTAGGATCCGCAGATTCGTCAACTGGGTTTGTATTGCGCTGAAGATCAAGAGCGAGTCGATCAAGACTGAATATGTTGCAGAGCACATGGAATCCATGATACCAGTGTTGCACATCCCACTATTTTAACCCTATGTTTATTGTGATTGATTAATAATGGTGCTATACAGTGGCGAGAATGGTTGAATCGAGGTCTCCTGTTGAGCACATGATTTTACCAGAGTGTTATTTCCGAAGGGAAAAGCCCTTCAAATCAAGCAAGTTGTTTTAAATGCATAATCCTCCTTACGACATCATGATCAAAGTAAAACAGGGCGTGCGTGATTTGCCGTCAATGTGCGCATGAACTGTATCATGGGCACTGAATGATTTGGGGTTTAAGTTTAGGAATAAAAGATAACGCTGTGATAAGAAACATGTTTATTATTTCGACATGATGTGCTTTAACTCGGAGGGGTGGGGGGCGTGCATTGAACCAAACATTGAAGGACACCACCGTGCAAAACCACCGCCAGGGCTATTTTTTCTGGTATAACTTGAAGTGTGTGTGTCTTAACAGTAACAGATATATTACGAACGAAGCAACCAAGTTTTTCATAAATGTATTTCTTTCTAAACCAAAAACAATAATTTGTTATTAAATTCAAAGAGGGGCCTATCATTGTTTACTTTGTTACGTTCCCCGGAATATTCTCAAAGGATCAACTTACGTTTATTCCTCAACGGCGATCATGAGACTTATCAGCCTACTTTGAAGCCCTCAGGTAGTGGGAAATCAGATAAGGATATGTTAATGTAAACCTTGCTAACTCTCGCACACACAAAATATATTTAGATGTCAGTTAATGTTAATATATAACACTTGCACTCACAATTAAACTTCTTATTACAAACAAAATTGTATTAAGATCATAATACTTCTTCACTACACAAATTAACACATTCACATTTCCAAAATCACTTCCATTATTCCAGCAACATCCATAATAATATCTCTCACCTCACAACCCACAATCAAATGTTTTTAGGTTAGTCCATAACCATAACAGACTACCCAATTGAACAAAACAAACTACGTCATAATAGACAATTAACATATTAAACATATCAAACACTTAAAATGATACAATAAGTGGGTGCGTATCAACTTTTATCTTTGTTTATTTTTCTTTTTGCGTGCTCGAAATATACACACATGCTCTCATGTTTAGGAGTTATTTCGCATTTATATTAAGTAATGACTCATTTATTAAATGATCTATGCGCAGAAAGTACTTCTAAAATTTTATGTTTCAGGAGACAAAAAGAAGCAAAATACATTCTGCTTGACATGCATGCGGGTTTTGATGTGTTGTGCGGTTGGCAATACTGTGGATTTTCTCAGTGTCTACGATGTAAGCAGCTCGGTGGTTGAGGCAAGACTGGCACGGAAGATTCTGAGCTCAGTTCTCGTGCAGATTGATACATAAAACCTGCTGCAAACTTAGCTTGACGCTTGGCTTAGATAATTGTCTGTTATAAATAAAGTCTATTACATATGTCTGGGTTTGTTACCTAATTATAAAAAAAAGATCGGAAGTCCCAGTTTGATTTGAACTGTATACATATATAAACTTCAATATCAGCAACAATTAAAAATCATACCTGCTTGGAGAAGACTTTTTTATGTGATCTAATAGGAGATTAGTTAACAAAAAATGTCCCAGATGATTGACTCCAAAATTAATTTCAAATCCATCCTTTGTTGTTTGTTTTAGATCCATGGGCACACTTACTCCAGCATTATTTACCAAAACATCTATTCTGGGGAAAGCATTCAAAACATTCTTACAGAAGTTTCGAACAGATACTAGTGATGCCAGATCAACTTCCATGGGTACCTGCAAAAAGATTTATAAACAATAATAAAACATTGACAGCATTACTTTTGAATATAACTTGAAAATTCATCATTACATTATTGTAAGCATAAGAATATGTTGAATTATACAAGTCATCAGAAGAAGTGTTCTCAGGTTACCAGCCAGGTTCAATTGGCGTTAGCTTTCCAACAATTCCAACATTGCTCTCATCATCAAGGAATGTAGAATTGGAGACTGGTGGAGCTAGGACCCTGTCTTCTTATTGGTTTGTTCTGGATCCTGGTGCTCTTATTGGCACAAGTCTTGATTTTATGGAGAAGTGGGTTCCAAGTGTGAATGAGCTGGACTCCCACATCCCTGTTAAGAAATGGCTATGGCTGCGAATCTCCATTTTGAAACCAGTCAGTGGATTACAAAATCATGTTTGCATCCTTTTCACATTTTCTGTGACCTTTAAAACGAGGTATTACTAGACACCCCCTTGCCATTTGAAATTTCAGAGTTCTTCCCTAACTTTAGACCTCCTTTTTTGGGTCACGCGGTTTCATCCTTTTTTAGTCCCACAGTCATCATGTGGCATATCGTTGGAAAGCTTGTGTCCTGCACTTTCCGAAACTGTTATGGTGCTGCACTTACCTTAATTGTTAAGCTCTGTA